>NC_137293.1:132500-1606781 GCF_907165135.1 Oikopleura dioica | reverse complement strand
GTAGATTCTTCATTTATTTTATCAAATTTTAACGCATTTTTTTATTTTCAAAATCATGTTCTCTTATGTCCAACTCTCCAAAAACGGGTCTTCAAATAAACAATATCTCCGCAGGAGACCCTTTTTGTATTCAAAAATGCTCTTGAGTAGATGTTTTTCTAGCTTGTTTAAAATAAGTGCTGAACCTGAACCTAAAACTGATGGTTAGCAAATCAACGCTATCATTAGAAGATACGACAAAAACCTCATAATAAGACAACCACGACGATCCGACCAAATCCCCGAAACAACAAAACACAAAGACGAATTGGTTCCAGCAAAACGAGCTCTCACTCGTGATCACGGCCATTACCATGATTGCCCCGTCTCTATTCGAGTTTGTCTCGTTGATGGAAAAGTACCACCCGCGGACTGCGCTGCGAATTCAGCTCGGTCGGCTGCTGCTTTTGTACATTGACAAGGTCACGACTTGAATCGCTCTTTAGAGTTTTTTTCTCAGCGAATTTGATGTCTAAGTGATTGACAATCATGACATAGTGACCAGTTTTAAGCTTCCGCTGCTTCCATGTTGTATGGTTTTTATCCGATCGTCAATGCTAATAATGGATGCTGGGAGACGCAGATTGGACAGGAAATGCTCAAGTGAAGGTCAAATTAGTCGATTTTCAATTACAAAATGGCTCGAAAAATCGCAAAAAATGCCAACAAAGTTTTTGACCTCTTGAAGTTGACCATTATCGACCTAATCGTCACTATCGCTGCCATTCTCGTCATCGACTTCTTCCGCGCCCTTTTTGTTCGAACAATGAATTGGGACTGCTGTTCTTGGGACATGGAAGCCGGCTGGCTTGGGTATGGTGAATTTAAAATTGCGGAAAATGTTCTGGCTCTCTGCAACAATCAAGAATGGGTTCAAAAAGTTTGTACAAGTGCTGATTAGGCACTTGAATTGCCTTGTATAAACGTTGAAGCTACATGCGCTTCGTTGATAAGGGTCTATCTTAAGGGCGTGTCTTTTCAGTAGTTTTTACTATCTCATGTCTCGAAAGCCAGCTTTCTAGCCTAGCAGACATTCTAACCCAAAAACCAGGTAAACTTTCTTCCTCCTTCCGTCGATTAAAAAAATTCCCCAGCTGTAATTTGGATCGGCGCGTTTTTCTGCCCGCTACTGCCGCTCATCAACGTCTTCAAGTTGACGATAATTTTCTACGTTCGATCTTGGGCCGTCCTCACGTGTAATGTACCGATGGAGCGCGTTTTCCGAGCGTCCAGGTAAAATTAACGAAATCGTGATATTTTCGGGATTTGGACTGCTTGTTTTCAGGTCAAATAATTTCTACCTGGTCTTGTTGATGATTATGCTGTTTGTTGCGATTGTGCCGATCTTTTATGTCATTTTTAATTTGACCCCCAGGTAATCAAAATATATCAACAGTGTCAAAAAGGTTGCCCCGTTACAGTAGACTGCCTGAAATTAGTTTGACAAAATTAAGGGTGTCAACATCGATGGAGGGACTATCTTCTAAATGCCTCTTGAAAAATCGATGTTGACACCCTTAAGTCCATTTTTTAGCCATTGTGGCCCCTTTGGCGGGGCAGAAAAAGTGCACCACATCATAATCGACTTTTACCAAAACGACATTCCACAGCGAATCAGGCCCCAGTAGCTCTCAATAATGTTGCTTAGGTTGAGCAAGTTGAGCTAAGAGCTTCCCGCGAGTCCTGGTTAGAAAGATTCTCGATCTTGTAATCTCACCCTCGATCATGATCCCAGCGGTTTGCGTCATGATCCTGGTTATTTACTACTTGCAGAGTCTTGCTCGAGGAGCTAAGGAACAAAATGCGAGGCTGAAATTACAGCTTCATTATGAGCGAAACGAGGGAAAACGAGTTATACAAATGAAAAATGCTGGCAAGGAAAACGTTTTGCAAAGAAGAAATTTTCAGTAAAGTTTATTGTCTGTGAACCCTAGTAGTAAAAAATCGGGTTAGCAATGTTCACTTCCTGAGGACACGTATACACCCGTCTTCAAAATTACGCTACCACGGATTACATAAAAACATGATAGGAGCTCTCTCCATTAATCTCCTTGACCAACCCTCTTCTATTTTTTTTACTAAACGTCTGAACAGGATAAAACGCCAGAAGAAACTCTGGACTCGAAAAACCGCGACTCGAAGTCAAGAAAGTCAAAAGTAAAAACATCGACATCTCGTTCCTCAATCAGGTACAAAAATCCGCCTCAGCAGGAGCCGCAAATCGAGATAAGACAACAGGCCTCGATCATCTTTTTTAGAAATGAGGTGGATCAACCAAGCGAAAGCCAAGCAATACAGGAGGAAGAGGCAGCTCAAGTTCAAAACGAAGCTCCAGCGCCAGGAAGAGGGGATGATGTTAATGTAAATGAGCCCGCATTTTTTGACAAGTGGGCGATTTTAAAACTAGCTTTGATGATGTTAGGTCATTCTTTCTTTTTCCACGCGATTTGAAATTCTTTAGCTGGAAGCTATTTTTTGTCAGATTTGAACCGTTTTGTTTGGCATATTCAAGTGCAACCTCAATAAACATCCTTTCGAAAAAGCGCCAACAAAGTCAAACTCATACATGGAGCTCCTCAAGATACGGTTTTGAGGCACTCGTAACTTACACTTTAAACACTACGGAATGTAGCATTATCCAACTTGCGGCGCCACTTTTGTAGAAAGCCACCATATGTAAAGGTGCACTTCTTACAAAGAAGAAAACGTTGATACTTTGTAAAGTTGCATGAAGCATGCTGAATGCAGCTTTTTGCACTTTGCAGATACGTTTTATTTAAGAAAAAATCATCATATTTTTTCTTGTCAAAAAAAAAAACGCATTTTTCGTGACAACTCACGAAAAATTTGATTTTTCGACTTTTGATCAACATTTTTAATTTTCTTTATTTTTTTTAATTTTGTTTTTTAAAAACACTTTTGGATTTCTAAATTGTTTTCTAAGAAAAGACCCCCTTAAAACCTAAAGAACTCTCCGAAAAATTCTTCCAGCACTCCGGAAGGGATTCGAGTCTTGAATTAATTTTCTCTCATAACATCCTCGAAGCCATTTGTTCAGATAATTGATGCTCAGCCTGGCCCTTCCCGTCATCGATCTGATAGTTTTATGTCAACTGCTAGAACGATGCCTTCTATCGCGAATCTAGCCGGTAATCACCAAGCCCAGAATCTTGGTGATGGGAGGAGGGCGAAAACGACTAGTAGGACTCGATTAGGAACGAGCTTCATTCCCTCCCCCTTTCCCTTTCTTCCTCCTTAGAAAACTTGTCTCCCACCTTTAACCTTGACCTTGGAGAAAATACTCCTTTTCTCTTTGCAGAATTGACAATTATGCATTTGAAAAGCTAATCCCCTGCTCCCCAAAACATAACCCAACGTGGTATTATACAAAACTCGCCGCATGGAAAAGTAACGCAAACCCCAACAAAGATAACGACTGTCTGCTCACGAGTCTTACTTTTGAAGAATTGCGAATCTCATGAGAACCTGAGCATTTACTATCTAATCTTTCTAGTGTGCTACGTAAGGGGAAGGAAAAGTAAATTCCGCCGATTGGAGCGTTATTCAAATTATTTTTATCTCGGTCCGGAATTATGCCCTGAGCCTATGAAGCTGTAGAAAGAATCAAATGATACAATGATGAATTCGGAGTGCGACGAGCTCCTGAGCGAAATCCTCAGCCATCCATCTTTGAACGCCGCCTCTTCCGTAAACGCCGCAAATCTGCAAAGGTTCCGTTCAATAAGCGGTTGTTGATGATTTTCAAAAATTATAGCTCGGAGGAAGAAAGCGAGTCCGAAAGCGGCCTCTTCCTGGCAAGCGAGACTCAATATCCAGGAAGGAACGGAAGTCGATCCAGACATGGTACTCTAAATATTTTGAGATTGGGGGAGATCAATAACGGCGGATTCAGGGAAACCGAAATTGTCGCTTTTGAGAAGGCAGAAGGCGGAAATGAAGGCACAGATGCAAGATTTGCGGGCGAAAATTTATCAGAATCAGCTGATGAGTCTTGCTGGCTTCTCGCTCGGAAGCTATCCGCTTTTTAATGGGCCACCACAGGCGAGCGTTGAGATAAGCGTGGACCTCGAAGTTTGAGGTTCAAGGAGAGTCCTTATTTTGAGAGCTTATTTTATCGCTTGATAGACGCACCAGGTGAATATCAATCCTGGATACTTGGCGAATATTCCATATCAAATGCCGGCTCAGCAGTCTCCAGCTCCGCAAAGTAAGTTGCTTTTTTATCAATAGATTTCTTGAAAAACCAAAGTTATGACACGGAGTTTCAACCTTTGTTCATTTAACCCCTAATTATTTCATAAAACCGCAAAACCCTTAACACCATTTCTTAAATTTAAGATCATCCGCCAGTCACCCCACAACTAAGACACCAGAGCCCTCAAGCGCCCGACATGCTGCACATGATCAAGCAACAACAAGAGCAAATTGAGCTTTTGAAAAACCAGCTCAACTCGAATTTCCAGCGACCGCCCTCTGAAGATATTTCAGCTCGGCAAAAATATGAAAAGCGCCGGGGAGCACGGCAATTCTCCGATCCACCAGTGGCGGAGTTGACT
Organism: Oikopleura dioica; assembly: GCF_907165135.1. Taxonomy (NCBI): domain Eukaryota; kingdom Metazoa; phylum Chordata; class Appendicularia; order Copelata; family Oikopleuridae; genus Oikopleura; species Oikopleura dioica. Next base: position 1,602,165 of record NC_137293.1, on the reverse strand, counting down.
GATAAACGGTCGTTTTCTAGGGCGAGTACTTGCTCGAATAGGAGCAAAGGGAAGATGTTAGCGCCAAAACCAGCGCTGAGAAAAATGATTCCGACTCTCGAAAAGAGCCCGAAAATCCATGTCCGTCGACTTGCTTCACTTATGTTTCCTAGGTTATCGTTCAATATCTACTCTTCTTCAATTCGATTCTAGAGAGGAAAAAGTCAGCCAATCGACAAGCGAGTTCGGGACAGCATGCAGCAGTGTTACTAATGAAACTGACGGTATGTCAAGTGCACTTAGAAAAAACGCGTGGATCTCATCAGGCTCTCATCATCACCAAAAATAACTTTTTTTTTCAGAGGAACTTGCATTTGACATGCCGCAAACTTCGGACGAAAATTGACGCATCAAAATGGAATGAAGATTGATTGCATGCTTTCTTTTTGACGATAATTTATTAAACTATACACAAATAATAAAAATGCTGTCTATTCAAATAATTGTTGAGCTTGAGAATCTCGCAGTCCAGGTTTACAATTGGAAAGTGTTGAAGATATAAAATCGTCTGAGAGGTTATCGTCCAGTTCGGCGGTGGAAAGATACGAAGGTCGGTTAGAAATCTAGAATCGACAATCAAGAGACCAATTGATAAATTGGTCTTACCTGTGACCAGCGGCCACTAGGTCTTTGTTCATTGTCGATCGGTGTTTTTCTGAAGATACTTGTGAGGCGATCGGTTCGGTTGATCTTGGAGGTTCTTGTCGATTTGGCAGTTTTGCGACGAGTTAATCTGCGAGACGGCGCAGCGGAGGGAAGACCTGGTAGCTCGTGGCGGATGTGGTCGAAATCATCGGTCTCTTCTGAAAAAAAAATTTGAAGTTTTCTAGCAAAATTTATTGAAAAAAGAGAGAAAAATAAATTTTCAAATAAAAAAATACCATCGATAGGTTTTCTTTTGAAGAATTTTATACACATTCGCCCATTTCTCCCCCTTCTTTGTTTTCCTCTTATCAGCAAAGAGTTTTTTCTTGCAGCTGCAATTTTTAATCGAACAATTTTTGCCTTTCTCTCCGTTTTATTTGGCTAAGGTGAGGTCTCGTGCCATCTCAGATTTTTAATATTTGGACTTGGTCATGCATCACACACAAAAGTCGCCACTCCGAAAACGTCACACTGTTTCTGGAGGAGAAGCGGAGGAAGTAAGGGCTCTTTTCAAACTCACAAAGAGCGGATTACGAAGCTCAAAATGAAAGAGTCTTTCAGTGAAATTATTTATTTCGGATTAAAACCATTCTTCACTTGGTCGACAAATAATTTTTGTTCAACCTCAAATTTACAATTTCATTTTGCATTTAGCAATCAAATTTTGACTCAATAAATACACATCATTTCGATTCAAATATTATCTGAAGGCTGTTTGATTTCAGAAATTCTTCTTTTCCTTCACCCCAGGATACGTTATCAACGTCAACACTTCTATGATAACTATTCCTAAATGTAAACAGTCGCACATAAAAAAGCCAGTTCTCTGTCAGTTCGAAAATTCTCAAGTACAACATCCTTGTTCGATGAGAGCGTTCCTTTTTCTAATTCCCTTTGGATTGCTAATTTGCGCTGTTATCACTCCGATTTTCTATCATTCAAGAGATGTCTTTGAGGAAGATAAAGTGGTATCGAAAGATGAGGAAGCGAAATTGAATACTACTGTACCAAACTTCATTTCAACGAAGACTACGGCAGGAAATTCGGAAAATGCATCAACAACTACCACTTCAACTCTGACGGACAACTATACAGTTACCACTGCCAGCTCAACGACTACTCAGAATACAATTGCATCAATAGATGACCATAAAACAACCCCAACCACTGAAAGTATACAATCATCAACAGCCAAACCAACAACAACGACCATCAATATTGCATCAATAAGAACAATAAGTGCGTCAATAGGCACCACGACCACGACAACAAAACGAAAAACAACGGATTCTGCCATGATCACCACAAAACTATCGACATCGAGTTCAATTACTCCCGCTACGACAACTACAACAGTTCAAGATCCAACAGATCCGTGCCCACTGAAATGTCTCAATCCTGATAACTGTGTCGAAATTGTCGGAAAGGATCCTTTGGTACCAAGAAAGCATCGAAAAGAAGCCGAGATAATTGCAGCAAAGGAGTTCCGGCTTTCAGTAGGAATAAATTTTCCGACAGAAGCGGGAGAACCCCTTGGTAATGCCATTCATGTCCGGAGTGGATAATTATCACCCAAAAATATGTTTTTTGAAAAATTTATTCCACTCTTTAAAAAAGATTCATACGCAAACTTCAAACAATTTCACAAATTTTGGAGATGGATTTTTCTCCGTATTCAATCCGAAAGGTCAGCAAACAAAAATGCTGATAACAGTTTCAGATCGACCTCAGAATCATATACACGAATTCATGATTGACGCTTTGCTTGGGCAGTTTCAGTGTCTCGAGGTTAAAAATTTATACCGTGTTATTAGTTAAAATTTACCTGAATTTTAAGATTGAACAACGGTTTGACGTTGAAACCGGAAAGTTTCAAAAGAATTTCTTCTTCAACGGAAACATTATTAAGTCATGGACTTTACGACAGGGAGATGTATTCACTGGCCCTCTTCAAGTTTTTATTTCTGATAAATGGCATCATACAGCCGAATTATTTTCTGTTGTGAATTTCATTTACGAGTCTTTATAAAAATTCTCATAAATCAAGTTCTTAGCGCGCTATTTATTGAGTCTTCTATGATTTCAGTTATTTCATTTATTATAAGAAAAAAAGATGATTTGGTAGATTATTTATTCATCGGATACGAAAGAGCTAGAAATTTTGCATAATGAAAATAACAGATAGTTCTTTTGGAAAGTACAGTAACTAAGATAAGGGTCGATGGATCTTGATATAAGGGTCAGAAGATCTGCAAAATAAGAAAAAGGGTCATAATATCTTAAAAAGTAAGCTGAGCAACAGATAGTTTTTTGTAGGGACGTATTTCCAGTAGGGTCGAGGATCTGCAACCGTAGCGGTTTCCAGGTTCGGTGGAAAGATTGTTTTCTTGAACTCATCGCGTTGCAAAGAAACGCGGAACGCATAGAAAATTGACGGGAAATATAGGGGGTCGGTTAAAGGGTTACGTAGACGGAGTCTTCTGAGACTTCTAGGGACTGGTTTTTCTTTTCAAAGGCTCAATATTTTTGCTGAATATAAAACTGGGTAGAGTCTTCTCGGAAGACTTTTATTCTGTCTCTTATTTCTAGAGCCAAGCCTGGAATTCTTCGGGAAGGTCGATTTTATAGGTCTTTTGAGCCATTTTGTCGAGGATAAGGGCGCTCTTTACTTCTGAAATACTTATGTTACTTCCCATTCAAAACATAGAAGCAGTAATTTTTAAGATCGGAGCTCGAAAATTACCTTTGTCAATGAAAATTTCATATCTCATGAAATCGGGGCTCGCACTCTTCGCATTATTTTCGGTCCTCTTTCGAATCTCCTCCAGCTGGCTCTGGACGTCTTGGCGCGGGTCGAAGTGGTACACTGTCGTCTGCTCCGCCTTCTTGTCGGCGATGATCAGGTCGACGAGTGTCTTGTCGTAGCAACCGGTGTCGTAGATTTTGCGAATCAATTCGAAAATACGCCGACGGTACTTGTAGAATTTGTCAGCATTCTTCGTCACCGATGCCATTTGCCACCCTCTGAAAGATAAAAAACATCAATTATTAATCCGAAGATAAAATAATCTCTCTATAAATTTGACAAAAAAAAGCCTAAAATGACTCAGAATTTATTTATCTTTAGAAAATGATTATCTGGCTTAGTCCTTTTCCATTTCCTGTTTTCTAGAAATTTCGATCAAAATGAAGAATAAAATCCTTTGTTGACCTAAAAAATTCGAATTGTGACTGCCAGACAATGTCTACTAGACATTGACTTATTCATTTTTTCTGGAAAGAAGATCATTTCTTGAGGAAAATTCAAAGGTCATTTTTTTCGTGAAAAAAGCAATAAAAACTCATCGCCAAAGAAACAGGGTCACAAAATAAATAGTAAAATTCTCTCTCGGGAAATACTCTCTGTCCGGTTTAAAAAGGCTAGAATCTGTATCGCGCTTACTCGCTATTGAAGACGTGAGCCGTAAGCTGAGAGATAAGCTTCTGGAGGACTGCCTCTGGTGGAAGACAACGTCGCCGTTGAGAACATCTCTGTTTGACCGTCACAGTTGACATGCTCTAAAAACGCGATAAGCCGTTTATTTGAAGTCTTTTTATGTCTCTTTTTGTCACGCCTGGGAAGCGAATCAGGCCACTGGGTAAAACAATCGGATTTTTCTCAGCGGTGGGATCTCCCACGGCGATTGAAGCGGGTGATAACGCGCATTTTATGCACTGTGAGTGCGTCACAGTCTGATTTTTACGGCGTCTTAGGGGGAGTCTGCGAATTTGGAATGACTTTATGCCTTGATTCTTCTCAGCCTGAAATTTCTGTTCAGAATGAGAAAAACTCTTCTCCTAATTTGAGGTTTCTTCCTTGATTTCAGCAAATTTAATGAGTTATTCTTCGGCTTTTTTATTAAAGGACCATAAAATTTTATTCTCCGATAGAAAAAAGCCGTTCGAAATGTTCATTTTTACGGAATTGTGCGTTTTGGCTGTAACCATAATCAAACAGCCCCTTCCAAAAATTTTCGCTTCTTGATTCAAGGGCAACCATTTTTAAAAATGAAGAGACATTTGCATGATAATTTTTGTGCTGTTTTTCCAGCTGATGAATTTGTAACTGTTGAGGGCGAGTTTGGACGATGTTCTTTATGCAAACGGTCAGGATTTCAACAAAACTTTTATTTTTTACTCAGTAAAAGGTCGAGAGATTCTACCTGTTATGCAAAAGGGATGCGGTGTTGCACATTTTGCGCACCAGGGCATTTCAATTAATCTTTGAGGGCAAATCCTCCATCATATTCTGCTACAGACCAAAAATTCAAATGTCCTGTCAAGAGTTGTACAGCCGATCGACTTTCTTATCAGGAGTTTTTTGTTGGATCTTGCTGTGAAAATGCTTCGAAGAACTTAGCAGTAAATTGTATGAAGTTTCTTTTCAGGGGACATCTATCTGATTATATATTTTTATCAAGACAAATACGAACATATGATGATTGTCAATAATATTTTCGAAGAATCAAAGAAGCAGGAACACAATTCCTCTTCTCGCTTGCAACATAAAATATTTGAGCTGGACAGTGCTAGAAGTTCCTTAGCAAGAGCTAAAGTGAGGATTGTTGAAGCTGAAGAAATGCTCAAGATTGCGCAAAAGGATCTTGAGGATAAGAAAAAATACCGGAGAAAAGTTCAGAAACGAGCTCTACTTCTTGCGAATTATGTGATGAAAGAAGATAACAATGATTTAGGTACTTTAGTGGTCCAAAAAGATAAAAATCAACTGTCGTTTGAAGAAAATGACCAGCAATCTGAAGTCAAGTCTGAGGCCGAGGACAGGAAATGTAAAGTTTGCTTCGAAAAATACGATGACGATCACCCTGAAGCTGCGATTTTCCCATGTGGCCACAAATCCTGCTATAACTGCTTGACGTCTCTTACTCAGAAAATTTGTCCGATTTGCCGAGCTGAGTTTACCGGTGACAAAATTCTCAAGCTCTACAGCTAAATCGAAATCAGGAGCGTCAAAGAACTCATCAGATTGAAAGACGATTGATAATAAAAGACCAAAAACAAGCTATTAAAATATTCGTTTATGTACATATCTGGGCGTATTTTGTACAGTTAGAATCAAATTTTGCAGATTTCTCAATCATTCAAACAATCAAGCGTCTTCTTTGTCTTCTGGGCGGTTTCGTTTTTGTACTGTTATATCTCCGTAGAACTCGAATTCTTCTTTGAAATTTCGCCATCTTACAGTTTTCTTGTGGTTCAAAGTGCTTCTACGGCTAGAAAAAAGCGATTAAGATGGCATCAAAAGTCGATAAATTTAGTACCTTGACGCGAAGCTAGCCGAGCTTAGCTGACCAGTTGGAAACTTCAGATCATGATTTTCCATGTAGATTCTTGCGTTGGAAGAGTCTGGCCGCTCGGAAGGAGTATTGGATGGATCGACCGCTTCAGAAGCGATGCTGCCGGAACTGATGGTTGCCGATGAGTCACAAATAACTTTTTGCGGTACGGAGAGGGCCTTGTTCAGTTTTTCTTTCAAAGGTTAAATACAAAAGGCAAAGCAGGATTTACTTAAGTATTCAAAAGGGGATTTTTAGTGCAGAAATATGAATAAATGATTCTAAGGTCGTTTACATTAGTAACCTATTTTCTTCAATTAATAATTGAATGACCATTTTTAGAGTCAAAACTTTTGACTCAAAAGTTCAAAAAAATCAATAAGATTTCTAGTCGATAATCTGTTTAACTCGTAGCCAAATAAGTCTGTCTGATCCTGCCCCTAAATTTAAATTTTTCATTGTTTTCACAGGTTGAAAAAAAATTTCTTTGAACCGCAACAAGAATTTTCAATCCTGCTTGTTTAAAGTGAACCGCCGCCCCTTTGCCAAATATTTTTTCAAGACTAAGAGCCTTACGTACTCTCAAACATAAACATCGGCGTAGGTCCTTATTCCAGTTTTGCAACTGTAGTTGGAAAGGAAATGTTCAACAGTCATCGCTATTTTTGTTTTGATGTTTTTCTTGTTTTTTTGTTTGTTGGAAACAGATTTTTGAATTCAAGATCATGATTGATTTTAAGTTTTAATTAAGGGTTTCCTTCCGAAATCGCTGTCTGATTTGCTTTGGCTACGATTTTTAACCTTGTCCTTCAAGCCTCTTGATTTTATCCAATTGCGATTGAAGTGCGTTTGAAGAGAGCGTTTCCGAGTTTACGAAAGTGGTCAATTGTTGCCCGGGATTGAGCTTTTGGGCTTTCGATTGATCCGGGTAAGGAGCCCGCCCGCTTTCCTCTCCACCAACACGTTTGTCTGTTGGATTTCGCGGAAGGCTTTTTCGCCAATCGTACTGCTGTGATTCTGAAAGTAAACGGTTAAAGACTCTTTTTCTTTCTTTAAAAGAGTTCAACAAAAGTTAAGTTTGGAAAAAATGACCAACAGGGCGCTATTTTTTGTTTGACCCGTGACGGTTAAATATATTTTTGTCCTCCAAAAAGCTGCTTTTTGAGAAGTAACGGAATAAAAAAGACTTGAATAACAGAACCAAGAGCAAGAGGGGCCCAAGATTGTTGACTTTAGATACATTTAGAAGAGTAAAAACTCATCAAGAATCCTATGAGGGTCTTTTCTGGTGGAGATTAGGACTAAATTATTGAAAAAAGCCCTTCGAAATTTAAGTTTATGCTGAGTTTTGGTCTTGTTTGGGCAAACAGAAAGGTGTCAGGAATCGATGAGAAGTACGACAATTACGACCGAAATTTCGGCCAAATTTTAGACCAAGCAGATGCCCGAAAATAGTCGTTTTTGGCAACTTCTGGTCTGTTCGCGAAGATTTTCATAATTAATGCTCATCGTTTTATTTTCTATCTTCATAAATTTTAAATTCTTCATTTTGTTACCGAATAATGACATCAAAAATAGAAGCTTCTGTCTGAATCTACTCCCTGGGGACATTTTTAGCCCGGTTGAATGATTCATAACTAGCTTGACTCGGTCTTGTGATTGGCAACAGGAATTTTCGATAGCGCGCCTCGAGTCAAGCGGCCAATGGGCCATGGAGAGCTCAGAAATAAAATGGGTGACTCATAGGGCTAAAAATGTCCCCAGAGAGTAAAAGCTGTATCGTCTGATAATCTTACGCAGCTCGGCATTTATTTAATTTACTCGAAAACGTGGCACTTTCCAGCTTGTTTCAACTGGGTATATATAATTCAGTACAGTATTGGACGACGAACAAAGGATGAATTAGCAGTTTTTGTATTTCTGCGTATCATCGCTCTTAGGACCTGCTCCCAAGAGAGATTGAGCGCTAGAGGCGGATTAATTATCCATCTTTCAACTTTGATCCGGCGCTTTTAAAAGCGCTCAAAATGACGAAACCTCAATTATTTCCGAAAAAATGCGAGTTTTGTCATTTTTCAAAATCGTTTTTGCAATTTTACATGTTGTTGTGGGAGAAGAATTCTCGTGGATGAAGCATTTTGCTCCTAAATCAGCAATAAAGAGCAGAAGAGTCGGTGATTTGGAACGAAAGGGTTTCGGGAAGTTTTAACAATAATAAAACCGAAAGGCGTTTTTACGGTTTTGTCTTAGATATAACTTATATCATATAAGCTTAAAATAAGGGAGTCAACAGCGAATGCCCTGAAAGTAGCGATTAGGTTTTTTTGAATAAAGAATAACTTGAACTCTGGGGATTTTTAGACCGAAAACTTGTCGGCAAAAAGGTCCCAATTGCAAGCTCTGACTGTAAGACCCTGTTTCGAAATTCTTACACCGTTCTTGTGAACCGCTTTTGTTACCCTTGAGCCGATCACTGTCGCAAGACTTCGTTATTCTATTGTAATCTTAATCGAAAGGCCTTACCAATTGGCAACTGCATAAAACTTTGAAGATTTCTCCCGCTTTTTGGCCGATTTTATGGATAATTTGAAGATAAACGATGAATCCGAGAAATATTGAAGAAAACTTTTGCATTTAACTGTTATTTCTGTTCCTCCAAACGTCAAAAAAGAAAGTAGAATGATCTATTATAGAGAAAATAAACCAATTTACCTTCGTATTTCTCAGGCACGTGGCCAGGCAGTCGTCCCTGTCGCTTGTTTCTTCCTTTCAATTCCTCGACTCTGTTTGGCATTGGATACTTGGCGTTGTTGTTATTGTTGATGTCTTGACTTTGACCTGGCATGATGCAGCAGCGATTCATCAAGTCTTCCTTCGCGCCCCGCGCATCCATTTGAATGCGGAAAGAGTCCTCTTCGATTCGGCTTAGAATTTCAAGAAGGCGACGAGTGCCGCTCATAGTGAAATGGAGCGGAGCTTGGCGGTTTTTAGGAAAACGTGTGGGGAGGGGAAAATGAGCTTAGACCGCACTTGACTTTCAAATATTTTCCTACTGTCAGTTGGGCCTGTCCAAGACCGTCGACCAGAAGACGCAATTTTCTGTCAGAATTGGTCGACTGAGATTCAGAAACTTGGCAAAGATTGCCGAAAATGAGTCATTAACAATGAGAAAACCGAGATAATATTGCTTGATTTTAGCAGATATGACTCGAATGCTAGATTTTGAGACTATAATATCAATTTTGGCTCATTTGTTGGTTGTTTTATGATATTTTATGTTCACTGGTAGATAGAAAAGGGTTGTAAAAATCAGGCGGAGAAAACTAGAAAAAATTTTGGCCAGAAAAAATCGGTCAAAAATCCCGTCAAAGTAGGGCCATTTTCGCGAAAATGCACCAAAAATGGTCAATTTTTTACAATTTTGTTCATTTCGACCCTTAAGGGTACGGGTGTCGGCTTTCTATCGCCCGTAATAATATAATGTGTATAAAAGCAAAGTATTTTATAGAATCTACAGAAAATTTAAGCTCGAGTCATAATTAATTGTCAGCTGCTATCATTGTTATTTTACGAGTTATGCTCTCGTAAAAAATTGCCGAAAAAAAATTTTCGGCTCAGATTTTTTTCATCCGGGGCTTTTTAGAAAGCTTAGAGAATGAGGATCATCATGATATTCTCGGTTTTACGTGAATCTGTCTTAAAACATTTTTAGAGCCGAAAATGTGTCGCTCAGTTTCAAAAAATGCTAATTTTCGGTGTAATAACAAGGATGGTTTTTTTCAAAAAATTAAATTCCAGACGAAATGTAATTCAATCTCAAAAATCTCTTGACAAAATTAAGATAAGAGTCTGAATTTTTACATAAAAATATAAAAAAGGTATGTTTACAGGCTCATTTCTTCGGAATTGAAGCCTCTTTTAGGCCCATTTTCACCATTTTAGGTCGAGATCACGACTTAAAGCCAATTTTTAAAACAAAAATTGTTTATAAATCCAAATTTCCTCTTGACAAAATGTAGAACTAGGATGGATCTTTGCTCTTATGTAGGCGAATTTTTTCCACCACTTCTGTATCACGAGGAATTGAGCCCTAGTTAGAGCCTCGCCGACACCCGTACCCTTAAATCTAATTTTTATCAAATGATTTTAAGCTCAACAGATTCGGGAGAATCTGTAGATTCTAAAAATATAAGATTCATATCCTGACTATGTGTATAAGCGAAATTACGATCACCCCTGAAAAAATTCTCGTCGACCCTCCTCCCTTAAGCCGATTTTTTAAGATTCTTTGACGATTTTTGACGATTTTTTTGAAGATTCTTCAAAATAAAAGGTCGATAAACGATTAAAAGAGTTACTTCAAAAGTATTTGAACTTAAATCTTAGGCAGAAACTGTAGTTAGTGAGCCTCATTGTCAGAAAATCACCGTCAAAAGCACGTGAGTACGCGTTTAGCTGAAAACTGTCATCGCTGATGTGTACACGGGTAAAATGCCTGCTCGACACTTTGACATTTCAGCACTTGGCGAAAGACGCGATATTCATCGCCCGGAGGTACTCAACGTCAATTTTAGAGTTCAGACAGTTCAGAATCTTATCCCCCCTCTTTTTTGATCTGGCGAAAAGGTGGATTTATTTTCGACTCTTTGAAATTTGATGAAATTCGTATTCTAAGCCTGTCCTTCTATTTCCGTGTATTGTCGCGTCGAATTTGCATCGGATTGATCGAATTGATTCGGCGAGTTCGTGACCTTTTCGGAGATGGACGTATTCGAGGACGTTCCTGGAGCCGAATCCGACCAGTAGCCCACGTCATTTGCCGCCGCTGATTCTGATGAGATTCCCTTCTTGCCTTCTCCAACTGGCTGGTTTTGAGCTGGCGATTCTCGTGCCTGAAATAGATGAGGTAAAAAATCGACACGCGTGTTGAGTCTTAGGGGCCAACGCCTGTATCCTGTTGTGAATGTTTGATAAATATCAACTTATGCAGCACCGTCATCCGACTCGTAATTTGCATAAAACACTTCCCATGACAAAACAATAAGAAAGGACCGTTCTGTTTTTCACTCTGATAGCAAATAATTTCACCTAATCTTACATATTTCATTTCAGCCACTAAAAAGTAACACTACAAATCGAGAAGCCGCTTGCGGTTTCGAGCTTAACAAAAATGAAGCCGCGCGAAGCGCGGCTATTTCATTTATTGCTCGAAGCCGCAAGCGGCTTCTCGATTTTTAGAGTCACTTTTTATTGGTTGAAATTGCTGAGCATTTTTTTATCATTCTATCGTCATTTTTCTGGGAGACAAAAGAGTGGCGTCATTTGACGAGAAGAAAAATAAATCTCTCGGAAAATTTTTTCATTATGTTTTACACGGGGCTCAGCACTTGTTGTCTTGAGGGTGTACTCGCGAGTCTAGCTGTTGTAAGAGGTCGTCGGTTAGGAGAGTAGCACAAACTTACGTAGTTAATGGCGGATAACATGCCCCTTGAAAAATTGAGTTTAGAAAAAAAAGATGAATTGCAACTCTAGAATCAGTAAAACGGTCGTAATTATTGTTGAATTTCATCTTTAGTTTTCAAAAATGACGGAGGAGCGCGAACCACTTCCACTTTTCGGAAATGTTCGGGAAATAAGGAAGTGTTCAAGTTGTGGATTCAATGTAAGAACACGTCTTTGGAATTTTCGTTGAACCGTGCGTAAATGTGTTTCCAGGGGCTGAGCATTGTAAAAAGCAAAGCTGGAAAAGGAACTTGGAAACTCTGCTGTCTCTTTTCTTTTTTGGGACCTTTTGGACTTCTGGTTTTCGTGGGTGACAAGCACAAGGTTGGGTTAATTTGAAGAAAAACTGTTTCATAATACAATTTTTAGGACAAGAATCATTATTGCATCAAATGCGGAAAGAAACTCGGCGAGAAGAAATATGAAGCCAAGATTACAGATTGTTGCCAAATGATGGAGTTTTGTGGATGTTAATGAGAAAAATAGAAAATGCTTCAATCGCAATTCTATAATAAATGAAGAACCATAAGCTTCAAAATAACTATCGCTTATAAATAATATTCCTATTCGGATCATTCGAGGCTTCGAAATTAATCCGTACAGGTCGTAAATATAATTTCTCATGTTATTACTGAATCATAATCATGATCAAGATTCAAATAAAATGCCGTTGACAAACTTACATTTGTTTCTTTATAAATTTGATCCACTTCTCTCGTCTTCTTGATTAATTCCATCGCAATGAGCACCGTCAAAGTCGCAAAGGCAAACGTCAGGATCCAGCTTATCAAGAATGGAGCTCTCGAAGTGCCTTCTTCCGTTTCTAGAGTTACAGCTTCTTCGATAGCTGTAATCTCTTCCTCTCCGCCAGCTTTGGTTTCGACGCTTTTCTCTTCTAAGAGGATTTCGCCCGCTGCGGTCGGCGAACTTAGCGAAAGCATCGTCAGAAAAATCGAGTCTAGACAAAATGGTTACATAATGAAAAAAGTTATTTCCCTCTCTCTTGAAAAAAAAAGAGGTGGCTAAGATTCAGATTTACGCAATTTTAATTTAGAAGTGTGCAATTTTGTACTTACGTATAAAACTCCACAGCGCAGCGCAGACATTTATAAACAACCAGACGCAGGCGCCAATTTTGAAATTTTCACGCGAAAGCTGGAATTTAGCTGACATCGTTGTTACCAGCTACAATCAGGTTCTCAAGAATCAAGGGCGCGTTATTTTACTCTTTCTTCAGCAACATTTTTTTTCTCAAAAGAAAGTACCCCTCTTATTATTGGGGTCACCATTTGAACGGGTGAGTTTCTTAAGGGTATCACTCTCTTAACGAAAATACCGTATTATTGCTAAAAAAAGTCGAAAACCGTGGATAAAAACGCAAAGAAAATAATACAAAACCGCAAATTGTACCCCGTATATTTCTGCCCCGGAAAACACGCAATTTCTCAAGAAAAACATCACGTCGCAAGATTTCATGAACCTTTCCTGAAAAAGAGAGCTCAGCAAACTCAAGACAAGCAAAGATATTCCACCAATTGAGAGCAGTTTGAGCGAAGGATTGAGCTCGTCATTAAGCGTTGATAAATTTCGACTGAGTTGTAGAAATGTCAGCACCTGAAAAATAATGATTGAAATTTTATCTAGATCTATTTTTCTAAATCAAATCTAAGCATGAAAGTTCAAACTTGATTTTACACACGCAATGTGTGACGTTTTATGATTCCTTGCTGTCTTCTTTTGACAATCAAGACGTACAAAAAATTATAAAAAAAAAGCAACTTGGAAAAAATAACGAAATCGAGGAATGATTCTAGATACGAAAATAAAAAAATCATAAGCAAAGGAAAACGCCCCTGGAGAGATACTTTTTTTCGAGCAACTCGATTGAGATTCAGAAAGCAAAATCAAAACCAGTCAGTATACACTAGAAGTTGATAAGTCCTCAGATTCTCGATAAATAATTATTAAGATAATGCGAGAACTAAAATTTTTTGCAAAAATCCTTTCCACGAAAGAACTCTTGGCAATGTTGAAAGTCAAAAGTGCCGTTGCGTCGCAATTTGGTGTCCCCACCCAAAACATCTAATTTTGCCTTACGCAAGGGTAAATTTTAGCTTTTGCAATTACACATGTTCCTGGCCCGATATTCGATCATCGATGTTTGCAGAAAAACACCAGCGTAATTTAGAACGGTCGCTCGACCAGGGTTGATCGCGCAATCTTTTTGACCTTGACCTAAGCGGGTTTTCTTGGAACAAGAAAATGGCTTGAATATTTATCAAAAAAACAACAGCTGTTTTGTTGAATTTTGATCTGTTAAATATTGAATAAAGGTGAATTTGAACTACTTTTAATAAAAAATTTGCGTTAAAATTAAACTTAAGGAGGGGGTCGACGAGAATTGGGATTTCCGTGACCAAAAATGCGGGAAAACCTGATTAGATAGGCAAAATCTAATTTTCCTTGCAAATAGAAAAGGGTTGAAAAAATTAACCGGCGGAAACTAGAAAAAATTTTGACCAGAAAAAATCGGTCAAAAATCCCGTCAAAGTAGGGGCATTTTCGCAAAAATGCACCAAAAATGGTCAATTTTTTTACAATTTTGTTCATTTCACCACCTATATCTAATTTTTATCAAATGATTTTTGGCTCAACAGATTCGGGAGGATCTGTAGATTCCAAAAATATAAGATTTATATGCAGGCTATGTGTATAAGCAAAATTACGATCACACCGGAAAAAATTCTCGTCGACCCCCTTAAAAGAAAATATTTTTTATTCAAGTTATAAAATAAAATTTTATTCGTAAAATATTTTCTTAGATTCTCAATATTTTTATTTAATTAAATAATTGAAAATAATTAATTAAAAAAATTTAATAATAAAAAATGATTTTTTTCAAAAAAGATAAAGAAGCAGCCAAAAATATTTTTTTTCGAATAAAAATGGGGAAAGCTCCTTATTCTTGAGTAGATCCCGCTCTCCATAAATAGCAAAGTGCTTTCATTTGTAAAAAGAGTCTAAGTAGAGAGCTGTGTTTTGGGAACAGAGGCTCTAACATTAAAACGCAAGCGTGTTATCCTCTTTCTCTCAATTGGAAAATTAATAGAAACAAAAACGTGGACCACTGCTGACAAAACGCGAAAGAAATTGCGATTTCAACATATTACCAGTAGAGCAATTATTGAAGATAATTATTTTCAAAGTAAGATATAAAATGAGGGCTCGGCAACCTGTGAAGAAAACCTGAGGCAGGGTCTGATAGATTCTCCATGAAAAGCCGCGAGCGGCTTTTATAACAGCGTAGCCGCGACGCGGCTTCGAGATACGTATCATATTTCAAATATAATTTAAAATCATGGCGAAGCCGCTCCGCAGCTTTTCGACCCTGACTACGGTTTTAAAGACAGGTTGTTGAGCCGAGGCCGATAATTTTGATTATCGCGGAATATTTTTATATCTGTTTTTTTTTCTTCAAAAAATGTGCATTCAGAAAATTGATCAAGGAATTTTGGATCGTATATTTGAAATAAGCAAAAAGGAAATCGACTCTATCTTTCTAAAGGTTTTTTTTAATTTACCGCATTTTTCTGCGACTAAGAGCATAGTTTACTCCATCGCTAGTTGGAAACATGCGCTTGCGGAAAGCACGAAAAAAATGCTCTCCTCAGAAGTACTTGGCGTTGGAGGAGTGGTCCAACGAAGACTGAAAGATCATCATTTTTTTAATTTGGAATGTCTGGAATCATTTCGAGTCGAGAAAAGAAAATGCGTTATTCTAAAGCCATAACCTCCGGAAACAGCGCTTGACCGATTGAAAATGCATTTTTTACTTGACTTGGTGCTGTCTACCGCTTCCTGCATAATCTTTTTTGGAGCGTTTTCGCAAAATTTACTTTTTTTCTATAATTTTATTATTCCTAATATTTTTCCATTGAAAGGCCGCTTACTTCTCCGAGATTTATAGAAGAAAAAGCCGCGCTAGCTGCCGCTTAAATTTCGTCTGCTGAAGCCGCAAAATCTTTATTGACTTTACGGAAAAATTCTCTCAATATCAAATATTTCATCTTTTCTTGAAGATTTGAAAGACCATAATCATACTTTTCTTTTGACAAATGAATGTTTTAATTCATTATAAAGCTGACTCAAAACCTTCAGTAATTATTCGCTCTCCGTCAGAAATTTCGAAAATTCAAGAGGCCCTGCCTTTTCCGAAAAACTCATACATCCCTTACATCGAAAATCAAGAACCTCCCTCACTTTTCCTAACGAGAACTCACTAAGGTCAATGGTAGGCAATCGAGGTCTTACAAATCTTCCAAGAAGACTCTCTCTCTATTTCATTTAAAAATGCTCGGTCAATTTCGCTAAGAATCCGGAAAAATTCTTGTCAAATAATTATTGCTCACTTTTTTTTTCAATTATTATAAAGTTCATTTTGAATCAGAAAAAAACGAGAATGGCTCAAAATTAGCTTGGAACCTGAATCTGCATATGAGATCATCGCGCGGTTTCTAACTGAAGGCAGCAAATTTTGCGAAAGATTGATTTAGCTCAATAGAACGCCCACTTGCTATAATTAACCTCAATGCGTTGGCTACCATTTTTGTGGCGGCTAACGACTTCCTTTTACGTACGAAAGCTTTCTGTTAATAACCATCATTATTTCTTTATCTTGATTGTGTGTTTTAATATGCTCGATCAGCGAATTCTTTTCCAATTCTAATTTGACTCATTGCGTCCTTATTTTTAGGAGAAAATGGATAGGGAGCCTCAATTTTGAAGAAAATAGGAAGACCTGAAAAAAGAAGCCGATTTTTTAATAGAAAAATTTTTTGATTTTTTTCCAAAATTGAAAAATGTCCGGAGATGTCCGAAAATGTCCTCGATCGAAGAAAAACTGGCCAAAATTTCTTCTGCCAAAAAATTGGTCAGATCATCGCCATGAGTTAAAAATAAAATCAGTTGCTTACTGTCAATGCTATTAGCTTCCAATTTTCCTTTATCATCTTCTTTTCTCAATTTTCTTTTTCCTTCTTTATGTCTTCCTTGATAATGAAACTCTCTTTTTTGATAGAAAGGATAAATAAAAAATAAATACAATAGTTTTCGACTTGTTTGAATTTTTTCTTGGTAGAGTCGCGATCAGAGCCAAGGACGCGCAGAGCGGAAAGAGAAAATCTAGAACCCTCCGAGGGCGCTCGCGCGGCGCTTAGCGCAAAATTGAGAAAAAATATGCGCAACGCGCATCTAACGAGGAATCTGTATATTTGGCTTTTTTCGAGTTTCAAAAGATGACTTTACTAAAACTGAAATTCAGAAAGAAACCAATTTTTAAGAATATGGGCTTTTCAAATCGAGTCTATTGAAGAATTACGAAGCCAATAAAATGATGACATCGATGAGGACTTCTTTCGTAAGGGTCTCCCTATTATCGGCCTTTTCTTGAAATTCATCATGGAAACGCGCTCAAAACTGTCATTGAATTTGACAGTGAATAACTATCCCAGGAACAGCTATTGAGTTAGAAAGGCTTTCATTACTGTCTGCCCGAGTTTTGCCACAGTCGTCATTTTGTACATTATCGCAGGGTAACCTCGCTTATCTAGAGCCTAATCGAGCATAGTTATTCTTCTTGAGCTCATTCCTTGGAGTCAAGCTCGAGCACTTGATTACGTTGGGATAAGATAGAAGGATACCTCCAGGTGCCACTCTAACCAAGGCAAATCACCCCCTTTTGAAAAGTTCCACAAGCGGGGCAAAATCCAGCACCGTAAGCTTCGGTTATCAAAATAAAGTTCATTTTCCGGTAAAGAAAAATGGGTGCCTTTATCATCCAAAATCTCCTGACGGAAAATAAGGGGGTAGCGTCAGGAGCTGGCAAAAAAAATCGACAAATTTCGCGTGGGCGGCTACTCGGCTGCTGATTGGCCGGTTTTCCGAATTCAGGCTTCTGATTGGTTGAAAATTTCAACGCAAAATTTGTCGAAATTTTTTGTCGGTTCCTGATATCTCTCAAAAATAAGGTCGTTACTGCGTTAACTCTTGAAAAAAAGTCTATTTGTAACTCGTCCTATTTATCCCTCAACATCCACCTAATACTCCGATTGTTGGGGTAAATTGATCAATTCAATTATTGAACCACGTTTAGCTATTCTAGATCTACTCCAATTATTAAAATGACAATTTGCAGACTCAACAAATACTCGTTATCCTCAATCGATAATAGCTCCTTTCAAAAAACACTCGAGTTGTTGATGATAAGCTCAGGCACGTGCTCTCTTAATTTTTACACGTCGAGGTCGATCAGTCCATCGTAGTCGATCAATGATCATAACAAATAGGAATTACAAGTGCTAATTTTTTGAACGGCCTTAATTTTTTAATCACGGGCTGACGCTGAAGCTTTGAGGAACAAAAACTTTCTAAAAAGCTTCTGAAAGAAAAGGACGCTCTGAAATATAAATTTATCGCGCTTGAACTGACACCAAGGAAGATAAGAAGCAGCTCGAGGTTGTATTTCGCGGTCGGTTGTAATAACGAGGCCACGGGAAAATTGAGCGCAGGTGGGAAAAAGAGCTACCTTGAGACCTTCGCGGACAAATTTTGACTGTCACCGTGTCCAACCAATAATCTGCGCCCGTAACCCTGCGTAAGAAGCCTGAGTCAGGGTCTGGAAAGTCTGAGCCAATAATTTTTGGGTTGAAATGAGCGAGAAAAACCCGTATTTGTACGAGCTTATTGAAATAAGCCCAGACGTTGAATTAAGGGCATATCCTTAGTAAAACACCAAGCATTGAAATTTGTTTTCAGCAGGAGCTAAACAAAGAAAGGACTCTCAAGTGTCTCGAAAGATTGCAATTTTAAAAGGATTATTGATGGAAAGGGAAAGCCCCAGACAACTGAAAAGTTCAAGCTTTTGGTTTTTTAGATGATTTTAAGAAAATTGTGCGTTAGTGAAAAGGTGTCCTTTTAAAAGAATCGTCGTGAAATTTTCAAAATTTTCCGGGACATTAAAAGTTCAAAAAATTTTAGAGCTTTCAATCTTAGGTCTTATTTCTCATTGGCTTCTTCACCCTTAATTTTAAATAAAAACTATAGACTATAGTTTATACTATAGTCTATAGTCATTAAGTCAATTTCAAACGAAGAAAAACAAGAAATGTTTGCATCAATCATTGTCTGTAAACTCTGTGCTTCAGTCTTGGGAACGCCGAGTCAACATTCCGGAAGTAAAAACTCATCCCCTCGGAAGGTTCTATTTTCCCTCCATCTTCTTTTCTGGAGCCTCCCGACAATCATCAATACGTCAGCAAATTACCTTTTTTATAAACATTCGGCATATTATCAATTACAAAAACACATGTAAAGGGGGAGTTAATTTTTGTTTATGGGATTTGTCGTTAATTACGACTCATTAGGAATCGTTATGAGAGTTTTTTCGTATTTATGAAAATTACGTTTACGTTGATTTTTGTGTTGATAGAATTGACGAAATGATGAAGTTAATTAACTATGAAATGTGTCTAAATTTAAAACTGGCCATTTCCGACTTTTTGACAATTTTCAACATTTTCTCAAAAAACTTTTTTTTAATTTCACTTTAGAAAGAAGATACTTCTTTCCGGAAAAAGGCAGCGCTTTTGAAATGCCTCTCCAAGGTTTTGAGACAGCAGTGACAGTAGGGAAACAAAACATTGCTTGGAGATAAGGCAGCAAAGAACCCTAAAAGCCATTTTATCTTTCGAGTTCATCTCATTTTCGCCGCCCGATCTAGACGTGCGCACACGTTTTTTTGAAAGGCATATTAGACAAGACAAAATCAAATAATATCCTGATAAGCAACGTTGTCATCAGCGATGTCAGTAACGAAATGAGGGTCTTAGTTAGCGATCCTGGTCATTATTAATTGAAAAAATGATCATTTTTTTGAAAAATAAAGCATCAAAAATCAAGATTTCAAAAATTTTCAATTTCAAAAAATTAACAAAGGTATACCCTTATTTTTGAAATTTGGATTTTCAATCAATAATTTTCCAATATAAAAATGGTTTTCTTCGATAAAAGTAAGAATGCAATCTTTCAGAGACAGGCAATTTTCCTTTAAAAATCGCTAGGTTTCTGGTTAGCCTCGTATTACCCCCTCCAGTTCACAGTTGCGGTTCCCGTTCCAAGATCTTTCAAGTGGTTCAGCTGCAGTTACTCGCCTCGCGCACATTGAAAAATCTGCACACTAGAATCCGCTGCTCAAACCGCACGTGTACATTCCCACACGTGACTCAAAAAGACGGAAAGTACAAAAAGTGACACTTCTGCCTTTTCTGTCCTCGCCTTCTATTTTCTAGTGCTCAAAACGAAACGCGCAAAAAGTGCGTTTTTCTCTCGCTTGTCAAATTCAAGTCCAGCTCATCATGTCTGTGAGAGTCTAGCTGACTCTTTGGAGATTTGGCTAATCGCCTTATTACGTTTTTTCAAACTCGATCGACAGAGCAGAAGTTCAAGCAGAAGAGTACTGAGATCTTAATTCTTCCGGGCCGGCAAAATACATGGCTTTCTTTAGCTTATTTTATTGTCAGAGAAAAATTCTTTTTTTCAGCAATTTTTTTTCAAAAGTCATTTCTTGCATTTTCCTTTCGCGTTGGCCATCAGTTCCTCGGAGCTTGCGGCGAGAGTCATGACTAAAATACAGAACTCCTTGAAGTCCATGTACCCATCTTGATCGATATCACAGCCTTGGAATATTTCCTCGCCAACTCCTGGAATTTCTGAAAAAAGAGCTGTAAGACTCGATTTCTTGTCTTTTTCTTACCATTTTTAGCTATTTTTAAAAAGGACTCCTTCGAGACCTTGCCATTCGGGCCAGCGATACTTTCGAATGTCCCCAGTAAAACACCGACGCTCATAGTCAAAGGACACTCCATTGCTTGCTCCATTATTATTTCGACTAGAATAAGGGTATCTCTTACTTATTTTTTGAGAATGATTAAAAATTGTTATACTTACAAAAAGATTCGCTCTTATATCTGAATAAATGAATATTGAAGCTAGGTTGCGCGATTTTATGTCCATTTTTTACTTCCGGTTAACTACAGTACTTGCAAAAATAGACAGGGGTTTCTATGTGTAATCAATATTTATCCCTCAATTTTGCTTTCTTGATCAATTTGGATCGATAATGCCTTGTCAAAAATCTTTGGAAAGGATTTGAATTTGAGGCTATTTTGAGCTCTTGTTTTCCCAAAAACCGAAAAACATAATCCACTGTTCACTAAAAATATCGCCCACGACCTCTAAGCGTTTATTTCGGTGCCCAAGTCATTTCGGTTTTCGCCGCGGTTTCGTCCAAGATATTTTTGATATTTTGATCACAAGTCATTTTTAAATCGCTCCTGTTTACGAAAAAACCTTAAAATTTATTTTCAACTTCTATTCCACGTTTTTTTTCTATAAAAAAATCTGACTACTAAACAGGTCAATCATAAACATTCCCAAAACAGTGGAGAAAAAAGCAAGTTTATTGCCAAAATCAAACGGGTGGATTTTAGATACAGGATCGTTAAGGGTGGGTACTCCTATTTTTGTCAGGAAAAGATGTATTTTTAGATGGCTGCTGTTTCGGGTCGAAAAATCGAAAAATCATTTTTATAGAAAAATTAACTTTGTAAATATTTTAGCTTTGTTATCGAACGTTAATGACCACAGATGGCTCTAGAATTTTCAAGGGCCCTTGATTGCTTTTAGAAAAGACGAAAAAATGAGTAAGTGAGCAAAGAAGCAAGCCTCTTTGTAATTCTCTGAGTTGGTGAATTCTGAACTCTACCTTTTATTTGTCGATTTCCGAAGTAATCGAAACCTATGAAGCTCTTTTTCGGGAAAAATGAGCTCCACCCTTGATAAAGGGAAAGTTATGGTAAGATGAGAACGAGTGTGTTTTGTTTGACCGAGCGAAAATGGGATCAGAGGTGGGTACCCGCGGTTTAGACGTCTGCGATCACGTGAGGGGATTATTCACTTGACGAATAATTTGCCAATTTGCATCACGACGGCCCTGGATTAGAATCGACTGCTTCCGGAGAACAGATCCGTTCAAAAATTCAACAATCAATCGTTCACAAGACTTCTTTGATTCCTCTTGAAGTTCACCGAATATTTGCACTTCTCCAGATTTCGTAAAATCAATGAGCAAGTGGCTTCTTTCTCTTTATTTCAATAAAACCAGCATGATACCAATTTATGAACCCTTTGCAAATCAGCGTTCCAAGATTGCGACTTTCTGCCCCGTTGGTGGTCGGAACAAAGTGGTTCCCGAACATATTCGCGCAAAACGTGAATTTGTAGTGCCCAGTCTGCGGAAATTCCATACAGCACTTAAGTAACTCCTCTTCTTTTTTAAACTCAGACGCAAATTTCCATCGAAAAAATAATCAAAAAACAATCGCCTGACAAGCAAATCATGCAAATCAACCAGGTGTCCTTATTTTGTGCTCAATTAAAAATTGTATACCCACGTTTACTCGAAACAGCTGCTTTGAAATGGATAATTGCAAGAATCCCTGCACTTTGTAAACATACAGTACGTAATTGGCCCCTACCAGCGGATCCGATTTCTTGTAAACTGTTATCCAAACTCCAACTTTAATCGTCCTAACACAGCTATAAACGGCGCTCTAGATTATCTTCTCTGATAGAGGGACCACGAAAAGATGCTTTTAGAAAGCAGCAAAAGAAAATATTCGACCTCGTAATTGATGCGGTAATCAAAACGCAAGAAAATAGCTATCGGACCCGCAGAAAAATTATTTCCGCCACGGAAGAATGCTTTTGCTTTATAAGTTTTTCGCAAATAGAGGAAATTCTTGAAATCGCTGAACGGGTTTCGCGGGTCAAGAAAAAATTGCTGACAAAAGCCATAAGATCACGTGCTTACCTTTCCCTGCCTTTACCCGTCTGAGACCCAACCTGAGTCAGGCTTCGAAGAGCTAAAATGAAAAGCCGCGTAGCGGCTTTTTTCAAAACAAAGCCGCAAAGCGGCTTCGCAAGAAAATCACTCTTATGTTTAAAAAAAAATCAGCGAAGCCGCTTTGCGGCTTCGTTTTGAAAAGAGCCGCTACGCGGCTTTTCATTTTAGCTCTTCAAAGCCTGACTCAGGTCTTTCTTAGACTCTAGCTGAGTCATTCCTATTGTACAATCTTCCTCAACTCCGGTATTCCGCAAACAATTTGTGGGTCACTTATTAAGCTGAATTCTATCGATAAACACTCTCAAAAGACGGACGGAAACGTGAAGAAAACATGTTGATTTTCATATTTGTCGATGCTCGCGTGACCGAGGTGGCCATTCTTTTAGCATACCATCTCAGCCCGGAGCGGCCAACGAAAACGGCAAACGATCTCATGCTTCTACTTTTGATAATGCGCAACTCTTAACGGATTCTTTTAAACATACGTGGTAGAGTCCAATATTCTGGGCATATTTTTGACGAGCAGACAATGTCTACCAGACTTTGAAAAAAAAATTTGAAGAAACAAAAAAGCCCTATCATATATTTTCTAGAGACGAATTTTTGTATTTTTATTATCCACACTTACAATCTATTTCAATATCTTTTCCTGCCCTAAGGCCTGTAAAACGTGGCCCTATTCCCCAAGTTCAACAACTCAAAGAAAAAGATCCTCAAGTTGCACTTGCTTCATAGTGTTGTGGATTCGCTTTGCTCATCTCCAAATAAGGAAATGAGATTCGCCGCACCTGTTCAAAATAACTTTCGCTTGGCCTCGGCCACTTTTCTGTTCACTCTATCAGACTCGTGATTACGAAAACCTGCATAATATACGCTTTTAACAAAAACTAAAACCAGAGCCTTCATTTCGCCTAAACTCAGCAAAAGCATAACCACAACAAATTGGTACCAGGAAGATAACGAACCGCGCCGCACAAGACCATCGATAAGAGAAACTGGCACCAAACAAGAAATTGGTACCAGGAATCAACGACCCGCGCTGGAGGAAACCTGCAAAAAGAGAAAAACTGTGACCAAACAACGAAATTGGTTTCAGGATGCTTTCTGTGGATCAAACAAGAAATTGGTTCCAGATAAAAAGAAAAAAAACCTCCTGTAAGTAAATCCCCGCAATGTCTACAGAAAATCTGCACTGTCGTCATTATTTTGGGAACTTTTTTGGATTTATTCGCTGGTGGATTTGCTCACTTGTGGATTTCCGTTATTTATTTTACCGTTGTGGATCGCACGCCTTTTGGACGAATTTCTAGCGAGACGAATTTCCAATAAAGCTTTTGGACGAATTCTTGCTAGACGAATTCCAATAAATTCTGCCTTTGGACGAATCTTCAGCCGAACGAAATTCCAAGCAAGCATTTGGACGAATTTCAGTTGAACGAATTTCCAATAAATTCGCTACAAATTATAAATTGCTACAAGCCGCCACAAAAAAAAAAAAAAACGATTACCCGACGATTAACTGGGGGGAAGGGAGTATCGCAAAATTATATAAAATTTATCTCTTCTCGTCAAAAAATAAGTTAATCGCCGTCAGCGCATTGGAAATCGGACTTCAATTCTGCTCTTGCAACCGCATAAATGATACAGACTTGATCCCGCATGGAAAACTGGGTATCATTCCGCTTCTGCACTGCTCTAAAATCTGCTAAAATTAATTGGGTATCATTCCCACAGCACAGCTACAGCAACGCACAACCAATTGGGTTTCATTCCCACTGCATTTACAGCTATTTCTTCTGGTACGCCGCAAACTACCGTGCCCGCATAGAAGATCAAATCGCGCAAATAAAAATTAGCTTAATGAAATTAATCCGCGATCAGAAAAGAATATTTGAACATTGGTGGACTTTATCAAATCTGCAAACTTCGCGCGAAAATTCTACTCATCACATGCTGCACCCGAATCTGGGGGGATGTTGTGGATTCGCTTTGCTCATCTCCAAATAAGGAAATGAGATTCGCCGCACCTGTTCAAAATAACTTTCGCTTGGCCTCGGCCACTTTTCTGTTCACTCTATCAGACTCGTGATTACGAAAACCTGCATAATATACGCTTTTAACAAAAACTAAAACCAGAGCCTTCATTTCGCCTAAACTCAGCAAAAGCATAACCACAACAATAGTTTCATAAGAGCATTTATTACTGAGTAAGAGGCGCAAAAAGCGATTGGACGCGTGCAGAAGGTGAAAGAGTAGAGAATTCGTCATGGGTTTTGTAACGAACCTTTCTGATAAGGAAATGTTCCAAAAACTTTCGAGGAAATAAAATAGAGATTTGAAATTGGAGAACAATAAAGAAAGGATGCGAGAAAGGCGCTGGAAGAGTTGAACGAAAATCCGGAAACGAGGGATGAAAAAATTCAAGGTATTTTTCAATTAAAAAAGGGGTTTTTTCGCTTAATTTTCTTTTTCCTAGAGTTGAGACGGCTTTGCCTCGATTCCCCAAAAATCCCTGAAGTCTGCAGAGAACGGCTAGACGACGTCTTTCTCGTCCGATTCCTCCGTGTTTCAAAATTCGATCTCGATCGAGCACTCAATCGTCTGGAAAACTACTTCCAGCTGCAAATCGACTGGCCGGAGAATTTTGGCGACTTCCGATTCGAAACGATCAAACCATTACTTGAAGCTGGAATGAGCCAGTTGATGAAGAAAAGAGGCGAAGACGGGATGAGCACAATTTGTTTCAGAGCAAAAGAGTGGGACTATGAGAAATATCCGATTAGCATGGTTTACAGGGCGGCGACTTTTGTGTTTGAATACTGTCTTCTAGAGTAAGTTTTGAACCGATTAACTGACTGGATCAAAAAGCCAATTCTAGTGAATCATTCCAAATAAACGGCTGCCGCGCTGTTGGAGACATGTCTGGCCTATCCTTCGCCTACATGCGGCACATGGAAATCCGAATCGTCAAAATGTGGGCCCGGGCGCTTGATAAATGCCTTCCCGTCAGAACGAAGAGCATGATCATCTTCAATCAACCGTCGTTTATCGTGATGATTTTCAAGATCTTCCAAATGGTCATGTCCAAGAAAATGAGGGAACGAATGCAGATGTTTGGCAAGAATGAAGGATCTGTCAGGAATTGTTTTTATTATTGATTTTCTAAAGATTAAAATCATGGTTTTTTTTTCTGAATAAAATGATAAACGATGAAAAAGACAAATTCTTCTTGAAAATGTCGGCGAAGAAAGCCTTCCAGAAGACTTCGGCGGAACTGTAACTCAGGAAGAAGCGAAAAAGTTCCTTGAAGACATAGAAGAGAAAGCACCGCAGATTGAAAAAAGCTTTTCCTACCTTCAAAAGCTCTATGAAAAGAGCGGCACTGAACTTTAAACGAATAAATCAAGTGATTCAAATAACGCAAAAGCAGTAAAAATACGCAGGAGGCTGGTCTTTTCCATTACTCAAACAGCGGAATTTCAACTGATCAAATACAGTAAGCAAATAGATCTCAGCATAAAATAGACAGTGGTAGCAATCCCTCTTTCATAACAAAAAAAATGACAGTAATAAGACTGATCAAAGACCACCAGCTCGGATATGGCTTTTCCTTCTCTAGAAATTTTAATTCTAGCGATAATAAGGCCATCATTGCTAAAATAAAGTCAAACGGACCGGCTGAAAAAGCAGGACTATCGATCGGCGATGAGATTACGGAAGTTAATAGAATTTCTGTCAAACAACTGTCTTATCCTGAAATCGTTGAACTCATCAAAGAGTCTCCGTCTTTTCTCTTGTTGAAAATTGCTGAAAAGGTTCCTGAATATACAAACAGTAATGAGGTAAAATTATTTAAAAATTGTTTTCCCATTTTTTCAACTTAATTTTAGGCACCTCTTCCTCGACTTATTGTTCTATCACAAGAAGCTCTCAAATCATTCCACTTCGGTTTCTACGAGCAAGGGCTGATCATCTCTTTTATACAAGAAAATGGCCCTGCAGAAGAAGCAGGACTGAAGTTAGACGATCGAATAATTGAAATCAACAATATCAATGTCGAAAATATGCGCCCACAATTTGTACTCGATTTGCTGCATGGAGATGAAGAGAAAATAGAAATTTTAGTGGTGAACAAAGAATATGATTCATACTGGAAAAACTACAGAGCAGAACAAGGAACGATAACGAAATTTTGAACTGTATTTTTATGCATTTTAACAAACTCTGACCTACAATTTGCAACTTGATTCATAATGTCAGCATTCGGCAAATATTGGGAACAAATAAAATGCAGTCATTGACACTTTGGCCTTTTTCCGCTGAACTTTTTGTCAGAAATAAAAATGGGAGATAGCGTAAGAGAGAAAATCAAAATATATCAACAAAATGGTCATTTTAGGTCCCGTTTTTGGTGACATTGACGAATAATGGAGGTTATGGGTTCTCGTTGAGGGGCGGACAATATATTTCAAACGTCAAAAATGGCAGCCCAGGAAAGATTGAAATAAGTGGATAGTGAAATGAATGATCTTGGGAGAAAGATTTGATTTAAAAATCTTTAATAAAAAGCCCATCAAGCGGGAATAACAACAAATCATAAGCTTATTGAAGTCAACCGGATATCAACAGAGACTTTGACCCATGGAGAGATCGTCGAACTCATCAGGTTATTTTCTCCGTTCTTTTTGCTTTCTTGATATCAAAAGATTTAAGAGAGTCGCCGGAATCTCTTGAGTTATTGCTCATCGGAAGCTCAGCCAGCGCTCCAACTGTTTCAGATGTAGATACGCTCTTTTAAAACAGTTTTTCTAATGCTTTTTTTTAAGATATACGAAGACCCTCTTCCACGATTCGTCACGATTCCCACTTCTTCTTCTCAAGGATTTTCTCTCGTCAACCATCCTGCTGGTCATTTCGTTTCAAGACTGACTCCTGGTGGACTCGCGGAGCAAGCCGGCTTGAGAATCAACGATAGAATAATTGAAATCAACAAGGAAAATGTCGAAACTACTCCGCATCAAGAAGTCGTTGATATCATCCGGCTTTGCGGAGAAGAAGAAATATCGTTGCTCGTGGTTGATCGGACTTATGACTCATTTTGGGACGAGTATGAGAAGACGAAGACGGTTCAGTTGCTCAAGAATCCGGATGGAATGGGCTTTGCAATAAAATTTCTCGGCGAAATAATGTAAAAACGAAAGACATAACCTTTTTAATTAATTAAGACGAGTTGATGAAGATTCCCAAGCTTATGAAGCCGGCCTAAGACAAGGAGATAAGATCAAGAAAATAGATGGTTTTGATATTGAAGGCTGGAGACATGGACAAATCGTTGATTTTCTGAGGCAACGGCTGAATCAGAAATTTCCAGATCCAGTTAACCTTGAGCTTAAAAAATCTGAAGATAGTACAGAAATTTCTTTTCTGTAGTCAGTAATTCAGTGACAATAAATAAAGTCCTTGAAACTCCCTGAAAATGAATTCATTTCCTTATCGCTCTAAATCATCTGGGTACACAGGAGATTTCTAAAACTGCAGCTGGACAGTAGGCCAGACTGTCCTCATCAGCCCGCCCAACAATCAAGGTCCCTCTGGCTGATCGTCTGATTCCCTCACCGGATGGCGCAGCATAGACTATGCTGCATAGTTATAAACTCCCTTGGTCCGTTTTCCAGAATCACAAACACAGAAAAACTAAAATAAGAATAATGAATGTCAGTGAAGTTTCATTCCGCGAAATCGCCAAACCAGTGTTTCTCACCTCGAGTCCGAAAAGAAAATCCCTTCGAGAGAAGCAGTACCAAAGCTTCTGTGCAAGCAACGAGTCACGTGGTTATGGAACGATGAAGAGCTTTCATTGCTCGACGACGAAAAAGCTGCTGAAACCAGTTCCTAGTGGAATAATTTCGCCAATTGATGCAGATCGAACGAGCCAACACTTTCTGTCTTTGAATCTCACTCAATCTCCAGAAGCGAGAATTCCGGCGCCGCCCTGTTCAATTCAAGATTCACAAGCCGAAAGCGACTCTGATGACTTCGATGACTTCGACGTTGACTTGAATTTGACCCCGACAAATGTCCCTCTCCGCTCCACTCATGATTTGGCCTCGATCGACCTTTCCGTTGACTTAAATCAGCCACTACAGTGCCCAAAATGCCCTAGTTCCTTCGCCACCGACCAGGCCTACTCGAAGCATCAAGAAGAACATCTCAAATTAATTGGAGCACCTCTTCGAACCTCCATCAGCTGCAGACACTGTCAAAAGAAATTCAAATCGAGTCTCAAGTTGAAATGGCACCAGGATAAACATCATTCTTCCGAGATGGAAGTATTAATGGTGCTTTAACAAAAAAACCTATATTTTTGTAAATAAAAAAAACAGAGTTCAAAAAACAAAGAATTTTAATCTTTTTTGATGCTTGATATTATTTATTCAAAAATGTACAATGGAAAAAGTGGTCAAATTAGGCCAATCCAATTTTCAAATTAGTCAAATTAGAAAATTGATTGCAAAGCCACAGACGGAGCCCCAAATCACACCACACGCGTATGATTATTTGATACGACGTTCTGGTGCGTGCCTAGGAGCTTTTGACCGCGAGCGTGGCCTTGCACCGCAGATGTCGAGTGTTTCTTTGTCTTGAGCAATTCCGCGCATTTCAGGTAGAAGAAGAAACCTGAATTATTGAGTCGGACTTAATTAATACTCATTCTTCTTGACGGAACTACTTAGTAGTAAGTAACTAAAGATAACCTAATGCAATGAAGCCGAGAATTCCCCAGAGGATGATGAAAAACCAGAGCATGGGCTTGAACGAACCATATCCAGTCTGAATATTTATGCTTGATGAAGATGTATTGATTTTGAGTTAGTGCAAATTAGCTTGATTGCATTTCAGAAATAACATTTTTACATGATCCATAAAGTCTGATTTAAAAAAAAGCCTAAAGACCAAGCAAATCTAACTAAAAAATAACCAAATCGTTCCTTATTTTTACTTATAAAATGAAGTGTCTTGAAAAAAGTAAAATATTTTTGGATAAAAAAAAAATAAAAATTGGGATTGATTGGGTTTTTTTATTAAACTTTCCCTCAAAGTCTTCGTTCTCAACTACATAGAATTTCCTCGTTTTTTACTGAAAACCGAAATCTAATGCGCAAAGCAAGTGGACTCTCAAGTGGAAATAAAATTAAAAACGAATTTTTTCTATATGAAACCCAATGACTCATTGGCAATGAGTGAAGATAAAAACTAATGAAAATAATTACCTGTTCATTTTTCATCTTTTTCCTCTTCAATTTTCCTTCCCTTCTTCATAAATATATCTCTCCTTTTCGTTATTTTCCTTTCAACTGTCAGCCGACAGTATTCGATCTGTATGTTGTTGCGTCTGGAGCTGTCTCCTGTTGACAGTAAATTGCGCCGCTTCCAAATCTGGAGTCTTCTTCGTCTTTTTCGCAAAGTGGCGTACTCGCTGGTGTGTTTTTTGTCAGTGCGTACGAATTAAAATTTATACGCCCCGAGGCGAGTGTATATAACCTAAATTGATTTTATGCCAAGTCAAGCACGGGTAACAGGTTGACACCTGAGCCGGATCAGTAGGGACAAGCTAGGAGCACTAAGTTTTTCAATAAATTAAGATTTCAAAACTTATTTTTGTGACTTCCAATGTACAGTAAGTCAAACTTGCTAAGAGATTTTAATATAAATTATTTTTTTATTTTTTGTTTGACTCTAATTTTACCTCTATTTTCATTATTTCTTCGCTTTATTGTTCAATTTTCGCAAGTTTTAAATCTCTATTGGCATTATTTGATTATTCAAAATGGAGGTGGTAAACTTGAAGTGCCTTTTGGGTAAGTGACAGATCGAACAGCTCCCCAGGGGACGAAGGTTCTCACCGCGGGCGAGTTGAGCCAAATTTGCAGAATTATCGTTTCTGATGCATGTTCCGAGTCAATATTTTCGTGTTATAAAAAAATCCACGGGAAACGGAGCTAAAAGTCATCAAAAATAAATAATAAAACAGACTCACTCTTTTCGTCTTTAAAAAATAAGTGTAGGTGAAATTATTTATTGCAAAAATGTGTTTTAGTATGTTCAGAGCCTTCAGAACATTTGCTGTTTGAGTACGACTCTTCTTCTGAAGATTCTTGTCTACAGTATTTTTCCATGAAGAATCTTTCTGTCAAATAAATACAGGATAAAAAAGATCGCTTATATAATCCCAAACTCAAAAAATAGACCAAAGTCTACCATCAATTTTTACGTTTTCTTTGCATCCCAATAAGTTGAAATACCACCGAAGTTTACAAAAAAAAGCAGCATTCTTCAGAGAAACCCTGAAGATGAAACTTTCCTTCCTTTTTAATACGATATCTGGGGCTAATGCGATTTTGGAAGATCTCAGCCCGGCTGGAATCTTTGCTGAAGGGGCGAAGCTGGGCTCGATAACCTGTGAAGATAATCTGAGTCAAGGACCCTAACTCAGGGTTAGGGTTTTCCTTAATCCTGAGTCAGGGCCTTGACTAAAGTATCTACACAGGATCTCGAGCCCCGTAAAAAGCGAGCAGGACTTCCAGAAAACTTTTCTTTTGCAAATTTTTTCATGAAGATTCGTCGAGAATTAGATTCATTTGAAAAACGACATCCTGAGTTTACTGATTCTGGAATTCGAAGCGATACGAGTCAACCAACTGCAGAGAGAATTTGCAAAGAAGAATTCGGAGAAGATGCAGTTTCTGTCTTTCTTGGAGAAGGCGGTCAAGGAGTGGTTTACAACTGCTCTTCTGAGGAAGCGGGGGTTGCCTATGCTCAGAAGCTTTATAAGAATCCGTTTTTGATGGATCCTGAGAGGGCGGAAATTGTTGATTCAGGTCGAGTTTCGATTTTTCATTGTAGCTTAAAAACCATAACAGCTAAATTTTTTTTATAAAACTGAAAAATTAAAGAATCAGTTAATTGAAAATATTTAATATTGAAAAAATCATCAGTATTTCCCCCCAAAGCAATAAATCAAACTCAAAAAGCAATGTCAAATACAGAGAATGGCCCGGCCATTTACAAGTTTTTTGAAGAAAATCTTGACGTCAAAGATTGCTGCGATCTTTCAGGTAAAAATCTTTCTCTCTGTTTCTTTCAACTTCCACTCTTAGCCTGCGAGGATCCGCCAACAAGTGGCTGCGCCGACTGCACAGCATGCGATCAAGCGGCCGTTTTTGGCAAATTCGAGGAATTGCTTTATGGAAAAGACATCACAAAATCGGATTTTGACGCGAACGATGAGATCGTCTACAAAGCTTTCACAAAGAAACTCGCAAAACTACATCAAGTAACGCAGAAAGAATGCGACAGAAAAGTCGGATTCTGCTACGAGTCCTGGCCATGGAACACAAGAGCCGTCGCAACTCACTTGGACTCCTGGGGAGTTCTCGCGAAGGCTTTCTTGGGAAAATTGATCAAGGAATATCCATCAGAAAATATCAAAACTTATGATGACGCTGTCAACATGTTGTATGAAAATCTTTATGCGACCATGAGCCCAAGTAAGAAAAAAGAGCAAACAACATTCTTCAAAGCATTTTAGCTGTTTGGGCTCACAATGATCCTCATCCAGGAAATATCTTTATTCGAGATGAAGGAGAAACTTTAGGTAATGGGCAAAAAAATTATCATTATTGACCCCTTGGCTAAATTTTAGACGAAAAAATGCTGATAATCGACTATGACAACGCAGAATTCGGGATGCGAGCTTGGGATCTTATGTACTACGCCAATTCTGCCCTGGTTTGATTATGCATCTCTTTTGAAATCTACTCTGTTTTAGCTTAATGGAGAAAAATTCCAGGACTACATCAATTCCTACGTCGAAAATTACAATCAAATTGGCCCTCGTGAATTCTCATACGAAGAACTTATGCAGGAGCTGATCTGTGTCTACCCATGGCTGTTCTTTGATTTTGCCAGCTTTACATTCTACTGGGATGTTGAAGTCAGCACAGCTTGCTTTTTTGCGTGGAGAGTTTTGATCGAAGAATACGAAAACGGAAACTGTAAGTCATTTTTCAGAAGAATTCTTATGAAAATCATGTTTGTTTTAGTATCCTGTCCATCAACCGGAAGATACCCTGAATACCCGAAATGCTACCCGATCGCCTGAAAAAATCAACAACGAGTATTATTTTTTGTGATGCAAGAAATTTAATTAAAGAAGGGAATAAAATAAAAATGTAAAAGGGTTAGTCAGTTCGTGAAGCAAAATTCGTTTCAGTTAGTCTTTTTTTTCGCATGTCTCGACTCGTATTTACTCAAGTGGGCAGCTGAATCGGTCTCGGATTCGCTTTCGTGACTTAGAGAGATTTCGGAGGACTCGGTTCAGGTCTCGGTTGGAGGAACCATCGCAATCGGCTAGAGAAATGATGAGAAAGAGGATCATGTTGGCGGTACTTACAGTTGTACATCTGGGCCCAAGTAGAGATCTTGTTGAAAAGTCGCCATTGTCCGATGCATGGGTTGTCGAATCGGGTCTGTTGAACGTCAAGCTCTTCCAATTCTTCGACAAAAGCAGCAAGTCTTGCTTCATCGTCCTCCTGGGCTGGGCAATCTCGCTCCTCGTATTTGCGGATCAAACCTACAACGATCAGTTTTTGTCATCTTCTTTTTCCTTACCTGGAACAACAATCGAGACAAAGTTGAACTCCTTCTGAATTCGTCGTCGCCAGCCGGGAACAGGAACGTTGACGATGTGACGATCAATCATATCATCAAGCTTGATGTATGTTCGCTGGAGGATTCGGCCGGGGGTGTTCTTCTCGACGAACTTGCACCACTCGCCGTTGCCGTAGTACTTGTAGTCGCATCGGCACTTGGCCTCGCCGGTGTGCAACTCGTGGCAAGTGGCGTTTTCATGGCAGCTCATGGCATCGCAAGGGCCTTCAAAGATCATTAGATGACTCGTGAGGGGGATGAGGGGAAGGGGCAAGCCCCTAATGTTGAGATTGAGGGGGTTCTAGGGGATACTAACAGGGATTTAGATTCTCTTTACTTACTGGATCCGGAGCCCTCGCCGCTCTGAGCTGCGATGAAAGGAACGAAAAGAGTAGCAAGCTTCATTTTCTATTTATTAAAAAGTTGTGTTTTTATCTTATCGATAAAGGTGATATCACGCTTTGCCCTAGCAATCGCGCCGATTATAAACTCATCCGGAGACATTTGATGTCACTTTGGTGAATTTGTATTCTGTGAGAAAGATTGGCACACACAAGGGTCAGTCCATTTTTGTTTCGAGAAATTGACAAAATTGATGGGAATGGGAGAGGAAAATGGTGAACTTGAATAACTTTTCGAATTCTAAAAGGTGAGATAATGCCGTTTTTTAGCGAAAATGTAAAAGGAGCTCATTTGAAATCGAAAAAGTCTCAATCAAGTATTTGCAAATAGGGCGAAATTGCTCGTAAATTTTCTTAAAGGGCAGAGTCAACCAAGAATCTTCAGAATGTTTCTCCCACATCTTCCAAATGAAATTCCTGTTCTAGGAGTCGAACAGAGAAAAAACTCAACAGAGAATAAAAAAATCGATAAAAGTAAGAAATCGTTAATTACGAACTGCAATAAAAACGAACTCAAAAGTAAGAAATATATACGCGGAAGTCCTTATCATTGTTAACGCTATGCCCAAGTTCTTCACTTCCCAAAGTTCAAAATCAGAGACAATCAAAGTGTGGCGTCAAACCGCAAGAACAGTAATTCCTTTCCTAAGTGTACAATAAACGCGTTTCCAAAGGTCTGCTTCCCGTCGTTTTCAGCATACATTAGGAGCTTTTTAAACGTCGGGAAGCACCAAACTCAAAAGAGAGAGAGAGAGCCAAAGTTAGTCGCTTGGAATTGATTAGATTTGGCAGCAGTTAGAAGTGAAGAACAACAGTTAATTCGTCTGCGAACATTTTACGTCAGAGAGAGAAAAGTAGAGAGGAATACCTTGATCTTTGTCTAACTAGATTTCTCGTCTACGGCGCCGGTTGATTTAGAAGGATTATAGAAAAGGAATGCAATTACAAAGACCTATGTCTTGCTCGAGGCAAAACCTTTAACGAGATCATGTCAGATAAAAGAGAGAAAGAAAGTTCTTTTGGTTCTGAACGACCCTTTATTTTGATGTGATAAGAGAAAAAGAATAGTTGCACTCGGTTTTACGAGAGAGATAGTCAAGAGAAGGTCAAATAGACTGGAGATTATTCTCTTTCCTAAGATAAGACACACCTAGGGAAATTCTTTCCTCTGTCTAAAGAAATTTGAAAAAAATTTTTTTCAATAGAGAAAATTTTCAGTTTTTGAATTTTGAAAAAATATTCGAAAATAAAAAAAAAAAAATTCGGAAAAATTCGTCTGAAAATTAATTTTTTTTTTGATTACAGAAAGTGAAACTCTTCAGAACCTGTCAGTTAAAAATCGTAAACTCAGCACACTAGGAAAATAATGAAACAAAATAAAAAGTCGTTAATCTCCGTTCCTTCAGATTAGCCGCTGATACAAACCTTCCCAGACCACCAGCGGAAAAGAAAAATTTAAACTATGGTACGCAGAAAATTAGAGAAATGTTGAAAGAGAACCTTATTTAGGCAAATAACCCTGCTGCGGGAATAGACGCCAGCCTGCTGCAGGGCCAATTCGATGAGTTGAGAGAAGAAGTCGAGCTTCTGAGATCACAGCTCGACGAAGAAACTGCTCATGAATATGATGTAAGTCTTTAATATTATATTTACCCCGGTAAAATAGGTATTTGAAAGCAAAGAAACAAAAGAAAATCCCTTTTCCGGCTTATTGTGACGCGTAAACTTTAGCTTAGAAAGGTTCATCTTTCTCGTAAAATTCAGAACTCCAATTTTCAAAAAATAGTTTATTTCCGAAGATTTTTGAACTTGAGATCGCTCTTTTGTAAAATTATTTAGAAGCACTTAATCGATATTGACAAAAAAGATGAGTGAGCAATATAAATAATTAATTTTATCAAAAACCTTTCCTGGTTTTTTTTATCTAGTTATTAACCTCTCCCAAAATGAGACCATTGATCGGATAGTATGGAATACTCAGAGGAACATGTTCCCGGTCTAAGAGAAACGAACCTTGAAGAGGTAACTTGTAGTAGGTTTCTATGGTTTTTTATAAAAAATTCGAATGATAAAGAATTAACCGTTCCTTTTTAACCCAGATATTTAGACGATTGAAAATCACTTTTGCGGAGCGATATTCTACCCCCCATATTTCTTGTGCTCATTAGAAAGAGCAACTCCTAAGGAGTCAAATGGTATACTTTTGAGGGTCTGAGTCATCACATATGACGTCATAAGGACCATCCTTTGAAAAATGGTCATGTCCCCCTGTATCTCCGAAAATTTTCAGAGATATATGGAGATTTTGGTATCGTTGGAAAGCCGGGCTCAAACTGGCTATGAGCACAAGGTGTGCAAGAAAAAATTTCGAGGAAAATTTTTTTTTCGGAGACAAAAACTTTTCGCCCAAATTTTTTTTTCGGAATTTTCTATTGCGCATCTGGTGCTCATAACCAGTTTGAGCTGAGCTTTCCAACGATACCAAAATCTCCATATATTTCTGAAAATTTTCGGAGATACAGGGGGACATGACCTGACATTTTCAGGTACTTTAGGCACTAGAATTGGCGATTTTCCGTGGCTTCGAGACATAAATATTGTACCATTCGACTCCTCAGAAGCTGCGCTACAAAATGAGCCCAAAAAATATTGGGGTCCCGATTTTGCTCCGCAAAAGTCATTTTCATCTATCTTTAGCTTTTTATGCCTTTTTCAAGATTGTCTATGCGACTTCAAATTCGAGTCGTAAAAACGGGCTGGCGTCAGGAACCGACAAAAAATTTCAAAAAAAATTGCGTGGGCGGCTACTCGGCTGCTGATTGGCCGGTTTGCCGAATCAAGGGTTCTGATTGGTTGAAAGCTTCCACGCAAATTTGTCGAAATTTTTTCATCGGTTCCTGACAACTCCTCAAAACCGACATTTCAAGCTAAACTTATTTTCTTTTAGCTTACACTGGTGATGAATGCCTGTATGGTCCTGTTCATGCAGTCCGGATTCGCGCTGTTGGAAGCGGGCGCAGTCCGAGCCAAGAATGTGACAAACATTCTCATCAAAAATTTACTCGATGCATGTAAGTAAGTACTTTAAAATATAAAACGATCGACTCACCATTTTTTCCAAATCTGAAAGTGGAAAATTGCGGCTTTTACAAGATTATTAATTGCCATCTTTCAGGTGTCGGCGCTCTGGTTTATTGGGCGTGTGGATTTGCTTTCGCCTTTGGAAAGGTATTTGTGCTTGAACTTTTCCCTCTTGACGCTCTCTAGGTGGCGGTAAAAGACTACAAAACTGGAGAATACAGCGGGTACTCCTCGGCGAATCAATTCATCGGGCACAAGCATTTTTTCCTGAGCTATCCGGACTACAAATCGCCCTCGATTGAAAACTACCCCGTTCGAGTATTCCACGGGGGGTCGTTTTATGGAGAGTTTTTCTTCAATTTCGTCTTTGCGGCGACAGCAACGACGATCATTTCTGGAGCTCTGGCTGAGCGAGTCGAATTCGGGTACGTTTTTATTTATTTTATTTGAGCTCTGACCTGTTTCTGAAAGACGTTTATTTTTATAACGGAAAGGGAAGAATTTATAGATCTTGTTTTTGAGAGTCCGGGGTCAAGTTGAAACGTATTTCAGAGCATATTTGGTCTACGGAGTCATCGCTTCCGGTTTCATACAGCCAGTGACTGTGCATTGGGCTTGGTCGAACGGATGGCTTGTTTACCCGCCGGAAAGTTTGAAGCTTCCTCCGGCAGTTTGGTACAGAGACTATGCTGGTGGAGGAAATGTCCATGCGGTTGGTGGTATTGCCGCTCTGGTCAGTTGTATCTTTATTGGACCGAGATTGGGAAGGTTCTCGCCGAAAACGGGAAGGAAATTCCATATTCCAGGTGAAGTTGTTTTTTATTTGAAATAGTGCATTATGCATTCAGGTCACTCAACTCCTTTGACATGTCTTGGCGCCTTCATCCTTTTCATCGGTTTCCTCTCGATGGTTCTCGGTCACGGCCAATCAGTCGCCCAAGGAGTAACGAATTTAACCCTTGGCGGATCTGCTTCTGGGTTGACTTCCATGATGATCGTCAATTTAGAGCCAAAAGTCAAGGATTGGTGGAAATATACAGTAAAGAAGGCGAACAGATCGAGAGTTATTAAACCGAGAACATATTGGAGCTTCTTGGTCCTTGTTGATGCTACTTTAGGAACGAGTTGCAGGGTTTTTAAATATTATCATTAACGATCATCTTTGTGACTCAAAAAAGCTGGGATGGTGTCAATGTGCGCCGGCTGCGACGTTCTAGAGCCATGGGGTGCAGTCATAATCGGTGTCATCGTCGGTTTTGCCTTTCATTACGTTGAACATACGTTGGTTCATCATAAAGTTGATGATCCCGTCGGATCAGTCGCCGTTCATTTGGTTGGCGGAGTAATTGGCGTGCTTCTTGCGCCGGTTTTTGCGAAGAAGGAGCACGAGTATTCTTGGATTCATTGGAAGGGTAAAAAATATGAAGAAAAAAAATTATACGTTCAGGCTGCGACTACGACTGTGTCTCCGACAACGCCAACTCCACTTGTCTTTACACAACATCATTCGCTGGCGATGCAAGCGAAGGAAAGCGCGCTCTTCATCCATCTTGGTCAGACGGCGACTGCCTACACACGCCATTTTACCAATTTGCCTGGCAGCTACTTGGAATCATTTCGATTCTGGCTTGGACGATTGTCTGTTCCATTCCCCTCTTTTTCGTTCTTTGGAAGTTGAGAGTGTTGAGAGTCGATGCAGACACGGAAGTGAGAGGCATCGACATTGCGTATCATGGAGAACCGGCTTATCCTCTTGCTGCGCAGGGGCATGGATGGGACAATGAAGGTTTGAACTCTTTATTTGAAGAATGACATTGAGCTTTTCATAGGAGAATTTGCGGTCAACAACGTAGTGGACGGAAACGCCGGAGGCCGTCGAGACGTAAAAGCGCTCCTGAATCCACACGAAGCGGAGAGCTGGGTCGGAATGAACCCCGATGCTGGCCTCGTTGCTCTTGCCATTGCCTATCGAGAAAAGTAAGCGACACTTCGACGATTGAGTTTCAAGAAGAAGTAGCTTTGTGATTAAGAAATATTGGCTTGCCAGCCTGTCCTATGTGCTTTTCGAGAAAACGGCGGGATACGGCTTGATTACGGATATGAATCGAGATCGCAAAAATTACGAGTAATTCTAGTTTCTAGAGGTCGAAAAGAAATTAAGCTTGCTTACCGCAGTCTAGTTGCATTGAATTGTCCAAACAAAAATTTTCAGACACTACAAGCATCCTCAATTATTCAGCGGTCTAATTCAAACCGCTCTCGGTCCAGCTCTTCAAGACACTACTCAGATGTAGCACTTGCTACAGTAGCATACGAAGGTTTCGACAAAAACATACGAAAGTCGAAATATTCTAGCACAACCCATTTGATATTTCGAGCCTCCATTTTCAGTAACCGCATTTTTCACAGAAAAAAATGGAGATTTTCATTGAATAAATAGAAAAGGGCTGAAGAAAAAAGGCAAAACATAATTGCAATCCTAAATTATGTTTAACAAGACCGCTTGCTTGCCTCTACTTTTAATATTGCTCTTCAAAGTAACTATTGTTTTTTTCTAGATACTACAAGAACCCAGATACAAATGTTAGAAACGCTGTGGAATCGACGGTTGTTCCTTCACTTGTTCTTTCAACTGAGTTTTAACCTCTTTCTGAACAAACTAGAATCTGAAAATATACTATTTATGACTATTTACCATAAGTCCTTTGCAATTATGAAAGTTAAAATCGACAAATAAGACTGACACCGTCAGTTTTTGATAGAAATTTTATTTGGTAAAAGTTAAATTCTGAGTCATTATTGATGAGCAGAATGATTTCAAAAAAAGCAGGAATTGTAAGAAATTCATTCTTGGGGGAAACAGATTAACAGTTTTGGCAAGATAAATAACTCATAAATAAAACAATACAATTCAGCATTCACTCATCTTTTTTAAAGATGATTGGGTCAAAGGCGATATCGACAATTTTCAAAAATTTATAACAGAAACCTTGGAAAGAAAAAATCATCAAAGTATAAATTCCGAAATTTTCTATTTCTTCGCGAGTTTTTGGTGCATTGACGAAGAGAAGTGCGACAACGACAAAAATCGCAATGAAAATTTACATCAATTTCAAGATAATCGTGGAAATTTTCTGCTTTCTAACGCTCAAACTATATTGCAGATTTTCTGATATTTGCATAAGAGTGTCTAAATCATGCTGTCGCTTGTTACTCAGTGAACGGAATTCGTCAACCTGCTCCTTCAATACGCGGTTAGTCTTCACCAGGTCTATGTATTCTTTCCGAAAGAAACCAACATCTTCTTCATATTGATTCAATCTTTGAATAAACGATTCCATCAGGGCGGCACTCACGTTTTCTATTCCAAAGTCCACAGTGTTTCTGTAATCGCCAACAGAACTCTCTGACTGAAGCGTTTCGGGATAACTCGGATTCTCGTTTGTTTCAGTCATCTTTTACGCTCGAGTATTTTGTAAAAAATATGATTATACAAGAAAAATTATCAAAGTGAAAAGTCTATTTTGCGCGAAAAAATTCAAAGCAAATGTAAGGTTAATATTTAACAATACCGTCAAGGACTCTGACTGCATTACCACTATAAGTACTGTACCGGTTGTCGTAAGTATCTATGGCATGGAAGTAGACACTTTCAATTATTGTTTTTATAGAATATTTTTGTTTATTTACAAGTCAAAACAGAAGTGTCAACGAGTTCTAGACATGAATCCCTTTGAAAATATCAAAGGATAATAAGAAATCAAGAATAGACATGGGTTTTTGCGAGGTAAGGATTCCTTACTAAGGAAGACAGAAATATAATAAAATGTTTTTCGTTGCCTTAAAAACGTATGCATTTTTGGAACTAGCATGGAGCAGGCTGAAAATAAGGCATGAAAAATGAATAGATACGGAAAAATGAGGCAAAAGACGTTCAGAAATAGATTTTAAATATGCTCTTGAGCGATTTCTGGAGCTTCTTCGAGGCCACTGTTTCGGATTCGGATTATTGATTGCTGAAGAAAATGAAATAAGAGATGAAAGATCTGTTGTTTGGCTTACCGTGAAGATGGTGCTGAGTCGTTCAAGATCCTCAATTTGTTTCAACTTCGATGCTAGAATTCTTGTGTTTGGTATTGCTCGGACGAGTTCTCGGAATCTTGTCGGGAGGTTTCTTTCATTGAGCCAGTGTTGGAAGAGGAACCAGTACTTTTTGTTGAGCGCTTCGACTTGATTAGGGTCTTTCAGTCCCGCAATGTCTAAAAGGCATTATCACTGGCAGCAAAGATTAAATAAGGAACATAAATGAATCAAAGAAGAAATAAAATCGAAAAGAACTTTCTGAGCCCTATTTATTGTATTCAATTCAATTTACCGTGGTTGAGAAAATTGATCAGTTTGATGATTGACAATTCGTTCTTTGTAATTCGAAGCCCTGCAAATTGCGCGTAAACTCTCAGAATATCCTCGACGATGTCCAAATCTTCATCTTGGATTTCCGCAGCGCTAGAAATCCATCATTAACTGCGGTCCGCTTCGTTTTCTGTACCTAAGGGACTCTGATTTCTGAACTACTTCTCCGAGCGTTTGAAAGATATCATCATGGTGAATCGTGAATGTATAGAGAACCATAGTTTCCGCCCTGAAATGACATAAAAATAAGTGAAAAGGAAAACGTGAAATCAAAACCAAGTGTTCATAAGAAGCGAAATATGATCTTGAAGAGTGATTTCTCCAGCGAAGGGAAGAGACTTGGCCCAGTCGATTTGCTTTTTGAGCAGCTCATCTGCTGATTTGGCGAGAAACAGAAGCAGTTCCTAAATTTAAGGTAGAAATAAAGGGGTTGAAAGGGGCTTACGCTTGTATTTAGCGATTCGCGGGAAGCCACACTCTTGAGAATTCCGATTTGTTGGAAATGGTCGAGGTCGAGGATTTCTCCAACGGGGTCGATTTTCGGCACGATTTTGGGCATTTGAGGCGTTGAGGTGAAATTCATGAATTGTGGCTGGAAAACTGTCGCTAAAAGAAAAAATTGAAATCAAGGAAGAAAATAGGAGCGGTTTTTTAAAAGTTTGATTCTTACGAGGTGGATTTTCAGGAATACGAAGAGCTGGTGGCGCTGGCAGCTGCTGGATTGGTGGAGAATGATTCGAAATCGGCGTCGATTCTTTGTGGTTCTCATTGAAGACCGTTCCGTCCATGACCGCTGAAATCTCCTCTGCGCTCATTTGAATCGGCCCGATCGACTTGTTCCTTCCTCCCGGCATGCCATCTTCTCGAATCGCCTTTCTATTCATTCCCGCTTCGAGACATCTTTTCAGCCGACAGTACTGACATCGATTGCGCTGCTTTCGGGACATCATGCACATTTTATCCCTGGTGCAGCGGTAAACTCGGCGGTTGCAAATTGAGCGCTTGAAGAATCCCTTACAGCCTTCGCAGGAGATGATTCCGTAGTGGAGTCCTGTTGCTCGGTCGCCGCAGATTCGACATGTTTTTTCGCCATTTCGGGAGCCGATTTCGGATTGATCTGAAAATGAAATGAAAAATTAAATAGAAACCATAAAACTTTGAATCGTTTTTTTTTCTTTATAAAAATTTTGGGGGAGATTTTCTAATCCTTCTTAATTTATTTTAATATCAATCATAAAGACAATCAATTTCCGAGATGGTTAAAAAGAAACTTTTCCGAGAAGTCTTACGAGCAAACAAAGCGCATCCAAGTGTGTTGAAACCCTCGTCATGTTTTTATTTGTCCCGTCAATCTTCTTTTTTTTCTCCGAAGAGGGCTAAACTCACTCAGCCGCGAGTTAATTGTCTCACTCCGCAAAATTTTGGCGCGCCCCACTTGACAACAAAAAAAGGAGGACAAGGGATCAGACTTTTTGGGGCTATGCGAAAAAAAGGAATCGATAAATCCATACTTGATGGGCAAAGTTCGCGCAAAATAACACCCTTAACTTGAGTGCCTAGTATTCAGAATATAGATTTTTTCAGAATTAAAGAAAAAAAACCATAATTTTATTATTATTTTGGCCAAATTGAAGTTAAAAGATTTGATTTTTCTTGATAATTAAATTAGATTTTTATCAATATCGCAATTCGGTTGATTTTCGACTTACCATGAATATGAGAATGCGGAGGCGAATCAGAAGAATTGTCCGATCTTGAGCTGCCAGTATCGTTTAGCGAAGCGTTGGAAGAAATGTACGTTGGAGTCTGATTAAAAGCCTTGAGCGCCGGTGAAGTCGCCTGCTGAGTTGCGGGATTGAGATGAGGTCGGAAGAATTGCGCAGCGGGATATTGATAAGGGTTGTACATGCTCATCATTGGGTTGAAATTCATCGGAAATCTGAACGGAAAAATGGTTGGAATTATTATTATTATCTTTTGAAAGGCACAAGCGGCTTTCTTTCTAAATTAACAACTCTGAAGCTTACCTCATAACATGTGGAAGTGATGGTGTCGGAAGCCCCCCTACTTGGGGTATCCCTGTGCGACCTAAGTCCAGTGACATTGATACTTTCTGTCAGTTATCTCTTATAAAGTATAATGTCTCTGATTGAAAAGTTTGGATTTCTGAATTTCAAATCTTAGTCTTCTGATTTTGCTGAATTCTGAATTTGAATCTGAGTTCCGCTGACTGTGACTGAACGTTGTTGTTGTTGATCGTCGACCCAGACTTTGGTCGTTAGGCGGCGGCGAGAGGGCGGCCGTTGGCTCCGCGCCAACACTCAGACTTGATCATCCCAGACGCTCCTTGGCGCCTCATCCTCTTTTTAGAGGATCACGTCTGTCAAAAGACGAGGGATAAAGAAACAACGGCTGAGCTCCTCCTCCTCGTCTGGGCGCGGATTGTCTGATTCAGACCCGATCAAGTGGAAATAAACAAGTGATCGTTTCTGAAAACTGGTTTCTCAAAGTCTTCTTCATTTACTTTTTCAAGAAAAAGAAAACTTATTATTATGAATTATCTATCGTTCGAACCGTTTGCGTAAAAAGCGTTGTCTTTAATTCTTGTTTAATTATAAGTTATATCATTTTTTTAGAAACTCTTATTTTTTTAA
The DNA here is from genome assembly GCF_907165135.1 of Oikopleura dioica. Lineage (NCBI taxonomy): Eukaryota > Metazoa > Chordata > Appendicularia > Copelata > Oikopleuridae > Oikopleura > Oikopleura dioica. The sequence continues at coordinate 1,558,427 of NC_137293.1, read as the reverse complement.
AGTCTGAGTTTTAGACAGCTAAGTTTTCAAAAATTCGCTTGGGATCAATGATCTTTTCAAAAATCGATATGGATTTTCGTCCGACCGCCGACTGATGCTCAGTGGGATCCGTCAGATTTTCACGGATCAAGTTCTCTTAAACCAGCTTCGCTATTTCTTGAAGCGGAATAAGTTATTCCGAATAAGAGTACTTCCGCTCTGACAGAAGGAAGACACATTTCAATTAATTTAAACTGATTTAAAAGACCATAAGAGTGGTATTCAAAAGACCGATTGATAATTTTTAGATTAAACAGTTTTTGACCTATCCAAAGCATGATGTTTCCATTAGAATTTCTATGCGGCTTTACTTGAGTGAAATTTTAATAAAGGAATATAATATAATAAAGGAATGTACCTTGAAATCAAAAGTTGAAATGGGCGGCCCAACGTCAAGACATCCGATATTGAGTTGTCCTATTTTCGTCTCCGCGAAATTTTATGATCTCAGACACACAAAAACGAGGCCAGTACCAGACAAGTGCTCGTGTGAAGTTGTTTTCTAAGAAAACACCGCCAACTTTTCCCCCCTCGTCCCCTGCCTGACTGTAATACGGTTTTACTAATACTGAACTGAGCTCAGTAGCCGTGTTAATTGAGCAGTGATGATCCAAGTTGTGAAAGTGGGATGGATCAATTTCAAGATTGAAAATTAGGGCGATAAATGATTATCTGGCTTAAAAAGATTTGTCCTTGAAGAAAAATCAAGATCAAATTAAATTAAAAGGAGTAAAAAAGAGCTTTTTCTTAGTAAAAGCGTTGTACCTTGGCAATGATCAGAAGTAGCCCTGCTTTGGCTCAAGAATAAAACGCAGGGGAAGGTTTAAGTGTGGTAGCAAATGCGGGTTTTGGAAATTCTTTTGGCTAGTACTTTTCGGTAGCTAGTAGCGATGATAACGAACCTGCTTGCATCGGTATTACGAGCATTCTGAGATGTCGAGTCAAGTGGCTTCAAGTGGCCGACGCAAGTTTCTAGGCCATTTCGATGAAAACGAATACCAAAAACCACCAAAAGGAGTTTACCACTGTAAGTGAGGAATTTTTTCGTTTTCCCGTCCTTTTAAAATGAACTTTAAAAAAGACAAAAAAAAATTTTCTTTGTCAATTATTAGATCCGTTAAAATGGAGGTCACCAAAGTTGTTTGTTGGAAATAGAAGAAGTTTTGTTTGATCGAAAAGCAATTTCCTCGTAATTTTAATTACGGTCGAGCTGATCGGAATCAGTTGCCCGTTTTGCGTTAGTCTGCTGAGGCGTGAAAGCGGTGATTTTGACGAGTGGCGTCGAGTTTAGGATGTTGCTCTTTCAACTTGGTTGCTCAGCGGCCGCGACTCAGCCGGCCCTCGGCTCCAGCTCAGAAGACACGCTCCGCCAAGCTTGAACAACTCCCAAAGCTTTGAGCACCTTGAGATGCGCTTCAGAGTTCATTGAGTTTATCCATCCTGCTTTTCACAAATTCCATTTAGATTTGAACATAACTTTTGCCAAAAAATGGCCTTCCCGGTTCTAGCTCTAGAATTTTTGGCCTGCAAGAAAAACAAGAACACACTAGAATCAGCAAACAAACGATTTTGACTGACTCTTTTTTTTTACATTTTTGCGAAAGAAATTGATTTTATTCAGGTACAATTGCGGTCATCGTCGGATGATGGTAGATCGTTTGCTCGTTCGCCTTTTTCAGGAAAACGATTACATAGCCGCTCGGGCCTTTATTCGGCTCGTATCCTTCGTCAATTTCTCCATTCTTGGAGTCGTTTTCGTTGTGTAGACTTACTTAAACGTTCTACACAACGATTGATTCGCTTTCTACGAGTATTTATTAATTAAAAAAATAGGAAATCTCAGGTACTTACGATTTTCTTGTGCCTCTCGGACGGAATAAATCCGTAGACTGACCATCTCACTAAAAAAGGCCTCACAACAACTTCTGCTCTAGAAAGATTTTTGCAAAAAGCGATGTTTTCAAAAAGATGGAATTTTTCATCTAGAGATTTTCGACGTTTCTTGATCAATTTTTTTCGACTTTTATAGCGATATGGACGATTTAAAATTAGATTTTTCGACAAAATTTCGAAATTTTCGACGAGAATTTCGATTTTTTTATCAAAAAGATTCGAGTTTTTCGACTAGGATTAGAATATCAAACGTACTTTTTGGAATACTCTAAAGTTAAAAGTAGAAACTTAAGTTCGTTCTCGCCCGCGGCTCGTATCAGTAGAAGTAGCACTTTAAAAAAGGTTGCGATAAGGCCTTCCACGTGGGAGGTGCGACCACTGCTGATTATTTTCTAAACACTTGGGCCTCAGCGACGTTCCTCTCAGAAGAAATAACACGTAACGTAGTTTTAACGCAAAATCGGGCGACGACTTTAATTTTGCGGCTTACTTGAGGCCGCTTAACACGTGCTCCAATTTTTCGTACTGAAAAAAACTTCTCAAAAAGTAGACAAAAAATCGAAAATTCCAAAGTCTTGCCACTTTAAAAGACTATTTTCCAGACAAAACTTGTCCCATTTCTTGTCAAGTTCTTTGGGAAACGGAGCGGATGGCGGATAGAAGCTGCGGGGTCTAGCGGCGAGGCTCATGCATATCTCGCGTGCACTGCGTATTCGACGTACGTGGCGATTTACCTCGTTACGGCAGCGCTAGATTTACGAAGATTGAGCGACGCCATCAATTTAACCTCGACAGATGGCCTTCTACACGGGTTAATGCAGGTTCGAGCCGCGTCATTTTCTTCCCATGAGTTTTAGTGGTACTAAAGAAGAATAAATAGAAAAAACGCTTTGACGAATTTTGAAAAGACGCGAATTTCGGTAGAGAGCAAGGCTGATTATTTGAGTTTCGTGCGGTTTCCGTTTTTGAAGCCTCGCACTCGTATCAGCGCGCTTTCTCGTTATCTGTCAATTACAGATGTTACACGTCAGAAGGACACGCCGCGGGTTGAAAGCTCGAGAACTCTGACTTGTCACTTGAATCAGACTTTTTGACATTTTTCAATAATAAAATTCTAAGAATATTTTTTGTAGACAATAAAAAACAGTCTTTTTTTTGCAAATCAAATTGATTTTCGAAACTATTTTTCGTTTCAAAGACTTTGGTCAAAAAATTCATCGAAAATGAACTTTTCTTATCAGAATATTTAAAATTCTGAATATTCAGAATATTCGACTTTGATTTTGAATTTTGAATTTCGAAAAAAATTCTCCGAACTTGACTTGTCCGGATTTCACCCAGGATTAAATCAATCCCTCGTAGATGAAATTTGCAGCTTTATTTTCACTGCAGCGCACACTAATTCCTTGAGAAAATACCGCAGCTCTTTAGATAAGCTCAAAACGTGGGGTTGAAAAAATCAGCACGAGTTTCGTTTTCCAATTTCATTTTTCAAAGTAACTTTTGATCAAAAAATTTGCTCGACAAGCATTTTCGACTATCAACAAATCGAAAGAATTAGCGCTTCTGACCCGTGTGGGCACAGCTGTTTGACTCTCAGCGACTTAGTAAAGCGACTCGTGAATTTTTCGCAAAACGACTTATGAAGATTTGTGCCCACGATTTCGCCATTGCACCATTATGCTTGTTTTGGGGTTAATTTTCTATCTGGGGCGGCGGCGGATGACTCAAAAATGTGAAACAAGAATGGCAACGCTCAAAAGAAGAATGCAGTGATTTCTAGTGGAGAAAAACAGAGTCAACTTTCGTAATTCAAAAACGCTCCCAAGTCACTTTTGGACATCCTTGTTTGACGTTTATTCTGACAAGGGCGAAATAGGCTTATCGTTACGCTAGCTTATCTTCAGGGATAGTTCCTCTCACGCTTACTACGCATGGTTAAAGATAAAGAGTTACTCTGGTTGAAACTAGTTCAGGTGTCTATTTTCTGCTGACATTCGTCAACTTTTGCGTTGAAGAAGTCTTCTGAGTTCTCCTTGGAATTCCAAGCCGAACAGGTTGATCCGATTACGTTCACGTTCCTTCGTAAAGCCAGCGAAAAAGTTGGCAGCAATCCAAAAACTCTAGAGCTCCATCTCCTTTTCAGCAGAATTTCTAAAGCCAAGCTCTAAAGAACCCCTCTAAGTGGCAATTTTCGAAATTTCAACCTTCGCTAACTCCGTTCTCGCGCTCGAATTTCAATAAGCCCTCGTTTAATGATGATCAGAGTGATCCCTCCCCGGATTTTCAAAGTGGATAATTTCATTTTTGACCCTCCCGTGTTTTCGGGTTAAATATGCGGTCGCTTCCGAGTACTACGGAGTTAGCGAGAGACACGAGACGCACTTTGATGACGAATCGTATCATGACGATATTTTTCACCAAAATAAATTTCCACTAACTAGGCCTGAACTCGTAAAAGGAGAAAGAATGACTTGGAGGAAAAAGATTAGGCCACGTTTTCGTTAATCCTAAACGAGGTACTTTTCAATTTGTTCTTTTGAGAATCACATTTGCTCCCATACTTACCAATAGAATGACGGTCTGGCTCCGTTTCTCAGTGAGACACGTTCGAAAGAAGCATGCTCTGTACTCAAGAAGGAAAGGGCGAGCTTGTTCTAACTAGCCTTGAGGCTGAAGCACGTGAAGATTTCTTGTCGATCAGCTTTTTGAGCTTGGAAAATTTGACCCCAGGACATTTTCTGTCTAGAAGTAGAACTACTCGTCCTACTTTCTAACGCTACTTTTCAAAGGTTCGTTACTTTGGCTTATAAAATCTGACATCGAGGTACTCTTTCTGCGAAAATCATCAGAAAAGCTTACAAAAAATGTAAGGGCATTTTTAAAGACCTTAAAAGCGTGCTGAGAATTGTGAATAGCCAAGAAATTTGAATAAAAATCAGTTTTCTTCCTTGATTTCAATCAGTCTTTCATCAAAAGTTGCCGATCCATATTGATTTTCGAGAAACGAGATATTTGAGAGGAGATCTCGAAATGCAAAAAGTGGTACGAGCGGATACGTTCAGAGAATCCCACGCTCGATTTCATGAACGCTCACGCGTGCTCGCGCGCGCCAACTATCGAAAGTGCTCCAAGCGCCGCGCTATAAAATCATCGCATCAGCACTGCGAAGATCAGTTCTAGCTCAAGTATCTAAACTCTTCTAAAACTTTTCAAAATGAAGATCGCCGCCACCCTCGCTGCTTTTGTAAGTATCAGAGAAAAAAATTTAAAAAAAAATAAAAATTTTCGATATATCGATTTGACATTTTACTTCTAGGCCTCCGCCGCCGAATGGCAAGGACAGAACGATGTCCAGACCTGCGGTGCCGTCGCCTCCGTCGATGCCGGTGACTCCCCAGTCAACGCCACCTGCACCATCTCCTTCGGTGGTTACGCCACTTCCTTCGTCTCCGTCGGTGGTGTCTTTTGGACTTCCGACTCTACCTTCACCTCTTTCGAAGGTATCTTCGAGGGTTCCACCGTTGAGGTCCTCGCCTTCTTCCCACAGTCCTACGATGCTGATGGAAACCTCGACAACTCCACCTGCGGAACTGAGGCCGACATCTCCGTCTCCTGCGTCGACCAGGGAGCCGCCGAGGGCCGAGCCAACCTCATCGGAAACTTCGCCTTTGCCCCAGACAACAACAACTTCCAGGTCCCAGTTGCCAACGCTGACGACTCCTTCGCCGTCGATCTCTCTTCCTTCGGTGCCGTCCAGAACCAGACCTGCAACGGTGACGCCATGTCCACTTCCGGAAGCTCCCTCTCCTGCGCCTTCGGTGATGTCGCTCAGATCTCCTACTTCGGATTCTCCTCCGACGCTCAGCCAGCCAACCCCAACTCCCTCTTCGCTTAAATTCAGTGTTTTAAGATCACTGCTTTTAAAGCCTATTTTAAAACCACTACTATTGTAATCCGTACACTTCACCTTTCACGCCATTCTCCGCTGCAGGAATGAACCTCAACTTTCGTTAAGCACTTGAAGCTCTCCGTGGGCTCTTAATACCAACCGGTCTCTGATCAAGCCGCGAAGCAAGACTCTCCAAAGGAGACCTCTTGTTTCGTGGGAAATGACGAGACCGCACGGTGCACGCGTGATCGACAGGTGCGTCGTGACCTGCAGCGGATAGCGGAGTACTTTAAGCTTCGTCTTACCAAAAGTAGGACCTAGTCCTTGATCGAAATTTTATGACGCTACTGCTCGCTGTAGCCGAGGAAGATTGATGAAGGTGAAAGGCTCTGTCTATATTTATGTAAAAGAATTGCCAAATACAAAAAAAATATTCAAAAAAAAAAAATCACTTGTCTCTTTCTTTTTGTCATAAAAATTGCAGGATTGGATCTTGAGTTTGAGCAGAGAGAGTTGTTTGACCAGGAGCAAGAGAGTCTTGGCCAAAAGAGCTTCGGACCAGGGCTGCTGAATTCGGAGCGTTTGCGTTTACCCGCGATTTCTTTGGCGGAAAATCCGCAGCTGTTTCACGGAAAATCCGCAGTTTTTTTCACGGAAGATCCGCCGGTTTCAAGCGGAGAAAAGGGAGCGGAGAATCGCGGATAATCCGCCGAAATTTCCGCTGAAAAGACGAATTTAAACGGTGTTCCTCCCTTTTGATTGGCTAGAGAAAAAGGGTAGCGGGTAATCGCGGACGATCCGCGCGGCGGATAAACTCGGACGATCGGACGATCGGAGAATAGCGCGGAGAAACGGAGAAAATCAGCGGATCTTCCGCCAAAAAATCGCGGGCAAACGCAAACGCTCCGAATTCAGCAGCCCTGCTTCGGACGGATAGAGTGTCGTGCGATTTTCTATGGAAGAATTTGATAAGAGCAGTTTTATCTTACTAGTTCTTACCTTTTTTCTCGCTTTTTGTCCAGCCAGCGCGGGAGCACATTGTCTATCGTCGGGGATTTTGGTAGAATCGGGCTTGATTGAATGTAAACGAAACGATATCCTCATTCTCTTACCCATTTGTGCCTCTTCCTTCTTTCGAATTCGACCTCGTCGGGCGAGTCCAAATAGAGGACTCCCCGCCAACTTTCAGAATAAAATTCTTCAGCCTATTGAAATGCTCCAGATTTGAGTAATAAATAACCGGATTCAATGCTGAATTTCCCCAACCAAGCCAAATCGTTATGTCGAAAATGATGTTGACCCCTGGAAAAGAAACTTTTTTAAGAAAAATAAAGAAAGGGGGTTCTAAATTAGGCTCTAACCATCAAAAGTTGAGGGAAAAACGCTCCGAACGCTCTGCAGAATTGAAAAAGGAAGCCAACAAAAGACGAAGCAAATGCTTATCAAGGTGCAAGTCCTGTTCAGTCTTCTTTCCCGACGATTCTTTTCGCTGGAGGATAATGCTTTTGAAACATCCAGGCTTGGGGCTCTAAAATCGCACGTGATCCGATGAAGACTATGATTAGCGACTCACTTGCTGCAGAGGGGCTCGCTGATGGAAAATAATGGCCCCAGCCGGTCGTTTGCAGCGATTTGCTGGGCCGCTCTACAATTTCAATTTTTAGATAGCGTGTTTCAAGACACATGTTTTTAAGACTCTGAAGTTATTATGCAAGCGACATGAGTTGAATTATTTTGTGTTTCTGGTTGAAACAGCCAATTCAGCTAATCATGCTCAATTTTGTTTTTACAAAGCAGTAAGACAAGAGTCTGAGGCTCCTTTTTGAGAAGTCGAACCTTGGATTTTTTCGCTTGAGCATTCCAGCTGGCGATGAAAGCATTCTTTTTCGATTCCGCTCGTTCAGCTTTGCTGAGACAGTGATGATACCAATATTGGAGACGACAATGATGATTCCAGGAATGATGAAGCTCACCGTCGCCGAGCTACGAAATGAGTGAAGTCGTTGAAATCAAGGAAGACTGACCATATTGCATAAAACGGGCTAAAGCTCGCCACACATTCCCAACGCATACTGTCGCTTTGATTAAAGAGCCTGGAGCGGAGCATGAGCTGATTTTCCTCGTCGACAGAATGTACTGTAAGCGCCGAGACGGTAACGGAGATTATCCAGACAATGACGATTACTTGATCTGCTCTTCTGTCTATCAAATATGACTATTTATTGGGTTCGTTTGATTTGTAAGGGGAAGAAGTCTTAATTATTTAGGCGGCAGCTAAGAACGTCAATTAACATGTTTTATGGTTCGCTTATTTTTTCTCCTTCTGAGTTAGTTGTCCCCGACTGTATTCCAAATTTACCTGTGTACCACTTCGGAGGAATCGGCCGCTTGCAAGTGAACCAGCGATCCAGGGAAATGATCATTAAACTGAGACACGAGGCGGTACAGCAAGTTATATCTACGTTCAAGAATCAAGATCATAAGAAGACAGAAGGGTGTACCTAGCGTTATCCAAAATTTACAAGGAACTGCGCTTGGCCATTCATTGAATTCCTGATACAAGGCGAGGGGAGTAACGATTATTCCAATCAGCAAATCTGCGACAGCATTACTTAATATTTAGCCATTATTTTAGACGACCAAGAGTAGAAGGTTCAAGAAACTTTTATTTCTCACGTGGAGAAAAACGCATAATGGTGATGAGGAGGATGATCTTACCTGAAAAGATAATGGTAGGTGATCCGACGGCGACGCTCAGAGCCGCTGCTATTCCGTGGCGGCTTAAATCGCAAAAGGCCTAGTAAATGGTTTAATTTGGGGCACATTTATATTCTCTAGGCGTTTCCAGAAAAGAGGGGTAAATATATGCAACCTTTTTACTTCAAATGAAATTGGCCATTTCAAAATATCTCGCCATCTTTTTTAAGAAGATGATTCTTATGATATAAGAAGCATAAATTATACTGAAAAATTTCTCAAAAAAATTATAATCTAGCTTTGATCATAAAAAAACTCTATTTCGCCTTTGTTTCGCATCATCTCTTTTAACTTACCATAAATCGTAAAGGCATTTCCTATCACAATCCAGAAAACAACAATGACTCCGATCGTTAGCCCAACAACAGACCCTAAAACAAAGCTAAACTTTTTTCTCTCAAGTAATTTTCTCGTTGATCGTACATTTGTGCTCTACGAAAAAAAGCATAGAGTCATTAACGAACTGATTTTTCATAGATTTCATAAGGCTTTTAAAATATTTATTGCTTCTGTAATAATTGATAGAAGAACGTATAAAAACTATATCTTCTGATCTGAACTGGCTTGCGCACACGCAATCGTCGAATTTCGCCGCTATTGAGCGGATTATTTTCAGATTTCAATATGCTGAAGAGCGGATTATAGCTTCGCATGTGTACCATATAAATTATATGATATAATCTATATGACGAAGAGAGGGGTTATCATTCGAGCCAATGATTCGAGCCATCCAATATCTCTAGAAGCTGGGCTACTGCTTAGGGTAAGGGACGCGGAACTTTTAAGGGGAGGTCCGGGGGGCGAAGCCCCCTGGTTTATGCCTTAGGCCTTCGGTTTAGGGTTAGGGGCAGCTCGAATGATAACCCTCAACTACCTGCCAGACACCACCCCTTATTATTTACCAAGAATCGTGAAGCTTTTCAAAGCCAAAAGCTCATTCTCTGTTTCTTCAATCATCTATCCATTACTTTCAATACCGAGTCTAGTTCGCCCCCTGCTTATTCCGTTTGAGAAAATAAGTTTGGAATGCTTTGCGTTCTCCTTTTCCGAGGCGCTGTTTTCTTGACTCAAACCTTCTTGGCCATCCCCTTTCTTCGGGATTAGCATTGGCAAGATTCTATATGCTTTAAATCTTGTTTTATATCTACAGATTCATCTATTTCAACGGTGTGACTGATGGAGAAGACTAAAATTAAAATTATTTTGGCAATAAAATCTAAGACCAAATTTAAGATGCAAAGATTACTTGTCTTTTGAAAGACAGGAGATAAATTATCGGGGTTCTTGCTTGCTAATCATTTTTTCTGACTCGAAATAAATCAGCTGGGCTGATGATAGTGCAAAAATTTTACCTCTGAAATCAAGGAAGAGATCCTACCTGATGTCCCTGAAATCTCTGCCATTCGTCACAATAACAATTTTTTTATTCAAAAGAAAAATGACGAGTCAAAATAAAATGCATGTAATTAGCATTTGAAGAGGGTATATGCATGAGGACGATCTTGGATTATTGAGCAAAATCGGACATGCGTGAGGATGCGGAAATCTGTCTGATTAATGCCCTCCTAAAAGTCAAGATAATCATCTGCATCGTTGAACCAACGAAAATTGGAACGACCAGACTTCTGCTGATTGAAGTTGGCTTCGATTTGGAGGGCAAGAAGGGTTGGCTCGATGAGTAATTATGCGGAAACGATTGAGTAGCGATATTTGAGAGGGAAAAAAAATGAAATTATTCGGAAGAGTTGTAGGAAGAAGATGGTATTCGAGGCCAATTCCTGGCTTTTGGCAATTTCGGCAAGAGTTTAGGAAATATTTTTGAGCATTTTTGAATCATGACTTTGTGGGCAACGAGAAATATTTGAAGAAACAGACGCAGATGTATGGAGTTTCGATGTTTCTTTTCCCCCTTTTTTTCTTCTCAAAATTCATAAACTCTGGAAAAGAGCTCTTGAACTAAGTGCCCTTTACTTTGGCTACCGAGTACTGGCGAGGGTTTACGACTCTCCTCAATTCTTAGACGGAAGAATAAAAAACAAGTTCGAACCCTGGATTCACGAGAATATTGGAGCTTTATTCGACAAGAGCATCTGCTCGTTTGAACGTTTCTGTGAATGGATGACAGAAAACTCGCATTTGTCGCTTTTTCTATTAATTCTTAATGCAGAATTTGAGGACAAGTTCAAGGAGCTAGGAAATCAGTATCCAAGTGTGCAGAATTATGTTGATGTATTCTACGCTGCGATTCGAACTCAAACCATGTAGGTTATAAACCATTTTTAATCAAAAATTTACACTAATAAACATTTTTAATTCATGCTTTAGGGTCTTCAAAGACGACGATGAGCCACTACAAATTGAGGAGTCCCTTTCGATAGTTCAGAAAAATCCCGAATCTCTGATGTTTAACTCACCTCCTGAAACGACTGTCGAAAATCAACCAAGAGTGTCGAAAATTTGGAAATACTGAAAATCAAACTATTTTTTACTGAAAAATATGAAGATCACAAAGATGAGTGATAATTATTGTAGCGTAAAGTTTGTTTTATCGGCCATAATTTATGGGATTCATCTAATTAGTTTTTTTTTCAGAAAGTTATGCAGCATAACTTATGCTGAAAGTTTTGCCTTCAAACAATGATGTGGTTACAACGTATTTAAAGTACCTTTTTCAGCAAACTCAAATTTGCTAAACAAAGTTTAAATTGTTGTAAGCTAAAACAAAAGCTTAAAAAGTGCTGCCCGTAGGTCCTTTAGAAACATTTTTTACCCGTAGTCTCGGCATTTTAGACCTCTGTCTACTTTTCATTGACCAAAGTATAGGTTTCAAAAGTTGGCTGAAAATCGTTGTTGACACCCTTAATTGAAAAAAGTGAAAAAACGTACTAACTTATTTTTTTCTGTTCGGCTTGAATTTCTCGGCACACATCTGAAAGAACTCGTTTTGCTGAATTTTGTGAGCCTTCAACAGTTGAAGTTCAACTGGCTTCCAGAAAGTTTCGGAATGAACATTTTTATGCATTTGAAGCTTGGAAAATTGCCGAAAATTTTAGAATTGACCCCTGAGTTTGACCCCAGATCCGTCAGTTTTTGAGTCATCAATGATTGACTCAACATGGTCAAAAAATAAAAAATAGAAGAGCAGGCGAATGATGTCTCACTTTTTCGACGAAGTTGTATCTGAGATTTTTTTTATTTGAAGCCAAAAACCCTTTGAGGAGACGAAGTTAGGTTTTGAGTCAAACGCCTTGATATACCTAGTAGGTATGGTCTTAATAATGCAGCATTATTCATTGTTTATGAAAAGAAGGAATTTACTGTGAATATTGTAAAATTTGAGAAAAATCCGTAGCACTAGGTCGCGAGAGCTATTTTTGTACATTCGGCAATTCGATCGTGAGCGCAATGCTGACCTCGTCGCATCGCCACCTAGCAGCAGCGGGTCACGCGAAACACTATAAATCTGAATTTTATCGTTAAAAAAATCATCAGAATATCCTGAGGAAACAAAAATGAAGGTAATTTCATAAGAAATATACGTTTACTGATAGCAGAGAAAGAAACGTTCAAAACATAGATAATAACGAACGATTTTAGCTTTTTACAACTATCATCGCCAGCGCTGTTGCAACCCATTACAGCTCGTCGAGCTCCTCCAGCTCCTCAAGCTCCTCAAGCTCCTCTAGCTCTAGCTCCTCCAGCTTCTACGACGGAGAATGCGGTGGAAGAATCACTGATACCGAGACGATCATCTACTCTCCTGGCTTCGATCGAGGCATGTACTACGACTGGCTCAACTGCGTCTGGGACATCGATTTCGGAAACATCCCTGGCTTCAACATCGTCGCCAACACCTTTGATGTCGAGGAACACTATGTCTGCGGCTGGGATTTCGTCAAAGTCGAAGCTAACGGTGATGAATTCCACTTTTGCGGAGAAGCCGCACGACGACGACGATCTTCTAAAAATAAGGAGGACGAAGATGGCAAGACGTTTTACGACCTTGTCAACCCCAGCAACGACGGATTTCCTGATTTCTTCGTCAGCGGCGGTCAGGCCACCATCACCTTTTTCACTGATGAAACCGTCAAGCACGCCGGCTTCGAATTCAGCTTTGAGCGAATGAGCCGACTCCAAATCATCGAAATGCACTTGAACGTGAGTCTAGGGAAGATTTTTCTTTCAAGTCCAAAATGATTTTCAGCGAATCTTTGATTCTTACAACGGAGACGAAGACTACTTCCCCCGATACCAGAAGCGAATGACCAAGATCCTCAACAAGATGAAGCGATCTGAGACCGATGATAGCTGCTACGCTGAAAACGGATTCGAGGCCGAAGCTGAAGACATCCAAGTCTTCGACGCCGACGACATGTGCAAGCTCAACGGCCAAGTCAACGCTGCCATCAACTCCTGGGCGCGAAACTGGGCTTGCGAGGGACGAGGCCGGGTCCACCGACAGATCATTCGAGCTGCTCGAAAGGTCCGAAACTTCTACAACGATAATTTGTGCTAAATATTCAAATTTCTTTGCTTGCTTCATATTTTATTTTTATCGAAATAAAATAGATATATTCACCCGCTTAAATTGTATCTTCATTTTTGTATAAACATTGTAGTGTAAGTAATTACGTTAAATATAATCTAATAAAAAAAAATTGTGTTGTCGTACTTGCACAATCGGCTAATAATGGGAAAATTCCTTATCGTGGAGTTGATAAGGAACTGAGAAAGGCCGGTTCAGCTTTTGTGAAAAAGTTTGATAAAAATCTATCTAGGTCATTTTTGTTCTTAGCTGAAAATGTGATGGCTTAATAATGCGGCTAGAATTATGAATCAACATAAATCTCTATTCTTTGTTTACAAAAATTTTTGGTTTATCTTCTCGAGACTGAGTGCTTCGAATTATCAAAAATACTTTGAGGCACGTTGCAAGTTTCGTTCTGTTTAACCAAAAACGGTATTCTGCTAAAAGACAGTTTTAAAGTTAAGCTTGCTTTGGCTTCTTCGAACCTTAACTTATTCTTGTTTACTAAATTATACTTCACTGAAAACATGTAAAGTCGCTGACATATTTAGTGAAAGCACGAATTGCCCGTCCCAAAATTCTGCCGCTTTTCTCGAATAAGATCCTAAGAATAACCCGAAAAACCCGCTTCTGCCGCTTTTGGTGCAAAATTGAATCTCAAAACCGGCAGAAATCTGGTGTTTACTGTTACATTTTCTTGCTGATACAATTTGTGATGGATCAAAACCACCGGTTGATAAATTAAAAAACATATCGGAAATTACTATCAATAATCTATTTTGGGCTAAATTGATGATCAAAACATGATATCGGAGCATGTAAGGTCTTTTTTGTCAATTTAGGCTTTTCTACGGATGATGGTCTTGGTGTAAGATACGAGACAAAACAGTACCGTGGGGCCCTGATCGTGAGCGTGATCCTGACCTCGTCACATCGCCACCTAGCCGCAGCGGGTCAAGCGAAGCACTATAAATATCAATGTCATTGCTAGTTTTATCATAAAAATATCGAGAGAAAAGAAAAAAATGAAGGTAATGATAAAAAAGAGAAAATTTCAAGGATTCCAGAATAATGAACTTTCAACTAAACTTTAGCTTTTTGCAACTATCGTCGGAAGCGCCGTTGCGTACAGCTCTTCGTACAGCTCATCGGGTTCTTACAGTTCTTCCAGCTCTTCAAGCTCTTCCAGCTCTTCCAGCTCAAGCTCTGCCAGCACCTACGATGGAGAATGCGGAGGAAGAATCACTGATACCGAGACGATCATCTACTCCCCTGGCTTCGATCGAGGCAGCTACTACGACTGGCTCCACTGCCAGTGGGACATCGATTTCGGAAACATTGCTGGCTTCAACATCGTCGCCAACACCTTCAATGTCGAGGAACACTATGTCTGCGGCTGGGATCAAGTCGCAGTCAAAGCTAACGGTGATGAATTCAACTTCTGCGGAACCAATGGCGCAAGACGACGACGATCCGCTGAAAATAAAGAAGAAGATGGCAAGACGTTTTACGACCTTCCAAACCCCAGCAACAACGGATTTCCTGATTTCTTCGTCAGCGGCGGTCAGGCCACCATCACCTTTACCACTGATGAATCCGTCCAAGGTGCCGGCTTCGAATTCAGCTTTGAGCGAATGAGCCGACTTCAAATCATCGAAATGCACTTGAACGTAAGTCTTAGGGAGATTTTACTCTCAAGTCCTTAATGATTTTCAGCGAATCTTCGATTCCTATAACGGAGACGAAGACTTCTTCCCCCGATACAAGAAGCGAATGACCAAGATCCTCAACAAGATGAAGCGATCTGAGACCGATGAAAGCTGCTATGCCGAGAACGGATTCGAGGCCGAGGCTGAAGACATCCAAGTCTTCGACGCCAACGACATGTGCAAACTCAACGGCCAAGTCAACGCTGCCATCAACTCCTGGGCCCGAAACTGGGCTTGCGAGGGACGAGGCCGAGTCCACCGACAGATCATTCGAGCTGCTCGAAAGGTCCGAAACTTCTACAACGATAACCTGTGCTAAATGCTTATATTCATATTCTGAATTTGATACATGTATTCTTGTTTCTCTTTGATCAAAATCAAATAAATCAACCGTATATTTCTGGAAAAAATCTATCTATAAAACAATTCATTATGTGACATAATTTATGTCACATGATTAATATGCAATATAAGTAATCATAAAATGAGAAACGGCGATTTTTGTTTGCCAAAGTTTCTATGAAACCAGTGATCTTATTTTGCCAAAAAATCCTAAAATGCACGCAGCTGCTTCTAAGTCAATAAAATTCCGGATCCCATACTCCAAAGAATTCTCCTTCAGTCTCGAAAATGAACGATTTTTTCGAAAAAATAAGAGAATTTGAGCGCTTGGGCCACGATGTTATATTCAACTATCAAGGCCTAAAGGACAGTTATCTCAAGTGCTACGAAGTGATTTACAGTTTTATCGCAAACAAGCGGCAGTTGTACTCGGAGAGCAAGAAATTCAACTGGAATGGACCACAAGAAGAAATTGTCAATGAAGTCCAGCTGCGACAAATTTATACGCGAGTTTATCATGTGATCGACAAAGTATCGAATCATTTCTATCAACAGGAGATTGGGTCAGAAAAAGGGTTTTGGAACACGTTTAGGTCTATTTTCTTGTCGATTGAGGCTTCTTTACTGATGATGGTCTTGGTGGCAATTCGGCTTCGATCTCTTTTATCTTCTTTTGCAAATTTCCATAGAGCGTCAATTCGACAATCTCGATCATTTTGAGCTTTTTCAAACGATTCATGATCTGCTTAGCTCGGTTTGCCGGCATCTTCTGAGTTAAAACCTGAAGATATAATTGTAAGACAATATTGATTTTTAAAATGTGTTACGGAGAAATGAGCATTTAGAAGTTCAGGAACAAAGTTTTCTTTTTTGATGACCTCGATATCCATTTCCTTGCATAAATGCTCGAGAAACAGATCCTTTGCCCTTGAAATACATGTTATTTTCAAAGAACGACTGGTTTTCGAAAGAAAAATTTGGTACCTATAATTTTCCAGCTTTTTCGAAGCGGCCAAATATGCCTTGAGAAGCTTTGACAAGTCTTTTTGTTGATTCATCAATAATTTTCTCAATTCGCCCGTCCCCACTACTTGGCCTTCAGCAGAAAGCTCCTGCTCTGATTTCGTTAGGCTACTTTCAGTCTCTGCAATACTTGAAGGGACACCGGGGAACTCAGGCTTTGTTTTTCTCTGTTTAGTGCATTTGCAAAGAAAAGGTATCTTTATCGAAAATTTCATTTTTCGCGGCATTCCAAAATCCTATCTACCGATCTCAGTGAAAAGGTGCGGCGGCTACAATAACTTAGCAAAAGCGTTTCAATACTGTCACTATCTCGTAACTAAGGGGCTCAATGGGCCAAACAGGAAGGATTATTTCTTTTCCGTGACCTCAAGAAAGTGCCAGTTCGACCTGACAAATAACGAGATTTCCGAATTTTACAATTATCAGCAAAATTGGCTCAGGAAATTGGCTCTAAAGATAAAATCTCGAATATCCATGGCTTCATCAAAAATCCTTATAATTGTGAGCCTTTGAAAAGATGGCTCCGATCCACAGCCCTGATAATCGTCGACGAACCGCACCGGGTGGAATCAACGAAGAGTACCAATCCGTCAAAACCGAGACAAATCATCATGGCAAACTCAAATTTTGCTTGCAAGCTCGAGTTTCTCCTTGGTGACTATTTCATCGGAGCTCGTCAATGTGTAGAGGCATATTTGAACGGGACAACTTACTCGGAAGACTTTGGTGGGACCGTTCGAGTGCAGCTCAAGAATAATAAGAAAATATGAACGGATACGGATCTTTACAGAAAATTCTGGAAGGCTCCTTTTGTTTACTTCTTCCGAATCGAACGTGAATATGACCTTAGACGGGCATCATCAAACATTGGTCAGAGAAAGGCATCTTCCCGGATGTTTGACTTTTCAAAAGTTGGATTTTTATGATTGCAGGTGGCTTTTTACTATTTGCACACTGGGTTTCCTTGAGCGCAAAGTTTTGAAATAGTATTTTATGGGTGAAGTTGAGTTTATTCAAATATCTTTCGATGGTCTTTTGCGTGAAATAACAAACGATGCAATATTTGTCTTTTTGATGAAAAATGCTGCTCGTTCAAAAAAACCTTTGAATCTTTGAAAAATTCATTTGTATCCAAAAAAAAAGTTAACAACTGGAAAGTCGAGTTTCGAACGCTTCGACTTCCCCCTGATACGACTCAATACCGGACTTCGAATGATAATGTACACGAGCAAATATACACAGTCGAGTTCACTTTTCCTCTGCAGCTCTGTATGTACAGTCTACTCGAGTTTATTTAGTTTCACCGTTATATAATAGTCAATAACCAAATGGAGTTGATCTCGGTTCACTCGAACCCCTTCGCCATCTGCGTCCATGGAACTCAAGAAGCCAAAGCGGTCGGCTCGATCTTGTGGTACAATTATTTTGGGTCGATTCATGAAAACAGCCAGGCGAGTCTTGGGGCGATTTCAAAACTGCTCAATGATTATTTGGTCAATTCAACGAGTCTGGATGAGAAGCTGAATCCTTTGAATGAGTATCAACTCTATCACATAAAAATCAAGATTGGATTTTGAAATTAAGCATAATAGAAAAATTTCCGACTGAAAATCCTTAACAAAGCTTACTTCATTTCAATCAGAGCAAATGATGATGGAATTCAACGATTCGACTCTCGTTTCGTGGGTCAGTTTTAACAGATTACAGGCATGGAGTGAGCGTACTCTTTTCGACCCAATTTCGAACTTTGATGTGAGTTCACTCTTTCAAGATGAACACGTCCAATGGCAGGTTCACATTTTGGACTTGGTTCTACGGTTCAGTAGAAATTCTGAAAAACAGCGAAAGTAAGACCTCAGCAGTTGTCGAAAATGTACTCAAATATGACCGGCCAGCTCAAGTTCAATTTTTTATTTGCATTCATTTTATCTCGAGTTGAACGTGACCAACTTTCAGTTTCGAAAATGTGGAACGATGGGCTTTTGATCGGTTACCTGAGCAAATTCCACACCCAGGAGGCATTGACCGTCGCGGCACAGAATAACTTTTATGGGTACGTACGATTTTATAATATGAACTCATTGACTCTCAGTACAATGATTTTACGATTCTCGGACAGTATGGTTGGCGGCCTAAGCGCTTCTGTGGTCAATTGCGGTATTCAACACGTCAAGTACTTCGACTACCTACAGTTATTTTCCTCTCTTGTGGACATTTTTTGTCACAAATTTTCATAAAAATGTCCACACGGCGTGTCCACGCGGGCGAGAATGGGTTAAAGGGTGGGTCGTCAATATGGATTTTCAGGGGTGATCAAAATCACACTTCTACATATAGTCTGCATATGATTCATATGATATGAATATTATATTTTTAGAATCTACAGATCCTGACGAGTCTGTTGAGCCTAAAATTATTTGCTAAAAATAAGTTTTAGGGGGTTAAATTGAGAAAAATGTTTAAAAAATGACAATTTTTTCTGAATTTTCGGATTTTCGCCCTACTTTGAGGGCATTTTAAACTGATTTTTTCCAGCCAAAATATTTTCTCATTGTCGCCGATAGATTTCAACAACCCTATTCTTTTCACCTGAGAAGTTGGAATTCTTCTACCTAATCAGGTTTTCCCGCTTTTTTGCGCAAGAGAAACCCCGATATTGACGACCTCCCCCTTAAAATTTATTCTTCAATAAATTTTTCTTCGAAAAATGGCAAAATTCATCTTCGAAACGCCTTTTTTTTGCCTCTTTTACAATTTTTGGTCATTTATCCTGTATAGTCCATAGATTTTTTATAAAAAATCCTGATTTTAGAAAAAAAACCCTGTTTCTTCTTCTTAAATTTTCTGGGCTGGACAAATGTCCACAAAAGTGGAACATTATCCTAGCAAAAGTTTCCCTCGAAAACCCCTTATAATGAATAAAATGTCTGGGGTCCACAAAAGAGGAAAAAACTGTACTTTATTCGTAATGTCAAATTTTAGCCCTTGGACGAAAAAAGATATTCAAGAAAAATCATTCGTCAAATTTATTCGCCAAGAAAACAACATGGAGTACATCTTTCATATTCGAACTCTTGAGCGATTTTTTCAAGGACAAGATCTTGCGTACGTTATTTCTGACTCTTGAGATTGCTTAATTTGACTTTAAGACTGATGCAGTGCAAGAAAGAAAATGTTTTGAATATAAGAAGATATCCTGTTACAAATATGAACCTCCAACTTCCGAAAATTCCTGAAGGCTACTGCTGATAATACAGAAAAACATAGAAGAATCATTTCTTGAGTCTTGAGTTAATGCATCAAGGTTTATCGACAGCAAAAAAAGTAGGTCAAGCAAACATGAATTTACCTTGAATAACCTTCGCTTTGCCACCGTGTTTTCAAATTCATCTGAAAAAACATACACTATGCCGGTAGTACGTGAGCATTCGACAGATTAACATCATGTCAGCTAAGCATAATTCACAAGAAAATTCGCTTTGATTGCATTTCGAAATGCGGACGTTAGCAAACACTTTTCGTCGAACACAGGGTCAAGCCAGTGCAAAAGGAGTTAGGTCAGCAAAACTCCATGCAGCTTTTTTGTTTGATTCTTTGGCGCAAGATGTGAGGCCATTTAATGACGAAGTTCTGAGATCATTTTCTCTTTACACGAGATATGAATTTTCTACCACCTCGAGCACATGAACAAAATTTTGGCTTCAATGGATTACCAGACGATTTTTCCTTAGGAAGGGGTAAAAAGGTAAAAAAAAAGAAGAGGCCTTCTTTAAAATAGAAAGGTGCAAGTTTCATCCCTTAAAAGATGATATCTTCGATCAAAACCCCACAACTTCGATTCAATTTTTACCAGAGCAACTTTCAATGAACCAGCAACAGCAATCAGGGTACCAAACCGAACACGACACTCAGATAGATTTCGACTTGTTTTCGCGGCCTTCTTCGATTTCGGAGATGTCTTCTGGCTCGTCAACGATGTCGTCATCGTCCGAGGTCTTCTGTAATCCTCAAATTCACCAAAAAGAATCAGATCAAAGAGGATCACCAGTCTGCGAAATTAACGCCGGAGTGATCGACAATCATCAAGAGCAGCCTGAGAAACAGCCAAGAAAGCGGAAAACATTTTCAAAATATGCGGGCGTAAAAATGGTACAGTTACTTGTTCCTTTCAGTCCCTCCTTTTGATCAACTATTTTACTCTAATCTTAAGATCTGTCAAATCTGCGGTGGTAAGGCTAATGGTCTTCATTTCAATGTCCTTACTTGCGAAGGTTGCAAAGGAATCGGGTCGGAGAGACGTTATTATTATGTAATATACAGTATGTTCTATGTTAGACACTGTAACAAGACGTAACAAGACGGGCAAAGTTTTTTTATTTGCATGTTGGCAAATTTGCTCTTCTGTCTGGAACATGCTTAGACAGGGTAAATATGGGACGCATTCTGAATCGCTCAGCAAAAGAAGCTTCGAGAATCTGGGGTCAAAGCTAGAATTATGAAATTTTTGACCCGCTACAAAGGATTCTTTAGACGATCCATTCGCTACCAAAAAACGTACAACTGCCGAGGCAAGGAAAACTGCGAAATTCTCGACGACCAGAAACGAAAGTGCTGCCACTGCCGTTTGAAAAAATGCTTGATGATGGGCATGAACACGAGCTTTGTGATGAGCGAAGAACAGATTCTGAAGAAACGAAAAGCGGCGGAGAACAAAAAACTAAAAGCGAATGTCAAAAGCAAATGTGAAAGTGAAGAGATGATCGCAATCGAATGTGTTTATAAGAACTATCAGGAGAATATGAATGAGAAAATTGTCCCAGAAGAAATGAAGTTTCATCGAGAGTTTTTCCGAAAGCGACTTTTCTTCGAGCACAATTCTGAGCGTGGTAAGTCTTGATTCAATCAAATAAACTAGTTTTCTTATTCATTACTGAAAAAAACAAATCAAGGCCAATTTCAATAAGGAATAGAAATTCTAAATCCTAACCCCTCATGTTTTTGTGCTCGTTGGAAAGAGCGTAAAAAGTAACGTCGAAAAAAACTAGTTTTAGAGACTGAGTCATTAATGACGTCATAAAAATAAAATTTTACTCTAACCTAAGACGTTTTTCTCAGATTTATGTCTGCAGCTAAACCGACAATCGAGAAATATTATCATCGACAAAATGAAATTCATCCATCTTGCCGACCTAACAAATGCCTCTTTTAATGTAAGAACTGTTAATTAATATCAATCGTAAATAATTAATTATATAATATTGTAATATGAAATAATTTTTTTATATTTTATCCCTTATTGTCTGAGAACGACTCTTTAATTCTCTAAATTTTAGAACATCATCAGATTCATCAAAAACATCCCAGAATTCAACTATCTCGACACAGAAAATCAAGTGAAAGTCATCAGAAGCTGCATTTTCGAGATCCATCTTGTAAATCTCGCTCAATTCTACGACGAAACTCGTGATGTCCTTACCATCGGCAACACAAGTTATTCCCTAAGTATGCTTGCGGAAACTGGAATTCCAGAAAATGCGATGGAAAAGTTCAAGTCGATTTTGCTGGCCTTCGATAGAATGCAATTGACAGAAAAAGAACTGTCTCTGGTAGGAAAGAATGACGGCGGAATTGTTCAAAGCGTTTTAAGCTTCTCACAACAATCATCTTCTCCGAGGATCGAGGCTACAACGACCAGTATCTCTTTGAAATTCAGGAGCGCTACGCTTTTCTTCTTCAAAAGACGCTCGATGATCGCCAATTCAAGCGCATCAGAAATCGCTTTCCTGTAAGTCCCCTTCTTTTTCGAATTTTCACAGCCCAATTTTCAGGAGCTTATTTTCCTTCTTTCTTCAATCCGCTGTCTCTCGATAGAGTTTCGACCCTTTCTTCAAGCCCTGACAAATCAATTTCCTGACTGTATACCACCTTTGATAAAAGAAATATACGACTAGAAATACTTTTATTCAAAACCTAATTTCCAAAAAAAAAGAATCTAAAGAGTTCGTTCAAGAAGTGGAGCGACTGACTCTCGTCGGTCTTTTCTGCAGTATCCCTGGCAGCTTCGACGATTTTCTTCGTCGTCTAAATCGGCTTCGGCTACCTGTTGGTCAACACTTTTTCTGGGTTCATCTCCTTCGAGGCCATATTTTAACCTGTTGCCGAGCGCGTAGCAGTTTCGGTGCTTTGACACGCCCCGAGGCTCAAAAACGGCAATCTCATTGGCGCGGAAGGCAAATTTTCGCCTTCTGCTCGGCAACGAGTTACGAGATAAAGAACCCTTTCTTCGGACTTCAGGCTTCTTCTTTTTCTTGGTCTCCCGAACCCAGGGAAGAATGACAGACTGAAGGGTTGCAGTCATAATCAAACATAACAGGAAGAAAGAAATTACCTGAAGATCAGTCTGGCAAATATTTTCCCGAACTCTTCTCACAGCATAAGAATACTCCTTCATCAAAGATTCGAGAATTTGCAAAAATGAAGGACAGATTTTTTTAATCGAAGAACTACGGGCTTTTGAACTTGTTCCTGAACCATTTCTTCGTAATGCTTCGCAGCCAAAGTGAAGAGATGATCCAATATCTAAAAAGAACATAAAAAATTTTTGTAAATTCGCCGAACCTTGATGACTGAAATCAAAGAAACGCCAAGAAACAACCCCGCAGCACCGCCCAATTCGCTCACAAATTGAGTGGTCGAATAATCTTCTCGTTCTCGATGAAGCGTCACATCGAGGGATGGAAAGAAAATCTGAAAAGCGCCGATTTCCGCCGTACTTTTTTTCGTGAAACCAAAAAGTAATTCAAGAAATGAAGTAAATTCTCAATTCATCTTTGGATTCGATTCCTATGATTGTGCTCGTGATATTTCTTCAGCGCTCGTTGAATTGGCTCGTGAAATTTGCCGTATTCAACGTTTCGATTGTAGACCAAATCGTGGCAGGGTTTTGGACAATTTCCACAAGTCGAATAGCTCGATTCTGGATTTCAAAGACTTGAACTAAAATTTTGGTGCTTTTGAGATCCATTTTTGAAGGAATTGTATTCAATGGAAATGCACCTCGAGTGCTCGGTAAAAGTACACATTGGATACTCTTTTTTATAAATCGGAAAATACGGGGGCCAGCACTTGCATTTGTCCATCACAGCTTTGTACGAGCATTCAACGTGGCATTCTTCAGTAGTGTACTGTTGGAAGAAGTCGAGTTTTTTCGAGCCACAGTGGGGAGGAAGCTTGAAAATTTTATTCGCTGAGATGTAAGGGGAGTGCTTACGTAGGTATACTCCTGAGGGTAGAGGGCTACTTGAGTGAGTCGATTCGCAAGGACAGTAGTACTCTGGCTCATCAGCATAACATCATGTTGGTGATCACTGAAGCTCTCTTTACCTAGTGCCTTTTACAGAATCGACGCACCTGTATTGTGAGTAGAAAAGTGTCAGGCCGTCAATGAACTGGAGCACTCCGGTTGTCGTGTCAGAATGATTATAAGCTAAGTCTCCGTGAACTTTGTTTTTTTTTGTATTAAAACTGACCGACATAAAGAATAAGGCTCGACTGAGGTCCAGGAATGGAAACGGTGGAGTTCTCGAAGCTGTAGTAAAGGCAAATACCGTATCTTGTCAGCCGGTTCGTTGGTGGAGGACAATCACTTTACAGACTTTATGGAGACTTTCTTCAAGAGAGAATCTGTTTACCGCATGTTGAATTTGCATCGCAAAGGCATTAAATCGGGAGCCGTAATCGATAGAAACTCGTCCAACGGAATATCATCGAAACGGGAGAGGTTAAGTGGGCCATGATCTTCCCGACCATTTCCATAAAAAGTGGAAATGTATTTATGCAAGTTTTTATGCATCGGGTAGGCTCGCTCGATTCGCCATTTTGAGTGTTGAGAGTTCGGGCAAACGTAGACATTGGGCATATTCAGATGGTGATGCATTACCGTTTCCGTGACTATTGACGTTGGGCTTGAAATCGAGTTAAAAAGGGAAAATTATATTTTCAAGTTACTTTTGACCAAATTTGACAGCATTGAAAGAAATTGTAAAAACGCTGTAGCTCGTCCCAGCCAAAAGAATGAAGCCCCATAGAAGCCGCCGAGAAAGTGCAGTTTGGCGGCTGAATAGACTTCGGAGAAATTTCGCATTTCCTGTATAAACCGTCCGTTTAGCTAGAAAATTACTCATTGATACGAGAAGACGAAGCTCTAGGGACCTGGAGGGATTCCATAAGCGGCTCGTTCGTGGATAAATGGTGGGACTCCAGGAGAATCACATGTCATAGCCAAGCGTCTAAAAACATAAAAACCGGTCAATCTATAAATTTTTTACCTTTTATTCTCGATTATCATTTTCCCTCAACTTTCTTTATCTCTTTTTCATTCTGACGGAAAAAGAGCGGCGAAGCTTTTACTTTATTTCAATGCCTTCAAATTACTGTCAGAAGTTCCGCTTCGTTACTGTCAATTTCGAGCCGGCAAGTTTAAGTTTTTCAGACAGAAAAATTTTCCCTGATCTTAGGGTTAGGGTTAGGGAATTTTTAGGAGAAATTTTTCTGCAAAGTTTAGCCGACATGTTGTCCTTGACCGATTATCATTGTCCGAAAAAAAGTTCGCTACAAAAGAAAAATAAGGGGACACCCGGGTTTAAACCGGGGACCTCTCGATCTGCAGTCGAATGCTCTACCACTGAGCTACCATGATTATCATTTCTGAGTGACGGGACAATCAGGGCCGCCCACGCAATTTTCGATGATAATCGCGGTATATCCCCACGACCGCCGATAAACCGATTCTATATTTAAAAAAAGTCTTGATTTTGATGGTTAGATGTATTCAGAAAGTACATTTTCAAGAGACGCCTCTTTAACAGATTTAAATAAACAAAAGGCAACTGCTGAGGACGGGAGAAGAAGAGCACTCCAGACACTTTTTGGGGCGATTCACCAAATCTACTTCTATTGCTTATCAATTATTTTTAGAGAGGTTTAAGAAGGTTGTGAATTTTTCCTGAGGATAATGAGGAAAGCCTTTGAGTACGCTTGTAGGAGATCGAAGAGCCATTGGAACATGTTTGCTTCGTTTTCTTTGATGGGGTTTGAATTGATTCTAACCAGTTTGAACCAGCTTCAAAGTCAATCAACCCGATTCCTGCGACAACGATGCTAACAGAAATAGAAATGAAAAACGCACTGAATAAAAAGAAACAGCTTCCACCAAGAAAATGCACCAACAAGCATCGATATTTCATCTTCTCCTTCATAAAGTAACTCAAAACTCCGCATAGCGATACAGTCAATAAAAAACCATCCAAGGCGAAGGCATATGATAGTAGATCTCCTTCTTCATTGTCATCTTTTGAGGTCTCAAAAGACTCAGGAGCGATACAGAGTCATAGGAACAGGCAATTGAAAATACGTCAATCATTGGCCATTAATAAGTTTTTTTGGAATTTTAAATAAGATTTATAATGAAAGCAATCTCTTAGGACTGTGAATTATTTATTAACTTGATTGGGGAAAAATCTAAGCTGAAATCTTGAGACCGAAAACCTGGTGTTCCAAGATCAAGTATTTGATCAACAACTTTGAAAAGAGTTTTTTTTTATAAAAATCAGCCTATTTTTTTATTTAAAAAAACTCATTTCTTCAACTTCCAGAAGCAAATACAAGTCACCGAAAATCATCACAATTGCAAAGGCAGTTTCAAATCTATTATGAAATTTAATGAAAAACAAAAAATTCAAGACATACGCTGAAAGAATTTTCAATACGGTCCATTTTGATACGCTTCGAGCCATTTTTCCTTTCTCTTTTTTGATAAAAATCTGTTGAAAAAAACTTATCACAAATGTCTTGCGAAAGGTGCTAAAGAGTCAAAATTTTTTTGACGCAAAACTGCATTTTATTGCTTCCGAATTATTGATATTTCATCGTTATTGGGGTCTAATAACCACAAATAACAGTATTTTCGAGCTGAAAATACAATATTCATACACAACCTTCTATCTAAAAGCGCGGTCCTTATCAGCCATTGAATCTACTCTTGCGCGGAGTACATAATTAATCAGCATTATCCGCCGGTCCTATAAAATCATCAATTTCATTTCTTTTACTTCATTCAAATCGCTAGACAAAGAAAACCAAAGAAACCAAAGATGAAACTTTTATCCCTTTTTGTTGCTGCTTCCAGTGCTCTAACATCCTTCGAGTAAGTTTTCTTTACAACTCTAGAATTCTAACACTTTAAGCTTCGTCAAACGGCAATACGAAATGAACCCCTACGAGGAAGAATTCGCGAAGAGATTTTTCAAGTGGCCCAACAAAATCGAAGAAGACGGCGAAAAGCGACCGGAAGGATACGCGAGAGTTTACTGAAAAGTAGAGTCGTGCATGCCTACCATTGATCATGATAGAAAAGAGGAGGTCCACTTTTGATTCTGTTGTCTTGTCTTTCAAATAACTTTAAATAAACTCATCAATCAAAAAAGAGCCTTCGATACTATCAAGATAGGAGAAGGTAATTTGTGAGGATTGTTCCAACTCAATGGTTCAAGCTACTAAGTAGATCTCGAATTGCTTTCAGAGAAGAAAAGCTAGTTATAAAGTATTTAAGTCTTCATTACTCCTTTTTGAAAATATGAAAGCTTTTGACATCGAAGAAGAAAGTCTTACCTCCTCGAGTCGAAATTTCCCTTCAAGAGAAAAAATAGCAATTGCGGCGCTTATTTTTTTATTTATTCTTTTTTCCACTTTTTACCTGATTTTTGCTCACTCAGCAAATGAATCTTGTGCAACTCGAGCTTGTGAAAATTCAGGTCGCTGTGTTTTCACATCCGTCGATCCAAAAAGAGGTTATAATCGCTCATTCCAAATGTCGACCCCTGTCACGGAAACTCAAATGAGACTGATGCCGCCTAGATGTTCCTGTCTCCCCGGCTTTAGTGGAAAGTTTTGCGAGATAACGCCATGCACAAAAAGCCCATGCGAGAATGGTGGAAAATGTTATCTGAATATAAACTCCGATGAGACTTTCTACTGCACTTGCACTCCTGAGTTTTTTGGAGCTCGCTGCAATTACAGTGTTGAAGGCTCTCTAGTTTAACTGCTTGCATTTTACTTCAATAAACTTAAGAAATGGACTGTATTGAAAATTATCTCTAAAGCAAAGTGAAAACCAATGAAAAATCTTCTTTTTGGGATGCTGCCAATCCAAAATCCAGAATCCTACTCGATGAAGTACTCTGGATGGGTGTACATGAGGATCATTTGTCGTTGATGATTCATCAAATTTCGATTACCAAACGAATGCCTCCGGCTAGAGCCCAAGGATCTCTGAAACTAGAAATGACTATTCCGAAAAACGGCGACTAAGATACAAAATTTCATGAATAGCCATAACTTGGAGAAAATCGAATCAGTCGGGACTCCATGTCGCATCAAGAAGATGCTCGACGGTCGAATTTGCTCTATGAAATTTTTAAAACAAAAATCTTTATCGATCTTACGATTCGGAAGTCTCTGGCTGGCGGCTAGACAAAACAGCATATAAGAAAAAAGAAAGGTCTTAAAAACGCTCTTCATGTTCAAAAACATGAAGCCGTTCTGAGTAACAGGAACATACGCCCATCGACGGCGCAATCTTGCAAATTGTAATTGGTAATAAGTGTGTACGCAAATTCTAAATTGCAATAGGAAAGTTGATATTGAGCAATCTGCTCTGTGCGTGGATTCAAAGATTCTCCTAGACTCTAGGACGTAAAGTTTTTAGTAAGCTCGATTTTGAGTTTTTGGGCGACACTGGGAAAGTCGCCGAGTGTCGCCGAATGTCAGCGAATGTCGCTGAATGTCGCCGAATTTCGCCCCTTATTTTCGATGACATTCAGCAAAATTCAGCGACATTCGGCGACATTTGGCGACATTCGGCGAGATTCGGCAACATTAGACGACATTTGGCGACATTCGGCGACATTCGGCGATTTTCCCACGGCGCCACGACCTTTCGGTAAAGAATTTTAAACAATTTGAGTTTCGGAAGCAGGTATTTAAAAAACAATATAGTAATGAATGTAATTAACCTCAATTTTCAATAATTGATCGGTACGTAGGCACCGTCGATTTTACCCGAGCATGATTATAATTTAGCATTGATCCCTTGGTAATCAAATGCAGCTTTATCGGCTCGATAGAATCCATTAGCGGCGGCTTGAAAAAATATTTCTCATTTTAGAACAAAATCGTTTTTTGTCGAGTAGAATTCAGAATAGAGATGGTCAAAGAGAATAAAGTATATTTCAAACTTATTTAAGTTTTGTCAGAATAAATTGCCATTTAGATTCACGCAAATGTCATGTTACGACCCTCGGGGTTGAAAATAAAGAAGAGAAAGTCGAAGAATCTACCGATGACGAGTTTGAAGATTCCCGGAATGTCGACAGTAAAGGAGAAGAGAGCCTCGATTTCGGAAATGCTAGCGATGATAACTCTTGGTAAGTGCTAAAGCAAAAAAAATTGGCCAAATTACTTTATGTTTCATAGAGAATTTCTTTAAGTAACCAAGTTTTATTTTCTGAAAAAAGAGTCCAGATGCGAAAATGAAGTCAGCTTTTATGGTTTTTTTCTTTGTTTTTGGAGACATGGAGGAGACCTAAAAAACAGTAGTCGCGGGGAAAATGAGATTAGATCTAATTAGATCAGATAAAATCGAAATAACATGATGAGATGCAAATCGCATTATCTCCCAAGTACGAGCAGATGAGCCCTTCTTTTTTGCATATACAGTCAGAAACGCCAAAAGAGAATTTTACTCAAAAAGCCCCCGAACCCAAAGCCTTACCAAGGGGTATCTTTGAAAGAAAGAAAATGAAGAGAAATGTTAATGATCCACTTTATATTGCTTAGCGATCATCTTTTTGGATGAACGTATTTCCCGTATCGATTTCGATCTGTGCCCAACAGTGTATATACTGGATCATTAGGCGACAGTGACAGTAGATCGCGTCGCTTTTTCATCTTCATTACGCTTTCCTATACGTAGTTAATGCCATCTTAGTTTTTTTTTTGTCGAAAACGACTCCATTTAGATCATTTCCAATATATTTGCCGCGGCGAGGATGATGTAAAAAGAGAGAAAAAACGAATGCGCCGGGAAAAAAGGGATGATCATTATGAATCTCATCGACATGTCCGAACAGACACGGATAAATCACAAATCACAGTGGTTTTTTCATAATTAATTTTCTCAGTGTCCATTTTTTAAGATGATTTTGAAATGACGATATTTTCTTCAAAAATGGTAGTTTTGTCAATTTTATAAAGCCATCGACTTTTACAAAAACAAAAGAAAGAAAATGAGAATTTCGCTACAGAAAATTATCCGAAATGAGAAAAGAAGTAATAAAATGAAATTTACGCCGATGAATACGCCGGAGATAAAGATTCGAACTACTGATTCTTTTCGGTCTTATACAAGGAAAATTTGAAGAATTCTGCTTTTTTGGTCTAAAATTTTAGCTTAATTTTGGTCAAATGTAGGTATTTCATTTTTTTCCATCCAAGCCGACAACAAAAGAATGACCAAAGAAAATTGACAAAAAATTGACCAAAAAATGAAAAAAATTGACCAAGAAGAAATTGACCAAAAAAAACTTGACCAAACAAAATTTGAGAAATACCAATTTTCGAATTCAATGAGTTGCCGCTTTCAAAGCCGCCCTCCCTCATTATACACTCGCTTGGGAGCTGCCGAGCCATATTCTAGAGCTGCCACACCTGATTCTGATTACGCTGGGAGGATGAGCGAATGTCGCCCCATTTCTCCTAGCCAAATGTATCTAAAAAGTAAGTCAGTGAACAAAAAAACTGATCAAATCAAAAGGCCACTAAGTGCAGTGCCTGAATAATAGAAAACGTATTACGTGAACATATTGCCACCCAGTTAAACGGCTCAGGAGGCAAAGTCACGTGGATAAACTTTAATCCTATTTCTGCATTTTTAATTGCAAGAGCAAAACCTTGCAAAACTTAATTCTTTTGCTCTGACGAGTAGAAAAAATGGCGACGAGAGAAAGATCGTACTCGATTTTTGGCGACAGTTTTGACCAAAGTTGTCGGCGGAAAAATCTTTTTAGGCTTCTCGGAGGTAATTCATATATTTTAAAGAAAATAATTTTCTGAATTTTTTATAAAGCCAATAATATTTAAGATTTTTGGCCTCGATGTTAAATGGATCAATCTTATTGGCCAATATTGATACCTATTAGATCTGATTTGCCATTTGAAAAACTTTGATTTTGACCAATCAGATCGCCGAATTTCTGATGGAAGATGTCCTTATTCTAAGACTGGTCTGTAGATTCCTTTTCCAACAATCATATGTATTGAAATCAATCAATAGAAAAAGCCGATCAACTTAACTATAAAGACTGAATATTGATGTTCAGTTGAATAATTAGATTTCGCTCTTATCCCCGACTAGCTCGTTAGGCACCCCCATCAACATGTTTATAATGCTTCAATCGAGCTGCTCAACTATTCAAGATATCCTAAAACCATGTCTCCATTCCCAAAAAGCATTTCTTTATTACCAAAATAAAGAGAAAAAAATAGAAACAAACAAGGAAGAATGCAGGGCATTCCATTTTCACGGGGGGAATCGAAAAATCGGCTTTTTTCAAAAGAACTTCTTTATGATACGTTTTCAGATCCGCTTTTGCTTGGAAATGACCAGAAGAACCTTGGAGATTGGACGAATTTGGATGATCCTAAAAGGGAATCGGTCAAGATGATTAAAGGATTATTGAGAAAATGTCCACCTCAGGGACCCCCCCCCCCCTTAGGCCCAAATAAGGGGGCCGCCACAGAACCAAGTTAAGAGTGACGAATCCCTAACCCTTGAACACAAGTCCAAATTCTAGAGAAATCTGCTCGAAAGATAACCCCTCTTTGCGAATTTCAATGTGAAAAGAAAAGTTCACCAAAGGGTCAAAATGACTCTGACTGAAAGAACCGAACTTTTTATCTCATGAAAAAGTAATCCGCTCATATGATTTTCCCAGGCTCCGGACTGTACTCCCTCAATGGGACAGATATCCATTTTTATCCTGACAAGAGCATGTCCCACCCGTCAACATGAAAAAAATAAAATGGTAATAGCCTTTTTTATTGCTGAATAAACCTTGCTAAATTGTGTTCTTGGTAGACACGTTCTGAACAAAAAAGCGAGTACAAGCTGGTTTTCTTCGAGCGAAGAAGAATGCAATATGTAAATTCGCTCAAGGTATTCGAGATATAAATAGAGGAATGAGAGCCTTAACTTTTAGAACTCAATTAGGGCAAAGAAAAATGCCAAGAAAAGATGCATTGAAGAACTGGTGACAAATATTACCTTATTTTTTTTGGAAAATTTAGCTAAGACACACCCTTAATTTTATTGTGGCAGTTCTGAACTTCGGGTCCGCCCAATCCATTAGTATTTTCTTTTTCAATCTGAGCATAGTATCATTAATGATGCATATTATCACCATCTGACCAGCATTACTGATCTCAAACTCGAGCTACTGCGACCGCGCAGTCATACAAGATCTGTTAGAGACTGTTATGCTCAAGGTTTTTGTTCAAAAGCGATTTTTCCTCGAATTTTTAGACCGATAAAAACCTTGAAAAAAGCCTCTTGTAAAAGGTAGAGTAGCTTCTAGGGTCGATCCCACCCAGAAACGTCGATTTTTGAACCTTTCTTATCCGTTATCAGACCCAGAGGGCGTTTACTCAAACTACGCCAATACAGGCAGATATAAAAATATATTCCTGTATACATATGAGATCATAGCTATTTTTTATCGGGATAAAAGTAGAGACGGACTTCGACCGATTCCCAAAAAGCGTGTCTTTGCGCTCGATGAGAGACAGGCGACGAAATGGAGCGAAGAATAATAGAGGACCGGCGTTTATATTTGGCAAGAATGCGGCTAATCAGAATGAAATTGAGCTTCGATTTCTGGAAGGTAAAATTATTTAATTCTTGTATTAATTACGGCCTAATAACAAATATAGCAACTATTTACTGAGTTCCGAAGAATCCAAATTAAAAAAGACCATACATAAAAATTTTACCTATGAATTATGGCTCTCATAAATCATCTTTTTCTAGCGGCTGAGTATGGAAACATCCCAACTGTCCGAAGAATGTTGGCTGAATGCCCTGAGTTGGACGTCAACTGCACCGATTTCATCGGCCAAAATGCTCTTCAGGTATTTCCAACTCCTTTTTCTTCTTTTCCCAGTTATTTTCTCAGCTTGCAACGGGAAATGAACACTTGGAAGTGGTAGAAATGCTCCTCGCTCAGCCAAAAATCAAGCGAATCGGCGACGCCCTGATGCTCTCTATTTCCAAGGGTTACGATCGAATTGTAGAAGCCATCCTTTCCCACGACGATTTCAAAGTAGAAGACCGTCTAACCATCTCCCCAGCTGAGCAGCGCAGGCGATCACTTGATTCCGACTTCTATACTTACGACGGGGCGGAGACTCGTTTCTCGCCGGATATTACACCGATAATTCTGGCTTCGCAATGTCAAGAATATGAGATTGTGCACCAGCTGCTTATTAGAGGAGCGAGAATTGAACGACCACATAATTATCATTGCCAATGCGAGGATTGCTCTAGAAGTCGATGTGTCGACAGTTTTAGTCATTCATTGTCAAGGTACGTCTATTTTGGTACCGCGATACCAGGATTTCTGGGTGTAGGGCGGCCCGGTTCTGTCAATGCCGATCCTGGTTCTGCAGTCAGAGTTTTTGTGCGCTCCGCGCCTGTCTTGAAGAAACTTCAAGATTATTACAAGTCAGAACAGTCATGCAAGCCTTGTTTAATGTGCTGAGTCAGCACTGCTGACACTGAGGAAAGTCAAATAACATCAATTTGAAAAACTTACTACAGAACCAGGTTCTGCATTTACAGAACCTGGTTCTTGCAGAACTGTGCCGCCCGCCACCCGGATTTCTAGACAATAATAATGCTCGAACAAACACTGTAATGTTGCTTTATCGCTATGAAAATTTATAGATTTCATTCAATAACTGAAGTTTGATATCAAAGCATTAACACCAGGTATTGGAATATCAGCAGTAATCGGAATTTATTTGATCATTTGTCTTCAACTATGAGCCTTCTTTTCAGAATCAATGCATACAAAGGACTCGCCTCGCCAGCTTACCTGGCTCTCTCCTCACCCGATCCTATGATGTCAGCCCTTTATCTGTCAAACGAGCTCGCAAACCTAGCTGAAATCGAGAAGGAATTCAAGAACGAGTACCAAAAGCTCTCCAACCAATGCAAAGACTTTTCCGTCAGCCTTCTCGATCTCTGCTGGAATCACTCCGAAGTCTCCGCAATCTTGAACAATCACAATCTCGAAGAAGAATCTCGCGATAATTGCCATCCGTCTCAACCTGGTTTGGACACTCTCAAGCTCGCAATTCGATATCAAGTGAAAAAGTTTGTCGCCCACCCGAACTGCCAGCACGAGCTTTTGACTCAATGGTTCGACAACAGCTGCCATCTTGGCCAGGCGGGGATCTGGGTTAAGGTCTTCGCGATTCTTTTGCTAGCGCTATGCATGCCCTTGACTTCCGTCGTCCACTGGTTCATGCCAAAGTCGCGATTGGGCGCTTTCGTCGCCAGTCCATATGTAAAATTCGTCAACCACGCCGTCAGCTTCGTTCTTTTCCTCCTTTTGCTTGTAACGTCGTCGATTGACAGATTTGAATGGGTGGATGTCGAGCCGAATAATTGGTTCATCCCTCATCAGACCCTTCCTTACGGAAGATACAACAAGCTCAATTGGATCGAGTACACCCTCATGCTGTATATCTTTGGCCGACTTTTGAACGAAGTGAAAGAGCTCTGGGAGCAAGGACCAAGAGATTACTGCTGCCAGCTCTGGAATATCCTCGATTTCGTCATGCTGTCAACTTTCATCACCAGTTTCTCTCTGAAAATCGTCAGCTACCGAAATGTCTCGAGAAACTACGATTGGTGGGACCAGCAAGGAGAGCATTTCAACATGAATTCTACAAAGTTCAACATTAGCTGCGGGGTTAGGGGATACGAAGCTTACAACTACACTAGTGATGGGAAAAAACTCTTTAATGTAACGCCTGAGCAAGCTTATTACTCTTATCAATGGGCGGAACGATTGTATTGGGATCAGTACGACCCTCAGGAAAATGCTCAGATTTTTATTTGAGATTTTTTTTTGAACACCATAAAGATCTATTCCCTTATAGAATATTTATTTTTATTAATCTGATAATCTCCGCTACCAAATACGAAGTAGAGTCATATGGTATGTCAGGATTATCATGTAACTAAAATAGATAAAAAGCATCAAAAAGCTAATTTCCGAAAGCCTCTACGCCATCGCAATCGTCTTCTCCTTCGCCCGAATTTCCTACATCCTCCCAGTCAACGAGCATTTCGGTCCTCTTCAGATCTCTCTCGGCAGAACCGTGGTTGATATTTACAAATGGGCAGTTCTCTTCGCCATGATTTTTGCAAGCTTCATGTTTGGACTACACGCGCTTTACAGTTATTTCGAAAATGGTCTTACTTACAGGAATGATTTCAGAAACCATAATTTCTGACTATTTTTTGTGTGTATGTACTTTATTTTATTTTTACAAAGGTGAGCTGAGAAGAATAATCTGACCTTTATTTAGGCTTAAAACTTGTCCATAGTAAAATACTTGTCCATGGTAATTTATGAAATGATAATCTTAATAAGAAAAAATTTCACCACAATCGAGCAAACCTTCATCACCCTCTTTTGGTCCCTTTTCGGCCTATCAGATTATCGAGGAGTCGAACTCGCCCAGTACCCCCTCTCCCGCATCATCGGATACCTTCTCTACGGCGCTTACAGTCTCATTACTGTGGTCATCATGTTGAACATGCTAATTGGTGACATAGAACGGTGAAAACGATTGTGTTACATTTTTCCTAGCGATGATAAATAATTCATACAATCGAATCGACTGTGACTCCGATGTCGAGTGGAAATTCGCCCGATCAAAATTGATGCTATCATATTTCGGCCCTGGCTCCGGTTTGCTTATTATCATTATTTATATAATTCCTCTCCTAGTGAATCCCCCTCCTTTCAATCTTCTTCCGTCGCCAAATTTCGTCCGATCAGTAGTCGACTGTGTTTTGGAGACAGTCAAAACGTGTCTCAAAGGAAATCCGGACTCGGCAGGTGTTGTGACTAAAACTGGCCGACCAAGATCTGGAGCTGGAACAAGGTAGAAGTTTTCAACAAAAAAAAATTATCAAAAAATTAAGAAAGCCGCAGAAAAATTCAGTGGATCACTGTATTGTCGAGTCTAGCTACGCGGTAAGAGCTTTCCGTCACAATTTTTCGCATAAAATCGTCTTAAAAGGATATTTCCCGCCGTCTGGTAAAACGTTACGTCATCAAAGCTCAAGTGGAAAAGGAATCAGAAGGAATCAACGAAGGAGAAATTCAAGAGATCAAGCAGGACATCAGTAGTCTCCGATATGAGCTCCTCGGTTGGATACTTCTTTTGAAAATCTTCTTAATTGAATTCTAGAGTTGAATAAAAATTACGTAGTCCAGCTCCAAACCGTCATCGGAATCGTCTCTGATCTCAAGAATGCCTACCGGTAAGATTCAATTACAGCAAGAAGTTCAACGACAATTTAAAGAAAGGGCACCCGCCGTGGATCCTTTTAGATCCCAACGAAAATGACTTTCAATGACCAAAGTTCAAGATGCCACTTTTTTTGCAGTTCGTATTTCAAATAAAAAAATACATGTCTAAAAAGCAAAAGTCGATCGATAGAAAACCACAGGGCAGCGTTTAAAAGACCACGATTACATTCTTATCGCTATCACTTTTGGAGCTGGTTTTATCTCGCAGTAATTTTTCTAAGCGCTGAGATCGAGGATTAGAATACGGAATGAGGACTGCGGAAGAATAATTACGCTCGTGTCAGATTCAAAACATCCACGAACATTGGAAACCTTCCGATTTCGCGTCACGACCGGATTTAGCTCGGCAAAGAGTTCATTAAGGTTCTTTTTATTTGATTTTTTTCAGAGGATAATGCAGTTTTTATTTCTTCAGAAGGAAAAGACAAGTGTCAAGAATCATTTCCATTGAAAGGGATTGAGTTTTTGAGGGTCGAAATAAAGATCGAATTGCGCTTTGAAAGGACTCGACTCCATGAAGGTCTTGAATTGAAGGAGCTGGGAAGAGTAGTGTCCTGTGTATTTGACAACAGGAGTTTGAGTTCGCTTAGCTTTTGAACCTCGAGTCATCAGATGTCGAGAGTCGAGGGCAGCGATTGTTGAGGCGAGCAAATTGAAAATTTTCATCGTTTTCCTTTATTATCAGTTATAATTATTAGATAAATATATGGTTTAATAATTGCGATGATTGTTCTGCTTTTAAAGAAAAAATAGATGCACTGGAAAAGTGTTTCTGGAATTTTTATATAAAATAATTTCCGTAAAATAAATGAAAACGCTTTATTACTGACGCGTTTTTATTATATAAAGATGATATAATTCAGAATAATTATTTTTATCAAATTATCATCCATCTCTTTCTTCAATAATAACGCGATGATTTGCGAAAAGAACTTGAACTTCAATCAAGAAGTTTTCTCATGACTTTGATAATTATTACGAGTTTTATTTTATGGGACGCGATTTTGTGAAGTTAGAAGAACCAAATGCACGATAAATAGAGATGAAGGTAAACTTGATATTTGAATTCAGAGAATGCAAAAATATAAACACAAGGTCGGGATTATCATCTGCTTTGTTTCTTCTGCACTTAGTATTTGCGATAAAGCAAATTTCGCGGCGATCGATTGCTCTGAGTACAGTTTTCTGATCACGATTAACCAGACCTGCTTCAACTACCACTGGAACAGAGGAAATGCTTGGAATGAAAACATTATTTTTGGCAGCTCAGGAGCAGCGGCTTGCGAACTCAATGTTGCTTCGCAGGGAGCAAATACGATTGAAAGTAACTATATTTTTGACTTTCTCAGGAGAACGAAATTACATTTCAGTAAATTTTGATCAATGCGATGTGGTAGCTAACTATCCCGATCCTACGAACAAAACGATCATTGACTTCAATCTCGATGGTCATATTATTGAAACATTAATCGTTAGTATTTGAATGAACCTAAGTTCGTTGTTCAATTTTTAGTTAGGGAAATGCTGATATTGAAACGCTCTTTGATTTCAACTACAAGTGCGAATTCAGAGGCGTCACGGATTTGGAAGAATCAGCGGTTTTTGCATTTTAATTTTATGAGAAAAATTGATAGCCATGTTTTTCAGCAACTTTATGATGCCGACAAGTTGAAGGTCAACGACACTCTTACTTTGGACAGCTCAATTATTCCAAATCCCGTCGAGTGTCTGACTAAGGATGAAAGCGGGGAGCAGTTTTGTTCGAATGATTTAGAGGGTTCGTTGTCTCTCGATGATTTGCAAGTTGGAGATACTTATGATTTTTACTGGGATTCGTATTACCCTTCTCTCGGCTCGATGAGCTTTCGAATCGAAAATGTTTGGCTTGGGTAAGTTCTTTCCTCGCTAGAAAATACACATATTTATTAGTCCCGTCCCCGGAGAAAAGACAGTACAAATCGCTAGCGATGGATGTCTCCTGTCTCCTTTTGATAGTGGCTTTAACTGGATGAGTCCTGATTCAAGGTTGATACAATGGACAGCATTTAAGTTTAAAAGTTCCAGCTCCGTCCACTTTACGGTTCGATTTCACAAAAAAAGAGGGGCTTACCATTCTTCCCATTTTTAGTTTGAATTGGTAATGTGCGATGCAGGTGGGGTTGGAGGTGCAGTTTTCGAAACAACTTTTTGTCTTGGATCAACTCAATGCGAAACAGGAGAAGGAAACCAATATCTTTTTGAACAGTGGCTGTCAAGCAATAATCAGAACCGAAAAAGAAAGTCAGCAGATGATGAGAATAATCCGATTTTTCAGCCACAACAAATCGTTGAAATTTCGGTAAAAAATTAACGCCTTTTATAAAAAATTAATGTGTTTTTAGGATATCAGCGTTGAGGTAAAACTTCCCGAAAATGCCAATCTAAGAGAAGAAAATGTTAATGGAGAGACAGTTATCGTTCTTTCCGATGAAGCTGGTAACACTTCCGGATCATTGAATTTCTTCTTAACAGCTTTTTTGATCCTTTCCGTTTTTGCTTTTTAAAATAAATTGATATTCTAAGAAAATGATTATTTTCAAACTCTTCCCCTCATTTGATGTTTCAAATTTGTATTTACAATAACTTATTGTCAATAAGAGAATAAATAGCCAGCTAGACAAAGATAATGCAGAAATGCTTAGGAGACAATTAAGCATGTAAACAAAGATAAAATTCACGACTACACAATTTTATTTCCCCCGAATTTCTATTTATCATCTTGTCCACGCGTCTCCCGAGACATGTCCCGCTAAATTCGAAAATTTCGAAAATGAAGAAAAGC
Organism: Oikopleura dioica; assembly: GCF_907165135.1. Lineage (NCBI taxonomy): Eukaryota > Metazoa > Chordata > Appendicularia > Copelata > Oikopleuridae > Oikopleura > Oikopleura dioica. The sequence continues at coordinate 1,519,699 of NC_137293.1, read as the reverse complement.
GATCAAAATCCACAAATAAAACTGCTTTCCTGGAGTTTTCATCGTGAATTATGTCAAGAATGAAAATCGAGCACAGAATCTGTATTCGCTCTCATCTGTCCTGGCTTAGCACCTTGTCCTTACGAGCTTCTTCTGGGCACAAAAATCATCAGAATTTCAAAAGTGAAAATCTGACACGTTTTTGACATTTCGACATTGCTAAAAATGTCGGTTCCGACAAGATACTCGATCAATAACGGAAGAAGGACAGACAGAAAAGAAGTCGAAGGAAACGCTTTTCTAAATGTGAGTCTTACTTTGAAAAATTATAATATGGGGAGCTCCCTATTTTAACAAGATAACTTTTCATATTTTCAGTATTTGGTGGCAGGAGTGAATACCGCGCGAAAAAACATGAATGCTAAGGAATACGACATGGCTGATAAATGGGCTGCCCACAAAAGGTCCGCTTTTAATTTAAATTTATAAGCATCTCATAATTAATTTCGAACTATCGACAAAAATAGCATGATTTGAAAGCGTAGATAGGGGTTATTATTCGAGCCTCTGATTCGAGCCATCCTATATCTCAAGAATCTGGGCTAGTGGTTAGGGTTAGGGACAGGGAAGTCTTAATGCGGGGTCCCTTGCCCCCTGCGTTAGGTTTAGGGTTAGGGGCGGCTCAAATGATAACCCCAATCTACCTTCGAAAGAAAATATTAAAATTAAGCAATGGTCGATTGGCCAGAAGAGTTGGAAATGAGCCCGTCACTTACGCTCCAGGTAGGAATGTTTTTTATACTAAATGCCTTATAATTAAGATAATATTAATATTGTCCATGATAAATTTCTTGTCCGCGAAGCTCATGATCAGGAACAGGATCAAATAACTCAGACTTCAAGATGCCCGGTTTTAATTATGCTACGTACAGAAGAACCATTATTTTTGATTCATCAATCAATGAAAAATTTTGATCCTGGAAAAAGACGCAAGTTGAAATTCCCGTGGTCGACTATCTTACTGAAACAAATCTTGTCAAGCAAAACTAAAATAAAAAAATTTCAACATTTTTCATCATCTTTTTATTTTATTGAATGGCAATCAGAACAAAAATTAGCATAAACAGAAAACCAATAATCGCATAAAGAACAGAATGGATGTGCGGCAACATTTTTTTCTTGATTTTCTCTTCAACAATTATTTTTTTGCTTTTATGCAACGTGCGGAAAAAGAGGGATTGAATGGAACCGGGTTGAACCCCCCGGGCGGGGATCAATTCTGAAAAAGACCGGGTTTTCGCGGAATCGTGTTTTTAGGGGAGTCGATTTTTTGGGGAGAAAAATCAAATTTATCAAAATTGAACGGCAATGAAATATATCCTGCCTCGAAACGATGACGTTTTCAGCCTTTTTTCTGGCTCCAGCTGATTTTATCATTCCCGTTTTATCACTTCGGATCTTCACGATACATCTCGGAGCTCGTCTTGAAACCGATGATTTTTTTCATTTGGCTTCATTCTGATCCATCTTTCAAATTTTACCTTTTGAATCAGAGAGATTAAAAGAGAAATCATTTTAATTTCCTGTTTTTGAAACGAACCGAAAAGAAAAATGAAACTTTCCGCCGCCTTTTTCATCGCCTCCGTCGCCGCAGATTGCTATGACGGAAACAATGGAGGGTGCTCGCACTTTTGTGATTCCGGCGTTTGTAGCTGTCCCGCCTGCTGGACCTTGGATTCCGACAGCATGACCTGCATCATCGAGACAGGCCGGGCTAGCGTCACGTGCTCCACTACTGGCTCGGAAGTTCGAGTCGATAAATGCGTCTTCCCAGGTTTGTCAAATGTAAGAAATCTGTCCTGATGAAGGTTTAGGGGTTGCCGATACTGGCCTTTCTCTTGCCGATCCCACCTGCACTGCGATTGAAGACCCCCTAGACAACACCAAGTGGCTTCTCCAAAGCGGTTCCGTGGATGGCTGTGGCGCTACTATGGCTTACAGCGCCCCTGATTTCACATTCTCCGTAAATCCTCTTTTCTTTTTCGTTTCATATTTATCTCCGACTCTAGAACACGCTCGCCGCCGCCGCTGGTGAAGTAAACGGCATCATCACCGACCGCCCCGTCTCCGTTGACTTCTCTTGCCTCTACGAAGGTGAGACCAGCGTCAGTTCCGCCATCAAAGTCGACAATCCCGCCGTCGTCACCTCCTTCGACATCAACGATGTTCAATCCACCGCCGTTCCACTCGCTTTCAATATGGACTTTTACACCGCAAACGACTACGCAACTGTCGCTGATTTGAGGTAAAATATTTTCAAAATCTTTTAATTCATCGAAATTCTAGCACCATTTCAACCGCAGTCGGAAACCCAATCTACGGTGAACTGACCCCCGTCTCGGCCATCCCCGGCACCGACTTCGTCACCACCTACTGCTCCGTCACCGACGGCAGCTCGACCCTCGAAGTCCTCAACGTCTGCCCAAATGCAATCGTTGACTTCCAGTTCGGCTTTTCTGGCCAATCCGATGCTGCAGCGATTCAGTTCCAGTTCAACTCCTTCCTTTTCCCCAATGCCACTTCTGGAACTTACACCATGAGCTGCGACGTAAGCATTTTTTTCTAGCGCTTTTTCTATGAAAAATTTCAGGTCAAAGTCTGCGAGTCAGCCGATTCTTCTTGCCTTGCCGGATGCTAAAGAAAAATCTGAAAAAGAAAACTAAATTTGAGAATCTGTTTTTTTTTTAATAAAAAGCTTTTAAAATAACTGTTATTTTGAAAAGGCCTTTTGAAAATCAATGATTCTGAGTAATAAAAAAATTGGTGGTAGACCCGATTATTTTCCCTTTTCAAGAAAATTATGCAGTGGATTTTGAAAGTGGAATGTTTATTTACAGGAAAATTAAAATTTTTATCAATTTTTTTTTGTTGTTTTGTGTTAAAAAGAAAGCCATCAATAAAGTTCAGCATTCAAGCTTCTTTATCGACCAAAATTGTCAAACAGATTTTTATCCCAAAAACTGGGGAGAAATTATAAAGATTCACAAGAAGAAAAGAGAGAATTTCCAAAAGAGAGAGAACGTTGTACAGTTGAAGAGTTACAGTAAGAGTCGAATGATGGAATTACTATTGCTCGTTGTATTCAACTTGATTCGAGCATCCAATCGCGCACATTTTTGCGATTTCCGCACAGTCGGAATCTTGCGAACACGTTTCGTAAAGTTCCAACGGTCGGTCGATCAGGAATCCAGAGTCGAACTAAAAAGGGAGGAATGTCAATGCTTAGAATGCTTCAAATTTAACAACTCCCGCTTCAGTCAACATGTCTCTATGGCGCAATTGGTTAGCGCGTTCGACTGTTAATCGAGAGGTTGCTGGTTCGATCCCAGCTAGGGACGCTCTTTTTGACTCGAAAAGGCTAGACCTGTGTGAAATCCTGAGTCAGGGTTCGGAGAAAGCCTCGAAATACAATTCAATGAGTTATATAATCATGGCGAAGCCCTAAAAGGCTCTTTTAAGTCCCTAACTCATGTTAACACACAGGTTGCCAAGCCCGGAAAAACGATTCTCGACTCGAAAAACGAGTCTTTTTCTCTTTGATCTTACCTCTGAAATCATGCCATTGTACTCCTCCAAGGCAATATCTTCCTCCTGCGCTTCGACCTTCGCCTCTTCCATCGCAATCATTTCCTCCTCGCTCATTCTCGCCCGTCGATGTCGGTTTTTCTTGCCGCTAAGTTCAGCTGCCATCGAGTGCTTCGAATTCAAGTTGTAGCACCATCCTTCGTACATGAACGCGCCTTCGCCATTTGATCGGGGAAGGTAGCCAGTGCACTCGCTCCAGCAGACGCCCTTTGGTGCATCAGTTTCGGCGTCGTTGGAGAAGATTTCGCAGCCGTAGGAAAGTTTGTGGTTGTCACAGGGACGGCCAAAGGCGCAACGGCCGCGGAGATTGACTTGGTTTGCTGGGGGAATGACGTATCCTCGGTTGGCGGCTTCGGCAAGGGCGATTGTGACTAGAAAAAGGAGAGTTTAAATAATGATCTTCTTATTTAATTATTCTTTTATTCTCTCAAAAATTTTAAAAACTAGCTTGATTTTTTGTCACAAAACAAAATCCAAAATCTCTGATGAAAACTTACCGATTTCAACTCTCATATCTTCTGTTTTTTCTAGGTTTTTTTAACTTTATCTCGATAAATTAAAAAAAGGATGATTTTCTTCTTCTTCTTGAGGCTTTTAAATGATACCTCTGGTGGCGCGCGCGAGGTGCGGCGGCACGTGTTCCCGCGTTTTTCGGAGTTGTCATGAAAAGTTGAATTCTGCTAAGCTTTTTTAATGTGGCTTGTTTGATTGCCCCTTTTGATTTGAAAGGGAATGTTAAGGATGATGATTTTCGATGCTGTCTTGTTCAATGAAAATCTCATCATTCACAAAAAGTAAGTTTTAAGAACACGGTTGAATTAACACAGTGATACCCTTATTTTTTCTGTAAATATTTTGGTCAATAAAACATAAAAAAAGGAGACTTTCGTTCGAAATTTCGTGACTTTTTAGTACTGTTAAAATTTCAAACGACACTATTATCGCACCCGAAAAATAAGGGTGTCATTGAGAAATATGAGCAAGAACAGCTTGAAAAGCTTTAATCTTTTCCCTTAGAGTTCACTGAACTTAGTTCAGAGAAATAAGAGCTGGACTATTTTTCAAGCACTCTATGATCGAGCCTCTATTAATCCCATTCTCCCTGTAAGCTGCGAATTTGATGAACAAAGCTGGCATGAGATTTGAAATTGAGCAAGACAAATCCCGTTAAACACCTCGATCCTCAAATATTTTCTCAACGCCGCGCTGTTTTTCTTTTGAGCATATTCGCTGTCGGATAAAACAACAATCTGGAATATCAAAACTGGAAAAAATACGAGAACGTGCTAAAACTGAAAATTCATTGAACTTCTCAAAAAGGAAAAAAAAGTGGCAAACTGCGTTTTAAAAGGTTCAAAACCGGTCGTTACGCCCTTAGCAAAAGCAGTGATTATTTTATAATTTTGATTGCCAATCGTCTTTGAGATTAGTTGATGATTTTCAAGAAAAAAATGACGATGTTCATGAAATTTAAGCTTTTCCAGAATAGAAACGGGAGCTTGAAAATTTGAAATTTTGGGAAACAGCAAAAAGGTCCTTTAGAAAAAGCGTCATACTTCCAAAAATTGGAGGAGCAGCTTGTGGAGGTACTTGATCTAAGTATCTTCTATGGTTAGAAACAACGTTCTGAAATTCGATCAGGAATTTCTTCAGATGCTTCGAAAAAAATGATGAATCCTTTCTTGAAATGAGTGATTTTCTCGTGTTTGCTTTTGATTTTTATGGTCTTCAAATATTCAAATTATCGAGCTCTGTTTTGAATAAATAAAAAAGGTGGTAAAATGAGGAAGAAATTAGTTCTTTATGTTTTTCAATTAAGTGCTTTAGTCTTGTTCTTTTATACAGTCAAACAGACCGAAGAGAGAAGAGAAAAACAAAATTTCATGGGGCTTGAAACGTCTGCCAGTCTCGAAGCCCTGAAATCATATTGTCAAAAAAATAAAGAGAGGCAGAATTTTGAGAAAAACTCAAGAATCATCACAGGGACATGTTCAATCCGCATCAATTGAACCTTAACTACGGTTTGCAAAATATCCGTAATTATTCTTTGTTTCTTTTAAAAACAAGGCATATTTTTAGACCACGTTTTATCTAAATTATCTATTGAAACTCCCATAACTCCAGAAAGCAAAGCGAAATTGGAACATGAGAAAAAGGAAAATCACTGGAAAACGTCAGTTTTTCTACGTGTTTAGCCCCAAAATCAGGGTCAACAACAATTATGGCTACGATACTTGCTGCTACTGGATTCTTAAACCTCGATGAAATTGAGAAAATCAGCTGTGAGAGCCTTATTGCCGGTGATTTTCGATACAACCCTGAATGCACCCAAGATAATTGCCTGCATCCCCTTAAAATGACAAAAGAAGAGGAGGTTGATTTCAAGTTTCTTCTTGTTCGACATGTTTTTTGACAATTTAATACAGTTGCTGATAATTTTTTAGCCACTGGAGCGACTGTACTCCGCTTGGAAAGATAAGATATCAAGAAACATGAATAGCACAAAAACTCAATTCAATCGGATTCGCTTCAAGATAACTCCGTCTGGCATCGTTTCTTTCAAAGAATTTCTGAAATGGTTGACGATCGAAAATAACCACGAGTCGGATATTCACTGGAAACCGATCTCAAAAATGTGCGAAATCTGTGAACACGATTGGGATGTTGTTTATGATACGAAGAATATTCAAGCGGCGATTGATGACATTCTAGCACGTATAAATCCAGCTGGAAATATCACCAAAAATATATTGCAGCCGGTCTTCAAAAAGCTCAATAATCATACAACTCATTCAACAAGCACTTTTCACGAAGAACTGAAGCATCTCAGGAAGATATGAAAGAAACCAAAGGGTTTTCCGTAAAAAAAAGACCTTTGAGTATTTGGTCATAAAATGAGGTTTCATGATATCAAAGAAGGCATAAAAATATCGACGTTCTCGAAAATATATTGGAACTTTATCGAGCCGATTTTGAAATGTTCGGTTATCTGCCATAATTTTAAACGACTGTAAATATTTTCTTTGAAGTTCAGAGTCTGAACTTTCAATAAAAAGATAAAAGTTTCCTTATAAATTTGCTAATGAATATTCAGCATTTCTAAAGAGAGATTCTGTCTACCACTTTGAGATATGGGAATATCTAAAGAGGGACCATTTTTGATAATTCTTCGAAGACGCTTTTTATTGATAAAATGAAGGGTCCCCTTTTTCATTTTTTTATGATGAAATCTCCTTTTACTCAGTCAGCTTTTTCTTCAAAAAAAGAAGAAGATGCTTGAAAGTCACGAGTTTCGGGAAGTAACGCCACCTGTCATCTTTCTACCCCGTTCCCAGTGGTCGGCTACGTCACCATCAAGAGACGCTTGAAGTGACAGAAATCAAAAGTGGTTTCGTGGCGGAATTTTTAGCCGAGATTAGCGGCTTCGAAATCGTCGGTTTAGAAACGGTTGAACGTGTGATTATCTCGTAATTTGCCGAAATTGCTAGTTCATTCACAAGAGCAGACGTCGCCGCCGATGGAAACTTGCAGAGAGGGGCGAAGTTTTTTTCAGACAACGATTTTATAATTGAAAATGAGAAAAATTTTAGTCAGAAGAGATTTTTTCTCCAATAATGGAAGTCCTCCAGCAAGCGAGGTCCTCCGACTCTGAAAGAAAAAAATATCCGCTCGCATGGTGCCGCTTTTTCGTCTTCTACTTTTATCGGTAGCTTGTTTATCATCTCTTCTATCAACTCATTCTTCCGTCGTCCTATTCAAAATTTTGGGTAATAAGAAAAAAAAGCTTCTTTTGAACCTTATCCTCTCAAAACGTGTGTTCATTTCGATATCGCTAATAAGAAGGTACTCACACAGGCGGGCGGCTTATCCGCCTAAGCCCGCACGAACGAGATAAAACGCGATCTTATTCGAGCATTTAATGTCAGACTACCAAATTCTGAAATTCAGTAGATTCTGAAGAAGAAGAAGATCAATAGACGCCTCAAAGACTGGAGCCGCGAGTTTTTCCTCTTGCGCAAAAATGTCAACGGCTCAACCAACTGGTTTTGCGCCAAGTGATTTCGCCGTCTAAGAAAAGATCAGCCAAGGCGCGATATTCCCCCGTGAAAATTTTTATCAAGAACTTTCTCATCCAAAATTGAGCTCTTTACGAAATTTTCTGGGAACCAAGTAACAAAGTCACCTGCAACAAAATTAATAATTGAAAACTCGACAATCCCATTTCCCGAGCTTCAAGGAAAGAAAACAAGCTTAGGGCGTCAATCCAGAAACAGATCCCTTTTCGAGCTCCTGGCTTACCCGCTGGCTTTTGTTGTCATCCCCGTTACACGTTCTTCTCGCGATGAAAATTACCATTTTTCTTCTTCTTTCTAAAATATAGAGAGGGTTAATTAACGCGGCTCATAAACGTTAACGCAGAATGTCCGTTAACGCAATTAACGCTCCTTAAAAACCGCTCTAAAAAGGCTTCGAAAAAGTCTCGAGGAAAAACAAGTCAAATAGCCGAAATTCGTTTGTAAATATTATTATCAAATTCAACCATGTCGGACAGGACCGATTCCAAGTCCGGCTTTCTGTCGAAACAGCTTTCTTCGATCACTTATCTCTTGACGAAACATATTTTCAGCGTGCTTTCAACATCAATTTTCTTTAATTCAGCTTGACGACCTGTGTAGAAACCTGAGTCAGGCTCTTCATCAGAAAGAAATGAAAATGACGATTATGATTTTTTGCGAGAAACTCTGGAATGTCAATTCAAACCCGCTGGAAAATGCAAAAATATCAGCTGTTCTCGACCGCTAAGCCCCCGCAAAACTGACCGGTCACAGTGGTAGACCACGTTCCAATCTTGTTGGCAGAGATAGAGGGCGAAAAGGGTCAAGAGACAGAACGTTGGACTGAAATTTTTTGATTTGAAATTTCTCAAGTTATTCAAACTTCTTGTCATTTGCGGTGGTCAAACCCGTTGCCCGTGAAAATGGCGACGTTTCAGCTGAATTTCATTAAAAGAAGAATTAGATAAAATCGTAATTGAAAATCACGTCAGGTTGATTTTCATTTTCTTTCGATTAAATTTTTATGAGAGGCAATTTTCGTGAATAAATCAAAACTAAACTTTCGTCGAAAAATCTTCGTCGTCAGATTTCATTCTTTTTTTGTTAAAATATTGAAAAATAATAATAAACTCTTTAGCTAAAGAATAATTGATTATTAGTAGTACAGACAGACAATTGATTTAATCATAGCGACGTCTGTCTCATCCCCAAGGAATTTTAATGATTTCTAAGGTCGAATTTGAAAGAGTTTTCCTCTATCGTCAAGAAATGTCGTCAAGTTGAAAAAAAGCTGATTTCGTAACTTTGGCGCGGCGCCAAAAACTCGACGAACTCAGTTATTTTTCTTTGTATTTCTGCCTACTTTTTTTGGACTCATCTGTTTTCCGAGGTCAAAAGAGCCTTTTTTAAATGAGAGAATTATTCATTTTTCTACTTGATAACAGGAATCAATGAAGGTTGAAATAACAGAGAAATAGAAGAAGAGACAAAAAAAAAATCTCTGAAAATTGGCTGCTGGTGCAATTTTCTGAAGCAGGTAGGCAAATATCAGGAAGAAAAAATGAAGTTCTAAGTGAGAGCATGAGAGTTTTGTAATGCCCTGCCAATATTTGACGCCGCCAAAAAACTACTTTTGGAGAGAATAAATAAAAAGAGAAAAAGTCTTCAGGGGGTACGTCTCCATCAAATTTCTGATCAAAAAATCCATTTTTAAAACGCCATGTATCGATTAATTTCAATGATGCGTATTGCCCTTGTGGCAGGGCTTTTTATAGCTAAGGGGGTGTGGTAAACTTGCGTAGTGGCTCTCTTTCTCTGAGAAAAAAAGGGCAAGAAATAAAAATATTTTTCTCACCAGCTATCTTTCTCTTTCTTTAGGCCCTCTCTGCCAAATTGGGAGAGAAAACAAAATAGTTGAATCAAATTAATTTGAGAAAAAAAGAGTCACAAAAGGTTAAAAATGAAATTAAGTTGAACAAAGTTCAAAGGTCGGCTGAGAAGACAAGTCTGAAGCAGAAACTGACAGGGGCGAAAATAAAGAAAAAGTGAAAATAAAGAAGAAAGAAAAATTCGGAAGGAAAACAGTCAGAAATGGAGGCTTTTAGGTCTCACACTGGAGAAAAGGTTAATTTTCATCTAATTTTTTAACCCATGAGCAAATTTTCGCTATTTTTGTACCATTTTTTCTTATTTTTTTGATGATTTTTGTACACTCAGATTTAGCTCTACGATGGACCCCCTGATGGTGGGTATGGATGGTGGATAGCTGCTGGCCACTTCATCAACATCGGGATCGGATATGGCTTCACAAAGTCCTTCGGCATCTTTTTTCCTTACATCAAAGAAGAGTATTCAGTCGACAACACAACCACTTCTCTCGTCTTTTCTATCATGATGTTCACTCAATACTCAGGTCAAATAAGCGCGTAAAACCGGGAAATTACAGTAAAATTCAGGTTCTCTTATTGGAAACTTAATCTACCGTCAATATGGCCCCCGCCTGACCCTGATGATCGGCGGCATCCTGTGCGGATCCGGGTTAATTCTCTGGGCCCTGCTCAAGAGTCTCTTCGCCCTGTACATCGGAGTCGGATTATTCGTCGGCCTAGGTTTTTCTTATGTCATTCTTGTGGGAAATGCAACTCTTTCTCGTTACTTTAAAAAACGACGACCTCAAGGAATGGCTAAGCCAGCATTTTTGAAAGAAGAAAATTAAAATACTTTTGCCCCCGAATTTACTCGTAAAAGAAAACTATGCGCTTAACCACGTGACAAGCACTGGCCTTTTCGATGACAGGTGTTCCAGTGATGTCGATCATCTTCCCGCTTATCTACGAATTTCTGTATGAAACTTTTGGAATGTACGGTGCTGTTCTCATTGTTGGTAAGTAATTTACTTTTCCTCCAAATTTTCTTTAAAAAAAAAACTTCAAAAAGGTGCGATTCAATTAAATGTCTGCGTCGGTGCCGCCTTTTTCCGCCCTATCAACCTCAAAAGTGACCATACCGGTACTGCCCAGCTCTCCCTTATCAAAAAACTCTCCAACGCCTTTGGCCGACTTATCCGAAATCCCAATTTTCTGATGTACTCAACGTCCATTGCGTTGACAATTTCTGGCAAATTCATGGTCAATCCATTCGTCAAACTCTACGCTGTCAAAAACGTCGGATTGGAGAAATACCAACCTGCTATGCGAAGGGATGACAAATCTTTATGAATATGAAAACACTTAATAACTAGCCCATCATTTGCAAGACCAAATTTTGCCCACAGTGCTTTCATCCTAAATCAGATTTTATCAATTTGCTCTGGCATTGATCTGATTTCAAGACCGCTGGGAGGAAGATTGTGCTCGACGAAGTTTATCAGAGAGAAGCTGGGCACTTTTGAGGTAAATTAGAAATATTTATTTACGATCTACTCGACACACTCATAATCATCTTTTATTTGATACATCAAATTGTAATAAAGCTTAAATTTAAAAATTTGAATTATTATTAAGCACTTTGTGGTTTTTGCTTCTTAAGAAAGAAACAAGCAGAATATAAAAAATAGGTCAAATAACTAAAAATCATGACCTCCGGAGCTATTTTTGAGACTCTAAGAACCCTCCGACCGGAAGAGCCTCATTTCCTGACCTAATAACCTTTTTAAGACTTTCTCCCTCTGCGTCGTTGCGCTCGGTTGTTGCAACCTCTTCGCTCCGTTTTGGGTGACGAGCTTCAACAGTTTTGCTGCCTATGGAGTCATTTTCGGCCTCTGCTTCGGTCTCACCATCGGTGTTGAATGGTCGAACGTCTCCGAACTCGTCGAAACAGACATTCTTTCCGATGCAATCACTTTCATCCAGCTCGAAACCTCGATCGGAGTCCTCTTGAGTCCATTGGCCGGTGGCTACATTTCCGACAAGACTGGAGACTACTCGTACGTATTCTACATCGCTGGAATGCTTCTCTTAGCTGCCGCAGCTTTCGCTGGAGCTGGTAAGTTCATTCTTTTTAGAGCAGGTTGAACAAAGCTGAGAAGTCCAAGAATTTTTGAATGAGCGAGCTTTGACCTTTTTTGAATTAATTTTTCTTCGGAATTTTAGCTCTCTTTTTTTCTTAATTTTTGTTTTACTAACTGAAGTTTCAAGTAGATAACCCAGTAAAAAGGACAGTTGACAGGTGGCAGTTGATAAGAAAAACTCACAAAAGATCACTAGAATTACCTTCGTTCTTGAGCAAACAATAGTTTATCGAGGAGGAACCCGAAATCTTATTTATTTTTTAAAGTTGCGGTTCGTCGACGATGCTCGCTCAAAGAAATGGTTGTTGAAGAAGTTGAACCCGTCGCTGCGAGAAAGTCTTCGATGATGGCTGAAAAGGATGGTTTTGAAATGACGAACTCGGTGATGCTCAATGCGCCAGATGGAAGCCAGATTGTCAACTCCAAGAGCTTCTTGGGAGTGAATGTTGCTGTGAACCCGAATGCGAGATTTAGGGGAAAGACTAAGGAAGAAGCTGATATGGTAAGACTCTTCTATCGATTTCCCTTCTATTCGTAATTTTAGGCCGATGGAATTACCGCAAGTTGTGCCTCTCTTCACGCATAGAATATTTTTCTTTCAATAAATTCACTCTCTGACAAACAAAAACTCTGTTTGATAACTCGCGAATCATAACACCACATGAGGGCGCTACAATTGTCTTGGTATCTGAAAACCGAAGTTCGTTCGATCTATGCCTCGTATGTCGCGCAAACAGCACTAGAAAGTCATTTGCGCCGGCTTAATTGAAGCACTAAATCATAGAATGGTAGAGTTTATCACGGGCAGAACGAATTTTCAGGTGTCTTATGGTTTTCTATCTGAGCTTTTCCGGTAATAGAAAAATTTGATAAAAAGCAAAATAATCGCATGATCGCCGTTAATATCCCGTTCCTTAGTATAAATTTCGTTGAAATACAGTATTTGATCGTCCTTCGCAACAGAACAGTAATCAGCATTGTGTTAATCCTCACGCGATAGAAAAGCTTGACCGCATCCCTTGATTATTCACTTTGTTTTGCTCCTTACAGGTAAGTTTTCTCCTCCCTTTTTTATACCAGTGTTATTTATAAAGAGAAACGAACTCAAAACCATCAATGCGAGAAGTGATCTCTATCCACGTCGGCCAGGCTGGAGCCCAAATCGGTAACTCCTGCTGGGAGCTTTACTGCCTCGAGCACGGAATCAACCCCGACGGAACCTTGTCCGACACGCCCAACAAGTCCCAATTCACTCACAAAGACGACGACAGCTACACCACCTTTTTCTCCTCCTCCGATACCAAGCGCTTTGTCCCTCGAGCTGTCATCGTCGATTTGGAACCAACTGTCATTGACACTATCAAACAGTCGAAGCACAAGGACTTGTATCACCCAGAACAGCTCATCGCGGGGAAAGAAGATGCTGCGAATAATTATGCTAGAGGTCATTACACGATCGGAAAGGAATTGATTGACACTGTGTTGAACAGAGTCAGAAAATTGACTGAAAATTGCTCTGGTCTTCAGGTGACAATTGCCAAGATTTCTTGTTTAGTTCGACATGTCTTCTTTATAGCTAATTAGTTAAAATATTATTTAATAGAGGGTAGATTTTGTCGATAATCTACCGAATAGCTTAAAAAATGACATACATTTGGTTAATTTCTCAATAATCTAAATTCATTTATTTACCGTTATAAAATATTTTTCAGGGCTTTATGGTTTTCCATTCTTTCGGCGGCGGAACTGGTTCTGGATTCACTTCCCTCCTGATGGAGCGACTTTCCGTCGATTATGGCAAAAAATCCAAGCTTGAGTTCGCTGTCTATCCAGGTAATCTTCTTATTTCAACCGCTACTTGGTCAACTAAAATGACAAGAAAACTTCCTCCGAGAAATCATTTATCAAAACATTTTTGAAAGTGAATCTGAGTCCCAAATCTAATTGAGCAATTTGAATAATCTTCTTGTTTCGTAAGCTCCTCGCGTGGCGACTGCGGTGGTCGAGCCTTACAACTCGATTCTGACAACGCACACGACCCTTGAGCATTCCGATTGTGCATTTATGGTGGATAACGAGGCGATTTACGACATTTGCCGCAGCCACCTCGGTGTCGAACGCCCCAACTACGAATCCCTCAATCGCATCATCGCCCAAGTCGTCAGCTCGATCACTGCCTCGTTGCGATTCTCGGGCGCGCTCAACGTCGATCTCAACGAATTCCAAACGAACTTAGTGCCCTACCCAAGGTGAGCGCCGCTGCGGCCGGAACGTGAATTACTTTCCATAAGAGGGGCTCTCGAAAAGCTGGAATGTGGGAAAGAATGAGTTTTTAACATTTTACGCTTTTAGAATTCACTTCCCGCTGGCGACTTACGCGCCTGTGGTTTCAAAAGAGAGGGCTGGACACGAAACTCATTCTGTTCAGGTACGCTCTGAGTAACGCGCTTTGTTCTGTTAATTTTTCTTCAGGAAATCACAACTGCCTGCTTCGAAGCTTCGAACCAAATGGTCAAGTGCGATCCTAAGCAGGGCAAGTACATGGCCTGCTGCTTGCTCTACCGAGGCGACGTCGTCCCCAAAGATGTCAACGCTGCCATCGCCAACATCAAGATGAAGCGATCCATCCAGTTCGTTGACTGGTGCCCAACTGGCTTCAAGGTCGGAATCAACTACGAAGCGCCCACCGTCGTGCCCAACGCCGACCAAGCCGCTGTTCCAAGAGCTGTCTGTATGCTCAGCAATACTACCGCCATCGCCGAGGCTTGGAACCGTCTCAACAGGTACTTTTTTCAAAAATGAAAAATTGAAACTTCACACCAAACCGGCGAAAAAATAAGCCGAGGGGCTTAAATCCTTGCGCAAAGTGGTCATTATGGAAATGAGAGACTCAGAATGACCATGATGAGGACATTGATGACCCTGTCTTATGATTCTTTTTTGCTTTTCGACAAGTTTTAGCACTGACAAAATTGCTCATCAACGAATTACTAATTGTTCTTTTAGAAAATTCGATTTGATGTATGCCAAACGAGCCTTCATCCACTGGTACGTCGGAGAAGGAATGGAGGAAGGAGAATTCGGAGAAGCCCGAGAAGATCTCGCCGCTCTTGAGAAGGATTACGAAGAAGTTGCTGCTGATTATGAGGAAGATGTTCAGGACCCTGATGAATATTAGAAACTGGAAATAAAGAGAGTTATCCATTGTAGCTTTTATTTATGAAGCCAGTGAAATCTTTCATAGCATTTTGATGAGTTGAAGGTCTTCGTCTGTCAGTAACATTACGTAATGCCTAAAAATACGGAGATCAGATAAAGTCTTGAAGAAAGGTCTGAACAAGAATCTAGAATCCCCTCGTGTTGTATAGAACTATTCCCTCTTGATAATCAAAAGTACCTTTGGGAGGGTAGATCTTGAGGAAACACTTGAGCTGAAGCTTGAAACCGATCTAAAAATGCAATTTTAATTGTCAATTCATAATTGGACGTTCCATTTTGGGAGTGGCTATTTCATTTGAGATGAACCTTGACCATTGTTGCTATTCAGAAATTAAACTACTTACACTGGTGACGTGACGCGGGGTACAGTTGATGTTCTTGGCTCATATGGAGAGGCATATGGAAGGGTTGTCATCCGAATATTGCTTTTTTGAAGCTTTGGGCTTTCCCTCAAAGGAACTCCCAAAGGATGCTAGGGGAATATTAATCAGCTTTCTTTGTTGATTCCAAGTTGAACCTGAAAAACTGGAATGATCTTCTTCTCCGGCGGAGGAGAGAATTCAAGGACATCGTTGGCGTCGAAAAATCGAAGTGCAATTGCTTGAGAAATTGCAGCAAGAAGAGTCAATGCCGCGGAATATAAGCAGAGAGTGAGACCGCGAGCCCAATCGCGGTTTCCTTGGTCTTGGACGACGTCGACGGAAATCATGATGATGACCATGACAGCGGTAATGATCTCGCATGCGAAGCAGATGAGGGTGGTTCTTTTTTGAGTTCACTTATCGTTCTATCCCTAGATGCACAATTCTGTTTGAAAATAATTAAAATCGGAAATCAGTAAAAACACTCCTTTAAAATTCACTGATCAATAAAAGTGAAAAATTTTATGGTCTTCCATGGCCTTTACTAGATTCAAGATTGAACTCATTCCCAAGAACATATTTCGCGATACAATGCTTCGTCTTCATTTTCAACCCAAAAAGGAGCACACATTCCAAGCTGAAAACACTGAGCATGAAAATGATAGCCAGCAGAATTTGCGACGTTCCGAGAAGAATTCTTCCAGTGAGAACCCAACTTTCATAAGGCTTTTTAATGACGTCTGACAGTCAGAAGGGAGCTGTTTAGGGAACAAATACTGTTATATAGTTGCGGTAAAATGATGCATAAAATTAATATTAAATGAAAGGCCAGTTTTCAGATCATTTTGTCGGATAATAAGGTTACCGAATTGCTCTGAATCTCTTATGCATTTGCACCAGACTGCATTAACCGAAAGTTATATTACTAGGAATAGTGTAATGAATCAAAAATAAATGACCCTTTTCGAGTTTATAGACGTTATTTAGACAGCACTTCATCACTCGATTGTCCGGGAAGAGCTTTTTTTCATGTTAAAACCGGAGAAAATATGGTCTACTTAAAGCATGAACTCGTTAAAGCTCGGCCGATTCCAGGAAAAGATCAATTTTTCCTAGAATTCTAGAAAAAATTCGAGAAGGGCACTTTGTTTTGTTGTTTTTCTTACATAAGTATTTAGTTGGAAGAAACGGAAAATGGGGGAAGAGTTCCGAAATGTTACGATTCCCCAATTTTGGATCGACAATGGATTTACTGCGGAGACCCTCCCGATTTGGTACAATACTCTTGCCGTCAGTAAGTAGAAGTGTTTATTGAAAGCTTATTCTTCGCCCCTTTTAAAAGGGCAGGAAAATAAGGGCGTCGCTTACTTATCAATTTCAGTCATGATTGCATTCTTTTTTATATCAATCATAAACTGGACGGTGGCCTACATCGTCCGCAAGAAGATGGATCCCCTTAAACATTTTGGAGCGAAACCGATGACATCGCTGGAACGATACGCTCAAGCATGCAAATTCGGTCAAGAACCAGCGATGAATTTTGTCTCATCAACCCTAGTAACAAACGACCGAGTTTACGTCATCATTCGACTGACGATCGCCATCTGGTCTCTTTCACTCACTGCAATGATCAATGAAGGTTTAAGAACTTGGATCTTTGGAAGCTATTTCCCGCTTGGTAAGCTCAAACCCAAATCGCTAAAAATATCATTTTTTCAGCTCTCGTTTTGAGTATCTATGTCAATTTCAACAGGCACTTGATTATCCAAGGTTTTGGCTCAAAAGCTCAGACATGCAACAAGATATTGTCATTCATTTTCAACTTACAGGTAACAATGAAAATATGACAGAACATAAGTCTTTCTAGGCCCCATTGCGACTTATTCTTTCGCTCACAATGTGGACAAAATGGTTTGGAACATCTCGAGTGCGCGATATTTCCCGACGCATGGATGCTTCAAGATTCATTCTCTTTAACAAAGAGTTTGCTCCCTCGCTCTTTTTGCTTGTCGAATTGCTGTGGTTTGATACAAAAGTTTCCTATTTCGGAGTTTGGGCGCCAGTATTTATCTGTTGTATTACTGGAATTTCTCTTTTGCGAGCGATGAATCCCGAGCCTCCACAAGCGTCCCTGTAAGTCTATGAATCTTTTGTCTCTTTTGATAAAATTCTAGAGCCATGTTTAATCGTCCCTACTCAACGACCCTTCATGCATTTATTTTCTTCTTTGGAATAATAGTCATTCAATGGGGTCTGGCATCAATCTGCCTGTTCAAAATTTGGATCTTCAAGAAAATCCCGGTTATTGGCGAAAGACTTACCACTAGACAGGAAAGGGTTAAGGATTCAAGACAAATTATGCTCTGTATTTGCGCTAAATTTATCCCTTATCAAAGAAATGCGCTGCTGTTTTCAAGAAACGACAAGCCTTCAATTATTATTTCAAGGGAACCGAAGTGGCCAAGAAGCGAAAATCAACTGCCGCTTCTGAGTTCGGAAATATCGGAAAAAGAATGTCAACTGGAAAACGAGTCAGTACGATGGAGCGACTATAAATTCATGATTTCCTTGTTAAAAATACATTTTCAAAGAAATAAAAAAGCCGTTCCTTGGTAAATTTGTTGTGATGATATTGCCCGTCGCCCATTTTCTGCAAAGTGTCGTTCCATGATTACAGGAATACCACTGTAATAGTGTCGCGAAAACACACATTTTTATTACTGACGAACGAATAATATGATGTCACTTGTTCATCAGTAGCTTGTCAAAGCTGATTGACAAGCCAATAAGTTAGTATTAACGATTCATTACTGTATGTCCCGAAATTACTCTCGCAGACAACAACAAAAATGGTTTGTTCTGTAACATCCCGAAACATGCCTAAATAAAGTCGACAGGGTTAGTCAGGGAAAAATCTATTTAGCCCCCTCTGAATGGATAATCTAGTAATTTGATAGAGCGATTTCCATATGTTCAATCATTCAATTCAGGGCTTCCTGTTTTCATGGACATATGGTTTTTTTTCTGTAAAGGCGAATTCACCTAGACAGTTATCGTAGATCCCTTCATTGTCGTCCGAACCATCAGTTAGCCAGCAACGATGGTGGAAGGTTACTGAAGTTAATGATGAAATAAGATGGTATGATGAGGGTTTTGAATGAATTTTTTTTTAAAAAAGTTTATTTTATTTCTATTTTTTTAATAATTTATTGAGTTCGCAACACTTTTCATTCCAAGACATCTCGAGTACAAACTTTCATTATCGTCCGACTTATCAGTAATCCAACATCTATGTTGATAAGAAACTAGGTGTAAATAATTTATCTTTCAACTTCTCATTCCCGTGTCTAGTACCTGTGTGTAAGATAAAAGCAGCGAAGAGAAGAGTAATTCCTGTACAAAGCGCTATCTCTGAAGTCGTACTTCGCATAGGAACAGTTTCTCTGCAAGGCCAATTTACAGGATAATCGGATAAAAGGACAAATTGGCAACCGAGATGGGGGTTTCTTACAAGCTCAGAAGTAGTAAGCTTCAGATCTTTTTGTATCGAAGCAAAGTAAATAGAAATCGAAATTGGCGCGCTGAGCGCTTAATTGATACATCAAAGAAGATAAACTCATTCAATACATGTGGATCAAAACTTGTTAGATTTGGACAGACGCACTTCCGAATCGCAAGCCATTCATAAAGAAAATACTCGTGCTCAATTCTAGAATAATGAAATTATTTGTTTGCAACGGTACTTTCATCAGATCAGTTCGAAAATGACTACAGTCCAGGTACAGTTACTAATTCTGAATAAGAAATAAACTGAGGTCAATATTTTACGCTTCAAGTTCACAGCAAACAACAGTCTGCTTGAATTCCATTAAAGATGTTCCATCTGCTTTTTGTCTCGAAAATCATCTGTCAAAAAATAAAAGGAAGAAGGAGCAACTGCTGGTGGAGCGGATGATGATGTCGCCGCGAATTTCTGGTTTCACGCCATGGTTATGTTTCTTGGAGAAGAACTCCTTGGTGGTATCTTTATGGTCGTTTTGTTGCTCCTTGTTGGGCTGATCGTTTACTGTATCAAAAGAAATGGCGAGAAGAAAGCTGCTGCTTCTGAAGATTTTTAATAAAAACTACTGTTTTTGATTATCAACGCCGTGTTATACATTTTATTCGAATAATGATAATTGCAGCTTCAGTAGTTTATATTTTTAATAATATTGAACCATCAAAATGGTTAATGAAGAGATGGCGCGAGTCTACTCGAGCGCCCCTCGCTCTTTTTCCAAATGAGAGTTATAAAACTGGACGGACAGGGAGTTCGCTCGTCACAAATTGTCAACTTATAGAAAACCGCGAAGAGAAGCTTTTTTTAATCATGCAGTTTAGCATTCTTGGTAAGTTTGTTTTCTCCGCCAAAAATATCTTAAATTTTATTTTCTTTAAAACTTCGTTCGTTGTGACACCCTTACTTCAATAAGTTAAAATTTTTCGTTTGAAATCATAGAAGAAACAGTTCATAATTTGCTTCCTAGGTCTTATTCTTCCGTTTACCCTCGGCACAGCCGAATCTATGTCTCGACCCCCAGTCTGGTCCCTAATGGACCGAAGAGCACCTCCTCGACCAGGCCGACCGAACTGGAATCCTCAAGGGCTCAAATTCGGCAAATACAGATCTTTCGATCTTGGAAACAAATATTCCGTAAGTCGTCCCAATCAATTCCATTCACCGAGCATATTTAGTTCTAAAAATCGAACGGAATCAATCAAGTCTTCTTTGCCATGGAAATCCTCTTTTCTACCAATCTTCAAAGTCGTCCGAAATTTCCTACTTTTTTATCCCTTTTTTTTCTTCTTTTGCGAGAATTTAAAAATAAAATTATGTCAATTGCAGAAAATATGACTCATCCTCATCCAATTTGAAGACTAGACAGTAAATGAGACAGGATATTGACAAGTTAAATTGAGAATTTAACTCATTCTTCAACTGAAAAATTAATGACTTCGACTTTATATAAGGAAGCAATCTCCTGATCATCAAAAATTGATGCAGACAAGTGGACGAGTAAGAATTTGATTAACTCCAGATGTCTTCTGTTCAACTATTTATACAGTAGTTTGCACAGCCACTCAAGGTTTAGATCGGTACCTTGTTCGGTCAATTTTTCTCCTAAGTAGCTACAATCTACAGTGTCTTCGAATACAGTGTCGAGAAGTACCAAGTTGGTAGAGGTCTTGTTCTGTGGCACGATTTTCGCTTCAACTGTGGAATAAATAAAATCAGCAAAGCTCAAATACAACATAGATTCTCAAAGAAAAAATTAAAGATACGTGCGTCATGAGAAAACCAACATCTGGGACTCTTTTCTTGGCATGAAAATTTTGAAAAAAAAATGTAAAGAGAAAGTTGGAAGATGAAGATTTGCATTTCTTTTCTGGCTATTGTTTCGGCGCAAGTTACAGATGATTACTGTCGTGTGAGGGAGCAAATGGCGGATAATATAAAATACTATGGCGATGCTATCGGAACTGGTCAAACCCTTCCCAAGGTTGATATTTCTCTGTTTTTATAAGGAGAATGACCACATGGGCATCATATATTCGCTGCGAATGGGGGCAGTTATGTAAATAAATTTATGCTATCACATGCGGCCCTCTAGAAAAATGAATAAAGATATATCGAGCATCAGACTTGTGGTTCTTAGCTATAAGAAAAAAAATCAATTTCAATTTATTTTTGACCATTACAAAAAGACCGCTACATCGAGCAAGAAAAAACTTTCAACGAACTTGGCCGTTGCTACAACTCAATGGCTGAAGCTGGCGTCTTAGGTTTTCAATTATTATCTTCCTCAAGTTTCAACTGTAACCATTATCTCGCTAGAGACCGATCGAGATTGGGATAATCGATGCATCAGCTCTGGTATCTGCCGTGAAGACGGATCAGACTCTCGCCTCTGCTGCATCACCAACGATTTCAATCAACTCCAGCAGGCTTCGATTCTTCTCAGCTCTCACGTTGATGCTCTCGATCAGGTATTACAGTAACAACTGTAGCCTTATGATGATTTTAACGCGTTGTTCTTCATAGCAAATGGACAACATGCTGTCAGAAATGCTCCAAGTTGAATCCTGCATTACTGGACTTTGCTACGATGCGAAAATGACAGCTTTCTGAGGTCAAATACATTTTTACATATTGATTTTTGTATAGCGTATTTTTTTATTTCAAAGTATTGTAAAATGGGCAGATTGGAGTGAATGTAGGATTTATCGTTTCATTTTATTGTTTCATTTTGAAAATCTTTTCTGAAAAATTTTGAATAATTTTCATTAAAAATATTTATCCTTATTACGAATAGGCTGTGTAGTTACCAATAACGAAAATGTAGCATTTTATAAAATCGAAAATTTTTGCCTTGAGACGGCAACTAAACAAGAATCAAGGCAAGAAAGAAAAAGAAGCAAAAGTATGAAAGATTTTGCGAGAGAGCGCTGTCGTAGGAGCTTTGGATAATTTTCTCGTATCTTTGAGATGAAAACTGATCATCTTCAGCCAGGTCTTCGATCATTGAGTCGAATGCTTCCATAACTTGGGCGGGTTCCATCAGTACTTCTATTGATTTTTGAGCTGATGCTTCCAAGCTCTGTGCCTAAGGAAAGAAATCATTGGTCCTTTTTCAGAAAAAAAACAGTCACAAACCTCGATCATCTTCTCTTTCAATTCTTCCATTGTATTTCCGCCAAGAAAATTGTCGATGGAGTCTTTGAAACGATCATCATCCCTCAACTCGTCCATCACTGCGAAAAGGTCTTCTAAGTGTTCTTCCGTGGAGGTGATTATTTCAAGCGCCGAGCTAAAAATTGCGAAAAAAGCAAGTAAAATCTTCATTTTTCAATCTTCAAAATGATGAGGGTAAATCGGGTTTCGGATTTTTATACAGCAACCGTGACAGTTTAACGCACAATGAGGTCAATTCGTGAACAGGTGGAAATTATCAGTGCAGAAAATGGTTCCCTTGACAGGACAAAATAGATCAGCGGTATTGCATTTTTAACCAATTTATTGGCAGGAAAATAACGTTCAATGATGAACGCACTTTTCAGTTTAAAACAAGATGTCTTTCTTCAAAGTAAGAAAAAAAAAGATGAAGATAACTGTTTTCTTTTCGCTTTTTCTTGCGATTACAGCTTTCGACTACCGTGAATTTTATAAAAAATATCACCAAGGTTTCTTATTAATTCCCCTTTTACCCCTCGTCTACAGTGTATTTTCTAGAGCCAAGCCAGCTAGAAAGGGCTAGGAGCATAAGCGATTTGGAAGATGAAGACTTGGAAAGATACACTAGGAAGAGTCAAACATTTTTGTATGATCAAAGCTCAGTTTCACGAGCCTGTGCCGGTTATATGGAATATCTTGACTCTAATAAGAGATTGCATGGTCTTCAAGACTCGATCGTATGACTGTACTCTGTTCAGAACTCTCTTTCGTGACCTCATCAGCGAACACAAAAATCATCCACTCCTAATGAGCGTTAAATACGCTGTTTGAAATTCCAAATAAAAAACCGTTTTTCGAATTTTGAATTTTTATTTGCAGGAGCACAAGTGTTGTAGTAGGATTCTTTTGACAAGTTGGCACAGGAAGTTTTTAAAAATAAGAAAAGCCTAATTTCATAGTGTTTTTGCCTCTAATTTATGTTTTAAATATGTACAGGAAATGATTTTATCAGTTTAATTATGAGTCATAATAAAACATAGCTGATAAGGGTATGTTTGAAGGTCGATAAAATTTGTATAAAATGTATACTGTATAAATAAGCGGTAAGACAGTTGAAACTGAATTGTAAAATGTAGTGTAATTGATAGATTCTTTGAAATCAAGGAGGAGAAAAAATTGATTTAGTCCTTCTTGAGCTTGGCAGCTTCGGCCTTTTCGATGTACTCTCGGGCGATGTACTTCATGCCTTCGTCAGCGAGGAGGACGGGGAGGGAAATCTTCATGACGACGACCCATTCGGCGAAGGTGAGTGGGCAGATGTTGAAAACCTGAAAGCGAGAGGTTAAATTGAGTAACCATAATATTTCAATCTTACCATTGGCATGGGGTCGACGTAAAGAATGAAGAAGTGGAGAGACATGGAAAGGACGATAGATCCGCAAAGAAGTGGGTTCTGAGTTGGGGGCATGACGAAGAGCGACTGGTTCTCAGAAACGGAGTTCAAAGCGTTGAGCATTTCGATGGTGACCTTAAAATTGAGTTATTAGTCGAAATAAGGGTCGAGGAGTTTTACCAAGACGGAGAGAGCCATGGTCATTGGGTGAGGATCACCAAAGACAGAGCATTCCCACTCGCCGGATTCCATGAAGGCAAACTTTTCGGGCGAGATAGTGCACTGCATGAAGTGAGTGAGTTCCCACCAGGACATCTGGGGACCGTCAACGGCATAGAGGAACCACCAGCTAGAATTAAAGTTTTGAATACATTTTCCAGAGATTAAATATCTACCTAGAAGCCATGACAGTAGCAATACCGACGTAACCACCAATGACGCAGTATCGGAAAAGAAGCCAGGGGGAGATAAGAGCGTCATCGCTAGAATTTCCTTTGAGCCGGTTTTCTCAAAAATTAAATTACCTGGATCGAGGAGCCTTGTCCATGATATCAAGATCTGGAGGGTTGAAGGAGAGAGCGGTAGCGGGAAGACCTGAAATTGAGGTTGATAAAAAGTAACGAGAATTTTAACGAACCATCAGTGACAAGGTTGACCCAGAGGAGCTGGACGGGGATAAGGGCTTCTGGAACACCAAGAGCGGCAGCGAGGAAGATGCAGACGACTTCACCGATGTTGGAAGAGATGAGGTATCGGATGAACTAGACACCATATTATTGATACAAATTATCAAGAATAAGAAATTTATTAAATATTCCCTTGTCGAATTAACTCAATTATGATCTTTGATCAGTTTTTCAGAGCAATTCGAATGATTTAGAATCATACTTGAAATATATTGTCAATATTTTTTGGATAAACCTGTTTCATGTTGTTGTAAATGGCTCGGCCCTCTTCAACAGCAGCAACGATAGAAGTGAAGTTATCATCAGCGAGAACCATGTCGGAAGCGGACTTAGCAACAGCAGTACCAGAACCCATAGCAATACCGATATCGGCCTTCTTCAAAGCAGGGGCATCGTTGACACCATCACCAGTCTAGAAAAATGATGAGGACTGAGAAAGGAAGGAACGGCTTTACCATAGCGGTAACATCCTTGTTCTGCTGAAGGTATTCAACAAGCTTGGACTTGTGGGCGGGCTCGACTCGGGCAAAGCACTTGGCTCGCTTGGCGGCAGCAAACTGTTCGTCGGCGGAGAGGTCGTCGAATTCTCGGCCAGTGTAGGCCTTGCCAAAGGTCTCTTCGTTCTCAGAGAAGATTCCGATCTTTCGGCAGATGGCGATAGCAGTATCCTTTTGAAACACATGAGAATTTTAATAAAGCTCTGACTTGTACCTTGTTGTCACCAGTGATCATAACGACTCGGATGCCGGCTTCGTTGCAGGCCTTGATGGCGGGCTTGACTTCAGTTCGTGGGGGATCGAGCATACCACAGACACCAACGAAGGTAATGTCTAAAGTTTGAATCTTCATACTCTCTCTTTTTTAATCTTTGCTTACCAGATTCGTAGGAAGCGAATTTGGTAGAATCACCGAGGTCCATAGAGTCAGCAGCTGGAGGAGCATCTGAAATCAATGATGAGAATCTGTCCAATGGGGAAATTTAAAATGACTTACCGACGGTTCCAAGAGCGAGGCATCGGAGGGTGTCCTTGCCAGTTCCGTATTCGTTGATGAGCTTCTGGATCTGGGCTCGGGAAGAGGCAGTCATTGGGACCTTCTCGCCATTGACTCGCATGTGGGAGCATCGGGAGAGGACACCTTAACACCATAAATATCTAGGGAAATTGACAACAAGAAAAAAATATATCGAAGTCGTATTGAAAATCCTAATAATTTATAAGCTATAAAAGATGATAAGCAAGTTTAGTGCCCGGAACAAAGCTCTTAAATATATGCACTCTTACCTTCTGGAGCACCCTTGACGAACATCTTGTTGTCACCGCCGTTCTTAGGCTCAGCATAGACGGACATGGACTTTCGGTCTCGGGAGAATTCAAGAGTGAACTTCTTCTCCATCAAGGCTCGGATCTGGGCGTTGGCGGCGTTGCATCGTTCAGCCTTGTTCAATCGGCTCATATCAGCTCGGAAGACGTTCATCTTTTCGACAAGGACGACGAGGGCGGTTTCAGTGGCTTCACCGACCTTTTCGTAAACTTCCTTGTTGACGTTGTAGTCGACAGCGGAGTCGTTGCACATGGAGCAGATCATGGCGAGCTCGGCAAGAGAAGAGTAGTTGGAGCAGTCGATGGTTCGGCCGTTGAGAGTAACATCGCCTCGTGGTTCATAAGTAGAGCCAGAGATTTCGAACTCGTCCATTTTGCAAGAAGAGGAGTTAGTGGCATCGTTCATGGTGAACATCTTGATGCAGGACATCTGGTTGGTGGTCAAAGTACCGGTCTTGTCGGAGCAAATGACGGAGGTGCAGCCAAGAGTTTCGACGGAAGGAAGAGATCGGACGATGGAGTTCTTCTTGGCCATTCGGTTGGTTCCGAGGGCGAGGCAAGTGGTGATGACGGCGGGGAGACCCTCGGGAATGGCAGCGACGGCGAGAGCAACGGCGATCTGGAAAGATATTTTAATTCCCAAAAAAACATAAAGACCCATTAAATCAAATAATCTTCTTTACTAGCCTGATATAGCCTTAAATTTGGACTGACGGTCAATTTTTATAAGAACAATGTGCTTAATTTTCATGAATTATGTTTCAAAACTGTCCTTTTAAGGATAGGGCATCCTTAAAACTATAATTTCCAAGGTCAGCAATTAGCCTGCCAGGCCAGCTCAAAAAGCGCTCAAGCGCTAAGCTGCATTGCTCCATGACGATAATGCATCTCAAAAAGGTGTGAGGCCTGTACATGAGGTGAAGACAGCTACGCGCCCGGCAAATTTTAATCACTTATCGTGACCTCTGCTATTTCTGTATACCTTGAAATAGTAGACAGCGCCCTTGATGAAGGAGCCGCCGTGGACGGGGTCGTTGAAGTGTCCGATGTTGATCGCCCAGACAGCAATGCAGATGATGGAAATGAGCTTGGAAAGCTGCTCGCCGAACTCGTCGAGTTTCTGAGCGAGGGGAGTCTTTTCGGATTCGGTGGAGGCCATCTCATCTCGGATCTAGAATAAAATGTCAATGTTAATGGCGGAGATTTTGAAATCGATTTGCCCCGACTTAGCGCGAATAGAAAAAACTGATATCACTTTTGGATTCTTTTAGTACCAGCTTGCGATCAAGGAAATGGTTCACGGAACTCAAGCGATAAATTCAAAGGCGTCTCTATTTCAATAAGTTATTTCTATTGCGTCAAGATTTTAAGGCGTTACAATACAAATCAAAATATAATAGTACTCATTTCGATCTATTTAAATTGGTACCTTTCCGATTTCGGTGTTCTGGCCAGTTCCGACAACGATACCAATGCATCGACCAGACGCAACGTTGGTTCCAGAGAAAAGAAGGTTGGTCTTGTCCTGGTTGACAGCTCGGAGATCGTTGACAACTTCGGTCTGCTTCTGAACGGAAACGGATTCACCAGTCAAGAGGGCCTGGTCAATTCGCATGGAGGTAGAGTTGATCTGGAGGACTCGGATATCAGCGGGGATCTTGTCACCGACGGCGACTTCGACGATATCACCGGGGACGATTTCTCGGGCGAGGACTCGCTGGACTTGTTTTCGATCGGCTCGGAAGACCTTGCCCATCTCGGGCTCGTATTCCTTCAGGGCTTCGATGGCGGACTCGGCGTTCTTTTCCTGCCAGATACCGACGACGGCGTTGGCGATGAGGATGAGGAGGATAACAAGGGGCTCGACAAAGGCAGTGATTCCCTCGTCGTGGTCTTCGAAGAGGGCGAGGACAAAGGAGATGCAGGCAGCGAGGAGGAGGATTCGGACGAGCAAGTCTTCGAACTGCTCGATGATGAGTTCCATGAGGGATTTGCCTTCTTCGGCGGGGAGTTCGTTGAAGCCATATCTTTTCTGGTTGTCGGCGACCTGGAAAGAAAAAGTGAAGAAAACGATGAAATAAAAAACCCAGGTCTTTTTCTGGGATTATTTTATAAAAAATACAAATTATTTTAATGAAATTTTGTTTGTTATTTTTCGTATATTTTTTTACTAAGGGACATACCTGTTCTTTGGTCAAACCAACATCAGATTTGACATTGAAGAAGCGTAAGACCTCTTCGTCGGTCTTCGCCCACGGAGCTTCGATTCCCATCCCCGATTCTATCTAAAATGAATGAAATTAGGATTTTTCATCTCATTCAAATCCAATCTGCTCTGAATGAATCTTGCCGCCTTTTCAGGCAAATTGTATAAAAAAAAAGAGGGGCCAGAAAAGCTGCGCGCGCCCGGGGCTTTTATGGAATAAAAACAAGGCGCCTTTTATATAATTTCCAAAAAAAGTTGCATTCCAAGTTAGAGTTAGACTTTTGGTTATCTGAGAATGTCTAGTCAAGCCGCGCGCTCGTAAATAAATCTCTAGAAACACTCCTCTTCCAAAATGGCAATTAAAAAAAAGTAAACGCAAGTTGAGCGCCCGCGGGGCTGTGTGCCTAATTGCGACAAGGCTAGAGCTGCGGAGGCATCGATGCTCATCACCGCTCTTATCACTCGCTCGCCAAAGTCGCCTGAGGTGTAGTGCAGACGCGCAGATAAGCGACAATCACGCAAATTTTAAATCTAATTAATAATAGCCTAAGTGATAAATTCTCATTTTGTGACTTCCAAAGGAAATTTTCTTCATTAAAAATACCTTTTTTATCTTCGAAAATCTTTCTCAAATTCAAAATTGCCGATTCATAAAGTTTTCAGATGCGAGCAGAAAATTATTCATTTCATAGACTAGTTAAATAAACGTAATGCTTACTCTCTTGTTAAAATTTCCACACGGGCTGTCTTTTCTACTTCTCTTCAAAATTTTTTCAGGTGATTCTTTTTTGTTAAAAAATTTAGGAATGCATCATTATCGTTTCAATCTGGACATATAAAGGGTAATTGAAAGAAGCCAACGCTACAATATGGCCGAGAAACCGGGCCATCTGCACTATGAAATTTCCATGGATAGTTTCCACTAACGTCGAGACCCTGTTTTCCACATTTTTTAGTGTTACACTCACCTTATTTATCTTTTTCTTCTCGAAAAATCTCTCTCAACTTTAACAAAACTGTATTTGAAGCAAGACAGTAACTGAGCTTGTCAACCTTTTCCAGCATTCTTATACGCATTGAACGGCAACTGACAGTTATCACGTGATAAACTCCAAAGTTGCAACAACAGAGAAGATTCCCAACTGACTCGGTCGAAAAAGGGTTGATGTGATCAGAGCAGCCGGAAAATCCAAAAAGCGCGCAGCGGGAGACCTTTATCTGGCGATCGGATTCCGGCCGGCGGATCAGGAAAATGCAATTTTTTCAGTATACATTTCAGAATGCAGCTTCAATCGATCAATAATCAGTCAATTATTCGATTCCGTAGAATTTATTTTTTTGCTCGAATTTTCTTAACTTTGACGAACTCGGAAAACTCCATTGATAGATTGAATGATGAATTTCCTGTTGAGTGCTAATTGCGGCTGCCAAAATGATGATGCTTATTATTTCCCGAAAACAGGCTCCCCTTGGGTCTTGTCCTCAGGCGACAAACCTAATGGGGATGATTGGCAAAAAGAGGTCTAAAAACTCTTCTTTTTCGTCAAGCGCAGGAAAAGGCGATAACAGTTGGGCGATAACAGATAGCCCTTCCGAGCAAGGCTTTCAAAGGCTCAAGAAAAGATTGACATAGGGAGTCAATGAATCATTGTTAGTGATGGAGTTTCATAAGAATGAGGGGTTTTAGGAAAAGGAAAAGAAGAAACTGACTTTATGCCACCCTAAAGATTTATAAGGTGTTAATGTTTCGCCCCTTCAAATACGGGTCAGAAAATATCTTTTCAAAATCTATAAGATAAGTTTATTTCAAACCATTTTCAATTTTGGTCGGTTCCATTTTTCGGCAAAAATCGCGAAATTCGGCTTCCAGATTTCTTGACGACGGATTTTTTTCAGTGAAGGTTTGTACTTTGGGACTTAGCGGCTAAGTCTTAGCCTAAGTCACTGAGGGTAACTCTATTTTTGTATTGAGTAACTATTATTCGATTATCACGTGTTTCACCTTGTTCGATTCGGCAGATTTTGCATGCGTTTGAAAAAGTCGATGATGTGTCGCGCATAAAACACCTGGATTTATACTTGTCATCACAAAAGAAGCGTCCCGCGTCAATAGATTTCTTCTTAATGCTAGTTATATTCTCGCTAAGACCACGCTGACTTGCCGTATCTCAATTTTCAGATTGGAGAAGCATAAATCTGTAAAAAACACGGACCAGTGCTAATTTGAGTTAATAAACGCCCGCAGCCGAACTCATAAACCGCGTGTTGACAGATACAGTATACTCAAGATTCCTACTCATGTTATTTATCGATTAGGCTTTAAACTTTGTAACTTTTTTATCAACGAATTGTTTCCCAAATTTTTGACTTTATTTTTGTGAATCCAATCCACTGTAACACCTCATCTATGATTAGTAATCATCTTATCAAAGACATGGAAGAAAATCTGACGAAGCGCTTTCACGACGAAAAAAATTGAAAGCTTGTATTTTCAACTTTATGTTTAGGCTAAGCAACTGCAAATGCATGGCGAATCGGGAAGATATTAAAAAGCAAACATTTCCGATTATATTTTCGGATCTAGGTGAAATATCTAAAAAAATTATTGTAATCTTAATGGCGAGCACTATTTGGTCGATGCCCTTGGAAACTTACAAAGATTAACTGAAACTGGAACGTCATCGGCATTTATTCCGAATCAACTGAATACAATGTAAGTCTTTAGAATAAAATATCGACTGTGTAAAGCTCAAGTTGAAGAGGTTTTTTCGTCTTTCACTTTGGATCTTCACATTCGAAATCATCACATTGAAATTCGCCGCAAAGAGAAAGACACAAAGGTATTTCCAGTCATCGTCATCTGAAAAAGGTCGAAAGAGAGGAGTATTATTATCTAATTATGAATTATATTTGACCATAACAAGCCGTCCAACTTCGAGAGAGAATAAATGCTTCTACTATGCTCCAGATTACAATTTAAATCGTTTCGAGGAGGAGTTTGTAAAAAGTTGAGGCCGTCTATTTGTCACTTAGTCACCATTTTTTTCAAACACCGTTCGAGTTAGCGCAAGGCTACATAGCTAGCAACCACTTTAACGCGAAAGTGTCTTCCGCCAGTTTCAAGGGAAAATTCTACTTGATGAGCGTCAAGCTCGGTGATCATTACATCAAGTTATCCACTACAATTGCTCTTAACAGCATTCGAAAAGAAGAAGAATTGGAAAAAGGTTGGAAGAAGAACGAGATTCAGATTCCAAAGGAATTAAGGGACTTGAATCCAATCCATGTGATTTCTTTGAGGAGGGTAGGAATTGCAAAAAAGAAAGGAATTTTTGTTTAAAATTAAAATTGTCACCCCTTAACCTTAGCCCGCCAAAAGTGGATTTTCTGGGGTACCCGCCAAGAACACCATATATTGCATCCTCCATTGTAGCCCGACACCATATTTTGTTTCTCATGATTTTATTGAAAGTCTATGTTAGAAAATAATTTTTTTGATCCATTAAAGTGGTCCCATGATGATTCTAGAGTTGATTCATACAAAAACTCACTCACTTGAATTTAAAAATTGAGGATCAGAGAAGATGACCAGGGTTAACTTTCGGCGAAATCGCTGGGAAAAAGCTGGGGTACCCGCCAAAAACACCATATATGGTGCACCAACAATTGTAGCTCGACACCATATATCAGAAACGCTAAGGTCTATCAGAAACTGGTCCAAGATCACAACATCGATAGATAATCGATCAAACCGTCTCAGCGTATCCTCAGTTTTCGAAAAAATTGTCAATGTTCAGCGCAGTGAGCAGAAATATGAACGATTTCCGAGTTGTGGTGTACCTTGGCGGGCTAAGGTTAAGGAGGTAGTCCCTGCTTTTTGCGATCTCGGCACTTTTTGAACAGCGCTCCCACAAATTTGCGCTGGGGTTGAGGGATACTAACTCTATGAATAGAAAGGTCGAACCCTGATGAAAATTTGAATTAATGGAATTTTATATGAGCTTTTGAAATGAGAGCTGCACCGTCGTGAGACGCGCAGCGTGAGAGAAGAAGCGGCGCGGCGTGAAAGCACTTGTTTTGAGAATCCGTGTGGAACATTAGGAAGCTTCAAAATTAATTCTGAGACTACAAAATTTTAGGTCTAACGGAGCACTTTCGACCTATCTAAATTTGAAAAAAATCGGATAAGAATTGCGAGAGGAGATAGAGTTTAACCAACTCATGTCATTTTCTCCGACTTTTTCTTTGACGATTCTGCTCATTTTTGATCTTTGAAAAGTAAAGACTTCGATGATCTGAAATCCGAAGAACTTTTTGAAAAAGCTTTATCCGTTCCGATTTTACGGCATCCTGAAAAGTAGGACACGGCGGGGCGCTGGGCGAGCGAGGCGCTGCGCGCTGATTTCATGTTCTACCCTTAAAGAAAAAAATTTGTCACCACGTAAATTTCTCAAGATTTTTGTTCATGGCAAAATATGCTGAAAATGCTTTATTTTCGGGTTTGTAGTTCCCTAAGAAGAAAAAAATACATAATCTAAATGGTAAATCGCTTTATTTTGCAAAAAACTTACTGTTATCAATGTTTTTAATACTTTTTATCTGCTTTTGATTGACTCAAGAAATTTTTTTGTCCGAAAAAGTCCCTTTAATTGAATTTTTTTGAGGCGCAGATTTCCGGCATTTTTCGCCAAAAAGTCCCTTTTCTTGGTGTCCCTTATCTTCGACTCGTGCTGTATTAATTTTTATGACTAGAAGGGTGATGACTGGCTACACTTACTGCATTTCTATAAAAATGATTGAAACATGAGTTTAAATCCTGACCTTCAATCCTGAATTCACAAATTTCCAATAAAAACCGTGATTTGTAAAAGTATCGGGGAGAAACTCATTTCAAAAATTACTTAAATAATCTCTTTATGGCGGAAGTGAAATTATAAATTAGACTGAAAAGCAATATCCTATCCAGACCACCGAAAAAAGCCGCGCTTTATGTGTTGCCCGGAAAAGATAAGCAGGAATTCAAACAGTGTTGACCCTTATAAATTTGCGTTTTTGAGAAATTATTAACTTGCTCTCCTATAAGTAAATGCGAAATATCTTTTCTGACATCATTCTTACAGAGATGACTATGGAGGTGTCACAAAACAGTATATTTGTGTGTTTTGGGAACTTGCCGCATTTTTGGGAGACTCTTAATTGTGCCGCCCTGCGCCAGCTCGCGTCGCCCGGTCTCTCCGAATTCGAAAATGGGGTAGGACCAACTCGTCTGCCCCCACTCCAGCGGATGACTAAAATGGCCAAAATATATTCCTAGGTCATGGTTGGGTCGGATAGGAGCCGGATGGTTTGGGATTATCAGGGCGATGGACGACGGCACAATTTTGTACCCCTCCCCCCCATTATTTTCGCAGCTATTCAAAAGCTGCATAGGACTCTCATTTATCGGAAACCGGATGGTGCCGGTAAGAAATCGGTGCCAGGTCCCAAACTTTTTCTTTTTTGGAAGGGGTAATGAGTCGGAGAAAATATTGTTTTGTGACTTTTCCTTTGATTACCGGCAGAAGTCACGCATGTTAAGGAACATTTCGTTGATGGAAAAACATTTCGAGGGATCGGAAAATGTCTTTATGTTTTATGCTTAATTGGCTTTCTTGACATGTTTTTCTGGTATGCTCGATTTTTCAAGATAACAAGATTCTCATAAAAATTCTAAAGGCCTGTGTCTATGGTCCTTATCTCGATTCTGGCGGATTTTGGCTGCATCATTGTTACAGAGAGAAGAACTGCATATTGGAGCTTTGGAGATCATTATTGTATTAAAAAAGCTCACTACTGGAAATCATTAACTCACGCCTTTGGAGTTCTTGCTGGCATCGCATGTTTGGTTTGTTTAGTTATTTTCGAGGTCGATAAGAATCAAATTGACTTAACGCTTATTAACAAATTGATAAGGTCCTTGAAAGCTGGATGTTGGGACTAATTATTTATTTCATTGTCAGTTGCCTTTTTCTTTTCATTTATGAATTCATAAAATTGCGTGTTCGGTGTAAGTACCATCATTTTTTCTTAGAATTATCTTTCACAAGTTTCGCGGCGCAAGCGGATCATTATGAATCTTAAAAGACACGAACAATGCCTTAAATTGGAGAAAGAAGTCAAAAGGGTTAAAGAAGAAAAGATAAGAGAAAAAGAAGAAGGAATATGGTTTGTTTTCTTACGCGAATTTTTTTCTGACAGTTTTAAGTCTTGAGTCAGAACTCGCATGGCTAGAAATGGAGGATGTTATCCGGTCATGTCAACCATGGAATGTCCTCGAAAGAACTTCTGTGCGTCTTCGGAAAGAAGGTAGATATATATTTTCTAGATGGGATAAAAAAACTTTCTGCAGAAAAAAATGACTTCTCCCTTTTTGAGCTCACAAGAAAGCCCGTTAATTTTTACTGGTCTAGATGCAACCGTGACTCAAAATATAAGACGATGGCGTCACAGATGACGCTTGAAGAATCTTCTTCTATCTGATGACGAAAACAGCCATTTTGGGCAAACTTTGAGTCACTTTTTGAATGATTTTCTGATGGAATTATTTGATGTTTAATTGCTCGAACGGAGGGGAAATCTTGGTTAAGCCACATATTCTTTTGGATAAATTTTGTTACAAATTGAAATTATTTCTTCCTATCTTTTTGCATGCATTTTTAGGACGTTAGCCCTGCGACAAAATTTGACAAAAAAAATAAAAGAAAATAAAATTATTTTCCTACATAGTCTTTTACGTTCTTTTTGATGAGTATTCAAGCGTGTAGAGTGATTTTCAAGTGATTTATAGCTGCAGATTTGTTTTCAATTTCATCTTGACCAAAACTTGTTAAGTTATTTATTAAATTCTATGATTTAAAATTGTTATCTTGAACTTTCTTGAAAATTGATTTTCAAAGGCAGAAAATCTCAGGTCAGCATTTTCATTATTCATTGTTTATTTTAGCTAATGAGCTCGAAATCGACGCTGACAAATATCTTGGTAAAGTTGAAGAAAGACCCACACAATCAAATTTTTGTGGCGTTTATCGAATTCCGGGATAAAAGTCAATCCTTATTTATAGAAGATGATAACTGAGAATTCTTTAATCAATAAATTTGCGCACAAATCATCGTCCATATTACAAACAAGACAGATTATTCACCTTGTTATTTGAATTTCTGATATTAAAGAGGGGAGGGTCGGTTTCTTGACTTCTTGACAAACATAACTCGAAAAATTTTTTATAAAATTTCTTTCTTTTTATTTTTCTGGATAGAAAGGGTTGAAACTTCGAACAGTTCGGCATCCCTAATGATTCGGAATTTCCCGAATGATTGGAAGAGAATATGGGGGTTTTTGTCTCCGAACGATTCGGATTTTTTTCGATCATCGTTGTCCGTAAAGTAAAATAAAAAGTATAGAACAACTAAGTAGTGATCTGTTTGGAAGTCAATCGATGCTCACGAGCCAAGAATATTTTTTTTTACAATTTTCTACAAGACAGGCGCGAAGCGCATTCAAGCTCGTTGACTCTATAAATCATAGGAATTTGAATTTCTGTTAATTCGAATGATTTCATTATCTACCGAAGGCCTTTGATCACATTTAATCGTGCGAAAATTCGACCCTTCTATTAAATGAAAGTTCGGTACACTCCCGAATCATTCGGAGAATCCCAAATGGTTCGGGCATATCCCGAATAATTCGGGAGGTTTACCCGAATTTTATTGGTGAAGATACGATTATAATGAATCAGCTTTCTTATACAATTTTTGACTATTCAAAAGATTATTTCTTGTGTCTTGTTTCTCCTCACATTATTTTTACAGTTATACTTCATGAAAATTACACCTTTTGGAGGCCACTCACTGTCACCGGAGCCTTTAAAAAATGGAACAGTTTTTTATCATCAAATGGTTCTTGAAAAAATTGAAAACCATCAATATCATTTAAAAGATTCTCAAATTTCAACCGCGACGTCAAAAATCATTTTGTCACATAATCAAGAATACTTTATTCCACTTCAAAATTTTCAGAAGCATTGTTATGCTGATATTGATTTATTTTTATTCGAAGATGTGAATATTTTTATTCGTGTTGTCCATGAACTTTCGATTAATGAAAATACTTGTTAGCTTCTTCCAGAAGCATATGCGATCCAACTAACGCGAACGAATGATTTTTTGAACGAATATCAATAAAAATAAAATACATCCTTCTTCGGTTCTTTTCTTTGTGAATTCCCATCATGACTTTTATCGGTGTTATCTTTTTTATTCATTATCAAGAAACATCATAAATTAATCAAAATGTCCTCCCTTCCTTTCCTCTGGCGCCAAGTCAAGAACTCAAAAGCCGAGTCCAACTAGTCAAAAGTGTTAGTGTCATCAAAGCTCAATTCAGAAACGCGAGAGCGCACTCAACGCGAGAAAGACAAATTTGGAATCTCCCCCGAGGGAAAACAACTCACGCATCTTTGTCCAACCATTAACGCCAGTTTTTATTTAGCAGTTTTTTCGCTCAACCACAAAGGAGAGACATCCATGAAATATTTTATTGAAAAAAATAACACATAGAAGAACTTGTCAAGAGAAAAATGTATGTACCTTGAATAGATCCTCCTTCAAAATCATAAAAAAGGGATTATTCATTCAAATGCCTTTCGAGTATTTCCTCTTTTTTTATTCTTTCCTGACAATTATTTTTAATCGACGACGCGTGAGGTCAAAGTGTCTAAAAGAAAAGCTGAAAATCTCAGAGCAGAAATGAACAAAGAGAAGTGTTAAGTTAATGACTCCCTTATTAATCTGCCAGAGATGGACAACAGATGCCTCTAGAAATTAATTAGCAGAGAGAAAGGGGATCTTGAAAGAAAAGGTACATTTGGATTTTGTTCTCACTGACCTTGTGGCTCATGCCTAGGTCTATTTTTGATGCATAATATTGAAAAAGACGCAAAAAAAACGATCGATTCTTCGGTGAAAAGAGCGCCCCGTTGTTTCGCCGAAATATTAATTCTCTTCCTTGCCATAAAAATCGCCGCGTTTTTTTGCTTTGATTGATCAAAATCATCAAATTTTTTATTACTTTTTCCTGAGTAAGTGATTTTGAAAGAGACGGCGAGGAGTGTTCCTTTTTACGATTATTTTTTTGATTTCCAGGAGAGAAAAATCAGTGTTTCAGAAGCTGAATAATGCTTGAAATAAGCGTTGGAGATGTCTGGGAGCTGGCGTCAACGATCTCTTCTCAGCTCGAAAAGTTGACAGCTGACATTGGCATCGAGCAGATTCAAGGCTTCGTCGACCCGACCATCCGCGCCCTTGAATTACTCGAAAGCGTTGTAGAAGAAAGATCACAGTTGATAGGAAAAGGGATGAGAAACAATAGAGACACAGACAGATAATGATTCTTTTTGTTGAATATTTGATCATCATCCAAAATAGAGCAAAAACTTACGGCGGAGAAAATCGCGGAGAATCTGAGAAACATGAGCAACCAAGAGAATAATAAAGAAGCAAAGAAAAGCGACAGCTGTGAAAAAGTGGTTTACGAAGAACAAATTTCAAGCAAAAACAATGAACTCAACCAATTTCAACAGGAACGGGCTCAAATAAAATGACCAAAATTGGCTTTTAGCTTGATTTTCTCAATAAAATTCATGAGATACAGTCGCTGATTGAATCAAGCCGACAGTATGTTTCTTCAGAATCCCCCTAAATCGATGGCTAAACCCTTAATCTTTCCCCTACCCTAATGAGAGCCTCAAAAATAGACCCTCGCGCAATACAAAATCAAGGACCAGCAGCAGCAGTCTGAGATCACTCGCCAGCGGCAAATGCTCGCCACGTACGAAAAACGCGTCACAGAATTATCCGATGAGCTCCGGCTAAAAGGTAATACAGTAAGAACTAACGAGTAAGTGAGTTACTGAATGTAAATCAATTTTAGCTATGCTCAGAGGAACTTTCCAGAAAAGCTTTGGTAAATCAAAAATTCGAAATATTTTCTTTCCCAAATTAACCCGAAATCGGCGTTCGACCAAGAATTTGGGAAAGAAAGTATTTCTGTTAGGGAGATCATTTTTCATTTCACAGTTTTGATATCAGATAATATTTTTGATATTGCTAATTAGAACAAATTTCTTATAAACTTTATTAATCGCGGTTTTCTTCTAACATCCCTTTTTAACAAACTCCTCTAGAATGCGCGATTCGGGAGCTAGAAGCCGACTGTGACACACTTGAAGGAGAAGCAAACAGGTCAGTTCTCCATCATTTTTATTGAGCTTATCTGTCTGGTAGACTGCTGGAAATCAACAACGAATTGAGGCTGACGCAAAATCTAACAATCGATTCGAGCATACCACCTTCTTTGGGCAATGATAGTATTGCCGCGGAAATATCAAATTGCGAAGATTCCTTCCCTGAAAATTTGCCAGACAGAACTGGACCAGAAGGCGAAGAATTTCAGGTATGACCGCGATTCTTTTATCAGAAAAAACCTTTAAATGAAGGAAGATGAGCAAGATCAGACCTGGAGCGCGAAAAAGTCCCTGGACGAAAAAGACAAACCGAGATACACTCTTTATGAATTGGAAGAAGTTCTC
The DNA here is from genome assembly GCF_907165135.1 of Oikopleura dioica. Lineage (NCBI taxonomy): Eukaryota > Metazoa > Chordata > Appendicularia > Copelata > Oikopleuridae > Oikopleura > Oikopleura dioica. The sequence continues at coordinate 1,481,486 of NC_137293.1, read as the reverse complement.
AATGAAAAGAACAAATACAAAGGTACAGAATGTCTTGAGGTACAGTACGCCAAGTGACCCGTTCAGAGCGTTGCTTTGTTTTGGAAGAGAAGCTAAGAGATTTGACAAACGATGAAAGTGTTTTATGGGAAGGATTGAGTATCAAAGACTTGGAAATGGTCGAGCCAACGACTGTAACTGCCCCGCCCACAGCTCCTCCTACTCCCTCAGGTACAGTCCCGTCTATGAACTCCTACTCAATCCCTTCAGATCCAAAATCAATACGAAAAATGATGTCGAAATGGTTCCGCGCTGGACCCACAGCATATCAAAACTATCATTCAAAATCTTCCATCCTCCCCTCTTCCGCCAGTAAATCAGAATTAATCCGATCCGATCCTGTTGACGATGACATAAAAACGCTCAAGATGAAAAAATGAAATGTCTTTCTTCAAAATCTTAAGTCTCCCGCAATTTTCTTCATCTTTCTGTAAAAAAAACTAAACGCAAAATAAAACAGAAAAAATTCTCACAAAAGGCGGTTATCTTTATTCATAGTACTCAAGTGGTAATCAATTTAAATTTTAATCTCTTCCGAAAAAGGCGAACATGGGAATTTCGACGACTTGAATGCCTTGGCCACTGCTGGCTCCGTCTTGAAGATGTGGTTTCTTGAAGGATTGGACTTTGTCGTTCTGAACATCGATGATCCAGTCAAGGTACTTCACCACGCTCGTGTATACGCCGGGATATCCTTAATCGATGTTTTCGAAACTGCTCTTACCAGAAATGGCTCTTACCGTCAAGTGCGCAACCCCGACCCCAGCTCGTGATCCCCGAGACCGTCCAAGCTCCATCCTCATTTTCGCACATGAAGGGCCCGCCCGAGTCGCCCTGACAAGTATCGGCTCCATTATCGGATTTGGCGCAGAACATATTATTGGTGAACATTTTCTGATACGTCTTGTGACATTTTTCTTGCGCGACGACGTGCAGATTTGCTGTCAAAATCGTCTGGCCTAAGTAGGATTGGAATTTGCTTGAGATTATTGGATCTTACTTCGATCTTTGGCGAGAACTTCCACAGTATCTCGTCTTTTTCTGCCACCAAAGATTCCATTGAACATGTGCTGGAATAAGCCAGTTGGAAAACCATCTTCAAAATATTTTTAGTTTTTGGTTTTCGATAAATCGAACCTGAAATCATTTCAAAAGTGTTTCTAAAACTGGGCGTTTTCGTCGTCGCTCCCCAGCCGGCAACTTCGCACCATTGATCTTTCCCTGGCCTCGTCGTAGGCAAACACGCTGGCTGAATATAATCAGTATATTCCAACACCTTTTCGAATTCCAAAACAGCGATGTCATGCTCGTCAGATTTTTTCGGGTCATATTCTTGTGGCACAAAGTAGCGGCGCAGATTCGAGCGGAAGATTCGTTCTTTCGCAGCGGCGGAGAGGTCGCGGTCTTTTTTCGTCAAATCTTTGATGTTGAAAACGCCGGCGTAGACGGAGTTGTCAGCGTAGTTGCCACCGATGCAGTGGGCAGCGGTGAGACCGAATTTTCGGGAGATGATGGTGCCACCGCAAGTGATCTTCTTTCTGAAAGATGTTAAATTATCGTAAATACGATTTGACAACAATTAAGGGGACCCGATGTTTATTTCTGAAGGCCAGCATGTAAGTGATTTAAGAGAGTCAAAAGACGAGGACATTTTTTTACGCGATCCTCCAAGTAAAATGAATAATTGTGGTTTCTTACTTGTATCCAACAGCAAGCATCCATGGATGCTGCCCCCAGGAAGACTCCTCTCCATTCACTATCCTCAGCTGTCTGCCAGACGGGACTTTTGGCATTCCGCAAGTTTCCATAGTTTGATCAGGATAAACTCTTTGAGGTACGAAAGAATCGGGTGCTGTAGAATATTCTGTTGTTGGTTGATCCGTTGTGTAAGTTGACATCACTGTCGTTGTTGTTTCTTCAGGAAGAGTGCAAACTACTGTCCCTTCCTTCAGCCTGTTTGTGTCCAAGCATTCGTATTCCTCCCTGCAGCCGCCGTTGTCAAACATGCACTCGTTGCAGGCAAAGTCTGTGTTGTCGCAATATTCCCATCGTAAATTTGGATCTTCTGTGAAGCACCAGCTCCCGTTTATATCATCGTCTGGGTTTCTACAGTAATTATGGTCGCCCAGATTTTTGTTGGGGAAAACTTCTGGCGTCTTGTCGTGATGATGGGGATACTGGGAAGTCCAGTTTTGACATTTTCTGCCAGAAGCGGAAGTTGAAAGCGTTCCCAAATAGTTTCGAGGAAGAGGGCCCGATCGTGGCGGACATTTTGTTAGTTTAAACTCCTTATGGCCTTTTGAGGGCTTTGGGAATGGAAATGAGCCCATGCCAGGGGTGCTTCCAATGATCTGCATATTGCCATTGAAATCGCCGAAGAATTCATCGATCCAGCTGAGCGCCCCGTTCTGCTGAGGGTTGCATAAGTCACAGGTTTTTCGACAGTAGTTTGAGAAAAGCGAACAAGTATTTGGTCGACAAATGTGAGGGACGGTGTCGACACATTCTTGCTCGTCATCTGAAGATTCGGGAAAGCCAGAGGAGAAGTTGGGGATGGTGATGACGAAAGCGCTTTCACATAAAATTGAGTTCAAATTTCGATGTATCTGTGTATACTTTTACAAACATGCTTATCATCAATCGCAGGCATTAGCTATTAAATTTGGGTCGAATTAGTGAAGGCAGTAATAATTTTATAGTAAGAGACTGAATAAATCCGAGTTATGGTTTCTTTTTGAACTCTAAATAAAGCAAAGCAGCACCATAGTTTCATTTTTTCTTCTTACTTTTCTCTTTCAAAAATCTTTTTTAAAAAGATATTATACAGGTTGATAAGTTTCTTCGAGAAAAATTCTTGCAAATTCTGGGTCTCAAGTTTTGGTAATGAGTGCCATTTTTCTGAGCGAGAATACCTCCAGGGGATGATTACTCCAACGCTTCACGTTTCGATAAACAGAACATGCAACGTGTTCTATTGCGAGACGTAATTATGAAACCACTCATCTCTTCCGCTTTTCCTGCTTAAATCTGCACCGAGGCCTAAACAATGCCAGATCCAAACTTCAAGTCGCTTCAAATTTGGAAATAAGCCACAAATAGTTTTTATGGATTAATTTATTGAATAAAATAAAAATAGAATTTATTGCTTTTTGGGAGTAATGTTCACACCGGTCAAAGACTGCACTATCGTTGGAAGATTGCTTACAATATCAAGAACTTCTCCAGCCAGTTTCGCGCAACCAATGTGTCCACCACCAGTGGAGACCATCGTGATCTTCCTGGCATTAGCGAGGGGAGCGGCGATTTCTTGAGCAACCTGAAGAAAAACTTAAACATGGACTTAAAAAAATCAAAATCAGTATTTCCGAAAACGAGGGTTTCCCGAAACCTTGGATTTCCCCGGACAAAGGAATTGCCAAAATCTCCTTTACGTTTAAAATGACTAAAGTCATTTACCTGTGGAAGAGTATCCAGAATCATATCAACAATGGCCGCATCTTGATACTTATTCCACGCCTCAGCCTTCCTTCTCATCTGCTGAGCCTCAGCTTTTGCCTTTTCATTGATCGCAAAAGCTTCCGCTTCTCCTTGCAGTTTGATAAGTTCGGCCTCGCCCTCGGCTTCGAGAACCATTCGTTGTCGCGCAGCTTCGGCTTCGATCTCCATTTTGTACTTCTCCGCTTCAGCTGGTTTTCTGATTCGCGCGTCGAGTTCCTTTTTGCGTCGCATGATTTCTTGCTCTTGAATTTCAATCTGACGCCGTTTCTCTTGGACTTTCACCTCCATCTCCGCGATTTTGACGTTTTGCTTTGTCTTTGCTTCTTGAAGTTTCTTTGCAAGATCGGAAATGGCCTTCTTGGTTTGGACCTCTTTTTCGTTTATGGCTGCTTGGAGCCTTTTGTCGCGTTCAGCTTCTTTGCGTTGTTTTTCGTTTGTGAACTAAAATTCATATTACCAGGTATAATGGCTGACGATCAGAAAAGCTTACAAATGATTCCGCCTGAGCTCTATTCGCTTTTGACTGTCCAATTATCGTAGTCATCTCATGACGGGCTTTTCCTATTCTACCATCGGCCTTCACTCGCGCATCTACGCCTTTTCCGATAGATTCAAAGTATCCGTTGTCGTCGTTCTGGTCGTTGAGAGTGTAAGATGTTATAGTGAAACCAAATTTCATCAAGTCAGTCGCTGCTGTTTCGTGCACTTCCCTATTGAATTTAACCTTGTCTATCAAAGGGTTCAAATTGACTTAATTCTTGGGGTAATAAGGTTCATACTATCACATATACTCTATGTAGGCTACTATAGACTGTAGTCTAGTATTTGAATGATAAAATAGAAATAGAACCATGCGCTTTCCAGATCTCCTCAACAGTCATCGATCCAATAATTGCTCGTTGATGGCCCTCCATCGTCTGCTTGAGTGCTTCCTTTATTTGATAGTCCGTCTTCCCAAGAAAGCAGCGGACTGCTCTCTCAACCATTTTTAAATCAGTGCCTGGGATCTTGACTTGTGCCGTTCCTTTGCAATTTATCGGGACACCCAATTTTGTTGTTGCCCCTCTGAATCAATATAATCACCATGTCGATAACAGTTTGAGAACAAACCTTGATTCCAGGTCAAGCGTTATGAGTTTCAAAGACATTTTCTGAAATTTCTGTACTCCAGGCAAGACGAACTTGGAGCCAGCTTTTTGAATGTGTGGCTGCTTGTGGAATAAGCCAGAAACAACCATGACTTCGTCGACCGTGCATGTTTCCATACCCATGGCGAGTGCTTGAGCCCTTTTACTGTACTTGAAAACTGATTACCCTGCTCTTCTGTGATAGTAAATAAGCCTGTATTCTAGAGACGATCGTATTCCCTGCTATGGCTCGAGAAAGGTCTCTAGTTTTAGTGGTTGTTCGCAATAATCATATATTCTACAGATGCTGGAATGAAAGTCAGCTGATTTTAAAACAGAAAGAAAGTAATTATCAAAAGCTAGGCACGACGAAATTACGTGGAATTTTTCCACGAGTCGTAGAAGTTCTTCAACGCATCCCAAATTGTCATGGTAAGGATTGTCTGCAAAGCATGTCTTGGATATCCAGCCCGTAGACCCTTAAAATCTTTCAAAACAGGACTGACAAAGATGGTACCTTTAAATAGGCGCTAGAACCCTCTTCTTTCCAAATTTTGCCAAGAGCATCAATCGTACCAGTGTAGTAAAGGCCCTTTTTCGTCACTGGATCGACAGGTTGGTTGAAAATTCTAGTAGAAACGACGTCAAAGGGAGACATGAATAGCACCACGAAAACGGAAGCGACTACGGAAGAAACAGCAGTAGTAAGGAACCAATTTCCTTCAAAAACAGGCCCAAGAAGCTCCTGAAGAAAGCTTGAATCAAAGTAAAAAGGGAATGAAAACTGACCTTGGATTTCGTAAAACTAGTAAGTTGGGCGCCACTTCCAACAGTGACTCTTGCAATTTGCGCTGGCGATCCACGCCAAATTCTAGCGATGCCTCCTTCACCCACTTCTTTTCGGAACCATTGGAGCATTGGAACATTCGCCTCTTGAAAAAGAAAAGTGGAGGAAAGTATGCGTTTTTGAAGTACCTTTGTGTTGACTTCCAACATTGAGGTTGGAAAGGGCTTGCTGCTGAGTTTTGAGTAAATAAAACGGAGATCTTGACGGTGGTTTTGGAAAAATAAGGGGACACCCGGGTTTGAACCGGGGACCTCTCGATCTGCAGTCGAATGCTCTACCACTGAGAGACGTTACAAATTTACCGGGGCAAATGCGTCAAATACAGTGCTGTGATTGGCTGAATTAGGGACACGTAGCCCTTTGAAAAATGAAAAATCGCCATAAATCCGAAAATTTTTGAGATCTCGAAAATCTGAGATGATACAGGCATAGAGCTTGTGATTCTCTACCGATCCGTATAAAAATGTCTGGGGCTACGATGTAACCCCTAGGCTCTAGAGCAATAGTAAGTTTGCCCCGGTAATTTTGTAACGGCTCTGAGCTATATCCCCACGTGGGAGGCCTTTAATTCGGAGCTATTTGAATTCATTTTGGGTAAATGTCACGCTCGGTTTATTCTTCGGTAGAAAAAGCCGCGTGGAGTTTTTAATTCCAGAAAAATACCGAAAATAGTCAAATATGTTCAATCATTGATTGTTATAATTACAAATTATTCGTAAACCACTTTCCCAACACCTCCACCAACAGCGCCAGAAAGCATGCCAGCCGGAAGCGCGGGCACACCAACTGCACTCAAATTGTCGAAAAGCGTCAATCTCGATCCATTCATCACCACTTGATACATGAGTCCAGCGGAGAGGCCTGACCAAAGAGCTCTGAAGCCATCGGATTTGACGATAAGAACTGCGGACTTGGAGGTAGAAGTGTAGGTTTTGTGATAGGACTTGGTCAGCTCGCCTTGGAGTTGCATTCGCGTTTTCACGAGTTCGATTGGATGCTAGAAGATTTGATTTACTTCGAGTTCTGGTCAAAAATGAAGGCGCTCGAAACTTGTCTTACAGTAACAGTGGTTGCTAATGTACAAGCAACGGCATTGATGCAAAACTTCTCTCCCAAGCTTGTGTTATTCATTTTCCAGTTCTTGTTTTCTTTCTCCCGATTTCGAGCAAATTTTCAGTCATTCAGAACATTCAAATCATTCATTTTTTCAAGAAATCTCAACTTTTCCACATTCTACAATTCTAGCGTAACAAAAAGACAACTTTTTGGTTGAAAGGATGCATTTTTTTATTGCAATTTCCCGAATATAAAGCGGTTACAGTACCAGGGCTGCACAATTGGATTGGAATCCAATTGGTTTCCAATTCCAATTGGATTGGATTGGTAAATTGGTTGGAAAAAGGCGGGAAAATCAGGGTCTGTCCAATTGGACAGCCCTTCCAATTGGAAAATGGGGGTCCAATTGGCAACTGGTCGCCAATTGGTAAATTGGCAAAATGATTGGATCGAAGCACCTCTTTCCATGCGGAAATGCCAGATTATGCTTGAATCAGTGCCTCAAACGACCAGTTGGGCAATAATTTTCGATCTTTAAGTCAAAAGAATTGGACTGATGGTGGGATTTTCGATAGATAAGGGCTAGAAAAATAAGTTTCGAGGGACTTTTGATTCAGTTAGAGGAGCAAGAGGGCAAAAATAGTTGTAAAGAATGCAAAAATTAACGAAATTTAGGAATTTTCTTCGGCGAGGGCTTGCCAAACTGCCTGAAAGCGCCGAATTGCCCGAAAGTGCTCATATTGCCCAAATGTCCGAAATGCCCGCTCTTGCCCGGCCAAATTTTAGGAGCTAAGCTGTCCGAATGCTCGGCCGAACGCTTTTTCCCCGAATGCCCGATGCCGATTCGCTTTAAAAATTCTCTCGTTTGTAAATTTTAAAGGATTATTTTCAATGAACTCATTAAAAAAACTGAATTTTCCAATTAGAATCCGATTTTTTTGGCGGACCAATCGGCAATTGGAATCTTGCTTCCAATTGGCACGAGTTTTCCAATTGGACAGCCAAATTCCAATTGGAATTGGAGTTGGATTGGAATTTGGTTGGATTGGCAAAATTTGGGTTGGATTGGATTGGCAGTTGGTTGGAAAAATCCAAATTTTTTGCCAATTGTGCAGCCCTGACAGTACTACTGATATAGAAAAGGAGATATTGAATAAGGGCAGAAATAAGAAGAATGAATGGGTAAAGAGCTTTTTAGGACATGAAAAGCTTGGTGCACTGGGCTTTGGTATCGTCTGGGGAGGTGACAGTGTTGCCCTTTGTTCGCTCGGAGCTGAAGATTTCGAAGTCGTTACCGCCTTGGAAGGTCTTGTCGCCGAAGAAATAGACTGAAAACAGGTTGTAAGAGAAAAAAGATGCCATAGAGACATAGTCTGAGCCTGAGAAAATCGAGAAGCCGCGTGCGCCTTCGAGCAAAACAGGTTGAAAGCGCGGCTAACTTTATTTTTAACTCGAAGGCGCAAGCGGCTACTCCATAAAAAGCACTCTTATGAGCAGTAAGGTTACCTTCGTCGTATTCTTCCAAAAACTGGAGGCAGTAGGTCTTGTCCCATCCGGTAGGGAAGACGTCGAAGGAGATCTGTCCGCCGATAGAAAAAGTAAGCTTGTCGCCGAACTTTTCTTTCAAAGAACTGACCATGGCCGGCCGGATTTTTGCCGTTTTGTCGTACTGGTCGAATGCGTCGCGCTCTGAAAAAATGTTTTCATGGTTTGCTTGAGGGGTAAAAGTTACCAGCTTGGCTGCATTGTCGACCGATGGGGGAGACGTTGATCATTCCTTTTCTGAATTCGATGAAGGTTCCTCGTTTGACTGGAATGCGGATGTCGGCCATCAATTTGAAGATGTGATTCGTCAGGTCCTGAATACAGCATCAAGATCCGCTTCGATCCCTTTCATTTCGAACCTGGTAGTATTCTTCGCCGACTTTTTCAATAAACGATGTTTCCGCGAGTTTCGCTCCATCCTTGAACGCGACGAGGCCGTTTTCAGAAAAGACGTACTTGAACATTTTCTCGATTGGAACATCGGAACAAGCGCCAAGTTGTTCTGTGATCTTCTTATAGTCACTTCCTCCGACGATTCCGACGGTCACGTGTTTCTAACAGAAATATTTAGATAATCATAGGGTTCAATGGGGCTTTTTAACGTCCAAAAAAGCCGCAAGCGGCTTTCCATCAATTCAACTTTCTTGCTTGTCTACCGTACCTGAAGTTCCTGCATAAAATCGTGCATCTCCTGAGTAATGGCTTTTCTTGGGACAGTCAGTGTTCCGTCGACGTCAAAAAGAGCAATAACCTTCTTCGTCATGTTTTCTCAAGAACTTGAAATTTACGGAGGAGCGAGCGTAAATTGAAGACGAAAAGCGACGTGTTGAAGAGCCGGGCGGCAATTGGATGATTCCGCCAGGGGCATTTTCACAGTTTATAAACTCGAAGAACAAAGAAAATGCTGTTTTGACAGATAATAAGGGTTTAATTAGGGTTCTGTTTTGGAGTTTTTACGAGATGAATTTGGAAAAGAACCAATTTTTTATGTTTGAGGGAATTTCTCGATAAAAATTAAGATCGAGGTTTCGTGAAGGATCGAATTTCTATTAGAACTCGCGTAAATCGCGAAAACTTGGTGATTTTCGCGGCGGAATGAAATTTTAGCAGGAATGGTTCGATCGAGCGAGCATGCGTCGTGACTCACCTACGCATTTCACTTGCGCCGCCAATTGGAGCGCGCCATTCCTCAGTTTCAAAATGAGAAAGATAGAAAAATAGTAAAATGTCGATTTTTTCAGAAGACTTTCATAGAGAAATTTCCCCGCGTCTTAGACTGATACTCTAGTGATTAGTTGCCACGTTCTTGTAAAACGATATCGAAGGAAAAGCCGTGCAATGCTTCAAATGTGTCTTTCTTCTTTTGACTAAATCAACTTGCTATATTGTTAAATGCAGCACATTAAATGCCATATCAAATTCTTGGCACAGAATTCAATGTTTTGTCGAGTGAATTTTTCTTCCTTAAAATTCTATCTTTTCAGACCGTACCGGACCGAATTTGCCCATCATGACTGAGCAAATGACCTTCAAGGGTTCCCTCAAGGGCCACAACGGCTGGGTTACCCAGATCGCCACCACCCCCATCTTCCCGGACATGCTCCTCTCTTCTTCCCGAGACAAGACCATCATCATGTGGCACTTGACCCGAGAGGAGGGCTCCTACGGAACTCCCAAGCGACGAATGCAGGTAAAACTCATCTTCCCGAAATTCTTCTCGATTCAACCAACTCTAGGGTCACTCCCACTTCGTCTCTGACGTCGAGGTTAGCTCCGACGGCCAGTACGCCCTCTCCGGCTCCTGGGACGCCACCCTCCGACTTTGGGACCTCGCCAGCGGCAACACCGTTCGACGATTCGTCGGCCACACCAAGGACGTCCTCTCCGTCTCCTTCTCACCAGACAACCGACAGATCCTCTCTGCCGCCCGAGACCGAACCATCAAGCTCTGGAACACCGTCGGTGTCTGCAAGTTCACCATCCAGGAGAACTGCCACACCGAGTGGGTTTCCTGCGTCCGATTCTCGCCCCTTCCCCAGACTCCCGTCATCGTCTCCGCTGGCTGGGACAAGCTTGTCAAGGTAAAACTTAATCTTCAGTATTTGAAAAGAAATAGCCGTTTGTGATTATTTTAAAATATTTCTATGATTTTAAGAGTTTTCTAATTGCTTGAATTCAGGTCTGGAACCTTACCAACTGCAAGCTGAAGCGAGATTACCGAGGCCACACCGGCTACCTCAACACCGTCAACGTCTCCCCCGACGGTTCCCTCTGTGCCTCCGGTGGCCGAGACGGCCAGGCCAAGCTCTGGGACATCGGAAGCGAGGAAGCCAAGCCCCTCCACACCCTCGAGGCCGGCGACGAGATCTACGCTCTATGCTTCTCTCCTAACCGATACTGGCTCTGCGCTGCTGCTGGCGGCATCATCAAGATCTGGGATCTCGAGCAGAAGAACCTCGTTGATGAGCTCAAACCCGAGGTAATTTAGAATATTCTTCCAGCTCTTTCCAACCGTTCCTTTTCAGGTCGTTGCCGACGGTGGCCGAGCCGAATGCATCTCCCTCTGCTGGTCCAGCGATGGTCAGACCCTCTTCTCTGGCTACAACGACGGCCAGATCCGAGTCTGGTCCATGTCCATCCGCTCTGTCATGTAAAAGGATAACGACGTCGAATACAAGCAGTTTTCTGTGGCAACACTGTTACTTGCGCGCCTGTCGTGCAAAAGCCAGGAGCACCTCTTTTGGTGTTCCTGTCGTGACAACAGCTCCCCACATACTGCTAGTGGATGTCTTACTAAAAAAAATAAAAAGTGTTCCTCGCAAGAGCGAATCTTTAACAAAAAAATCGCCAAAGAAAAGCTTCATCGTTTTTCTTGATTGTTGTTTCTCGTGTTTTATGCAGTTGAATGAATGGCAAAAAGCAAGCAGGAATAGATCATCGCAGGGATTATCAAAGAAAATGAAAAGGCGAGGAATCCAAGGGATGGTTTCTTGAGTTCTTCGTAGATCTTGAGGTTGTCTTCTCCTTTTAGTGTGCTTTGGAAGGACCTTCACAGCGTTAGAATTAGAGGAAAAGGAGGGTTTTACCGTGAAATGATGAGAAAGAGGCATTCGGAAAAGAGAAAGAATCCAGGGTTCGACAAAAGGAGGGCCATCCCGAGACCTTTCATGATTTCAACTCGGACTGCGACGCTGACATCTTCAATTTCCTCGAATTTCACTGAAGAAATGACGGTTTTTGCACTAGAATCAGGACAGAAATCATACCTAGGCCAAAAGGCCACGAAATCGAATACCCGATTCCTCGAGTAAGAACCGTCTTGAGGGATGTCTTTTCGCCCACGTGATTCAAGAAAGTGCAGCTTGTCGAAATAATGAAGTGGACGAGAATGACTGTAATGGCGGCAAAGAAAATATGCGCGAACTAAAGAAGATTACTTGTTTTCAAGTCTTATTTGTTTCTTACCGAACTTTCGGATGTTTGAGGAACGGAATTTGCGACAATTCCGATCCAGCAAAACGAATTCGCGAGTTGAAAAAGGTTGAAAAGCATGAAAGCAATGTTCGTTCGGATTCTGACTTGCGTTTCAAAAAAGGCGTAGATGTAAAAGGTCAGATAAATAGCCAAGCGGAGGGACCAAATTGTCAGTTTCCAGCAAAACGCGAGAAAGAGAATGATGACGCTCAAATCCAGCGGAATAACCAGCCAAATTTTCAAAGAGTCATTAGTTATTTTGCAAATATAAAGTAGGAAGGTCCAAAAGAAAGTGATTTGAATAGCAGTTACTCGTTGAAAATGAACGAAAGTTTCTTCGAAGGCCATTCTGTGTCTCTCCAAATTAAGTACGTAAAAGTTTCTTTCTGTCCTTCTTCTCTCTGCTGCTGAAGCTTGTTTATCAACATCTTTGATGATTTTTTCGTAGTATTTTTGAAGATAGAGCGTTTTTCTTTCGGCAGAAGAATCTCTTATCTTCAAGAATCCTTTTCCAATGATGGTGACCAGGAGATAAAGAATAATGGGAAGAAAAAGAGACGAATCAGGAGTAAAAATCGCCTGAATTTGGGCTCAGAAACCTGAGTAGAAACCTGAGTCAGGCTCAAATCTACACAGGTTGCCGAACCCAAGCCTGAATAAAACAAAAAACCAGGAAAATAAAATCGGCAATTCCATCACAAAATAGAAATTTCCATTCTGATAGAAACTCAAAATTCTTCATTCTTTCCGCAAGTGGTGAAAGTTCTTCATCCTTGATTCCAATTTTTTGCTTCAATCGAAGTCTGATATCGACAATCTCTGATATTTCCGAAATCTCTTCATCGAGCGTTTCATAATTTGATCCAGGGAGGGAGAAAAGGCTTCTCATCAAAAGAATAGGGAGAAAAAGGGATGATGTTTTACAATTGTGAGATCACACCTGCGAGGAAAGAGGATGAATAGACGTGATAAGCTATATTCTGGACTCGTGGCTTTCTAGAGCTCTTTTCTTACGTACGGGCATCATTTTACAGTCACGCAAATGGTCATTATTACAGTGTTGCGTTGATTGAAGAAAAAATGATATTTGTTGATGATTTTCTAGCGTTATTTTGACCAAGGGCCAACTCAAGTTAATCCATCGCGGAGGCCCTTAATTGTTACGCAACAACTTGAAGATTGGGGCACGTTTTTGTATTTGCGCGGGAGACGCACTCGCGCAATCTTGCGTTCGATAAAAGGAAGAAATAGATTACTCATCAGATAAAGACTTATCCACGAACAAACCCGTCAGAAAAAATAAACGTCAAAATATGGCAGAGAAACTTTACTTGTCAGAGAAACAGGAAGGCACACAGAAATTAAAGATTGGGATCATTAAAAACTTTAATTAAAATAAAATTGAGAATTTATTTGAGAAAAATTAAGAATCCCAAAATCGGAAGAGGAAAAGAAAGATTTGGAAAACAACAATGAAAAAACGAAAGAAGAAAAACTGACAGTTGAAAACTGGAAATGTATAATCGGCATGTTTATTGTTCACTTCTTTTATGGTGGTCTTTTGAAGTCGTTGTCGATTATGTATTCACCATGGCAGGCTACGTTTAATGTCAACAACGCCGAGGTAGATTCAATGAAAAGTGCCCTTATCTCAGGTCTGTAGGTCGCTGTTATCTTCAGTGCTTTGGCTACAAGCATGCAGTGTGGCGCCTTTACTTCCAAATTCCTCCAATCTTACGGGCAGAAAGTCCTCTTTCTCGCCTCTGTCATCTCTTTCATCGGCGCTATTACTGCCTACCTTGCCAACACGCTTACAACTCTTTCCGTCGGAATCGCCATCTTAGGATTTTCGCTTGGAATCTTCCGGGTTCGGTCAATTTCAATTCTATCTCAAAACGTCACAGCTGAGAAACGAGCACTAGCAATTTCGATTGGAATGGTTGGGACACCAGTGGGGGCTTCGGCGCTGCCACTGCTTTGGAGATTTATTTTGTACAGATATTCTACAGGGACGGGCTCAAAGAACAGAAAGATAATCTTCTACAACTCAGTATTTGAACCAAAAAAGGCCAAGCGATGCTGATACTCGCTGGGATGCTCCTAAACCTCTTCATCGCCGCGATCTGTCTCAAAGAAAAACAACAGTCGAAGGAAGAAAAGAAAAACTCCGAGCCAGATTCGATCTGCGAAATCTTCTCGTTCTCCGTCATACTGTATTGCATCGCCATGCTCTTGAATTTCTCCGGAAAAACTGCGCAATTTCCATTCTTCGTCCCATATGCTGAAAGCATCGGGCTGAGTGGTTACGAGCCAGCGATGGTTGTTCTTTTGATCAACGTTGTGGATATTTTTGCGAGGCCCATAGGTGGGCAAATTGCAAGTTTGAAATTCGTTCAGGAAAAGGTTTTAAAATTTGAATTTCGCAAGATATGATAGCTACTAGGTAGTGCTTAATACGGTCAAAACTATTGCTAAGATAAATATAAGTCTTTTCTCAGAAAAATATCTTACCCATAAAATGCTAAGTATATAAACAAAATGCACAATTATGGTCTTTAAAACTTCTCAAAAAGAAAAGAGGTGGCTCAATTCTCCCGATCATATTCTTCATCCTAATGGCTGTCATGAATGCCCTGGCTCTTATAACGATTTCTGACTATCTCTCTTACTGTATTTGGGCGGCAATTTATGGCATCATTTATGCTATTCCAGTTCCAACCACGATGTCCTGCATCTGTGAGTTTACACACGTCAAGAATATGAACAACGTTCTCAGGTAAAAAGACTTCTTGAAATCAAGGAAGAGACCCCTCAACGAAACCAACCCCCTTTCCTAGTATAAACGCTATGGTTGCGATAGGCGGCATGTTTTCGTTTCCAATTTTGAACGGGATGCTGATCGACCACTTCGGGGACTTCCGCGTCACCTTCGTGATCGCCGGCGCGTGTCTCTTCCTCAGCTCAATGGCACTCATCCTCGCCAGGCTTTTCAACAAGCGTACCCTCGAAAGTTAATAATTTCAACTCACTGACTTTCAACTTGAAAGTACACTAGACTGTTCCTCCATACGATACCATCATTATTTATTATTGAAACTATTATTCTATTGAAAACAAGTTAAATCAATCAGCACAGATAATTTATCGAATAAATGTTTTATAAAACAATTTCAAAAATCCTTTTTTTTCATCGGCGTAAGGCACAGTAAAACTCACGTGATGAAAGACTCTTACATAAGAAACTACTCTCATATTTATCTCTTGATCTCAACAAGCTTATCTTCCGCAACAGCAAACTCATCCCCAAACCCCAAAACCATTTACCCGGGTCAATTGGCTTTGTTTCCAGGATGTAAGTTTATGTAAGAAATTTTACAAGAAGACGGAATGCGCTGGAATGCGAAAACGAAAGGGCCTTCAGGTGAGCGCTCTTTTTGCTGGATTTCGAGGAGTTATCTAACGTTTCCGAATGTATATCGAATTTCATGGAACTTGAGAAACCAAAAAGCATCTTATCAGCAGAATTTGAAAATGAGATTTTAGTTTTTATTTTGGAATTACGAGGAAAATAAGGCTGAATCAGTAAACTCTGTAAACATTATTTTCTGAGAACGGGGAGCGGCAGCTTGGGCAAGTTTTTTGTGGTAGTTGGGAGATGCACTTGAAGCAAAATTTATGGGCGCACGGGATAATGACCGCTTCAGGATGCTCGTCGTCGAAGGGGAAGAAACAGAGCTTGCACTGTGATTTGCTCTCCATATCTTGCTTTGTCTTTTTATGAGAAGGTTCATCGTCTTTGTATTATGTTTTTTTTTAAGAGAATTGTGAATTAATACCTGAGTCATCTACAGCAGCTCTGGTGACAAGAAGAACTCGTTTTTTGACCTTTTTCAAAAATAGTTTAGCGCTTATTTGTTTCATTCTTTCATTAATAACTGCGTCCTCTGCATTTTTGACTTCTTTTCTAGCAATTTCTAGCTGTCGCTCAGACTCTTTCAAGTCGGATTTTGCATTGCACAGCGAAATCTGAGCGCTAAGGACTTTTCCCTTGGTATACTCCATCTCGTTCCTGGCATTGTCGAATATTTTATTGACCAGTTGACGCTCCTCGTGTAAATCTAATTAATAATTGAAACGAAATATTATAAAATTGCAAACCGTGATATGAACCGCTTGGAAGATCCATTTCAGGATTCATTTTTAAGGCGGCCTCACAACAAGAACCGACAATGCACTCTCGATAAGAAAGATTTTTCGCCCCACATGCCGAAAAAAGAGCACGGCATTTAAACCTTGCGTCTGAATTTTTAAAGTCGGCCATAGATGTCGGATATTGAGTATCCCTGCACTTCCTGCAGAATCTTTTTCCTTTTATTAAAGCAGTTTCTTCAACCGCTCTTTATTAATAATTTAACTTTTTCCTCAAAGAAAACGAGACAAACCGTTTACAGTTGTCACATTTTCCAAAATCACCGTAGGAAACAACAAACTCGTCAAGAAACATCCTTTCACAAGTTTTTGTTTTCTAGTTAGTATCTAGTTACGATTCTCTTTCCTCTATTCAGAGCGCTTCGTAAAACTATCGTCGATAGTGACGACGTGAGTCATATAAATTATGCCTGAGAGGAAACACAATAAAAAATACATTTATATATTTTTCTTATGACTGAGCTATTACGTTTCTAAAGAAATTCCAGAACACCTGCATTTTAAAAGAAAACGGGACGTATTCTGTTATCAGCGCTGCCGCCGAGCAACCACTGCTCTTAGCCCCCTCGTTCCCAGGTAGCGGGAAGTCTAAAAAGCACCGGGTGGCAGCGAGAATTCGCGAATTCCGTACCACCCGCCAATTTTCGATACATTGAAGCAAACAGATCAAACACCGACTGTGTTCCACTCAACCCCTAGTTGAGAAAATAGCGCGCGAAAATTATAGGGAGCAAATTTAAGTGGATCGAACGGAAAAAAAGAAACGAACTTTTAACCAGATTTTAAAACCTTTATTCTCCGATTCTCCAAGTTTTGGTGTAATTAAGAATTTTTTATCCTTTCTGAAGAATATATTTGCAGTAGTGAAATAGCCCTAAATCATCATTTGGCAACAAAAATTGAATAAATTTTACCTTTTAGTCGAGTTTGGGTCTTTTTTCCTGGCAAAAACCCAAGACTTCTGAAAATCAAAGCGTTAATGACTGTTGAAAATACGAAAAACAGCTTTGTTACCTGCACATTTCTTTAGGCTTCCCACCAAAATCTGGTCCGAGCGAAGAAAAAAGGCCGATATGAGCAAAAGAAACGGCCAAAAACAGACTCAAAAGTTGCATTTTCATTGTTCTCTCAATAACGCTCTGAGATCATTATTAATTTTCGTCGTTTATATAATACGATTATCGATGAAAACTCATTTCCTAATCAGATTACTGTCACGTTCATTGGCTTGATCGGATGTCTTCCGCGTAAGTTCAAACAGGATAAAACTACTAATAATAATTTGATGGACGTTTTGACGGAATTTGTAATTTATTCAGAAACTTACCGGAAATTAAGTGGCTTTTCTCCTGAACATCAAATATCTGTATTTATCTTGTCCCTTATTTTGCGATATCTAAACTCGTTCACTTGAATAATCCAGCCCATTTCCCGCCCCAATCATCCCGTAATGGCCGCTGCTTCCATCTCCAGGGCGCAATTTTCAGAATTCCAAACATTCGAATTTTCATGACTCAAAATGGCCAGCAGACGCTTTATTGATCCATCCCTAGAAAATGATTCTCCTTGAGCTTGAGTCGAACCACAAGACGTGTTGGACAAGTGAGATCTTTATGATTCTAGCACCGTCATCAGTTTGTTTCTCAGACGTTCTTTAAAACAAAACTGACGGTTCTTGACACTTACAGCTTTCAATTCTTGAGTAGGACACACAGAGAGCAGTTGAGCACGTGTTTTCATGCCTTTTAGATGCTGAATTTCCCGAGGGGAGGTCCAGTTAAATATTTTCTTGAAATTCTGAAAATAAGGAGCGTTGGTTATTTTTGAGAAGCATCTTCGAATCCGCAGGGGCCAGCTCACGATCCACCAAAAACAAGTCTTCTAAAGCCTAATTTTCTTCGAATTTGAGAATTTTTCATAACCGTTTTTTGGAATATGAGAATTCTAGAGACACTGTTCTTACTTCTATCGGGAGTCGAAGGGACCCCTTGCCAGGCGGCGAAGTTCATAGCAAATGGGAAGAGCTGGAAGTATCTGACAAGCCCGTATTTTCCTGATACAATTCATGCGAAAACACAGTGCGAGTGGGAAATTGAAGCTCCAAAGGGAAAGAGAGTCAAGGAAAGAGTCAGATTTACACAAGCAGAAGTAAAAATTAAGATTTACAAAATTCATTGAAGAAAGTTTATATGATAAAAATCAAAAACCATAAGTTTGAAATTCGATTATTTTTTATATATTTTTACATTTTTTTGAGATCGAAGAAAATATTATACATATATTACATATATTATATATATTACTTCTTTAGCCAGTGGAGATTTTCCAATGATGATAGCCGTCGTTTCTTATTATTTTCTCGACCCTAACCCTAGCCGTATTCAATCATAACTCATCCTTATCCATTGGCAAAGTTGCAAAGTCAGTTCTGACTGGCAGCCTGTTCGAAATAGCATAAGAATTGTTTTACCTTCAATTGTAATTTAGTCATCAAGAGCGTTTGCTAAATTGAGCCCAATTAAGAACCACGTTCAAGAAAGCTCATAAGTACTCAATAAAGTCGTTATCTTTTCCTTGTCCAAAAACAAAAAATGGGATTTCAGGATAAAGTCTAAAATCCCAATTATAAACAATCGACAATTATGAATATTAAATTATCGAACTTACTTTTCGATAATTCGACTCCAATTAAGATTGCGTTGGACGTACTGCAATTACTCAACCATCGGACGAATGGTCGATGTACAACTCAAAGCTTAGATATTATTGATGGGCCGCGAATTCGGAAACGGTCGAAGCTGTTTTCACTTATAGCTGGACAAAGACAATCATGTTTGCATGCAAGTGTTTTGCAACAAACTCGTCATTAATTTTGAGACGAGTTTATTGCCGATGAAATTTTATTTTGATAATAAGTACATAAATTGAAGAAATAAAAGAAACGGGGTAAAAAACATTAATTTGATCTCCCGTTGGCTTTTCCGGAAGAATCAATTATGCTCAATTAGACTAATATATTTTTAATAAGGGGATCCCCTTTTTAAGGACCCCCCGTCAACAATTTTCCCCAAAAAATCTAAAATTTCAAAAAAGCCATATTTTGGCTTCTAAGTGTCCTTGGAAGCTAAATACATCATAAAAACTTGTTCGGAGCACTTTTTGGCCAATAAAAGTCTAAAATTATAGCTGAATTGGAACTTTTTCGTCGTTTTTCGTCAAAAAGTTCAATTTTCAAAGGCGATTTTGAGGGTGTTAGAGTCGAGATAGACCCCCAAAAAATGAAGCCTCAAAATCGTTCTTTCACCCGTAGAATCCATTTCCGGGGTCAAAATTTTAAAATTCCGAAAAAAGATTTTTAGAAAATTGTTGACGGGGGTCCTTAACGGGCGAATTCGGGACATTCTCTCGAAATTCGCCCGTAAAGCTGGATACCCCCTTATTCATATTTTTTTCCAAAAAAAGCAGCTAGTAACATTTCGAATTATGAAAATTTGTACGTGACCGAAATGAACTTTTCTCGAAATTGAATCAAGCGTATTCGGTAATCCTCCATTTCCAATCCGTTTTCTTACCAAACAGAAAAAGTGTAACGATAAGCCTCCCTTTTTTCCCTCCACCGCTCTCCTCCACGTTAGCGCTAAAAACACGAGAGATGGGTCGGGTCGATAGTCAGCAAGAAAAATTTTCTGGAAATTTTCGACCGCCAGACAGAGATAAGAAGAATAACGTCATCTCCTTGTGCGGCAAGTCAAAGCCTCTAACCCACTTTGTGACTGCCACCAACGTCGCGCGCATTAGAATTAATTCCGACCATTATGGAGAAGGGCTCAATAATAAGTTCAAGGTAAGCAAGCGCCAATTTTTCTTAGAAGAAGATAACCATCTTTATTTTCGAGCCGAACCAAGATTTTCATGGAAAGGAACTGATTTTTATGGAAAACATTTTGATTGGCGAGTAGTCGAAATGCAGCAATCTTATTGGTCCTCCAAAAATGCACCTCTTTTTCTTGAGTTTAATCCTTTTTAACCTTCTATTTTTGCTTACATTTCTATTTCTTGGATAAACCTTAGCGGAAGATCCTTTTCGTTTCTTCTATAGTATCTTCTATCGTCTAAGTCTTCTTACACGTCAACTTATCTTGCCCTCTAATATCTCCTCGAGATCCGGGTGGGTTCGCATTTTCCCGTTTCAAGTTTCTACTTCTTTTTCTTATCTCTCAACCGCAATTTCTAGCTGCGATACCAAAGTACTGTTGAACCTTCAAATTTCTCCTCTCATCAAAACGACAAAATGACAACGTCGCCTGCTGGCTTCGTTTTTAAACAAAGTGCTGTCAGCAAAGACATAAGAGTTCCGTCGGGCGGCCCGGTTTCTGAGAAGCTAACTTCCAACGCAAATAGACCTCCACGACGGTTGCAAAACGTGCGTAAAAGACATGATGGGCGCGTGGCCATTCGCTCTGGCAATGGATTCGTCCCGAGACTAAAACTCAAGTCAGCAGCGGCGCTCCCTGAAGAGCCAAAATACGAACACGTAGCCCCGCCTAATCCCGAAGACCTTAATCCCCAGGGCTGGGTGTATCAAGGCCCTGATGCGTCTTTGCTCGACCCCAACGCGTTTGCCCCAATTCCGATGACCCCGCCAGCGCAACCACAAGCACCGGAAAGCCACGACCCATGGAATCAACATCCAGGAATGGATTCATTTGTCATGTGGTTCCAAGTAAAATAATCACATTTATTAACATTTGCTGGTAAGGAGATAAGGGTTGTAAATAACGAATGACATTAATGATTTTCCAGATGTCTTGA
Organism: Oikopleura dioica; assembly: GCF_907165135.1. Lineage (NCBI taxonomy): Eukaryota > Metazoa > Chordata > Appendicularia > Copelata > Oikopleuridae > Oikopleura > Oikopleura dioica. Next base: position 1,460,879 of record NC_137293.1, on the reverse strand, counting down.
CGATCACCCTAAACAGACTTGAGAATCGTTAGTCTAGACCAGAGTTGGTAAAAAAGTATACTTCACTCGCCCTTCAGAATGAAGTATACTTCATGAAGTATACTTCAGGGCGTTGCAGGGCGTTGAAGGGCGTGAAGTGTACTTCCGCCCTTCCCTCTACTTCAACCGCCCTTCCGCCCTTCACTCTACTTTAACTTGGTTCTGTCGGCCATCAGAATCCATCCGCCAGAATTTTTTCAAATTTTGCGCTTATTGGCTCTCAGGCGCCATGATTTAAATCACGCTGATTGTGGCAGATGAAGAGCGGAGTAATTCGATAAGAACCGATAGCTGAAGTATACTTCAGGGCTTTGAAGGGCGCGTGAAGTACACTTCACCGCCCTTCAAGAATGAAGGGCGCCCTGCAGATTTTTGAAGGGCGAGGGGAAGTATACTTTTTTCCAGCTCTGGTCTAGACTCTAGACTCTAGAGTGTAGACGAGATTTTTCTTTGAAAAAAAGACCCTTCATTTGACGAAAGGGGCTTCGTTTGCCAATTTCCTTTAAAAAAAATGACGTGTGATGAACAGCCTAAAATCCTTAAATAAGCACCTCCTCCACCAAGCCAAATCGGCGCTGGAGGAACTCCTGAAATTATCATCAGACCTCCTGGTTGGTTCAGCAACGAAGAAAACTCACTTGATGGCGCTAACGAAGATTCAGGACGAGATTTTTACTGATTTCTGAGAGATGCTCTTTTTGATGATTCATCGGTTTCTGACTTGGAAAAAAAACTCGAATAAGACGAAGTGGAGAACGGTAGTTTCGGAGAGCTACTGTCTCACTTAGGACTGGATATCGACCCGTTGTATATTATTCTCGGCGGCGGTGGAGTCGCCACTTTGTTGTTGGGGATTTGCATCGTCGCGATGCTTCGAAGACACCTGCGCGAAAAAGAACTAGCCGCAAAGCAGGAGCTCTTTAAGGCGACCGGCCCAGTATTTAGGTACTACAAATACGTGTCCCCAATTGTTCTTGACAGTTAGTTACGCATCAGCATTTATTTTTGATACAAGTTGGTGCGATAAGATGTTGTAAGAAAATGTAAATGAGCTCTTTAAAAACTTGACTCTCGAGCAGCTTTTACGCGAAGCTGTGGTGGTATAAGATGAACCGGACAAGCCCAGTACTTGATCTTTTCGGGCAAAGCGTTTTTTAATGAGCCCCAGCAGCTTCTTTTGAGAAAATTTTGAGAGAACATTTTTCATATTTTTTTCTTCACTTGATGGAAATTGAAAATGAATATTCTCAAAAGAAGGGCAAAAAAAAAAGAAAATTTTAGAAAGTGATACCCTTATTTTGTCTTTCAAATTAATGAATGAAGCGTTTTGAAACAGAGTTGCAAATTTTGATTAACTTTTCTGAGCTGAGCTGAGCTGACCTGAGTAAAAATTTCTCTGAGCTGAGCTGGCCTTTTTCAGCGGTCATTGAGCTGAGCTGAGCTGAGCGGACCGTAATTAGAGCTGAGCTGAGCTGATTGAGCTGAGCTGAGCTGTTTTTTACTGTTTTACTGTTTTTGCTGAGCTGAGTGAAAATTGTCTGAGCTGAGCTGAGCTGAGCCACTGCTCAGCTCACTCAGCCAGCTCAGGTCACTCAGCTCAGCAAATTTGCAACTCTGTTTTGAAAGGATTAAATAAGGGTGTCGTTTCGATAATCTCCTAATAAAACGGCATTTTTTGACAGAAAAATTTCAGTTCTTTTTTGACATTTTTTCATCCCCCTTTAGAACGACGACAAATCACAATCACGTGAAGAAGTCCGAACTTCACGAAATTCAACAGCGTGAGTTGCCCTCTGTTCCTTCTCCTGAAAAACATACCAGTCTTGCGAAAGCTCCAGCTGGATTTCAAGAACATGAATCTTGGAAAGGTTGGCAATGTAAACATCTTTATTTCGTAATTTTTATTCTTCAGCTTCTCCGAAATACTCTCACGCTTTCGAAAATTCAAAGCGAAAAACGATCAGTTTGAGCGAGGAGAAAGACACGAGAAGATCGAGCAAAGGAATCGTGAGTTTCAAAAAGACGAAATCGCAAAATCGAAATTCACGGAAATATTCAACGAGCTCAGAGGTTGACTCTGGGATGGGAAGAACCGCCAGCTATCCGGAATATGACAAGGAAGGCAAACGAGTGAGGCCAGCTGCGTACAGACCTTCGCTGAGATTTTGAGGAACGATGGGAAGAGTTGATGAGGACTCGAATAATTGCTGTTTCTGAAATGAATAAACTGATTTTTAGTGTCATTTTCGTAGTTTTTCCGAAGTTAACCTCCAAAAGCTTTCAAAATTTTCCAATAAGGTTCTCATTTTCTTGAGGAAATAAAAAATTATATACAAATATTTAGCCTTTATAATTATGGTTTTTGAGTAGGCTCTTTCGTCGTTCTTTCATTATTTGCTTTGATCGTTAGATTTCCAATTTCAACACTTGTTTCTATCGATTAATCGGAAGTAAAATCAAGATTCCCGTTGTCGGCGCATATCGGCATATTTTTTTGTTCAAATCATCAAAGAAAAGCTTACTACAAGCACAAAAAGTCTGCAGAATCAACACCTGTCTCGTATTTACGACCATCTGTACTACAGATTCTGTAACTAAATCTCTTTCATCTCTACTATCATCTGGCTTTCTTATCTTCTTCTTATCTTATCGAATCAGCGTGCATGTTGCGCCTCTACTGAGTCTCAAACAGTATAAGAAGAATCAGTGCTGTGTCAAAACATTAAAAAAAAACAAAAAAATGCCAAAAGCCAATTACTACAATTTCTTCTTCGTTGACGTAGAAACAACTCACGACTTCGACCTCAAAACCCTGGTCCACGAATCCACCGTCGGAGTCATCTGGGAGTTTTCCTGCGGCTGCTGCATCAAGTTTCCAACTCTCCATTCGTCTGAAGTTGTCCTTGGAGAAATGAAAGAACAATGGGGAGGACGTCTTTGTCGGAAATCAACTTCTCCTTGGGGCGACAACTGGAACCATTTGCCACCGACTGATCACTTTTTCTGCCGCGAAGATCCAAAGCTCATCGAAAGACTAGCTGATCTGATGATGATGCCAGAAGATTATTTTCATCTCGTTGAAGGCGTATCGCTCGTCCCAAGCAAAGACTTCCGAGAAGCAAACGATGCGATGAAGCTCAAAATCCTCTTTTCGACCCCAGTCCCCCTTCCTGAGAGGAAAAACGACTTCAAAAAAGCCAAGAAACTACCCGAGGCTCTTCGAAAAACTCTGGAAGCTGAAAACTCAAGGAAGACAACGCTCACCGACAAAGAACTCGAAGACCTTTTCGCTCAATCTGTAGCGCCCAAGAAATCAAAGAAATCGAAGAAAGAAAAGCCAAACAAAGGAAAAGCTCCAAACAACATCCGGAAGACGAAGAAACCTGTCAGACTGTAATTCTTACTGTATTCTCTTCCTTTTTAAAAATAACAAAAAACAGAAAAAATCAATCTTCATTTATTCTAAATCTAAAAAAGCAAGCAGTAATGATAAATAAAGATAGTTATTTGAAACTCTTGAACTAGAGTTCGAAATTTGAAAAGTCAGATCATCCAAAAAGTTCACCCTGTTATCCTTAGTCGATGGAGATGCCTCCGTTGTGACATCTAAATTGCCACAGTCCTCCTCATCTTCTTTAAACAAGCAGTCCGGGCTTCCGTCGCAGCGATTCTCTTTCGAAATGCAACAAATCGTGAAATACCAAGATTCAGAAATCGTCGTGCACGAAAACTAAAAAGCCAATAGAGCCCGTTATTTTCTTCTTAATTGCCTTCTACTTAGGTACCCTTTGTTGATCGGACTTGATCTTGTTTTGATTGCTCGAAAATTACGGTAAAAACAAACAAGATATCTCCGAACATTATTTACACCGACGATAGGTTTCAATTACTTTTGTCATGAGCTAATTATCGAGCAATTAAATTCGAGTACCTCTTTGCTTCCACATTGCTGAGTACAATTGACTGCATCGGCGATTTTCAAATCGGTTAGGTTTTCAGAAGAGTAGTACGAATATGAATAGCTACTGTCACTTTTCAAGAATTTTATATATGATGATAAATCAAGATTCAAAAATATTCATTAAACGTCACTTTTAATTACAGAACGGTGAATCCTATTTAAAATAAACCAATCATTTAAATAATATAAAATTTATATTCGAATTCGTTGCCTCTTACATTATGGTTTTTATCTTGCAAAAATTCTTTCCTGTAATTGCTACTTTCGTAATAAGCATAATCCCCAGGATCATTAGATTCTCCAGAAACGAGGCTTTTCTCCGCCAGTAGCAGTGATTCTGTAATAACAAAAACAAACAAATTCATCATTTACTTGATTTGAAATTATTTTCTTGAAAATCAATCTTCGTTTTGAATATTTGATTCTCGTTGTTTATAGAATCAATCAGTCTCTGCTTCAATCCGTCTTGGCCGAGTCATAATCTTTTGTGATTAACTCAGCGAGAAAACGATAATAAGTGGTTAGTAAAAAATGTTTTAACGAGGCCATTTATTGTTTCATGTTTGGTCATTACCAAGGAGATGCCAGGGGCATTTTCAACAGATTCCAACCTTGGAATCTGAATTTCCGTTTTACGATCCATCTCGTCAAAAAAGGGCTCTTTTGGCTCGTTTTTTCCTCCGCTAGAATTTTTTATAGATTTTAATGGGAATATTCGCGAAGCCGCAAAGCGGCTTCGTTTAAAAAAAAGCCGCTGCGCGGCTTTTCATTTCAGCTCCTTCGACCCTGACTCAGGTATCTGCACAGGTTGCCGAGCCCAGATTATAAGGGAATTTTTTTAATAAAGTCGCTATAATTTTATCTAAAACAGAAGTACATGTCATTTCTAAAATCTATATAGCTAAAATATATTGTGCTAAAACACGAAAAAACTACTCGAGAACAAAAGAGAGCATCACTTAAAACAGTCGTCATTCGTGAGTGAAAATTTGAGTGCAATTGAGTCGAACCAACGCGGAATTTCTGGCTAGGCGTGTTGTTGATTGCTACTTTAGTACTACGAGAAAAAGGAGTTTCGAAGGGCTGAACGATGCAAAAATTCAAGAGGCGAGTGTTACAAGAATTTACCTTTTTCCTGCTAAAAATAGGGGAAACAAACTTGAAAGAAACTAATCCAATCAAAGTTCAGACGAAGCGAAGAAGCGCTGATTGGCATAATATTGCGAAATATATTAAAATATTTAAATTGCTTTGAACGATTCAAGAAACGTGACAAATCGCAATTTAACAATCTGTCTCGCCGTCGATTACATAATTTATCTTAGACAATCTCAAACTCCCTTCGAGTTTCAAATTAATGAAAACATAGATCGAAAATCTCAACAATCTCGAAAATCTCAGAAAAAATCCAATTTACTCTTGCGTCTACTCTTGAGAGCCAATTTTGTCCTCGGTGTCTTGGCATTTCCAGCAAGGACATTTTCGCAAACAAGAAACGTTGAGATTAAATGTCTAAAATGTTGTAGGCCGGAGTTCTTACAGAACTTATGCGGTAGTAACGCAAACCTTCTATTCGAGTTTACGTTTGAACCTTTTTTTTCCTTTTTCTTTTCTTTTTAGACATCGAAAATTGAGCTCAAAATGATGACCCTTTGTTCACTCTCAAAGAAAATCGTGTACATTGTACAACGACAGTATCTCGATCTTGCCACGAACATCACGTTGTTTTTCGCCTCTTGAATTTTATCGCTTTGTCTCATCGCCGAAAAAATGCGCCTTTTGATTTTTTATTCACCTCGATTTGAATTGAATTGAACATTCTTCCACTTTGGCGTGCATAAATTGAGGCGATCCAATAAATTCACTGATCAACAAAATCAATCAACTCTGACTTGATTCCTTTCTGGAGAATATTGAGAAACCGCAGTCGGAAGAACCTAAGGACTACCTACAGCAGCTAACGTGAGCGACAGACCACATCATAGACGATCGTTTCGGGCAAAATGACCTTTTGTAATCGTAAGAAATTGGATAGCTCGATGGATCTGGCAAAAAAAGTTCAACTCAACTTTATTATATTATATTATATTATATTATATTATATTATATTATATTATATTATATTATATTATATTATATTATATTATATTATATTATATTATATTATATTATATTATATTATATTATAATATATTATATTATATTATATTACAGACAAAACGGACAATTCCGGAAGTTTTTTTTTCGGGGAAAAGCGCCAAATCTCCGGAATTGTCCGAATTCTAATTGAAAATTTTTTGCTTCCAAAGTGCCTTTTTAAGGGTGTCAACCAGAAAATGGGCTTTTTTAGTGCTACTCATGGCTTTTTTGACCCTTCTCTCATTTCTTTTCTGAAAATTCTTCGTAATATTTCGCGAAAAGGTGGTCCTATATACAAAATAGACCTCTCAGTTGAATTTTTTGTCTGAAATTTCCGGAATTGTGCGTTTACAAAATTTTTACCGATTTCCCTCAAATCTCCGGAATTGCCCGTTCCGGAATTGTCCGTTTTGTCTGTATATTATATTATATTATATTATAAACAAAGTTTGTCTAAGTTTGCCCGTAAGACTTCGTTAAATGGGTTCAAGATTGTCGATTTTGTTCTATTCAGTGAGTGAATTTCCGATTCGGAGGATGTGATTAGCCGTCCGGAAGCTTTTATTTCAGAAAATTGCCAATAAAACCAAAGTTAGAGGTTGCGCCATGGTGGTAAGATTGCTGGAATGATTTTAGAGCTCCTTTCAATCGCCTGAAAACATTATTTTTGAAAGCATTTTTTAACTTTCGATTTACCCTTTTGACTGATGTCGAATTCGATCTGCAAGAAGACCACCGCACAGATCTTCGATTTCCTCCATCTCGATTAATTCCCGACTATGATTTACTCCAAATCCTGGAAATGATAAATCAACAAAGAAACCATGAACTGTACTCACGCATGAAACAGTAAATGTAGAACGTATTTAGCTCATAAAGTTTCGAAACGCTGTTTTCATGGAATCTGACTGACTCGACGAGACAAGCAAAAAGGCAAAGGAATACTCTCATAGAACAACTTAGAATTCTGAATTGTAAAGAGGGATATGTGCCTTTTATAGTTTGAAATAATAAAAAATGAATCTGCGTTGTCGAGTGCATACCACAATGCTTTCACTAAGAAAACACCGAGTGTCTATTTCTATTCCGGTTATTGAACTGGAAGGAGTCCAGATAAATTAGCAGAACTGTCGTTTTCCGGACAGTTCTATCGGTTTTATAATTATAAATTAAAATTGAAAAATTTTTGAAAACAAAAATGGCTATAAGCTCAAAGTGAAGCTTGACTTAAAAAATCTTTTCGAATTTCGAATTCCTCGAAAATATGAATGAATTTATCTTGGGAAAGAATGTTATCTTCTTACACGTTTTTTGCGCTAGAAAAATTCCATCCCTCAAAGAATCCTTTTTGTTACATGAAATTCTTTTTCACTGACAGATTCTTATTCTTGAGTCGCGAAAGAACCTGGGCGACCACGTGAGAAGAATAAATATTGGCCATTTGGGAAGTTTCTTGTTTGTGAGTTTCCGACCTCAGGGTCAGCTTGTCCGTGATTTGTTTGATCGGAAATGAGAATTGATAACTTTGAGAATCGGAAACAAAATTGAGATTTTAGTGAGTGAAAAATGAAAATTCATTTCGCAGTTTTCGAATTATTGAAAAACCAAGCGCTAGAACGATGTTCTGAAAACTACGTATCTCTCGTAAAAGGATATGCAGAGACGATTCAAGAGCTCTTTCCCACATTTGAATTACCCATTCAAAAAGTAGCAAATCGAGGAAGAAGAGAATTGAGCGTCGAATTGACTCCCGAATCACTCAGGGGCGAGTATGACTACGAGACGTTTACGGAGATGGTGACTAAAGACATGGGTATGTAGATATTATAAATGAAAGAGGGACTAATTAAGGGCGGGATAAATAATAATTTACGGTCTAAAAACGTCGCTAACGGTTTTTTTAACATATTTTCAGCAAGGATAAACAAGGGCAAGAAAGACATGGAGATTGCCCTTGAAGTTTTCAGAAGACGCAGACGTCCCTACGGCTCTGGCGTCGAAGAAGACAGTCTACTACCAAATTTCCAATGTGTTGATTTCAAACGACTTAAGGGTGTCCCTCACCTGGATTTTTTCTGCGAGATCTGCGCCGAGGTAAATTGTCTTTTTGAAAGTAGATATTGGTAGTCCCAATTTTTAAACACACATTTCTTCAACAGTCAACATTGTTTGTTACACCCTTATTTTACCATTCAGCTCCCATATGGTTCCACAATCGAGTCCTGCCGCCACGATTTCGGCGAGCACTGCTTCATCTCTAACATAGAAAAAAGCCTGTTGAGTTCCAATTACCACGGGCCGCTTGTTTACAAATCAGAAGATTCCGCTCAATCACCGTAAATTGCCGGGGTCGAATCGTTAATTATAACTTTTTTCTGTACTTCAACATATTGATGTTCAACGTGGCTTGACTGAAGTCATTAATAAAATAAGCGATCAAAACATCTCTTTACTTGGCTTTATTGCTGTCTACGCCCTTAAAGAACTCTCAGTAGCTTGTTTGTATTGAGACAGATTGCTGGGTTTATAAAAGAAGAAAAAAAAATCGAAGGTTTTTGAAAAAGAAAAATATATTCATAATTTATTGAAACAGTTGGTCATTTTTGTACAGAAATTTGTTATTTACAAGATAATTAATAATATTGCTTCTTTCAATATTCTTTTCTTCGTTTTTTTCATCCTTCAAAATTGTCAAAAAATTTTGGAACACACAATTATTTCAAGAGAGAGCCCGGGAGCTCCTCTGATGTCGAATAGTAAGAGAAAGGGAGAAAGAATAAGAACTAATTTAAAATTAGATTAAGAATTTGTAGCGGTCGCAAAATAATAAAATTAGATTTGCTCCCGGCGGTCGCGCTTTTTTTGATTCCTAACCGGTCGGTTCCGGTGATGGTTTATTTTAGACATATATTAAATTTAGCTATTTATTTGAACTTTATACAAATTCCCTGGGTAGATTTATACATTTCATTCCCGCAGGGTAAATAAAATTTTGGATGGAGCGGAATTTGAGAGCTTCAGAAATTTTCCGACGTTCAAAATTGTAAATATATAAAGAGATCATTCATCCTTATTTCCTACTGTGCTTGACAGGGGCTTAAGTTTTGATGACTCGCTGAAACTGGGCTAAGGGGAAGGGGAAGTTAAAACAACTAGGGTTTCTTGAAAGCCAACTCGACTGAATTTTTTGATGATTTTCTAGAATAAGGGGGGAGGGGGTCAAAATAGGGGATGAAGCCTACCAAGTAAGGGTTGGGGTTAGGCTTTTGAAAGAGACTGGCAGACGTTGTCTACCAGACAGCTGAAAGAAGACTTAAAATCAGCCAGCTGAGAAATTGAAAATTAAGGGTATCTACTTAGGAAAAGTCGTTTCATCGAAAGTGAGCTGGTTTAAATTTCACGGGTGATTTTTGAGTACTCAGGATTTTGGATTTTTTAATATTTTGATAGAACGTGGTGCAAATTCCCCGTGACAAGGTGTAAAATGTCCGGATTAGCTCCTTTGTTAAATTAAATTCGGCAACCCAGAGTGGTCGATCTTTGCACTTTTTTAGACTGACTAGGGTTGAATGTTGGTTTGAAATGGTTTAATGGGAATTTGTTCTTTTGAGGATTCCTTTGGTGACGCTCAGGATTGGTTTCAGCTCCTTAAATGATTTGTTTATAAAAAGGGATGGCAAGAAAAAGAGCTGAAGAATGTGGAAAACTTACTTTTTCCATTTTTAAATCAGCTGGCGGCGGAGTAGAAACCCCAGAATCCGACGACTCCCCAGAATCGCTTCCACTCTCCCTCTTTTCTGGAGTAACTGTTCCATCCGACGGTGGATTCGAACCATCGCAGAATCCCTTGTCGCCGCTAGAATCGCCTCCAGAATCAGTTGAATCATTCTCAACGCTTTCGAGCTTTTTGCGGAGCTCGGACAAGTCGAATTTCGACAAGTCCGATTTTTTCCTCAATCTTCGCTTTTTACGCGCTTTTTTATCGGTTCAGAATTTTTCGAGGAGAAAATACTACAGTATATGAAAAATTCAATTCAGCGAAAAAAATCGCAGCCACGAAAGAATAGTTTGAACCGATCCTTCGCGCTCTTGGAATTCGGGTTGCGGCTGGAGTGCCTGGGGTTTTCGAAGACTTGAACGAAGACTTGAAAAAAGTGTGAACGAAAAATTGATTGATGAAAAAAATGAATGAAAGAAAAAGGAGATCTTGCTACTTACGGCTGAGCAGTTAAACTTGGCGGCGCCCGTGGCTGGAGCATTTGAGGCTGCTGTTGCTGCGGCGGTAGATTGTGTTGTTGGTAATTTCCTGGGTTGTTTCGTTGAATAGAATTGAGCATTTGCAGGCATTGCTCCATCTTCTTCACGGCCTGGGCGATTTCGTTCGGGTCAGAAGTCATCGGACGGCCGGACGGATCAAAGTTGAGTCCGGTCAGCTGAGAAAGAGATGGTACTTTTGGAAGACTCGGTGCTGGAGCTTGCTGATGACTACTGAGTTGATGCTGGCTTGCATGATGAGGAGCTGCTTGGTGCTGCTGCTGCTGTTGCTGGGGAGTTGGGGACATGAACCCGTACGCCGAGGAGTTAAGAGAGGTTGTCGAGGATGACATCATTTGATAAGGGTCGACAGAACCAGGGCGAGATGATGGCTACGGATTTAATTAAGACATTGTTAGAATTCCATCGATTCAACGATGTTCAAAAGAAGAATAATTTTGAAGAATTCTCCCCGAAATCTTAAGAATCCGAGCTCTAATTTGAGAGCCTTTTTGCCCTAATCTATTATTTATTCGGGTTATTCTTTCATAAATTTTTAGTCAAAACACACTTCTAGAGTCCTTTGTAATGAATTTTAAGCTGATCAATTTTTTTGGGTCAATTATTTTGGATTAATATTAAGGCTCTTTGTACCTGATGTTGTCCAAATTGCGGTTGCCACATTTGATAGTGGCCCATATTCGGCATTTGCTGGTAATGATTTTGATACTGTTGGTGTTGATGTTGATACTGCTGCATATTCGACATGCTGTTGGATCCCATGTTGCTTCGGAGAGACATTCTGCCGTTTCCGTTTTTGATCAGGTCCAGTTGGCTTTGTCCTGGAATAAACGTCATTATTTGATATTCGGTTAGGAGATTAGTTGGAGAGGATCGATTGTTTGGGTAATTACGGTCTTTCGACCTTGCTGCCCCAGAACCGGCGCCGGTGTGTTTGTTACAAGATCGACAGTGGATAGAAATGGTAGAAACTGCAATTAATCAAGTGGCTACATTTGTTGAAAATAGTTATTATCCAAGAGTATTACACTTCGTAATTAGAGGATGATATACGGGAATAACAAGCCCTCCGCATCTTGTTCCGGCCTGTTTTGAATCTATTTTAAAAGCAAGTTGAACACGTTTTAACCCGCAACGTTTGTTACGGACTTCCGTGTCCCAACGGGTTAAAAACGGGCGCGGCCCCCTATTTCGGTTTACTAATTTTTACCGAGCTCTATTTTCGATCCGGAATTCCTGGCTTTTTCGAATCGTTTTCTAGCGATCATTCTTTCCGGGAATCGCACATTCCGGCTTTTACGGAATTCGTTACTATCGGAATTCTTCTTTTTTTGAGTTATTTTTACTATTTTTTATAATTTTCGAGACCCATTTTTTCGTGCTGAAAAGTCTCTCAGACTTCAATAATAGCCATTTTACGGCCAGTTAGTTTGAGTACATTGAGTCATTATTTCTGAGAAAGAGAGAGAAAGAGACATTCATGGGAGTGCTGAGGTGAGTCATTCATTTTTCTCGACCAAATAAAGACCTAAAGCGTGAATGTCGCAGAAGCGAGAAACGACCCCCTGCCGCGATTAGCGAGCTTTTTTATTAGAGAAAAGTACGCTGACAAAGACGATTACTGTACTCTGCCTGTAAGTTATTACTAACGGAAAGATACGGGAGACATTCTAGAGGGCAAAATGGAAGCTTTTTTCAGTGGAACTTTATTCTAGTGCTCAAATTAAGAAAGTCTTTCGAGTCGAAAATGGGTTTCTAGTGCCTTTTTCGACTCAATTTCGAAAGAATTTAATCAATAAATCGAACGTAAAAACATTTTTCAGACCAGCGTCTGGCAGACAGGGGTCAATCAGAAGCAAGGGGCGAACGCAAAAAAGTAAAAGAGCAAATAAGCGAATATTTGGACACTCGCAATCTGTATGGCACACATTCAAGCATCGAAAGATTCATCAACTTCTTCAATAAACGAACAGAGTTATTCGAAGAATTTAGAGATTCGCTCTTCACAAGGAACGGAGTTTTCAAATGTTTTTAATTCAGCTTTTTCACACTCATCTCAATACTAATCCATGCAAAATTCCGGGTAGGCTTCATTCCCCCAAGAGCTTCGTTTCCCCAGCGGCTGGGGCCCAGCCTGAGGCAGATGAAGCTCTTTGGGAAATGAAGCCTACCCCGAAATTCCCTTTTTCTCCGATACAAAATTTTCAAATTTTAATACAGTCAGGTCTTGCAATTACGCGGTTTTTATTTTCGGGTTTTACGCCAAAAACCACGTAATTGCAAGCCCTAAAATGCACTAAATAGTGCAAATTGTGTATCGGATTTTCCCCAAAAACCGCGCAATTGCAGGTCGCGCAATTGCAAGACCTGACTGTAAAAAAAAAACTCCGATAAAGAAATAAGCCAGGAAATGGCGCAGCCATTCACTTATGGTCTCGACAATCCCGAAACGCTCAAAAAATGGAATGGCTCCGAATATGTGGTCACTCCCGAGCAGAAAAGACCAGGAAAGAAACCGGCTAGACCTGATGAAGTTTTGCCAAAAGGGTTAAAAATTGAACAATAATGAAGAGAGAGCAAATAATTTTTAATCATTTTTACCCTCTTTATTGATAATAAAAAGTCCCAGCACATGCCACAATTAAAAAACAAATTGAGAGTCCCAAATTTGGCAAAACCGCGTGTTTGTCAAAAGATTTACGACTGTGTGCACTTTGGCGATCTTTTTAGAAGCGAATATTATGTCAACTTGCGCATAAACTCAGAAGCTTCATGAATAAGTCCGTCATAAACGCCAAAGCAAACTTCTTGGGCTTAATGAATAAGCGTAAAAATTTAGTTTTCTTTTTGGAATTTTTCTTCATTTTTTTTTGCTGTTTCATCTTTTTGAACCCATTTGAAGTCGCCCCATGAACTGGACAAACGAAATCGCCGTCGGGAACGGAACAAATTGGCTCAACAAAAAGTGCGAAAGAAGATGAACGAGCAGACGGCTGAATTAAGGAGGCAAGCAGTCAATTTAGAAATCGAAAATGCCAATTTGTAAAGTGGATTAACATCTCTCAATTTTTTACCTAAAGCAATATTGTAGCTGATCAATTTTTACTGGCCAAGCTTACTGTTGTTTGGAACTCTCAAATTGAAGTTCAAAAAATGAGTTTTATTAAGGACCTACTCTTCATTAAACGCGTTTTTTGCGCACTTGAAGTTGCCATTTCCAATTGCCAATTTTCAAATCCTTGTACAACTCATTATCTTCCGCGAAAAAAGTTAAAAAAAGAAGGACACGGTATCTTGAAATTTGATGTTTCAGTCGGAGGATATGTCCTTATTCCCGCAACATCGTAACTGCCGCTATTACGGGTGCCAGGGTAGAATTGCCAGCTAGCATTTGTTCATATCTGTAACGATTAAAAATGTAAATCCTCTGTGCCAGGAAAGCGATATCGAAATCTTGATCCGGCAGCGGGATCAAATTGTTGCCACCTTCATTCGACACACGTGGGTTCAAGAAATTCTCAAAAAATCAGGTAACTTCTATCTATGTCCCGTTTTCATCATGGTAAAAAATGAGAACAGTGGCAACGGTGATAAACGAATATCTTCTCATTTTTCACATTTCGAACCTGTCAGGTGAAAAATTAATTCCTATTTTCGACCTGTAGTTAGTAGATTCTTCATTTTAGTTGAACTTTTTGTCTTTATTTAAGCCCATGACTCCCTTAATTTTTCATTTTTAACACAAAAAGTCGGGGTGGCATCAGGAACCGACAAAAAATTCGACAAATTTTGCGTGGGCAGCTACTTGGCTGCTGATTGACCGGTTATCAAAATCCAGGCTTCTGATTGGTTGAAAATTTCCACGCAAAATTTGTCGAATTTTTTTTTTGTCGGTTCCTGACACCTCTCCAAAAAGTGCCCTTGTCCTTGGAAAATTTTGTCAAAAATCCCAATTTTAACTAAAATTCTAGAGGAACTCGCGCTCAAAGCTGTACAGGGAAAACTGAAGCAAGAAGATCTCGACGAAATCGACGACGAAAAGTCGCCACTCGACGGAGAATCATCCTCAAGCAGCTTCACAGTCAAAACCGAAAAGGCTTAAAATATTTAAAAATCTCTAGAATCTTTTAAAAACTCAATTGTATCAGTTCTACCATCTACTCTCGTCAATTCGTGCCATCGTTTTTCTTTTTAGATTAATCTCACTAGACTTAAAAAACTAGTTATTAAAAACACTTATTTAACCCAAAAAAAAATCTTCGCCAAAAATTTGGTAATTTGAAAAGAAGGGTCATTTTTTATCATCAGATTTGAAATCATTTCTGTCAATTATTATTATTCAATCAAGTTCAAGATATTTATTATTTAACCAATAAAACAAGGTTTTATCTCTTTTTTTAATTTTTCTTACCTCCGAATTGATCCAAACTGCGCGTCGAACCCCTGAGCTGGCCGTTTCTAGCGCCGAGATTCGAAGTATACAATTGTTGAATGCCTTGTTGTCGGTTTTATACTGTAAGTCGACACGTAAAGGACGCGTGATGCTCTTTTCTAATACTGAGGTAGCAAACAACTAATTTGAGAAAGCGGAACACGCTCTATGGAAAAAATAAGCTTAGAGGGTGGGTCACCTTATTTGATGTGTAAACGCTGGTCACTCCAACCTTTCACTTTTATTAAATAATTATTCACGAAGCCATTATTATTTTAATCTTAGGAGAGGTCAAAAATCGATCAAAATGAGGCCAAAATGGCCGATTCTTGGCAAAAATAAGCGTATCTTCAGTTAAAAATTCGAAAATCCTTTGAAAAAGAAAAGCATAAACCGTTTCCTGAGTGAATAGAATCAGTGGATCCGTACATGCTCTGCGGCCCGCGTCTGTTATTCGCTAGCTGGCCTTGCATTTGAGCAGGAATGTGCTGTTCGTAGTTACCGTTGCGATCACGTGTGAATTCTCCATTTGCAGTCACCAGCTTCATCCGCGTCGGATCGTACCCGCCATACCGCGAATCTGCTTTTTGGTGACTAAAACGCGAAATAAATAGATTAAAGAAAAACTTTTCGTCTTGATTCAAGGTCATTTAATTTCTAAAGTGAAATATAACGTAGAACGTGTCGTACATCGATTTAATTAATTGAGCCGGAAGTCAACTACAAACAGTCAAAAGGCCTCGTATATTTAGCAATCAAGAAAAGGCCGTCAAAATTAATTTCTACAATTTATCTGAAAAATAAAGATAAGTTGGTTGATCGCCAAACAAATAGCAGATCTCAAAGCAGAATGAACAGTATAAACAGTCAAACCTTACTGTACTTATTTTCCATATTGTCCTAGAGAATTATTATCACTACGAAGCGCTAACTAAGAATTTGTTCGATTGCAAGAAAAACAGCGAAAAGTAAATCGATGCAAACAGCCGCGTAGCGGCTTCTCAAAACGAAGCCGCGAAGCAGCTCTGCCAAAAATTGATATTTGTCTGAAAAAAGAAAATTTTATCGTTATTATCAGGTATAATTCATATTGATAATAAATATTAAGCAAAGATACTGTGCGGCTTGTTTTAAAAAAAGCCGCACCGCGGCTTTTGTCGTCAACTTTATTTCATCAGGAGAATGTTAATTTTCCTGGTGAAAGAAAGTTGACCAAGCAGTTTTTGAAAAGCTTAAGGAGAGTCAAAGAAGTGCTCTAAAATGATGTTCCAAGAATTGTGATTTCTATTGAATAATTTTGCAAACCTTTGGTGTTGTGAGTCGGAGGCGAGGTCGGATTTGTCGAATGGAATCGGATTTTGGCGCAGCGGAAAATGGCTCCGATAAGGCTCGTAGATGCCCATTCGCATACTCTGAAAATAAATCTTACTCAATAGTCGATACTTGGTTAGTTAACAATAATGCTCTGCTTATTTACGGTATTGCTCCGAGAAGAGGATCAAGCCTGAATCTCTCCGGAAAATAACGTTTTTTCAACGCTCGAATTCTTGTAAAAAAATATGCACCTGCTTGCTTGAAGCTTTGCTAAATTCAGAAGTTACGAAAAAAAGCCGAGAAGCCTCTTTACTTTTGATATGATGTCCCATCAGCGGCGAGCCCAAATATTTGGCGTTCCAGAGTTAATTTTAAAATTTTAGAAATTCTCAAGAGTGGATCAATTTCGGAGCGACTTGAAAAAAGAACGGGAAAAAGAAGTGGCTTCTCCGAAAGTGAAACTTGCGACACTCTTCTTAATTGCGTATAAGTATACTTGTGGGCGCCTTTAGAAAATTTAGAGGTTCGATAACTATCAACGAAAGACTGCGGCAAGAAGAAAACGTGTTTGTGGTGCGCTTCTTAGCCCATGTTGATAAAACCGTCACTAGCGATATCAGTTACTTTTTTATGAAATATAAAAGCCGAGTTTTCTTATCATTTTTTTCCTGAAAAGAAAGTTTTTTCCAATTTTTTGCCAATAAAATCGAGATGTCGTTTGCGGCTTCGAGCTAACATCAAAAGAAGCCGCGCGGAACGCGGCTTAAATAGAGCTATCTCGAAGCCGCTAGCGGCTTCTCGATTTTTTGCAAGTTTTTTTTTCTTCTGTCTTTTGAGCCACATTTTAGCGCTTTTTAGACCAATGTCCTTTTCAACTTCTCCTTCCGAAGTCCAGCTCCCTCAGTCTCGGTTAGCAAAAGATCTCAAAAGATGCCGCGAGACTGTCACGCTGTCCTAACCTTGATTTAGCGACTTCTTCTGTTGTGGTCACTTCCGGGGAAGCTAAGTGCCCTACAAGGTCGCTTTGCGGCAGGGGCGCTTGTTAACAAGGTTCAAAAAACAAATTATTTCAAGATTTTTCTACTAAGATGACTGTAGCTCCTGAATTCAAGAGCGACAGCCTTATCTTTCAGCATCAAAAGATAGATCTTCCATAAACGAGGATTTTTCATGTCGATCAGTTTAAGATTCGAACAAGGGTGTACGAAGGGATAAAAGAACAAATGTTCTGAGAAGCCACAAAAACAGGATCGCAAAGTCGTGTTCCGGTAAGCTTACTTCGATTCGGGGCTCACGCAATCGACAATTTATCCTTTCAAAGCTTCAATTTTTCATTTCTCAGCGGAAAGAAGAGACTTTAGTCCGCTTCTTACGGTTCTTGCGGGGTGGATAAGCACAACTGCGGCAAGGACACGATTCGGGAGGCGAATCGGCAGAATATGCTTGAACGAAAGGAGAGCCCTGCCACGATTAATTGCATTTTTATGGCGAGGGGGAATCCGCAATGAAGATTTTTTGAATTTCAAGATGATCAAAATTTTGTTGATGTGCCGACGAGAAACATGAGGTTACCGAGAAAACCCCTAACAATGTCAAGTTTACTGAAAGGGAATTAGTTGCCTGGCAAATCTTAACCTTTTCCAAAAATTGCCAAAATCGATGTTGACACCGTTAATTTTGAACTATATTTTTGATAAAAGAATTTGGATTCAAGAATAAGGGTATCAATCTCATAATTTTGTACCTTAATTATGCAATCATTATTCAAGAGAATAAAAGTGCCTCTAACTCTGATCACATGACCTTTCCCACATTCTGTAAGTACATTTCCCGAAAATTGCTTGAGAACGCGATAAGACTCTCCCGATAAAGGTCGGCGGGAACATTCCAATAAACAGAAACCAGCGCATCGAGGTCAAAAAAGCTCTGCAACTTCTAAAACGCGAAAAAACACCAAAACAGTTTTGGTGAAACTTAGATCAACATTGTGTATTTTTTTTTCTGAAAGAAACAGTTGCAGCTTGTTTCAAAAAGTCAGAACAAAAAACAAATAGTTTATCTAACAAAAATATTTTTCTAGTTTAGAAAAAGATCTCTAACAACCCAAAATCTTGAATTTTCAAAAAAAAATATCAAATTAATGATAAGGGTGTCCACTATTGATGAAACGACAAAATAAGGGTCTGAGTACATTAATTATTACAAAAAACTACTGAAAAATTAAAATTAACGACTGTAATTCAGTCTGAACAAAGAATAATGAACCATTTGGTTAGATAAAATAAGGGTGTCGCTGTGGAAAAATCAGCTCGAATATTTAACGACCCCTTTGGGCTTAATTTTTCAGCCCTCTTTCCAGCTGACTTCTAGCGTAAAATCCTCTAATCCAAAAAAATAATCCTTCGCGTTTCTCATTTCAATTACCCGACCAACAGATGTTATGCAAATTTGCTGGTGTTGGTACACAAACTAAGTGTGGGATGACTAAGTTCGTGGGGACTAGGTTCGTGAGACTAGGTTCGTGGGTGGCTGGCTGGAAAACGTGGTTAGTGGGACTAGGTTCGTGAGTTTTTGATTTTATATGTATATTTTTATTTATAATGATTAAGTGTTATTTATATGTATATATTTATTTATATATATGTATTGTAATTATATGATCATATAATATAATATTGCTATCTAAATATAGGTTCGGGGGTTTTTGATTGGTTAGAATTTTTATTCTATAAGGAAAAACTATGTGCGACTAGGTTTGTGGGACTAGGTTCGTGGGTTTTGAAATTTTTTTTATAAGGAAAAGTGGGGTGCGACTAGGTTCGTGAGACTAGGTTCGTGGGTTTTGAAATTTTTTTTATAAGGAAAAGTGGGGTGCGACTAGGTTCGTGAGACTAGGTTCGTGGGTTTTGAAATTTTTTTTATAAGGAAAAGGGAGGTGCGACTAGGTTCGTGGGACTAGGTTCGTGGCTTTTAAAAATTTTTTTTATAAGGAAAATGGGGTGCGACTAGGTTCGTGGGACTAGGTTCGTGGCTTTTAAAATTTTTTTTTATAAGGAAAAATGGGTTGCGACTAGGTTCGTGGGACTAAGTTCGTGGGTTTCTATTCTAAGGCAACCATTGTTATTCAGCGCTAACATAGAAATTCAGTTAAAGAGCCTAGCGGCATATTTTGGGGGGGGGGGGGTGGGAAAGTCATTTTTACCATTCAACTTTACCCAATTTTACAACCCACGAACCTAGTCCCACGAACCTAGTCCCACGAACCTAGTCTCACGAACCTAGTCTTCACGAACCTAGTCTTCACGAACCTAGTCCCACGAACCTAGTCGCACTCAATTGTTCCTTATAAAAAAAATTTCAAAACTCACGAACCTAGTCCCACGAACCTAGTCGCACTCAATTGTTCCTTATAAAAAAAAATTTCAAAACCCACGAACCTAGTCCCACGAACCTAGTCGCACTCAATTGTTCCTTATAAAAAAAAATTCAAAACTCACGAACCTAGTCCCACGAACCTAGTCGCACTCAATTGTTCCTTATAAAAAAATTCAAAACTCACGAACCTAGTCCCACGAACCAAGTCGCACTCAATTGTTCCTTATAAAAAAAAAATTCAAAACTCACGAACCTAGTCCCACGAACCAAGTCGCACTCAATTGTTCCTTATAAAAAAAATTTCAAAACCCACGAACCTAGTCCCACGAACCTAGTCGCACTCAATTGTTCCTTATAAAAAAAATTTATAATTTTTATAATACTTATAAATTATAAGTTATAATACTTATAGAAAAATCTCTAATTTCAAAACCCACGAACCTAGCACCCCTACGAACCTAGTCCCACGAACCTAGTCGCACCACATTGTTCCTTATAGAAAGGAAACCATACCCCATCTTGCATACTTTGGCATAACCACCTACGAACCTAGTCCCACGAACCTAGTCCCCACGAACTTAGTCATCAATCCCCAAACTAATAATCTCGACCCCCACCAGGTTATCACGAAAAAGATGTAATTCAATTTTCTCAAAAGCCTAAGTTTATGCTCGTTGCAGGTCACGTTTTTTCGAAAATATAAAATGAAAAGTCAAAATTTGAACAGCTTTTTCCTCGTTTTACAGGTGTCTAATTTTTCTTTTACAAGAAAATTTTATGAATCAATTAACCGATATTTTCTATTTTATAAAACTCAAAAAGGGGGTCCCTATTCTAGTGGGATTTTTTTAAGGAAGACCTTTTTAAGGGTCCCCTCGTCTGAAAATTCGAACAAGGATTTCTCGCTTTACACCCTTAAGACATCTAGCTATTGTGGTATCTGAATGTGGCTCAGAAAAACGTCTAGCGCAAAAAATAGTTAACTCGAGGATACCCTTAAGTTTTCACCCTCAAATACAGAAAAGAAGATTTCATACAGTGATTTTCGGTTGATGATGATATTTTCAATAGAATTATTGAATAAATAAGTTGATCAAAAACAATTTGATTCCTGTTCAACAGAATTAACCATCAAGTTTTGAAAATATTAGCTTACAGCCACAATTCTATTGATTGAAGTTAATTTAATTTGATTCTGTGGAAAAACTTTATCAAGTCTGCTGATAGGTAAACAGAATTGCACGTCGAAATAATTATGGAAAGGTTAGATAAGATCAAGTGTGCTCTGAGTCAATTACAACTTTGTAATTGAGGAGATACGGTCTCCCAGTTCCCTTTTTTGTTCTTATCAGTCTGAATTGATAACATGAGGGTCACGGTAATGACGAGTTTCTTTGAAGCAAGGTTGATGACCGGATGATAAGGAACGAATACGGTATTAAAATTGAGATGAGCTTTAGTAAAATTTACTATTCTTGGCTTTGGTCTAAATATATTCAGCAGTGGAATGAGGCTTATGACGCGCTCCGGAAGCGCAAATGCAATTCCACAAAATGCCAAGATACAAACCCGAACGGCGCAATTTTCGAACGATTTTTTTCCTTTTGGCCGTTGAGCTCAAATTTAATCGACTCAAATTTTCCAGTACTAAAAGGGCCGAAGAGGAAAACTTTCTAAAATTTCGATAGAGCGAAAAAATTAAAGCCCTTTTCGCAAAAATTCAAGAAAAATGTCAAATAAAATAGAAAATTTCAAAGAAAATTAAGGGTATCTCTTGGTTAGATTCAAAGAAAATGAAGAAGCATCATTTTTATTTTCAAATTATCTAATAATTCGCCTGGAGAAGCAAGAAATAAAGCCCAGATAACAGTATTCTAGAGCTCGTCAAATTTTCCGAATTACACGGTCTGGCTTTTGCTTTAGCAGCGGCATTACCCTTAAATCCGCCGCAAATAGTAATATCGTAGAACAGGGGAGTTTTGACGACGTGGTAGTGTTGCTTTAGCCCTAGATCGAATTTGGACTGATAACGCAACGCAATGAACCTTATCAAAAATGAGGCGACCCGCAATGCAATCAAAAAAGAGTTTTTTGAGTTTTTTCTTTGATACCCTATCGAAATGAATTATCAAATTTGAGGCTATGCGAAGGAAAATTTTTCAAGTAAAATGATGTATGAGTAAAATAACATTCAAGCGACAATTTTCTAGTGCAAGCATTTTGCTGATTCAAGGGTCAAACGTTAGAAGCCCCGAAATTTTCTAGGGAGAACCTTGCATAATCGCATTATCACGTGAGAATATCACGTGTTCGCAGGGTCGAAAAGGCCTTGAAATTTTTGTTTTGAAAACTTGGACAGGCCGAAAATTAGAGACTTATATTCCTGCAACGATTCCGTTCTACCGTGGGCGAGAGATTTCACGACGGAGGGGGAAATAGATTGGGGCATTTGCGCGTGTTTTTCTCGTCCCAATCTTTTTGCTCTTTTTGGCGCGCATCTTGCGCCACGTGGGAGTGGGTCCTCCGCGAAGAACAACAACAACCCCCCGTCTAGAAACATTTTTCACAATTCACCTTTCTCAATACCAATAATTGACCTAAGAAACTTCTTCCTCCTTCAATTCTTATAACTTTGACTTTCATTTAGTAATAATGAATAAACTTAATAATAATTATTTGTAAATAATAATAAAAAGAAATCTTTAAATTGAAAAAATAAATTCAAAACCATAACATAATTGAAAACTTTGTCAATTTGAATTTTAAAAACGATGGGAGTGGGCGGGGTTGGGGACTGAGATTGATCACCTCATTCCCAGCCATTGTCAAGCCCCTTAATTTAAATTTGCCAGAGACGGGGCTGAGACGGCCCGAAGGGCCGTCAAGCCCTTAATTTAAATTTGCCAGAGACGGGGCTGAGACGGCCCGAAGGGCCGTCAAGCCCTTAATTTAAATTTGCCAGAGACGGGGCTGAGACGGCCCGAAGGGCCGTCAAGCCCTTAATTTAAATTTGCCAGAGACGGGGCTGAGACGGCCCGAAGGGCCGTCAAGCCCTTAATTTAAATTTGCCAGAGACGGGGCTGAGACGGCCCGAAGGGCCGTCAAGCCCCTTAATTTAAATTTGCCAGAGACGGGGCTGAGACGGCCCGAAGGGCCGTCAAGCCCTTAATTTAAATTTGCCAGAGACGGGGCTGAGACGGCCCGAAGGGCCGTCAAGCCCTTAATTTAAATTTGCCAGAGACGGGGCTGAGACGGCCCGAAGGGCCGTCAAGCCCTTAATTTAAATTTGCCAGAGACGGGGCTGAGACGGCCCGAAGGGCCGTCAAGCCCCTAATTTAAATTTGCCAGAGACGGGGCTGAGACGGCCCGAAGGGCCGTCAAGCCCCTTAATTTAAATTTGCCAGAGACGGGGCTGAGACGGCCCGAAGGGCCGTCAAGCCCCTTAATTTAAATTTGCCAGAGACGGGGCTGAGACGGCCCGAAGGGCCGTCAAGCCCCTTAATTTAAATTTGCCAGAGACGGGGCTGAGACGGCCCGAAGGGCCGTCAAGCCCCTTAATTTAAATTTGCCAGAGACGGGGCTGAGACGGCCCGAAGGGCCGTCAAGCCCCTTAATTTAAATTTGCCAGAGACGGGGCTGAGACGGCCCGAAGGGCCGTCAAGCCCCTTAATTTAAATTTGCCAGAGACGGGGCTGAGACGGCCCGAAGGGCCGTCAAGCCCCTAATTTAAATTTGCCAGAGACGGGGCTGAGACGGCCCGAAGGGCCGTCAAGCCCTTAATTTAAATTTGCCAGAGACGGGGCTGAGACGGCCCGAAGGGCCGTCAAGCCCTTAATTTAAATTTGCCAGAGACGGGGCTGAGACGGCCCGAAGGGCCGTCAAGCCCTTAATTTAAATTTGCCAGAGACGGGGCTGAGACGGCCCGAAGGGCCGTCAAGCCCCTTAATTTAAATTTGCCAGAGACGGGGCTGAGACGGCCCGAAGGGCCGTCAAGCCCCTTAATTTAAATTTGCCAGAGACGGGGCTGAGACGGCCCGAAGGGCCGTCAAGCCCCTTAATTTAAATTTGCCAGAGACGGGGCTGAGACGGCCCGAAGGGCCGTCAAGCCCCTTAATTTAAATTTGCCAGAGACGGGGCTGAGACGGCCCGAAGGGCCGTCAAGCCCCTTAATTTAAATTTGCCAGAGACGGGGCTGAGACGGCCCGAAGGGCCGTCAAGCCCCTTAATTTAAATTTGCCAGAGACGGGGCTGAGACGGCCCTTCGACAAGCCCCTTAAATTTAAAAATCATGGAAGGTGGCTGAATTTTAAGGGTCTTCCAGGAAGGCCGGTCTTCCACCAGAAAAAGTCCTCCAGGGTCCTCCAAGAGTCACATGATCAAGATTTTTTAAAATTGTTATCTATTTATAAGTTAAAGATTAATTTATCTTAAATAGTCTAGGTTAGACCTATCTTCCATCAATTTGGTCTTCCACCAGATAAAAGTCCTCCATCAAGCATGGGAAAATATTTGAATGTGCGCGAAATATTCAAAACCCCGGCCCGGGCCCTCAGACTCCGTCGTGATATCTCTCGCCCACGGTAGAGCTCTATTTTTCGTCTTTTTGCCACTTTGGGACTAACTAAAATTTTGCGAAAACTCGACAATAAAAATTTGAGCCGGTCCAATTTTAACTTGTCTGAGAAAAATTCTTGAAATTTTGAGCACAGGAGAATTTGCAAAATATTTTGAATAGGGTAGTCTAAATAGAACTTCTATTTACAAACAGTTGGTTTTGGTCTAACTGGGCTAAATATGCCCGATTCAATTAGCCTCGGATTTATTACGACGCTCGAAAGAGAGCCCCAGACAATACGGAGTAAATATGATCCATTTGTTGCTACTTTGGGGGGAATCACGTAAGGCTTTCGGGCGAAGTTATAATTTTAGAACGGATCTTTTCGCGGATTTTCAAAGCTGGAAGTTTTTTTCGGGTTCAGGGATGTTTTGTTTTAAACAGAAAATTTTAAAGAAGCAAAAAATAGAGGGAGGTTTGAGGAACCGCAAAAAATTCGATAAATGTCGAAATTTTTTGTCGGTTCTTGACGAAACCCAAAAAATGGAGGCTCAATTTTGAATGAAAAATCCAAAAAAATTTTTGCCCGAGAAAATGTTAACTCATTTTTTCAATTCATCAAAATGAGAAAAAATATTCACATTTCAAAACCGTGAATATGCGAATCCACGTGGTTCCGTGGTCAACCAGCGCACATCATTTACAGACTTTTTAGAAATTCCTGTGAGAATTTTGTATTTTTAGAAATATTCAACCAATGCTTGCATAAAACCACTACGCGTACCATTTCATAAAGCAAAATTATTATCTTATCTTTGCCTTGACTGAACCCACCCATTTTCTTGTTCAAATTTTATCGTGACGGTTTAATTTTAGGCAAGAGCGCCTTTCTTTTTTCTAAAATGAATTTTTCTAAAAATGGATCGATCAATTCTTTCCTTTTCAAATTTATAATCAAGAAGAACTCCTTCCGGCGCACGAATATTGATGACTAGCCGAGTTCTAGCGCTAGCAAAAATGTCCCTCTAAAAAAATAAAGGTTCGTTCTCACGTTTATCTGTACGATGATATGAGCTCGGCAGGGTTTATAAAACTGATCCGGGTGGACTAATCCAAGCGTACTTGCTCCAATTTTAAGGATCTTCACGCTTTTTGAATTTTATCCTCCAACCCTTATGTAATCATACTGCGAGGGGATTTCTATTTTTTAAGGTATTAAGGAGGTAGTCCTCGGTTTTGAGTAAATCGGAATTTTCAAATTTTCTTTCCAGATTCTGAAAGCTCGTTAAAAGAGCTACAAATTTTGTATTGATCAGTTTTTTCAAATGCCAGGGGAAAGCCCCCAAAATCGCACTTGAAAAGTGAGATTTTGATGAAAAATTTCAAAAACTCGAAATTTTTTGACTTTTTCAACGAAAGTTACGGCCTTATTTTTATTGATGATGGTCTCTAGAATATAAAAATGATAAAAAGTATATCTTGTGGAAAGGTTATATAAGATAAACCTTCTTTCAAAAACCCATTTTTTCAAGTTCTCGAGACTCAAGGTTTGATCGATTGTATTACAAAATGATTTTTTTTAATTTTTAAATTTTCTTATATGGCAACTTTAAACCAGCGTATAAGCTTTCTAAAAATATATAGAGTTCGAATTCGCGATTGCGTTTTGGTGGTTCTACGCGTGTTCAAAAATAGGTCAAAATGACGATTTCGGCAGAGATATGCTAGTAAATTGCTCTCTAGCTCCTTACGCGATTTATTAAATTTTCTTTTCTTGAGTGGCAACTCTAGACCTGGGATAGACCTTTCTAAAACTGAAAGTTTCATCCTCCTTTATAAGCCCAAATTTGTGTGAGCGCTGTTCAAAAAGTGCCGAAATCGCAAAAAGCGAGGACTACCTCCTTAAAGCACTTCCTAGTTTTCTTAAGATTTTTAAGAACAAAATGAATTGATATCTTTTCAATTTTTTTATGATCGTGACACCCTTAAGAATAATATGCTTGAAAATTAAGCAAAAAGAAGAAGCCGCGTTTTGTGCAGCTTATCTATTTTTAGTCGAAAATTCAAGCGGCTTCTCGATTTTCAAAATAAAATTCTTAAGGGTATCACAAGGATAAACAAAGTCGAATGTATTTTTTTGTAACAAAAGTCGGATAGTCGGAAAATAACGGTAACTGAACGGATCCTTAATTCTCTCAGCAGTTCATCCTCTAAATATAATTAAGGATCACCCTCTCCCTCTAGCTGAATTTAATTTGGTAAATTTCAACTTTCAAAAATTCTATTTTGAAAAAAATTGCGCCCCGCTGTCCAATTGGATTTTTCTCTGATCGAGTTTGTAGAGCAAATGGGCGACATCTTCAAAACCGTAGTTGTTAAAAATTGACGGGCAAGTCCGTCCAGGGATAAGTGTAGCTTTTCTTTTTTTTTTGTAAGGTGACCTTCTAATGTTTAAACGAAAGGGTGTAGGTTTATGTCACTCGGTGGCAATGATGATAGATATCTGGTCGAGGCGGTGGCTTTTTAATTTTTGATTGAAGACTTATAATAAATTAATTTCTTTTTAAAATTAAGAATAAGGGGAGACCAGGCCTAACTTTTTAAAATAACCATAATGATACCCTTGTTCTATATTTGAAATATTCATTCAAAAACAATATTTTATAACAATCCGTTCTTAGCATTTTTTCTGTCTTAAGATTCACTTCGTTTTTGAAGGGTATCCGGGATACCGTATCCCCTTAATTCGCCGACGCAACTTCTTGACCCCCTTTTTCTCAAGAGTTCGACTCACGTTCCAAGCCGGAAGAACCCTTTGTTGTGCGCCCTTACTCGTAGCAAAGAAGTTCTAAAAGTACCCGCCCTTTATCTCCCCCCTAAAAAGGCTATACATAGTGAGGCGTTGATTACAGGTGCTATCAACGATGTAATTCACGACTTATCGAGGCAACAGGATGCGATACATTGGATAACTTCGTTTCGATCAAACATAGCGTGGTGCAGGTCAGACTGTAATTATCAGTTTAAAAAATTGTTTTTTAACCAATCAAAATTATGCTCAAAAATTTATTAAATTAATGATTTTTTGACCAAAAATAACACAAAATTTACTCGGCCAATCAATATTTTTCTTGATTTACTAAATTTTTGAGCACGATTTTGATTGGTTCGAGTAAGTTTTTTGAGTCAAAAAAGCTACTTTTTCGCTTATTCTGTGTTTTATTTTGCTATGTTAATCAAATCCCAAGAATGTGCTAACGGTGTTCACAAAATCACCTGTTTAGTCAACTCCTATTATCCCTTATTAGGACGTTTTGGCGCTGGTTGGCATTAGAGAGTGTTGTGAATTTCCACAACTGTGCTGCTGCTCTGTCACAACAAGAAGCCGCTCTCTAAACAGAGAATGGTAACCTTTTTAATGTTGGCAGATGATATTTCGCCGCCGACCTCCCAAAACAGACGACAACGCAACCGATTTGCGAATAATTCAAAACCCGGAACTAAGCAAATTTAGATTGCCACATTAACTTGAGGTTAACTTTCTTGGACAAAACTTGCAACGTGGACAGATTTACCTTTCCGCCCAAAGAAATCAGGGTATTTGGATCTGAGCTTCAAGAATCCTGTTTCTTTGCCAGAATTAACTTTGTGATACCCTTATTCTACCACGATTTTCATCTGACTGTTTTTCGCGCGAATTCCGAATGCCCATTAAATAGATAGACTAATGAAAAACGAGAAGCCGCTTGCGGCTTTGAGCAAAAAAAAAATGACGAAAAAGCCGCGCTCAATCTCCCTCGTTTTCGAAGCCGCAAGCGGCTTCTCGATTGAAAGCAGTAAATTTATAAAAAAAACTTCAGCAATGGAAGTTTATTATTGAGAATAAAATAAAGGTGTCAAATCATTAATTCCTGAAAACTTAAAATCCAGTTTGAAAGCCAGCTGCCTCTCCCTAATTCTTAATTGAAAACAAGGAGACTTTTGGCACGTCGAAAATATATCAATTGCAAAAATAATCATGCGCTTGAAAAACACAATGACCAGTCAGAATTCGCATTAGCGCTAGAATCCTTCCACCACGTATTTCTCCCACCTTCCCGGCAATTTTCGAAACCGAAGTCGATTGTTACGGAATTGAGCCTCGAAGGCTCACGTGACTTGATTCCAAAATCCAGTAAAATGGATTTTACGTGCGAAAACCAACGCGAAATTTGGGCGTTGACGATTCTAGCTTTCCGAAAAAAATTGGCAATTTAAAATCATGTCAAAGTGTGTGTACCACTTTCTCAAAACGGGAAAAGTAGATAACAAGAAATGGAGCAAAATTAACCGCAAATTGAAGATTATCGTGGCGAGATGTCAGGGGGCCAGTCACGTGGGAAAATAAACGAATGCAACGCGAAAGGCGGAAGTTCTGAGGGATCAATAAAACCGATGCGGATTTTATTCGCAAATGAAGCTCGGCTCATCCGACTGTATTTGTTTCTTCGCTTTGATGAATGATTTAAATTAATTTAACCCATCAACAAAAATGGCCAAAAAAATGTTTTTTTCAACAGCAGCTTTATTTAACCTTAGCCCGCCAAGGTACACCACAACTCGGGAATCGGTTAAGTATTTGTTCACTGCGCTGGACATTGAAAATTTTTTTGAAAATTAAGGATACGCTGAGACGGCTTGATCGATTATCTATCGTTTGAGGGATTTTTGGCCTGTTTCTGATAGACCTTAGCGTCGGTAGACCCTTATTTTCGCGAAATGTCCATGCACCATATATGGTGTCGAGCTTCAATTGTTGATGCACCATATATGGTGTTTTTGGCGGGTACCCCAGCTTTTTCCCAGCGATTTTGCCGAAAATTAACCCTGGTCAGCTTCTCTGATCCACAATTTATGAACTTCTCTGAGTGAATTTTCGATTGAATGAACTCTAGTGTTATCATTGGAACACCATTATTGAACAATAAAATTATTTTCTAGCAAAGATTTTTAATTAAATCATGATTAACCAAATATGGTGCAGAGCTATAATAGAGGATGCACCATATATGGTGTTCTTGGCGGGTACCCCAGAAAATCCACTTTTGGCGGGCTAAGGTTAAGTGTAGAACCGACAAAAAATTTCGATAAATTTTTTGTTAAAATTTTCAACCAATCAGAAGCCTAGATTCGGCTTACTGGCCAATCAGAAGCCGAGAAGCCGCCAACGCAAAATTTGTCGAAAATTTTTGTCGGTTCCTGACGTCACCCCCTTATTTATAATCCTCTATTTCATTTGCATCTAAAACTTCACTTTGAAAATTGCACTTCAGACGATTTTCAAAATTTTTCTAAAAAACTCTTCTGAAGAAATTTTTCTCCTCCCTTTTACAGATTACTAATTAACTCATTAAAGAAGGTCCAAAAAACACGGTCTGTTATGAGGAGAGAATTTGAGAATTTTCTTTTTGGTGGATTCTGGCATTTCTCGTTTTTTGCTGAAGAAGGGGGTTTTTTGAAGAATTAGAAAATGAGCGGTTGAGAATAATTGGCCGCGTGTTTGAGGCGATTGACAGTTACATACGAATGGGTTAAGCTTCTAGGGTTAAAATTGTTCGGTAGAAGTTCACTCTAAGCTCTTGAAATGGCCACAAACTTGGCAGCTTTTGTCGCTTATCTCTTTCTTTGTGTATCCAGCTTGTAGGAGAAGGAATAACAAAATACGTGGCTCGCTTGTAAACTTGGTATCTTGTGTGTTGTTAACCCGTTTCTACGTCAAGTATAATATTCTGATTATTCTGATATATCTGATTATTTTGTGCTAGATCAAATTATAAATTTGTTGTAACCGAATCCATAATTGTTCAAAGGATACAAAACAATTATATTGTCCCACTTTTTCACGTACAAATTCAAGTAGAGAATTAACTTATTGACACCCTTATTTCACGCTTTTTAGACATTTGAAAAAGGTGACAACTCGATTGGACAAGAAAATGCTAAGATTGATTTCGACCAAAAATTTTTCATAGATCTGGTTGGCCTACCTGTCAAATTTGGAAATCTGATTGGTCCTCAATTTCCGCAAAATTTTGGATTAATTTATTGAACTATTTTTGCTCCTTCTCTTTTTGAACTTTGAATTCAAGCAAAAAAATAAGATATTGACACCCTTATTGTAAAATTTTAATAAATTTGCACCTATATCTTTTCGGGTTGACTTCGTTAATAGATCATATGATTTTGTATCGAACGTTTTCGTTTATTGGATAAACTTCATCAGGATACTAAACTTAAGATGAACGAAAAAGAAACAGAGGAAAAAGAATACTTTTATGTTGAGAGAGCAGTGTGAACTTGCTAACTGAGGAAAACAGAAAAACAAGATCAAAAAATGGCTGTTTTTAGTCGAGCGCCAAGGTGGCCCAAAACACTCTAAAAATCCTCCGAAAATTCGATACAAATTTTCAAAAAATGACTATGCTTTAAAATACTTTGATGTTCTGCAAACTAATCTAACTAATGAGAGTCAAAGGAGAAGCGCTGAACAATTTCTTATTTTACTGCATCGACCCTCCCTAAATGAACAATCTGATTTCAAACAGTTCAAAACTTTTTAATTTAGTCGAGCACTGTTTTGGGCCACCTTGGCGCTCGACTAAAAACAGCCATTTTTTGATCTTGTTTTTCTGTTTTCCTCAGTTAGCAAGTTCACACTGCTCTCTCAACATAAAAGTATTCTTTTTCCTCTGTTTCTTTTTCGTTCATCTTAAGTTTAGTATCCTGATGAAGTTTATCCAATAAACGAAAACGTTCGATACAAAATCATATGATCTAAATTTGCACCTTTTTATTTATCGGAACTCTGGAGAAGAAAAATTTGTCAGCAATTTTTTGTCTGTTTTTTCGGAGAAAGTACAGTTACTTAATTGACCATCATCTTATTAATTAATCAAGCATTTGAATTGATTCCTGTCAAAAAGCGAGTGATTGTCCTTTTATGGTCGTTAGAACTCGCCAAGTTGCATCATTCGCTGAACAAACATTTGAGGTTAAAAGCGCCGCCTAAGCCCCATTCTCGCCCCAGCTTATCCCTTTTTTGTACACTTCTATTACTCGCCGCAATTTCTCGTCGCCGAAATACAAATAAATGCCGCTTATCGTTTCTAACGTGTGCACTCTTGACTTTTGTTGATCACTCAATAATCCAGAAATTATCGAAAAACAAATTCAGCCAATATTAAAAACAAATTCCAATTTTGCCTGACGATAACAAAAATAATTCCAACGAGGATTAGTAAATTTAATTATGAACTCATTTTCCCAAGAAAACAGGAAGAAAAAATTGTTTTACGCTTTGTTCGGTCAATTTAAGGGTAGAGACTCGAGTTGATAAAAAAAATTATTGAAAAAATTCGATTTTTGAGATGATTTTTTTGAACTCTGATTGGCAAACCGGCCAAATGCGGTAATTTGATTGGTCTTAATTCTGATTGACCAAAATTTCGGTCAAATTTGAGACCAATCAGGATAACCCATTCGGCAGGTTTGCCAATAAGAGTTCAAAAAAATTATCACAAAAGTCGAATTACAATTTTTGTTTATTCGAGCCGACTCCGCAATTTCGACTCCCAAAAAAAAATTTTCGAGTCTGAAAAATAAAAAAATGCTTTTTAAGCATTTTTTTCTAAAAATTATTTTAGCCCGTCACACGATTTCCTCAACTCCGGAAGACTCCTCTGACAATTATTTCTTAAGAGCCACTGCCCTGCATCCTGCCAGATCATTGATCTGATGCTAACTGTACCTTATTTCTCCCGACCGTAGCCTTTTGCGACTTCTCATAAGGGTTGAAGAGATCATCTTCCTTTTTTGATCCCTTTCCTTTTCCCTTGAAAAGCGACTTGATCGACTTTGCGAAGCCCATTCTTTTGATTTTCTTCGGATTTCTGGGTCTTCGTTTTTGATTTTTTTCTGGATCTCTGGTTTTCTTTATCTCTTGTTATAAAAAAATACGGATCGCGTTTCTACTACTTATGATCGTCGATTAATTTCGAATTGGCATTGGTGCTATTTTTCCCCAAGAGAAGCTTACGTTGCGCAAAGCGCGAAGATAGCAGCGCTAGAGCATTTTCCCCTCCGCGCTAGAGCCTTGGCCAAGCTCGCGAGCGCCACCTGAGCGCTCGGCGGACGATCGATCCGCTGAGTGGACGAAATGAGGAGAAGTTATTTTGTAGAAAAATCTCGATGATTTATCGTATTCGGACAAGTCGATTACGTTTACGCGCTTCCGGATAAGAATATCTATTTGATGGTAAATTGATAATTGGTAATTAATTAGTAGAAATCACGTTTCATGATATTTTATTACATAATAACAAAAAAGATTTTTTAAAAATCTTGAATCCAAACATTTATTTTTTTACATTTATCGTTTTTTTTTTGGTATTTGGGATGAAAAATGACCTCTAAGAACCCCTCATAATTATCTTAAGAAAGCCCCCTAATTATTCACCGGCGAGAACAATTCTAGACACGAAGTGACAGCTGCGGCTGCTCGCTAACCGGTAGTTGGGTTCTAAAATTTTAAATCAAGCTAAATCAGTTTGACTCAATTTGGCACAAAATCAGACTCTGATAACTGAATTCGACTTGATTTATTTATCAGATCTGTAATACATATTATAAGGCAGTCAAATACTAGAAGATGAGCTGTCAAAGAGCTTCTCTTTTTGCGAGTCAGATTCGTCAGAGAAGAACGCCTCAAAGTAAGGAACGTCCCAGAGTAATGTGGAGTAGAGCGATCGCGCTCTTTGATCTTGTGGAGGAATTGGGAAAAGGAAGGAACTCATCAAAGCAGCAATAATAGTGGCGAAAAGACCTGTTGTCGACAGAAAAACGTAAGAAATTTGGAAAGAACTTTGGTCTTCGGATAAGTAAGACGCAGGAGAAGATTCAGGTAGTGAGGATTGATTGAAACACTGCATCGTATTCACTAAAAATAACGATCATTCTATTCGAACAAAAAAATTTTGCTACCTTCTAATGGCTTCGTAAACTCATCAGTAGGATTGCTCATCACATAAAAAGCAATCGCAAGCCCGAGTCCCGTAAAATAGCCAATTTTCGCGGGAGTCTTGGAAACCCACGGGCAGAACATTCCCAAAGAAAACAACCCCAAGGTTGGTCCTGCAACGATTCCATTAACACTCATTGACGCCTGAAGAACAGTGTTGCCAAGAGCATCGGCGCCATAGGCGGCGAGAATGACAAAGACGCCAGCGATGAAGACGATGACTCTTGACCAAAGATAGCTATTTTTGCGAACAACACCAAAGCTCGATTTCAGTTCATCGATGAGAACAGCGCACAAGCCATTTATTCCGCTGGAGACAGTCGAGAGTGTACCGGAAGTGGCTGAAGCTAAGAAGAGGCCAGGAAGCCCCTTGTACTCTGACAGCTTTTGCATCACCATGTAGGGCACCAGCTGGTCTTTTTTATCGATTACACCGGCTAAACGACTCTTTTTCCTTATTCATGTCTAAAAATTTACCTGATAGTGGATCACAGCCAACATAATAAGCAAACATTATCAATCCTGTCAAAGCAGCAGTAATATTTATAGCAATAAGTGCAAAAGAGTTCATCCAAATTGCCTTTCTTGCTGTTTTCTCGGATTTGCAGCAGATGTATCTTTGGACATTCGATTGATTCGTCCCATACAAGCCTAAAAATCTGACGTTTCTAGCAGAAAACTTGATGATTACCGAGCCAGAGGCCAAAAGTGCCGCCAAAGACGGTCGAGAAAACAGAATGTCGCACTCGCGGATCCATCGAAAAATCATCGAATACAAGTCGATCATTGTCAAGAGCTGTATTGTAGATGAAATCAACACCCATGTCTTTGCAGCCTTTCCAAATAAGCGCGAGGAAACCGGCGTACATGGAAATATACTGGACAACATCCGTCCATATGACAGCCTTGATGCCGCCCAGAGAAGTATAGATGCAGCAAACGACTCCCATAATAGCGATCGCTTGATTCTTTGGAACATTGCAGACCTTTTCGATGGCGAAGGCAGGAGCATAAACAACTAAAGGAAAAAACAATAAGAGGAAATGAAATCGAGTAACTCACCGATTCCAGCATAAACGACAGAGTTAAAAGTGTAGACAGCGCAAAGAATCAGCTTGAATTGCCTGTCGAATCGTTTCTCGATATACTGGTAGGTGCTTGTGAATCCTTGGCGGTAAAAGAACGGCATGTAGATTCGAGAGGTAAGAAAAGCGACGAGAAGATACGAAACACAGAACCAGAGAAACATGGTTCCATAGAAATAGATCTCGGCAGGTGTGGATATAACGGTGATTGAAGACATAAACGAAGCTGTCAAGGATAAAGCCACAGGAAACGATGACATCTAGATAGAATAATGAACTTAGTCTTGCCATTCACTTCCTGTCTACCAAGAAGTAAAGTCGCGTTAGGGACTTACAGAGCGATTGCCGACGAGATAGGCATCTTCATCAGAATCGAACTTGTTAGTCGACTCATTTTCATTTTTCCTCGAGTCTATGAACGCGTAAAAGAGTCCTATAAATGCCTTAAATTATCATTAGCAAAATACTTCCGAATACCATCTTACCGAGATCGCTAGGAGACCCGTAAAAACAAGATAGTCTTCAGTCGATAACTTCGGTAAAGGTATACTCAAGTCGACAGTTTCTCTATCGATCATTATCTCTTTTATGATGTTTCAAATTTGATGATGGCTTGTTAATTTGAGGAGTGAGACTATTTCCTGTTCAACATGTGTCTGGTACAAAAACGAACCCAAAAGGGTCGAGAACCTTACATGAATAAAGCGTAATGAAATATATGCCTACAGGCGTATTTCTAGAGGCCAGAAATCGCCAGAAATAACAGTATAAAAGGGGTCAATAAGGGAAAACCAGACAAGTTGGAGAAATTGCTTGCTCAACTTTATTCTCGTTCGGAAAAAAGTCGTAATAAAAGAATGGTTTTGTGAACGATTGAATTGAATTTCACGGCGGCGGTTGAAAAAAAGCGGAATGAATACGGATCGGGGCAGCTTGAACACGTCTCCTCAGAATTCCACATTTTCGCTCTGAGAACACAGAAAACGACACGAGATATGGATTTCTTTTTCACGCCGATTATTCTTGTTTTTTGACGCCTTTGCCTTTTGATTAAATAAACCATTCGTTGAGTGTGATGTCATGCGTGCATTTTTGTACTCTGAATTCGATGACCTAAAAATGCAAGAATTCTGACGAGCTGTCTCTCGAAAACTCATTTGCTTACGTACACCGAATGTGACTTTGCTTCTTGCTGCAACGAATTATGCAACAGAACGAATACGGTTAACAATCATAGCGGTCACTTTCTCTTATATTATAGTGGGTCGACTTTTTAACGAGAAAATCAGTGAGAATGGGGATTTTTCTGTTCTATATTATTCTTTTCAAGGAAAGTTCAATATCATCCCTCTCAATTTTTGGACAGGCACTATCCTTTCTCCGGCACCACGTGATACAGTAATGCGCAGTTTTCGATCTAAAAAAGTATTTAGTTATTTATCCTATTATTTTGTTTTTACCAGATATTTTTCTCGTCAAAAGAAGTCGTCGCATGTTCGCCTTTGACTTTGCATTCTGATGCCTATTCCTGGAGGAAAAATAACCCGCGGAAACGAAGTTAAAAACCAGGAAAATCTGAAAAATTAACATTTTTTCCGTGTTCTTTTGCTCGTTTTTACTCGCTTTATATCAATTTTCGAAGCTTATATGCAGCTTTTGACCATATTACTTGTCAAATCACCTTGTTTCATATAGAATAAATAATTAAACTACATGTGTAAGTTATCAAAGAATACATAAGAAACCTTAAAAGCGTTCTTATACCATGTTTTTATTCAAAAAGTTGACCTTACATCTTTTCTGAAAACTAGAGATTCATAAATATTTTAACGCTTCCTCTGTTAATAAAGAAAAGTGCAAGGTGACGTTTTCTGAAATCAATCTTGATTATGCCGTAATTTTTAACGAGCTGCACTAGTATGAGTCGCAAAGACAAAAAAAGCGGATATCATGCTTGAGAAAACATCGACGAAAATTCTTCTTATCATTGTTTCACTTTTATTATATTCAAATTCAGTCGCAGTTTATAAGAGATTTTCGTTTGAAATCAAGGAAGAGAACCAGCTGAGAAATCCTTGTCCAAATTGCTGCTTTTCCAACCCTGAACAATTTCCGCAAAGAGAAGCTGGAGAAGATGAAAAGATTCTAGTGCCACTGTTTGATATTGATAATGAGAATCAAATTCTAGGGATGAGAGAGGCGATTTTCTTCGCGAAACAATTGAATAGGAATGATTTCAAAGGCGATTTCTGTCAAATTTTACTCAAAATTTTAGTGAAAATTTCAGTCAATTTTGGCCAAATTATAAGTCGATTTTTTGTCCGAGTTTTGAAATCAACGTAGAACTCTTTCTCTTCCACCTATTCTCAAGAAAATCGTCCTCGGCCAATCATCCAAGCGTCTGTCCATGCCTTTAGACATCCTCTTGGACCCTTACCTCCTCAAGAATCAAAGTGGCCTCAAGTTTCTCGACTGGCGACTTTTGAAAAAAACCTGTGGCGGAAAATTTGATTCATTCTTCATCATGCACCAAAATTTCAACTGCCGCTCAACGAGGCAGGATTTATGGGACAAGTTTTTGCGACTTATTGACTTTGATCTGGAGGCGAATCCGTTTCCGAAGATAAGGAAAGACGGAGAGTGCTGGATAGAGAACGCATTGCCCATTGAAAAGAGGAAAAATTATTTGGCGAGCAACGGAGAGAGGGTGAAGGTCGACTTCAAGACTGAGGCGAAATGTGTTCTTCTGGCTTATCCTTTTGAAAATGTGGAGTTTCTGAGAATGATTCGAAGTGAAAGGTAGTTTAAAGGGAAAACAAACAGTAGCAAAAACTCAAAATTGGTCAAGAAATGCCGGCATAATTCTAATTATACAATTGAGGCATCTTAATTTCAACTACCTACAATTTAAGTAATTTTATTTCAGAAAAGATCTATGGGATGATTATCAGTTGTTGAACAAGACAATTAACTCTACTCAATTGCCTAACTACCTGAAGAAGGAAGTTTCAAAGAGTCTAATTGAGCATCAAAGGCAAGAATTCACCTGTATAGAGTGGAGAAAAAAGTTCGAAACGACTGACCTTCAGAAATTCTCAGGCTCGAGCTTATTATTTCAGTATAAAATTTACTCTTAAAGAATATTTTTGATAGCTCTTATGAAGAAATTCTCAAGAAAAGGCCTTTCTTTGTCAAAAATCCAGATAAAATTGAGGAGACTGAGCTTGAGAAAATCTTTGGGGAAAATCTGCTGAAGGAAAATCTTGTCGAGAGAATTATGGAGAAAAACTATAACTGTACAGAGTTTGTTGAGCACGATGATGTTCTGAGACATCTAATCGAGCATGAAATCTGTTCAAGAGCGAGTGAGTTTATTAAATTTGAACTCAGCCCCTTTTGGAGGAATACTGAGCTGGAGAAGGAGTTTACAACTTAAAATTTATGAGGCTTCATAATGAAGGCAATGCTTCTTGTGCTCACTGAAACCTTTTTTGATAGCTATTCAATTATCAATACGAAATAAACGATAGAGAGAAGTTCTTTCTGATTGAAACTGTTAATGTCCTTTGAGTTCATGATAGAATCGACAGTGTCCGTTGTCGCTGGAAAATGTAATTTTATTCATGTTTAAATATCAAGCGCTTCAATTTGCACAGAACTAACGGATTGAATGCGACCGTTTATCCTTACTTATCGAGAAAAATGATAATTCTTCTATTTATTTTGCTTTTTCATGCATATTTTGGAGCTAATGTAAGCGGCGAAGCTCGACCTCGACCTCAAAAACGCCAATCAAATACAGATGATCAAGAAAGTCCTAATGAGAAAATTGGTTCTTCTTCTGACAGTTATCTCTCTTTTGCTGGAAATGAAACTTGCCCGTAAGTGCATTTTCGAATTAAAATATGTGATCCTTACTTTTATCATCACTGAAATCTTGTATAAAGAGACCAAGACCTGTACGATGAGTGCTACTCTTTATGCCGATTTGATTATCTTCAATGCAGAGCGAATTGTGACAATTCTCTGTGCGAAAATGAATGTCTCATTGAGTTCACAGGTCGGAATGGGCTTTTAAAACTCTTCTGAACTAATCTAGAAAGTTCATCATCATGCCCCTGCGGAGTTTACTGTTCAGACGGATGCTCTGGTTGCAAGCATGAACTATGCGGTGATGAACCGCAAACAACTGCAGAAGCAACAATTATAACAACAACAGCAATAACGACAACAATCGATCCGAATGATCCGGTAAATATCAAATATTATATCTGTTGATAAACTATAATTGATAATCATTTTTAGAGGAATATGAATATTTTTGTTCTTGGATTTGAGTACTTGGCGGATTCGTACATCTTCTCCGGAAATGGAATGACGAAAAACTCGGCGACGATTACCCCTAATTTCAACAACTATGCAGGGTACTGCCCTTACGCTTTCGTTCAGGGAGAACTGTACCTTTTTGGAGGCGTGAGGGATAAACATAGGGTAAATTATTCCAAATAAAAAGAGAGACTTACAAATTCTACAGATCATGAAACTGCAAGACTGTTCGTTCAATGAACTATCAATTCGATTGATAAACGGATTTACTAGTGATGACGGCTCTGCTATTCAAATCGAAAATGGGCAGAAAGGTATCAATTTTTAATTGTCCATTTTTTTTTGTTTTTCTTAGCAATGGTCTGCTTCTCGGCAACGAATTGGAGAAACTGTGAGATTTTTGATACATCCAGCTCAGTAACAACGCACTCCACTCGATTCACGCATTGGTCTGGCAGTCTTGGCTACTACCGTGGGCAGCCAACCACCGTCGGAAGCTATGAACCTAGCGGGTTCCAAAAAGTCGAGACTTACTCTTTTTCTGGATGGCAAAACTTACCAGATCATCCAAGGTTTAACATTACATTGCTCTGAATTTATGGAAATATTTTAGAAATACTTACCGCCACACTCTTATTGGATTAGAGAGCGGAGCAATGCTCATGCTTGGTGGACTTGATGAAACGATTTTTACATATAGCTTGGAAATTTGGCTTCTGGACACCAAGACCCAGAACGACCGATATTGGCGACTCATCGGATCTCTGAAAAAGGTCGCTTAAAGATTCATTCGCAAGCTCTTGTTTTATCTTTGTTTTAGTTTGTTTCCTTTGGCTCAGCATTGAAAATTGGAGACTTTATCTACCTCGTTATTGGTTACAATTCAGCGAATGGCGTCTACCCGATCGAACGAATTAACATTGTTAACGACATTATAGTCGATACGGAAGTCATAGGCGGACACGACTTTCGAAGCTTTTATCCAGTTATTTTCGAAACAACAGCCGATTTCTGCGTCTAAAAGCTGCTATCTATCCATTTCCTTTCCTTTTATTCTTTCAATATTTGCTGTAATCATTTCAGAGCTAGATCACTTTTTTCATTTGGATTTATTAAGAGACAGGCTTTCAAATAAAAAACTTGTTGTGTCATCAGAAAGGGATCGATTTTTGTACGGCGAGAGAAAGCTTGATCCTGAAAAGAAGAATTTTTTCAAAAAATTTTGGTATTTTAAACTTACGTTTATCATTTTCATAATTGGTTTTGTCCTCCTTCTCCAGTTGTCCTTTCGGAGCACTTTCTTTTTTGAAGTGCCAGTAAAGAAAAACTAAAAAAAATCTACTTTTAATATCAAAAAAAATATTCTCACTTGAAATGATGGTGACGCAGAAAGCACAAATTTTGGCAAATTCTATCCACCAAGCAAAATTTGTCAACTTTGGTTTGTAAGTTTTGAAAATGAGATCGTCCTTATTTTCCATCTTGTTTGAGTTTTTTTCTCTTGAGGTTCTATTGATCCGGAGCGTGGCTCAATTGAGGAGAGATATCGATTTATTTCATTAGTTTCAGTCTGGTGAAGATCAAAATAAGCATTCAAGAAATGAATCGAATGAATAATTGCCTTGGTCTAGGAATCCTAGACTAGGGTCTCTATCCACTATCATGGTCGGTTTTTCCTATTGTTTTTGGTACGAAAAACAGACAGGTCAAAGGATGAAGTCAGTTTTTGGCTAAGTTGGTGCCGGAGTTATGGGTAGGGTTAAATAGAATTCATGGCCATATGAAATTTGCCCACGATTTGACGCCGTAATGATGATTTTTTGAAGAAATAATGAGTTTTTTCGTTGAAAATTGTCAGTAAATCGTCTTTTGCCGACTTCGAGTTTTACGGATGGCCGATTGGTTGGAAACCACCTACGATCTTTCCTTTTCTGATTTTCCCGATTTTCGTCCTTTTTGAACGTCAATTTTGAGAGATGTGCCCGAAAGAAGATAGCGCGGAAATGAACGGTCTTCCAGCGCGAAACTCGCCAGAGTGGGATAACCACGAAAATGAAGAACAAGAGGAGGAACAAATTGAATATCTTGAGGGTTCAGGAGATGGTCCGTCATTTAAGAATATTTAATGAATTTGATAAAATGAAGATCACAAAAAAGCGTTCACAAAAGTCGAAATTCTGCGCTACATCGTCTCCCTGAAAGATTTTGTGGATCTCAACGAGGGTCGATCTGAAACGACTCTCTGCGAAATTTGGGACTCTATTCAAACTCCTTCTGTTGCCACTGTCTACCACGAAAATGGTCTTTTTGAGATTGTCCAGCACATTTTCGACAAAAGAGATGACTTCGATGATTCGGAGAGAAATCGTCTTCTGGAACTGCTGATTGGAATTATGGCGAATATGCTGCAGCACTTGGACGCAATTGATGAACTGGATATAGTGTTGCAGAATTTGGCTAGTTTTTGTGAAGGAGAAACTGATGTTTTTATTCTAGGAAGGGTTCTTTTACATTTTTGACTTTCAAGTTCAATAAAAACGAGAAGAAGACGTCCTTAATTCCATTAAATCTTAACCTTAGATAAAAATAGACTTCTAGAACCAAAAAAAAGCCCAGACAATGCGAGCACTCTCAATAATTTTTAAGCGCTTTCCGACCTCCGTTGAGTCCTCTGCCTTGATTTCGACGTTCAAAACCACTGCCAATGAAATCATCTGCAAATGCAAAAACGAAGAAGCTCTTTCAAACGCCCTCAATCTCTTCGAGTCCAACGATGTATTTCTCGATGAAAATGGGCAAAAAGCGCTTTGGACGTTTCTAGAGCACTTCGAAGAACATGAAATAGAAGAAATCATGACGCTCGAAGAAAATCACTTTTTACAGAGAATTCTGGAGATTCTCAGCGAAGTGATTTACCAAAAAACAGATTCTTTGGACGAAAAACAAGTGAGAATCATCAACAGCTTTT
The DNA here is from genome assembly GCF_907165135.1 of Oikopleura dioica. Lineage (NCBI taxonomy): Eukaryota > Metazoa > Chordata > Appendicularia > Copelata > Oikopleuridae > Oikopleura > Oikopleura dioica. The sequence goes on along the minus strand of NC_137293.1, from coordinate 1,419,355 downwards.
GGGATCGATGCAATAAAGAAGTGGAAGAAAACAAAGAAGAATTTTCTTGCATCAACGAGCCATGGCAATTTTTCGCTATGATTCTCTATTTAGCTCAAATTTCTATTCAAAAATGTGCGGCTTTCCGAATCACTGAGGAGGATCTAAAAAGGACTTTTAAAACTTGGAAGTTATCAAAAAGCAAGGTAAAATTCAATGAAAAGGATTCTCTCGAATAAAGTTAAGATTGGCGGCTCGATAAGGAAAACCCTGAAAGTCCAGATTTCAAACCTAAACCAGGCGTCGAGATTTGATGAAATCGTCGAAGAAGAATCAGAAACTGAAAAAAATATTCTGTTGATTTTAGATTCACAACTAGAAGATGATATCTGAAGAATCATCATAATTCTATTGAATAAAGTTCGTTGAGAAAACCTGTTATAATTTCTTTGAATTAGTTGGCCTTGAAGCTTTAATCTGGTGACCAGATTCTCCTCCCTTTTCGTGCATTTTCAAACTGAAAAATTAGAAAAACCAATAAATCTCGAGCTTTTGTATGCTTTACAAATATCAGGCTCCCTGTTGGAGTTTATTTGATACCCTAAAAATGAAAAGACCTCATTATAGTTCCCAAATCAAACTAAAAAAGGACTCTCCGAAATTCTTTTTTGCGAAATTCTGAAAAGAAAGAATTCAAAAAAAGAGATGAGAACATCTCTGAAGCATGCGTTTATGATGATTCTAGTGCAGATTTGCTTGTATTCGTCGAGGAGCATTACGAATATGGCGATTTTGGGGATGGTGGAGAGACATGACAAAGCAGACGGGGGAGGCTGGTCGGAAAATAGAACATGCAAGGTGGAGAAAAATCTAGAATGGCAGAAAATCGAGGTTGAAGGGAAAGGGTCGAAAAATATGAGAGAAAAAAGAGTTATAAAATGTGTCAAATTGAACCTATCAAAAGTTTCTTCAAGAAAAAATGATATAGTGCTGGAAGAAAATACTGGGTACCGAAAATTCAATTGGTCCGAAAAAACTGTTGGGCTGATAAATTCAGCTTTTTACATCGGCTACGTTCCATCAATCGTGCCAATGGCAATCGTCGGCCAAAAAATTGGCTTCTATAATTTCATTAATTTCGCCATGGTCGGAAATATTCTCACAACTGTTTTTTTTCCAGCCGTAACGATAAGATTTGATGCTACTGGAGCAGTAGGAACGGCTGAAACTCAAAAATTCTTGAGTTATGAAATACTGTAACAGCAAAGCAAGTTTGTATGCCGATGGAAGTTATGAGGATTTTATGTGGAGTCATACAAAGTGCTTGTACTTCGATTCTGTCTGGCAGCTTGTTTTACTGGAGCTTGCGAAAAGAGCTCACAGGACAGGTCGCTTTAGAAAGATGATAATAATAACCATGACCAATACTTGACCAAATAACAGTTTTTAATGGCTTTATCCAGCTTGGCGGAGGAATTGGCCTAATAATAAGCGGAATTTTCGGCGGGGCGCTTCTAGAATCTGGCGCTGGCTGGGAGAAAATGTAACAAAATATTTTATCAAAAAGCTCAATATTTTAAGATTTCATTACGGAGCCTTGTCCTACATCCCGATCTTCTTCATCTTTTTCTTCAAAGCATCGGACAAGCCAGAAGACACGCCGCACATGCTCAATTCCATCCGCCCTTGGAGATTCTCGAATCAAATCGACAAGGAAGAGCTATTCAATCTCGTCAACGATCGAGAGGTTCAAAAAGACAAGCCTTTTGCTCCATGGATGAAGATTATCCTAAACAAAGATATTTGGCTCTTTTGCTTAGGTACAAAAAAGAAATGAAAAAAATACTAATTTATTAAGCTTGGTTCTGTGCGTGCTTCAATCTTGCTTTCTACACTATTTTTCCTCAGAGATATTATCAGTTGTTTCTTGGGGTTTCGATTGGCAAAATAACGAAGGTCTTTGGAATTCAAGAAAGAGTTTTATTTTTCATGATTTCAGAAAATACTATGAACAGGATCGACTTTACAACGTCGCATTGATGTCAATTGATCTTGTATTTCCTTTACCCAGTGCTGACTAGGAAAACATTTTAAAAAGTAAAACTGACTTCCAGTCGGATTTTTTCTTCTTTTATGCGACAATCAGGGTTGACCTTTCTGGTCACTGAATAGATAAAAATCTTACGAGCGTTTTAAAACCCACTTTATAAATCAGGTCCTTTGAAGCGATGACCTAATTTTTCACTCTTTATTGCATCTAATAACTCTGAAAAGCTACAATAACAATGGTTCTTATGATGCTCATGAGTCTACTTACCGACACAATGCGAAGATACCTTCCAACGCCGACCGTCCGAAAGATCTTCTTCTCAGTTTCAAGCATTTTGACCGTCTTGTTCATGGTCGGAATCACCTTCTATCCTTGCTGGGAAAACTTTATCTTTATTTCGATCATGATTTGCTGTTTTCTATGCTCGGCAATTTTGACATGCGCTTGCAAGCCGATCGCGAATGAAATGGGTGGCAAATATGCGGCGCAGATTTATGCCTTTTCGAACTCGATTTCGCAAATTGCTGGAATCATCGGTAAGTTTATTCAAAAGGATTCTTCATAGGATTTATTCTAGCGCCGATTCTTATTGGAAGAATGCTGAGCAAAGGCCCAATCGACCAATTTGAAACTTGGATCAACCCTGGCCTCTCTGTTATCGCCATTACAGTTCTTGGAATGATCGGATTTCAACTTGCTACACTCACTTTGCTGCCTTTCACTTCTGATACAAAAGAAGAGTCGAAGCTTTTGCAAGAAAATATGAAAAATATATTTGTGGAGCAGTAATACAGTGAAAAATAAAGTAACAGTGAAACAAGTTTATGCCGCTTTCATCCTCTTTTTAAAAACATTGAGGGCCTTTTCTTTGAGTGATTCGTTTTGCGCGACGATGAGAATATTCGAATACTCGAAAATCAGCTGCTGAAGCTTGTAAGTTGAAGTATCGAGTTGATCGAGAATCTGGCGGTGATTTTCAATCCATTCGATGTCGGTGACGATTCCGTCCGTCACTGTGTAGTCGTCGTGTTTCAGACCTTGCTTGAAGTTTTCGATCAACTCGTCGAAGGAGCACCCTTTTGCGTCTTGCTGATCGCGGAGTTTTTTGACGTCATCATATTGCCTAAAATTTCAAATAATGATAATGCGGAAATTTTTTTTTTTTGAAAAGTAGAAATCGTCAATGAAGATCTCTTACCGTTGCATGATTTTAGTCTTCTTGGTCTCCAGCTGTTCTTCCCTCTCCAAATTCACTGATTCCATGTATTCCTTATTCGCTTCATCGACCTTAAAATATTTTTACCTCTTCCTGCACCCTTCTTTCTCATACCTGGGCGATGTTGATGGCAATGAACAAGTTGAAAATGATGAAATGCGACAACATCAAAGCCATGCCAACAACGAAACTAAAGAAAAGAAAAAAAAAACAAAGAGGAAGCAGATACTTACCGGACGATGACTGTTTGAGTGCCAGGGCTTTTGGCAACTGAGGAGGACGATTTTTCAGCCCGATCAGCAAGGCCGTACCAACCATCAGCAGTAGTCATGATGAACAGATTGGCGAAGCAGGCAGTAAAGCATCCCCACTCATCATAGAGGGGTTCTTTGTGAGATGTACTGATGAAAATCGTACTGTACATCAAAATGGCTTTTTTGGTAATTGAGAGTGTTCTTAGTCTAAAATAAGGGGCAGAGTCTCAATCACTTTCCGAAGATCCAAATTGCAAGTAACAGAATGACGCCGATGTTTTTAAAGGTTCGTCCCATCGACTTGAAAATCGAAACAATGATGACTTGAGCACCGCCAAACATCCACAGCGTCTTCAGGGTCCTTAAAGCTCGCAGAGCACGGAGAATCTTCAGAACTAAAAAGATGGTAGAAGAAGCAATTTTAGATTGAGGACATACATCTAAACTGTCCCAAATCGCTTCCCATCGTGGATTCATCTTCTGGCGAGTAGGCAATTTGAATGAAGGAAACGAGCAAAATGAAGAAATCGACGAAGTTTGAAGGAGAAATGAAATATCTGAAAAGCTCGGCGTAGAATTTCAGCAGGAATTCGACGAGATAAGCTGTCAGGAAAACTATCGTGTCGATTTCTTCCAGCCATTTAATAAAGTCGAAGATGTCGGAGTCGAACCAATCAATTAGGATCGACTCAGTTGTGCCGAGAGTCGCTTTTTCTGGCTTTTGGGGGCTTTATTCAAACTGCTTTTCTCTCAAATAGACTACTGTATTATCACTGAATAAATATTATCATTGAATCGAGTCTCTTTAAAAGCTCCTTCCTTAACTTTGAACGTCATGTTTATCACGTCCTTCTTCCATGTCACTTGCAAGAACATGAATAAAATATTGACAGCGATTACTATGTTGATAATCGCGGCAAAAGCTTTAAAAGATTCTAGATGAAGCAAAAACATGTTTATTTACCATTCGACTCTGTCAAATTTTTCACATATTTCGCAAGTTTTTCGTCGTATCTATCCGAGCAGCAGAGTTTCTGCGTTTCGTCCAGTGATTTCATTGACCAGTTTTCCATATCAAGTCTTTTAATATTCTGATGAGACAGAAATAGACAGAATTTTCACTTACTCTTCTGTGGTTTCATTTTCTTTGGTGAAATCAGTCGTCTTTGTCTTTATCAGTGACTTTTTGATGACTTTCAGCTTGTTCGTGAAATCCTGCATTCCCGATTTTCGCCCGGTATGCTCTGGGAGATTCAAGAATCCCTCCGTCATCCTCTTTTTTTTTTCTCTTTTTTTGTGTCTGAAGAAAAGTGCTGCGCGGAAAACAATATTGAGCCGTTTCTAGAGACATTTTCTCGAAGCTGCGAATCGTTCCGCGGATTTTTAATTTATTCAGGATAGACAGTAACACGGTCATATTCGCAGCCAGTTTGAGGGGTCAAAAAGATTTCATCTCGATCCCAGACTTTCGAGTAGCTTCGAGAGTTTTCGTAAATTTCAGCGTATCGAGCTGGATTGTTTGTTCGTAAATTTTGGTCTCTAGAAATCGGCGATCAGAAACATTACAAAAATTTGAAAAATCAAACCTCGCCATGACCCAGCCGTACTCGACGATGAACTCGCCCAAGTTCTGGCAGCTCATTACGATCGCGTATTCGTCGTAATTCGTCTCCATGATCCAGTAATTTGCTCGTTCGTTTCTGTAGTTGAAACTTTGTCGACCGAAATCGAATGTGACCAAAAGCTTGTTGGGAAAATCAGGATCAAGGACGAAAGCATTGCCAGAGAGGCACTGGAGCTCTTGGCCGTGGTGATCGCCATCGGTGTAAGCAATTACGTGGGTGTTGTTGACCAAGATGTTTCGATCGTCCTTGACGGCGTAGATCGGGCTCACGCACTTGTCATCGCCTTGGTTTTTGTCCGGAACTCTAGCTTGCTCGAACCAGGCGCCAGAATACGCGTTAGCATCGAGATCTTTTATCAGTGGAATTTCGGGGCATTTTCCACCCCACGTGATCAGCTGAGCATTTGTAAATGCAAGAAGAAAAGCAAGAGTTCTCATTTTTACTTTTAATTTATGATTTAAATTGAGCGGTTGATGTTATATAGCACCCATTTCGTCCAGCTTTCGTAACATTATGTAAAATTCTGGATTGAAGAAATAGTCTATTTCAAATAGACATCTGCAGATTTCCCAGTGCTTGGTTTTAGAAATTCAGTTTCTTTCCATTTGGAATCAAACTATTATTGAAACCTTTTTATTTAGTCATAAAGAAATGGCCCAGACTCATAATTTACTCGCAGTTATGTTTTTCATTCATAAAGTTTCTGACTTTTCTGGCAGCTCGAATGATTTGTCTGTAGACCTTACCTCGCCCATCGCAAGCATTTCTCCGGGCGAAGCTGTTGATAGCAGCATTGACTTGTCCGTTGAGCTTGCACATGTCGCTATCGTCAAAGACAAGAACACCATCAGCTTCAGAACCGAAGCCGTTTTCTTCGTGGCAATCTTCTCCTGAGGCAGAAGCGGTGGTCAATTTGGCGAAAATCTTTTCCATTCGACCTTGGTACCGGGGGCCGTATCCGGTGTCGGCGAGGGCGTCAAAAATTCGCTAATAATGATGCTGATGAAAAGTTGGTTATCTTAATAAATTTACCTGAGCATGAGCTTCGATGATCTGGAGCCGAGTTGGTTCGAATTTTCGCAGTTCGAAGTGGAATCCAGCTTCTCGAATATCTTTATCAGTCGTGAATCTAATCACTGCCTTGCCCCCTTCGACAAAGAGCGTCTCGAATCCGTCATTTTTGATAGTATACGACGAGGTCACTCTAGGAGGTGCCTTTTTGTCCTTTCCAGCGGATTTTCGTCTTCGCCAAGAGTTGGTTCCGCAAAAGATTTTCTCATCTCCATTACCATCGATGACAATTAACTCGTCATATGAGCAATAAGTATCCTGCTCAACATCAAAAAAGAGTGGAACGATGTTGAAACCCTCGATATCACCAAGATCAATTTCCCATTCGCAGGAGAGGAGATCGTAGTATTCCCCTCGCTCGTATCCGGGAGAGACGATTGTATTAAAGTCTGTTATCAGTCCACCACATTCACCGTCGTAGGTGTCGGGGCAGTCGTGACAAATGCCGGAGTCGTAGTGGTTGGCAAGGGCAGAGGCGGCAATTGTAGTGAAAAGCTAAATTTTTCTCTTTAAAAAATCGAATCATTACCTACACTCACCTTCATAACTTGATGTTTCCTATGTTCTCAGATATTCTGATAATTGATGAGGATCCATGCTGTGGAACGTTTTTATAATGTCTTTTCGAATACTAACCGGGAGGTGGCGCTCCTTAGAACTAACCGCCATTTTGATATTGAATTGGTGGTATGATTCGTTTTCTTGTGAAAACAACGCAACATCGTTGAAGTTTACGGGAGAACGCATATAAATTTTCTCTACGTAACGAATTTCAACCATAACTATTGGTGGGCATTCCTCTTCGCTTTTTTTCGGAATACAAAAACAAGAAATTCTTTCATATTCTTGGGCGTCAGAAAAGATCAAAATGGACATTCGCAAATGCGCGCTACCTCGAAAAACTCGCGAAAAGATCGAATCTAAAACTATTCTTATCATGATAACTCAAGCACTCCATTCTAATTTAAGTATTTAATCCAACAAAAGCCATCTTCATTACCAGCCAAGCTGTGAAATAAGCGTCATCCGAGACGTCGAAATGAACTTCTAAGTAAGGTGTTTTCATAATCATTCGTTGATCGGATTTCTACGATTTCTCTGCGGTTCCTGCATCATATTTTTATTTTTTTCAAAATTTTCTTTCAAAAGAATAATATTCTTCGTAATTCTTTCACCAGAGTTTTTAATCGAAATTTCGTAACTTATTAAAAATGGCCTTAAAAAATTGATTTTTCTTTTTTTTATTTATTGTAAAATGCACCTTCAGCTGATTCTCAGCTGACTGTTAAATCTTCAAATCAGAATGAAATAAAAGCTAGAATTGAAAAAGCCTAGTAAGTGTTACAGGTAAAGTTAGTCACGGAAAAGGGAACAGGTAGAACGGGAGTTAGTTTTTTTAGCATGCTGGGATGATGATTTCAATGAGCACCATCCATTGCTTGGAGATATTTTTCTGGGACGATTTTGGGGATGACGAAATGTCGAGCGGGCATAAGCAGCAAGATGATAATTGGAAAGATCATTTTCAAATAAGGGTAGGGGTAGAATCCAATCACGCCTGAATTGATGATTATTTTTGAAACCACAGAAGTTCTTACCCAAAATGACCAGCAAAATGAACTGACAAAGCGTGAACAAATGAATGCTCTTTTGTGGAACTCTTCGGATATAATGATTTGGCGGATAGGCTGATTGTTCTGTAACGATCAGAAGCATTCTTTCCCAAAGTTGACTTCCGGCGAGACCGGAAAGACCAAGGAAGAGAAACAGACCGTCTAACACTGGTTTGGGAATGGAGGTTAAAGGAGTCGGAATGGCAAAGAGGGAGAAACCAATGAGAATGTGAGCCAGAATTCCAGAAATTCTAGAATCGTTGATAAGGCTTTCAGTGAAGAACTCGTTAGTTTTTACCTTGATTCTCTGACAAAATCGACAGTTTCTGTCACATGACCTTCTTCAACTTTTTCCGTGATATCTGCAAGGGCTCTTGCGTGAAGAGGTGAGTGTGGAAGGGCACCGTGAATCCAGGGAAGCCCAAAAAGCGATAAGGGAATGTTGATAAGGGCAACAACGAGGAGGTCCAAGTGGTAAGCGGCGCCTTTTTTTAGCTTGTTTGCTGGAGTATTTACCAAAGCGGCGGAAATATTCTGAATAGAAGCTAAAAAACGACTCAAGAAAAAATCACCAACCTGGTCCATGAAGAAAAGCAACGACAAGCAAAAACCGAGGAGTGTGGCCCAGCCCCACGCGCTTCCAGGCAAATCAGCGATTCCACTGGTAAACTCAAGCTTTAAATCTCCATATCCAAAGCTCTCCAATTTAATTTCCTTGAACCCGATTGATCCAATGAGGGAGAAAACAATGACGGAGAGGGCTAGGGCGTAGTCGGCGATAAGTTCCCGCATCCAGCCGAGCAGATAAGGGCTCTTGCGGAAGCTTGTTATCTTGAGAGGGGTCGAAATTTGCTGGGAAATCAGAGAGGATCTTTTATGAAGTTCAACCCTTTCCTGAAGACCAAACCAAGCAGTTGCGATGGCTAAAATAAGGGCCAGAAGAGCCTTATCTCTAGAAGCGACCAAGTCATATGACTCGATTATCTGAGGGCATGAATCTGGAATACTTCCATTTGTACTGAGTACGCAAGAAGTTGGTACTGTATTCGGATCGTTTTGTGGTCCAGACTGGCCTGTTATGTTGATCCTAATCATATTTGATCATTTTTTTCAGCGAGAGGGTCAAAATTATTACTTGCGGTGCTAAACATACTTACATTGGTGAGTAATAATATTCATCGAAGAACTCGGAAATATGCTTCAAAGCGTCTTTGCAAAAGGCGCACGTGATGAACAGCCCAAAGACTTCTTCGATACTCCTGGTTGAGTACTTCATCAATTTGGAGAGATTTATCATCACATAAATCAAAATGAAGACCACGTTCATAATCCCAACTGCGCCGTAAAACGACAAGAAATCGTAATCGTACCTGGAAAAAAGAGCTATAAACAGCATCCAATATTCGTAATTGGAAAGTTACCTATCGGCCAAATCCTGAATGATTGAAATATACAGTGCCAACGGAGCGGTCGTCAGAAGAATCACAATGGGTTGACCAGAAAACAAGGCAAAAAAGAGGCCTCCAAATGCCTGAGCCATGATAGTTTTTTGAACAGTAATTGCGCCGCGAGTTGCTCCTGCGTTCAAACTTCCAAACGCTATGGAAGGCAGGAGGCAGGCAAAAAACAGAAAAACTAAATCAAAGATTTGAAAGAAACTAGAAGATTTGAAAGAAAAGCCTACCAGTGGCTGAAATCGACTTGGAAACACTCTTCACATTATTCACTCCGTCGACATAATCGCTCAGATACCACCTTGCTCTCCTTTTAATATCTCCCCAAAGTCCCCTTCCCAAATGATAAAGCGGCACTGGTTCTACTCCAGGAATATCTGGCAGCTCAAACTCTGTGGGTTCTTCTGCTTTGACTTTTGCAACGAAATCGTCGACCATTTTCGACATTGAGTTTTTCTCCGAAGGAAGGTTGTTGGCAAGATCGGTTTGGTAGGCGAATGAGACGAGGGATCGGCCGATTTCGTAGTTGGATTTTGTCATTTTTAGCTATTATAAGTTCTGAAGTGGAAAGATAATGGGTACGCTAAAGCTTTGAGATTTCAAGTCAATTTTTTCCTGTTTGAAATCAGCATATTTTCTGAACAAAAAAAGAAATATGGTTTTAAGAAAATTTGATTTTCAAATATGTTCAGAACTTTTCCTTCAGAGGATTTATGATCAAAATAACAAGCCTTAGCTCTGCATCTATCGGACTCGCGAGCCTTCCAATAACAATCGTCGGTCTGGAAACTGTCTGGGAGACAACTTGGCAAGAAGCAACCTGGCCATTTGGCGAGAAAAGAACATCTTTCAATAAATCTTCTGGCGAAAGATCATCAACATTTTCTGGAACGAGAGCGAGAGCGGCGTCTTCGAGGGATGAAGCAGAAAGAGAGGTCTGGATCGATGCTTCGTTGAGGTAATGCTGAATATCGAGCACGCCACGGGCCTCGTCGATAAAATCCTTCAACGGGACGACATTGCGCCTTGAACATTTTGTTAGAAAAAGTATCTTTGTTAAGGTGATTTAGGTTGATCAAAAGTACCTTTTCCGCTCTAGCGTAGCGATATTTTCCTCATCCATTTTCTCTGTTGCCCTTTTCTTTCTTCAAATTTCAGTAAAACAGCTTGTAATTTCGAACTCTTCTTCAAACAGACGTTCTTTTGTCTATCTCTTGAAAAATAAAAAAGTGCTGAAAAAAGGAATCTGAATGCAAAATGCGCCGGGGGCAACACTACGCCCAGGAATGTTCTGAAACGGGCCGGAACGGGCTTCAGCGATTCTTTCTCTGAGATAAGAAAAAATGTGCAAGATCGTGACAAGTTGAGTTGTTTGGGGATTATGTAAGTTTCGCGGGGGATGAGTTTTTGCGCGAAATAAATCAATTAACGCAATTTTACTTTTTCAATTTTAAGAGTGATGGGAGGAAAGATTTGATTCACGCCAATTGAGAGCGTGATAAGATTATCGAAATTTATTTGCCGGGTGATAATTTAATTGGGATTAACATCATCATTAAAATACGTAAACTAGTGCTAGGAATTGTTTATTCAAGTTTTTATTTTCAAAATAATGATAATGATAAATAAATAAGATCATTGATCTTTATGAGCATTGGGATGCACATACAGGTAATATCAGCTATACTATCTCAAATTATTATTTCCGCAAAAACAAAAATTCTCAAGAAAAACGAGGTTCTTATGGTGTTTTTTTAAACAGTTCGTTTTCTTGATAAAAGTGAAAAAATAACTTTTTGACTCCGGATAATTGATTCACCTGCTCAATCAGCTAATTAAGGACCTGCACGAACCTGATCAGCTGGCGCTAGGTGCAAGTTGCACCTCCTTATCAAATTTGATTATCAGCAGATGGCAATATGTGCACCTTAATTACCCGTAATTCTGGCTTGAGGTGCACCTTATTCAGGTGGTGGCGCACTTTACTTCATGCATAAAAACCAGTCAGAAAATCGACAACTCAACATTCAAACTTTCTCAAACTCACAATCAACAAGCCGAATAACTTGAAATATGACGAAAATCTCTTCCATCGACGTCCAAAGCCGCGGAATCAAGCGACGATCCAAGTCGCAATCTTCTCGTCTTCGATGGTCTGCGACAAAAATCCGCAAGTCCATTTCTGAAAAGAATCTCGACGAAGTCTTCGCCGTGGAAGTGTCCGAAAATCGCGTCAGACGTCATTCCGTGATGAACACACCGATCAGAAACAAAACCGATTTCACGACTCCACCCTGTCCTGGTTCTTGCCCGGAAAGAAAGCAAAAGACTACGATGGTGAAAACCTTCAAGGGTTTCAAATCGATCAAGTCAAAAATCTCCAAATTGCTTCACCCAGGTCGAAAGCCAAAGCCCGTTCCAGTATTTCGAACTCTCAACAGAAAAATCTCCGACGATTCCGTCGTTTTCTGGGAAGAAGTTTACCCCGACAGCCCAATTCCAAGCAGAAGAATGAAAATCAACAAAATTGATGAATAACTTTTGCAAAAATCCAAGTTCAGTCTTTTTCTTTTCCTCTTTTAAAAAAAACTCAAACTGAAAAATAAAAATAATTTAAAAATTATTCGCGACTTTATTTTTTAAAATTATATTGCACGCAGGTTAATTTTTTACATGGCGCGAGGTTTCGTTCGGTACTCAAAATCGTCGACGACTTCGCGAGGCTCGAAACTTTCAACTGAGCGTAAATCGAAGCCTCTTTTATCTAAAAACGAAAATTCTTTGCTAATTGTTTTTGTGTTTTTACCTAATGATTCGTAAATTTTGTCCGTTGAAATTGGTTGATTATCAGTAAAGTTGTCATTGATGGTGCCATCGAAGGTCGTCGGTCCGTAGTACTTGAGAAGATCTTTTTCCAGCTTGTATTGTTTGAACGAAATGACACTAGAAATTATCTCTTACGGCTCTTACATCATTTTTTCGAAACTTACGCGAGAATGATGAAAAGAAAAGCCGACAAGAAGAAGCAAAAAGTCGCCGGGATCCAAGGAATCAGATCTCTATGCAGTAGAAATTGCTTCGTTTCGTAAAAGATCACACTTTGAGCACCGATATAAACTAGAACTCGTCAGAATAAATCGCGAGAGAGTCACTTACTGCAATATGCGAGTCCAACAAAACAGAAGAGAGATGCAACTATCGAAAACCAGGCATAGAGCGTTGTCATTTTTGTCGACTGCTTGCACCCGAAAATAACTCCGAAAATAGAAATTACAAAAGCGAATCCAGCCAAAACAACAAGGCCGATTTCAAATTCCACTGTAGGCCTGAAAAAATTGATGAAATTAAAAAAAAGAGAGGAAAAGAAAAATACCTGACATGGTCTTCTGTTTCTTTTATTTTCGTCCCCACTATTTCGGCCTCTTGAAAGACCCAAAAAAGCGAACTCAAAGTTGCTCCAAGACTGAAAAAGACTGTACAAAAGACAACTTTCAGAAACAGTCTGTAGGAGTCCCAAATGACCCCGTATCGTGACATCGTTTTTTCTCTTTGTTTCTGGTTTTGCGGCGCTTTCTCTTTTAGGGTTCCTTTTTTATTAGGGCCTGCTTTTCGTATCTTTCAAAAAGGCGAAAACGGTTGAGAATCTCTCTTTTTTATGATCGTTATGAGTAGATGACTAAAAGTTGATGCGGAGTGCGCGCTTGAGAGCTCGTGAATGTACAACTCAATTAAAAATCCTCTTGGCATAACTTGAGGATCATAAAAAAATGAAGCGAAATGAAGCGGCTTTAGATAAATAAAGATTTGTAGGCTCATCCGCGCCGCGCCGCCGGAAGAATGAGGAGTATTGTTGCTCTTGAAAAAAAAGAAGAAGAGACAATTTGGAGTCTTGCTGATTTTATTGTCAATAAATCTAAAAGAGTGGTGTTCCCTATGGACGTATACAGTAATCAACAGGAACTTCATAAAGAACTGGAATCCAATTTTTATCTGGATACTCTCCGACGACTTCTGTATGAATTAATAAATCTCCTTCGAAATCGAGTCGCTCAATTTCATGAGGACTTCTGTCTCCAGACACGATGAAAATTGAATACTCGATCATTATTGCCGATCCGTCCGTGTCAGCCTAAATCAAAAAAATATTCTCAAAAAAAATATTTGTCATATTTAGGGGGTGAACAGTGAAATGGCAGTGAATGGGCAAAATTAAAAGTTTAGAAAACTAATTTGAATCGATGTATATAGATAAAACACATCATAAAAAACATTTAATTCAATAATTGTTAATTAAAAAAACGCTGTTTTCCATCATAAACGCCAATTTTCTCATGAAGATAACAGTTTTTTCACGATAACTTTTGATCTCAACCTTCCTCAAGCCTTAATCAAAGATAATCTTAATCTACAGAAAAAATGCTTTCAGAAACTTATAAAATCACTTTGTGCACTTGTGTGCAAAAAATTCTAGAGCTAATTATTTGTCCAAACTCTATGAGTTGGCCCTCTAGGGGTGTTCGAATCCCGGCAATGACACTTTTTTTTCATTCCGATTTTCCTCGAAACATTGCGTTAACTTGATCATGTGACTGAGTTTGAGTCATAATTAGTCCTCCGGAGGACTTTTTTGCTTGGAATCAATTCCTGGACGACTGAGAACTTCCGCTTATTAAATTCAGTCAGCCCCGTGAAATGGGCTTGACGGCCCTTCGGGCCCTCTCAGCCCCGTCCCTGGCTTTTAAATTGAAATGGGCTTGACGGCCCTTCGGGCCGTCTCAGCCCCGTCCCTGGCTTTTAAATTGAAATGGGCTTGACGGCCCTTCGGGCCGTCTCAGCCCCGTCCCTGGCTTTTAAATTGAAATGGGCTTGACGGCCCTTCGGGCCGTCTCAGCCCCGTCCCTGGCTTTTAAATTGAAATGGGCTTGACGGCCCTTCGGGCCGTCTCAGCCCCGTCCCTGGCTTTTAAATTGAAATGGGCTTGACGGCCCTTCGGGCCGTCTCAGCCCCGTCCCTGGCTTTTAAATTGAAATGGGCTTGACGGCCCTTCGGGCCGTCTCAGCCCCGTCCCTGGCTTTTAAATTGAAATGGGCTTGACGGCCCTTCGGGCCGTCTCAGCCCCGTCCCTGGCTTTTAAATTGAAATGGGCTTGACGGCCCTTCGGGCCGTCTCAGCCCCGTCCTGGCTTTTAAATTGAAATGGGCTTGACGGCCCTTCGGGCCGTCTCAGCCCCGTCCTGGCTTTTAAATTGAAATGGGCTTGACGGCCCTTCGGGCCGTCTCAGCCCCGTCCCTGGCTTTTAAATTGAAATGGGCTTGACGGCCCTTCGGGCCGTCTCAGCCCCGTCCCTGGCTTTTAAATTGAAATGGGCTTGACGGCCCTTCGGGCCGTCTCAGCCCCGTCCCTGGCTTTTAAATTGAAATGGGCTTGACGGCCCTTCGGGCCGTCTCAGCCCCGTCCCTGGCTTTTAAATTGAAATGGGCTTGACGGCCCTTCGGGCCGTCTCAGCCCCGTCCCTGGCTTTTAAATTGAAATGGGCTTGATTACGGCTGGGATTTGAAGAAAAGATAGAGATGATCAGTCTCATTTCTTCCCAAACCCCGCCCACACCCATTTTTCAATAAACTTCAGTTTGTCGTTCCCGATTTTTAATTATGGTTTTTGAAATATCAATTTTTTATATAGATTTCTCTTCTTTCTTCAATAAATTCTTCCATCAGATGAGGTCCTCCGGGGTCCTCCGAGGGTCCACGTGATCAAATTATTAGATTTATCAATGCTTACGTTTCGGTTAATAACCATGCCGAAGGAGTCCCTGGAAAAGATTATTCTTCATTTAATTTGCTTAAATTCTTCCATCATCTAGGTCCTCCGAGGTCCTCCAAGATGTCACGTGATTAAAATTCAGGAAAAATTTACATGATCAGTGATAATCAGCAATCAAAATCATGCATAGAAACCCTAGTTACGTCGAGTTAAGGAAAAATCAGATTTTGACCTCAGCTGACCCCACGTGACCTTTGATGACCTCAAGTCATGTGTCAAAATGATCAGTGGATCAAGGGCTTTCCATCGATGTGTTATTCATCTCTATTAGAGGATGATAAAAAATTCAATTTTTTCACCGTTCACCCCCTAGTCATATTACGTTTTTAAGACTGCCGATTTCTCGCCAAGCATACTCTTCAAAAATCCAAATTTTCGAATGATGAGTATGTTTATCGAATTCATCAACCCCGTATCCTCCTGCCAGCAAAAGATTGCCTGTTGGAAGCTCCATCAAAATATGATAAGCAACGCTAAAAAGGGATGAAATTTATAACACATTATTGATTTATTTAAGACTAGGGTGGTCGATTTGGCCCAAAGCAGAGCTCATAAACTCTGGACTTATGAACGCTAAAAAACCAGTAATGGCTAAAAATAAAGATCTATCCTAGATCTTCTGGATTACAGAAGGTTTTTTTTTTGTTCTGCCAAGAAAAAACTCACTTCCGGAGGCTTAAAAGTTGGCATCTCGGCCAAAATCGCGAAAATAGCCAATATTCAAGGCTCAAAAACTCCGGAATTCGGCAGAAATCTTGGCAGAACAAAAAAACCTTCTGTAATTCAGAAGATCTAGGATAGATCTTTATTTTAAGCCATTACTGGCTATTCTAGCATTCATAAGTCCAGAGTTTATGAGCTCTGCTTTGGGCCAAATCGACCAGCCTAGCCTTAAATACTTGTGTGGAAAATCGGTTGACTTGGACCAGCCAGAAGAATCGAGAATCTCACTTCTGTTCCTTCCATCCCCCTGGGAACTTCCTACAGTCATTGGTTTTCCCCTGTAGAGACC
This sequence comes from Oikopleura dioica, assembly GCF_907165135.1. NCBI lineage: Eukaryota > Metazoa > Chordata > Appendicularia > Copelata > Oikopleuridae > Oikopleura > Oikopleura dioica. The sequence goes on along the minus strand of NC_137293.1, from coordinate 1,403,258 downwards.
GAGTTTTCCACCTCGATGTGAATATTTTGTTTCGAAGGTTGATGTTAACTCTGTCGATTCAGAATCATAAACCTCGCATTTCCAGTGAGGATAGTGGATGTCAAAGCAAATTAACGCTTTTCCGCCATCTTCTATTGGAAGCGCAGCAGACAAAAACCCCATCCCGTTAATTAATCGTTTTGATATTTCTCTCCATTCGCAGTGTATCAATTTAGCAATCTGAATTCAGTTATTTCAAGGAATTACGAGTTTTCTCACTTTATGGTTATCCGAATCTCCGCCGAAAATATACAGTTCATTTTTGAGAAGAGCATGAGGAGCGAATAAGACATAGTCGTCTGTAGGTGCTCCGATTGAAACAGATCTATTCAACGATCCCTGACGAGTCCCATCTAAGGTCATCGAAAACGCCTCCATCAAGCTTTCGCCCATCACTAATAATGCCGGGCTGTCTTTCTTTTTGTCTTCAGAAGTGTAATAAAAAGAATGCACTACTGTGCGATCGTCTAATTTAAAGACACGGATTTTTCTGTTTTCGACAGTTTCAAGGCCCGTTATTTTGATAACTGATTTACTTTCGTGTTTAATTTCGGAATACTTTCATAAATTAATAATTTTTTTGCCCCTTTAAATTTGGGGAGGCGTCAGGAACCGACAAAAAAATTCGACAAATTTTGCGTGGGCGGCTGCTCGGCTGCTTATTGGTCAGTGAGCCGGGCTTCTGATTGGTTGAAAATTTCCACGCAAAATTTGTCGAAATATTTTTGTCGGTTCCAGACACCTCACCTTAAATTTCTGTAATGAAGGGTTAATTAACTTTTCCTCATGAATTTCAAGAAAAGACTCCATTGATTGTGCTGGCGTTAAATTGAATAGTACTTTTCGTAAGTTTTTAGCATTTGTCTTCAAAACAACTTTCTCCTCGAAAAAATCCGAATTCATCCAGACTGAGCCATTTCCATAAACTCCAAACAAAAAGAAACTTTTCCCGTCGAAGAAATTGCCTCCAAGAAACTTGGTTTCTTTAAATTTCTGATCATCGTCCCGGAATTTTATTTTGAATTGAAAACTGTCATGTCCATTCAACTTCATTTCGAACGTCGAAATATGTTGCAGCTCTTTTAGCGCGAAGAAAATAACATCGGGAATTATTACTTTGTGATTTTCGAAAAGGGTTCCCGGGTGAGGAAATAGCGGCTGGGATATAACATTTTTAGCAAAGGAAGGGAACACGTCATCGTGAAACGCGAATAAAGGATTGCTGGTCACGTGCATTTTCTCGTTCGATCTTCGTTGGACAAATTCAAGCTCGATTGTCGCTGCTCAAGGGTTTTTAAGGGGCCCCTTATTTAATAATCAAGCTATTTTAACCCTCTCCGAAGTTGAATCGGATTTCAAAAATGACATCAAAAACATTATTTTGGAAAAAAAGTTTTTCGTCATTTATAAATCCGTGTCCGAAATACTCGCATTCGTCGTTGTTGTATCCTCTTTGATCTGTGTAATTGGGATCGTCTTGAGAAAACAACCTCGAAAAGCAGCGTCGCTTACGTTCATATTTAATAAGAGAATCGATCCATTCGCGCCCCAATGTCAGAAATTTACCGTCGTTCTCCAATAGCACAGAATAAAGTGTGTTTGACAAATAGACACTTCTCGTCACAACAATCAATAGAAGTCGCTCCAAATCGATCTATTCTCGGTTGAGAAAAAAAATATCTGACAAGAATCCTGTGCTATTTTAGCAGCAAGAAAAATGATGTTTTCAACCTTTTTCAATGGAACAACATGTACAGGATTCAAATCCCTTAATTCAGCTGGCAATCTGATTTCATTTTTCTTCCATCCTTTCTCAAACTCTTCCTCTTTTCTGATTCTGTTCAATTTGTAAGTCGTTGACAGTTTGATGTAATGATCGCCCATTCTTATACTCATCAATTGAAATATCCCATTATTGCTGATTGAGGAGAGTTTCGCGTTGAAGTGGTTGCTTGCGATGTAGCCCTGAGCTTCTTCGAAGCGGTTTAAGTTATAATCTGGCGCGTAATAGAAGCATTTTTCTTCTCTGCCAGTTGGACGGCTTTAAATGGTCAATTTAACAATCTTTAATAAAATAATCATATCCTTCTAAAATCCTGTCTTTTGACCGTTTCCAGATGACGACAACTGGAAAAACTTGGATATCTTTATTTTCCCCGCGAATGAATATTTGGGTGACCCTCCGAATCCCTGGGCACCCTCCGAATCCCTGGGTTTTTGGGAAAAGTCCAGGGATTCGGAGGGTGATGTTCTAGAAAACCCCTACAAAAGATCAAAAAAATCTTTTATTTATCATTTTTCAAAATATACTAAAAACTTAAGCACTTTAGAAGATAACTTGTATGTCATATTTGATTAAACGCCAACCCTTAAAAGAAGAAAATTGAATGAAAGCAGAAAGTAATTTTCCAACAGACATTTTTTTCGAAATTACTATCAGACGATATAAATGAAGATTTAAGGCTTAAAAATTATTTTAATTTAACCAATAGTGGATGCTTATAAATATATACTAATATAAAAATATAATGCGTTTGCTAAAGTTGTTTTTCTTTTAACACTAACCAATTATTAGAGAAAACTAATTAATGAATCTGCTGTAAAACAGCTAAAAGACATTTCTAGAACATTTCGGATTTGACCCTCCGAATCCCTGGGTTTTCGATTTTGCCCAGGGATTGGGAGGGTACCCGGAATATTTCGTGTGTTCCGATAGACGATCCAAAGTGGAATACGAAGAAACCGCTTCAAGTCGAGTAAAGATATCATTAAATTGAGTTTGCCTACATTTGCTTGAGTCCATTCCTTATGAAGACCGGCCTAGTTCCAGTTTCCGTCAATGTAAGCAAGTTTCCAAGAGCATCGACCAAATAATGCACGCCTTTTAAAAAAGTTGCACCAGCTGACTTTTATGTTTTACTGATATGATAATATCGGGGATACCCTTAAGTAATTGACCTAAAATCGTCATATGAAGGTTTCATAGAGCGATTTTATGTTGATTGTATCAACTTGATACCCTAAAAAATTCGAGAGAAATGTTTTTTCATAAAACGTTCATAAGCATAAAAAGATTCAGGAATATCTGGTTGTTTACAATTGCCGTCAACATCCGAAAATATAATTGGAAGTTTCTGTGGTGCGATATTCCTATTCGCCCAACGCTTCTTCAGAATTTGGAGATCTTGATCTGATTGAATGGTTATTCTGAAATTGTTCTGATATTTGTTGTCATTCAACGTCATCATCATTTCATTCGACATCTGCTCGTCTGTCGAGCTCTTCTGCAGATCGAAAACGGGAATCAGCCTCTGTCGCGATTCAAATTTTTCACAGTCGTAAAATGGGCAAGGACACCCATTCAAACAGTACTTTTGGGATGGGCAAACTTCTCCAGCGGCATCTGAGGATCTTGTGAGCTCGAAGCAGATTGACTCACACAGCGAAATCGGGTTCCTCCTTGTTGATTTCAAAACGAGCGAATTCGAACAAAGATGGCGGCAGATTTTCTGATCGTAAAACTGTTTCTTCTGACAACGCAGAAGGTTAACATCGTTTTCTTCTTCGGAGAAAATACGGGGTTCATTTTCTCTCGGCACAACTTGAGCAGCATGTTCAGGAAAGACAAATTTTCGAGTTTCAAAGCATTCTCTCATCAGATGCCCGCAGTGGTCCATTGTCGCCATTTGAACGCATTTCTTGTATTCTCGATGGCATGTCGTGGTCAAAAAAGTTGTTTTACCGCGGGATTTTTCCAAGGAATAAAAATTTGCTATTATAAATTTTCATATAAGCTCATGAACAGTACCTATGAGCATAACAGTAATCCAGAAAATAGAACCAAGCGACAGATAACTGTAAAGCTGGCGATCTGTAGCGTTTCCATGCTTCGCCAAGCTCATCTTTGCAGTCACCTTTTTCTTCCATGTCTTTTTGTTGCCTGATTTTTGTAAATCATATTCTTGGGTGCGAATGCTTCGAGTCGTCAAAACATAATCGGGCAACAAAAATATTTTTTTTCTTTTTCGTCTCAAGACACCAATGCAGTCACAGTCAAGGCACTAATTTTAATCAAGTTTTATTTATTGTTGGTTTACAATAATTATACCCGTATCTTTTCTTGAAAAAATAAATTTCTTATCTTCTTATTATTTTCTTCGATAACCATTGCAAGCGATATTTTGGAAAGAAAAATAACGTTTGTGTGAGTACCGCTTTCGTTCTTCACGAACAGTTCTTCTTTTCTGACAGCTCGACAGGTGAGTCGCCGGTTTTTTTTTCTTTTTGAATGTCACGAATCCGGAGTGGGTTTTGGTACTGCACGATCAAGAGCATGAACGAAATCGAATTCGGGCAATTGACGAAAAGTTATTCAAGAAATAATAATTATTAAATGATCAAAAACTCTCCGTGTCGGGGAATCGAACCCCGGTCGCCCGCGTGACAGGCGGGAATACTCACCACTATACTAACACGGATGGGAGAAGAAGTCGTCAGAGAGTTATATGGACCCGTGTCAAAGATCATCAAAATTTCTGTATTCAAAGTTTTTGACTTTCGTGAATAACTTAAACTTTACTTAAATCCAGACTCATTTGCATCTGAATAAAGATAAATGCTCAAGAAAAAAGGAGATTCTTCAATCTATAACAACTCATAATTGTCTGAGACCCCAGCAGCTGCTTTATTTAAATTCCTCTCAATGCATTTCTCATGAAAGTACAGTGACGTGCAGTATGAATAGTTTAATTTTTTGGGCTTTTAAATTTTTACAGGTTTCAGCGACAGATTGGAAAACTGATGTGGCGAATGTGGCAGAGTTTATGATAAAATATGGGGCGACGAAATGGGAAATCACATGGGGCATCAAAGTGAGTTTTCCCTAAGAGAAACCGGTTTGAAATTTTCAGGAATCACTTCAAAATGCTGGTTGGACAGACAATTCAAATTTCTTGATTATTTCCTACAGCAATAGTCAAGGAAAATCGTATTTTCGATGCAATCAAGGAGAAAACTCGTGTTTTCGCGGAGAATATGCGGATGACAAGGGGAAAACTGCATCGGTTTTTGTCGTGAAACATACGGACAGGTAAGGTAGGAGCTTTCTCCATAGAAAATTCAAATCATCGAAATTAAAGAGGTCGACCAGCACCGGACTGGGTAGAATTCATGTGGGCGGTAACTCATCCTTCTGACAGCCGATTTAGTGATACTGAAAATACCTTCCATGCGTAAGTCTCATCACATTTTCCAGAGTCCATACTCTTTTTAGTCCACCAATCAATGCAGATCTTAATTGCATCCCTGATGCATACTGGGCTTACTACAGCGCTGCGACGGCCCGATTCTCCGAACTCAACGGCGAGTCCGTTGATGGCCCCGGAATTTGGTTCTCCTACTGCGGTGGCGATGGAAATTACCCAGTGGAAGACTACGGCTGGGAAAACGACGATTGCGGGGAAAATAAACAAGGAGCATTTGCTGTCAGCATCGCTGGAAAGAACACAGACTTTTGGGAAAGATACTTGCTAGACGACAGAAGAAAGGAAAACAAGAGCTGCAACAATCTATCAACAATAATTCATCCTAACTGGTGCTCGACAAATTGCAGCCCAAACGAGCAGCAGGGATGTGCTGATCTGTAAGCTTTGCTTTTACATTATGAAAGTATCAAAAATTCTAGTTGCATTGATCGAAAACCAGGTTCCAATCCGCCATCGTCGCCAAAATTCAGCGATCAATTGGAGTACTACTCGTTGGGATGGTCGAAATGCTGCCTTACTCTTGGGATTCTCCCAGATCAAGTTAGTTGAAAGCCTTTATTTATACAACTGTTTTCATACTTTGTACTGATCCGTCTCAATAAAAATTTATAAACTTGACTTTTTTTTGCGATTTTTGTTTATTTACTTGAGATCAGAAAATTGTCATGTCACTATCATCACAGGCAGATTCTCGGACAGGAGAAAATAGAAAGTACATTTTTCATATTCAATTTTCTGCTCTCGTTCAGAGAGAAATATACAGTGTGGTTGCAATTTGCGTGAATTCAAAGAAGAGAGGGGGAAGGAGGGTTTCTTGTGACCTTGACTGTTCTTTTCTTCCGAAAAGAGTTTCGTAGAAAAGAATCATTGAGTACAGTCGGTTATTTCAGTCACGATTCTGAGAGATTTAGAAATAGGGAAAGATAGAGAAGCAGAATTAGTAAGAATGTTAAAAGCAGATTACAGAGTAAAATTAACTATTGGTGCAAAGAAACTTTTATCAAATTTACTTTTGCTCGCCGTCGAAATCATCCTCGGTCCAGGAGCAAGTCTCGCCTGCTTCCATGCACTCGTTGATGCAGAAGGATTTGCAGTCTCGAAGGATCGGGGAGGGCTTGGCAAGGTTCAAACCGTCGCAGTAGCCGATGGCGAAGTCCTGAAAATGGTTGTCAGAATGAAGCAAACGATTGAAGAAGGGGTCGTCTGGTGTTTGAAAGAAAGGTCTTACCTTGCAAGTGCTCTCAGATCCGCTCAAGCCAGACTTGGTGTAGCAGTGTTCGACAGAGTTTCGCTGGGCAGGGTCTCGGATCTCCATAATTTCGTCCAAAATCTCCTGGATCTGGACTCTGAAATGTGCGGTTAAAATCAGCGAAGAAGATAATTCTTGTTACCTGGTAGAGTATTTCCACCAAGAAAGACAGTTGGCCTTTGTGATCTGGTTGGCGATTTGTTTGCAGGCGTTCTTGCAGAAAGCTCGCTCTTCCTAAAAAAAATGGAGATAAAAAAGGGGGTTGAAAAAAATCTATGTTACCTTGATTGGAACCTTCTCGGCCTTCTTAGCCTTGACTTTCTGTTTCATCTCAGCTCTATCGGCAGCAGCTTCGGCCTTCGCAACTCGCTTGGCGTGCTTGGCGTTCTTCTTGTCCATGCAAGCATTGAGCTTCTCCTTGAACTTGGGAGTGTCTTGCTTGTTGCCAATGGTCGATTTGCATTCCTGCTTGAATCGGGCTTGTCGGTCTTCATCGGACTCGCTCAAATCCACATTTCTGGCGAGGCTAAAATTGTGAAATTAGTTTTCAGGACTCATTTTTTCAACACTTTTCTTTGAAAATATATCTCTCATGGAACTTACTTGGCAACTTTGGCGTCGAATCCTTGGGCGGAAACTGCGGCGATGACGAAAACGCTGAAGAGCTTCATTTTTCTGCGATCTGAGTTTTTGGAAGGGACAAAAACTAAAAACTGTGTTGAATTGAATGAGCAACTGATGACTTGAAGCTGATTTTATACAAAGTCCGATAATCTCTAGAGTGCGCTTGCGACTCACCGAGGTTGATCCGAAGAGTTAACAGCGCCACCATTTGTGAAGTTGAGTTCGAATCAGAGGAGTCGTCTGATAAAAAAAAACGGACAAAAAATTATCAAAGCTCTAATTTATACACGTTTAACAAAATAATTGAATCTAAGAAAGAAAAACAAAAAAAATATATATAAAATTTTAACGCGAATTGAAATATATTTTTACGAAATGTACAATTATAATCAACAATTTAAATTTTCATATCTGAAATTAAATTGAATTAATTTCAGACGACGCGATGTTGGCATCTTTCGCCCTGGTTGGAACCATGCACGGGTTTTCAATATCCAAAGTACCATATACGACGATGAATATTTTTTTCAAGGCTTCTTTAAGTTGTTTGGATGGTTTTATCTCATAGAAATAATCAAGCAAAATTAAGATGACGCTTACAAAATTAACAACATTGACTCTTTTGTAAGCCTCTGGCTTGAAATTGACGAAGAGATGAATGTCATCTCGTTTAAAAATATAGCTTTGAGCTATAAGCAAGAACATTTCAAGCTTTGGAAGTGCGCAAATTCTCGCTTGAATGTCTTTTGTCGTAGTTATACCACGAAATAATAGTTCTTGAAATTTGTTTATTCTTGTATGCTCGAAGAAATGCGTTTTCGTGTTTCGCAAAAACTTGAAATAAGAATGAAGCAAATTTTTGCGATAATACTTATTTCGTCCGCTAGAGAAGTCAAATTTTTCATCGAATTTCTCCTCTGGCATAATACTTGAACGATTAACAACAGAATTAGAATGATGAAAAAGGAGCTTAGTCCAATCCTCAACTGGCCCTAGTTTACGTGCGTTACTTTCTTCTTTGAGAAGTAAACTAGAGATCATTTCATTCGTCAATATGAAATAAGTAATCGCATAGGGGCACTCATGAGGCAACATATCAAAATTAAGAACGACTCCTCTTTGATGACAGATATCAGCATCGCCGTAGTTGTATGACTTCTTTGATTCGTCTTTGGATGTCTTCTTCTTCACTCCATCGACTTTGGACCCGTAAGTATCCCCGCACAACTGAATCCAATTTAAGCTGTTGAAAAATATGATGCTGAAATCGTTTCTGGCTTTTAATTTATCAATAATAGCATCAAGATTTTCCCTAAGTTCAGGTGTAAGGATAGGGTCTTGAATCTCTATCGGCCATTCTTTCGTGTTGTACCACTTATATCTCTGATTCAATGTAAGGCTGTGCCAGCATTTGTCAGCAGTACTGTTTTCATTGCCCATATTTATAAAAAGAAATTCTGAAATGGTTAACGATGGAACTGTTCTGCTTATATACGAGAAACCCTGACAAATATTGAACATTTTGACCTGATTTTGCTTCGTTAAACTCCCACAGGAAGCGTGGCAACATATCCCGCAGCGTGATAATTAAGTAAGGCGGAAAAGATCTAATTGCCAAATTGGGTAGAAAGGGAAGATTATAAACTAAAACGGACAAATCATCCTATCCCCGGAAAATCCGGACAAATAGTATAGAAAGGACAAGACTTAGATAATGAGTGCAGGGCGCAATCTATCTCGTGGCTAGCTTAGATTTAATCCGACTCTAAGAAAACAAGTGGCATCCCGTTTTCAAAGTTCGTAGACAAAAGTGCATCTCAAAGGACCTAGACACGTTTTAGGAAAGCATTTCGCGCATTTTCAGGTTTGAACTCGTTGTTGAGTTTTCTCGGCGGATTATTGAGGTCAAGTCGAGCGAACGTGTGCGAGAAGAGGGGAACTTCCGAGAGGATTAGACTTAGAATGTCGACTCCGCTTTCTAAAACACAAATCTTTGATAAGCGCAAAAGACGATCAGAACAAGTAAGTGTTTATCTTGACGAAACGGAAGGGGAAGGGTTACTAATGCTTCGAATAACAAAAAGGGCTTTGAAGTTGACGCTAGTTGGATTATTTTCATGTTGCAATTTGTTTCATTGTTCCGTTGTCGCAGTTTTTCAGTGCAGTAGTTTTGTTAATAGCGATTCTTTCAACCGTGAAGTTCACAGGTGAAAAGAAAACCTACAGAGAGAGAAGGCTTAAACTGAAAAGCATTCTAAGATTATCAAATTGATCTTGAAGCTGGGCTTGTCCGTGATCATATAGCCGAGTAATAGAGGCCTAAAAGTTTACCCACCGAATACTTCGGTTTATCCGCCACGCTTTCAACAAGCTCTAGAATTGATCTCACCCTGCCATCTGTTTTAGCTGAATGTTCTAATTTTAAAGCGAGCGAGGGCTCAAGTCCTCAAATTAAGCCTAGGTTCAGTGACCCTTTCTTTCAACGACACGTCATTATAATTCCTAAAAGGTCTTTTAGCCGGATTTTCTGAACTTTGTCTCGAATTTCTAATGACACAGTTCAAAAGTATAATCGGCGCTTTCAACGACTTTGAGAAATTTAAGCTTCTTATGAAAGACTAAAAAGGTACTGCCTATTCGGTTCAAAATCGGCTTGAAAAGGTGCGAAAAGCGAGGTCACGTGAAAGGGATGAATGGCCTTGAAAGACGCCAGAAGACTGAATACATGAGTACCTCCCAAAATCATTGCATGGGCGATAAGCTGGCCCCTGATTGAGGTTCTCGCCCAGTCCTCAAGTGTAAAAAAGAGAAAACACCTTCGCAGAAAATGGTTCTCACAGGTACAGAATCCTCCCAACAAGAAGAATTTACCATCTTTCTCCTTTAATTTCCGAGCGAAATTTAAGGAACCCCTCTCCAACAGCTGATGGAATGCGCCGGCCAAGGCAAAGCCAATTTGGTCGAAGAAATTCTCAAGAAAACGCGGCGTGGAAAACCCATGGTTACCGCCAATGAATTCGACCCCGCCGGATACACGGTCTTTGGCCGAGTTGCTCGGGAATCACCAGCTCCTCTCGTCCGAGCTACGTTGGATACCCTTAAGAAATTCGGCGGCGAGATCAATACAAAATGCCATTCAGGAATCGCGAACGAACTTTTCGAAAAATGCCGGGCAGACGAGTTCCTCTGTTGAATCTTGTCTGTATTCCATTTCACACGTTTTCTGTCCAGTTAAAATTGGATCGGTCAGTGTCAGGGGATTTCCCTCAGGAAATCCTTAACGTGCCAAAACTTTTGAAAAAAGGGGTTCCGAATCGCGGATAAGGTTTCACTCCCATTCAGGAGGCGATTTTAACTCGAAAGGATCCTGCTGCCTGCGTATCCGCTTTCAAAGGTATTGAAATCTCCGAATAAAACCGAAAGAACTTTCTCAAAACTAAATAATACAATAAAAATTCTCAAGAAAAAAACGTGAGATTTTCAACACAAAAGTTGGATTTCCGCTGGCGCTGATACAAAAGTGCTATCAGGACCAGGCAATAGTCTCCTTCATATGCTTCTCCAGGCACGTGATGCTCAATTAGCAGTGCTATCAATTAAAATGGGAGCAATTTGAGCAATACTGATAACAGGAGGATATCCCCTGCTGGGATCCAAGACCCACTGCCAGACTTTTAATCGCTGCTGGAATTCATCCAAAGGTAAAATTCTACAGTGTAGAATCTACACTCACAGCTGAACAGAAAGCACTGAAATTCAATAACTGTAATTCTAGTGCACGAATGACGAGGGTCAAAAACCCTGTGATATGAAAGGAACTTGGACTGAAACTGAAGATATCCGCGAAGAAATGTAAGCTGCGAATTAGCCAAATTAGGTTAAGACTCCCTTATTTTAGGTACATCATTCTCGGCGAAAGACCAAACGATGATGTCAAGAAAATCTACAACTAACTAAAGAACTCCCTGCTATATGCTGGTTCCACATTTCTAACATCTAACAGAGTCAATAAATGCATCACCTCTATGCACTAGATTGCTTGGAAGATACCCAAATCTTCATAAATACTTGATTGAAGCTTTTATTAGAAATTTATTTGGGCTTGAACACAACTAAATCGACCTTCTGATCATGCTCTTCTGTTGGAATATCATCAAAGATCTGCTCCGCGAAAGCCAGAGCGATTTTCGGACATGCATTCTTCTCCATAAATCGATCGTAATAACCTAAACGCAACTTTTTCTATGAAATTCATTGAACTCCAAACCTCCTCCTCTTCCACAGCGCTTTCCACAGGAAGTGAAAGCTCTGCCGGGGACGATCATCAACTCGAATTCGTCGATAGTTTCATCGTTTGGCTCAGTTCTGATGCCATACTTGTCTTTTGGCAAGCTTTGTAGGGGAGTTTGGAGCTTAACGAAATGCATTTCACCGGTCGGATAGTATTTTGGCACACATATTGTTTTTCCAGTTCTAAGTCAAGATTCAGGAAATAATTACGATTACTTGGAGTCCTGTTTTGAGAAATCTCATATTTAATGCGAAGCTCAATGAATTCTAGGGGCCCTAGACTAGGGCAAATTGTATTATGCGCAAAAAGTTTTCAAACCAAAACTTGAAAAGGAAAGTTGAGCCCAAAATCTTTGTCCTTGGAGAATGAGCTCATCAATATTTGGCTCATCTTTGAGCGGCAAATACATGGCCACCACATTCGCGACTTTCCATTCTTCCCTATTTTGAACCGACGAAACAAGAAATTCACCTTGAAGAGGCAAATCCGAGCTTTTTGACAACAACTGCTTGACCAACTTGCGAATCTCTTTTTTCGACATTTTTATTGTTGAAATTGAAGAGCCAAAAAGAGTCTGAGTGTTTTTGGGTGTGGCAGCTTTTTTCTGCTTGAGAGAACGCAAGGAAATTTGAGTTTTTTTTTCTAGAAACATTTCCTAGAATTACTCTTAGGGTCATGAAAATGAATGAAGATAGAAAGAGACTGAGAATATGATGAATAATCAGAATAATGCGTAAAATAGGGTACCCATTAAAATCGACAAATTTTGATAGTCCCCCAAGGGAATCTCTTTTTTAACGGATTTTAGACTAACAAAGTCCGGGACCTCAAAATCCGTTAACCTTACGCCGCCAAACTAAAATTTCACCCCCCGCCGCCAAATGTGCCATATATGGCACATCATCTTTTCCGTCGTCCTAGGCCCCATATAATCGCCGAACCCGAACCTTAACCAAGATCCGAACACGAACCAGAACCCGAGCTCAAAAATGAACCCAAACCCAAGCCCAGACTATTGCCCGAAAATGAGTAAAAATGGAAGAACCCGAAATGATGACGGAGAGAAAAATGGGTTTTGGAAAGCCCTTGTGCCATATATGGCACATTTGGCGGCGTAGGGTTAAAACAGAGATCCCCTTGAGCGAAAAATACGCCAAACTAGGGACATTCTTGAGAAATTCGCTAGTTTCATTTTGGAGATTTTCAAGTTTCTTCAAAAGTCACATTTATCTCAAAGCCCTGATTGGTATTTATATAAGAAAACTGTAACTCGTCCCTGAAAGACCCCGTTCCAGCGAAAAGGATGGAAGTTACATAACGCGCGAATTTTGCGAGTGGAGCAGTCTGAGCGTCCGTTGCCACGTCCCGGTTCGTCAGAATGCGGCGGCTTGAAGCGCTGATTGGCTAAAGCTCCAATTTCTTCACAAATAGTGCAGCGCCCAAGTAACCGTCAGAGAATCTTCAGATTTTTACAAGAGATTATGACCAGAGACGTAAAAGTGTTATTTTTGAGTCAACGGATGATTAAACTTGACAGATTTGAAAATTTAATAAAAATCCAAAAAAGAGCATTTTCAGTTAGAAATTTCATTTTTATCATTTCATCTTCAGATTTGGCGCTCTTTCCTCACCAAAAAATTCGTTCCAAACCACTTTCCCCTCATTCGCCTTGAGAGAACATTTAGAGAGGTCGAATTTTAACCTTTTTATATTTTCTAGTTATGTAACCAATCAGAATTCAAATTCCTTGAGCTGTAGCCGGTTTGGGTCGCCCCGGCGTGTTGACCAAGTTACATAATAATGCGTGCCCAAATAAGGCAGAAATTAACGCCTACGCGTTTTGCAAAGCGTCCTACTTTTAGACAGAAGTGTTTTTCTTACTGTATTACTGAGCGAGAGATAGTAATCTGTGCCTCCTTCTTTGCACCTATTTTGAGAAATAAAAACATGGCCTACCCCTTTGAGCTTCAGTTCTTGTCGAGCGTTGATCAGGGGTAAGCTAACTTAATATTTTTCAAAACTTAGAGAAACGAACTTTATCAATAGAAATCGACCTTTTAACGACTCGAGAAATGGCACTTTTACGGCTCAAATGATTTGAAAGGTTCTTACCAAGGCGAAAAAGCCGCTTGCGGCTTTCGAGTCAAAATTATTTCTATTCTTCTTTGAACAGCTCAAATTGAGCTAAAAGAGGACCAAACAGAATATGACCTTATCATTTGAGTTGGAAGCCGCAAGCGGCTTTCTTTTTCTCTTTTTTTTCCTTTTTTCTTTCCGAAATTATTTTTTTCAAGCTTTTTCTAACCGTTCGTTCTTTTTTCAGATTGAAACCGCTTTAGCCATGGCCAAGAAGCTTAACTTCTTCGAAGAGTTCATGCTCTCTGGCGTTGCCGCTGGTGTCTCCAAGACCGCCGCCGCCCCCATCGAGCGAGTCAAGCTCCTCGTCCAGAACCAGGATGAGATGATCAAGCAGGGCGTCCTTGACCGACGATACACCGGTATTGTCGACTGCACCCGACGAACCATGGCTTCTGAAGGTGTCGGATCCTTCTGGCGAGGAAACCTTGCCAACGTCCTCCGGTAAGCTCGGATTCCTTCAGACTCAGACTAACGGTCTTCTCAGATACTTCCCCACCCAGGCCCTCAACTTCGCCTTCAAGGGACAGATCAAGGCTCTCTTCGCCACCTCCAAGGACGCCAGCAACGCCGTCAAGTTCGCCACCAACATCGCCTCCGGTGGTTTCGCTGGTTCCATGTCCCTCACCGTCGTCTACTCCCTCGACTACGCCCGAACCCGACTCGCCAACGACGCCAAGGGTAAGCATATGCTATAGCCTTTTGTTCGCCCCCTCTCTTCACTCCGAAGGCGCTTTGTTAATCTTTCATCTTCAGGCAAGGACGGTAAGCGACAGTACAACGGTCTCATCGATGTCTACAAGAAGACCATCGCCTCCGACGGTATTGCCGGTCTCTACCGAGGTTTCGCCATCTCCTGCGTCGGTATCTTCATCTACCGAGGTAACGCTCATCCATTCCTCCACTTTTCCTCATCCCTTCTAATCTAGGTCTCTACTTCGGTCTTTACGATACCATCAAGCCCATCTTCCTCGGACCTGATGCCTCCTTCATCGTCTCCTTCCTCCTCGGATGGGGTAAGCCAACAGTCATCCCTTCCTAGGTTAACATTTAACCCTTAGCCGTCACCGTCGTCTCTGGCCTCGCCTCCTACCCCATCGATACCGTCCGACGTCGAATGATGATGACCTCTGGAACTGGTGTCCACTACAAATCCTCCCTTGACTGCGGTATGCAGGTCATCAAGAACGAAGGCTTCATGTCCCTCATGAAGGGTGCTGGCGCTAACATCCTCCGAGGTAAGCTCTATCCCTTCTTTTAACCCGCTAATCCCTCTCTTCCCCAGGTATTGCTGGAGCTGGTGTTCTTTCTGGTTTCGATGTCGTCAAGAAGGCCTACATTGACATGCGAACTTCTTAAATTCTCCAGGAAGAGAACGAGGAACTGTATCAAAAAGGATGCATTCCAGTAACTAATTAAAACTACTATAATTTAGGCATAATTCTGTCTCAAATTGTACGTTAATTTTTATTACTTGTGTTTAAACTACAACTACTTGTCATCTCTCCTTCTCTCCTGTACTGCCCGTAACGGGGCAACTTCGAAGTTAACCCTTTGCGATCCGGATCCCCCTATTTATTATCTCGAGCGAGCTCCTTTTTTGGGCAAGCGAGAGACCCTAAAACGTGAATAAAACTTGTCAATGCTCGACCATCCATCAAAAAAATCGTAAAACAATTATGAAAAAAGCTGAACAAGAGTTTTTTCATAGATTTTGTCTTTTGTACTCATTTCTTGCAGGTTTTATTTGGCAGGTTAGCTATCGGTAGATTTTATATCAAGACAACGTGATTATAATAAGCGAGAATTATCAGCTCTTGATAAATCTGTATAAGAGACTAAAAATACGCGAGCGGCTTCCTCGCTGTACTGTGCTGTTCTGTGAGAGTTTATCCAAGTTCTTCAAAATTGAAGCTTATCTGTATCTTACTCTAGACATGAAATCGTAAGTCGACAGAAACGGTGAAAAATGCACAAAGAAAAGAAGGAGTCCAGCTCCCTGGCCGAGTTCTTCCAGCGATGGAAGTCGACCTTTTTCTACTCCTTCGTATTGGTCTCCATCTATCTCTGGGCAACTGCTCCTCCGAAGACCAACTACCAAAACCTTCGACTTGATCGGCTGAGTTCTCTCCCTCTTCTAAAGGTTGAAAATCTGGTCGACACGGATCCGTTCGATTCCGACTGTCGTTGGTCGAACTGCTGGGATATCTTCAACTGTACAAAGCTGACTGTTTATGCTCCTCCTCTTCAACACTTTCACGATGGCGGAAAGAAGAAGGTAACGCCGGATATTTCGCGCGAATTCTACTCGCTTTACAAATGGGTGGCCGAATCCGAGTATTACACTAACAACGCTGAAACTGCTTGTGTACGACTTCCGCCAATCGATTTTCTCTCCCTTTCTCGCGTCGAAAACATTCAAAAAGCATCTGCTGTTCTGAAGAACTTGCCCTACTGGAATGGCGGGAAAAACTGGGTGATCTTCTCGAGTCACAGTGTCAAAGACTTCGAGCTGGAGACCGGAGAGGCGCTCGTGGCGACCTCGACATTGACCGATTTTACGGTTCGACATGGATTCGACATTCCGATCTCTTTCTATTCACATTTCCTTCGTCCGATCGTGGATTTGTCTGAAGATTTTTTCGAAGAAGAGCGAACATATGATCTGATTTCTCTCGGTCCCTTCGAATGTGAGTTCTTCTTTTAGCAACTTCTGATGACGATTAATCTAGCCTCGATTGAAACCGGCCTCAGATCAATTTCTGGTCTCAGCCAGCTGAAACTGAACAAATGCGGATCTGCCGACTCATACTGCTCAATAACCGGTGAATCTTTTGAAATTCCTCTTTCGATGAAGAAGGCGAAATTCTGTCTTGTTTCTTACTCGGCAAAATTTGGTTTCCAGAACAAAATGCTTGCCGCTGCTCTTGGAACCGGCTGCTACCCGATTATCGTTGGAAAATACTCGTTACAGCTTCCATTTCAAGGTACTTTTCGATTTTTTTTCGACGATTCAACAAGAGCTTTTCGTAGAAAAAATTGACTGGAATGAATTCTCGACCACTTTCCGACCTTCTGACATGCATAAAATCGCCGATTTCATTCAAAAGTTTCCAAAGGAAGACCTCATTCGAGCTCGAGAACGCGGCATCTGGACTTTTGACAAGTTCTTTTCTTCCATGGGCGCTGTTTTCGAAGGGTTTCTGGGGCATCTCCATGATCGACTCTTTCCGCATAAGGTCCACGGTGTTGACTTTTGGAATGGACCGATAAGAGGAGTTCAGTCGCCGCTGTTTCTTAACAGAATAGGTAGGAACTTCCTACTAGGAAGTCATACTAGGAGCACATTCTACGACTTAAGGGGGAGGTCGACGAGAATCGGGATTTTTTAAACCAAAATTCCGGGAAAACTAGCTTTGAATGAAAAATTCTGATTGGTCAGGTGAGTAGAAAAGGGTTTGAAAAATACAGCGGCGAAAACTAGAAAAAATTTTGTCCAGAAAAAATGGGCGTAATCGTGTCTCAAAGTGGACCCCAAATCGCAATTTTGGCAATTTAGCGATTTTTTCGCTATTTTTTTTATGCCACATTTGGTAATGAAGTGCACGAAATTCCTGCAAAAACTCGTGAAACTCGTTGCCGCTGTCTTCTAAATACCCTTCTGTTCTCACCTGATAAGTCAAAATATGTTTACAGAATCGGGTTTTTCGGGAAAATTGGTTTAAAAATTCCGATTCTCGTCGACCCGCCCCTTAAGAAATCGTCCCAAAGTGATGATAATACCTAACGATATCTATTCTAGCGCCAGACGAAGGCTTTACGGCAGTGATCTTGGCCTACGATCGAGTCGAATCACTGTACCGGGTCATCGAGTCCGTCGCCAAGGCACCGGGGCTGAAAAAAGTACTCGTGATCTGGAACAATCAATCGAAGGCACCGCCTCTTGCCTCTACCTTTCCTCAAATTTCTATTCCGATTCGAGTGATTCAGACGAAGAAGAACGTCCTCTCGAATCGATTTTATCCTTACGACGAGATCGAAACCAGCTGCGTTCTCTCAATCGATGACGATATTGTAATGTTGACGGCGGATGAGATTCAATTTGGGTAAGAAAAGAACGCGCTAGAGCTCATCTTTATTTTCCTCTCAGCTACCAGGTCTGGCGAGAATATCCAGACAGACTGGTCGGGTATCCGAATAGACTGCATCTGTGGGAAGAAGACAAGCAAAATTGGAAATACGAAAGTGAATGGACAAATGCTAACAGTATGATTTTGACTGGAGCTGCGTTCTATCACAAGTACTTTTCGCATGCGTACTATCATCAAACACCAGGTGAGCTTTTTCTATAGGCTATAGACTATAGCAATAAAATTGATCAAAGGGCTTCTTGCTTGATCTCGCTATTTAACCTCGTCTAAATCCTGCTTTAGCTAAAATCGTCAACTGGGTAGATGAGCACATGAACTGCGAAGATATTCTGATGAATTTCGTGATCGCTAATCAAACCGCGAAAGCTCCTCTAAAAGTCTCACCGAGGAAGAAATTCAAGTGCACCGAGTGCTCTCAGCAAGTCTCCATTTCCGTCGACCCGGGACATATGGTCGAGCGATCAGAGTGCATCAACTTCTTTGTGAAAGAGTTTGGCAAGATGCCGCTGAAAGCTGTTGAATTTCGGGCCGACCCGGTGCTCTACAAGGATGATCCGGTTAAACACAACAAAGGTAGGGGAAATTATATTTATTGTAAAGAGAGATGGATCTAAATGTTCATTTTGGGAAGGATCATACAGGAACGCAAATTTTGCGCGATCTTGTCGAGAAATTCGAAAGTAGTCAAGTAGTCGTTCTCGGTCATGGACTCGAATTCGTTGTTTTTCAGCGCGGCGGCGAGATCTTTCGTCATGCAGCCAGATTCGATTGTAGCAATACAAACTTAAGTTTTAGTCTTTCAGTGGTCAATTTTGATCATCAACCTTTTTCGACAATTTCAGTAAATTTAACGAGTTCTTCGTTTTTGTCGAGTTGACCTCGATGAGCCAGCGCTTTCGTCCAGGCGAAGATTGAAGCTTGAATTGAAGGTTGGAATTGATGGTGAAAAAAAGAGAGTTTTACCGATAGGGTTAGTTGACGTTGGCTCTCCGCGGAGATACTTTTTGAAATGATTTTTCACAGTTCCGTGGCAAGCTTCAGTCTGGATGACCTTCTTGTCGTCTGTCATCAAGTATGATGATGTTAGTCCGAGCGAACCAAATCCTTGAAGAGTTTCAAGTTTAGATTGCCAGATCTTTACAAACCTTGGGATACGAAGTCTGATTGTACATCCCCATCGTAATTTTTCATCGCCCAGACAAATCCTCCTTTTGACTTCATGGCTTTGGCAACCATCGCATCGATCAAAATGAAGTTGTAGAAAATACCGCGTTCTTCGAATCGACTTTTGAACTCGTTTTCATAGACTTCTTGGAATACTCTCTAAAATGAGTATTATAAGACGTTGTTTTTCGCGTATGAGACCTGATAGAGCCCATCGTAATTTTTCAAAATCGTCGATTTCGTCGATAGAAAGAGAGGAAGACATTTTTCAACAGCAAACTCCATCGATCCCCGAGCAAATGCTCGGATCGCATACTCTTCGATGAAAGTCGCGCCAATAACGCCATCTTTCGTTTCTTCGGCGATGATCTTAAGGCGATTAGGGCGACTTAGAGATGAACGTATATTTCGTCCTTTTTAGCGGAAATGACGAGTGTTTATATAATGCCGAGATTAACTGGCTTTGATTACCTTTTCGGTTTGAACTCCGCTGATTTCATCCACGAAACTCAGCTTCAGTTGACCTTTTCCCTCGATGCACATTTCATGAACATCCTGAATATGAAGATAACTCGAATTTTAAAGGATATATAATATATCATATATTATATTTTGATTCTATCGAAATACTCCTCATTTGGCTTTGTACCTTATTTCCAGCATATGCATGTCTTGCAATATAAATCGGGTTGACCCAACTCTTGATGATTTTAGGAATATTTTCGCAGATCACTGGCTCGCGTAAAATGATGCCACCGAGATATTCTCTAATAATATGATTCGGAGAGCGGAGCACTTTGCCGATTTCTTCGCATTTTTTCTCATCGGGAGTTATCGTCGCACATTTGATGCCAACTCCTGCTTCTTTGATCGCCTTGAACATTTATTTTCTTGATAGTTACAGTATTGATGCGGTCACCTTTGCAGCATCGAGAACAATCTCATCCCCATAAATCACTCTGTTCTCTAAGGTCAAGTCAAAGACCTCCAGGTTCTTGCCAAAGTCGACATATGGCAGGATGAGTTTGTACTTTATCTTCTCCCAAATAATTGCCATCATTTCGTCGCCGACGCATTCAACGACTTTTCCTTTGACTAGAATCATATTTTTCCAAATGGCAGTGTCTCTGACAGTCTTTCTTTTATATTGTATTTTGGTTGTTTCGAGACTGGTTTTATCCAGCCTTAGACTGATTGAAATTCATGATTATGAAAGGATCGTGTAAAAATTTTCCAGCGCTTCCTTTAACGAGGAATCTTCCTAGATACCTATTCTGGGCTCGTTTAATCCGTCTAATTCGTTAAAATACACGTCAAACGATAGCGTTATCGATTTTACGAGTCAATTGATCTCATTTTAAATTTTTTTCCTAGCTTTAATTGGAAAATAGCGAAAATTTAAGTGGTTATCTAACCGTTTCTTTTAAGACAACGTCAAGCTGAAATACCCGGAT
Source organism: Oikopleura dioica (assembly GCF_907165135.1). Lineage (NCBI taxonomy): Eukaryota > Metazoa > Chordata > Appendicularia > Copelata > Oikopleuridae > Oikopleura > Oikopleura dioica. The sequence continues at coordinate 1,382,886 of NC_137293.1, read as the reverse complement.
ATGGGGCCCTTGTAAAATCAAAACAAACGCTTCATATTCAAACGAATCCATCGCCAGAAAGTATCCAACGAAAAAACATGTCGTTATTCTGCATCCTTATCCTCAATTCCAACAAAATACTCCCCGAACTGTACATTTCCTTATTTCAAACAACTGACAAACTAACTGCTCACGCTTCCAGCTTCTCTAACTCTTCTTACTTCAAATAAAATTGCCTTCGAACTCCCCTTTCTTGAAAATCCTCAACTTTAGAATGTAAAATCATCGAAAATGACTGCCCTAGAAGACAGAATCCGTCCCCGGCAGCAGGCGGGCGCCAGCTTCGGCATCGACACACTTGGAGTGGATGCTTCTTGGTCCGGCCTTGTAGCGATTTCTGCTAACGACCTCATTGATATTCGAGAACAAGTGACAGGACAATCAGTCATCTCTCTCAATTCGAATTCAGGACGGAAAATCGATATCTTAAAATTTGAACCAGGGCCAGGGACGATCTTTATTTCCATTCAAATCCTCATTTTTATTTAGAAAAATATTGTAGAAATCTTAACGCCGGAACGCATGAAATGGTTTTTTTCCCGGAACGCATATCGACCCATTTTTGGGTGAGAGGCCGTAGACCCGTTTTCTTGCTTACATCAACCCAAATTTTATCATAAACAAGATCTTTAGACAATAAACTACAAGGATAGATACATATAAAATCTCTCATCTGTTGTTTAAAAACTAGAAAATGATGATTTCTGAAGGCATATTTCAGCGCCTTACCCAAAAATGGGTCGATATGCGTTCCAGCGTTAACTCCTAAGTGGAGCCCTGAATAAAGGTTGCCAACGCTCGCGACTTTTAGCCTCGTACAACAATGGTGACATCCTCGTCTGGGACGTTCTAGCGAACAAGATCGTCTCCAAAGCCTCTCTCCCAGCGACCGTTGCATCCCTTCAATGGCTCACAGACTTTGCATCAACGCAAAACACGTCGCAGTTCTTCGTTGCCGCGACGAGCTCTCAGATCTTCTTGATCAACTCAACAACTGGCGCTTTTGTCTGGAACTCGAAGCTCGATCTTGGAAGAGACGAGAACATCCTTCGCCTCGTCGTTGATCTCCAAGAGCAAAGCAAGCTCTTTGTCCAAACCGACAAGGCGATTTTGAAGATCATCGACTTTTCTATCGAGAAAGAACCGGCGAAAAGTCCTCGTCGACTGTACCTCGATTATCCCCAGCGAAAGTTTGTCTTTTCCCGTGACCATCTTCCCCAATCATCCGATCTGGCCGACTTCTCGCAAAGTGTCGGCTTCGGACTTATGCCGTCAATGCCAACCATGGCATATCTTGCGTTTCGTCGAGCGATCGTCATTTTTGACATGGCAACGCTCGATATTTTCTCTCTCGTCGAGATGGACAAGTCGACGTCGCCGATAATTTCTATTTACGCGGCTAAGTACCGACCAGCTCTGTACGCTGCTCATGAAAATGCTTCCATCTCCGTCAGGGCTTTTCAGATCTCGGAAAAGAACATCGACAAAGGGCTTAAGCTCCAGAACGCTTGCCAGTCTGATGGTTTGCGCATGACCGGCTGGTGCAAATGCAGAGGATTGATCGTCGATCCGAGATCGGAGACGAATATAAGCTTGCTTCTGACTGATTCGCGGGTCCTCAAATTCAAGCTAGAAGTCTGCCAAGAGCGCGAAAACGATGGCAAGTTCTTTGTCTTGAAGGAGAGCAACCAATCGAATGGAGATTTCCTCGGCCGTCTTCTGGGTCCTACAGAGATAACCGCTACTGATATGGAGCTCGGCAAAGTCGAGCAGAGAAACTTGACTCTCCGTCTTGCTGGGCAAAACGGTCATTCCATCGCTCCAAGAGATACAATAATCTCTCTTGGTCCGCCCGTTTCGACGAAGAACTTTTTGAACTGGCGACCACGTGCTGCTAGGGGGATGAAAAACGGAAACGTTCAAATAATCGACCTCTATTCTGGCAAATGCGAGCGAGAGCTCTCGGTCCACTCGACGCAGATTAAAGGAATGTGTTGGATAGACGCAGAACACGTGATCTCCTGGGCTTCGACGAGTGGAGCTGCGGAAACTACAGTTAACAATGTCGTTACTCTGCTGAATATTTTCTCCGGTAAGAAAGCTCTTTAGTTTCGGTTTTCAAGTTGAAAGATGACCAAGTACGGTCGAACAGATGTCCAGCGGTAGTCCTTAAGCCTTAGCTCCTTAACTTGAGATGAATCTTAATAAGATGACCGCAACTCCTTAGAACTTGTCTTCTCCGCGCACTTTTCCGTCGCCGGATATTGACATTGATCGCATTATCTGATGCAAGGCCGCCTGAAAAATGATACAAGAAGGGATCAAGCACTGACTATCACGGGCGTGGTCAAATTTTGTATCAATCCTCGAAAATCGTCGTTTGAAATTTTATACAAAACTGCCCCATTTCTTCAGTCCGGTTTCTTCGAATACAAACTTTCTATGCAAATCGAAATAATAGGTACTTCTTTTGATGCCAAGTCGCTTGAAGTAAATATCGAAATAGCGGTTCACTTATGAAAAACATTTCTATTGATAAGACTGTTTTCTTACTGTATCTTCAGGTCGCACACGGGTTCTTCGGCGAAAGAATAACGAGTCTGCGATTGAAAAAATCCTTCCCTCGCCTTCCTCCCGCCACTTACTCATCTTCTTCAACTCTGATTTCCTCGGCGAGGCAAAAGTCTACCAGCCACCAGAGTTCTACTGTCGAACAGGGAAGCTTCTCCGACGTTTTCCGAGCTTCAACTCGCCGTACATGTACCAAGCGCCCTGCTGGTTGTCAAAAGAAGGGCCAGAAGAGAGAATTATGTTTTTCGACCTTGAAAACCGCATCAGAATTCTCAATGTTCTCGATACAAAGCTCCGCGAGGACAAAGAAAATCGACTAAAAGCAGAGATCGGCACTGTTTCTGCTGCTGCCTGGAAGAGTAATTTGATGCTCTTAGCGTACAATGATGGCTTTGTTTGTTGCATCGATACAAAGAGCAAAACGAGAGCGACGAAACCCCTCGAATTGCGAAAACCAAAAGGGATAAGCTTCGCTCCTGGAAGAGGAAATACACTAGCGATTATTCAAGGCGAGAAGGAAATCTCTGTCTGGGACATTCAGGTTATCATTTCCTCTTAAGGGTAATCCTATACATCGGCGCGGCGCTGCTCGCTCGATTCGCTCTCCCCCAGAACCTATTTTTCACTAGCCCATAAAATCCCAACGGAGTGAGAGTTTTTCAAAATTCAAAAAGATTTAAGATGCTTAAACTCTCTACTATTCCTCTAGCAAAAATGAAAAAAATCGGCAACGAGGAACCATCTGAAAACCGCCGGTTTCCTTCAAAAGACATTTCCCGCCCAATTTCTCATTCAAATTTCACAAAAATCAGATGGTCTTGTAGAGAATCGTCTGCTCTACAATTCCTGTTTCTTAGATTTTGTTTTTGTGCTCTCAATAATTTTATATGGTCATTTGAAAAGAGCGCTATTCTTCCTCGCGCCTCTTTGCTTCCTATTTCTCACGGCGCGCTCGCGCAGAAAATAATAGCACTCTCTTCAAACTATCATAGAGAATTTTTGTGAGCGTAAAAAGAAAATCTAAGAAACAAGAATTGTAGAACAGACGATTCTCTACAAGACCATCTGATTTTTGTGAAATTTGAATGAGAAATTGGGCGGGAAATGTCTTTTGAAGGAAACCGGCGGTTTTCAGATGGTTCCTCGTTGCCGATTTTTTTCATTTTTGCTAGAGGAATAGTAGAGAGTTTAAGCATCTTAAATCTTTTTGAATTTTGAAAAACTCTCACTCCGTTGGGATTTTATGGGCTAGTGAAAAATAGGTTCTGGCGGAGTGCGGATCGAGCGAGCAGCGCCGCGCCGATGTATAGGATTACCCTTAAGTTAACATCTTGATACCCTTATTCTTAGGAGCTTTCTGAAGTCTCTCGCGCTAAGTTCAAAACTCTCGAGGCCAAATCTGCCCAGTGGGTTTCAGGCGATCAAATCGCACTAGAATGTCTCGATGGATCAATCCGAATCGTCAACGAAAACCTCCGCTTCGACAAGATGATGTATCACCCTCGCTCTCAAATCGCCAAAGAAAACGCCGATGAGCTCTTCGATCTTAAAGTGATTCAAGGCTGCTTGGCAGCGAGTAAGGAGGGTGATTTTGATCTTGATGAACTTGTAAGGAGCATTGGCAAGACGGGAAGCCAGCGAGACTTTGAATTCGTTCTTCATTTGAGAGCGGTGATGGAGGGCAATCTTGATTCGGATAGCTGGCTCGCTGGAGGAACAGTCAATGGAAGAGAAAGGATCAAACTCAATATTGAATCCAGGTTAGTTGTTTTTGTAATTATGTCGACCAAAATAAACCCTATTCGTAAGACTTGCCCGGCTTTCATGCCAAACTCCTGGCGAGCCACAACACCTTCGTCGCCTTACGCAGCTCCTCTCCATCTTCAATAAGCGCGACCAGGCGATAGAAAAGCTCCTCTCAACTTCCGTCGACAAGCCGAATTTTGAAGAAAACGGCCTTCGCGGGCTCGTCACGCTTTTATGTTCAGAGGAAGGAAACGCCGAACTTGTGAAAAGCCACATAAAAATGATGTCAGCTAGTCTAATTGGCGCCGGGAAGATCTTAGATGGTGTTGAGCTTTTGATGATTTCGAGGTGTGTCAAAGAAGCAATTGGGCAACTGCTGGACGCTGGGCACTTCATCTTGGCGCGACAGATTTTGTCAACCATCGAAAACAACAACGACGAGGAGGAGCTGAAAGAAACAGCCGCAAAAGTTGAAGCAAAGTGGATATCTGAAGCGTTGAAGGTTGGTTTGAACTTGGGGCTTGGACTTTTCGTTTTGAGTGGAACCCATTGTTAATTTTGGTTTTTAGAACGGCCGCAGTTCGATAGCTGTAGCATTGATGATTGAGTCTTCTAAATTTGATGAGCTGTTTCAACTTTTTGCTGCGCATAATCAGATTTTTCGATGCTTGGTGCTTCACTGCCTGCAGCCGACGATCAAGGTTTGTTGTTGTTATTTGAAAACAGCATTAATTTTGACCTGGGATCAAATTTATTATTAGGCTGAATCTTCTGTCTTTGAAATCCTCAACTCCAATCTTCTGGAAGTCTACGAAAAATACGCGATTCCTGTCGACCAGCGAAAATTCCTTGCAATATAATTACGTCTCAAACGCTTCCCTAAACGCTACCTCCTGAAAAAAGAACAATACTTTCCCCTCCGTGATATATTTATTTATTTCCAAGCTTTCAGTTCCTTCTTGTCTTTTGATTAATTTATTATCCGCCGTTCTCCCTTTTTCTTCATCCCTTTATCTGCCAATCTACTATATATTCTTCAACTTTCTATCGGAGCGATCAGTCAATCTATCGAGCACGATATTAATAAACAAATCTAACGAAAAAAATAACAGCTGGAAATTGAAGAGACCCTATGTTTCCTTCAATTTTTAATTATTATAGGATTACTGTCGATTTGTTCCTAATTTTCGGCCCATTTTCAGTCCCATTTTTCCGCAAACGGTTTTTTGCTGATAAACTCGGCGGGACAAATGATGAAGGTCTGAAATTTCGCCTGTCAATAGAACCGATCATTAGGATCATTTTCCGGGGTCACACGTGATTCCTGCTATTCTAAAACAAAAACGGCGGTGGAATCAAAATTTTTGATAAGAGACCTTCTTATCGCTCGCAGAGGCCGAAAATCTTTGAGTTTTTAGGAGCAAGAGGTAGCAATCGACTCGTCTCAGCGAGCTCTATAAACCTACACTCGCAGTTTTTTCAGGATTTTCAAGCCTGAAAGAATTTTTTTGAAATTATCAAAGTGGGCCCTCTTACCACCAGTAAGTAAGGCTTACTTAGTAAGCCTCCTAATAAGCGCATCTTACAGTTTATATTTAACTGTATATTCAAGCAGGGCAAAATGAACTGACTTACTTAGCAGTTATTGAAGTCACCTGGCATGATCTAGGCAGGTATTGATCAACCTGTTATTTCGTTGATTTCGTTAATTTCGTAGTGTCAACTTAGTGCATACTTTATGTATGTTCGTAGTACTAACTTAGTACTTATAAAATGAACTGTAGATTCTACAGTGAAGATTTCTCCATATTATTTCAAAGCTTGTGGTACTTTCGAGGCCTTGAATATCGACAATACATTGACATATCTTTCAGATATGATACCTATCAAGGATACCTGGGTAAAGAGTCGTATGTCAAACGCGAATCATTTTTTTGTCAACCCTTTAGAATCCGTCTTGAACCATAAATAAACAGTTAAGGTTGCAAAAAAGGATGAGGAAACGTCGAGGCATGAAAACATTTGCTCTTCTGTCTCCTCAAATTAGCCCTGTTTTGAATGAAAATACTGTAGTCGTTTGATTGCGTTCCCGCGCTTCTTTAGAAGCCTATGATAACAGACAGTAATTTCGGATTATTTTCGCAGCCATGAATTAGATAAATATTCCCTTGAATAATTAACGCCCGTCGTTGGCATCCTATATCAGCTCGCGTACTCTTCTGTAATCCACATCTTCAAGAGTTGAAAACAAGAAAAAGGAAAAATGAATATTTTCACATTTTTCGGCTTCGCTATTTTCGCGATCTCGGCTCAGCCCAGTACATTTGGCCAGCTGGGCGACATGGAGAAGTTTTTTGAATATCTCGAAGAGGAGGATCCCGCTTTCTTCAAAATGCTCGACTATGAGTACGGCCCGGATGAGTACGGAGAAGATTACCCGATTGATGAAGAGTTTAAAAGTCAATTCTCTCTCTGAAACTTATTTGTAAATAAAGTCAAAGCTAGACGAAAGCAGAGGAGTCGTTCGATCTACTTCTACAGTGTACATTCGCTGGAAAGCATTGTAAATCCATTGACAGATTAATGGCTTATCTTTGGTTAATTTTGACTGGCTTGAATGGTGTTGCTATTTACAATGATTTCCGCTGATTGTCATTATTCCGGACGACTATCGAGTGTTGCTCAAATAAAGAAGCTCCAAAATGATTATCGAGCACGAGGTCAAAAATAATAGAAACGCTTCTGTGCGCGATTTTTCTTTGTAATTTTTGTAAGTGGCCTTCGATTATTTGAAATTGCGGCCGGGGAGAAAGGGGGTGACCCTCCGAATCCCTGGGCACCCTCCGAATCCCTGGGTTTTTGGCAAAAATCCAGGGATTCGGAGGGTGATGTTCTAGAAAACCCCTACAAATGATCAAAAAACACCTTTCATTTATCATTTTTCAAAATATATCAAAAATTTACGCATATTATAAGATAGCTTGTATGTCATATTTGATTAAACACTAACCCTAAAAAGAGGAAAATTGAATGAAGGCAAAAAGTAATTTTCCAACCCACATTTTTTCAAAATAATTATCAGACGATATAAATGAAGATTTTAAGGCTTAAAAATCATTTCAAGTTAATCAATAGTATACGCTCACAATTTGTGAGTCACAAATATTACATTAGAGCATTTAACAAGTACGCTAAAGTTGTTTTGCTTTCAACCCTAACAAATTTTTAGAGAAAACTAATCAATGAATCTGATTTAAAACAGCTAAAAGCTATTTCTAGAACATTTTGGATTTGACCCTCCGAATCCCTGGATTTTCGATTTTGCCCAGGGATTGGGAGGGTACCCGGAGAAAGGCGAGAGCGGAAAAATGGCTTCAGATATCGTGAAGATGAGTCGATGGGATCCAATTCAGAAGAGTTTTGCAGGTTTTAGTCCTTTAGAGATTTCTTTTCATTATAAATAAGAGCGTCAAAGAGCATTTTATTCCGAAAACATCGCATTTTAGACCTCTCAATCGCCGGAGAATACCGTCCAAGAAGATCAAGTGTTCACATTCGACCTCTCTACTCCCGAGTTTCGAAGAACTCAACATATGCAACTTTCGAAACTTTTGAAACTCCAAAAACTGAACATCAAGAAATCCGTCGAAAATCAAGAGTAGAGCCCGACATGGCAGCTCTAGCGGAGAAAATCAAGCGATTCGAACGAATGTCTGTTTCCAAATAAAGTTCAAAAGCATTTATTGTTGTTTCGTTTTTATCGGCTCAAGATAAACTTGGCTATTATTTCTGAAAAATTAGTACTTGATGTGGTCAGTTGGCCCGAAAATAATTCTTATGTTTCCTCTCATGAAGATTTTGAATGAATCTTTATGGTGAGATTTGAAGCCCAACCATTTTTACTTCCTCTTCATTGACCGCCACTAGCCATGAAAGACCGCATCAAATTTTTAAACTAGAATGGACCATTCTGAATGGTGATCAATTGAATATGATGCTTTAATTAGCATTTTGATAAATCGTTAAATTTAACTAAGATTCTCATCTAGAAATGATCAATTTCATGAGCGCGTGAATGTTTGAATTTTTATTAGGCCTCTCAATATCTAAAGCCACAATTAAATTGATTTTCAAGATATTTATTCTTTCAGTCAGATATTTACAGTTGGAAAAGGTGGGAAGTGTGCAAGCAGAATGGTAAAAGAAGCGATAAACTTTTCGTCTATCATGTCAGACCGACGATAGACTATGGCCCATAGTTATTTTAATTCCAAATCATCGAGTTCACAACTCATGAGTTCGAAGTCCATCTCATCCTCGCTCATTTCTCTGTAGCAGTAGATGTCGTACTCTTGCATTTTCTTGGAGAAATCGGCTTATTAGCGTTTTAAGTATTCAGTAAATCTGTGTAATTTAAAGAACGGGAGGGAGTTTATAACAACTCGATTTTCCCTTTTCATTATGTGCGAAGGAATGACATAGCTACCCAGCAGGCCACGGAAATTTTCCGCTAGGGCGGAGACAACAATAACCCAAGACGAGTTGAAGTCGTAAAGAATACTTTTTTGACATCGTCTATTACATAATATTTTTGAATGAAACGGAAGCTTTTTGTTATTCAAAGACCCTTTGACTACTGTATTTATGCTTTATGTCGATAACATCAAATATAGAACCAATATTGTTCCGTTTCGCGCCTTTGTCTGAACTAGGAACTTGTGACTGAACTAGGCAGTCAAACCTGAACTTTTGGTTCAGTGAACTTAAAGTTAGGGTCCCTACTTACCATTTTATACGTCATGGTTTTTCAAGCCCTCCGCGCATTCATGAGTCCTGGATTCGAGGATCAAGTATCCTGCCACGTCGGCGCTTGAGTCAATCATCGTCGTCATCGTTTGCACGTTTTTTAGTTGCCAATTTTATGTCTTTTCGGAAGTGATTTACTCGTTGAGGTGATCTTGAACGTCATTTCTTACGAATCGTAAGTTACGATTCGCAGCTGTCAACGTAGCTACGCATGAGTTTAAGAGATGGACAATCTGTCTCATCTTTTTCATGATAAGATTAATGAGAAACATGCTCACCGATGTTTCAATTTTTCAAATCGTCACCTGATTTTATTGCCTCTCTAAGTGACATCACAATCCCTGCCTCTGTCATAGTCTACGAGTCATAGAGTGTAACTGCCGTACAAGACGTTTTTACCGTAAAAATTTTACGATTGGAAATGACTGTCATGATCAAACTTGCCATTGTTTGCGTTAAAATTCTAGCCTGCGGTAAAAGATGTATGAAAACATTGAAAAGACGTAAGTTGAAGACAGAGAGGCTTCAAATTTGAAATTAGAGTGGTCGATAATTGATTTTGTATTTCGATTTTGCAGTAAACAGAATAATTTGGGACCTTATTGAGAGAATGGCACCCTCCCTTCGGGAATATGTGCGAAGTGCCACTCACTGGTATAGAACGCACGACTATAAGGTCAGGCCGAAATGAAAGAGGAGATAAATGAGAGGAGCAGATAAACAGATGTTTTTGAAAACAGAAGTAAACGTAGTGTAAATGGGAAAAACGCGGGTTTGTGTGAAATTTGAAACACGGGGGCTCCCTTCAGACACTCTAACACCGAGCTTTACAGCTAATGTTGATGACCCCAGAAAGGGAGCGACCTTGAGGGTCACCAACACAGGTGTAAATAGGATATAGACATGTGTGAAGAGAACCGCACCGTAGCCCGGGCTGAGCCAGAATAAATGAGCTGTGGCTGGTCTAAAATAAAGACGCTCGACGAACCCGGGCTGTGGCCGAAAGAACTGCAATCGATTTGAAAAAATTCAAAATTTGAATTAAAAATAGTGAATAGAAAGTTGGAAAAGATGAGTTCGAAAAACAGGCAGAGCTCTAAAACGCCTCCTGGGAAAAAATTGGGCGGAGCACGGCTGCACTGATTTCATTTTTGGACAGTTTTTGAAAAACGGCTGCAATCAGGATGCTGACAGTTGGTACTTGCTTTGATTTAGTTGCCGGGGGCGGCGGCCAAGGCAGCCTTGACGTTATCGTTGAAGTCGAGGGTCTTGGGCTCTTCCCAGGTGAATCCCTTGCGGCCGAAGTGACCGAAGCTGGCGGTCTTGGAGTAGATAGGCTTGTCCAGCTGGAGGTCTTTGACGATGCGGCCGGGTCGGAGGTCGAAGTTATCTTCGATGACCGACTTGATCAGGGAATCTGAAAAAGGCGAGTTAGAAGCTGAAATTGCTGTGATAAATTACCTGGGATTCGTCCGGAGCCGTAGGTTTCAACATGAAGAGAAAGAGGATGTGAAACACCGATGGCGTAGGAGACCTGAACGAGGACTCGTCGGCAGAGACCAGCGCTGACGAGGGATTTGGCAACCCATCTGGCGGCGTAGGCAGCAGATCTGTCGACCTTGGTGTAGTCCTTGCCGGAGAAGGCGCCACCACCGTGGGCTCCCCAGCCGCCGTAAGTGTCAACAATGATCTTACGGCCGGTGAGACCAGCGTCGGACTGTGGGCCACCGATGACGAAGCGGCCGGAGGGCTGGATGTGGTAGATTGTGTTCTCGTCGAGCATCTTGGCGGGGACGACTTGGTTTACAACCTAGAGATGGTTAGGAAAGAAGAGAGGGAGGAAGTGGTTACCTTTTCTTTGAGGATGGCTCGCATCTCTTCATTGGTGATGTAGTCGGCGTGCTGGACGGAGATGACGATTGTGTGGACTCGGATGGGGACGACAGCTCCTCCGATGATCTTGTGCTCAATGGTGACCTGGGTCTTTGAGTCTGGTCGAATCCATTTCTCTTCACCAGATCTTCGGAGTTCGGCCATCTGAAGAAGGGGGTAAGAAACTGGTTGAGAACAACAGGGACTAAGGAAAGAGAAACAAGACTTACTCGGATGTTGAGCTTGTGGGCGAGCATGAGAGTGAGAGGCATCTTCTCTTCAGTTTCGTCGGTGGCGTATCCGAACATCAGTCCTTGATCACCGGCTCCGACGTCTTCATCGGATCGGTTCTCGTGGACTCCCTGGGCAATATCGGGCGACTGTTGCTCCAGGCCGTTCTGGACAGCGCAGGTGAAGTAGTTCAATCCCTTTTCATCGGAATCGTAGCCAATTCGCTGAAGAAAATTTTAAGAAGGACAAGAGGGAGATTTTTAATACCTTGATGGTCTCGCGGATGACTTTTTGGTAGTTGACATTGGCGTTGGAGTTGATCTCACCACCGACCATGATGTAACCAGTCTTGGCGAAAGTCTCGCAAGCGACCTTGGCACGGGGATCCTGTTCGAGGTGGGCATCGAGGATGGCGTCTGAGATCTGGTCGCAGATCTTGTCTGGGTGTCCCTGAAAAACGCATGTAAGAATTAGAACGATTTCAAGTACAAGAGTGAGAATTTTATTCTAAGACTATTCCGAAATTTAAAGGGCAGCGAGAAAGCCGAATATAACGGATGTGGACCGTAAAAACTGGACTTGAACAGAGAATAGAGTCGTTTTCAGACTCACGTGCTCATTTTTATTACGCAATGAGAGGGTAATAAAACTCCATTTCCGCTATTTCTTCTCTTTTTATCTCTACATGTATTTTACTGGGTATTTCTGTACTTACTTCACCGACGGATTCTGAAGTGAAGAGGAAGCTGTTCTCACTCATTGTCGAATCTGAAAAAGCCATTTTTAGGGGGCTTTGGCCAACAAGATTTGCCGCGTTCGAATGGTTTTAAACCAGCAGCTGGTTAAATTTTTACTGGAAGGGTTAAAGGTTAGAAGAATGGGGTCATGGATTCTCTATTTTGAGGGGGACTTTGTTCAGGCAAATAAAATAAGTGGAAAAGATGGACTCCAGTTCTCGCAATTCCTCAATTCTGCTTCTGCGAAAATCCTCTAAATGTATTCTGGCCAATCAATGCTCACGCTCAGCCGCCTACACGCTCCTCGTGCACGAAGAACGAGCCACCTTTCGAGGGGCGGAATCTCTTCGGGGCAAAATTTGAGGATTTTAGAGGTGATGGATTTGGTGGTTTGGTGGTGGAGGTGGGAAAGGATTGATGAAACTAGTCAAAACTGGTTTTTGGTTTTTTTTTTCTCAAAACGATTTATTCGACGTTTTCTTTTGGATTCTACAGAAAATCTAGTCGAAAGCTGAAACTATGTTAAGGGGGTCAACATCCTCTCTCTGTACTGTCCGAAAAAGCGCGGGTTTTACTGTATTTGCTCGACCCTTGTCCTCCAAAATTTACAATCGCTGCTTTTCAAACAACAAAGTTCGTTTGCTCTTTTCAAATACCTGTATTTACTCAAGCTTTGCGAGCTTTCCTCGAGGGCTTTTGAAAAAGGTACTTTTTTGTGGGATTTGCAAGTTGTTATTTGAAGAAAAGGGATGAAGGGGAGTTTTTATAAGGTGAAAAATTGCTGCCTCTTGCGGTTGGCAAACTTTTTTCGAGGTTTTGTTGGATAAACAGCTGTTCAATGATGCGCATCTCTGTTTTGAAATTTATTTTTTATGCTCTGTTCTCTCTCGGATGCGGTTGGGAAGGAAATTCGATTGTTTGATAACCAAGAACTTATATTTCTAAAAGCAGAAGCTGCTAAGCTCAAGAGTTCATGCACTAAATGCCTGACGATGACTGTGATAAAGCTTTGACAGTACTTACGAGGAATTGGGAGAAATCTCTGTGGAATGTACTGTTGTCCTTTGCCGATCATTTTCGATACTGTTCTCAACATACTGTAATCGTATTTTGTCTTAAGTCAAGTGGAAAAGAAAGGATAAACACTAAGCTCTAGAAAGAGACAGAAATAATAAATGCTTTATTTGGTCGTTTACTCAGGCAATATAAAATTTCATTCGACCGTTATCCCGGTCATATGAAACTCGCATTTCTCCGTGTTTGTCATCTTCGTGAAGATGATTCTCTGAAATGTATATTTCCCCAATTTGATCATTTTCTATTCCCTGTAGAATCGAAAATTGGTACCTTGATCGATAGTTTTTCGAATATTCTGGGCGATCTTACTGATCAAACTTCTATAAGAGTCTTTTTATGAGTGAAAAAAGAGAAAATGGACGTCACAGAATAAAAGGTCTCCTTTGAATGTGTCTCTCCTGGTCAATAAATTGATAATAATTAATATCTTTGTAATAGAAATGAACTTATTCGATTCCATTCGCCGTATTGAAGACGGTATTCAGTCTGTTGCATCAAAATAATTGACAAAATCAATTATTCTTGCACTTGCTTTTCTCATGATATGATTGATTTAAGGGACCCCGCCGACCGAGCTCCGCGCGCGCTTCTCGCCCTTTTTCACTCTCACTCTTCAGCTGGTTTAATTTTTTCGATTATCGTATTTTTTTGTATACTAACTAAACTTTTTATGCTCTTTCATATACATTTCTTAAAATTTTCATAGCTTATCGTTACGCTGAGTAAGGGCGAAAACGTCGGCGCTCTCTTTCAAGTGTACATAAGTACTCGAAATATTCGGACTGACACTTCGAGACTGCCCTCACTGAAAAGCTCGAGCCTTCTTTCATAAAGCTTACTTATTGAGATTTAATTAAAATTTATGCAGCTCTCGTAATCGAGCGGTTTATACAGGTTCTTCTGACCAGCGCAGCGGGAATCCCGCGCCAACAGTGTAAAATGGCCGTGTTTCACGCCGAGCGCTCCAGGTAACCCGCATTAATCCCACGATAATCAGATAAGTAAACGCTTCCAGGAAATCTCAATAAGTAGGCCTTATGCAAGAAGGCACGGGCTTTTCAATGAGGGCAGTCTCGAAGTGTCAATCCGAATATTTCGAGGACTTATGTACACTTGAAATCGAGCGCCAATGTTTTCGCTCTAACGCAGCGTAGCGATAAGCTATGAAAATTTTAAGAAATGTAGATGAAAGAACATGAAAAGATTAGTTAGTGTACAAAAAATTACGATAACCGAAAAATTTAAACCAGCTAAAGAGTGAGAGTGAAAAAGAGCGGAAGGCGCGCGCGGAGCTCGGTCGGCGGGGTCCCTTAAATATTGCACCAAGAGCAATATTATATTCGTGAGATGAAAAACGAATGTTTATGATAAATTGACGAGCTCGGCAATATCATTTGATATTGGAACATGCACAGTTTATGCTTTGGGATGAGTTTTATTCAAATGATTTTTGAACTACTTTAGGTACAATTCGATCATTTCATTGAGCTGTTTGTTACTTTTCATCTTTTCACTCAATTCTTCGGCGTATTTTTCGTATTTTCCGTAGTCGGGCATCGTCGTCCCGTAAAATGTTCGACCCATATTTGTCAAGAATCGTTCCGCCTCTAGAATCCTGTAAAGACTCACCGAGACCAGCAACAGCTTACCAACAACCGCTTTAGCCAAATTCAGCTCCTCTTCGATCGTCAATCGCCCGGCGCTGGAAAAACCAAGGAGAAAAAATTGAAAGATTTTCATGTTGACTATTTTGAACAAGTAAAAAGTTTGATTTTCTTAAATTCTCAAGCGTTTTTTTCTGAAAATATATTATGTTGCCCGTTCTCGTTTTCTTTATATGAGCGCCTCGATAGACCTTCATTTGAATTCATTAATCTCCAATCAAAGATATCTCCCGAAATATTGCCAACAACCCGCCACTTGAGTTTGGATAAATCGGACAATTGAAACTTTAGAACGATAGTTGAGTTTATGCATTTATTCAGACAAAAGCAGTGAAATTTACAAAGCATCGTCGCCAGATCTAACTGTATTCGAGCATTCTCCCAAAAGCTTTCCTGGTTCAAAATCGTCCAAAAAGATAGCTAAATTTTCTCTAAATAGCAAATTCAAAAGCACGCATTAAATCTACAGCAATTGTAAGAAAATGAACCGTTCCTGAACATGACCCGGAGAACAGCAGCTTTCATGTTGATCATTGTACGGTATGTGACCGCAACAGCTATTTGGCTTGTATCCATTCCTTTTCTTCGATTCAAAACAATGTCAATTAGTAATTTAGAGTAATATTTAGAGTAATTGACAATTACTCTACTAGATCGCTGGTGCCATCTTAGAATTCGCACGACTCGCTGAGTAAACTGTATATTGCGAGAAATTAGCAATTGAAAATTAATGTCAAAAAAAAACGTCAAAATTGACGTCAAAAAGAGCAAGTAATGGTCTGAAAAAAAGTTTTAAAAGCCCCCTTTTAGACAAAAATGATTTCAAATCCGATCCTTTTAGTTGATCGCTTATTTCTAACAGATCGCGCGATGTCAAATTGGGTTCGTTCGAAGGGTTGAATATCGCAGAAGAAATTCCAGTGGCGGTAATAGCAGAAGTATTTGTCCCAAAATGCATCGTCCATTAGTTTTGTCAAGAATTGAAATGGATCCACGCCGTTTTCTGAAGAATGGCTCTTTTAAAAAACCTTCGGATCTAACCCTTTCTTACCATTTTCACCAGACGGAGAAGCCATCAGAGTATAATCACAAGCTTCTGGATTCAGACATCCAATAATATTCATCCCCCGCCAAAACTGATTATCCTCCTCCTTCGTCCGCTCAAACTCAATCTCCCCGAACCGTTCGCCCGTCGCCATTCCAACTGGAAACACAAAGTCGAAGCCGTCATTAATCGGGTCATGAATCGGGCGCATGAAATTGAGCAGTTCCGCTTCATTCTCAAACGATTTTCCTACAAAGACGTCTCCGGCGGTGAGAGCGAGGATTTTCGCAATCGGGGTTCGGATTTTGACATCTGGATGATAAGGATCCCATTTTCTCCACTAGAATATGATAGGAATTAATTCTGAGATTTTTGATCCTGACTTAGGTCAAAGATCTTACACTTTGGTGCTCATAGCTAGCAGACTGAATGATTGCTTCTTTTAACCCTCCAGTTCCACACAGAGGCTTTCGTAGAAATTCGATTTCATCCATGTTATCGCCACATGGGTAGGCTTCATGTCCGTACAGCTTGCACTGCAGATCGTCGATGTTTCTAGAGAACATAAAATGGGATGAATAACGATAAAGTTTACATTCCCCAGTCGTCGAAATCGACAACAGTTTTGTACGAAGAATCATCGCCGTAAAACGCAAAGGCAATTTTAACAGATTGAGACTTGATTCGAGCTGGATCCATCTGACGAATCGTTGCCAGAGCAAAGTCGATCTGCGCTTTTGATCCTTCGTACCATTTTTTATTGTCTATTTCAATTTATTCGTTGAAAAATTCGTCGTTCTTACTGTCTGTTGGAAAGCCGAATTCAGTCAAGGGAGATCCACAAGCAACTGGATCAACGAGAGCTGATTGATCGAGGAGAAACAGAACATCGCTCATGCATGGCCAGCAGGAGCAAAAATAGCACCTTGGAGTCTATGAACGTTTTAGGAATGTTGACGGGTTTACCTGTCGTGCATAAGTTTTCGGTTTGTTCCATAATATTGAGCAACGGCAGGATTATCAAGTTCGCATATACTCGTTCTTGATGAAAACCCCATTGCTTGGAAAAATGATGTTACAACACTCGTCATATTTTCTTTTACTTTATCTCTTCAAAAACTTAAATTCATGCTGCCTGATTTCTTTACTTTGCGACTTTATTTTTTTAGCTCTGAAACTATCCCTGCGTCACTGGATCGTTAAAATTGAAACTCGTAATTATCTTAATAAGCTTTGTCAAACAACAAGGAAACACAGGAGTTTATGAAACCAAGTTTTGTTTTTTTAGTTTCATAAAAATCGAAATGTGGGATTGAAATATTGTGTCGTGTTCTTTTTACAGAAAGTCGATTAGCTCAGGAATGATTTCCTTGTTCGCGATCTTTTCTTCCTTGGAGGATGAAGTTGAACGATGGCAACTCTTTTTGAGCTCTCGATTTCATCATCGTCTGAAATTTCAAACAAAACAAAACAAAATTAGGTCGACAGTATTGAAATTTGAAATTATCTGATGTAAAACGGCGCCGGACTGTGACTTGCTCATGCAAAGGCAATGAACTGACTGAAAAACGAGGATTTTGCCGTGATAACAATTCAAGCTCTAGAGAAAAAGTGCCTTTTTGCGCTTGTTTGAAAACAGATCTGCGGAGAATTTGCTTATTTTTGCTAAATTTGCTCTAGAAAAGACTACTTTTTCAGTTACCCTCACAAGGCAAATGCGACTTTTTTGATTTTAAAAACTCAAAAACTGTTTTTTCATTGCATATCGACTCCAAATGAAAAATCTCATTTTAAGATTTTTATTTTCTCAAATTGAAGCTTTTATTAGAAGTTTATTTTTATTTTGTAGAATTTGGCGATGTTTTTTTTTCAGAATAATTTGAACTCGTTTTTTAACTTAGAATTTGAAAAGGAGACAGAAGCAGTAACTTAAAAAGGGAGTTAAACAAAAGATAAGAATCATACTGTAAATGATAAGTTTTGTGTTGAGGTCATGCTGTGAAGTAAATTATTTTTCAGGAAGCGGTGCAGGAAAAAAATAACAAAAATTGATAAGGTATAGGCTCGGAATATAATCGAAATAAGTTGGTTTTTTGGGGGAGTTTTTTGAATTGAAGTTGTCGGGTTGAGAATAAAAAATTTCATAGACGTATTTTTGGTAGTAAGGCAAAGTTGTGAAGTTGTTGAATTTTCAATAAAATACTGCCGTTTTACGGCTTCTCTGGCCATGCTTGGCTCGAATGATGCATTTCTCGTCGGTTTCAAAAGATTTTCTTTTAGTTTGGCTGAGATTTTCGCGTCTTGCGCTTTCTCTGCTTGACTTGTTGGTCTTTGGGAATCCACTTGATCGTGAGACCGGTGTCTGCTCGAATTTTGATGTTGGCAGCGTTGGCTTCTCGGACGACTTCCTTGACGTATTTCATCAAGTTCTGAGCGTTGTGGACAAGCATTTCGTGAGCTTGGGCGGCTTCATCGTCGGAAACGTCTTTGGCGTCTAAAATTTTATTTATTTTCAAAGAACAACCCTCAGAGGGTCATTTTAGAGCTTTGAAAGACCGATTGATGGTCAAAAAGAGCGGTGAAATCATAAAAGAGTGACTTTGTAAAAATATTAGAATCATGGGAATATCTACCGTCATCTGGCTCGCCAATAGGCGCCACTGCTAAAACTGGCACTTCTGGCTCAGTTGCTAGAAATGGTTAGTAAGTAATGGAATGTTAGTTACTGAAAGATGCATTTTTCAATCGAAAGAGGACTTACTGAGCATGGTGGCTTTGACGGTGGAGAGAATTCTGAATTGCGTTGCGATCGTTTCGATGTTTTGAGATGATCCAGTCATGTTGTTCTTGATCCTCTTATCCGTGCACTATAACAACCGTAGACCCTTTCTGATCTTGTTCCTCCTACCTTGGCAGAAATTTCTCTTGATAATTTGGCCACAAGCTGTCCATATTTGACAATTTCATGGGCGCATCTGATCAGCTCACGTTTATCCCCACCTTCTTGGACTAATCTTGACATTTCTGCCATGAGCAAGGCCATCTTTTTCGCCGCGTCAATGAGGGAGTTGCCTTTTGCCATCCATTTGTTGACTTCGTCGAACAGTTCTTTGGCTGGCAAGTAAATGTCTTGATCGGCGTCGGAATCATCAGATGGGAATTCCTCCTTCATTTTAAATAATGAAAAAGTCAAATTTGAGTCGCTTTACCTCATATTCTGGGGGAACTGGTGGCGCTGATCCTTCATTTGGATCATCTGGAACTTCCGGTGCTCCTGATCCATGAGCTCCTCCTGGACCATAAGCAGGTGGTGGAGATGGTGGAGCAGGGAAATCAGGTTCTTTCGGTGGCTCCATTGCTTCTCTCACCGCTGAAACAGCTGCGATAAGGTCTTCTCCGGAGTTGACAAGTGTTGACGAAGAGTCGGGAGTTTGATTCGTCGCGTAGCCTTTGGCCGACATGATCATGGGCTGTACTTTTGTGTTGAGAACGTTGAACGCTTGCTTCAAGTTGTTGACATAAACAGGGTCTGAAAAAATGAATTGGGGATCAAAGGATATGGTTTTTAGACTTACCTTCAGAGTTTTCAGCCTCGCGTTTCGCCACCATCAGGACTCGATGAGCTCTTCGAGCCATATTTCCTGCTGAAGGAAGAACCTTTGCTACATCGTTAGTTGCAACATGGTTCTTCACTTCTTTCTGATCTTCAATCATTTGAAGCTCAAGGGCTCGGACGAGTTTCGCAGCATCGGCGCAGCTGTCGAGATTTCCTGAAAGCTTGTCGGCTGCTTGTGTCCATTCTTCCTTGAGAAGTTCGAAATGCTCCTTTGCCGGCTTGTTATCTGGATCCTAAGACAGATAATGAGGATGGATTGTAAGAAAAAAGCACTACCTGGAGGACGATTCGACCAGCTTTGATGATTGCTGGGGCGATTTCGTCAAGTCTAGCAGCGAGTTTGTTCGCTTCTTTGATTTCTTTTTCAGTTCCAACTTGTGGTGCAGCAAGTCGACCAAGACCAGCGAGTCTAGAGCTCGTTTCGGCAAAGATCGCAGCCTTGGCGGCGAAGAGTTGATTTCTGTTGGGGTTGGACATTGGTTGATAAGCGGCATTTGAAAGCGCCTAAAATACTGAAATTTGGTAAGAACTCTTTAATTTACCTTGAGAGCAGATGAAGTGTCAGAAAACTCGGTAGCTAGGGCCGCAACAGCTGCTTCTTCCATCGTATTCTTGAGAGCATCGACGCGTGGTTCCAGTTGTGCAGCAGCATTCTTCGCCTTGGCCGAATCCTGATTCTTAATGGCAGCATCGAGAACGTCGGTCATTTCTTCGGCGTGGTTCGCGTCATGAATAAGTGCTTCTTTCAATGGACCTTCTGTAAAACGCGCCAATTGTCGAGCATCACTGATGATTTTTCTGACAAGTCGGATTCCTGAAAAATGTAAGAGCTAGAAAATCAAACGATCGACTGACCAGATCCATCGTCTTTCAAGGGATCTCTGAAGAGTTTGCCAAGTTTGTCCATCGCCGATGCCATTGGAATATCAGCCGAAGGCTTCGCCGCAATCTGTGCTACCTTTCCGGAGACTGTATCCAAGTCATCCTTGAGCTCCATCGCTAGTTTCTGAGCTTCATCAGTGTGCCCCTTTTGAGCGTCACGAAGCTTCTCTAGCTTGGAGAGTTTCTCCTTTCCTTGAGCAGCAAGTCTGTCCATTTCTGTCTTGTCCTTTGGATTCATAAGAGCACCAGCAGATGCGCCAGCGTCGAGCACTTCTCCGACCGCTTTGGAACCAGGGCCAGAAGGAGCTGAGCTATCGGCAAGCCACTGCTGAGCCGCTTGCCAGTTGTCGCGCACTTTATGATACGCCCTTGCCGCTGCAGAGCCTTGTTCCATCGCTTGCTTGGCCTTTTCTTCCACATCGTTCGCTGCCTTGAGCGCCGCGAGTTGCTGAGCTTTCTGTCCCGCAGCATCCGCTCCCTGCGCGCGAAGAGCAGCAAGTCGCTCAGTTTCGACGCCGAATTGTTGGGCCGCGGCGGTAAGTGGCGCTCCTGCAGCTCCAGCAGCTTGACCAAGTTGAGCGGCAGTTTGAGCGGCTTCTCTTGCTCTTCGCTCGCCCTCGCCGCCTGGTGGGGCGTTGGTGTCAGCGATCCAGCGCTTTGCATCGACCATTTGCTCGTCGAGATTCTGATTTAGGCGTTTCAACTCGGCGAGGGAGATTGGCTCCCAACCGTGGACATCGTAATGGACGAGTTGAAGGACTCGGATGACTTCCCGCAGTTCATCCTGCATGTTGACCTGAGCAAGGTCACGTTGCTCGGCGGCTTGGGCACGGTTGGCATCCTCGGGAGGTGTGTTGACAAAGAGCTTGAGCGAGGAAATGACCTGCGGCGCGAGATTGATTGCCCTTTCCAACGCGCCAATTAGAAGATCTCGATGGACCAAGCTTGTTAACTCGTCCCCACGAGCACGGACGGCCTGCCCAACTCGAGTTAAGCTTGGCGTCAATGAGTTAAGAAACGTGACGACATCTTCCATTCGAATGACTTGATCGGCGAGGCCAATGTAGTCAAGCACGGCGCGGACTTGTTTGATTAATTTTCTGACTTCTCCCTGGTCGAATGCCAAGAGCAGATCAGAGGTGCCTTGCAAAATGCCACGAGCGCCTTTGATCAGGATTTCGCGGCCCTCGACGGAATAAGGGTCTGCGGCGATGAGCATGGCCGCTTTTCCGAGACTCTCACTTGCAACCTAGAAAAGCTTTAATAATTTCGATGCCACTAAATGCTCATAGATAAACTTGATTTCAAGAGATATCCCTTGGTGTCCTAAAATGTCCTTCAGTCAATACCTGAACCATGTCCAACGCTGGAGGCATATCTCTCTTCAACAGTAAATCCGAGCTCTCCTGAACAGTCTCTTCTCCGACTTTTTGCAAATTCGCAACAGCCTTCTGGACGACTCCAATCGGAGCATCAAGCGGTGGCAGGGCATTTCCATCTGCACCTTCTTCATGAAGTATTACTAGTTGAGCGACCTATATTACAGTGAATCGGACAAAGTAACAAATGCTTGGAATTACCTGTTTTGAAACTGGTTCGAGGATTGATTCGATTGTCTTTGTATGGAAAACCGGCATTTCCTGAAGAAAATCGAATAATTTCAAATTTACTAGTTGAAGAAATAATAACAGACATTCAGTAAAATAAATTGAAGAACATCGAGTAACGAGTAACAATAAGTATTTATCAATACCGGGTAATAAACATATCGCATTTTGCCTTTTTTCTCTACGCAGGAAAAAACGATCAAATTTGAAGAAAATAAAATAGGGAAGGTAAGACGGGAAACGCAGAAAAGCAGGTAGCTTGGCAGAAAAAGGAGCGATCGATGAGATAGAAGAGGGACACAAGTTTGCTTTTAACCTTATCAGAAACCGATAATTATAGAATTTAATTTGAAACAGCCTATAATCAGTAGTTCGTATAATTACGCGTATAAGTTTTTTTGTATTTTGAGTTCATTTTAAGCTTATTTTAGCGTTCTTTTCTTTATAAAATTCTCTAAGAGGCATTTGCTAGTTGCGCAGCTGGCGAATTTTTACTCTTCATTTTTTCTATCTCCGTTCAGTCAATATTTGATAACCTTCGGCATTTGAAATCACTAGTAAGAGCGGCCAAAATATTCAAACACCAAAAATCTCATGACATGAAATTTCTCGGTTTGAAGAAAAAATCGAGGTCAACAGTTTGTCAAAATCCGGATTTAACGCTCCGGTGTAAAAGTAGACGTAGTTAGCGTGGATAAATAGTGCTTTTATTTTTTATTGCCCGCTGAGGATAGAATAAAGAGGCTGGAAAAGGTCAGAATGAGCATGAAACGATTTTGATTGACGAACGAAAAAATGGAACTAAAAGGGACCGAAAATAACTTATTTTAAATAAGCTACAGTGATTCCTCAAACTTTCGAATTTCTTCCTCGCCAATTATTAAAAATTTATCAACTTGGAAATGAAATGCCTTGGCTTCATCTAAAAACTCTTCCTTTCCACTCTCAATCGACATTTTAAAAGACTTCCAACCGGGAAAATTGAGTTCGCAAAAGTTATTCTCCAGTTTCTCGAATTTGAAAACCTGGCTGTTTTGCAGCTGATTCTCAAAATACGGGCCGAGTTTTGTCTTCCCGACGGTGATTTCTAGACCCGTTTTGGGGGAATCGGGGAATTGGACGCGGGTTAAAACGAGATAGAAGGCTTTGACTCGCTTTTTTGTCCGGTGATTTGAAGGAAACTCGGAGGATAGGGTTATTTCGGAGTTGATTTTCGACAGACTGGTTTGAATATCAGAAATGATGCTGGACTTTTTACCGGTTAGAAAATGTTTCTATAAATATTTCTTATTTAAATCGTTGTTGATTTCGTCGAAATACGGATCTAATTAACCGGTTCCTTTGGATCTTGACAATCAAAGCTGAAAGTATTCATCGAAGTCGCCTTTAGATGAATTTTATTTTCGGTAGTATTAAAGAGAATCGAGCAGGAAATATCAGCGGTTATCATGATGATATCGATGTTACTAAAAATATCTGATTACTATTAGTAATATATTTAAACTAAATTAGCTCATCCTGATTCACTAATTAGTTTCACCCTGACCACTAACTTGGTAATTGTTCGATTGTCGTGGTAGCCTGTAGAAGGGGTGAAATCACTGCCAAGACATTTCAACCCTCTAGCTTCAAGCTCCATCATTAATTTTTTTTTTGGTGGCCAATCATGTGCGTATTATGGGAGAAATACGACGAAGTATGACTAGGGTTCGCGCCCAAAAAAACTATCTTTTGATAGACAAATCCAATTGTTTTCAAATTTTTATAGGTGTTTTTTATCTGTTTAAAGGTTAAAAAAATCTATTTCACCGAAAAAAAAATTAAAGGGTTGAAGAGATATAGGGAAATTTATGTTCAAAAACCATGTTAGTCAAAAGCTTCCCAGAAATTTTTTGGATATATATATAATTTTGATTGAGGAGAACAATATTCGATTGAAAAATAATGGGAAGCAGATGACTAACAAACTGTAATTGACCATTGAAGGTCTTTTTTTGTCGATCTTTGCGCGGCGCGGAGCGCACGGCGCCGCGTTCGCCCTCAGGCATTTCCTTGCGCGGCTAGGGTGGTCGGCGCGTAATGGGTATTTCTTTCTTTTAAAGAAATTCTTTCTTTTAAAAAGATTTATAAAATGATTTAAAATGATATTAATGAAAATAGAAGATACAACATAAATAATTGTCATTTTTTTATTTTTCAAAAAAACAATTTTCTATTCTTCTATTTAAGGCTTTTTAAATATTTTCCAATTAACAATAATAAATATATACTAAATTTAATTAAAAAGCCATTCCGATCTTCCACTCACGAAGGCCAAGCCGAGTCGCCACGAATCCATTCTCTTCCTTGATTTCAGGATCCTGAAAATAAAGTCATTTTCTCTTAAGGAGGTAGATATCAAGAATCGGGAGTTTCTGGTAGACTTTTCTCCCAATCCTAACATAGTGACCAATGATTTTTTGTTTTAATAGAGAGTTGAGGCCCTTATCTCGTGCCTATGGAAGGCCGATTTCTATATCTCCAGAAAATAATCGTAAAAAATGGCGTTGAAAACTCGGAAATCGCTAAAAATGACCATTTTCCTGGCAGACTTTTCTCGAAACCCTTATATAGGGCGGAATTTATTTTCTTCTGAGAAGTTAGATAAGACCCTTGTCTAGATCCTATGGAGACCAGAATTTAAAATTTCAAAAATTTTGTAAGAAAAAAATCGATTACCTGTTTTTCACGATATTCAATGAAAAAATTAAATTTTGAATTTGTATTCAGCAGTATTAAAATCATTCTATAAATGTTCCAAGGAGTTTTTGTTAATGTTTTTTGGACGAAAACTAAGTAATTACATATTTATTTACTAAAAATTGGTCGATCTATTATAAAACGGGCTAATTTTCGGGATTTTAGAGGCGATTTTTACTAACCATTGATTTCATGAAAATCTTCATTTTTGAGCCACTTCAAAAAAAAAAAATTTGTTAAGTATGTTTTGGGCACACAAAATTTTCTCAAAACGGCATAAGATAAGGGGATGATCTACCTTAATCAACTGAGAATTCCATGATCAGACTTATTTTTCTTAAGAAAATTTTAATCCTGCGAGAGGCGGAAATCGCTACTTTTCAAAAACAGGTTTGACTCTTGGCTCTCTACTGCAATTGAAACTCCGAAAAACGGCACTAGATATTGGTCATATCTATCTACCACAGGCGGAATTCAGCGTTAGCTAAGCTAAGATTTTCTGAAACATGAAGAAACTCGACTTGAACAGCCGCGCTGGTCTCTCAGACTTTGCAGCGTCATGAAAAAGATTGAAAAGAAGTCGTTTGGGCTACAACTGAGAATGACATAATTTTTGATAATACTGTATTTAAAAATGGATCTACGAGGATTTCTCTTCCAAAATCCTAAAATATGAAAATTCATCTTATATTTTGTGGGTTTGTTTCCAGTCTAATTCCGGCATGTCCTATGAGTTACGAAACTGCAAAATACTTGGTTACGACATACAGTGACGTGATTACTCTCAGAGATTGGGAAGAAAAAGAGACACTTAAGAGAGAAGGTACTCGAGACGGAAATAATGCTTGGTTGAATTTTATACGCCCAACGAAGGGTGCGCACAGAGTCCTTTTGTCCTGGATACTTGACACTGATATTCGAGCTCAAATTTGGGATGAAGTTGATATGGAACAAGCTGTTTGGCAGAACTCTGCGCGTATTTCAAAGAAAATAAAAGAAATGCTTGAAAACATGGGGACTTTTGAGTATCACTTTTGCACAATTCCTGCTACCAGAACGTCAAAAAGGCCTAGGCAAGAGCCAACACCGTCTCCGATTCCTGTTCCGGAATTTTTGGAAGTGAAAACCTGCCCAGTTGTATCTATCTTCCAAAAAAAGAATCCGCCTGCAACCTCCGTTAATCGAAACCGCGATATTCGCGGTCAAATGACGGTAACTCTGAAATTTATTTTCTTTTAGTAAGATTGAATTTGAGCCAACTTACGACACTCCTTTGATCAAATTTCTGCTTATATCTAAGATGAAGGGTATTCCAACATTGACTATACAATCGACGTTGGAAGAATTCACTGATCTTTTTCCTGATTTGAAGAATGCTCTTGACGATCCAGACAAATCAGTTGCTATGCCCTCCCAAAATTTTATCACCTCCTTAACTGGGGCCTTTACCCCAATCCTTCATGATCAAATGGAGAGTTTTGTTCGCTCATCACGTTACCTGACCATTCACATGGACGGGAGCACTAGTAGGCGAAATCGCGCGGTCGCTGCACTAGGAGTTTCAAATGAACGTGGTGGGTTTATGCTTTTGTCCCTGTTTCAGCAAATTAAGGAACGGTAGAGGGAAAACTAAAAAGTGGTAAATAAGTTTAAAATTTCACACTTGGATTGTCAAATTGACATTTTTCAAAAATTCTTTTTGAAACAATTGAGATTCTTAAATCTTGCTTTTTTATATTGCCTTAAAAAAACATCTGAAGCCGGTTAAAGCATTCTGCAGAAAACATTGCAGAATCCGCCTTCGCAGAATTGATAAAATTGCCATTCTATCGGATGTTATTTCAAAAGCTTAAGTTCGTAGTGAGCGATACAGGTATGATAAAAAGGGTTTAAAGTATTTATCCAATCTCATAGCTCATGCCCAGCTCAAGGCGAACATTTTATTTTCTGATAAGCTTAAAGAAAATGGCTTCTCCGGAGCGATTCCTTTACATTGTGTTATGCATGTGGGAAAGGGGTCAGTTTTTGATCTAAGCATCTTTTAAATTTTTATTATTGCAATGTCGATCACTGCAAAGCGGCAAACTTTGATCTTCGAAGTTATGAACACTTTATGTTCGAAGATAAATCAAGAGATGCACTTGCTGAAAATCCGAAAGGCCGACCCGCAGGAAATGGTTAAAATAACAGATCAGAATTATTAACAAAAACCTAGCCGCGAAGCGGCTTTTTCCTACATACATCAAATCAATAAGATATTTAATTCAGCCAATAACAAAGACACTTGGAATCTTCTACACAGTCTAAAAATGAGTTTCGGAAGTCGAACAACATGCAGTCATAGTAGATCTGATATTCGTTTTGGGCTCGAAGCTTCGTTTCTCGAAGCTGAAACGTTTTCGACACGCCCCTTTCTCTCGGACATTGGATCCCGGTAATATGCGTATTTTAAACAATTATTCCAAACAAAGATTAGTTACGCAGTCCATCAAGCGAACGTGCTTAATTTTTTTAAACACGAAGAACTTGTTTTAAAAACTTGTCGGGATTATCGGGACAGAAAATTCGCTAACATGGTATTAAAAATATACTCTTGCTTTAAGCGTCAAAAATTTATAGATTCTTACCATTTCGGAAAAATCTGATTACGACTTGACAAAACTGAAATCTTCTATAATACCAATGTTTTGGTGGGCGGTAAGCGAGCCTTTTCTTAAATCATCTGGAGGACATTCACGGTAGGAAAGGCCTGTTCTGATAACAAAATAAAAATTTTAGAACTTACGGCTCACTTATGAAAGCGTACACAGATATGGAGAAAAGAATGGAGCGTGTTAAGCAGGGGTCTATTCACTTCATATTATGGGCTGGGTTTAAATTTTATTTGAACTTTAACTAATTTACACCCAATTGTTTTGGGAAAAATTTCGATACGGCGTTTCATAATCTTATGGTGATGTTTGAGGAAAGAGGAAAATTCCTTCATTCCGAGCGACAGAATCAACAAACCGGGGCTGATATTCTTCTTTTGATTGACAAAATGAACGTAATTCTCCATCAACATCGACGAAAATTGACTTGGATCCGAAAACTGAACGAGCTAGTTTCAGTCGCTTGGGAGAGTATTAATAAAAAGTGGACGAAAGAATATACAGAGATTTCTGCTTACAAAAATAGAATTCCGCACAATATTGTCGCCGTTTCTGACAATCGCCCTGTTGGTAAGCGGAATTTCTTCTGAATTTTTCTCATTTGAATTTTAGAGCGAACGTTTGGTCAAGGTTTCAAAAAATTGTAAAGAGAGGCTTAGTTCTCTCCCTGACTGTAATTAAAAACGGGCGTGGCCTCCCCTTCGGGTCGGCTTCGCCCTGTCCCTTACTGTAATGAAAAAAGAGCGAAGCCGACCCGAAGGGGAGGCCACGCTCTCTTCCTGACTGTAATTAAAAAACGGGCGTGGCCTCCCCTTCGGGTCGGCTTCGCCCTGTCCCTTACAGTAATGAAAAAAGAGCGAAGCCGACCCGAAGGGGAGGCCACGCTCTCTCCTGACTGTAATTAAAAACGGGCGTGGCCTCCCCTTCGGGTCGGCTTCGCCCTGTCCCTTACAGTAATGAAAAAAGAGCGAAGCCGACCCGAAGGGGAGGCCACGCTCTCTTCCTGACTGTAATTAAAAAACGGGCGTGGCCTCCCCTTCGGGTCGGCTTCGCCCTGTCCCTTACTGTAATGAAAAAAGAGCGAAGCCGACCCGAAGGGGAGGCCACGCTCTCTTCCTGACTGTAATTAAAAACGAGCGTGGCCTCCCCTTCGGGTCGGCTTCGCCCTGTCCCTGAATGTTATTAAAAAGTGCTTCTGAAACCTTCCTTTCTGAATTCTGAAGGGCCTTGAAACTTCGGATACTCGAACGCTTGATATACGTCTGTGGCGACTTACGATCGCAAAACAAAACAAAGCATTTGAGCATCTGAAACTCCTTGATGATGAAGAAAAGGCAGAAGCGTTGATTTGGGAGGTGACCAACTTCGATTCTAACTGTGCATTCAATTAATATTTATAAGGGAATGAGACAACGTGAAAATGAACGAGAGGAAGACATTGAAGCTGAACGAATGAAAGCTCTTGCAATTTTGGAAAATTCATCATGAGTTTTATTCGCTGTGAAAAATTTGTTCAAGTGCATATTCTTTGAAAATCTCAATAAAAGTCTGCGTTACGTCTTCTCCAAGCCGGTCGCTCATTTCTAATTCTACTATATGCTGCAATCCATCTTATATGGCTAGAAATAGAGAAAATAATATTTTCTGAATTCAAAATTTTAACAGCGCAAATTGCAGTGCCTTCGATCGAATTTCTCTTATGGCAAGTTAACAACTTTCTATTACAAGCGCGATGAAAAGCCAAAACAAAAATCAGTTCGTCTTGTCAAATACGCTTGACCCGAGCTCAGGTAAAAGGAAGGCACTTGCAAACATCACTGTTAGCTTCTTGAGCAAATAAAATGGTAAATTATCTTTTTCTAGCCAAAACGAGAAACCATCCATGATCGCCTCCACTCTCGGTTTCATCAAGATGAGTTAAATAGTTTTGAGTAATAGATTCGATTGTTTGGAGAATTTCTCTTATATTATTTTCCCTTTCTGTTTGGTCGCCATCAAAAATAACTAAAAGGGATGCAAGATAATACAATATATTATTCTCCATAATTTTTTGAATCCTTTTTCGAAAGCTGATTCAATATATTCGACGACATAGTTAGATTGTGTCATAATTCCCTGGAGCACTTTGAAATTCATTTTTAGAATTGATTTTTAATAGAGCTTTACCTGTTTTACTCTCATCATGAGAAGCCTCCGACATTTTGTAAAGCAAGTCAAATATAAAAGGCTTACGTTTCTTCTGCTTTTCAAAACGAATACTGAATAATATTCATTTGTTAGATCGCGTTTACTTCCTATTACAATATTGTACTGACAGTAAAAACTGTGTCAGTATCACCAAGAAGAATTTCAGCGAGTTTTGGCGACCAAGCTTCAATAAAATCTGGTATCTCTTGATCCCTTTGAGGGTTAGCTTAAGAAAACTTCAAATTTTAAGTTAACCCCTGTTTCCCTTAAAATATAATTAAAAACAACTCCGGCATCATTGTCCAAGTCATAATTTCCGACATTTGAAATTTTATCATGGCATTGCGGCGCAAGAATTTCAATTTTAGCTCTTTTTTGTAATCAGTGGGAGTGTCAATAATTATAGGCTAAGCGACTGAGAACAACTTTACTTCCAATAACATTCCGCAGGTAAGTCCATTCATCTCGAACATAAGGGTTTGGGAGCCGAATAGTCATAAAAACAGCACTGTGACAATATGTTTTACTCGTCGTTAATTTACGATTAAAACGCTGTATATGTCGAAGCGAACTTTCAAGACTTTCGTTCTCATAATTTGGTGACCGCGCAGTCAAATCTTTTGAAAGATAATAATAATTAAACCTCTGTAAAGCAGTATTATCTCGTGACCTAATCAAAAGATTCTCTTGTCCATTTTCCTGTGACAAGCGTAGAAAAAAATAAAATTAAATTGTGTATCATTTTCTTGAAAAATAACTCATGGAATGAAGCTCTTGTATTGAGCTTCTATCATTAAACAAGATAATATTACATAATGATCGTAATAATTCATTTGTTTTTTTCCGTCTCAAAGACTCTTTCTCAAATTTTTGATTTCGTTGCAAAGTATGAGAGACAGATTTTGTTGGACAAAAAATTCCCATGTTTACTTATTCAAGAATGTCCGAGAGACGAGCTTTTGTGTTTTGCTGGCATAAGCTACTGTTAATAAAGATAAAATTTTTAGGGGTATCACTTCGTTAATCTCGAACTTACCAGATTATCTATTATCTTCTGAAATTCGATTTCTTCTTTCTTCTTCATGAAGAATGCATGGAGAAATCCTACAAATATAATTTAAATCTTCACCATAATTACGAGTTAAGGATCCCCCGGTCGATATGATCATAGTTGTTTTATGTCTTATAACAGGCGATTCTTTGAGGGATCACCCCCTTTCCGTTTTTTCCAATTTTGACTGGAAATTCAGCCCATTTGGGATAAATTATTTTGCCTGAGAAAAATTTTTGATGCTTTTTTGGCCCTTTTCTGGCTTTAATTTGCTCTCTACCGCCAATATATGGCCAGAAATTCTAGTGCGGTCGTCATATTCTTTCTCGTTGCATTCTAAGCTATCGATAGACCCCCTTTTTTGTCTTTTGTCGTTGATATTGAAAAGTGGAAAAAATGCGATTTTTACGCAAAGTTCAATTAATATGCATTTTTACGACTTTTGAGGGCAAGAATCTAAATATGCCATAAAGAGACCCGATACATGAAAATCACTTCTTCGGAAAAAATTCTATCCTCCATCTTTCTTATTCTCATTCGAAAGGGCAGCTCCTGAGGAGTCGATTCATATACCTTTCAGGGTCTGAGTCATCATTAATGACGTCATAGGCGCCCCTATTGAAAAATTCTAGTGAAGCCCTGTATCTCCGAAAATTTTTAAAGAAAGTATGGACAAATGGGTATCATTGGAAAGCCCGGCTCAAACTGTGGTTGGGCAGTTGGTGGGCAGCCGATAATTCTCAACAGAAAAATTTTTTGAGCCAAAAACTTTCCCCTCAAAATTTTTTTCACAAAATTTTACGTCATGCATAGTCTGCCCAACCACAGTTTGAGCTGGGCTTTCGAAAGAGCCCAAATTCACTATACTTTAAAAAGAAAGTTTCAGAGTTCTGAGGCTTCAGTACTTGTTATTTTCACGTACTTATAGCTCTAGAACCCGATATAATATAGTATTACCGACCCATAAAAATTATATTATTCGACTCCCCAGAAACTGCGCTACAAGATAAGAACGAAAAACATTGGGGTCAGGATTTTGGTCCGAAGAAGTGATTTTAATGTATTACCCATGATAAAGAGTTGAAAAAACAGGGGGGATCCCTTGATCTCAAAATGTTACCTGATGCGTAGCCAAACATAAAAGCTAGCATGCCAAGAATATTGGCGATCTTCTTTCCATGCCGTCCCCAAAATGTCTCCTTCGTAACAGTAATTCTCATTTTTTTAAAAAAAAGAGGGCTTTTAAAAAAAATAGAGCGATTTTTAAGCGGTGGACCTACGTAAGGTGATCTTTTAAAAATCTAGAGGATCTTTTAGGTTTCTCAAAGATAAAAAGAGAAAATTTTTCAATTTATAATTATTTATGATTAATAAAAGTATTATGAGCTCATATTTATTATAGTTTTATTATTTAAATTATTAGTTATTTATTAATTATGTTAAAAAGAAGAATTAAAATTTTCCGGCAAAATTGATTGGAATTTTACGTGGCCACCCCCATCACGCGCGGTTACGCGTGCGCGCGCATGATCACGTAACAGAAAAACATTGCCAAAAAAAGGCAGTTTTTTGTAAATTCTAGGGAAACCGTAGATGCTTCCCAAAATTTTTTTATCAAAAAATGATCAGAAACCTCTACTGATCATACTATTTTTTGAAATTTTAATTTTGGGCTGACTAACATGGTCAACCCATTTTTTGGCATTTTTGGGGCTTATTTTCTCTTCAACCCTCTTAAATTTTGATAAATTTTAAAATAATTTATACTTTATTTGCCCTTATCTATCATATATCTAAAATTCAGAAAGATAGAATAAGTATTTCGGGCACTTGATTTTTGGGCGCGAACCCTAAGTATGACCAGTCCAACACGAGTGGTACTGATAATTAATTTATTTTACTCTTTTAATTAACTGTAAATGTAGCAGATACAGTTAACCCATAAATAAACAAAAGTAGGTAGAGTATCATTTTTATGGGTTGTCAAGTTCGGAAAATTCTAAGAAAAACGATTGTCGCGGTGGTTGTTGAAGAACTAAAATCACCGCCAAGTCATTTCAGTCTATTTGCTCGGCCCCGTATCATTAAATTTCTGACCATAGGAGTGTAAGCTAGTAAGAACTACCAAGAACACGTTACGGAAGAACATGCAGGTAAAGGAGCTGGTCAGGATTATGCGTAGCCTCTGAGAAATTCGATAATTTTTTATCGATTATAGTAGACTAGGGTCGGCAAAAAAAATTTTGACCTCTTGTGCCTTTCACGATTTATACCTCTTTGGAAAGAGCTCGACGAGCTGATTCTCATGGTAGGCTTAGTTTTTCTCTCCGATGTGGGAAACTTTTTTTATGGTCATTTGAAAATCAGCTTTGAGGGCCTGAAAACGTGGTTTCTAAAGAACATCACCAGGCTCTACGCGGCCGTAAATAATGATATATGGCCGTGCTCGGCCAGAATATGGCCATCTATGGTCGACTTTGGTCAAGTTCGGCCGGAGGACCGCCGGAGCACCTCCCTGATGGAAGTCCATCCGCTTGAAGACCAATATTGAAAATTTTCAATATATGGCCGTGCTCGGCCAGTATATGGCTACCTATGGTCAAGTTCGGCCGGAGGACCTCTCTGGTGGAAGACCATCAGCTGGAAGACCAAAATTAAATAATGAAATAAAGTGCTTTGCTGGGCTAAGAATTGACGCTTTCGGTAAACTTTGATCACTTTATGCCGTAGGACCCCCAGAGAATCCCTACTGCCGGAATACAATCTACTGGATGACCAACATTTAAAAAAATAATTTAATAAAAAATAAATTAATAAAAAATAATTTTATTTATTTAATATTATATAAATTGAAAAATAAAAAATCCATCACAGTGAATTCAGTGATAAAGCCGGCCACGCCGACCCAAGGGGGAGGCCACGCCCGTTCATTCTTTTCAATCAGAGTCAGGGCGAAGCCGACCCGAAGGGGAGGCAACGCCCGTTAATTCTTTTCAATAAGAGTCAGGGTGAAGCCGACCCGATGGGAAGGCAACGCCCGTTCATTCTTTTAAATTAGAGTCAGGGCGAAGCCGACCGGAAGGAGAGGCCAAGCACGATCATTCTTTTGAACAGGGCTGGCAAATTAGGGTCCTACCAGCCGCACTACCGAAAAATTGTTAGGGTTCTAACTCAAAATTAGTGCGAATTAGTGCGGCATCCCCGTCCTACCCGTCCTATTTTTCTTCCTTGATATTTTTTCGTCTATTAGGACTGAATCGCCGCCCTAACCGTACTATTTATGAGGCTCTTTTTCATCATCCAATCGGCGCGCGCTTCCCACCAGGCGCGGAGGACAAATTGGTGGAAGATTGAAAAAAGAATGGAGCTGAATGGATGAGAAAAACGAATGACCCGCCATGATTGGCGGACCAATAAGCGCGCGCCTCTTTTAGGACGATTTTAGTGCGGCTTTTCTCTACTCGTACTACTCGTACTAAAAAGTTATAAAATAAGAGTTAGGGTTCTAACAATAGGGTTCTAACTCAAATTAGTGCGGCTGGCGGGACCATAATTTGCCAGCCCTGCTTTTGAATAAGAATTAGGGCGAAGCCAATTCCGAAAGGTAGGCCAAACCTTATCATTCTATTCAATCAGAGTCAGGGCGAAAAGGATTAAATAGGTCTTTTCTGGTTCGCTAACGTTTTCTTGAATTTTCGAACTTTTGGGAATCCAGTATATTTAATCTGTTCAAAACCTCCCGGATGATTCGAAAGACTCTTGGAGAATCTCGAAATCTTCGGGTTCTTGAAATGTTTGAAGAGAGAACCCTTGCCCCAACTCAGACTAAATCAAATGAACGGACGTGGCTTCCCCATTCGGGTCGGCTTCGCTCTTTCTCTGGTTGAACAAAATGAACGGGCGATGCCTATTCTTCGGGTCGGCTTCGCCCTGACTCTGATTGAAAAGAGTGAACGGGCGTGTCCTCCCCTTCGGGTCGGCTTCGCCCTTACTCTGGTTGAACAGAATGAACGGGCGATGCCTCCACTTCGGGTCGGCTTCGCCGTGATTCTGATTGAAAATAGTGAACGGGCTTGTCCTCCCCTTCGGGTCGGATTCGCCCTTTCTCTGGTTGACCAGAATGAACGGGCGTGGCCTCCCCTTCGGGTCGGCTTCGCCCTGACTCTGATTGAAAAGAATGAACGGGCGTGGCCTTCCCTTCGGGTCGGCTTCGCCCTGACTCTGATTGAAAAGAATGAACGGGCGTGGCCTCCCTTTCGGGTGGGCTTCGTCCTGACTCTGATTGAGTAGATTAAAAAGGCGTGACCCGCTTCATCACTGAATTGACTGTGATTATTTTTTTAATTTATATTATATTCAATTAATAAAAATTATTTTTTTAAATGTTGGTCATCCGGCATAAAGTGACCAACGTTTACCGAAAGTGTCAATTCTTAGCCCAGCAAAGCATTTTATTTCATTATTTAATCTTGGTCTTCCAGCTGTTTGCCTTCCACCAGGGAGGTCCTCCGCCCGAACTTGACTAAAGTTGACCATAGGTGGCCATATACTGGCCGAGCACGGCCATATATTGAAGTTTTAAATATTGGTCTTCAAGCGGATGGTCTTCCACCAGGGAGGTCCTTTGGGGGTCCTCCGGCCGAACTTGACCAAAGTCGACCATAGATGGCCATATACTGGCGGAGCACGGCCATATATTGAAAGTTTTAAATATTGGTCTTCAAGCGGATGGTCTTCCACCAGGGAGGTCCTTTGGGGGTCCTCCGGCCGAATTTGACCAAAGTCGACCATAGATGGCCATATTCTGGCGGTTGGGTGTTAAGATGTGTTTTTAGACCTTGTTATCAAATAACAATTAATTTGATATACATATTACTCCATATTCATGAGTTTTTGGGAATGAACCGCGACGAACCGCACTAGAATAACCGGTTGGTTCAAAAAAATCATCTCAGAAAATTCTCTTATTCATAGGCGTTAAGAATAACTATTGATTGTCATCATAGGATGCAAATATTGAAAGTTATCAATTTTGAAATTTCTTCATTATTTCTTTCTTAATTTATTTAAACAGCAATTAAAAAAGATTCCCACGGTGAATTAAAATTCTGGAAGTGCAAAAATCTTGTCAAGTGTCTGTGTTAACTAGACATATCAGATTTTGGAAAGGCACAACAAGTTTGAAGGAGATATTTTGAACCAAAGGCAACTTTTTAATACAATATAATGAGCATGTGACAAAATACACCTACGGAATTGACGGTTAATTCTGATCAAATCGATTTTTCTATTTTTGATATATAAATTCGACCCTGTTCTTTCATATTCTGATATCAGATAAAAAATACAAGACTGTTCTATAGTGAATTTGAATTTTTGAAGTGTCTTCCCCCTGAGAAAGTCCCAACTTTTTAAAATTTCGACCTCACTGGCGACGATGATGTCGGATATGAGTGATATTTGTTTGAGAGAGGTTTTTGACCATCGCGAATCAGATGCTGGTAGTTTCAGAGCGATTTGAGGGAAAAAATTTTTTTTTGCCGACCCTATAGTAGACTAAGATTTATGACCCTTATTTATCCGTAAGTTCTAGGGGCAACTAGAGACATTCAGATATAGTTGGAGACAGCTTTTTATTGATTTACCTTTGAAGCTTGCAATTGAGAATTTGCAGTTTTAGTCTATCTTCATTTTTGCTCTTCTCTTTCAAAATATTGCAACTAACGCTTTCAACATCCAGCATCAGTTCCTTCAATGCGTCTTCGATAAAAATCTTCCCGATCATTTCTTCCATTCCTTTTGGAAAATACTTCTCCGCTCTTTTTCCTTCTTCTTCCGTCTTTTTGCCGAAAGCTCTTTTCGCCAGGAATCCAAGTGAAGCAGTTCCAATAAAGAGATAAAGCAATATAATGTTGAGCGGGCTCCATTCAAGGAATTTCAGGTCGAGTTCCAATTCGTTCAGCTTTTTGAAGGTTTTCAGGATGAATGCGAATCCAAGCATCTTTCTTTCTGAAAGAAAAATTGCAAGGGAGGGTCGACAGGCCTCGGCAACCTGTGCAGAAACCTGAGTCAGGGTCCCACGAAGCGGCTACGCCGGGATCCAAATAAGCGGTGCGGCTTTTGATTGATTCCCTTTAGGCACCCTGACTAAGGTTTTTACACAGGTTTTTTCTGAGCCACGAGGTTCGTTGAAAGAATATTTTTTCAGAAGAAGGATTGCAGTAAAGGCTTTTTTCTGTTGATTTCAGTTAGAAGAAAAGGGTCCAAAATGTCTTTGGATTACATGGAGAAAGTAAGAATCTGTTCGAGTTTGAAATTGGTTGATTAGTAGAACTTTAGAAGCGGAAGTAAGTGAGCATGGAGGAATGCAAAGAAGTGTTTAAATTCCAAGGGCTTTGAGTTGGGCTTCGATTTCAGCATCGGTTACGCCGGAGCTTTCAGCTTGGGCGGAAGATGGAGCAGCTGGAGCTTGAGCAAGTTGGCCGCCCATTTCGATACCGATTTCGCTCAGAACCTGGCCGAGAATGGCATCAGTTTCTTCTTCGTCGCCTGATTCGCCAAGAGCTTTTTCGGCTGAAATAGAGAAAATCTTTAAAATGTGAATATAGGCGTATTTTGTGCTGCATAAAAGACAAGTATTTAGTCCTGCTAAACTACAAGTTGATTGTCTTTGGCCCAGAATCATTTTAACGACAAATAACAGATTTTTTCAACATTAAAATCAATGCCAGGATAAAATTTATGGTGTTTGCCGAAACGATCAAGTTTTCAAAAATCTACTTCAGCCCATTCCTGATTCAATAGCATCATTCATCATTTCTTCCGACATGTCAAATTTCATACTCTCCTTTTCGAATTGCTTAAAAACCTCTTGAAAACCAAACCATCACTAAAACCTGACCTGCATCGTTTTTGCGACCTTCTGCGGATCCATCTTTGCGTTCATCTTCGACATCGTTTTCGTAGTCGTCGCCATGCTCTGAGCCATCTTGGTGTTTGTATGCATTATTTTCGTTTGAGCTGAAAAACGGTCGATTACGGACGAAACGAAGATCTTACCTTGCATGGAACTCATTTTAGCACCAGCAGCATAACTTCGCGTTTTCTGTTTTCGTAAGTTGACGAGCTGTTTCGCCAGGACTTTGCAGGCATCTTTATTTCCTTGCTTGGCGGCGCGTTTGATTTCGGCTTCGAGTTTCTTCTCCTCTAGAATTGCTTTGTTGGAAGAAGAAGGGTTGAAGGTGGTTTACCTTTTTCTAGTTGAGCTCGATCTCGTTCCAGGCCTCTGTTGGTTCTTCTCATTTGCCTAAATGAAGAAAGTAAGAATGTGGTTCTAGATGATAAAATGAACACAAGAATCACGGGCTTCTTTCTGTCAAAATAAAATTATTTTCCAAAGTTCTGGCGAATTTAGTCGAATTTAATAATCAATTGATCTACACACAGGGCAACCTTTTATTCTAGATTTAAAATCGAGGATTTCATCCAGCAGAAATAAATCACCTGTCTCCTTCTTTGAGCTCCTGCTCAATCGTCTTTTTCTTTCCAAAAAGCGGCATTTTTTTCTTTATTTCTTCCTCCTTTTCAAATTCTGGTCAGTCTTCTCTATTTCTGAAATTGTTGAAAATCGAGTTGAGCAGCGCGAGAATAAGCGAGTGAATAAAAAGGGGAAAGATTCATGGTTTCAGTGAGTCACTATTTTCTCGTCAATTTCAAATTGACACGGCCTCGCGCAAACCCGCCGCGCCGCAATTTTCATTTCGAAAAATCAAGAAATAATCAATTATCAGCTTTTTCAGCCATTCAGAAGCATTTTCCCACCAGAAAAAGAAAAAAAAAGAATAAGAGAGCTGGCGAAAGGAATTTTCAGAAGAAAGAAAATTGATAAAAGAGCAGAAATTTGAAGAACGATTTTTTGAAAAACGAATTTCGGAGAATGGATTTGGAGAAAATTGAAGAATGGATAGAAACGATGGAAGTTGTGCCAGGAAATGTTCATAGAAATTCTCATCTTATTTTTATCAAAGTCAGTAGATATCAGACATAAAAATTTTGTTATGTGCTTGTTAAAAATTTATTTCCAGTGGTGGCTGAAGTGTGATATTCAAGTCGTTGCATTTAAAATATTCATAAGAGTTTATTATAAATTTTTATTTGAAGAAAATAACTATCTCTGGTGTTATGGTCTTCTTTGTCGGAAAAAAGGGTTTTCAGATATTGAAGATAATTTATTTAAAATCAGAACGGTAAATATTTATTGTTGGTTTTATCTTCTTGAATCGTAAGGATTTTCTTCATCCGAATCATCTAAATTGGGCGGCTGAGTACTCGCAGTCGATAATGCAGGGTT
Source organism: Oikopleura dioica (assembly GCF_907165135.1). Classification (NCBI taxonomy): domain Eukaryota; kingdom Metazoa; phylum Chordata; class Appendicularia; order Copelata; family Oikopleuridae; genus Oikopleura; species Oikopleura dioica. The sequence goes on along the minus strand of NC_137293.1, from coordinate 1,344,015 downwards.
GTGGCCCGGTAGGACGGGCATATTTCCTCCGACTTCGAGATCCAGTTCTCCGAAGATCTTGCCAAGAACGTCGTTGACTTCTTGATCCGAATCGGGGCCATCACCAAGAGCAGAGTCGATCGCATCGTTCAGAAGATCATCAGTGTTTTCCATGATTAGGGCTTGCTCTTTGAATTTCTAAAAATAAAGGACATGCCGAAAAGGGTACAAAAGAGGCTACCTCCATTTCTTTCTGCATCCCCTTCATGCCCTTATTCATCTGCCCCATGGATTTCGCCGAAGCACCCATCGCTTTTGCCATTCGATTGTTTGCCTCCATCACCTTCATTTGATTCTGCAGCGAGCTCATTTGAGCACCAGCGGTGTAGCTTCGTGTTCGTTGCTTCCGAATACGGACCACTTCTTTTGCATGGATTTTTGCCACGTCTTTGTGGCCAAGTTTCGCTGCTTTTTTTGCTTCAGCGAGGGCTTTTTTCTCGTCTAAAATAAATTATATTGAGGAAAACGATCGTTTATACTACCATTATTCAGGCTTTGCCTCGTTCTTTCTATCTCCCTTTTAGCTTTTCGAAATTCACTTAAAATTATTTTTATCGTTAAAAATCTCCAATTAACCTTTTTTGATCTCGTTCTTTGTCTTTTATACTCTTTTTCTTTCCAAAAAGCGGCATAATTTCAGAACGGGATTCGGTATTTTTGATTTTTTCCTACCCCTTTGCAGATTTTTCCTACTCGAGTTTTTTGCTATTTGCGCAACTAGTACTAAAGATATGCTAAGTAAATTGATTCTTTCTGACTCATTTCTGCCAGTTTTGATGAACATAGGACACAGTGAAGATACAAACGAGTGTTTCGACTTTCCGCCAAGTCCAATACCACTTTCTCCAGACCCTAACCGCGCTAGAACAGCAGCTAGAAGATGAGCCGCAAAATGTGAACAGCATCAAACAACTTGGTCTATCGCTACAGACTCTGGGAGATAAGAAAATCGAGCTTTTGGCGAATATTCAAGAGATTCTTGGTAAGAAGACAGACAAACCTCCTTTTATTTTCAATTTTTCAGATGATGCTACAGAAGAGCTCAAATTGGAGCCATCTCCACGAAAACCAAAGTCCCCAGAAAATCCAAAAATCGAAGCCCTAACATCTCCTGTTTCTGCTAGCTCTCCAAAGCACAGCTACAAGCATATTTCTAGCGGAACCAAAGGCCGACGAAAAAAGTAAGGAACACCCCCTTTCTTCTTCTAAGCAGAAAAATTAAGGGAGCACAAAGAAAAAAAAGAGATATCCCCAAAAGCGCACAAAACCAAGTCCGAAAAACCGCCAAAAGCGGGAGGGAAGGGAGACTTTTGGCCAGAGAAAGTCAAGATTCCAAAGCCAGTCGACCCGAATGAAGAAACTTACTGCTTCTGCCAACAGGTAAAAGACCTATTTTCCCGAAGAAATCGAAAAAGCAACCTCTTCTTTTAGGTTTCTTATGGGAACATGATCGGATGCGACAGCTCAAAATGCCAGTACGGATGGTTTCATTTCAGGTACAGTTTTTGTTCTTTTTCAAAAAATCTGTAACACGCCGATTTCTTTAGTTGTGTGAGAATCAATTCCAAGCCCAAGGGAAAATGGTTCTGTCCAGCTTGCAAGCCCGCAAAAACACCTGGCCGAGGGAGAAAACGAAAAGATTCTGAAATCAGCGCCTGAAAAATCGCTCATCTTCTTGTCTGTTTTCACAGATTTTCAATTTTCAATGACAATTATTCTTCTTTTTGCAATAAATAATCTTCGAATCTGATATGTCTATGTCTAATTACAAATGTCCAGATGTTGTGATAGCCGGTTATAAAATGTCGGAGTCGGATATATTCGAAATTGAAGATTACACGACTGCCAGTCCGCTGGAAAAGTTTGTCGCCCTCCTTGAAGATCAAATTCGTCAATGGGGATTAGATACGAGTTCAAAAATTAGCCCCGAAATTTTCTTTTGAAACTTTGCTTGAACTTGATTTTCGGACACAATCACTCGAGGCCCAGCGCTAGAAAGAAACGCTCTTGCTCAAGCGAATTGGACAAAGAAGGCGAAAAGCGTCGAGTTTCTTGGAAAATCGTTCGATCTCGAGTACCATGCCGCTCAAATCGAGGAAAAAGAGCCTGGCTTTGAAATGGCGGAAGAAGACCTAGAAGACAAGCGTCAAATCCCCGTAGCAATGGAAGATCTGGGTGACAGGTGCAACGATTTCATGCCAAGAGGTCATCCACTCGCGCTTTGGTACAGTTTCCGCGCGTTTCTAGTGCTGACGCCGAGCGAAACGAATCTAATGGATCAATCGGAAATCTCTACCGTCTCATCAGCCCTTAATCTCGCCTTGTTCAACGCAAACTGTGAGCTTCCTTTCTTGCTAGAAATCAAAAACAAAAACCGAGGAATGTTTACTGGAGCGATTGTTGGCGGTGGTTGCTCGACAGAATTCGATGTGGTTCATTTTAACCGGCGACAGGAAACTGATCACTGGGAAATTTCAAATCTAAGCTCGTTGTTGCACGTTTTCAAGTCTAAAGTTCGCTCTCCGATTCCTTTACCAGGTAGAAAATTAATCCTAGACGTTGCCGGACATCTCTAGGCATCTAGTAAAATCTCTGGAATTCAAGAGATATCTCTGGACATCTAGTGCGTCTAAAGATCTTGAAATCTCTCTCTAATTTAAAATTTAGTTCAATTATCCGTTCGTCTTACCTACGCCGTGCAATTTCCCTTCCCTTTTTCTTCCAAAGCCGTCCGAATTGGCAAATACTCAACTCTTCCTTGGGGTTGTATGATTTCTCCCATCGAGTTCCTTCAATTATCATGCTCCTGGCCGATCGTTTCCGAAGATCTCGTGTCCGACACTCCCGAATATACCGATCTCGATCCTCTCCAAGCCCCACAATGGTCAGTCCGACCGGTTTACAACAATAACCCGAAAACGTCCATGGCAACGACGCTTGGAGCATTCCTGAAGCTCTGGGATGATGCGATGCCGATCGGATTTTACCTCTCTCAAATTGGATACAGTCAAGGTGGATCGACAGAAGCCGAAAACCCGCTCGACAAAGTTTCCAGCCAACCTGAAGTCGTGAATCTCAATAAAATGACCGGCAACATCACCGGTTTTATCGACTCCAATGTTCAGCACGAAGGCAGATCCAAGCGCATCCTCGAAGAGATCGAAAACATCATGGCTGTCACATTTTCTGACGATCTGATCACCCCTTCTAGCACCGGTCTCGGGTCTACCTGCCCAGAGTTGGATCAGAAAATGAAGTCTTGTCCGAGAAACTCGCTCGTTCAAAAGCTCACTTTGGCGATCTTCCACGCTTTGATGGGGGAGAAGGAAGTCGGGGTTCGTTTTGCTCTTCTGTGGCGAAAGTTCGTCGAGCTACTGAGATCGCATTTTGAGAGTATGACGTTGCTCCCCTGCGTTGAAAGTAAACACCCACAGCTGCAGTTTTCGCTCCTCCAGCAAAAGGTTGAAATGATCCAGTATTGCATCAAATGTAAGTTGCTTCGCGAGGGCAAGTTGTTCTCGAAAACAGCGATTGAACAGAGGAGGCAATCTTTGGCGGACTCTGAAGAGTCAAACGAAGAGTCGGATGATGAATTTTTCGATGCAGATGATGACTCAAAAGAAATGATCAAAAATGAAGATCTTCCAGAAGGGAGGGAGAAGAAAACGGACCTGAAGCTGCTGAAGTTCCCGGACAAAACTCTTTATATTCCAATCACTCAGGTAAAGAACCCTTTTCAATTGGATTTTAGCATTTTTACTAGCAACCACCGCCCATGACAGAAGATATGTTGGAAGCACAACAAGAAGCATTGATGAATGAAAAGGCAGAAAATCGAATTTTGATGCAATCGACGATGCTTTCATCAGATATGTCCGCCTTCAAAGCTGCTAATCCAGGAGCGGTCTTTGAAGACTTCGTGAGGTGGCACTCTCCGACGGATTTTTCAACGGAAAACGGCCTTTCTGCTCGAATGACCCTACCAGGTATAAGTTATACCGTATAACACTACAAAGCCGATCTTCGATAACAGCTTTCTTAGGAAACCACTGGGTGGATCTGTGGTCAACAACAAAAGCAGAACCTGTTTCAAGGCAAAAACGGGTATTCGATGACACTTCTGTCGCCAACGACATTTTCACCGAGCTGGAAAGCCTCCATGTCGATAGAATATGTAAATTCCTAGCGCCGAATATCATTCATGAAGCTCTCGTTACTGCGGTCAATAATGTTCCTTCCGACGATGCGTGTTTGTTCAAAATGATACCAATAAGCGATACGGTAAAGTTGTGCCAGCATGATGCTCTATCTATCAAAGGTAAGTTTCTGAATGAAAATCACAAGTAAAACCTTTCAAATTTAAATTCTAGCGGTCGAAGATGTAGCCGATCAATTGTCAACTGTAGAGACATTCCAGGGTAGACTGACTTGGCTTGATTTGAACTTTTCCGAATCGGGAGACGCCAAAGAAATCGTCAAAGATTTCAACAAATCATTCCTCTCCTCCCCGGAAACAGTCATTCAAGGTGAGCCACAGTCTGCAGTAGAAGGGTCGAACTTTTGAATTGTTTTTAGGAGCTGCACGAGGACCAATCGCGAAGATAATACTTGAAAAGATTAATGATTCGGCGCCCCGCAGAGTGGACGAAAATTCACCTAAGGCTCCTTATTCTTTGATAAATCTCAGCCCATCAAATAGAGAATACATTCTTCGGTATTAAAAACAACCTCGTTCCCTCTTTTCAATCGTATTCTAGCGCGATGGTGAACCGACCAGTTCCAGTAAGCGCAAAACTTCCGCAACGACTGTACGCTTCTGTAACGCCAAGTGAATTCAGAATGGCGGGTGCTTTTTCTTCAGACAATACTTTCTTCTTCTAACCCTCTTCTTAAGTTCTAGTGCTAGAAAATAGCAAGTCCGCAATACTTAAAATTCACTTTTCAAATATTTAGAATGGATGCAGCTTTAGGAGATATTGTTGAGAATGAGCTGTTCATTTGTACTTCGCCAATGCAGACTAGTCGTTTCGGAAAGGATTTATAATAAGTTACTGTAACTGTAATTATTTATTATGAAACAGATTTAATTCGATAAACTAGTGCCAGATAAAATAAACCCTAAAAGCGCTTCTTGCTCGAGTACAAAGAGCGATTGAACTTGGCAACAGCGCAAGAATCATCTCATTTGTGGACTTCCAATCAGCCTGGAGCAAGGTGCGGTTTTCACCCCTTTTTCTGAATGCCTTATTTATTTCCACGACTCCAGTAGGCAGCCGAGCGATGCAACTTCTCCAAATTCACCATTACCGCAGCGAATTCAACTTTAAAATCAAATGAGAAGAATCAAAAGTCAAGTGCAGGTAACTAAAAGAAAAATCGAAAGAAAAAAGAGTTGAAATTGAAAAGGTTCAAATTGGCGTTTGTAAATTGCTTTTTCATTTAGGCAACAACTCCAACTCCAATTCCTGCAAAGTCTCATTTGTAAATGGGGCGGAGCTTTGCGATTCAGAGCAAGATCTATTGGAAGCAATCGAGAAATTAGTGAGCAGCTTTGCGGAGAAAGACTTTGTTGTGCTTGATGGATTAGGAAAGGAATTTTCTGGCTAAATCTTGGTCTACTGTCTATTATTTTTGGGCCCAATAAGCTGTCTGGGGGGGCTTTATTGGTATCTTTATGACCCGGTAAATTTTTGTGACCCCTCTTTTCAAGATGAAAATTCCTTGTAAAAGATATTGTTTGCAGCCTTCTTCCTGAAACAGATGATAAATACCTCAAATTAAGGGCTTTTATTGACCGACTTATCGACAGTGAAAGGTAAAAATTAATCTTAGTTTCTAAGACAAAGAAGTCTTTTTGTTTCATTTCTTTGTGAAATGAAACTAGCCTGCTTGGTACTTATTGAAATTATTCAATATTTTTGGTGCTCCACGCAGTCGCTACTGAATTGAGTTATTAAAACTCTCAATAATTAAAAAATGCGTGACAGGTTCCTTCGGGAGCCTGAGTTGAGCTCTTCTTCTTTTTGAACGATCAATTGAACACGTGATCGATTTCAGAAAGATTAGAGGGTATTACAGACAACGTTTCCTCGGACCAAATAATATCTATTCGCTCTTTTTAGGAGATTGTGTGTTAGTTTGACGCCGAGAAAAAGTGAAAAAGAGGACGAAAATTTCGCGAGATATTGGGCGCACAATTCTGACCAAGTGGTCATTTTGCAGAATTTGAAGACTGGACTAGCGAGGTACCTTTTTATTCTTTTTGAGACCCCTTCGATACACCTTAAAAGGCCCAATTCGCTATCGATTTCCCAATTTACTTTTATCACTAGTGATGTGACTGGAAAAATAACCGTCATCCGACCTGACGAAGAATCGAAAAAAGAAGTGTTATATAAACTCGGCGATCGAGGCGTAGAAATAGTTACAGCTGGCCTTATTTCAACATCTGGCCGCGACGATTTCTCAAACGTTCGATAAACTGTACAAGCAAAAGATTTCAAGCAACCTACTATTTTGTACTAAGAAAGAACTGCTCTAGAATGATAGCCCTCCCGCCTGGATCAATGGGAAACGGCGGGGGCGAGAATGGAGAGCGTCGCTCGCTGCCCAAAGTCGATTTCTCCTCTGGAGCGAGTTTCGAAAGTCTTAATCAAGTGATCGAGCTTTTTGATAATCAAGATCGGCATGAATTCGACGATCAGATGGCTCTCGAAGTCCACTCGATGAAGGAGCATCTTTTTACTCTACTAGGCAAAATTCAGGTCTTCTTTCTTCATCTTTCTCTTTCTCCTAATGCTTATTAGGCGATCGACGGTCGTTTACCAGGGGCAAACGAGTATTTACTGCTATCGGGAGCTTCGCGAGATGGAACACTAGATTTGGAAGTTCAAGTTCCAAGGCCTACGCCAGAACCTCCTGTTGAGCCACCTCCACTTATTTCTGCGGATTCTGCTCCTTCCTCCGCGGATCCAAGGTAAAAAAGATCCACTTCGCTTGATCACCTGTGTAGAAATCTGAGTCAGAGCTCGGATTAGATTTTTACAAAAGCTGTTTAAGAACCCTGACTCAGGTTTCTGCATAGATTGCCGAGCCCAAAACATCCCTTTTTCCAGATTATTACAGAATCTTTTAGTTCTCTTACATCTCCTGTGTCCGAAAGAAGTAACGTCGATTTACTATCTGACGAGTTACATTCTACAGCCACAATTTCAGGTAAAAAGAGGCGAAGAGCGTTATAAGGGAGCGGTTTATTAAAGCAATTTTCAAGAGCGGGGGAAGTGACAGAAAGAATAGAGGATTTCTTTCGTTAATTGTCCAGTTTTGAGTTTCACTTAGAGACGGAAGATTTTTCAAGTTGTTTAGTAACCAGATTCGCCTTTGTAAGCCCACTCGGTTCGGGTAGTTGGGTACCACCAGCTTGGTTCCTTGACGCAGAGGTTTTCACTGCAGCACTGTCGGCAGACTTAAAAAGGTTAAGGGAAATGCGATGGGAAGTTGATTACCAGAGTGAGTGTATCCAGGTTCCGGTCGGCACTCAGTGTAGTGAGGATTCTGCTGCTTGAAGTTCTGCGCCATGTTCATTTCGCAAGCGTCCTTGGCTTTGCAGCCAGTTCGGATTTGCATGATGTAACCGTTGCGCTCTCGGATCTCGAGCTCGCAGGAGCCCTCGTTTGCCTGGCAAGTCTGGACGGAGCCAGTGCTCTCGCAGAGCTCAAACGAGTCGGCATCGCATCGCCAGCACTGGAGCCCAGTTGCGGCAGGGTAGGAAGGGTAGTTGTTGTTTGCTGGGTAGGCGTTATTGTTGTTACCGTAGTTTCGGCCAGCAGCGACGGCGTTGGCGGCGAGATCAGCAACAGCGGCGGCAACCTGCTCAGTGACGGCTTCATTGGCGACTAGAATTTCTTTGTTACACAGAGTTTTGTAGATAATCTACTAGATTGTTAGGCATAACGCACAAAAAAATCAACTTTTTCCCTGTAATAGATGCAAGTTTGAAACTTTGGGAGCAACTAAAACACCAAAAATGACTTTTCAAAATTTTTTGGAAAAAATTTTTTGTTACAGTTTAGTACTTTTTTTCACCCCTTTTCTGACTACTTTTCGAGCAATCCAAGCTACGGTATTCTAAGTATGCTCATTCGAAAGAGCGGAAAAAACTGAGTCAGAATTATCAATAAAAAGGGGTTCCTGGTGGGGTTCCCTGGATTCTAGGGATGAAAAACCCCTTAAAATCAGCCAAATTTGGGGTTTCATTCGCTTTATCGTGTGATGACGTCATTTCCGGTCAAAAAACAACTTTTGATATTTCTTGCTAAAACAATGGGAATACAGTAAATTAGTACCCCAGAGTTCGAATCTGAAGTCAAAAGTTCATAAAAAGTTCATTTTCGGGGTCAAATCGGGTCATTTTTGAGTGATGACTCATCATTTTTGTGATTTTCAACCCCTAAAATCTGGGGAACCCCCCTAGGAACCCCTTTTTTTCGATGTATCTGACTCAGTTTTTTGTGCTCTTTCGAATGAGCATACTTACAACCCCGTAGCTTGGATGGCACGAAAAATCAATTTTTTGACAACTTTGGGGTACTAAAAAAGTACTAAATTTTAAATTTTTGAAATTTTTTTTTGTTGAAACGTTGTCTGGGCACAAAAATCTATATGATAGGTGAAAATTAGCTTTCTACGACTTTCAGATAAAAAGTCGATTTTTTGTGCGTTATGCCTATAGATTGTTGATTGATGGCAAAGACGAATCGTCTCAGCGTCATATCAGATGTACAACTTCGGTTGAACAATTAAAATGTATTCTCTTAGATGTCTTTATTTGATACGAATAAAAAAAGTAGTTAGCTCTTTTTCTTAAGAAAATTACGCGATGCTAACAATTTTCTTACGCTATCTTTCATTAGCTTATTTTTAAGCTGAAAAAGAATGTGACTTACCAGTTGTAGTGCCGTAATCGTAGCTATCAGCATATTCGTAGTTTTGGTTCTCGTAGTTGTACTCCTGGGCGGAGGCGATGGCGATAAAGGTGGCAAAAAGTTTCATGTTGAAAGTGACTTTTAAGGTTTTTTCCTTGTCTCGAGTATTTCAAGATCAGTGAGATGATGAGTAGAAGGGTTGGATCTGTTTATATATGCTTCGAAGCTGGGGTTGATATTTCGGCGATTAGAAATTACAACTTGCGCAACTTTACTTAATTTCAAAGACGTCATGAGTTCCTTTATCCCTAAAAAGATGACCTTTGCGCGCCTATATCGTTGCATTAAGCTTATTTGCGGCGTGTTTTTGGAAAATTTACCGTGAAATTCCAGAAAAAGCAGCGCTGACATGAACTGTTCTTTTTCAGATACGAGTCCTGCCAACGAACAAACGAGCGAAGCTCTTGTTTCTCCTGAATCCGAAACAATCCCTCCTCCTCAAGAGCAACCGCTAGATTTACCGACAGAATCGACAAGCCCTGATAATAATCCACCAGTTCAGCAAGAAAATCCTCTAGACATCGACCTCGATTACGACAAGTTGGTTCTTACGAGGGGGCAAGATTTTGACTTGGACTACACTTTACTAGGTTCGTTTATTTTCTTGAAAGTCGTGTTCTTCATTTGCCAATTCTAGTGCCAGTTATGCGAGCAAATGAGCGGCAGCAGCTAGATCTGAAGGGCTGTGAGCCTGGAGAAAGCATAGTTCCGATAGATATGATGAATGATCCGGATAATCACAGATTATGGCAAGATTCGCTCATCACCGAACCTTCTGGCCAACAAAGACTTTCTTGTAAGAAGTCCCCTTTTCTGCGATTCGAATAATGATTTTTAGCCCTACGAGTGTGGAACTGGTTTCTAAAATGTCTCGAAATAATTTGCCAAGAAGCGAGAATAGAAGAAAAGAAGGGAAAACCCAAGATCTTGTTGGCAGTTCCAGCTGGTTGTCCAAAACGAGCTTTCACTCTGATTCTGATGGCCGGAGGAACTAGAATTTTATACGATCTTGTTCCTTGCATATCTTTTCGAGGTTGGCCACAGGTAATTGGGAGAGAGGCTTTACGAAAGGCTAGAAGAGTTTTTAGGTAGCAGCTCCGTGGCTTCAAGAAACAGGAAAATTTTGGCAGCGAGCTGGTTTGAGACATTCAGACGCAGCTGGAGCTTTCCACTTGCTCCCTGGTCGAGGGAGGAATTCAACGGATTGGCGCTTTTGTTTTGCTCGTTCTGAGGTAAGAGACGTTTTGGAAATAGATGTGAAAAGTGATATTTAGGTTCAACTAAAGAAATTAGTTCCACAGCCATTTATGAAAGTCTTTTACTGCTGGAGAACTGTTCTGGCTCGAGCATTATCGAGGCAGAAGACGATTCTCAGACCTTATGCTCTTCGTGCAATATTTTTCTGGGCATGTGACCGAGTTCAGGTACGACTTGCAACAACTTCGTATATCAACGCTTTCCTAGAATCAATATCTTTCCCGAGAAGACGAAATACCCTCGTTTTTCTGTGGACTGATAGACGATGTGCTCAAATGCCTCCTCACCCGCTCCTGTCCTTCATATTTTCTTCCACATGTAAATCTCCTTGACAAAACTGACGATGCTACTATTCTTTCACTTGGTAATTAGCCAGCTTTTTAACACTAATTGACCATGTTTGATCAGCCCAAATTATTCTTATGGTACGATCAGATCCAGTTGAACAGATACGAAACGCGCTAGAACAAGTTTCTGCTGCTAGAGGCCTCACTCAGGTACAGTACTTTTACCGCGCATTTCTTACTGATTAATTTTCGATGATTACCATTGTTGCTTCTAGGTTCACAATGAACAGTCTTACGGCAAAAAGCGTGTCGTTTCGGGAATCGACTCCACCGGTCAAGCGCTCTACTCTCATGTCCGAGTCAACGACCCCCAAGTTGAGGAGTCCCAAGAATCCCTTGCTGAAAGGGTCAAGAAAATGGTTCAACAAAATAAAGGATCTTCAATTTCTGTCTTCATCAATCCCAACGACGTCACTCGCGCTCATTTCCGCGTCGATGAAAAGTTTACCTAGGCGTTTAATTTTATTATTCATTCGGCCTTTACTCCCTTTGAAACATATCTTCAGTCCACAAACATTATAAAAAACCTGAACTTCTATAACTTTTTAACCGACATGTCGAATTTGTATATTCAACTTATCCCTGCTTCAACGATGAAAATGAACGAACTACCAAAGTAATCTAATCTAATTTCCAACATAAAAAGACACTTCTATTTCCAGCCAAATACATACCTAGCTTCCAGCTTCCTTCTTTTATGAAAAAAAAAATACTTTTAATAAAACATCAATTATCGAGATTCGAAAAAAGGAATTAAAATTCTTTCTTATTCTTTTTTAATTATAGATTGCTTACTGAAGCAAGCAAATTATCGAAATTGAATTAGTGCAGGTGATAAAGGCATCATAATCAAGAGCTGAGGCTCATTTTTATGCAGATATTCCATGATAATGTTTGAAGAGATTTTTTCTTCTTGATCGTTGATTTTCGTCAACGCTTTTTCTGTAGGTCGGATTTCGTGGAGCAAGCATTCGTCGCAGTCAGGGTCTCGAAAATTTGGACGTGCGGTGGATGTTTTTTTAAACACGCACTTCCAGCGCGCAGAAGTGGAGCGCTCGAGAGCGCGTTTCCACACCCACCGCACTTCCAATTTTTCGAGACCCTGGTCGCAGTCCATTTTTATACATCCAGACTCCGTTCTGTATTCGATTCTGGTACAGTAAGTCAGCAGAAACGAGGCAGAATAGGTAGAGAATTGCGAGAAGAGTCTTAAGAAATTTCATCTTTCTTTTGAGGGTTTTTTCTTTTTACTACTTCTGAGAAGATACGGACGCTTTTATAGTAGTTGGGGATGTCGCCAGAGCGGCGCGGGGGAGTGATATCGGAAAATTTCTCGGATTCATCTTCGTCGTTCCGTCGCCCGTTTATCTGTTACCTGAGTCAGAATTTCATCAGATAAAAGCCTTTTCCTTAATATAAATTGCCGATAAAGGCGTCAATTTATCGTGGGCTTTCCATGGCGGAAATTTAAGAAGTTCGTACTGTACTCCCGGAGTTTGGACGCTTCTTTCTCAGTTCAGTAAGATTTAATCCTGGTACGATGAAGTTCAAATTGTGATTTCACTGATTTTTATCACAAATATCGTTATTGCAATCCAGCAACAAGACTTTGCTTCGTGCTCCCCTTAATTATTCTCGCCAAAAGACATGACTCATTTTTTGACAAGCCTTGCAGGCTCCTCTATTCATTAGAAGGTAGACACTAACAAGATAAAATCTTTTCCGGAGTTGAAAAAAGTCAGAGAAGTTTAACGAGACCGGCTCTTTTTTCGAAGTTCATCCGAATCTGATTTAATTGCGTGATAAAATTTGCACGTTGGATACTTTTGGATAATCAACACTCGCCGTATAAAGAGAAACGCCTTTTCGGGAAACGCCTTTTGGGGAAGTGAGGTCATCTACTCAACGATGGCGATGGGTAATGCGCGAAGATTGTTCGACATTTGCGTTGCAGAAATGATTGGCACTGCGATCTTATGCGGGAAAGGAGAATTGAAATCGCAGATTTTGCGAAACCGAGTTTAGTCAGAAGAACAAATCTACCCGGTTCACGGTTACTTTAGAACTTGTGTAATCAAAAAGAAGCTCTTCCTTGATAATAACTAATTTCTATGTTTCATTTATCACTTATGTTATTTGAAACAACCCTCGGCACTTCTTATAAGAGCATGTACTGAACTATGTTTTACAATTCTTATTATTTGTCGTTTTCTACAAAATGGCCAAATTATATCCTTCTTGTTCAACTAGCGATGAGCCTTTGTTGAATCTAACGGCAATTTATCGAGATATTTTCAGCAGAGAAAAGCCATTTTGACAGACATGTTAAGTGCAGTGACGTGCTTTTTTTAAGGTTACTGTATTTATTTCTCCCACTTACTACTTTGAATACCCAGAACATCCTATATATTTGGAATCAGTGCAAAAAATCTAGAAACTTGACCGTAACCGATTCTCAAAAATGACTCCCGGTTACGATTCTAGAGCCGGAAATGTAAAAATCATGAACCTACGGTACCTAAAGAACCCCTAGACAATGGCATATCAAATTGAGTATTGTGTCATTTTCGAGTTGTCTGTGATATAATAAAGGTAAGATAGCTTTTTTTAGTCGGTTCTAGAGGCGAAAACTGATAAAATTTAAAAATTAGAAGTTGCTATATCACAAAATGTCATCAGGAACTGGCTCTAGAATCGACAAAGAGCTCATCTAGACTTTATTATATCACAGACAAATCTAAAATGATGCAAGACTCAATTTAATATGCCATTGTCTAGGGGTTCTTAAGGTACCGTAGGTTCATGATTTTTGCATTTCCGGCTCTAGAATCGTAACCGGGAGTGATTTTTGAGAATCGGTTACGGTCAAGTTTCTAGATTTTTTGCACTGATTCCAAATATATAGGATGTTCTGGGTATTCAAAGTAGTAAGTGGGAGAAATAAATACAGTAACCTTAAAAAAAGCACGTCAGTGCTGTCTTCGAAAAGGACCCACTTGTCTATTCATTTTCTCTCAGCTTTCAAAGATGCTATGACTACAAAACTTCAAGTCTCATTTAGAAGAGAATCTAATAAAATAGAAAAAGACACTACCAACTTGAAGTTCGACATTTATTCAATATTACTGTTGAGGAGTGTTCTTCATTTCTTTGTCTACTCTTCAAGAGTCATTCTTGAATTCACCACGTATTTTCAGCGGAAAGAAATCATGCTGACAGACATTTTGAGTGACTGCTGTCTATCTTAAAGACCTGCGCGTCTAACTTTTCTCTTCTCAATCCTTTAGCTTCCGATGACTACAATTGTGCCATTAGAAATTGCGTCTTTCTCAAAATGCGAAAAGTTCAACTGTCATTTTCAAGAGAGGCTAATAGAATAAAAGAATGATAAAAATCGAGAGATAAACATTTTTCGAATGTTATATTCGGAAAACATCAATCTCCTCGTTGAAGATTCGGACTTGCTAGTATAGCCGTGAATACGATTGCCCCAGAAAGAGGGAGCTTTCTTCAAGTGCATATATCTTGGGGAGTTGGCGCTATGTTCGGGGTCTACTGTGCACGGCATAAGAGTCCTGGGCACATCAATCCCTCCGTTACTTTCGCCAAGCTTTTAAGAAGAAATATTGATGTCATGTGAGAGTTCCTTGATCTTTTTTTCTTTTGTGGGATTAGTCATAAGATCATGAGAATTTGAAGTTTTGAACTCTTGGAAAAGTGATGGAATATTAATGATTATAAGCCAATGTATTGGAGCTTTTCTTGCAGCAGCGCTTGTTTATTGGGTTTATATGGATATCGACGTTAATCTAAATAATGCGTCTATCTTTGCAACTTATCCGAGAATGGGTGTGACTACGGGCCAGGCAATGGTCAGTTCAATAGGCAGGAGATCAAAGTTTTTACTGATTCTCGAATCAACTCATTTGTGACCTCCAAAAAAGTCGGTACCGCCTTTATGATTCTCTCCATCAACGGAGTCGCCCAGTCAAAACCAGCACACAAGCCCGACCTCACGCTCCTCCCACTCTACACAGGAGTCGCTGTCATGACCTACGGAATATGCTTCTCTCTGAATACAGGTTATGCAATCAACCCTGCTCGTGATATCGGACCGAGGTTTTTCATCTTTCTCGTCGGTTTCCCAGACAGTTTTGCGAGAGGAAACGACTTGATTTCGTGGTATTGGTGGATTCCGATTATTAGTCCGCTTATTGGCGCTATTTGTAAGAATTTGATTAGAGAATTGATTTAATGAATTCTAGTGGCGAATTTCATCTTTGATAATTTCATCAAAGGTGATTATTGGATTGATCTTGGAACTTGCAAAAGCTGTTTGAGAAGAAACGAAATCGATGATGTCAAAAACGACGAGAACAAAAATACGACTGAGCTCTAGAATTTTCAAATGTAATCTATCTCTGCCACTATTTATCTACTAGAATAAAGCAATCTATGAACTAAGAAAAGTACTGTAGAACTTTCCTGGGAACTTTCCACAAAAAAGGTCCAAGGACAAATCTTCAATAATTCTATTTGTATTCTCCGAACTCGTTCGATCGAGAGCAAATACCGGACTCAGCAGTCGAAAGAGAAACGCCTTTTTTGGAAACGCCCTTTTTGGAAATTTCTATTTTCGGGAGTTTTGAACGTTCAAAATTCTTGGTCACATGCAAAGTTTGCTTGAAACATGCATCGCGGAAATGCTGGGCACGGCGATCTTATGTGGGAAAGGTGTTCTTATTTCTTTTATTTACGGTTCATTAAATTACTTATAGTAAAATTTTTATAAGAATTTCGAGTAGTAAAATGAGAAACCTTTGATTGCAGGTGCTTAGAATCATAAATCAAGTTATCTATCCTTACGTAAGCCAAAATAAGAACTCTCGAACAGCTTCGGACTCGCCAGTATCGCCGTGAATACGATCGATTCTGACCGCGGCAGTCCTCTTCAAATTCACATTTCTTGGGGAGTCGGGGCCATGTTTGGCGTCTATTTTGCCAGGCAAAAAGGACCTGGACACATCAATCCAGCAGTCAGTTTCTCGAAGATGTTGACAAAGCAGATTTCTCTCACGAATGGAATGGTTATGATCATCAGTCAATGCTTCGGGGCATTCATAGGAGCCGCGATTGTATTTTGGATTTATATGGACATTGATATCAACGAGGAGAATGCTTCAATTTTTGCGACTTACCCGAGAGCAGGAGTCTCAATTAGCCAGGCGATGGTCAGTTCAATAGGTACGAAAATGGGGTCTTTTAGCGTTGTAACTGGTCATTTTTTAGCTGGGACTTGTTTCATGGTTCTGTCAATCAACGCTGTCTCCCAATCCAAACCTCATCACAAACCTGACCTTTCAATGCTCCCCCTCTACACAGGCATTGCTGTGATGACATACGGAATATGCTTTTCCCTCAACACTGGTTATGCAATTAATCCTGCGAGGGATATTGGACCAAGGGTTTTGATTTTTCTTCTTGGTTTTCCAGAAAGCTTTGCTAGAGGGAATGAGTTGATATCTTGGTATTGGTGGATTCCGCTTGTTTGTCCGCTTGTTGGCGCTTTGTGTAAGTTCTACGACATATATCGAAAGATTGTTAAATTTCTAGTGGCGAACTTTATCTTTGACAGATTTGTAAAAAGT
Source organism: Oikopleura dioica (assembly GCF_907165135.1). NCBI lineage: Eukaryota > Metazoa > Chordata > Appendicularia > Copelata > Oikopleuridae > Oikopleura > Oikopleura dioica. The sequence goes on along the minus strand of NC_137293.1, from coordinate 1,327,740 downwards.
GAATGTTGCGAAGATGTCCTTTTCTGCTGTAGAAAGCAATCAACGATGAAGAGAAATGACGAAAATACTAGAATTATCAAACAGACACCGTAGATTCTGCTTTCTTCTCATTTGGATTGAAAATTAGACTTTTTGAAATAAAAAAAATACACAGTATTATGAGGAGTGTATCATCCCTTTATTGTCTTGACCAAAGATTCTTTGAACACTGAAGTAGTTTATCTTTGATGCATTAGAGCTAAAAAACCTGCGATCCGGCGGTAGCATCGCCATCGCCGCTGAAAATGTCCGCTTAGAATAAAAGCTCCCGTCTTGTGAAATGTGAGCCAAATCTTCAAATCCCTGCATTCGCCGATGCGCGCGGCAAATTCATTACAACGTCAGATATTTACTAACCATTTGAAGTTATTTGCGATTTATAAAATTTAACGGGCGAGCTATTCTCCGGTCCAGAGTAATTTAAGAATTTCTCGCTTTTCTCCCTTTGATCGATTTCGATATAGGAAGAGTGATTTGAGAACAGTTGAGAGATAAAAGAATAGAAGAAAATGATCGTCAGATTGATTGACAATTTGGTCGCAAAAATACCAGGAATCGAAAAAATCACAAAACGCCAAATTCTCTACCTTCGTCTTGGCCTTCTCGCTGGAGCTATTATTACCTGCTTTTCTGCGTGTATAATCGTCAATCTTATCCTCTCTCGCTTTGAAGGAAACTGCGTCTTGTACTCCAATCTCGTTGAAAATTCATTTGATGGCACGACTTTTTTGATTTCTGAATTTGGGCCGAGGTCAAATTGTGGCTATATCATTGTTGTCAGTGAGATTATTCTGATATCAGCCCCGTTTTTGCTTATTTTACTGGCAATCGAATTTCATACAGGAAAGATTCAGAACCAAAAGTGACCAATTTAAGGGAGCCCCTACAGGTTAACAAAAAACTTTCATTTTTTTTAAATTTCTGAGTCTAAAAAGACCCAACCGAAAGAATAGCTGCATTATGAAACGGTTCCAAAGTGATACGGGAAAATTTTTATTTTTATTGCGAATTCTTTTGAAGAAAAAATCTTTTGAACCATAAAAAGTCGCAAATGCAATGCTCTTTGGGGAGTTATCTTCTTTATCCTCGTACTGATACAGGTATTGACTTTTGCTCATCTATCGATAGGAAAGCTTGTTAACATGACGTTTTTACGAATTTACAAAGCAATAAAGATGGAATCGAAATCTTATTGTAGGCATCGATGTCGAGCTTTGGTTTGAACAATAGGCTATGTGGAGCAATCAAGACAGAATTATCGAATGGGAAATGCGATCAAAAGTTAAAATTTTATCATGGGCCTCCTGATGTCTGCGACAGGTTTTTTAACTACAAATTGTGATCAAGGATAACTTAATCGTTTTTAGAAGTTCTTTTTCAAGCTATTTTTAGTGAGGACTCATGTAAGAAAACCACCCCGAAGATCGAGAGCTTTTATAGCACCCTTGGAGCACTTGGTAAAATCATTACAAAGATCATTCATCAAATGAGTTGTAGAGGCCTGCAGTTGGATTTTGTTCACAATCATGTTTCTTTACAATTTCGCGAACATCATTGGAGGTACGGAAAACCACTCAGTCATTTTTAAAATCGTCTAAGTTTACCAACGCCACGAAGCATACGTGATGAAAGACCCAGTAACTCTCAAAACGACCACAACAACGACAACGCCGACAACATCGACAACTCAGAATGGCGCAGCGTCGAAACGAGCGCCCCCTGCTCCGCCAAAAAGCGCCTCCTCCCCGCCTCCTGCTGATTTTGACAGTGATCGGGGTTCCGTTGATTTTTTCGAATTTACTGGCAACTAAAGCCAGGACATATTCTTGCCGAGTTTTTATCAGGACGGAACCCAAAGCTTCAGCGCTTCGTTAGACTTTGTCACCGACGAGTTTCCTCATCGAAATCCACCAGAACCAATGTCATTGGTGCAGAGAGACAGCGTTGATGCTTAGAAAAATGTTGTTTTCTGTACAAATTTTAGAATTTTTAAACCAATAAAGCCTCTCAAATTTTACTGAAGACAAATTTTGACCAGATTTTTACCGTAAAAAGAGACAAATTAGACTCTTATTTAGTAAATAAAAGATTTGGACACGCTGAGAAGGTTGGCTGATTGAGTGGACATTATGCGCAAATCTCCCTTTGTTGGAGTTTTTTTTCTCGGTCGAGTTGCTCCACTGAAAAGCTCTTTCGAAAAACAAAAGTTCAGGGCGGCTTTTTTCAGTGTTCAAAATTTATAATGGAAGAAATTTTGCTTTGAAAAGAGGAATAACAAGAAGAGATTTCGTTAAGAGTAGGTCTTTAGTAAAATGCGTCTGTAAGTGCTCCTAGGGTTCAATTTTTAACTTCAATTTATATTCGTTTTTGATAAAAAAAACTTGTTTAGTTCTAAAATAACATAATGATCTTCGAAATTGTCAGCCCTGATATATTCAAAGGATTTTAAAATACTAGAAAGCTCAACAATATAAATAGAATAATAATAAAAACTTGGCTTGGCAATATATTTAACGACGCTTTTCTTTCTTTGCAGCAGGATGCATGATAATAAATTTACTCCTCGTAGCCCCCCGCTACGATTGTGTTTGATCGCACCGTGCCCGGGAGCAGGGCCAGCTTTAAATGACCTCAGAATAGAAATGACAAATTCCCACCGGTCGATATAAAAATCTATATAAAGAAAAAACACTGGCCAACCGGTTGGCTCTGATTGAAAAGTTTTTTGAAGAGAGAAAATCAAAATGAAGACCGAATCGCGCGGCAGCTAAAAGAGAGCTAGAAAAAGAAGAATAAAATGAGCAAGGTATTTTCAAAACAACCAATCTTTTAGATAATTTTATTCATAATTTTCCCGTTTTTGGTGAATAAATGTTGATTTTAAAAATTAAATCAGATCTTTTTTTGACCAATTTTTAGAAAGATATCGCTACGAAGCAACTTTTCGAAGTCGTCAAAAACAACAAATCTGACGAGGTCGCAAATGTCCTCAAAAACCCCGATGTCGACGTCAAAGCTTTTCGACATGGCCGGACTGCTTTGCATTACGCCGCCATGCGGGGTGATCTCAGAATCATCGAGCAGCTAATTTCCGCCGGCGCAAATGTCAATGCAAAGTCAGAAAAAGACTTCAACGAATCGATTGTGCACTGCGCTGCTGTTCATCCTTTTCCTCTCAAAGTCTTCGAAGTTCTTGAAAAGCACGGAGCAAACTTTCTCGTCCAAGACAGCGAAGGGGCCAATCCACTTCATCTCCTCGTCGGTTTCGACAGCGTTTTCAACAAATATGCCAAAGCAACTTCATGGGAAAACCTCAAACCCGCGATCGAATTTCTTGTGAAGAAAGGAATGGATCCAGCGGAAAAAGGATGTTCTTCAGGAACCAGCGCGATCGAAGCAGCAAATTTGAGCAAAAAACTTAGCGACTCAGTAAAGCAAGAAGTCGTCGATTTCATGAGACAAGCCTCGAGTTCCTTCGAAGCAAAATGGCTCCAATCAAAGTTGCCAAAACCGACGCAGCCACGAGAGCAGATATTTCAAATTGTACAGCAAGCCGACCCACTTCCAATTTTACAGACTTACCTCAGAGATCATGACATTTCCCAAGCAGTGAACGAAAAGCTAGAAAACCCTCTGCACTGCCTGTTTCGCCCAGAATCAAATTGTAAAGAAATCAGAAAGATTGGCGAAACCCTCGGCTTACTTCTCAACGCTGATGTCTCTCCTTCCGACAAGAATTTGTGGGGAAGAACAACGATGGATTACATCCAGCACTATTCTCAAATCGGGGATGAAATGAAAAAACAGATTATTGAACAACTTGTGAGAGACAAGGAGCTGGGAGATAAGCTTTTACAAGGAAATGGTTTTGATAACAAAGGCTATTCTAGGACAGAAGTCATATTCTTGAGAATTTGATTCCTTCAAAACCAAAAATAAGCTGCTGCCAAAAATGATACAAAACAACTCAGAATCCTGCTTGATCGAAAATCGAGAACTGGCACTGCAAGAGCTAATTATCACAAAAATGGTCGCCGTGCGATTCACATGATTGCCCTGAATGGGAGCGCTACTTCGCTGGAGCTGCTGCTGAGTAAGGGAGCGAGGCCGGATAGAGTTGCTTTTGGGGACTATTCGGAGACTCCTGTTCATTGTGCTTGTATCAATCCGAAGCCGAGGGTGATGCTGGAAGCGCTGGAAAGATATGGAGCGAATATGAAGGTAAGAGAATTTTATATAGCTAAAACATTCGCAAAATATTTTCTTCTTTGAATTTTCTATTGCAAGTTGGGCATCGAGAAATTTCATTTTCTCGCAGTTTCTTCAAACATTCCTCGCAGAATTGATGGCCACATACAGTCAGTGTGCAGTGCCAATGTTCATTGTGATCATACTCTTCGAAACAAATCATGCAATTCGTAGTATTCAGGAATGATTCAAATTTTGTATCAACTAAAATTTTTGATGAACTAAACAGATTCATTGATAACCTGAATCGCGAAGCTTGTTTAAGTTTGTCTCAAAAGCTTGAATTCTTAGAGAAAGATTAAGTTCTTTTTCTTGTATTTGCCTATGCAAATCGACCATATGTCCGTCTACTTTCTCGACTTCATCTTCGTAAATTTCCAAATTCGCACTGAAATTCGTAGCACTTTGAGTTGTTTTGATCTTGAGCGAGCTAGACCATCAAAATTATTTTTTTGAAGTGTAAACAATTCCTGAAGAAATTAAAAGGGTTTGTTTTCATTACAAGATCCCGTTTTTCTCTGTAAAGATTGAGCATGTTTTTGTTGATTTCATTAATCTTTCCAACATTTTCGGCATAGAGCTCGAGTTTTTCTTTTTCTCGTGTCATCGAGTTTAAATTTTCTTTTAGCGCTCGAATCGTTTGCAGCTCTTTTTCCATTTCTTTTTGCTTGGCAAGAATTTTTCTTCGAAACTGAGTGGTAGCACTTGACATTGATTGCTTAATCTTCTCTTCAGTCTTTAATATCTCTTCTTCAAAACTCATATTCACGAATATTTTTATATTCGATCCTCTTGAAAATTGGGAAATTTTGATATTTCTCTCACGGAAGACCATTCTCTTATTATATTTGCTAAACGCAAACAGTAATTTTAACGAAGTAATCTTATTTTAAAAAGGTCAAATTCTTCACAACAAATTCAGGTTCTTGATGCGGCTGGTAATTCTGCGCTGGACATTTTGGTTGGTGGCGAGACTTGCTTCGAGATGGAAACCAAATGTCTCGAAAAAGAAGACCTCCTGCAAGCAATTGAATTTCTCATGGAAAACGGCGTCACGCCTAAAGATGATCTCGTCATCGACAAAGAAGAGCGAATGTCAAGAGAAACAAGGGAACATGTCAAAGAGCTAATAAATCGTCGAAAATCACAGGTAAATTTATCTTTTTTGATCTTTTCGTGAACCTTTTCGTAGCAATGGATGGCAAGAATCGACTCCGAAATCAAAGAAATTCGCGATACAAGGTCAATTATCCAGACCAAAGTTCTCACAATCGAAGCTGTTCTGGAAGATCACAACTTGGATTTCTCGTCTCCCGCCGCCAATTCAACCCCAAAGAAGCCAACTCAAAACGGTCTCGCAGCATCTATCAATACCGAAGACCTCAAAAAGCAAGTCCAAGAAGAAATTCAAAAAGTTAGAGAAGAATTCAAGCAGCAATCCGGCGGAGGAGGAAATATTAAAAATGGTAAAATCAAATCGTTTATCTCTCTCATTGGAGTCAGAATCGTGCTTTTTTCGGCGCCAAAAAGTCTTCAAACTGACCTTTTTGCAGTAAAAAATCTTTTGTTATCGAAATATCCACTTAGTGGCCATTGAAATGACTCACTTATTTTTGTTCAGATGACTTTAATCAACTCTTGCTCAAAACAGAAACGGCCAAAATCGAAAATTTCAATGCAATCGAAGAAATTAAGGAAAAGCTGATTTCCGAAGTCAAGATGTTGCGAGAAGATCTGTTTACTTGTCAAAGAGGGCTGGAAGAAGAAAGAGAAAGATTGGATGAGGAGAAAATGAGTCGACTGGAGCTTGAAGGAGAAATCAGGTAAAATACTGAAGAATTTTTTTGATTATGTTTTTATGTGATTTTCATGTTATAGATGGTGTTCAGTGTACATAAGGTATTGTAGACTAATCTCTAGAATTAATTCCCTGATCCAAATAACTACCAGCTTATTAAACCAGTTTTAACCAACTCCATGCTCCGTAAAATCCTCGCATGTGGGCAGCCATTTTTGGGTTGAATAAACTCGAAATCATGATTTTTTACTTGCACCACTTTTGAACCTTTTTGAGTCAAAAAAGAAGTATGAATCTAACCCTGATGATTCTAGCGAGCTGAAGCGACAAGTAAAAAGCGGCGCAATTTCTTCTGATGAGAAGAAAAATAATCAATCAGGGCTTGAAAATGTGGGCGAAGATTCTGCGCTTGAGGAAGTTTTGCCACAGTTGGATGAGCTTCAGGAGAAATTGATCATGCTAGAGGATAAGGTGGAGCATGTGACGAAGTTTGGTGCTACTGATGCGCCGATGGATGCGATTATTGAGCTGACAGCGAAGTTGAAGCAGGAGTTTCAGGAGTTCAAGTCGGACACGGAAGAAGTCAAACATGTTTTGGAAAAGGTAGGAACCATAATGAAAATATGAAATATTTTTTAATGGAAATTTTTCTCCCTGACCAAGATGATACAAAACGATGATCATTCTTTAGGTCTTTAACGACAGTCTCTAACGACAGTTTCGCTAATGAACAAAACAATTTCAGATTAAAAACAATTCATCATCCGTCGAACTGCGGGTCTCAACTCTCGAAGAGTCATCAAAATCAAAGCAAGAAGTGCTCGACAGAATCGTTGGAATCGTCGAGAAAAATGAAGCTCAATGCGAATCACAATCCTCCAAACTCCAGCTCCTCGAAGACACTATCCGCAAAACGCGTGAAGAAATCGCCTCTGGCGCAGGCGGATCTACTGCAGGTGGGAACACTTCTATGTCTTCCGATCCAGAGTTGATGAAAAAATTGGATGAAAAAATCGACCAAGTCAAATCGATTTCCTGCTCTCTCATCGAAGCTTCTTCTGAAAAAGCAGCGGAAGAACTGATGACTGTTCAAGAAAATCTTCACGAAATGATCATGGCTGTCGAAGAAAAAGTCATGGATGCTTCCTTCAATGCATCTCAGTCCCCAAGTGCAGCGCAAGCGGACACAATGAGTCTTGGCGGAGGTGTCTCTTCTGAACTTCTCAACCAGCAGCTTGCAGAAGTTCGAGTGGACAAAGACATGATCATTCAACGATTAAATGTGGCGGAGACTGCGCGATTCGAGCTCCAAAAAGGTGTCGATGCAATGCGAGAAAGAGTAGCCCAACACAAAGACCACAGTGACGCGATTTTCGACTATCAAAAGAAAGAAATCTCCGACTTGCGCATCGAGTTCGAGGGCTTTCGCGAGCATGAAAACACGAAACGCCAGGTAACGGAAGAAAAAGAAGCCAAAGTCGATGAGCAATTGAAAAATCTAACTTCGGAGTCGTCAAAATTTCATTCTGAACTTTGCGAAGTGCAAGAAAAGGATGAAAATACGAAGAAATCGATTTCTAAGCTCAGCGAAAAGATTTCGAGCATCGATGAAGAAGTTATCAAACTGGCTGATGATAGAAATCATAATGTCGCTTCTTTGGAGGCGCTGAAAAATTCGATTCTAGAGCTGGAGAAATTAATGAGTGAGCAGATGTCAGCTGATATAGGTATTAGAATAACTAACATAAGCTATCGAATAAGTTTTTTACAAACCATAAGTCTCTATTTAATTTTTGGGTATAAATAATTTTCCTAATCTTTGGCATTTGAATTACCAACAAAATGAAGACCCAGGTCCCGAAGTCTGAAAATTCTCATTTGTTTAAGAACAATCGCAAAAAACCGAAATCAAACTGAGCGAACTCCTTCAATTCCAGCAAACCGCTGCTCCGAACCTTCAACTTCTCACCGAAGATCGCGAAAAAACTCAAATCGCGATTGAAAGCATCCAGGCTTCTGTCAAAGCGCTTACCGACGCTGTCAACAATGATGCTCAACTTGATACCATCAGCGCCGCTGTCCTCGAGCTGTCGGACAAATTGGCGAAGCAGGGAGAGCGAATTGTTGGCCAGGACAAGACAATTGCTGTGGCAGAGCATCGGATCAAGCAAACTTCGACGGAGATCGATGACAAAATGGAGAAATACTCAAACGTCATCGATGAAGTAAAAGACTCCTCGACCAAACTTCTCGAAGAAATCGCAGAAATACGCGCGAATCTTTCATCTTCTGAAGATTCTCAAAAATCCCTTCTTGATGAATATGCGGAAAAGCTTCAAGCAGAAATTCTAGCGTCAAAAGACTTTCTCGTGAAAAAGCAAAACACGGAGACGAAAGAAATCGCAAAGCAAATTTTCAAAATGGACAAAGATTTTAAGATCGCTGCGGAAGTGGGGAAAACAAACGAAGAATCCATTGCGAATTTAAGGGGGAAAGTTGAGCTGGTCAAGGATGCGGAGGACAATATCAAAAAGAGCATTTTGCTGGTGGAGGAAAAGATAACTGGCGATACCGCTAGAATGAACCAGCTTGAGAGCTCTATTTCTTCACTCAAGGTACTGTAAGCTTCGTTTTTATCCGAAAATAGCAGAAAATTTCAGACCCAACTAAACGCCCAACAAACCGCTGCTCTGGACGGCGAGTCCGTCGCCCAACAAGTCGCTCAAGAACGCGACCGAATCGCAGCCGAACTTGAGCGCGCTCAAAAAGCTCAAGCCGAGCTCATCTCCGAGCGTGAACAAACCAAGCGAGCTCTGAAATCTCTCGAAGAAAAACTCGAGGCTCAGGAAAAGAAGATGGAAAAGATGGATGATTTTGTTTCGGACACGAAGGTGCAGAAAATTGTCGGCGATGGGTTGAGTGAGGTTCATGATATTTTGGACGATGCGATCGGAAGACTCAATAAAATTGAAGAGGAAAAGTCGGAGAGTGATGAAGCTATTTTAAAGGGAATGTTCAAATTTTAAAAATGATTACTTGTGAAAAATCAAGGAGGACAAATTTGAACATCAAAAAATAGGAAGCAGAAAAAGCCTCGAAAATGGCGGAAAATCTCATCCAACGCGAAGAATCGACCAAATCCGAACTCGAAGCTAAGATCAAAAAGCTCTCTCAAGAAATCGACTCGACTCAGTCAAAGCTGCAGAAAGACGTAGAAATGCTGATAGAGTCAAAATCAAAGGCACAAAGAGGCCTGGACGATCTCAAGTTTGAGCTGGAGCAGAAAATGCTTGAGATAAAAGAGTCGCAAAGCAATCAGCAAAATCAGGGCGGAATGAGTTTGAAGGATGAGCTTGGTGGCGTTGCTGGAAAAACTGATATCGTCAAACAAGGTATGATAGGAATTTTAGCTCCTATCGATGCGTCTTTAGTCGAAAACGCCGAGAAACTAGCAAAAATAGAAGCAGAACTGATCCGGCTGAAGGGCGAAGTCCAGCTCGCGAATACAAAAACTCAACAAGCTACTCAACGATCTACCTCAATCGAAAACGACCTCTCAGACTTGCTCGTGGCCAAAGATAAAACTACGATGAAAATAAACGCTGCGGAAACAGAAACAATCGAGCTCCGAGGCAAATTTGAAGCAATGGAAAGACTCAATCAGGTTTCTTTCAAATTTCATTTATTTTAATTGATTTTTAATAATAAAAACAAAAGTTGCAAGTGCATGACATTGCTGATTGAATGATGATTTCGACGTAGCAATTAATTCGCTCGAGACTGAAGTCACGATGGTCTCTACCGAAATTATTAATTGCTCTTTGATAATCTTCAATTTGTCTGATGATGTTAGCCAGGACTCTTCGAGAGTAATCTCTCCTCACATGACCTTGCAAATCTCTTAAAATTTGTTTTACCGTTCTAGTCTTTCGAGTTGGAGAATTTTGAATCGATCTTCGTGATCCATTCTTATCAATTAAGTTAAGTAAGAACATACCCCGTAATTTCTCGGCTTTATTTCTCCTCTTTTTCCCTTTCCCTTCATTTTTATTCATTCACAATTGTATTTATTCACAAGAAATCAGGAATATTCACGATTGTAGGATACTGAGTATCTTTTCGGAGCAAGATCAGTGATTTTTTATGAGATTGGCATATTTAAACGGAGAATCTAGCGGCCACTAACAAAGTCCACGATGGTAGCCAAGCTGCACAGAATAAGCTTGTGAGACAATAAAAGTGAAAATCTTTACATGACGCAAATTTTTTCTCGAGAAACTTTCCTTTTTGCTAAAATAATGAGTAAAAATGAATAGTTTCATGAGCATTTTTTAGTCTCAAGCTTCGAAAATCGAACGTTTGGAAAAACAACTCCGAGCTACAAATGAAGATCTCGCCTCAATGGTCACCACTCTCGAAGAAAAAACGCTTCAATTAAACAAGGAGCGACGCGAAAATGAAGCAAATGTGAATTACATGGAGCGCATGAAAGTCGACCTGGAAATGGTAAGTTTTCCTCCTTGATTTCAGCACTCATTTTTTCAGAAAATGGAAGCTCGAGAAGACGAGCTCCGACGCGCTTTCTTCGGCGAAATTCAAAAGGCACTTTTGGAGCACGACACGAGCCAGGGCGAGCGGCTGATTCAGATCGAGCGTCAACTTGAGCGACAGAATAACGAATTCATGATGGTTCAGCAAATGAATGATGCGAACAACATGCAACACGAAGAAGCACGACGTCAAGCGATGAAAGCTGTGAAGGCGAAGCTTGACGAAATTCAACGAAAAAGCAGGGGGCAAATGTAGGTTATTCAGTGTTCCCTCGGAGTCTAAATCTCTATTAGGGCGGTGGTCAACGAGCTGGCCCTCGGAGTCCAGGAGCTCCAGGAACTCCAAGAACGAAACGTCCGCGGCGGCCTTTCCCACAAACTCGGTGACGCCGTGGCCGGGCTATTCTCAAACGACCGACCGGGCTCACCGACTGGTTCTGTTCGCTCTACCTCGACAACTGCCACTTGGTGGCGACGATAAAGTGCTTCTGCTTCGACTCAAAAATAATTCATCCATCAAAGCTGCCTCCTAATGTAATTTTACTAATATTTTTGAATAAATAAAGTGAAAAAGATTTCAAAAATTTGTTTTTATTTATAATAAAAGAAGTCCGTGCCTGATGATCACGAATTCATGAATGAATGGTGCGAACAATCGGCAGCAGGGTAAGGAGAGTCACGACTCAAGAATAATTCATCAGTTTTTTTTTTAACATGCATTTATTTATTTTTTTTTTATAAATAGCAGTCAATATCAGTCATAAATATACAAAGCAGTCGAAAAAAATGAAAGAAGCAGGTAATAAACTAGTTCAGAGTCGGTCATCATAAATCCATTAAAACTTTGAAAGTTTGATTATTCCATCCATTATCCAGAGCATAATTAATCCTTCGCTTGTGAAAGTCAAGGTCATCTCTTCGCCAAAATTTCAAAAGTTTCTCTCGGCATCTACCGGAAAGACATTGGAAAGCTTGATCTGAGCAGATCCTTTGCAATTGAATAACTGCATGTTCAAAGTTGAGAGCGCATGAGATCGTTGATTGAATGATGATCTCGACGTAACAGTTGACTCGCTCGACGCTGAAGTGTCTATGGTTTCTTCCACAACGATCAATCGCTCTCTGATAATCTTCAATTTGTCTGATAATGTTGGCCAGTATTATTCGGGAGTGTCTCTTTCTAACATAGCCTTGCAAATCTCTTAAAATATCTTTCGATTTTGCTAGTCTTTCAAGCTGGCGAACTTTAAAGCGATCTTCGTTATCCATTCTTATCAATTGGAAATTTAACCATTTGCGGCTTAATCGTCGCTTTATATCGTGCTATCCCTTTATCCCTTTTGCCCTTTTCCTTAGACATTAGGAGTGAAGTAAGGAGTAGTATTCCGGGACTAGGATTCTTTTATAGCCTATAAAATAAATGTCTAGGGAAAAGTCTGTCTAGTTTTGTGGCGTTTTCCCTTTTCATTTCGATCAAAAAGATTCGAGTCGTTAAAAACGAGCAGAAGAAAAATCAAACAAGTCGCTTGGAGTCCAAGCCTTGGACTTCCTATCTCAAAAATAACTTTAATTCGTACCATTTTTTAATGATCAGAATCACTACAGCAAAGAAAGATAGCAGAGAAGAGGTAAAAGTGTTTTTATTTTAAAAACAGTCAGATAAAGTTAACAAAGTCGGGGTCAAGGGCATAATAAAGAATAAAATAAAGCAGTAAAAGTCTGAAAACAGGATAAAGTCAAATTCTTTTGAGTAAAATTATAAAAGTTTCTCGATTCCAGCCATGATCGAGAGCATTCTTTATTCTAGGTTTGAGCATGATTCCTTTCTGCCAAAAAGTCAAAAGGGCGTCTCGGCATTTTCTCGAAATAAGGCCGAAATCTTCTTGGCCATAGAGTTTCTGTAGCTCGTCAATTTCTCGTTGACAGTAGAGCGAGCAGGAGATGGTCGATTGAATGATGATTTCGACGAAGCAGCTGATTCGCTCGAGCTCGAAGTCTTCGTGGTCGATGCCGAAATCGACGATTGCGTTCTGGTAATTTTCGACGATTGACAAGATGTTCTCAAGTACTTTTTGGAAGTTTCTCTTTTTCGCATGATTGTGCAAAAATCCTTTTAGAATTTTTTCTGCTTTTTGAAGTCTTCCGAGTTCGAAAAGTTTAAATTGGAATTCCATCTTTTTGAATTTTAATTTGAATTTATCAAATTTTGAATTATGAGGTTTTTAAGGGGATACCGGCGATTATATACGCCCATATTGTCTCTTTGGTCCACCTGGTGGTGGATGGGAACCGATTTTTCCATCAGGATGGAATTCTCGGCCGAATTGATGATTTGCCTGCTGGCGGGGGAAATGCTTGAGTTTATTGAGGTGAGTCAATGAGTGAACAAAGGCAGCGCGGATAGTAGTGGATTGAATTCTGAGTGTAAATGTTGAGTAATTGATGGATTTCATTACGCCTTATAAAGAGCTCGTAATCTGAATGACCAAATATGGAGCATCGATAGCATCGACTCGATGCCCTTTTCATTTAATAGTAATACCGTAAATTTTTATCTTTGATGTTGTTTAGTTTCCGGTTTTGGCGAAAAATTTTTCTTATGATTGTAGATAAATAGCAAGGGTCAATGTTTAATGAGCTTATGTTTATAAATATTTATAAGTTATAAATAACAATTTATCAATTTAAATAAACAAAAAGATAACGACGGACATCAATAGCGATTTTTATTAAAATATTTAGCTAAAAGTATGAAGGTTTTGGAATTTCTTTGTCGCAAGCAAGCTGGACCATCATGAATCTCTTTCTCATTTGAAGCGCCGATTCGCCGTAAAGCATGTTTCTTTTGACGCAATCCTCAAGTTGCATCTGTCGTTGATACAAATCCGATTCAAAGAAACTACCATGAGCAAAGGCAAAAGAAGAAAATAGGGCAAGGACTTTCATTTCTCGCTATCTTTTTGGCCGGCTTCAAAGTTGACAATTTGATGGGCTAAATTCTGGAGAATTAGTTTTATACACTTCTGTAATAAAATATTAAAAGGCATGTTCTAAGAAGTGACACTTGTTAGTGGAACACAAAAGGGCGAATTTACTAAGTTTCTTTAAATTTTAAAATGAGGCAGTTCCATCTTGACGAAAATTGAGTCAATACTGTACAAACCCTGCTTTGATTAAAAGGGCATTTATTCTTAGTTTATTTTTTGGGAATGACGACTAGGTTCGTGAGGACTAGGTTCGTGTGACTAGGTTCGTGGTGGGTTCTGCCAGAGTATGTAAATCGGCCTATATTTTGGGGCAGTAAGGGAAACGGGTTGATGACTAGGTTCGTGTGACTAGGTTCGTGAAATTTTAAATAGAAAAAATTTTGAGGCAGTAAGGGAAATGGGTTGATGACTAGGTTCGTGTGACTAGGTTCGTGATATTTTAAATAGAAAAAATTTTGGGGCAGTAAGGGAAATGGGTTGATGACTAGGTTCGCGTGACTAGGTTCGTGAAATTTTAAATAGTATATATTTAACAAGGAAAGGGTTCGTGGGTTTTGAATAAGCAAAATGTGGGATTATATTGCCAAATGAGTATCACCCCACCCCCCAACTCCCCCCCGTATTAGCCGCTAGGCCCTCACGTTGTTTTATTTCAAGTAACGCAGCATTACATTCTAAAAAATATAGTACATATAATATGTAATATAATTATTACAATAAAATATATAAAAAGACATATATAAATATACATATATATAAAAATACATATATATATATATATATATATATAATACATATAAAAATCCAAATTCCACGAACCTAGTCTCACGAACCTAGTCTTCACGAACCTAGTCTTCAACCCATTCCCCTTACTGCCCGAAAATTTTTACTATTTAAAAACTCACGAACCTAGTCACACGAACCTAGTCATCAATCCATTTCCTTTACTGCCCCAAAATGGTCAAGATACAAAAAAATACATATAAAACCCAAATTCCACGAACCTAGTCACACGAACCTAGTCACACGAACCTAGTCTTCACGAACCTAGTCTTCACGAACCTAGTCACACGAACCTAGTCTTCACGAACCTAGTCCCACGAACCTAGTCATCAACCCATTTCCCTTACTGCCCCAAAATTTTTTCTTTTTAAAATTTCACGAACCTAGTCACACGAACCTAGTCATCAACCCATTTCCCTTACTGCCCCAAAATGGTGAAGATACAAAAAATACATATAAAAATCCAAATTTCACGAACCTAGTCATACGAACCATTTTTTCCAACATGGCACCCACGAACCTAGTCACACGAACCTAGTCCTCACGAACCTAGTCATGGGTCTCTATTTTTTCAGAAATCGCTGAACTGGGATAGAGAACATTCATTTTTGTTAGTAATTGTTACTTACATGGGTATAGAAAATTTAAACAAAACAAAAAAATAATACTAAAAAAAGTAAAAAATTAATCAAAGTAGTTTGTCGGTCCCTGGTTAAAGTCAGTTACAAGCTCCTTGTAATCTTCACTTTCGCGGTATTCGTAGATTTTTTGATCATTTATATCGTACTCTGAAGTCGAAATTAAAGAGGTTAGCGAAAAATTTTCTCAGAAACATTTCCCTTTTAACGTTTTTTGACCTCTGGTGGTCATTTTCTAGCTGTTTATCCTTACCAATATCGAACATAGAAATACTCTGGTCAAGATCAACCTCTTCATCTTCGGCCATAATATGATAAACGACGAATCCTGACAAAAGCAAAACCACGAAACTCAGGATAAAGCAGCACTGAACACAACTCTTCGGGATTTGAATCACATGTCTCTGTCCATAGCGTTTGTCTCTCTCCACAATGAGCTCCTTTTCGAATGGCATTCTGATTTTACATCGAAAAAAACGAGTTCTATTAAGATATATATTTTCTGCTCCGTCTTTATATCAAATATTTACGCGAAAGAATCTCTCCTCAGAATCAATAATTCATCCCTACTAAGCCGCTTCATTACTTCTCCTTCCGTAGTCTCAAATATCGAAATATTGATGTCCTCTTTCTGACAACTTCGAACTTACTCCTGACATACTAAAATAGATTAACAGTACTTTAATTTATTCATATGGAAAAGTTCCGTTGTTACAGCATTTTTCGTACTTGAAGAGTTTAGTACAATCTTTTTCGAAATATTTTTGCGAAAGCTTTGAAACGACTTCGATTTCGCGAAAAATATCAAGTTTTTGAAAAGGGTCAAATATGTGGTCATAGTTTTTCGTCTTTTGTCGGTAGAATTGGCCAACTGGATCGTATTTGACGCAGCCTAAAAATGAATAAGGAAGGGTTAGGGTTAAGGTTTTGGTTTCAGTAAGGGGCCCTAACTCGGGGCTAACGATTTGGTTAGGGTTTGAGTTAGGCCTTGAGCTTTGGTTAGTGTCTGGTTAAGGGTTAGGGTTAGGGTTCAAATAAACGAACCTAGCCGTCGATCATCAAATCCCAAAAACTCAAGCCATTTTCCTACTTCCGCTGTTGTGTCATTATTTATATCTTCAAAACAGGAAATATACTTTGGACCCTCAAACTCAGCCCATTCCTGATGAAATTGAGTCCATCGCTTTATCCACTGCCGCACGAACAGTTGCCACTCCTTCGTTTTGAAAACTTTTGGCAGAAATCAAATTATTAAAATCTCTAGATCCAGCCGTATTGATCAGCAATTTTTTCATCAATTGCAATCGGGTCAAGTCGGGATAAAGAAAAAGAAAAATGGGAGCAGTAGGATCGACTGAGAGAAATATTTCTGATGAAGTTTTGAGAGAAAATGAAGGACTCGTCGATTCTCTTCCTTGATGTCAGAGGACGGTCAGAACTTTCTGGCGGGAGGCTCAAGTCTGCTTCTTTCATGAATATTCCTCATACTGGTAGGAATACAAAATTACCAATGAAATATTTGATAGCTCTTTCAAACGAATTCAAAATCGATGCAAGAGCTTTTGAGCGAAAGTATGGTCGACATAAACCAGCACCAAACGATGAGATAATTGTCTATTGTCAAAGAGGTGTTCGAGGAAATATTGCTAAGGTACGGACCTCCTGGTCTATTTCGTTAATGAACTACTTGTTTCAGGAGACATTGGAAGCTCTTGGCTACACAAATGTAACGAATCTTGAAGGTGGCTACTTGAATTTAGAAGGATTCTGACTCCCTTTTCAATGAATAAATTTAATTTCTTATTTCGACTTCTTTCCTGAATAAGGTGGCTCGCCAGTTTTCCCAGCTTTGTGATGATTATAAGCCGCGAGAATCGCTTCGAATGGGTTCCGAACAATCACCAGGCCTCTTTCGAATTTGCAGGCTTTGTTCTTACTGAGTCTGTGGGTTTTCTGGGCGATAGTTGTTCCATCTTTGCAGTCTCGATCTTCGCCTTGCCAGCCATACTGTTTCAGGTGGTTTGAGCCTCTTCTATTCCCCGTCTTTAAGGGGGAGGTCGTCGAGAAAATTTTTTTCGCCTTTTCAAAATTTTGATTATATTTTTGGATTCCTCGATAAAAAAGGAGTATTTTTGGTCTCTAGCTTTTTCTCAATTTGTTAACTTTTTAATGTAAAATTTTTGATTTTAAGTCTCGAACTTGAAATTATTAGTTGGTGATTTCGTCCAAAAACTATCTGAAACTGATTATTATGCACTAGGCATTGTTTTAAAATGATTTCTGACTAATTATTATAAAAAAATCCTAGTCTTTATAATTTTTGTAGAAATTTCCATGAAAAAATGGCTAAAAATGTCGATTTTGGCGAAAATCGAATATTTTTAATCAATAAGAAAAAATTTTTATGAAAGTTACCCTTAATTTTTTGATCGCCGGTTAATTTTTAAGGGTCTTAAAAATTATATTTGATGAAGAAAAAAAAACTCCGTTTTCGAGATTTTTCGGTCGCGAGCCACCCCCACTTCAACCCTAATTTTTGAAAAATTTTTCAAAAAATTTTTTTTTCTGCTTTTCGCCGGTTTATTTTTCAAAGCCTTTTCTTTAAATCTGAAAAGTTAGAATTCTACTATCTAATCGGGTTTCTCCGCATTTTTGGTCACGGAAATCCCGATTCTCGTCGACCTCCCCCTTAAAACTCGATGAAAATTGCTCTGACGAACATCAAAAATACCCAGTAACCGGAAGCCATATGAAGCAAATGCCTTGCCCAAGTGTTTCCCGACCCCGGAAAGGACGAGATCGCGGTCCTCGGCTGCGGAGAATCGAAAAATCGCGGCGAGTCGTTGCAGTTTTGATCTTCTCTAACACCGAATTCTTCGAAATTTGTGACTTTCGAAATTTTCTCTAATCGCTCTTGCTCTTTTTGAAGTTGATCTCCTTTGAGACTTTTTACGCCTTCGAGGGTTTGTTCGTACGGATCTAATCTTGGCTCAAGTTTTTCGGTTGTCGGTCTTCGTAAACTGCTCTGGAAAATATCTGATCGATAAATGCCGATAGTAAGAGTTATTACTGTAAGAAAACCGAGATGTTGTGTGCTTGTGAAAACCATTTTCCGCCTTTCCAATCAAAATGAAGTTATTACATGCGCTTATCAGCCGGAAAAATGTGTAAGAGGAAAATCACCCGCGGTGAAGACAGCACTCGAAAATGTCGGATTCAAGGATTTCCAATCAAGGCTCATAAAAGTTCTTCTTTTATGAAGACACTTTTCAGAATCCCAGCTGAAAACGTTGCATAATACCATTTCATGAGAAAAGTGCAACATGCCAGAATTTCTCTATCACATGCAATTTCATTTAGGGGAACAAGCGAGATGTTGTTCAGTATTTTTATACATCTTTCCAGAGCTTTTGTTCCGCGATGCTTGTAGGAATCTATTTTCAAAATCACAATAACAAATGATCTTAAGAGATGAGGATCTGTTTCAAGATTGCAGGCATCTTTGCCGTCTTGATTATGGCTACTGTAATATTTTGTGCGAGACTGACTACTGTTTTTCATTTTGTGAGAATCAATATGAAAGTAAGTGACGAGAGCTTTTTCATATTAAATTTCAAACGATCAATTAGCTTGTATCGCATCCTGTCCATGTGGGGAACACTGTCCAACTGGCTGTGATTATTGTCCGAATCCGATCTGTGAAAAAGAAACAACAACTTCTTCAACTACAACTACAACTACAACTACAACTACAACTACAACTACAACTACAACTACAACTACAACTACAACTACAACCACAACTACAACTTTAAGGGGGTGGTAGTCGAGACTAAGACTTTTTTCAACCTAAAAAACTCAATTTTTTTCAAAAAAAAATTTTTTTCTCTAATTAAAAATACGTTAAAAAGGGTCCAATTTATGTGGGCGACTATGTTTGAAAAAAATTTTTTTTCGGAAAAATGGTGAAAAATTCCTTCAAAGTCGACCCATCTCTTGACCTAAAAAACTGTATCCACTTATCATTTTTTTCAAAATAAAACTAACTTAGAGGAAAGTTTAAACCCTTGAGCGTGTGGGGGACTATGTTTAACAAAGTTCACTTTGTTAGAAAAAAAGATAGATATTGAATGAAAACATGTTATTTTCTTAAAAATCGTCATTTTCACTCATTTTTCGATGACATTTTCAAAAAAATCACAATAATAATAATTTTTAAGAATTTTATTATAAGAATATGATGAATAAACATTATCTCGCAATAAAAATCAATTTTGAGTTGGTATTACTTCGAAAAAACGCGTTTTAAAATTCACGAAAGTGACGATTTCACAACATTAAATCGAAAATTTTCTTAGATAAAGTTGGTCCAATCAAAAGCTAGTGACCAAAAATCATCCATTTTTATCAAGGAATCTAAAAATAATATCAAAATTTTAAAAAGTCGAAAAAATTTTCTCGACCACCACCCCTTAATTACAACTACAACTACTGAGCAACAACCCTCTGAAACATGTGACTGCCCGGAGGGATTGTTTTGTTTTAATGCTGGAGATGGATACTATTGCTTCAAACAAGCCACACTCGTTAATCTCAAATATCAGGTTTGATTTTAATATCATTTGGCGAAAAATAAAAAATAAAGTAGACTTATATTAATTGTGGAAAAATTCCTGAAGAAACCTTTCTTATCGAGCAGGGCCAGAAAGGTGACTACGCTATCAAACTCGAATTGAGCAAAGATCCTCATCCTCTATGGCTTACCCCAAGATTTAATGAAAACGGGACTTTCGATGATGGTTACGTAATAAATACACACGCATATGACAATAATGGTGCCGCAGCTTATCACAAGGGCAATTCAGGAGATGCAATTTTTCACAAAGAACTTGATGGTGCGAATAATACAAACGAAAAATGGAAATTCGAAAAGCATTGCGATGAAGGTGATAGAGATGTCTGTCTTACATGGAGAATATTAGCTGTTGAAGATAAAGCGGGAAAGTACATGTATGCGAAAAGCGCAAGTGATCCTCGTCTTTATCTTGAGAAGTTCAATGATAGAGATGAGAAAGCCTTTCTCTGGACAATAGAATTTTCATGATTATTCTGTACGACCAGTTACTGTCAAAAAAGTTATATTTCCAAGAAAATAAGAAAAATCACATCAAATAGTTACCTTTTTTATATAGGCTATATTATTTTTACGTCATTATAATGTATTTTTACGTATTATAAATAGAAAACAAAGAAGCGATTTCAAGAGAGATGTTTTCAAACAGAAGGTCCTCCAGCGCCCATGGGAACTTCTGCGGTCCTCCCAAATCTACGAGAGAAATATTTAAAATATTATATTTTTCTTCTGTCCAAATTTCTTCTTCGCGAAATTAAGAGCACTGAAAAAAAGAGTACCGCATTTTCTTGCGATCGGCTAATGATTAACCCGATTGAAATTGCCCTGTGTTCAGTCCAGCGCCAAATATTTGGGCACAGCGAATTCGCTCAAACTTTACGGCCGCCTCAAGCAAAACAGATTCCAGAGAAAAAAACGAAACTAAAGAAGAAATTTGGCCTTGAAGAAAAATTTGAAAGAGAGGATGATTCGAACGGCGGTGAGAAAGTTTCGCCAACTGCCGCAGAAACTGACCGGTGATGTTGCCGCTAATGCTTCAGGAATTCGTTTTACAGCTTTTTCAAATAAGCTAGATGTCAACATTTTAACGGATTTTTTATACAGAGGGTAACTTCGTCAAAACTCCGTGAAAATGAGTACTAGAAGTTACGTAGTGGAAACCCTGTAAAACAGAAATCAGCTAACAAAGCAGCTCAGCTAAACTGGATCGAAAAGCTTCAAGAAATCGAAGAATTTGCGCGAAAAGGAGGCTCAGAAAAGGCGCACAAACTCCATGCTAGCCGAAATAAATATTTCAGTAAGACAAATCTCATCCCTTCTTCCAATACCTTTTTCTAGTCGAGGAAAGAATAAACGCGATAAAAGACGAAGGAACAGAAGTGCTAGAAATTGGGCTTTTGGCTGGGCATGATTTGGATTATGGATCGATTCCGAGGGCGACTCTGATGACCTGCATCGCTTGGGTTCATGGAATTCCTGTTTGTATTGGTGGATCAGATGCTACTGTAAAAGTAAGTTAACAAAGTCACTGATTCCTAAAATTGAGGCCATTTTTTCTGATGATAATCTTCATAAATTGGCTTGAATTGAGATACTGGGCTCGTCAATCTGCGTTTCGAGCCTGAGTAAGGGTCCTGAGAACACTTTGAAGCCTTGACGGATCCGCTTCTCAGGAGCCTTCCTCTGGCTTTGAACATAGATTTCTGGACCAAGTTTAGATAATTTGTAAATAAGTCTCATTTTTAATCGAAATATTTAGGGTGGAACCTCCTATCCCATCACCGTCCAAAAGTCTAATCGATTGTCCGACATCTCCCGCCAAAACTACCTCCCTTCGATCAACCTGGTCGATTCTGGCGGAGCCTTCCTCCCTCTCCAGTCTGAAATCTTTCCCGACAAAAACGACGGGGGCCGAAACTTCTACAACATCGCAAACATCAGTTCTATGGGAATTCCGATGGTCTCCGTGGTTTGTGGAAGCTGTACCGCTGGCGGAGCGTATACGCCTTCTATGTGTGACGAAAGTAAGTACAAAGTTTATTTTTTGATGTTTGATGCGCTTATGTAATTCGGCAAACAAGTCACTCTATTTCGGGCGGGTATTTATACATTGCCGATCCATAGTTAAAATTTTGGAGCCCCTAAAGTGAGCTCAATGGCTTAAAAGTCCTATGAATAGTCCATTTCCATCTCGATTCCTATTTTCTTCCTTTTTTTAACTCCTTCTTTTCAGTGGTTTTCGTTGACAAGATGGGAACGATGTTCCTCGGTGGACCGCCTCTCGTAGAAGCCGCGACGGGCGAAAAAGTCACTGCAGAAGAGCTTGGTGGAGCGATGCTCCACAGCTCCGTTTCCGGATGTGCAGATTATTTCGCCAGAGACGAGGAAGAATCTGCTGCCTATGTTAGGTCTATTTTCGAAACGCTCAATATTCCAGGTAAACACCTTCTCTTCTCGTCTTCTTTTAATTCCTCTCGTTTAGAATTCGCAACGACGAGAAAAGCTGCGGTAGAACCAAATGTCGAGTATGATATTCTCGATGTCGCTTCGACCAAATCTGATGCTCGTCTGACCATTGCTTGCCTTACAGACGGCTCTGTTTTCCACGAATTCAAAGGTACCTTCTTCAATTCCACTTTCCCGCGTTTATTCACCCTTAGAACTGTACGGTACTGGGCTGGTCTGCGGATATGGCCGAGTAAGCGGACATATGGTCGGTTTCGTCGCGAACAATGGCAACTTTGACTCCGACGCAGCTCTCAAAGGAGCTCATTTCGTTCATTTAGCCTCTGAACGACGCGTTCCAGGATTCGTGTTTGCGCTCTTTAGGAGTCTTAGCTGATTTTTGGTAAAAACGATTGTAAAATGCGAAAATAAGTTGTTTTCCTTCAAAACTCGTTGTTCCACGATGATTTCGATGCTTCAAGCGACTCTGTAGCTACTTCTGCTGCCGCTATGCGAGCTAGAGCTGCTTATATCTCCGCTGTTTCTACATCCAAGGTAAGGCAGACTTTTAAACATTTTCCGAATGAAAATTCTAGAGCCCAAAAGTAACCATCGCCTGCGCCGGAGCAAACCGCCTATCCGACCTCTGTCCTCGCCAATACGATCCTAATTTCTTCTTCCGCTGGCCAGCCTCGATGGGACTCAGATCCGGAAACGACTGGGAAGACGAGTCCTTCTTTTCCAGCGCTAGAATTTGGGACGACGGCACGATTGACCCCCGAATGACGCGCGATACGCTCAAGAAATGTATGGACATTTTCGAATTTGGAAGAAACCACGAGCTCTTTATCAAATCGAAAGAATTGGAGACCTATCAGCCGATGTACAGGCTTTAGAAACGAAAAAAAGGATGAAGAATATTTTAAATTTATTGGTGATTTTTACTGTTAACTTACCACTGTAATTTATTCCTGGCGGACGACTGACGACAGAAGAAGTTGGAAAAACGCCTTGAACTTCTCAATCTCTATTTTAAACGTTGATGCTATGTACACTGTAAGAAAAAAGCATTCCCCTACGATAATTAATAAAAAGAAATGATTTAAACTGTTATCAGCTGCTAATTCAAACGATTAGCTCTAGAACCGTCTTCAGGTCCAAATTCAAGGCAATCTATCAAATGAAAAAAGGGCATCTTAGAGTTAATCTGTAGATTTATAGCACCTGAAAAATATTTCGGGAAAAACTAGAATTCGCCCGACGGGCACGCCAGGACTAAAATCGATGTGGTTGGCGAAGCACCTTAAAATAACTCCCGCACCTTCCTCTCTCCTTTTAAAAACATAAAATAGAAATGCAGAATATCTAATTAAAAGAGACAAATCCGAAAAAAATCATGAGCTCATCGCCTTTGTGCCCGAGAGTCACCTCGTTCTGCTGCTTTTTCTCACTCAGGTAGCAAATTTCCGATTTTTAAAGTTCACTGATTTTTTGAATAAATTCAGATCAGGCGCGAATTTTATCGGATGGTTTACCTACTTAGCTAATGCTCTTTATATCGTCGCAGTAGTGAAATCTATCGCAGGGACGCAAAATGCTGTCGATTTTATGGAAGATAGACTAGGAAAAGCTTGAAAAACTAAAGAATAGTATTTTTCTTTATGCATTTTTTGAGCTTGAAAGATGGAACATATCGAAAAACCATTTTCCCTCAATTAATCCACCTCGCTGAGAATGTTGATGGATGCAATGATGATAAACGAATTCAGGTTTATTCCTTCCTCTTTTTCAATAGATAACCCTTTTAAGAAAATAAGATCAACCCTACTCGACAAAGAAGAATGGGCTGCCTACCTAAGAAAGAACATCGAGCTGGTGGAAGTCTGTCCGCTTCTTTCAGAGTCTGTTGATTATGCAAAAGCAATTGATGAAATGCGATTTGATGTTCTTCCGCAGCTCTATTGGACGTCTGCGATTCCGCTGGTGGTTTTTCGCGATTCGCAAAGTTCACTTTGTTAGAAAAAAAGATAGATATTGAATGAAAACATGTTATTTTCTTAAAAATCGTCATTTTCACTCATTTTTCGATGACATTTTCAAAAAAATCACAATAATAATAATTTTTAAGAATTTTATTATAAGAATATGATGAATAAACATTATCTCGCAATAAAAATCAATTTTGAGTTGGTATTACTTCGAAAAAACGCGTTTTAAAATTCACGAAAGTGACGATTTCACAACATTAAATCGAAAATTTTCTTAGATAAAGTTGGTCCAATCAAAAAAGCTAGTGACCAAAAATCATCCATTTTTATCAAGGAATCTAAAAATAATATCAAAATTTTAAAAAGTCGAAAAAAATTTTCTCGACCACCACCCCCTTAATTACAACTACAACTACTGAGCAACAACCCTCTGAAACATGTGACTGCCCGGAGGGATTGTTTTGTTTTAATGCTGGAGATGGATACTATTGCTTCAAACAAGCCACACTCGTTAATCTCAAATATCAGGTTTGATTTTAATATCATTTGGCGAAAAATAAAAAATAAAGTAGACTTATATTAATTGTGGAAAAATTCCTGAAGAAACCTTTCTTATCGAGCAGGGCCAGAAAGGTGACTACGCTATCAAACTCGAATTGAGCAAAGATCCTCATCCTCTATGGCTTACCCCAAGATTTAATGAAAACGGGACTTTCGATGATGGTTACGTAATAAATACACACGCATATGACAATAATGGTGCCGCAGCTTATCACAAGGGCAATTCAGGAGATGCAATTTTTCACAAAGAACTTGATGGTGCGAATAATACAAACGAAAAATGGAAATTCGAAAAGCATTGCGATGAAGGTGATAGAGATGTCTGTCTTACATGGAGAATATTAGCTGTTGAAGATAAAGCGGGAAAGTACATGTATGCGAAAAGCGCAAGTGATCCTCGTCTTTATCTTGAGAAGTTCAATGATAGAGATGAGAAAGCCTTTCTCTGGACAATAGAATTTTCATGATTATTCTGTACGACCAGTTACTGTCAAAAAAGTTATATTTCCAAGAAAATAAGAAAAATCACATCAAATAGTTACCTTTTTTATATAGGCTATATTATTTTTACGTCATTATAATGTATTTTTACGTATTATAAATAGAAAACAAAGAAGCGATTTCAAGAGAGATGTTTTCAAACAGAAGGTCCTCCAGCGCCCATGGGAACTTCTGCGGTCCTCCCAAATCTACGAGAGAAATATTTAAAATATTATATTTTTCTTCTGTCCAAATTTCTTCTTCGCGAAATTAAGAGCACTGAAAAAAGAGTACCGCATTTTCTTGCGATCGGCTAATGATTAACCCGATTGAAATTGCCCTGTGTTCAGTCCAGCGCCAAATATTTGGGCACAGCGAATTCGCTCAAACTTTACGGCCGCCTCAAGCAAAACAGATTCCAGAGAAAAAAACGAAACTAAAGAAGAAATTTGGCCTTGAAGAAAAATTTGAAAGAGAGGATGATTCGAACGGCGGTGAGAAAGTTTCGCCAACTGCCGCAGAAACTGACCGGTGATGTTGCCGCTAATGCTTCAGGAATTCGTTTTACAGCTTTTTCAAATAAGCTAGATGTCAACATTTTAACGGATTTTTTATACAGAGGGTAACTTCGTCAAAACTCCGTGAAAATGAGTACTAGAAGTTACGTAGTGGAAACCCTGTAAAACAGAAATCAGCTAACAAAGCAGCTCAGCTAAACTGGATCGAAAAGCTTCAAGAAATCGAAGAATTTGCGCGAAAAGGAGGCTCAGAAAAGGCGCACAAACTCCATGCTAGCCGAAATAAATATTTCAGTAAGACAAATCTCATCCCTTCTTCCAATACCTTTTTCTAGTCGAGGAAAGAATAAACGCGATAAAAGACGAAGGAACAGAAGTGCTAGAAATTGGGCTTTTGGCTGGGCATGATTTGGATTATGGATCGATTCCGAGGGCGACTCTGATGACCTGCATCGCTTGGGTTCATGGAATTCCTGTTTGTATTGGTGGATCAGATGCTACTGTAAAAGTAAGTTAACAAAGTCACTGATTCCTAAAATTGAGGCCATTTTTTCTGATGATAATCTTCATAAATTGGCTTGAATTGAGATACTGGGCTCGTCAATCTGCGTTTCGAGCCTGAGTAAGGGTCCTGAGAACACTTTGAAGCCTTGACGGATCCGCTTCTCAGGAGCCTTCCTCTGGCTTTGAACATAGATTTCTGGACCAAGTTTAGATAATTTGTAAATAAGTCTCATTTTTAATCGAAATATTTAGGGTGGAACCTCCTATCCCATCACCGTCCAAAAGTCTAATCGATTGTCCGACATCTCCCGCCAAAACTACCTCCCTTCGATCAACCTGGTCGATTCTGGCGGAGCCTTCCTCCCTCTCCAGTCTGAAATCTTTCCCGACAAAAACGACGGGGGCCGAAACTTCTACAACATCGCAAACATCAGTTCTATGGGAATTCCGATGGTCTCCGTGGTTTGTGGAAGCTGTACCGCTGGCGGAGCGTATACGCCTTCTATGTGTGACGAAAGTAAGTACAAAGTTTATTTTTTGATGTTTGATGCGCTTATGTAATTCGGCAAACAAGTCACTCTATTTCGGGCGGGTATTTATACATTGCCGATCCATAGTTAAAATTTTGGAGCCCCTAAAGTGAGCTCAATGGCTTAAAAGTCCTATGAATAGTCCATTTCCATCTCGATTCCTATTTTCTTCCTTTTTTTAACTCCTTCTTTTCAGTGGTTTTCGTTGACAAGATGGGAACGATGTTCCTCGGTGGACCGCCTCTCGTAGAAGCCGCGACGGGCGAAAAAGTCACTGCAGAAGAGCTTGGTGGAGCGATGCTCCACAGCTCCGTTTCCGGATGTGCAGATTATTTCGCCAGAGACGAGGAAGAATCTGCTGCCTATGTTAGGTCTATTTTCGAAACGCTCAATATTCCAGGTAAACACCTTCTCTTCTCGTCTTCTTTTAATTCCTCTCGTTTAGAATTCGCAACGACGAGAAAAGCTGCGGTAGAACCAAATGTCGAGTATGATATTCTCGATGTCGCTTCGACCAAATCTGATGCTCGTCTGACCATTGCTTGCCTTACAGACGGCTCTGTTTTCCACGAATTCAAAGGTACCTTCTTCAATTCCACTTTCCCGCGTTTATTCACCCTTAGAACTGTACGGTACTGGGCTGGTCTGCGGATATGGCCGAGTAAGCGGACATATGGTCGGTTTCGTCGCGAACAATGGCAACTTTGACTCCGACGCAGCTCTCAAAGGAGCTCATTTCGTTCATTTAGCCTCTGAACGACGCGTTCCAGGATTCGTGTTTGCGCTCTTTAGGAGTCTTAGCTGATTTTTTTGGTAAAAACGATTGTAAAATGCGAAAATAAGTTGTTTTCCTTCAAAACTCGTTGTTCCACGATGATTTCGATGCTTCAAGCGACTCTGTAGCTACTTCTGCTGCCGCTATGCGAGCTAGAGCTGCTTATATCTCCGCTGTTTCTACATCCAAGGTAAGGCAGACTTTTAAACATTTTCCGAATGAAAATTCTAGAGCCCAAAAGTAACCATCGCCTGCGCCGGAGCAAACCGCCTATCCGACCTCTGTCCTCGCCAATACGATCCTAATTTCTTCTTCCGCTGGCCAGCCTCGATGGGACTCAGATCCGGAAACGACTGGGAAGACGAGTCCTTCTTTTCCAGCGCTAGAATTTGGGACGACGGCACGATTGACCCCCGAATGACGCGCGATACGCTCAAGAAATGTATGGACATTTTCGAATTTGGAAGAAACCACGAGCTCTTTATCAAATCGAAAGAATTGGAGACCTATCAGCCGATGTACAGGCTTTAGAAACGAAAAAAAGGATGAAGAATATTTTAAATTTATTGGTGATTTTTACTGTTAACTTACCACTGTAATTTATTCCTGGCGGACGACTGACGACAGAAGAAGTTGGAAAAACGCCTTGAACTTCTCAATCTCTATTTTAAACGTTGATGCTATGTACACTGTAAGAAAAAAGCATTCCCCTACGATAATTAATAAAAAGAAATGATTTAAACTGTTATCAGCTGCTAATTCAAACGATTAGCTCTAGAACCGTCTTCAGGTCCAAATTCAAGGCAATCTATCAAATGAAAAAAGGGCATCTTAGAGTTAATCTGTAGATTTATAGCACCTGAAAAATATTTCGGGAAAAACTAGAATTCGCCCGACGGGCACGCCAGGACTAAAATCGATGTGGTTGGCGAAGCACCTTAAAATAACTCCCGCACCTTCCTCTCTCCTTTTAAAAACATAAAATAGAAATGCAGAATATCTAATTAAAAGAGACAAATCCGAAAAAAATCATGAGCTCATCGCCTTTGTGCCCGAGAGTCACCTCGTTCTGCTGCTTTTTCTCACTCAGGTAGCAAATTTCCGATTTTTAAAGTTCACTGATTTTTTGAATAAATTCAGATCAGGCGCGAATTTTATCGGATGGTTTACCTACTTAGCTAATGCTCTTTATATCGTCGCAGTAGTGAAATCTATCGCAGGGACGCAAAATGCTGTCGATTTTATGGAAGATAGACTAGGAAAAGCTTGAAAAACTAAAGAATAGTATTTTTCTTTATGCATTTTTTGAGCTTGAAAGATGGAACATATCGAAAAACCATTTTCCCTCAATTAATCCACCTCGCTGAGAATGTTGATGGATGCAATGATGATAAACGAATTCAGGTTTATTCCTTCCTCTTTTTCAATAGATAACCCTTTTAAGAAAATAAGATCAACCCTACTCGACAAAGAAGAATGGGCTGCCTACCTAAGAAAGAACATCGAGCTGGTGGAAGTCTGTCCGCTTCTTTCAGAGTCTGTTGATTATGCAAAAGCAATTGATGAAATGCGATTTGATGTTCTTCCGCAGCTCTATTGGACGTCTGCGATTCCGCTGGTGGTTTTGATGATGTCAATTGCTTGGTTGACGACGGTTGAGAGCGCTAGTGTCAGATTGATCAAATCTGTTGGTTATGCATTTGTATCAGGAAAAGGGCGCTTCTTTGGTTTTAACCCCATTGCGTATACTTGCCAAAAATTTGTTTGGGCTAATGAAAACGCCTAAAACAGCAATTCTTCTTCAAGTCATCCTCCAACTCGCTCTTCTCGCTCATTTTCATGGAAGAATGACTCAAATCATCAACAAAGTCGACAAATCTTCCAAAGAAATCGTCGCTGGCGACGGAATCAGCTGGGCTGTTTGGACGATTTTCATCCTCTATTCGCTCTTCAACGTCTTTGGAGTGCCTGTCATCCTTAGTTACATCGATAGAAGAGAAAGACAAGAGATGATGCTCGGGCCAAAAACAGAGAGTGAAATGGAGGTGAGAACAAATGTGTACCAAAAACGCTCCGTGTCGGGGAATCGAACCCCGGTCGCCCGCGTGACAGGCGGGAATACTCACCACTATACTAACACGGATGCTTCTTTAGTTTGAATCGACTCTTGATCGACTGGGAATGAGAAACAGAAGCTTCAGAATCGAGGATGACCCGATGGGCGACAACTTCAGACAACAGCTGGCGGAAATTCAGGGTGGTGTTCGCGATACTACTCCAAGGGTATGTTTTCCACTGTTGTTCATACGGTTTTTCACTTTGGAATTTTCAGACACCAACGCTTTCCAGAGTAACATCTCTCGCCGATGACAGCTCGACACATGGTGGCGATATAGAGACATGAGTTTATTACATCTCCCGCCAGTTTACAAATGCCTACTAAAACCAATCGTACTGATATACCACTACTACTGTTGTATAGTTCTTCTTGCAATAATGTACCTGTAATAAAAATATTTATTTTAAAAGAAGAAAAACAGCGTCCTTAGCTCTTTTTGAGAAGTTTTATTTTACAGCAATCAGAACAGATAGAAAATGCTCAAGAAAAGAAAGAAAGAAGGAAGGAGACTTGTGGCACTGTCCGGTCGAGGTTCTTCGAAAATCCTTTCGCTGAAAATAAATTCCATGGGTGGAGAGATATAAAGCGGCTGGTCATTGATGAAAGCTTTCCCACAAGTGACCATTTCCATCAGAGTTTCAGTATTTGCAAGGTCTAGTTAATCCGTCAAAAGTGAATTTAAAGTTTGAAAGACTTACGAGCAACTTCACTTAGAGTTCTCCAGCGGGTATCAGAGTCACCCTTTTGTCGGAACATAATATCGTTGTATTTCAGAAGAGTATTGAATCCCCATCCGCCTTAAAATAGAACAAATATATTAAATGATGATTGAAATTTATTTTGGGACGCGTTTCGGCCTCAAAGGGGCCTTCGTCAGCCTTAAGTACAGATTTAAATGATAATATATTAATATAAAAATATTATATTAATATAAATATATTAAATATACAAAAAAGAAATATATACGGTATATAACATACTGTTCTGCGTATAAGCCCCAGGCTTAGGAAGCCAATATTGTTGTTTATTGCTTTCCATGATGTCAAGCTCGTATCTGAACATTGTATGCGGTTGTGCTGGTTGGAGGTTATGGCCGATAAGTTATGGGCCATAATTTATTGGTTACCTGAGAGAGTATCGGAAATAATTAAAGTCTTCAAGAAACTTCTGATCCTGAAAAATCGCCCATGGATCCGTTCTTCGTTCTTGCTCCCACGACCCCTCGGCCCAGGCGCGTTGAGCAAAAGCAAAAAGCCTCGGAAACAGCTGCTTGTAGAAATGATTGCCTTCAAGTATCTCTTGGCTCCAGATTCCAGCGTGAATTCCGACGATATTATCCGGCTCACTCAGGCTCGTGCATCGTACGATTGAATTGTCGCAGCTGGGTGCTGAAATTCATGCTGTTATCGATTCATCCACAGATCCGTGTTAGTATAGTGGTGAGCAGGGATGTGCCTTTTGCTATTTTTTCGAGTGCGGTGCGGTGCGAAGTGCGATTTTTTTTGCGGGTTCTTCTGCGGTGCGAAGTGCGATTTTTTCAAATTTATCTTCGCAGTGCGACGCAGAGTGCGAAGTGCGAAATATGGAGAAAAACTGCGGAAAATTTTGCGATAGTGCGAAAAGTGCGGAAGTGCGAAAGTGCGAAGTGCGGATAATTGATGAAAAGTGCGAAATAATTGCGATTCTCTGCGAGTGGGAAAAAGAAAAATCGCCGAAAATTTCTTCCGTACCCGAAATAATTCCAAAACTTTCGATCAAAACCATAATTGAGGCAAAAACAAAAAAAATTTGAATTTTTTAAATGATGGGTGAAGGTGGGGTTGGGGACGAACTGAGATTGATCAACTCAGAGTTCAAAGCCTTTGTCAAGCCCCTAAAACTTAAAAATCATGGAACGGGGCTGAGACGGCCGGAAGGGCCGTCAAGCCCCTTAAACTTAAAAATCATGGAACGGGGCTGAGACGGCCCGAAGGGCCGTCAAGCCCCTAAAACTTAAAAATCATGGAACGGGGCTGAGACGGCCCGAAGGGCCGTGAAGCCCTTAAACTTAAAAATCATGGAACGGGGCTGAGACGGCCCGAAGGGCCGTCAAGCCCCTTAAACTTAAAAATCATGGAACGGGGCTGAGACGGCCCGAAGGGCCGTCAAGCCCCTTAAACTTAAAAATCATGGAACGGGGCTGAGACGGCCCGAAGGCACGCTCCAGCAGAAAAATTTTGGTCAATTGACAAAAATTGACAGAAATTGTCGGCGAATCGACCGCAAAATCCGCAAAGTGCGAAGTGCGAGGAAGGTTAAAAAGTGCGGGATACGACTGCGAAAAGAATCGCACTTTTCAAAAATTTTGCGGAAAGTGCGAAGTGCGGTGCGATGAAAAATATCAGGTCTGAGTGCGGTGCGAAGTGCGAAATTTCCGCAATCGCACCTCGCACTGCGAAGTTTAGTGCGGAATCCGCACTGCGAAGGCACATCCCTGGTGGTGAGTATTCCCGCCTGTCACGCGGGCGACCGGGGTTCGATTCCCCGACACGGAGTATTTTTGGTAGAAACTTTCTACTTTACTGTTTTGTCGATTTCCCCAAAAGTCATACAAAGCATTTTCGTAGAAATTGAGAGGGCGGAAGCTAAAGACTTTGACAAGATCGGAAAACCGAGCATCGTTCATGGATCCTCGCATCTGAGGATCAGGAGATTGCGCAGCATCAAAATTGAGATGAGTCGTTGGCATCAGGACGGTTCTGTAGCCAGCGTTTGCGAGAAGATGACCAACCTCCGTTTCTTATTCATAATTTAGTTTGCGATTTATATTGAGCTTTTTTTGTAGACTAAAGTAAAGTCATGACGAAAACAGAGTCCTTGTTTCGGACATAGTATAATGATTTGACTCATTGTTACGATCAATAAAAACTTACAATATACCACGTATTTACGGAAAGAAACTAAAATGGTTTGTTGGGAAAACTTCTAGAATATTTCACCTGAAGTATTCCATCGACTTCGATGATGATAAGCAGTGATTGAAGTTCCATTTGCCAGTTCCCATTCATCGACCGGGTAGACCTCTTTGTAGCCTGTTTTTTCATCATCATAAGTGAAAATATCTTGCCAAGCATGGATCTGGAATCCGACATTGGAAGTCATGGTAACATACCACTTAAATCATTGAAATATAAACCCAAAAATACCATTACCTGGAAGAATTCATGAAGAATCTGCTCAGCATTGATTTTTCGCTCTGCCATTATTGCCTGACAAGCAGGGCTACTTTTAATCACTTCCATGTTCACTTGATTTCCACCAATATGAATATGCTTCATCTTATGAGAACTATCCTCCATTGTTGCCCAAAGACTCTTCGTTACGACTTCCAAAAAGTTTCTTGTTCCATTGATGCAGGGATTCATGACGTTATTGTAGAAACCATGGGAATCAGCGGACAGCTCCACTTGGTCAGGATCTGAGAGTCGGAAATCGCCTTCTTTTGAAGAATCACCAGATCTTTCATCCATCGCTTCATTGAGTTTTAGTTAACTTTAGCGAAGTTATCAACTCGTTCTTTCAGTATCTATCGGAAGTGAAATAAGTGTAGCGCTTATTATCAATACGGCAACATCATCGATTTTCTTTAACATCGAAAATATATATTATTTTAATCCTATTGAAAATTTATGATTTTTAAAACTGTCCTCTCACTGCTGCTTTTGAGTGTCCAGGAGCCCCAAGCTCTGGAATTATGGTTATTCCTTTTCTTGATGCCTCGGCAAGCAGACCCCTGAACGTCGCAACTGTGAAATGTCCTGTTCCATGAGACTCTACATCGGCACCAGAACCTAAAAGCGGCTCGTGAATATTCTCATCCTTGATTTCAATCGAGATAAACTATTTGAACCGTTCCTAATTGAGGCATGAGACAACTATGTCCAGCAGGATCATGACATCTGCTTGCTCCAAGCTCAGTTAATTTCGGAAGTTCTGGAATTTCGAGTCGCCAGCCCTCGTTATCAGCAAGTTTAAGATGCAGAACATTCAAATTAACTCTCTGCATGATGTTCATTAATGAACTTATTGTTCCAGCTTGGTAAAAATTTCGCGCGACATCAATAAAAACGCCTCTATGCTCAAATCGAGGCCCTGCATCAGACATGGTTCCAGTAAAGATCATAGCATCATCAGTCTCACGAACCTTATCAATCAGCTTCGTTATGAAGCTTAGGGTTTCCGGAATATCTTCACAGGTTGCTATGTCTAAGACGATATCAGATGAAGTAGCAAGTCGCCATTTATCCCCGCCATGCAAATATCCAACTCTGATAAGCCATGTCGAACATTGTGTTGTACTCGATGGGATGCATTTTTCACCAATTTGTCGCTCCTCCAGCACTTGGCATTTGCACTGAGTTCCACCAGTTCCTTGACCGCTTTGAGGTAAACATTCCTTGCAAATTGGGTTTGGGCAAGCGAGATTTTCTTGATAGTCATAAATCCATTTTCTCGAACTGATCGGAACTCCGTTTCTAGGTTGTTCCTTTCCATTTTGAACTTCGAGAGTGCTTGGTTTTGTTTCGATAAACGAAGGGACCGGGAGAATCGGCACGCCATATTTTTCCACTGATTTTCCATCTTCAACGACTTTAAGATTGTTGTTCATCATCCAGACGTCTGGAGCCATAGGTACAGTGGATGCGTCTAAAACATCTCGTTTTGTCATTTTGTCGCCGCGGAATTCAGTGACAAAGTCTGGTCTGTTGAACGTAAAGCCACGGTCAGCAGTTACTTTTGTAGATTCAAGATTCTTCGCCGAGCACTCTTCATAATCTACGCAAGCAATGTACCAATTGGGCATGATGGTGGAATCGGAAACCACCCAGCCAAGAGCTTTGAGATTAATTTCAATCATTTCACCAATCTTCAGCGGGGCCCATTCTCCTATGACAGGGGTGATTGTCCATAATTGCCCATCAACATGAGCAACTTCCAGGCCTTGGCCAATGTTGAAAGGCTCGTAGATTGGATCTGTTGAGTTAACCCTGAGAATCGTGTCGCTTTCACATGGTTTCTATTGAATCTCAGGGTTCCTGAAATCAAGGAAGAGAACCAGTTCCTGTGATAAAAGTAGATCGACCAATGCGGCTGAAGATTGAGCTCTTCCGTTCCAGTATTTGTGATTGATATTCTAAATTCAAAAGCAGATTCGTCCTCATTCGCTGGATAATCAAATTCCGTCGTCCGCACTAGATTATTTACGACAGTATACTCAATAAACAAATTCCTCGCCCATTTATCGAGGTACTCCTGTGGCGCTAATTGCGTTGATAGCGCCACGAGTTGAAGCAAAAGAAGCTTCATGCAATTCTTATTTTCTCTCTTGTCTCTAGTTTTCGTCGATATCGAGGACTACTGAAATGAGTGGAAGGGGGTCTCGAAAACACAAATTTATTAAAAAGCAAATTTCAAAAGCATCAATGACGAGCAAAGATTCCATTTGCCTTCCTTGACAGTTTTTATAAGCGAAACCACAAGCATTTTTGTGGTAATGTGTCATCATTACTGAAGTTTAAACGACAGTATTTCGCTCCCAAATTATATCCTCACTCTGATGCCAACTCTAAAGATGTGGAGGAATAAAATCAACATAATAAAATAGCCATTCGATGTTCAATAAACTCATTATCGGTAATTTTTGACAAGAAGGCTTCTCAAAATTGACAATAAAAATATTGAATAATCTGCATCTTAACTCGCCTAATGCTCCTAAGCATGTCCTTGTGGCCACTTTAAAGTTTGATAACAAGAGCAAAAACAAAAACAACGCGGGACAAGACCTTGTTTTAACAATGATCTCAGCAAGATTTTGTGGCCCTTTCTTGTGGTTCTTTCTAAAATTATCGTTTAGCTTCCGAGTTTTGGATGTAATTTCTGATTATTTGCTCGGGATAATTGCGAGTGCGTAAATGAGAATTTGAATTATTTCTTTGGCAATTTGTAATTTTGAAAGAAGAAAAAACCTAGAAGCGTGCGGAGAGTACCGTAAAAAGGCAATAAAATTGATCGAACAAAATTTCGCTAAAAGTGCGTCGTAAAAAAAGCCCGCTAATTTTCATAATTTCAAGAAGAGGGAGAAGTGAGAGAGAGAGTAAGACGTGAAATAAGAGAATGACGGGCCACTCGATGAACCTCTCGAAATTTCAACCCTCCAAGCTTCCCGGAATGACCGAAGCGATGAGACGAGGCGATGACAGGAAAGAAAAAGTCTTTGGGCAAGATCACGATGTTCTCAAATTTTTCAAAGTGGCGATTTTCATCATCTTTGGCACCGGTTTTTCATTGCTGCTTCTTACAGTCTCCTTTCAATTTCTTCTGTCTTTGAGTTTTCATGGAGTTTTTGAAGTTATCTCCGCGGGTTTGGCGAAAATCGGCGATTATATTTATTCGATGCTGGATTACATCGCTATTGTAAGTTCTTTCGACCCCTGAAACTCCTCATTCTCAATTTAAGATCTTCATTCTTCTCTGGATCAGCGTCCTTGGTCACCACGAGTTTGGAAATTTGAAGCGCTCCGACTGGCAGCGATTTTCGTACTGAAAAAAAGAATGAGATTGAATAAATGAGAAACTTTGCAAAAAACATTTCGATCAGACATGCCGGGTAGAACTACTAAATGACTGGGTAGGAGATGTTGAGCCGTTGTTTGACCGAGCTTACTTGAATTTCGCGGTGAATTTGAGATTCAAGCGCTTTTGTCTTTTCGGTCAGAACATGGGTGCTATTTTGTCTAGGACACGTCTGTGGTCTGTCAGGATGTTGTTTTCGTAAGTATCAAATTGTTACTTGAACGAAGAGCATTCTATGACATTTTTCTCTATTATCCTTCTTCCATGGTCTCTCCATGGTCTATTTTTGATCATGTAAATGACGTTCGTGGAGGAAGTTGCGGCTGAGTACCCATCAAGTTGTTTTCTATGAGCCGACGACGGGCGGAGACGTGTATCTTCCGACCGGCCACTTCTAATTCTCCGCACCCATTTCCGAGCCCG
This sequence comes from Oikopleura dioica, assembly GCF_907165135.1. Taxonomy (NCBI): domain Eukaryota; kingdom Metazoa; phylum Chordata; class Appendicularia; order Copelata; family Oikopleuridae; genus Oikopleura; species Oikopleura dioica. The sequence goes on along the minus strand of NC_137293.1, from coordinate 1,291,109 downwards.
AGCGCCAGAGTTATTCCTTAAAGTGGTACATACTCTTATCAGCGGGCAAAAATGGCCTGGAGATGACGCAACGGATCTGAGAGACTGTCAATTTACGTCTGTTAGAATCTGATAAAATATTCTCCACTAAAAACGGATTTATTGATATTTTTGCTGAAAACGCTCTTTAGAGAATTCTAGCGCACGTGGCGGGCAAACGATGATGCTGCTTTGGTACACCCTTAATGACTCTTACTTAGCGCTTGTTCTCGCATAAGCCCTGACAGCTTGACGGAGCATCGAACATGCTTTTTCACAGCCTCGTTTTTTTCACGTTTTTTTTGGCGAAAAACTGGCGACTTGCCAGTGGCGAGCTTTTGTAAAAAAACAGCCATTTCGCCATCCAAATTGATAAAAATAACCGCAAAAATCAAATCATTTTTTTAGCTTGCTATTTATGTTCCTTGAGCAAAACCTGTCACTAACACTTCTCATTTGTCACGATAAGTGGCCGCTTTTCTCCATATTCTAGTGCTCAGCAGATAGCTAAATCAACAGAAAGTTACGTCAACTGGCAGAGTGGCCTTCGTAGAATAAAGGGGCAGTTGTTTTTATCACTAATGAGTTTTAAGCACTTTACGGTTTTTTGATAAGCAGCTTTTTTTCTTGCAATTTCGAGTGGCCTAGCCAGTTACGTTTTTTTTTTTGTTAAAAACTGTTATCTCAAGTCGACGAAACTTGGCTGTTCGCCTTCAGAACTTGCAAAAATGATGCTTATCGGAAAACCGATAAAAATAACTGTACCCAAATTGCTTATTTTGAGAAAATATACTGTAAGAAGATTCTGATCTATTTTGCTGGAAACAGTCAAGACATATTCCAACAGAAATGAGAAAAAATCAATAAGACAACCCTTCGGGGTAAGACATTACTTCCAGTGGCCTCACATAACTTTCAATTCGGTTGATTACGGACATTAGAGCAAAGACTCAAAATGGAGCTTCCAAAGTGTCGCTCCACATCTTTGAGATCGGAAAACTAAAATATTAACGACAGTTCTCCAGTTAAAAACTCCAAGAAATAGACCTTTACTTGTCATTTTCGTCATCTGAGTCGAGCAAATTACAAGAAAATAGAATGAAGCTTTCTTTCGTTTTTCTCGCCCCTGTCTTTTCGAAACATCTTCAAGATGTTTGGGAAATCTTGAATAAAGCAGAGGATTATAATCAAGGTGAGTCGTTGTTTAGTTCTTTCTGTTAAAATTTTCTTTTCAGATGTCGTAAGAAATCATTATAATCAAATCAAAGAATACGGCGTTCTTGCTGGTTACTTTTAGTGCTTCTCAAAATCTTCATAATTTGTGGACGAAATAAATTTATTGCAAAAAATAGTTGAGAGTCAAGATTTCATTTGATATTAGCAAACTTTTAGCTCATCTTCAGTTTTTGGTCTTTGTTTTGACACATTCTTCGTAGCTTGGAAGATCATCAGCAGTGGGTTGTTTTGTTTTGACCGCTTGATCTCTTTTTGATAAAAGAAAGTTGGGAACACTTGTTATTCAAAATTTTGAGTTGGACCGTCCAATTCGGACTGTTAAATTCTGATCTGCCAACAACAGTATGTTTACTATTTGAGTGAGTCGTGGATTGTTAAAATTTTTAAATTTGAAAAACAGACTAAGGGGCGACTCATCGCGAAATTTGTTTTGCTTAATGGCGAGATCACACTGTGTAAATTTGATTTTATCTTCCATTTTGATAGAAAACAAATAATTTATTGAACTAAAATATCCGAAAAATGAAGAGTAACTTGGCGCAGCCAAGTTTTAATTCAGATTGTCAGATCGGCAAAGACAGAATTCGATCAATTAGCACAATTTTACAGAGAGAGATCTTTAGGTTAATGGATAACTAGGCCTTGGCCATAGCGTCATCATAGCTTGGCGGCTTATCGACAGAAAAATCCATCGGGGCGGTCGGTTGGATCTCATTTTCCGCTGGTTCGTGTATCTCGACGACAGTTTCGTTCGACAGTAGAAAGTCACCGGATCGACGGAATCGTTCCTCATCCCGGGAACTCGTTCTTTTACAGGCAGATCGAAAAACGCAGAAAAACGAGAACGCGATGGTGAGGCCGGCGAGCGCGAGCAAACTCATCGTCATTAGACACTCACGGGAGAGGGGTGTCTCAGACTCTGAGGGTTTTTCGCAGCCGGCTGGGGTCATTTTTTTCTCTTCTCGCAAATCGATGTTAGTAGATTCTGGTTTGATATCGAACGACTTTCGGAAGAACGGTAAATGTTTGTTTTAAAATGAGTATTAAATTAGTGTAGAATACCTCGGCGCCGAGTCGGATGTCGAGCAGAATGGCCCGACCTACTCCCGCATGAGGGCGCAGGGTGCGCGGAGGACTCTGAATCCTCCGAACTTCGCGAGTCCAGGGAGAACTGATGAGTTGGCGATAAACCCTAAATACACTAAGCGAGCGTAACACCTGGGAGTGAGCGCAGCAGGGCGGACGGGATATTTTTGTTCTACCCATGCTTGTATCAATTTTAGGGGCAAGTAGGAGTGATCGCGCACAGAACATGGATTTTACGGAATTAAACGACAAAGTTGATCGAATTCCTGAAGATGCGGGAACCAAAGATAAACCTATCATTTTTCACATCGGCCCAGGAGCAAAACCAGAAAGCTACGCTTTTTATCTGCAGTACGGAGAGAAGATTAAAGGAAAATACCAGAGGTTCCGGATGCGAATAAGGCAAGCAAACTCAGAGGGCTGCATTCTCGAGTGCAATCATTCAAGAAACAAGGGCACTAAATGTGCTCAACTGCAAGTTTGTGACGCAAGGAGTGAAGAACCCGAAGCCAAGGCCGTACTACACGATCAGCCACAAGTTCTTGTTATTTCCCACTAATTTTCCACTGCTTCTCTACTTTATCTGTGCAAAAAAAAACTTGAAAATAAATTTTATCATCGAAAGTAAATCTTTTTGACTCTTTATTTAGATTCAGCGCAAAATTTCACTCTAGAAAAGTTTTCCTAGTTTATAAATTCTTTTATAAAAATGAGCGCGAAAAATCAGTCTAGCGAAATTAAGCTCCTACGGGGGGTACTACGCAGTCAGAAATGATGGCGGTGTTTGAACAAAGATTGACACACTTCACGCTGGGATTAGGCGGCTTCGCGCTCCCTCCCTTGCTTGCCCACCCGCTGAGTAAGTCATGGAGGTTCTCCCTCTGCGCTCCTCTGCGCACTCTCCTCCGGCGCCCTGCTCAGAGCGCTCTTCAACCCCTTTTCCGTTCTTCCACCTCTTTTTCCGCGCGCCCTCTTGCGGATGAAGGTCGGGCCATTATGCTTCGCGCCCGCCGAGTCGGCGCAAAAAGAAAACTCACGTGATGATAGAAAGAACCAGGTAGTCAATCTACTTGCTGAGTTTGGCAGCTTCTGAACTTAAAACAATAGTCGAATATGCAAAAAATTTCTCGGGCGGTGTATTTTTTCACGTTGGAACTTTTCACAAAGTGGCTCGACCACGCGCCAAAGTTTTCGCGGTTCAAGTTTAAACGCTGGGTTTTTCAATTCCACCGAAGCGCCTTTTTTGTCTGGATATTGAATTGAGACCAATTTTCTCCATTTATTTTTGATTAAAAAGTAGACACGAAAAGATCGCAAGATGCAATCTTGTCCGGTTTAGCATGCTCTCAACGAGGGGATGGAATACAAAAGCTCCCTAAGCCGGACATCGTACACTTTGCCCTTCACATGGGATTTTTCAACAAGCGGCGTGTGCCGTATTTTTAAGCGTATTGGAAAGTATCAATAGCTTTTTCGGTCAAGAGGGTTAATTTTGACGAACAAAAAAAATGTTTTTTTTTTTTAATTTTTTTTTTTGGTTAATTTTTAGTTGATTCTTTCGAATCTCCATTTTCCTGAACTCTAGAATACAGAATCTGGTTGGACAACGTGAAGACTGCGGAAATTCTAATTAGCTTCCGGGATACTCTGAACAATCCGCTCTACATCCCCTGGCGAAGGGGTCACCTTAATCAGAATTCGGTGGATAAATCCGCGCGCCACTAGAATTCCCTTCCGAGCCAGTTCATTCTAAACCGACCTTCAAAAACTCGACAGCAATTTATTGGCTAAAAATACAGAAAAAAAGAATTCAAGTGGCGGTCACGTGGGAAGAGTCCGTCTAAAAGCATGAAACTAAGAGGCGATCAAGTTCTGGACCTCGTTACGCGTCAGATGCGCGACTGGAATCTTGTCAGGACAAATTTCTCGCCGCCATGGAAAAACTATGCATGCAAGAATTCGGGACACGAAAATCGACGCATAGGGAAAAATCCTCGACAAGGGAAGATCAAAAAAGCCACGTTTCAAATTCTCATCAATTTTCAATGATCGAAATCAAAAGGCAAACCTTGCAAAAAAAAATGATGAAAAAGGGTTCTATTTTTTCATTTTATTCAAAGTTTTTTCTTGTCATTGCCTCCATCCTCCTCTTTTTGGCTGTTCTGACCAGTTGGCTGTTCTATTGTGATCGTATTTGCTCCGATATTATTTGGCAGAGTGACTTTGCATGACCAACATAAAAACTGGCAGAAGCAAACCCAAGATGCGTCGGTGGAGTCATCTTCCCTCGAAGTAGTGTACCAAAACTCAAAGGGCATTTTTTATATTTTCTCTTTTCTCGAAAAAAGGGAAATAAAATTTGCGAGTTCGGGACAAATTTTCAATTTGACTGCAAATTATATTTACAATGCAAGTGACTAGTGAATGTTTGAAAAATTGATTCTCTCGGCAAGATCATAGAAGGCTACTCGTGGCAAAAAACAGCATCATAAGGCAAACTTTGCAAAAAAATATGATGTATTATGATCAGCTTTAAAGGTTATCCGGCCCAGATGCCTCCATCGTCGATTTCTACGTTTCCGAAATTTGATATCAATTTATCAAAGCTCGACTGCTTGAATATTTGATGATCGAGGGGTCTTTTGGAAGGTCGTTTTTCTTGCGCTGGTCTTTCTTCTTTTATTTCTAAAATTTATGAATGTGTTATCTATTCAGTAAATTATCAAAGCGAATGCAGCATCTTAAACGTTTAATTGTGAAGTCGCTTTATATATAATTTAAAATTAGCATGATCAATTTTTGAGGCATATTTTATGGTTCCTTCGAAAGAAAGATTATTTACTTTATATAAAGACAAAAAATTAAAGAACAAACAAAGACCTCATTTTTTAGCCCTACCTAAAAGTTCAACCCTTGAATTCAACTTTGCAATAAAATCTGAGTTGTTTCCATTCCCCATTTTCAAACTTTCCAACTCCTTCTGCGCATCTTCAATGGCAGCTTGAAAGTTCTGAAGTTTTCTCTTTTCGTCAAACGTCAACGTGAAGACACTAGAAAGAAAGCCTGTAACAACACCGCATTTTTAATAAAATATTTATCTAATTTCATCATGTGTTATTCCGCTTTTCGTGTAAGTGGAAAAGAAACACGAGTTTAAATTTATTTCTAAAACGAAACGTCGAAAACGAATCAGAAACATGTGTTATGCCAAAAAAAACTTTGAAAAGGATTTTTACCTTGTTGGAAATTGACCTTCATCAAGAGAAATAATCGTCAAGTCCTTGGCGCCTTCGTTGAGCATCATCAGTCTCTCCGTTTTTACTTTTCCGCCGCGCTGGCGAAAAATGTATAATTTGGTATATTTTGGGGTCGAAAGTGCGCGAATCCCAGCGAACAGTTTAGACGGAAAATGAAAAGGTAAACAACCATTATTGAGCGTGAAAGGGATTGTGAACACGTGAGCTTATGTTTAGACAGGATTTTGTTGGTGATAGTATTTAGCGAGCGCGGACCTGGCGACTTCACGAGGGCCTTCTTTTTATCTTTCCGAGATTTAAGGATCAGCTGAAAAACGGGTTCGAAAAATATAAGTAAGGCTTTTACAGTCCGTTAGAGTCTACCTTAAATCCGTTAAATAGGTGCCTCTTGAAAATTTGCTCGTTTAAATAAATATAATATAAGTTATATATTATAAATTATGTTACATAATAAATGACATAATATATAACGTTAATTTAAGATTAATTAAATTACTAATAAAATTTAATAATTATTTTTGTTATTTAAATATTTTAAGTTTTTTTTAATTTAATTAATTATTAATTTTTCTAAATTAATAGGTTAATAAAAAATGATAACATTATTTTTAATTCTAAAATTATTTCGAACCCTAATCAAAACATCAGTCAAAACAACAGCAAATATCTTGACTGCTTTATGCTCTCCATCCTTGAGCTGAATTCCAGAGTCTTCAAAATACACTCTTCGTTGAACTTCGTTTTCCACATTTGAAATCGAAGAAAAGAAATCAAACGCGCCTCTTGCCGCGAAGTGATTGTGCAGAAAGTCGGCAGCTGTTTCAGAAAGATTCTTGAAGTCATCGATTTCGACGCCAGTGACAGTCCGGCGAAGATCCTCCAAGCTCACGCGGCGATCAATCCACAGGCAGAGTGCGGATGCTTCGTTGGCTTCCAATTTTGCTTATCAGTAATTTTACAAGTGCCGTTTTCCCCCGGCGTTGGTGTTTTCGGCGAACTCATTAATTGAAAAGGAATTTTCGATTTTCACGAAATACAAGAAAATTAACGAAAATACGGTATTAACGCTTGAACGCATATTACGCAGATTTCTGCGCAAAGCCCCTGTGAAGTTCAATAACTCATATTCGGTTCTCTCAAATCTTTATCCGATTTGACGCTAGAACACGTCAAAGGCGCTGCGCAGAAAACTCCGCAATATGCGTTCAGCAAAATTTTTATTCTGTGCTTTCATACGTTAACCGGTAACTTACCGTAATGAAAAGAGAGCTGTTTTTTCTAAATCAGCTGTTTTTGAATAACTTTCAAATTGAAGCCAATTCCTTTCGCACGTGTTTCTTCGATCTCGCTCCTAATCGGTTCTTGCGCCAGTTTGCAAACAGTCTCTTTCCCCAGCTTCTAAAATCGAAATCCAAAAAACGCGAAATAAAAAGTTCAAAGAAAGATAGTAATTGTAGAGCCGGGTATCTAATAACAAGCCATATCTCGTAACTCGCTGGTGAGGCCCTTAACATTGGTATGAGATAACAATGCTGTTCAAGTTGGGATCAATTGATTCGTACCTGAGAGAATGCTATCGAGCGCATTTTTATCATTCCCCTTGCATTTGTTTTTCTCGGGCTAGAATTGTTATTTACGGATCGGTTAATGATTAGATTTGATTGAATTCCTGTCGTCTCTCTTTGGCGCATTCCTGTGGTAAGTCTGTTTTTTAGAAAAAAGTGCTTTTAGGATGAAAATAATTAGGACAAACAAGGATTAGGTCATTTGCTGGTCGATTTTAGCGGAAGGTTACAGTGATACTAAATCTCTTCTCAGTTAGGGATTAGGGTTAGGGGCTGAGAATACCTACTGGAGGGGGTCTAGGGGTCAAAGCACCCCTTGGTTAGGGTTAGGGTTAGGGTTTTAGCCATATATTTTTTAGAAAATCGAAATTAAATATCATCTAAAGTAGCTTTATTCATCACAGAACTTTATCAGTGACAACATCATTCCGGATTCCGGACATAACCAAATCCGGAAGGTCATTTGTTTTGAAAATTAATGCTTAGCGAGTTTAATAATGTACCCAAAACGTGAGTTCAAGACTGATCTTCCAGGTACCTGCTACCCTTCAAACTTTGGCATTTCGACTGTCAGTAAGAAAGTCAAGTACCTGTAATGCATCTTTGTCTTCAGCCCAGTCGATGAATCTTCGGAAGAGCTCGTCTTCATCGCATAATTCTCGCATGTATTCGATCTTACTGTCGGTTCAGAAATCGCTATTATTTCCAACAAATCTATATTTCGTGAAAATTTAGAACCGAAAAACGAGTCTCTCGCTCCAACAAGATACTTGACATAAACAGATGGAATGCGCTGCTCAATCTGACTATATATCTGGATAAGGCTTTTCGCGTCCAGCATTCGTCTTTCCTTTCGGCAAGATTTGAGCTCCGGCAAGAAGAAATTCGTCCAAAGATCGAGATGAGTTCTGTAAATGACCTTCAAATTAGTAAAGAGCCTCTTGATCTGGATCCGTTCGAACAAATCGTCTTCCTGTAGATCGATCAAACACCCGATATAGACATGAATCGCAGAGTGCAATTTTGAGCTTTCAAAAGATGATCAATTTGTGATTAATTGCCTTTAGAAATTTTCTTATCCACTAGTGATTGCGTCAAATTACATAAGAACTTTCAAGAAAAGATCAATCAAAAATGCTGTCGTTAGAAAAAGGCTTTCCTGTGTAGAAAACCTGAGTCAGAGCAAAAAGATCACCGTTCATATAATTATGCTCCGTAAAGAAAATCTCCCATATCGCCTCTTGAAATCGAGCCTCGTTTTTCGGGACGTCTTTGGCCACTTTTTCCGGGAGAAACTCGCGCCAGGAAGATTCCAATCGCAGCACTTCGGAAACGTTAACCGCGAGGTTGAGTACTTGCGTTTTTGGTAGACTGTTGTTGGGTTGAATTTTTAGTGAATAGAAGAGCGAAAATTCTCTAGACGCGCAACAATGAAGCGCACTATAAGAGAAAAATTTCTCTAGAGCCGAAGTTGTTGTCAGGGCTAAATCCACTCACAGTCAGTCAGATTACCGCTTTTCTGTGATCTAGTTACAGTCCGGCGCCGTATTTTGAGAGGTAAAAAGAGAATTTTAAAATTTACTAAATTTCGTTCAGTTTCGATGACTGAGGAAGTTAGGGAACAGCCTAAAGTGGGACTGCTTCGCAAAGTTTGCTGTACAACTTTCGGAAGACCCAGATTTGTCGGTTTATACTGGAAATACCAGTGAACAGCATCATAACGCTTCTAAAAAGAACACGACACAATATTTTCTGAAAAAGAACACGATACAATATTTTCTGTTAAGAACACGACTCAATATTTCTTTCAAAATTTTCACTTTCTAGCGCCGAGAAAAAAAATCGGCTCTAGAAAATCTTGTCCTCTTTCTTTCTTTGCAGGGTTCGCTTGATTTTAGTAAAGCAGTAATTAGTTTACGTCTCAAAGAGAGTGACCATGGAGATTGCTCTAAGCCAATCAGATATTAGTATTTCTTCTGTCAGCCAATCAAAGACGGGCAAATCTTCCCCATCCTAGGATCACGGCATTATCAAATCATCTGTATCGATTTTTAGTGTTCTGCAACTCAGATGATCGCCATAAGCAGTAAAAATATTCAACCCTTTGACCCATACAAATCGTACTTTTGAAGCCTTTCGTCCAGTCTCTCCAGCACCGTTTGATCTCGGAATAATTCAAAGTCTGCTGAAATTTGCGTCATTTTTCTCCCTTTTCTCTCCCCTCTGTCATTTTTTGCTAAGGGTGCGGTTTTGTTGAAAGAAGAGTTAGTCTTGCATTAAGAATTAAAAATTAAGTATATGAACTTGTCACAGATAAGCCAACCTGGCTTTACTATAGGACTGTATAGTGATTAAATGGCATTTAGAGGGTTACAATTAATTCGAAAAAAATCGTAATTCTAAAATTGCTTGTGAAAAATAGGACCCCCTTAAATGGTCAGTCTGTCTGGTAGACAAAGAGCGATGAAAGAAGATTCCCTTTTTTAGAATGTATGTAAGCTAGTCTCTAAAATTTCGGCGGACTAACCGAGGAGGTCAGATCTTGTGGATTGCCTTTTTGATAACACTACGTCGTCACGCTTATCGGCGGTTTCGCTCGAGAATTTTAAACCGAAATTTTTGCAGTACTCGACCGCAAATATAAACGCGTCAGATATTTTCTAATAATTTTGATTTTTCGCAGCTAAGCGAAAAAAATAAGAAACATGGGCCGAAAATTGGCTTCTTGAACTTCTGGGACTTACCAACTCCCTTGTCCGGATTGACCCCAAGTTTCGCCAAAGCCTTTTGCTTATGAGTCTCTTGCGTCGCGGAACTGTTCATTTTCGACTGTGGCGAATCGAGCAGCACTCCGACATTAGGAGATTTCGGACGTGGCAGGCCGGCGTAAAGGGATTGCCGCGAGCTTCGACGTTTCGTGTGCTGAATCGCAAATGGTCACCGTTCATTTTATACACATCCTGCATTATTGGCAGCAGGCGGCGTTTGAACTTGTCGCTTTCGGTAATTGCAGTCTAAACTTACTTTATCCTCCTGCATCTTTTTCTTCTCGCGATCTCGCTGAGACTTGCGCTTTGATGATTTTCTCTCCAATTTGCTTACTAATGAACAAACTTCTTCCATATTTTCGTTGGTTTGAGTTTCTGCTTCTATATATTCATGAACAGTGACTTTTGATAGATATCCATATTTGTGCGACGTAGTAATGATGAGCGAAATTATCGATTGAAAATAATCAAAACTTATACAATCTTACTTATAAAAACGGTATCTGGACTCAAAAACCGGCGCAAACCAAGAAAAAGAAGTGAATTTTTGTAAGACCAATAAGCTTGCTGTATTTGGCCTACCCGCCAATCAAAACCTATTTCCATAAAATCAATCCTTTTTCTTGGTGCTGCTTCAAAAACCTGCGTAAAAAAAAACCTGTGTCTGGACAAAAAAGAGCTCCCGAAAATCCGCCTGGAAATCGGATCTTACGATGATTACCCCCTTTAAATATTTATTTTTTCTATTCAGATAACTACTGAAAGAAGTTCATCCTCCTTTGGTTAATAATAAGTATTTCTGTATACTGTGGCTCTGATAAAAAGTAGGGTGTATCTGTTCCTTTCTGTCGCCTTTCTTCTGAATTGAAAGTTGCGTGTCACTTATTTCGTTGCTTAGTGAGATAGTGAAGAAGTAAGCTTTTCTCGGCTCAACAATCGATGAGCTCAACCTAAACGAACGTGTATAATATAAAAAGATATTGCTCTGGCCCGGGATCTGCTCGTCTATAAACTACCGTCATATATGTCCATTTTCGTTCCCGCTCTCTTTTTTTTCTTAAAAATCGACTCTCTTTTCAATAAAAATGAAATGCTACCATCGTGGAGTATCGTATAAATTATTAAACTCAAGTAAGCTTCTTATTATTTTTCATCGAAAAAAGGCTTCTTTGGTCAGTTTTTTTTCAAATAAACTTGAAAAAAATTGTCCATTATTGAAAATTTGCCTGATAAGAAATTCAATCCTTTACGTATTCGATCCGGCTCTGAGACTTTAAGCTGGCCACAGCAGAGCCTTAACCTCCGAACAAATTGTCCAACCGCTCTAAATACGCCAGCTCCTCTCCCTCGCTTTCTCAAGACCACAACAACAATCAACACTGCTTAAACTGAGTTGGCAGATTGCGATTTACGCGCTTGTGATTAAAAATCGTGTCTCTCTTACCTTCTTTTTGCTGCTTATTTTAACAAGCGCAAGCCGATCATCTCTAACTATAAGCTTTTCCAATACATCACTAGGCTCTTCGAGTATATTTTGACGAGTAAATGCATTTTTCAAGAAGCAAAATCGGGTATATTGACAAGTGCGCGCGGAAATCGTAATTTCCTGGACATTGAGTTTTTCACTGACCACAAGGCAAATACAGTCATTTTGGAACATCTCTATCTTTTGGTTCGGCATTCTTGAAAGAAGGCGATTTCTAAAGTCGACAATTATCAAATGTAAACATGATGTTACGCGACGAACTCAAACGCATCTTTTCTGGGAAATTAAAAAGTACATCTACTTGTGCATCTACTTGTGCGTCGCTTAGAAATGTTGTCCGTAAATAGTTGAGCACTCTTGATCGTTGATCGTTTTAAAATTGATCGCTTTTTATCCGGATTTTGTGCTGCTCACCTGCCGAGATCTGATAAAAACGCTTATCAGAATCGATGCTGGGAGCGAAGGCTTCCGGCTCAATGCTCAAAAACCATGTACGCGAATGTCTGTTGTTCTCGAGGAGCGACCATGTTATCATCGGGCTGATTATCCGGGATCGAGATAAATACCTCTCGCTTCTCTCCCGGTACTGAAAACTTTTTACAACGTTAATACTCAGGTTCTAAGGCTATCTAGAGTCTAGACAAGGCGATTGAATTCTAAAATGTCCCGAAAAATGATAAAGATAGAAGGTAAATCATATAACTACAGTTGATTGAGGATTCAAGGTCACCCTGAATGCCACAAGAAGAATCTTGTGAAACTAAGTAAGACGATAAAGTTTCACTTTTCATAAAAGATTGCTTCAATTTACGGCCTTTGTTGCATCTAAGCACAAAAACTGTTTTTGCCTGCTGAAAGATTCATTAGAGAGTTTCAACGCTAGAGCAGAGATACAGAATATATTCTAATATTTTTTTGAAAAATTATTTTCAGAATGTCGTTTGCATGCGATGCAATTCAATCTTCGCTTGAGAGCGCCTACGATGTAGCAAAGTCCTTGGGAGGAACATATCTTGACGGTATTAATCGAAGAAAACTCTGTTGAGCACGTTATTTTTCATTCAGTTTTTTGTTCGACTAAGGCTACCTACGAGTCGTCCGCAGCGCTTCTCGATGACTGCGAAATTGTAAGCATCAATATTCTTCGCACGGAAAAATAATGACTCTTTAGGACTGGCCATGCTCAAACGCTGGATCAATGACAATGTCTATCTTGATGATTCTCTTCTTCTCATTTCTGATGATGAAAAACTGAGCATGTTCTGCGAAAATGATCCAAGTTCATCTCTCCCCAATCATTTATTTCTTACATATCAATAAAATGAAAAACCCCATGTTTTGATTCTCAAATATAACTGACATGATAAGTACCAACTCTTGCTTCAACACCCTAGTACAAAAAAGGTATGTAAGTTAGTTATATTCAAGGTTATCCATAAAACAACTTTTGTTCCGACCGACAATTTGTAAACTTGCTTCCTGTTAAGGCCATAAGAAAGCGTTGAAGCATTCAAAAGAGACTTTCAAAGTACAGCTTATTTATTGGTTTTGTTTTTCGAAGAAACGTTTGAAGAAATGCTTACTTGGGAAGAACGGTGCAAGAGACTACAAGATTTTATTGAAAATGCGTTCAATTTCGCAACTTCGGCTGGAGAACAAGCACTTGATGGTTTGAAGCTTGAATTTTTTCAATGAAGAATTTGCTTTTAGCTTTTTGTTTATCATCGAGTGAAAGTACCTACAAAGATTCCGCAGCGCTCATAAATACAGACTGCATTATTGTAAGTTTAATAAGTTAGACGATGACATTTAGTAATCTTGAGGACTGGCCCTGTACGAAAGCAGGGGCGCCTGAGACAACCTCTTCTGGGCCCGCAGTTACTGTGTCAGAGCTTTCTGGCGCTGATTCTATAACAATTCCTTTCCTGCTGATTTTCATCATTGGTATTTTAAAAGAATGAGAAACTCCGAATTCGATGGGAGTAAAGAAATGTATTTGATGAGCAGTGCTAGTTTCATTATTTTTTTTTTTTCGATAAATTCTTGGTTTCGGTTTTCGGGAAATAAATTACAGAACTGAGAACGAGTCATACTCTTCAGGAATAAAAATCTCTTCATGTCGGTTTTTTTTTCTTTCTGTTCATTATTTTGTTGTTTTGTTTTGCTTGCATCACATTGACGGGAGAAAAGAAGATGTCCATTTTTGCGCGATATTTTTTTCAGGAAAGATTTCAGGAAAGAGGAACTTGTTGTTGGTTTTTTTCAGGGTTTTTTTAGCGGGGACTTTGCTGGCTTTTTGGAGCTAGAATTCGGGAATCAAAAGCTGAGTTGAACGAATAGAATTTAAGTTCGTAACTCGTGTGGATATAAATTTCCACACGAATTAAATTTAAAGCTAAAATAGCGAAGGAGATAAAGGGCGCTTTCAGTGGGCTTTTTTGATTCCATTCCTTGGTCTTGAGCAGACTGGGAGTGAGGGGCGCGCAGGGCATTGTGCAGATTTGATCGCAGAATTTCGTAGCTACGGCATATTTGTGACGATTCGGATTTGTGCAGCTGGGCGAACATGGCGTTGTACTTTGCGAGGGCTGTGACAATGAACGACAAGAAAAATGTGAGTAATAATTGAAGCACTCTTGATTCAAGAAGAAAAAGCTGGGGACCCTTATCAGCGAAAAGAAACGCTTGTGTAATACTCTAACGTAAAAATAGAGAGCGCTTTTCTTGTTGAAACACTTTTTAAAAGACTTATCTTACAAATTGTTTCAAATAAAAAGTGGTGGCATCAGAAGTGACTTACTAAAATGTACCTATTCCAAGTCACTTTGTAACTTAATAATCGACCTCATTTTTATAGGAATTCTCATCCAGATTAAGGTTCTACACGTCAGTTATTTCGTTCAATGAAGACTGGTTTTTTGTATTTAAAATTTATGCACGTATTCAAAAATTAGGCCCGTTCTCGATTCGAGTTCAACTTCGTCGAAGTGGTTCCAGTTCAAGAGGGCGAGCGCGCCCGGGTCCGTCGTTTTTGCATAAACCGATAAGAATTCAGGTATTGGCGTGTACAGCGTTGGATTTTCCGTTTCGATTCTCCGCTCCATCCATTCTTAAACGCGTGTTAAAAATATGCAAAGGAATTTTTCCCGAGTTTTCGGCTAAGTGCTGGGGCACAGACAGTAGTTCGCGATAAGGGCCCTTACTTACAGTCGTTTACGAGTGGATAAACTTGGACACAAGTACTGTCAGTAAATTTGGCTCCATTTGGGTATTATGATTATTAAAACAAACGAACGCGAAAAAAAAATTTTAACTTACCGGTGAATTTCTCGTCAGGTTCGGTCATGGGCAACGAGCTTACTGAAAACTTCCTTCCATTACTCGATCCGTTTCCAGCGGCGTCCCTGTGATGTGACATTCCACCGAGACCTGCTGAGGCGGAATTCGCGAAGTACACGGGCGGATGTTGCTGGGCCTTTCCATTTTGGTGGTTGACATAGTAGCTGCCGTGCTGGCTCGAGGTGACCTTTTCCCAGCCGGGCGGGAGGCACTCACTTTCCAGCGGGAGATTCCAGTGGGTTGTGTTCGTGTTGTGATCGACGAAGTACTTTTGACCGTCGTCGGTGAAGGCGACGTCCCAGCCGCCCGGGAGCCGATCTTCCAGAAAATGGCTGCTGAAAAAAAAGTTGGTACGGTATTCTTTTTGAAGAAAAAAAAATATTTTAATATACCGAGGAGAATTTCAAATGAAAGGCGAAAATACGCGAAAATAGAATTATTTATGCGGTAAACAGTAAATGTTTAGCAAGGTTTTATTTCCGCCGAAAAAATGCAAATAAAAATGTTTTCAAAGATTTTTTTATTACATACATTTCGAGCCGAAAAAGTAAAAATGAAAATCCACGCGTCCCCCGGAACGTGCGAATTTTCATCCCTTTTTTTGAAAGAGCTTTTCGCCAAGCGCATAATTGAAGGATCTGGCTGAGAATTTCGCGAGAAATGGTATTTTGCATAAATTTTACGCGCCAAAAATAGATTTGGCGGATTGAAGAGCTTTACCTGTTCTGAGAGTTTGAGCGCTGGTGCTGATAAGCGATGGATCGCCTGTCAGAGTTGTAAGATGAAGTTGAGGCGAGAGACGCATTTGACTGAAACTGATTAGCTTCGTTGCCGTACTGACAGCTGTCCGAGCTCACTGATGACCTGAACAAGAACTTACAGATTAGCCAGGCAGGACAGGGTAAAGCCTTCTGACTTCTTGGAACAAAAAGCCCAAATTAAATTTTCAAATTAATTTTTAATGAACGGAACCTGTTTTGATAGACATCTCGTGCGCCAAATTGACTTGCTCTTTTCACTACATTATCATTGTTGTTTTTCACTGGAACATTCTTCTTGTACGTTCCCTTCGTATGTCCCTCAGATTTGGGTTGAAAAACAAATGGTTAGGGTTAGGTTTATGGCTAACCCTAACTGTTATTCGTCAGCTATTCGAATAGCCCCAAGAACATGAGTGTTTTTGAGCTTGAAAATAAAATTTTCAATAGATTTAGCTTTATAAAACAATGATACACCCTTAAGAAAGCTATTTTCAACCCTTATGCCTGTTTACTGTCTTTCTGCTTTGTGAAAATCTTGAACTTCTTCGTCAATTTCTCCATTTTTTCGTTTATTTTCGGTATTTGCGCCTCTCTACATTTCGCGGCTCTTCATTTTCGCTTTTCGCATGCATCCGAATTCGGCGGAGCAGATTCTCCACTTTTCAACTTTCGCGGATTTCGCTCAAAAAATGGTCAAACAAAAAAGTGGCAAAGAAAGGAAAAGACGAAAAAAGACGAAATTCGCGCGCCCAACCAGAGCTCACGCGGCGACTCATGAATCATCACTTTGGAATGTCGGATTCTGAAGCTCGCGCCATGAAGAGATTGTTCTTTCTCGACTGTCTGGTAGACTGTCTGATAGACGCAGCAATAGTTATCAGTTACGATTGGAAAAACAGGTTGATTTTTAAATTTAAATTCATAAATTCAACTTAAACTTACCGATTTAAAAGCCGCGCGCGGCTTTTGTTTCTATCACTACCAAGAGATTTTTTCTGAAGCCGCGTGCGGCTCAAGAAACTAATTAAATTCAAGAGTCTCCAAACTTTAAGTTTGAGATCGAAAAAGCCGCTTTCAAAAAAAGTAGAATTTGTTGCGCGGCTTTTTTGATAATTTTTTTGAAGAGCAGCATATAAGAAACTTGCGGCTTTTAGAAAAAAAAAGTCATTACAGTGCAAAATGCGCGACAAAAATGCATTTTTTCCATGATGTTTTAAGTGATAAACACGCAAGCTGTTGCGTAAAAATCCAGCTCATCCGCATACGAGAGTCGACAACTACAATTTGTCATAACAAATTCTAACCAAGAGAGATAACTTCGTTTATCAACATTTATTCATAATCTCGAACCACAGCGCATAATAACTTATTTGAGCAACACGCGATTTGAATGAACTTTTTTTTTCGTTAAAAAATAGCTCTATTCAAAATCAATGGAGAAATATGGAGTAGAATAGATCGATTCGTCCAGACCGTCAGTTTCGTACCAGATTTCTTTTATCTAAAAAATATATTTTAGGAGCGATTTGGATTTTCGAAAATTTACCTCAAATGAGCCGGCGCCTCGATTTATCTGTTCAACAAGCATTCCAGCCCCTTCTGTGGACGGGGTATAATTTTTCTTCGCGCCGTCTTGTATCACCTTGATCTTCGTTATCCTTTTCCAGACCAGTTCATTCCCGAAATATTTTTGGTGATCCTTGATCTTCGGATTCGCCATATAGATTTCAAAGTACAGATCTGCAGGGCCATCCACTTCGCAGCTCATTTGCCTGACTTTGATTCCGTGTTTTCCGAATTGTTTCTGATTCTCGTATGCTTTTTCTGCATCTTCGAGAAACTTGTGGATTTGAGAGACCGAAATAGCGAGGCATCCGTCAGCAACTTTCGAGACGATGACACCGGCGATTTCTTGATTCGAATTCATCACTGGACCACCGGAAGCACCTTGCTCGACTGACGCGTTGATCTGAGTTGTTACAGTCAGTCGAAAATGACAAATTTTTACCTTGATACAATTGAAGCAGTCTTCCTCATTTTGGAAGTTTCCGATTTGGATCTCACCACGTGGTTCATTAATTTTCGCGGAAAAATCAGCGGTTTTGATTTTAGCTTGGAGCTCTTTTGTCCCGTGACCCAACGGAAACCCAGTTATTGTGACTGTATCATTGATTTTCGAGGGTTGTTTGGAAAGAGCAAGTGATTTTCGCCCGGAGAAGACGGAAGCACAGTCGTTGAAATCGATTCTAGAGGATTTTTTATACTTTTGAATTTTTGATTTGTAAAGTCACCTAATGAGAGCCAAATCGCATTTCCAGTCGTAGTAAATTAACTCAGGATTCGCACCGGACATCTTAAACGATTCTCGACTCAAAAGACCTTGAGTCATCGGTTCAACGACCAAATGATTTTCCACACAGTCGTCAAATGTTTTTTCTTTGCTGAGAGCACTCGCTGTCGTCTTTTTGAGCTCATCGATCACGTGATAGTTGGTGAGCAGAAACGCCAAATCCTTTTTTCGAAATTCTTGGTCGAGTTTGTCCTCATCACTTTGAAGATCGGGAGATTCAGTGACATCCAAAACTGATTTTTTAAGAAATAATTGCTTAGGCCGAATGAGAAGACCAGAGCCGATGACTTGTTCGTTCTGATGTTGAGAGTCGGTAGAGTTTCTCCATGAAATTTTCATACAATTTCTCTCGCAAATTTTCGCTTTACGATCCTGCTTGACTTCTTTTATTGCATCTTCTACTTTTTCAAACGCTTCCCGGGTTTTGAAAATGAAGTAAATCGACTAAAAAGGGTTTATTTTTACTTAAATTCACTTCACTTACGAAACAAGCGATAACTCCACATGCAGCCCAAGCCTTTGGATCTGTAATCATACTTTTCTCTGTCGGTTGCGTCATTTTTAACGATATTTTTGAAGATTTTGTTTTAAAAAGGGAGAATTGTAAACAAGTGAGTGTAAAAAACGGGGAAAATGACTTTACTGCGGGCTTTGTTTGAGCACCACCTACGGTTTGATAAATGACTATTCACATTTACTATTCATAATATGGGGCCTTAAAACTTTCTAAATGGTCTGACTCGTTAATAAATTTTATAGTCGAAGGCAGTTAGGTGGTATTCAACTTTACGAGAAAATGCCAGCTAGAAAAAGTCGAGATTATTTTTGTCATTTTAACTCCCACAACTGAACTCAGTTTATACCTCAAAAATGAGAGAAACATGGCAGAATCTTAGTAAAAAGCGGAAAATACAAACAATATTTGGTATTTTAGCGATTGTTGGTGCTGGTTTTATGGTTTGCATTAATCTCATCAAGTCAGATTCCCCAAATGATGATCTTGATATTCCAACAGGTGGATTGAATCAAACTGAAACTAATTAAAGTAACTGCCTATAATAAGCAGCTTATTATCTCGTCATTTTATCGGAAATAAAGTGCTGAAAAAAGTTCTCTGAGAAAATCGATTTTTTCTTAAAACAACAGTAAAAAGAAAAATTTATATAATCATCAGAGAAAAACCATGAGAGCTTGTAACGACAAGGATAAAAACGTGCTCAACAATTGTCAGAAAACAGAGGGAATCGGGAAACAACAGGGTTTCTTTGCGGTTTTTGTTTGCCAAACAACGATTTTTTGGTTTTTAACCTGTATTTTGGAGAATTAGTCAGTGAGTTTACGCGAAGGAAAATTCCAGCTGTTTGTAAAAGAAATATTATGATCTCAGCTTTAGAGTGGCCTCTTTACTTATGACTCGCTTTTATCAAGTGTTAGTACAAAGAAGCCTGATTAAAGAAGGGTCTATCTTTGCGCAAATGGCCAATTAGTAAACCATGCTATTCCGCATTTACGGATTTTCGCATTTTCAAAATGGCCTCAATCGGCATTCAGCGGGCAGCAAAATTATTCGGCCAACGTGGGGCTATCTCCTTCTTAATTAGGACACAAACTCGGTAGAGGGCTCTCAAATATGGCGATAAATAAAGGACCTACTCTTCAATAATGACCGCAAGGTGATGACAAGGTGAAATTTATTGGTCCCCTGTATCCAGAGCTGCAAATTTTGGTTTATTTTTGCTAAGCTGAGCTGAGCGAACCTACGTGAAAAGTTTTCTGAGCTGAGCTGGCCTATTTTGCAGCTAAATGAGCTGAGCTGAGCTGAGCTGCCCTTCTTCAGAGGTCATTTAGCTGAGCTGAGCAGACCTTTTTTTTAGGTAGTTGAGCTGAGCTGTGCTGAGCAGACCCTATTTAGAGCTGAGCTGAGCTGTTTTTTACTGCATTTTTAGTAGTAAAATTGTGTTAAAATCATTGAGCTGAGCTGAGCTGAGCTGAGTGATACTCGTCTGAGCTGAGCTGAGCTGAGCAGATCAGATCATTTTCGAAAATCAATGAGCTGAGCTGAGCTGAGCGACTGCTCAATTCACTCAGCCAGCTCAGATCACTCAGCTTAACAAATTCGCAACTCTGTCCGTATCCATCCTCCTATCTATAATCATGATCAATCGGCTCGTAGATTGCCTTTAATGTTCCTCTGTGAAAATGGTGACCCCTATTTTCTGTAGAAAAAAAATACCTAAAGCTCCCTCCTTATCCTTATGATTTTTCAATCAGAATCAGCCACGGATTAGCTATTATCAAAACGATCTTCCGATCGCCCCTACTGATAATAATCCCCTTCGAATTCGAAATTTGCAATTTTCTGCTGCGTCATCCTAAAATGATAACTGAGTTTTAATGTTTTCATACAACTTTCCTGCTGGAGGAAGGGAGACAGGACAAGTTGATCAGAGCCGAGCGGAGGCGCATTAGATGGTTCCCAAAAGTAATTAGGAAATTTAGACACGTCAAAATTAATCCCACGATTTGGGTCAAATTTGCTCAAAAAGAGGACCTTGATAAGAATAATCTTTTTGAGAAAAGGAAGCTCATTTTTAGAGCTCTTCCACGACCCTGACTCAGGTTTGGATACAGGTTTTCGACCCAAATTTTGCTCTCTTTCGAGTCCAAAGAATTCCACTGGTAACTTGTTGAAGTCATTAGCAGTCCATTTCCGTGTTGATTTTCTATTTCTAGCAAAACTTGCAAAACGGAAAGCGCTTCCAAAACAGTATAGAAGAGGAGGAAAAATGACCCGGCAGTAAAATCCGGTCAGGTCAAAGCCTCGCCAGGGCAAGTTCTAAAAAAGCGCTCTGAATATTTAAACCTGTTTTTGTTTTTTTCGTTTTTTCGCTCTGGCGGGCCCAAGAGGGTTTTTTACTAAATAAAATTTTTTTTCTAAAAAAAAGCTGATTCGATTATCATCATCAATACCTTCCTTGTGTAATACTACACAGCACTCAAATAAAAATTCGATGACATAAAAATAAACGGGGCAAACTTAGGCTTGCTGACATATTTTCAAAAACGTGGCTGAATTTCGTGGCTTGAATTTAATGAGAGCTAATCCATCTTCGCAAACATAGGAGGAATTCGCGGAACGTGAAATGGTACTGTTAGTTTAGCCTCAATTCTTGGTCACTAAAGCAAACGAAAATATTCTTAAAATTAAAAAGAAGATAATCAAAAGGAGCGCGACTCAAGCAAGTCGGTAATCGACTGGATGCGATAAGAGATTCTCTTTTCGTTTCCTCCCTTTTACTCCCGAAAGTAATATTTACGTTCCGCACTTGGCCGCACGGGGTCAAATAATTAGCGCGATAAGAAAATTTCGATAAGGAAAATTGTCCCAAAAGTTAGGTCACCTTCAGAGAGAATTTCCGACTCCATGATGTAATTAGAGACGATAAAAGTTGATGATCAACTCCGGCTGTCAAATTTCAAAATAACCAAGCTTTCAACTTTTCAATTTTGCATTAGGATGCGTTTATTAGGAGATTGTCATTATGAGCTTCGATTTTCAAACAGACTTTTCTTCAAGAAAAATCAAAGAAAAAATGGGTTCAAAACTAAGTTTTTGCTCAAGCTTAGCCAGTTTGACTCAAAATTACGAGGCTAAGCTGAGCTAAGCTAAGCTTGTATTTAATATTTTATGCGCTAAAGAAATTAGGTCAAATTTCCTTTTCTATACTTCTAAATTGAGATCAACTAGAGTAATTATTTAGACAATCTACCGCAAGACAAGTATGTTTACCTTGTTGTAAAACTCATTTACGGAAGTGTTCTCGTGTCACGTGCAGAAATAAGGCTTTGCAAGGGATTTGCGATGCATGTTCGAACATATCATATGTTACATATGCATTTTTTTTTTCTTATTTGGCTACGGAAATAATGAAAAAGAGCAGGAAGAAGAAGAAAATCCAGATTTTCGTCTTCTGATTTCTCCGTCTATATTTGAATAAAGATTAAAAAAAAGTAAATAACAAGATAAACTGTCCAAGAAAGATCCTTGGTTGAGCATGTCTGATTTCTCCGTCTCTCTCATGCTTTCATAAATATGCATGAAAGGGATAATCCTCTAGGAAAGGAACGATAAGTGCGCAAAGGAGGGACTGATAAAGAACCGAGACAGAGTGAGGAAATTATACTGGAGAATTTCGTCTTTGTTTTCGAAACTTGAAGATACCCGACGTCAATCTTGGGTTTGGTTTTTTCCTTTGAACATGAAAATATTTGACGATCAAATATATTTTAGAACATGTGGACGCGAATTTCTGAATTTTATGAAGTCTGAATAAATATGAAAGCGATAATGATATTTGGAAACTCCTACAGAATATTTCTGCCAGTCAGTAGAGCATAAGGGCTTTCAATACAGTGACAGTGAGTTCGAAAATTTGAGAATTCTTTTATTAAAAAAATTTATTTTTTGATAGAATCATAAATGTGCTTTTGCTGTGGCTCAAAAGTCGACGATGACAAGGAAGAGATTGAAATGCTCAAGCAGCAGCTTGGGGAAAAGGATAAAGAAATCGAAGACTTGAAGAAGAAAATGTACCAAATGAGGGAAGCACAACGAAAAAAGGAAATGGATGAGAAAGACAAGGTTAGCTAGAATTGTTGATTGGCTGAAGTTATAGTAAAAAATAATAATTAAGATCATTGCTGACATGCGAGACATGCTTAGAGATAAGCAGCAAGGCGGGTCTGTTGATCCTCCATCTTACGAAAAAGCTGCTTCAAGGATCCCAGGTGCGCGTTTCTCTTTTCTAGAGAAATCATGATGAAGTTACCACATCATAATTTGTCTTTAGCATTGACTGAGCGTGAAAAATTCGTCCTCCGAGTTCGCAAGATGGAAGGTCACTACTTCGGCAACGATGCCGTCAAGGGAGTCCGACCACCTCATGATAAGGAAGACTACATGGCGTTGATGAAATCTGTTGCCAAGGGACTAAGGACTTTCAATGTGAAATGCACGTTGAAATCCGACGTGGAAATTTCGATGTTTGGCTGGAAAATTCGTCAGGTTTCCAAGATTCCAGGTCTGACGCTCTTGATTGGCGAAATGGTGATTATCTGGGAGTTGTTCTTGTCGAGAGATGGTGAGGTGGAAATTTGCAATCTCGTTTCTTATCAGAATCCATTCAGGGGAGCCCGTCCGGTTCAAAGCCAAATGTGACTACATTGGTGAGCCGTCGGGGCGATCGATCAAGACTCAAGATTGGGAAACAAGCGAGAATGACGATGGTGAGGCGAAAGTCGGCTTCGTCACGGACGGAAATGGCAAAGATGTCCGATGGAACGTTACTATTCTCGACTAACTGCTCCCTAAAAACAGAATACAATTCTCTTGATTTCAACTCTTCGAGCGCTAAACAAGGTCATCATATTTCAACCCAAAATTTTCCGTCGCCAAGTAGAAATTTCCTCCGTAGCTATTTCAACAGTACCCTTTCCTCTCTCACGCGTGCTCATGTCAGCTCGCCAGCGCCTCCTGCCGCCGCGCGCTCGGACTCCATCTATTCCACAATCTCGCATTTTTCAAGCTCTATAAAACCTTGCGTCCAGCGTCGATTCTCCATCACAAACCGAGATACTCAGTTCGAGACAAAACACACAGAAATAAATATGAAATTCACTCTTGCTCTTTTGCCGCTGCCAACGCTGAGGTCCAGTCCAAGCCCGACGTTCCCAACCCATTTGCTGAGCAGCGAGACAACCTCCGAGAGCACATCAACTACACCCTCAACCAGTGGTACGGCGAATGCGAAAGCTTCGACCGATGGAGTGATAAGCTCAACAACATGGTCGACCGACTCGACAAGGCCTTCAACAAGTGCGGCGAGGAATACACCTCCTGGACTCGAAAGCGACGACAGGCTGAGGAAGAAGGCGAAATCGAAGAGCGACTCTCCAAGAAAAACGAGGCCAAGGCCACCTCCCAGATCCGATCCGTCACCAAGCGAATCGTCGGACGAAACCTCGGCGGCTGCACCCGAAACAGAATGCTTGCCCGAGCTGAGCGAATCGTCGGACAGATGGTTGACGCAAAAACTTCTGGTTCCTGCTAAGTATTATTCATTTCTTTTTAAAAACCACCGTTCATAAAAATGAACGGTCTTTTTTCTGTGAAACTAAAGCAAGGGTACCCTTAAGGAAAATTACGATAATTCCATATCGAAGTCTTTTTGAGGCCCAAGCTTAGATTTCATTGGTTAAAAAATTAACCTATTTGTACACGACTGGCCATAAAGGATGGATGACACCTTTATATATTAACTGTATCTGTCTAACTTATCCTTGAATCTGGCTTGTCTTTATCAGAATATTAATTTTCAAGCGCTTATTCAAAATATTCTGATAACAGCCATTTTCATTCAGCTATTATCACCAACACACAAACTTAACGATCGTTACTTTACCTAACAGATCGAGTCTAAAAACAGCTAGACTCGATCAAAAAATACTGCTTACTGTTCATACTTTTCTCTTCCGTTAAAACTTTTTGACACAACTGTTGAATATTTCTATGTTTGCCAAAAAAATCCATAAAAATTAATAAAAATCATAAAAATATAAATCGTTTCTTTCTCATTTATTTGCAGGATGATCAAATCAATGTTTGACAATGAAAAATTGATTGAAAATTGAGCTCTAGAATGCTAAGATTTGAGGAAAAAAAGGCGAGCAAGGTGAAAGTTGACGAAGGATATTTATTTTCCTTGCGAGATCGATGTAATTAGATAAACGTTGAGCAAGGCATGAGCTTACCGTTGACCCATAATATGTTCGCCCATCTAAATTCTGAAACTTGCTTTACTCAACATGATCTATAAACTTATTACCGATGCCAAATTTAGCAACAAACTTGGCCGCGTAAAAATGACCAGAAACTTCTTTTAGAAATAAGTATAGCCCAAAAATAAAGACGTCAAGACGTAGGAAAACCTGAATGACTCAATACTTAATCAAAATTTCCAGTGAGTTTTTCTTGGAAGAAAAAGTGTAGGAAATTGGCAGGAAGAAAATCTAATGCGTTCTTTATATGGAAAATCAAATGTCTTGCCGTCATAGAAAAAATATTGTTTTACGATCGGTAAATATTCTTTTATAAAAATCGCGTCGATGCACAGTCCATTCAAATTCAAAACTGACCAAGACGACCGAAAAGAAGACAAGATGGGAAGTTCTCAAAGGTAAGGAAAAATGGGTGGAGAGATTTGAGGATTTGATGTTAAAATGAGGATAAAAATTAAATAGCACTTCGTCGCCCAAGATAGGCGATAGGCATAACCAGCGAAAGCGTGATAAGTAGAGGTCTTGCGGGGGCTTTTGGATAGGCTAATGTTAAGAAAAAATTCAACGTTGCCCTTTTAAATCCCGTTTATTGAGTCATGAATCACAAAACAAAGTCTAAAAAAGACGTAGATATGGTTTTCCCTCAAGACAAATTTTCATCCCTTCTCCGCGTTCTAAAGGAATCTTAAGGGTTTCCACTTGTAAATTAGCATTTTCCAATGAATAGAAATCCTTATCCTTTATTTTTTTTTCCGGATTACTAAGTGTCTATTTGCTAAATTACAAGTTGCTTCAAATAATCAAGGAAGCACTTTCTATTTTTCCTTCCCTTTTTTCTTTCCACCACTTTCCCGTCCCTTATCAAAAAACGCAAACATGCATAAGTTGCATAAGACGCAATCGGGACGGCAGACTTGTCAAGGATTCTCTTCAATGTGCGGCTCCTTACAGGAGATAGCTCACTATCACTTTTCCGCGAGCGGAAGATATTAAATAATCTTGCTTTTGGAAACATACTTGTTCTCTTCGAAATCCGCCGTTTTCTTCCGATCACAAAACTGAGGGTATCTAACCAATTTTCAAGCTTCTCGATATCTAGGTTAACCCTTAGTTTGATAGAAACTGTAGCGAAAATAACTCTTGAATTAAGCTCAACGTTCACAACGGAAATGAATTTCGGTGGAACAATTGTGCCCAAGAGGAATCCGAATTATGAAGAAGCCGCTGTGAAACTGAAGAAAGGCTTCTCCAAAACGATTGGAATTCACGAAGAGCCGATCATTGAGGTTTTCACGACCCATTCGAATGCGCAGATACAGGAGATTGTCAAGGTTTACAAAGGGTGCTATGGAACAGATTTGATGGACAAGTGAGTTTATAATCCCTCAATTAAGGGGGTATCGAACGTTAAATTCGATATTTTCTCGTTCTTAGAAAAGGCTTTGATAGTGACACCCTTATTATGTCAATTAAAAATTTAGTCCTTAAACTCTGAATTAACAAATAAACTCCCTTAACAATATCATTTAGAATCGAAAAATCAAGCGAAACGATTTGCGAAAAGGCTTGAAAGCCCTCTGCCGAACGCGAAAAAATCATGCTGCCCACAAACTGAGGTAATAATTGTTCGAAGAGCGGATATATTCCGAATTAAATCTATTAATATCATGCAAAACACTAATTGCCCAACAACGCATTTCGTTACATATTGCGTCCTTTGTTCTATCGAGAGATCGGGTGCATCGGTAAATAAAGAAATTAGAGTTGGATACGTATGATTTGTTTTGACGGTAACTGTCTTTTTTCAGGGCCGCAATTAAGGGAGCCGGGACAGATGAAACGACGCTGATTGAGATTATTTGCTCGCAAAGCAACAAAGGAATCACTGGTGAGTTGGCTGGGCATCTTTGAAAATGAAAAAAATGTTTAGAAATCAAGGAAGAGTACAAAAAGGAGTTCGGCCGGGACCTCGAAAAGGATGTCAAGGGCGATACCAGCGGTGATTTCGAAAAATTCATGGTCTGCTTGCTCCAGGTAAATCAAAAAAATTAACAAAAAGGAAATGTTTTCCTCAGGGTACCCGAGAAGAAAACCAGCCACTTGACCGAGCCGCTGCTGAGCGAGATGCTGATTTGCTTATCAAAGCTGGTCCCAAGAAATGGGGAACTGATGAAGAAACCTTTTCGATGATCTTCGCTAGACGATCTTTTGTGCAATTGAGGGAAATTATCCTGATCTTTGAAAAGAAGACGGGAACTCTGATGGAAAAGATGATCGAGAGCGAAACTAGTAAGGTACACTTATCAAAAATGTTAATTTTTTGCATCATTTTATTTTTGCGAAATCATTCGTGAACAAAATATTCCCCATTTGAGTTCATTCCAAGTTGTGATCCTTAACATTTTCAAGTTTTTTGAGAAAGACTGAGTACCTTCCATGTTCAAGGCTTTTTTCATCCTCTGCATGCGACGTTCCATTTCGTCAAGACTAGTGCCCTGCTCTAGGCTTGTTGTCCCGTAAACTCGAGCTTCTTGAAGCAGCTGATTACCGACACTCTCGGGAACAAATTTAATGTCTTTTGTAAGCTGGTTGGGATCTCTAACTGGCAGTGGAACCAGTTTTTCTTGAAAGACCTTCTCATATTTTGCGAAAAAATCACCAGAAGAGGGATTTGTACCTATTCCATTCGAATGATCACTTGTAAATTGGGTGTTAGGATCAAGCTTATTCACTTTTGCTTCAAGTTCTGCGATTCTACCGTAGAGATCTTGAATAGTTCGAGAAATATTTTTGAATTTGAAGTTGACATAAGAATACCAGTTTGTAATTCAAATAGACGAAGCTCATTCTTCACCATCTTTTTCATCATTTTTTCTAGCGTTAAAATCATATGCTGATCCATTTTTTTCTCGCAAAAAGAATTCGACCGGGGTGCTTTTCGAACAGGAAAGATGGTTTGTTTCTCTGGAGACAATAAATATTTTTGATAACGTTTCCAAAGTGTCTTGTTGACACTGTACGATAGGAAATTTTACTGACTTCGGGAAAATTGACGTTTGTAATCTTTAGGAGCTCTGCAGCGCGTATAAAACTGTCGTCAAACTTGCCAAAAATCCTGGAAACTATTTCGCTAGGTAAAACTTTTTCTTTTTTTTTCTCACTAAAGCCCTTTAGCCGAATTTATAAAGGCATGAAAGGAGCTGGAACCGACGAAGACACAGTCATTTGGAACTTGGTTTTCACTGCTGAAATCTGCCTCGAAAATGTGAAGACCGAATTCAAAAAGCTCGGCAGTGGAAAACGAACTCTAGAAGACGCAATCAAGTCTGAATTCAGAGGAGACGCAGAGAAACTTCTGCTTGCTGTATGCAAGGGCAACCGAAACTGACTTAATTTATTTTTAACAATCGACAGCAAGATTTTGATCTTTATGACGTTTATAAAAAAAAAACTTTCTTTAAACAATCATCGATTCATTTTTCATTGAAATTCTCTTCTTTGTACAATTTTTCGATCTCTCTTAGAGATTTGAGCATCCGTAAAGCAGAATGACGATTTGTTGGTTTTGGATCCCAGCATTCCATTGTCAGTTTTGCCACTTTCTTGAAAATCGGGTCTCGAACGATTTCATGAGGAATAATAGGCCGCTGTCGGCGGTGGACGACGACGTCTGTCATTTGAGGAATTGAGGGATCGGGCAGATTTCCAAGCTCACGTGTGTATGGCTGGCTAAATCATTTTTGGAAATTGATTGAGGAAGGCAATTTACTTGTATGGGCACAAGTCATCAGTGACCATTCCCTTTAAAAGTGTACGACTGAGAATTTCCCAAATTACCAGAGCAATCGAGTACATGTCAGCCTTTTTGTAATTCTCGAACGAATCTCTAGCGAGTGTGTCTCCCAGAACTTCTGGAGCCATGTACCTAAAAACGTTTCCCGATAATCCCGAAAATCGCCTTGAAAAAACCTTGTCGTTCCAATCTTTTTACTGAAGAAGTTGTCAGGCTTGTCTTTTTCGTCCACTTCCCACTGATCCAGTCGAAGAGACAGACCGAAGTCGGCAAGAATGCATTCTCCGCCGTTTGAGACGAGAATATTTCTAGATTTGATGTCTCGATGGACAATGGCAATTTTGCTGATTGTCTTCATTTCTCCATTGATTTGCTTTTGAGTGTGAATCGTTCGGTGAAGGTGCTCGATGGCGCACATCACTTAAAATCATTTTAATCGAGCAATCGAATTAAAACATACAGGAATTCAAGAGCTTGAAACATTGGGGCGGCTTCAAACTTCGATTATGCGTCCTCAAATAATCATAGAGCGATCCATGCGGATGAAATTCAGTGACGAGCCATCTTTCAGTCGCTGTCCCGTTATCTCTGGAAGCGGCAGCGATGACTCGCAAGATGTTCCGATGAGAAATCATCTGAGTCCTGAAAATCTCCAACTCGTGTCTCCAGCTTTCGTCATCCCAAGATTGAAACTTTTTGACTGCAATGAATTCTCCATGCCAAAGCGCGCGGTAGACTGAGCCATGAAGTCCGGACCCTGTTTTATGATGAATAATTTGGTTAAAATTAACAATTTTTATGATACTAAAATCGATCACCATTTCCTATTTCTTCAAGCCCTTTTATTTGCTGGGCTATTGTTTCTTTCCCTAAAGCTGGCATTCCCCCTCCAGATCCTTAAAAATCATTAAAAAAATTTTTCATGTTGAAAAGAAAACCTGATAGAAAAGGAAGGGAGTCATCGGTGAAATCAATGCTTATTTCAGCACCAGAGCCCGAGAGATCAATCGATTTATCTTCAGCTTCTTTTTCCAGTTGGCATTTATCGTGTAATGCGATTTGTTCCTCTTCCTTGTTTTCCAGCAGTTTTTTCTTCTTTGCGTTTATTCTCTTATTCCGCACAACCAAGAAGATGAGGCCTACAAACAATATCGAGATACATAGAATAAGATATCTGCGATTTAATTTTTCTTGGTAGATCTCCATGTGCTTGAAAATCGGCGCCTTTTCCATTCTTTCCGAGCAATAATCTCCACTGTCGCAATATTCTTCCGGCTCTCCTCGCTGATAATCGTATTCGCTCGTATTCACACCAAGAGGCTTTGTGTCGACGCAATCGTACAAAACCATGTAAACGTGACATCTTTCAGACGTACAGTTTTTGTTTCGATGACTTTTTCCGTGTTCCTCGCCAGAAACTGTACGAAAATTGCGGATTCTACGAGAGCATTGGTAACAATTTGTGCGCTCTTTGTCATCGTAGTTTTCAGTAATTTCTCCAGAACTAAAAATTTCTTTTTTTTTGACCTTATTTCCAAAAAATATTGGTTGAAATTTTTACTGTGTAATATTTATTCAATTCAAATTTAGTTCTACCTGTTAGGATATGAAATAGCAAAATGATGACATGAAATATTCGTCCCCTCACATCTCAGCAACAACGAAAGAAACAAAATTTCCAAAACTCCAAATTTCATCAGTACATTTTAAGGGACGTTTCGATTTCTCTTTTTGTTTGCTTTTAGATGCGAAATTAGCTATTTAGAGCTGCGCGTTCATTCGAGGATCTTTCCAGACAGAATGTATTCTGTCGATTTTGCATTTTTCGGTGAAAACTATTTCATTCGTCCAGCAGAATATTTATTCAAAAGCAGTCAAAAGATAGTTTACTACAGAAATGAACAACCCAATTGTTCCGATGCAGTAAGTATAAGTAGTCCTGTTCTGCATTTTCTCCTCCATCTCGTCTTCATTAAGTCCAGCGTTTTCATCCTGTCGCTTTTCAACCATCAACGAAATGTCCATCATCCCGTAAATGGCTTGAAGGAGGATGCTGATGCTTGAAAGCGCGATTTTAAAGTGGATTGGGTATCGAAGACAATAGGTTTTTAGCCGCGCTGAAATTATAAAATGTCTAGTAGACAAGTTGTTCGAAATCAGACCTTTGCCTTCAAGGGCGTCGTAGCATTCTTGATGAAACTGATCCGGACAGTAAGCATCGCAGTACTCAAGCTTCTCAATTTCATTTCTGAAATAATATTTTTTTTACAAAAAAATTCTAGTGCCTACTTTAATGTTATGAAATTTC
The DNA here is from genome assembly GCF_907165135.1 of Oikopleura dioica. Taxonomy (NCBI): domain Eukaryota; kingdom Metazoa; phylum Chordata; class Appendicularia; order Copelata; family Oikopleuridae; genus Oikopleura; species Oikopleura dioica. Next base: position 1,260,305 of record NC_137293.1, on the reverse strand, counting down.
CAACGAGCAAGGCAGAATTCAACGCTTGTGAGTTCAAAGTTCTTATCTTCTGAGCAACCCTGGCACTCTTCTTCTTCTCTTCAGGCTTTTCTTCTTCTGGCTCTTCTTTTTCCGGCAGTTCAGGTTCCACAATACTTTTTACGCGTCGCGACATTATTGTCACTTTTTTCTCTTTTTATGTGCCGATGAGGGATATTTTCTTTACAACCATGAGTTTACAAGTGAGGAGAAGTTGTAAAAACACCGCGAAACGAGGAACGATGACAAGGAAGAATTAACCAAAAGGACAACTTTTCAGACTTTCTATTTCATCGCTAGATCTCTTGATTTCATTGACAATGAATCATTGTGGAATTAAAGTTATGTAAAGAAATTGATCATGTAAGGACCCCCCCTCCCGTGAACTTTTTCGAAAAATTTATTTTCGGAATTTCAAAATTATGACCCCGGAAATGGATTTTACGTGTCAAAAAAAAACGATTTTGAGGCTGCATTTTTTGGGGGTCTATCAGATAGACTCTATCTCGACTCCTTCACCTTCAAAATCGCGTTTGAAAATTGGACTTTTTGGCGAAAAATGACGAAAAAGTCCCGATTTGCTTAACCTTAGCCGGTCAAGGTACTCCAATTTTGGATCAAGGGTCATTTAATCGCATTTAACTCCAAAAGTTGAAGAAAAAATTTATTTTTAAATCAACTTTGAGGACCTTTTTTCGATCGCCTTTCGAATGGTAGGGTTTTAACCCATTTCAGATTGACCAAAATGTTGGCAGAGCCATATTCTCTCGAAAACTCAAGGCGCCATATATGGCGCCGGGTAATAACAGGAGGTACTCCATATATGGCGTCCTTTGACCGGTACCCGAGCTTTTTCCCGGCAGCGGGGCGATTAGTTTTTCACGAAATAAATATTATAAAACTAGTATTTTTCCATTCTTATGCCCTAATAAGATTTTCATATGGAAAACAAGCAGATAAAAACATCATTTAGTTTATTTCAACCGAAATCAATTTTTGACTTTTTTCTCGTCAATGATCATTAGCGAGAATTTTTTTTCGGATTCATTATTTTCTTAGAATTTTTAAAATTAATCCATGCTTATATTGATAAAAATGATTTTTGATATATTTATCAAAAGTTTTGAAGAAAAAATATTGATTTTTTCTATTAAAAAAACGGTGCGGCGCCATATTTGGCGCCTTTTGACCGGTACCCGAAGAAAATCATTTTTGGCCGGCTAGGGTTTAATTCCTCCAAACAAGTTTTAACGATGTATTTAACTTCCACCCACACTACGAAGCCAAAATACGGCTGTTTTGAAATTTTCGATTTTTTGAGGAAAATTGCTGACGGGGGTCCTTAATTTTCGACAAGCTGATTCATGTTGAATTTTGTACTGAATACACGACTGAAAATAATGTTGTTGTTCAAGAGCCGTGACGGTTTGATTTGAGATATTCAACTCTCATATTCGTTCTTACTATAATATGCGCCTCTTCTTTATTTTTCTTGTTGAAACTTATAGCGCGCAAGATCACGTCCTCGAGAAAATACCCTTCCGCTCCGTCAAAACACAATATCGACATATTGAGTTGTATCTCCCTGTGACGGGGCCCATCAGTGACTTCTTTCATCGAGATGCTGCAAATCAGCTTTGCAAATCGGTACATTTTCCAAAAACAATCGAACATAATTTTTCTTTCAAGAAGGGAATGAGACTCCCAGACCCGTTGGACTTGAATGAATCAATCGCTATTTTCAAAGACCAAAAGGGAGAGAATTTTCAGTGGGAAGTTTATACAGGTAATTTTTCCTTATTTGTAAAAACATTACCTATGTACATATTTTTTCATGAAAAAAATGAAATCTGATCATTTTTGGTTGCAGGAATCACGCGGACAGAAATTCCTGGTGGAAAAGATGACTGGCTCACTCATTATGATAACCTTGCTCCTAACATCAGCTGGTCTTCAAGATTTGATTCCTCAGACGGCTTTTCAATGGACACCCAGCATCATCCGCTTCCAAGGTTAAAAATCTTAATTACAAAAAAACATCTTCATTTTAGAGAAGACTTTGGACTGTGCCTTATGCGTGAATACACGGAATACTCTGATGCCTTGCTTTTCAATATTTGCGACAACCGAACGATTGGGAGTTTTCTCTGCGAGGATGATAATAGAGATTTTGCCCTCAAGACTTTTTTGAACAAGACTTTTATTGAGCTTTATGGGGATTTTATTTATGATGATCATATCTTGACTGAGTCTAGCTTGAAGGAAATAAATATTAATTCTCATGAGTTTCGTTGGATTTTGAACCGCTCTCCTCGAAGAATACTGTAAGAAAACACTCTGTTTATCACTAAAATCTTGTTCAGAGACGCAGCGGCGCAATGCAAGTCAGAAGATTCAACGCTTCATCACCCATCAACGATGAATACTGCTTACTACAAGGAATATATTCTTCCCAGAATTTCAGTTGATATTTTATGGCTCAATGGGTACCAAAAAGATATTAATATTTGGGAGCTAGAGTCAAGTCCAATGGGAGATTTCACAGCAGCTGAGCTGCTCGGCGGACCAGTAGGAAATAATCAAGCTTCATGATTACATTCGTGTTCTAAGCGACTACTGTTCAAGGAGGATCTTCCGGAAGAAAATCTCGCAAGAACATGGCTGCAACTTAGTTTTGAACATTATATTCCAGAGGCTAAAAGACGCTATGGTTTCCCATACAAGGAGGAGTAAAATAAGTCTAAAATTATAAATTTCAAAAAAGGCTTATTTTACCTTGCGATAGTACACAGTTCGAGGCAAAGATAACAAACTAAGATCGACGACTAAGTTAACTCAAGCGTACACAATGTGCATGAAGGTCCAAAGGGATAACTTAACTCTTTGATTAAGGAAGTTTTAGGTCATCGAAGAATATCCAGAAATTGAAAAATTCAGGATAATGCCTTATAAGAGACCTCCTGAGCTAACTCTCCGTTCTTTTGAAGAAAATACTGGAATGGGCGTCTTTCTGAAACTCGATCGAAGGCTTATTATTGCTGTATTTTTTATTCTTTCCGGCTTTATTTCTGTTTCATGCACAATTTTCATTTGTATAATCTCAAGATGAAGATGAAAAACCAGCAATAAAACATAAGATCAACAGTGTCAAAACTTTTTTTTTCTAGATCATAAGCTCCCTTTTACGATCTTTGGCAGAACGAAGGAGACAAAAGTTCAAGCTTCAGTGAATGTGCGAAATATAAATATTGATTCTTAGAGACGCGTTCAGAAGTAATTTCATTCTGCTTTCATTTTTTGTCATTTGAATTAACCGCCTCGTCTCTGGTTTGACCTAAACGAAATAAGAGAAAAAACAATGGGGCGCCCAGACGAAAAATATTGATCTTTCCCGCCTCAACCAGGCTACGTGAACCCTGCTTTTGCTAACTCAGGAAATTTGAAGAGAAAATCAATACTCATTAAATTAGGGAGGTTCAACTCAATCTTCATCATCCTCAGACCAATCGGCACCGCCTTATCCATATCCTCCACCAAATAATCCAGGAATGAGTGCCCCTCCTCTGCCTGGCTATCCGCTTCCGGAATTCGATGGGCAAAATCAACAATTTATCCCAGAGAAACCAGAGGAGAATCACGACCCGTCGCATTTACCACACGATGCTGAGTTGCCTTCTTATGAGTGGGCTACAAGTAAAGCTTTCTTTAATTCAACTATATTGTATTAAAATATGATTTACAAAATAATCATCAAAATTAGATATGGTGCCTCCTTCTGCTCCCTTAGCTGGCGAGTTAGAACATCCAGACGCAAGCTCCTGGGATGAGAAATTTACGATGGATGAAAATACCGCGATTCAGTGCCTTGAAGATTATATTGACGAGAACTGCTGCTGGGGAAAAGGGCCGATGAAGAAGATGAAGATTATTTCTGTCGAGCCTTCTATGGCTTTCAAGGTAGCATATTGAAGAATTAGAATGATTTTCTATTCACTCTAGTATCGACTGACCAGCTGGACGGAGAAGAGATACACGGAATGGGCACATGAGCCCTATCACTGGGGCAGTTTTGTCGACGGTCCTGAAAATGGACCGCAGCCAGATCCTTGGTCAATCGAAATTCCGAGACCGCAATTGGAGAAACCGAAAGATGAGAAAAGTCAAGATGAAGTCGAATGGGAAGGAAAAGGCAAAGAAAAAAGGAAGATACCACACACTGAGCATGTTAAGGTCGGTATTCAATAGAATGGACGATTTTTATCTGTTTCAGATTTGTTGGCATTGCCACGGAAGAGGAAGAATAAGATGCTCAATGTGTCATGGAAGTGGAGAAAGCGGCGTTGGCGATAATAAGCGAAGATGCTCAACTTGTCATGGTAGTGGCCGCCGGAGATGCACGACTTGTCACGGAACAGGCCGACTGAAACACTTTCTCATGCTTATTGTCAATTTTGAAACAGAAAAAGACCACTTTATTCATGAAGAAACGGACTTGCCTGATGAGGAAATCATGAAAGCGACGGGAACTTGTCTTTTTCAAGAGTCGAACTTTGCTGTCGGATGGATCCAGAATTTTAGAGTCAATTCTGTGAACGACAATTCCGCAAAACTCGTTCACGAACATCGGACGAAATGGCCGGATCGTCGAGTCTGGCGACAAGCTCATGTATATTATTAATAAGCTTTCTTAATTAGTTAAAAATATTTTAATAGCAACTCGACTCGGTGCCGGTCTTTGAAATAAGATACAAAAAAGGGGACAAAGATGGGCGGTACTGGATTATGGGAAATAACGAACTAATCTGGTCAGATGTAAGTCCTAATTAGTTAATTGAAAAAAATTTGATTCTAAGGACTACGATGCTCAATGTTGCTGCTGCTGCTATTGCAAAGATGGAGGTTGCTGTAACAACTGCGCCTGCTGCAATAAATGTTCCTGTGCCATCATGTAAATTCATTCATATACTGACACTGCTAATACATTAGAAAATCGTAAAAATTCTTTCTTCTTCAATTTCAATGAAGAATCTATATTTAAGATCGTATAAATAATTGTTTAAGCTTGATTCTTTAAAAACACGAATACTTGTTATATTTTTTATTGAAAGTTTGAGTAAGAAGAGATTATAGCACCGATAACAAAAAGATATGCACCTTCACTATCAGAGTCACGTTCAGAAGCACGTTCTAGCTCTACTCTCGTCATAAAAAATTCAACATTTGAATAAACCGCGTTGTCTCCGCCTTGACCTCAAAGAAAATAAGAGAGCAACATTAGGTCATCTTGGAAATACAATTCTTACCCGCCTCTGCTAGGCTACTTGAATCGCGCTTTCACCAAACAAGCCAAGAATGGGTGTTGCATCTTCACCGGACACTCAGCTTCCGGAATATAATGAACAGAATCAACCGTTTATCCAAGAGAATTCAGAGGAAAATCAAGACCCCTCGTTATTACCGCACGATGCTGAACTGCCATCATATGAATGGGCTACAAGTAAACTTACCTTTTATACAAAATTATTATATTAAGATGTTTAAACGAAAAATTATGAGTACATTAAGATACGGTCCCTCCTTCCGGCCCATCAGCTGGCGAGTTAGAGCATCCCGATGCAAGCTCCTGGGGTGAAAAATTGGAACGTCCTTGTTATGTCCCCGAATGTCCCGAATGTCCCCAATGTCCCCGACTTTTTTTTTAAAAAGGCCAAAAAAAAAAGAAAAACCTTTTCATAGGGAAAAAAAGAATTTTTTTCTTAACAATTTTGTTCTAGAGACGATGATTTTGCTAAATTCAATGATTTTTCTACCACAAATTGCGCGGAGCGCTTCCTTCTTTTTGACATTTTGCCAAAACAATAACGTTCTAGAGACGAAAAAGTTGTTATTGAGTTCTTATTTTGCACTATTTTTGCATGATCCGACGGAGACATTCGGGACATTGGGGACATTCGGGGACATTCGGGGACATTCGGGACATTCGGGGACATTCGGGACCTTCGGGGACATAACAAGCGTCTACCGAAAAATTGACGATGGATGAGAATATCGCAATCAAATGCCTTGAAGACTATGTTGATCAGAACTGCTGCTGGGGAAAGGGGCCGATAAACAAGATGAAAATTATTTCAGTCGAGCCTTCGACAGCGTACAAGGTAAGTTGATGCAAGTGCACATTTTTTCACGAGCTTTAGTATCGTTTGACGAGCTGGACAGAACTGAGGTACACGGAATGGTCTTATGAGCCCTACTACACTGGTGGTTTTGTCGATGGCCCTGAAAATGGTCCACAACCAGATCCTTGGGCAATCGAGATAGATAGGCCAGAAATGAAGAAACCGAAAGATGAGAAATGTCAAGATGAAATCGAATGGAAAGGCAATGGGAAGGAAAAGGAGAAAATACCTCATACTGAGCATGTTAAGGTGAGTTTTACAAAGATTAAACTGATCGCAGTAATTTGCTACAGATTTGCTCGAAATGCGATGGCCGAGGAAAAACTAAGGTGCTCGAGTTGTCGTGGAAGTGGGAGATCCGGTAAATTTACAATTTTTTTGATTGATCACTGCAAATATTAAGGTAGTGGCAGGGATAGACGATGGTGTGGAAGTTGCAATGGCGATGGGCGCAAATTATGTAGCATGTGTGAAGGAGAGGGAAGAGTAAAGCACTTCTTCATGCTTGTTGTAAAGTTTGAAACTGAGAAAAGCAACTTTGTTCATGAAGAAACGGACTTGCCGGATAAAGAAATTATGAAAGCCACGGGAACATGTTTGTTTCAAGAATCAAACAGTGCTGTTGGTTGGATCCAGAATTTTAGGGAAAATTCAGTAAATGAAAACTCGGCGAAACTTGTTCACGAGCATCGGACCAACTGGCCTGATCGACGAGTCTGGCGACAAGCCCATGTACGTTTGGTTTTCTTGCTGATTTGAGAGTATTTCTAGCAACTGGACTCAGTTCCTGTCTTTGAAATAAGATACAAAAAAGGAGAAAAAGATGGAAGGTATTGGATTATGGGAAATAACGAGCTTATTTGGTCGAATGTACGTTTTAAAAATGATTCGAGAAATTACGATTTAACTCTATTAGGACTACGATTCTCAATGTTGTTGCTGTTGCAATTGTAAAGATGGAGCTTGCTGTAACAACTGCGCCTGCTGTAATAAATGTTCGTGTTCTACCATGTAAATTTCCCTTGAGCATGCTTACACTGCTTATAAACAGAATTCACATCAATTTGAGAGTTGGATGCTTTCTATTTTTTTTTGGAAACGGCCTCCAATCGAGGAAAAAACTCTAAAAGGAGGTTAAAAAAAGTAATTTAGGTACGTTGCAAGTTCCGATGACTGCGAATGTAAAGACACCGCAGTCTCGGACTTTGCTTATAAGTTGTTAAAAAATTATGATTCTTGAAGAGCAAACGTGTGATAAAATATAAAAAGAAAGTTGAAAGAGAATAATTATGATTTTTTCAGTAACTTTTCTTTCAATTTGTTTGTTGATAAATGGCTCGCTTTTTTATAAAATAATGCAGATGTTTCTTACAGTTGACGATATTTTCTTCTATTTGCGACTCTTGGAGGCAGTTTTCCAAATTTCAAATTTCGGGATTGCTCGATTTTTTCTTTCCCCGCTCCCGAACACATGCAGGCGAAACAACAGGCAATACAACTAACAGCGATGAGAATGGAAAATATAACGAAGATGAGTTTTGCACGATTTGTTTCAGACGGCTTTGGTGGCTCGACAAGAACCTGAAATTGAGAATTCAGGAGATGTTCTACCAGAGGGCAAGGTTTACCTTTGATGGGTAGAAAATCTTCGTATTCTTGAGGAAATCGTCACAAGAAATGGACTCCACCCCGGCTGGCTTGAAAGTCACAGATGTCAGTTTTTCGGTGATCAGCAAAAAGTTCTCATCCCACTTTCCTCGAAATTTCGTTTCAAGCCAGACGAAAGGCTGTGGCAAAGCAGATTCTAGTGTCAGCTGAAGACTCTTGTCAATTTTTTCTTCGCAAGAGGAGATGGAAATGCTGGCATTCAGATGATTGAATGTATGAATTTCGCGGATTGGGACGGAGGATTGCCAGGTTGAAAATAGCTTGTCTTCATCAGTTTTCTTGGAATAGGGAAACATTAATGATTTTTTTGAAAAGGCAACTTACAAAAGTGACGGTGTAGAAGCACTCATTCCATTTTCCATAAGGGCAGTTCATCTTATTCAAAAGATAGCCGACATTCTTGGTCACCAGCAAATTACTCTCGAGCATTTTCAGTTCGAATTCGCCAAGATCTTCTTCGCCCGAAACTTCGAAACTCGTCCAAGATCTCGTCTGCACTTTCAGTCTTCCCCTCTTTGCCTCGTTGTCAGAAACAGCATAGATTTCCAGCTGATCGTTTTCGTTGACGTTTGTGATAAGGGATAAATCAGAGTTGAAACTTTTCTTGATTTGGTGATGCAGCGGCTTCCAGTTTTTCGAATGATCGAGGGAGCTCCACGAAACCGTCGGCCAGACATCATTTAGCTGCCAGTACAGCGCGCCCATGGTTCCTTTTAGCCCAGCTCTGGAGCGGTAGAAGTTCGCCTGAGACGATGTACAGATGCTTTGAACAGTTTGTGATAGATAGACAAAGTTCCAGAAGGCATCTTCTGATTGATTTTTTATCCAAGGTTGGTCGCCGAAAAATTGCTAGAAAAAATCGTCAATTCATTCTATTTCAACTTGAAACTTACAGTAATGAAGCCGAGAATCTGCTCGTTTCCGTCCTGATGATGATTTCTTTGTGTGGCCCAATTCGACCCAAAGAACCTGTCTCCACTTGCCGTGACATTTTCAATCGACGAAATTAATCCCCAGCTCTTATTGTTGGCTCATGATTTAGTTTTTTAAGAGTTCTATTGAAGCTTTTTGACGTCTACAGAAAATAGTTCTAGGTTGATGAGAATGAAGGAGTAGTGAACCCCAAGAGCGGTGTAAAGAGATTGAATTAGAAGCGGGAGAAATGGCAGAGAAGGAAGCAGAAGTTTGGACCAGATTTGCACGAAAGCGACGGTTGGGACGGAACTGATGATGTAGAGCTTTTCCAGGAGATGCATCCTTATCAGACAATTGAGTAAGAAAAACTCATTCTGAGCTTACTTTTGATAGTCAGCTTGAAAGAACAACAATGTCGTCAGCAAGTAGAGGATGAAAATCGGGATCACAATCGACTTAAATAGAGTTCTAGAGCTGTCAAATTTCTTTCCCTACCTGTTCAAATTCAGTGTAAATCAAGGGCAAAACACCGGAAACACCAGCGACCATCAATATCCCGAAAATTCTGAAGAGATTTTTCTCCAGAAGCATCAGCCCACTTGCAGGCACGAGCGCTAGAAGAATTGCCTTTTCGTGCACATGCCAGCCGAATAAAAAGCTAAGAAAAATAGAAGAAGCTTTGTAGAGATTTCAAACCTGGATAGAGCGATTGAGCAAAAGGATAGAATCCACGTCTTCTTCTCTGGCTTATTCCAGAGCTTGAAAAGAGCAGGAATCATCGAAGCAAAAGTCAGGATAAAAGTAGCGAGAGGAGGAACATTCGGCAGCACTTGATGAGAAAATTCGCCGACAAGTCCAGAAGTCAGGCCCGATTTCATACCCCCAAAGCGCGCAAGGATGAGGTCGAAGAAGTTATAGAGGGCCCAGAAGTTGCCTGCCCAGTAGGAGTGTGTCAGGCCGCGTTTGAATGGAAAAAGTCGAGACACAAGCTGGTCCAGTTGTGAAAGAAATGGAAAGAGGGAAACTGATGAGACGGAAATGACGATGAGGGCAATCGAGATGAATTGGCTAAGAGCAGCTTTTGGACCGCTTCGTAATCGAGAAGAGTTGAGTTGCTGAAGAAATGCGATTCCGACGAAAGGAGCGACGTAGAGAAACAGATGCTAGGAAACGATTTACGAGCCATAATTTATGGCATTTAAAATGCGATTTTCAATAAAAGAAATTTGATATTTTGAAATTTTGGTTTCATGAATTTTCTAACTAAATATTTGAGCAAAATTCGTTAATAATAGCTTCATAAGCTCTCGCTTCAATAATCTTCATCTTACCTTCAAGTGAAGCAAACATGAAAAAAGAAACGCAGCAGTCTTCAGTTTGCCATCGAAAAACGCTGCGAGGAAGCAAAGAAGCAGTCCGATAATCATCCCGTTGTATTGAAAGTGAATGTGGTCGATGACGAACAAAGCAGCATTGCAGATTATAAGAAAGGCCACTTCCAAGTTATTATTCCTGGATTTGAAGCTCTAAAAATTTAATGAGTCAAGCTCGAAAGACGGTTATTACCTTGCAAAAGAAATAGGCTCCAAAAAGGACGAAAACATCGGTGAGAACGACTGACATCTTCTGGAAAAGAACAACATAGTCTGTTGAAATGGGATCTTTTTGGATCTTCACAAGAAGTGGGTCGAATTTCGCAGCATATTTCGACAAAATCTTCTCAAAATACGCAAAGAACGGCGGGTAGTCAAGCGTCCACTCGGATGTTGCTTCAAAATACCATTCTTTTCAGAGTTTTTCATGCTTTCAGATGCACTTCTTTGAGCAGAAGGTGATTAACTCTTCCTGAGATCGGCTTCGAATGAGTGATTGCCAGCCAGTTTCTGTGAACATCAAAGTCAGTAGAATGATACAGGTCGTACTTCTGCGCCAATAAGATTTTGAAGCCGCTTAAAATCAAGAAAATTCCAGTACAATCCCAAAAGTCCATTCTAAAATTCAATTATTTTTTTCGTTTGTCTCGACTATCACTTGCTAAAAAGTCAAAAATAAAAATCATGAGCCACTCCTAGTCCTGATAGCCGAATTCCGAGGCAAATCGAGTCTTTGGGAAGTTTCGCCAATCAGTACAGTCTGATTTGTAATCGTAGAAGTGAACGTCGCCGTAGTTTGGGTCGTATGGATTCTTGGCGATTCCAAATGGCGAAAGTTCCGACTCCTTTCCATTGCTTGGGCTTGAAAGAAAAAAGGGAGATGAAAGACCTTCTTTGATGACAGTGTTCTGGATTGTATTGGTGTACAAATCTCGGTACTGCCCGAAATAGAGGTTCATCTTTTCTTCTGGGATACTCCACCAGTTCGTCGCCAAAGCAGCTTCGTTTTCGTTGTTTCCAGCCCAGGCAATAACAGACGGATTCGAGCTCAATCGCCAAATCTGATCAGAAACTTCTTTCTCGACAGAATTCAAGAATTCGGAGTCGTTTTCGTACGTCGAACAAGTGAACATGAAATCTTGCCAAATCATGATCCCGAGACGATTAGCCAATGAATAGAAAGCGTCTTGCTCGTAGATTCCACCTCCCCAGACGCGTAGAATTTTGATTCCAGCTTCGACGGCGGATTGAAGATTGTCTTCGTACAAGTTGTCGAAACTGGCGATGGAAGAGGCGCTGGGAATCCAATTGCTGCCACTCATAAAAATCGGTTTTTCGTTGATTTTGAAGTAGAAAGAACGGCCATCTGGAAGTTGTTCCTGAACGAGTTCGACGGATCTGAAGCCGAATTCTTTCTCAATCGTTGATTTTTCTCCTTTTTCAGGGATCCAGGAAAATTGTACAGAATACAGGTCTTGTTTTCCCATCTCATGTGGCCACCACCAGTTAATGTCCATGATTGAAATGGACAGATCTGCCGTTGCTTTCCACAAGTTTTTATCACCCTCGAATTTTTCGTAGATAATTTCTCCTAAATCAAAAGGAAGAGAAGGCTCGAAACTGACTTGAATCTCTCCATTTGGCGCCTCTTTAGAGTTTGGATGGAGAATGAGCAGTTGAAGTTGAACAGTTTGCTGAACATCGGAATATTTCGTCAGCAGGTTCAATTTAGCATCGTAAATCATTGAGAAATCGAAAGAAATTAGCTTTGGCTCCTCGTTAATGCCAGAATCGGGCAAAGACGGTCCCCAGTCCCATGAAAATGAGTACTGTGCTTTACGAAGCATGTTGATATGACATTGACCGTTCGTTTGGGCCGGGACGGGGCATTCGGGAAATTGGGGAATTTGATCCTTTTCGGCAAGTTTTTTCGCTGAAGAAATTGGAGGAGAGAGGTCGATTTGCAAATGATTTTTTGGAAGGATTCGAGAAGAAACGTCGAGAAGATATCTTCTGAAAGAATTCGCGACATGTCCTATTTTCTCGCCGTTCCAGAAGATTTCTCCGACTGTATCGATGCTTCTGAGCTCAAGAAAAGCAAATTTAGAGGTCGAAGAAGCGTCGATTTCTGCTTCATAAGTTGCTCTTGTATTTCCGATCCATTGGAGCTTCGCGTCGTTAGTTCTGTAGTTGATGTTCTCTTCGGGAAATTTGGATAAATAGCAGGAATAGATGGAGATTGGCGTCAGGCTTGTGCATGAATGGAGCTTTTTCTGGGCAGTGAAAGTCAAGTTTGAAGTCTAAAGAGCAATTTGGAGGGAGAAAAAATCGAAGAGAACTAACCTTTGCTGAAGAAATTGAATAACCACTACATATTGAAATAACGATGAATAAAGAAATTAGCAGCACCATTCTTCTTTCTCTTAAGTTACCTCTTGAATTGATGGTTTTGTCGCATATTCATAATTTAGTGCGGGTTTTTCATTTTTGGTGGCGTGGGAATATTTCCATCAGGGCGCCCCTGATTGGCGCGGGCAAAAAGGAAGAGAAGTTCGAAGATAAAGATTTAAGGATATAGCCGTTCTCAAGGCACTTTCGTAGCGCCAAAAGGGGACGATAAATTTTTTTCATTTCAAAAGGAACCCTACCTAAAATTGCCTAAGAAACCCGATTCTAATGTTTTTTTTAATTTTTTCATGGAAAAATTTCTCTCTAGAGCAATTTTAAATCTTACGATCACTTTTTCTCGGGAATTTTCCATTAAATCGGTCGAGTTTTTTTGATAAATTAAAAATTTGGACCTTTCTCTACATTCCTAGGGTCTTAAATTTAATAGATTCCAATTATTTATGATTCTAGAGCCATTTTTATGAGGCTTACTTGAGTAAGCCGAAGCGTCAAACAGCGCGCTGGTTTGCTGCGCTGGGCGCCCTCCTCCATCGCGCGGTGAGGCGCGCATGTGAAAGAGCGTGCTGATTGGTCGAGCGCCCTGAACGCAGCATTTATGAAAAAGAAAAGCCAAAAAGAAGAAGACGCTAGAATGAAAATTTGCTCGGGTTTTGAAATTTTGAGGCCCTAGGAAGATAGATTAGCAGTTATTCATAATAAGACACGGTTTTATTTTAGCGATTTAATAGAAAAATTTCGAGAAAAAGTGATCGTAAGATTTCAAATCGCTCCACAGAGAAATTTTCTGTGAAAAAAATTTTCAAAAACATCAGAATCGAATTCTAGACATAATTTTAGGTAGGACCTGTCTTGAAATGAAAAAATTTTATCGCCACATTTCGGCGCTACGAAAGTGCCTTGAGAACGGCTATATGGGGGAATGGAAGGTGAGTCGGCCACCCAGACCAGATTTTTAAAAATGATAACAGCTGGAGCGTTCTCTCAGCACAACGCGGCTTATCAATCATCGCCCAGGGGAGCAAGTGACTGTAATCAGCATAGGAAATCGGTACTGTGCAGGGCAAAAGGGCCGCATTCGCAAATAAAAATCTGTTTTCAATGGAGCCTCCTTTCTCTAATCCGCCGTACCAAGAGATTAAAACTGCAGTTGCTGCCACTTACAGTCGATGTTCTTCTTCTCCTCCGGTCTTACTATACTGGGAGAATCAATCGAAGTGGAATCATTTTGAGCGCATTATGGTTGGTGATTATTGCCTAACCAACAATATGTGTGAAGTGAGTTTTGAAGCAATTATTATTTTATAAAATCTAAGGCCTATCACTCATCGTTGCACGACAAAAATGTGAGAGGCCGTAATTCCCTTCGAACAATTTGGCAGTTCAAAGTCAAAAACTTGAATCGAGTCTGCAACAATCAGTTACGTCGGCGAAAGAAGAAAGTTGCAAAAAGACACTATTGTCGAAGATTGTTAGATTTGATTTTGGAACAGGAAGACGATTGGCTAGAAAGGTTTTTGTTTTGAGAAATGATTTAAATATTTTAAATAATTTAGCAATATTCTCAAAATCTGCTCTCAATTTGCTGACTTGGAAACAGATCTCATCGAATTTCCTTCGAAATATTGCGATCTTTGAATGTATAAATGTATATATCATATTTCAAATGTTGAAATATATCATCAAATTTCCAAATTCGAGTCAGTGTTCTCTTTGGCCGATGCAGATCTATATCACTCAGCAGGTAGCATTTGGCATTGTTGGTCTTTGAAGCTCCGAGCTGCTCATGCAGCTGTTATCATTTTTAAAAATCAGGTCTGGGTGGCCGACTCACCTTCCGATACCTCGGCTATATCCTTAAGAGAAGAACTAATATTTTTTAATTCGAGGAGAAATGTTACTTCTGATTTTGTTTTTCTGTATTCTGAGGCCGTATTTTTTCTTTTTTAGCGCTAGAAAAATTTTATTCAGGCAATCATGTCGAACCTCCTAGAGCACGTTCTAGAGCTCTACCCAAAACTGGACCATGACATCGCGGACTACCTCGGCGGCGTCCTCGAAGATGTCGACTGCTTTGACTCGGCCGATGATGTCGCTGATGGAATCGGACCATTTCTGATCGACTGCGCTCAAGCAATCCAAGACGATGTCGATACTCTCGCAGAGAAGCTCTGGGGCTTGATGGACAAGAAGAGCGACGAGCCGATCAAGCTCGTCAATGCTGTGGTCTTCGGCGACAGCGCAGTCGACACATCTGAGTTCGACTCACTCCTCGTCACCGACATCGAGCTCCGTGGAAACTACAACGCCAAGGAATCCGCGAAAGCTGATAAGAAAGCCCGAGCGAAGCTTGCTAAACGGCAAGCTGAGGAAGAAGCTGAAAAGAACAAGGAAAAAGAAGCGCTGGTCAAGGAACAAGCCGTCGCTTCCCAGGCCAAATCGAAGCCGGGAATTTCTATGTCCGGCGATATTTTGATCGAAAACTTCGACTTGACCTTCGGCGCCCAGCAGTTGATCCAAAATGCGGAGCTCAATCTCGCCCAAGGAAAAAGATATGGGCTTGTCGGCCGAAACGGTGCCGGTAAATCTACTCTTCTACGAGCTCTCGATTCCCGGGGGCTGTCGCTTCCGTCCAATATCACCGTTCTCCACGTAGAACAAGAAGTCGTTGGAGATGATACGACCGCCCTCGACTCCGTCCTTGGCGTCCTGACCGAGCGAACCAATCTCCTCAAAGAAGCAGATGATCTTGGCGCATCGGGAGCGGATAATGACAGATTGTTAGTCGTCCACGAGCGATTAGAGGAAATCGACGCGGATTCAAAGCCGTCCGAAGCTGCCGAAATTCTCAACGGTCTCGGTTTCACTACGAAGATGCAGCAAATGACGACGAAGGAGTTTTCTGGCGGTTGGAGAATGCGACTTGCTCTCGCGCAGGCGCTGTTGATGGAGCCTGATCTGTTGTTGCTTGACGAACCGACAAACATGTTGGACATGCGAGCCGTTTTGTGGCTCGAAAGCCGTCTTCAGAACTGGCCGAATACCTTGTTGACGGTTTCTCACGACAGGAGTTATTTGAACTCTGTTTGCACGGACATCATTCATCTGAGCTCAAGGACTCTGTATTACTACAAAGGCGACTATGACACCTTCGAGAAGACGAGAGGAGAGAGACACAAGCAACAACTCAGAGACTACGAGGCTCAAAAGAGCTACAGGTACTATCAAATACAGTGATTCAGATTGTAAAACTTTCATTTTAAGAGATCACATCCAAGTCTTCATTGACCGATTCCGATACAATGCCAATCGCGCCGCTCAAGTCCAGTCAAAGATCAAGATTTTGGAAAAACTACCTGTCCTTTACCCACCAGAGCCACCAGAGGTCGTCAAGTTCGGCTTCAACGCGCCGGCCGAAGAGAGAATCAATGGAACTCTTCTTCAAATGGACAATGTCGAGTTTGCTTACAGCAGCTCTCGTCAGATTTTCAAGGTAATAGCGCTTATTTTATTTTTTTTTGAAATGATGAATTTAGGGTATCGACTTGAGCTGCGATTCCAAGAGCCGAATCGCCATTGTCGGCGAGAACGGAGCCGGTAAATCGACCCTATTGAAGCTGCTTCTTGGCAAGCTGGAGCCGACGAAAGGCTACGTAACGCACAACCGAAACTGCCGAATCGCCTATTTCGCACAGCACCACATTGAAGACTTCGACCTCTCGCTTACCCCTATCGAGACGCTTCGTGATTTCAAACCTGGGAAGACTGCTGAAGAATACCGAAGAATTCTCGGCGGTTTCGGATGCACCGGAGATGTGGCTACGAGAAAAATGAACGTCCTTTCTGGAGGTCAGAAGTCGCGAGTTGCCTTTGCCAAGCTCGGATTCGCCCAGCCGCATTTGCTGGTTCTTGACGAACCGACAAACCACTTGGATGTTGAAACTGTCGCTGCTTTGGCTGAAGCGCTCAAGCAATTTAAGGGAGGCGTCATTTTGGTTTCTCACGACGAGCGGCTCATATCAGGTCTGTTTTTGCACCCTGCTTGTTTAACATTTGTTGTAGTTGCCTGTAACGAAGTCTGGAACTGCCAGGACGGCACTGTCAAACGAATCGAAGGTGGACTCGAAGCTTACCGAAGCGCCCTCATGGCCGACTTCAATAAGGGAGGAATCAGCAAGCACAAAGAATAACTTCTGCGGAATAAGTTCAAGTCTGTTTGTCCTGAAAGTTCATTGAACTGGCGCTAGAATAAATTAGGATAATTTACATCTTTGGGTTTTATTTATTTTGATAAATGGCAGGAGGAAGATCTCAGTGACCGCATTTGAAAGATGTAGAAGCAGTAAAACTCATTTTCAACTCAAATTTCAATACTTCAGGATCAAATTTTATTCTTTCGGAATCTCCCTTTGAAAAGGTTCTTTTAATATCATCCTCAGTAAGTCTTGCACTTTGCCAGAAAAGCAGGAATTGATAACGATGTTGCCCAGTCCCAAGAGGAGGATTCGGGGGGAAGTATTCGATGGCGTTGGTGCAGTTGAAGCTGTTACCAGCGTCGCAGGTTGACAGATCAAGTTGAGGAGGAAATGATGGAGTTTGATGGTCTTTCTTGGGGTTTGATCTTTTCCGGCTTTAGACGTTTTTAATTGAATTGATCTTGAACCCGGTTCCTGAATAATTGATCAGCGGCATCGGAATATTGACCACAGCCCAATGAAGGAAATATCGCAAGTTTTGGTCTTCAACAGAGGGGACATCTAGTACATTAGTTTTTAATGGCCAAGTTCTTCCACGAACCTGGGTCGACCATTATCACGGTGAACAAGGAATCCTCATCGAAACTTGGAAACCACGCTTTCAACTTGACGAGCCATCGATGTCGTCGAGAGAAGACCTCTGGTTCAACGACAATCAACTCCTCATCAGAACATCCAAGAGACATTCCAAAGCGGTCGGTAGAAAGCTCGACGAAAAAACTCGGATCAACTCTTGTCCTGCATTTTCTGTCCAGATACCAGAACAGCCCATTTTCTCCGGACTCATTTGATTGAACTTTATTTTCTCGTTCAAATTTAGTTTCGTTATTCAAAATAGAAATCGTGATTGCTCCGAGAACAAGGAGCGCTAGAACGAATGCCGCGCCGTAGAACGGATTTCTTAGAAAGCAGCGGTCTCGATCCTTTCCGAGATTCAGAGCGCTTTGACTTCTAGGAAGAGTTCCTAAAAAATTAGGCTCTCGTTGTGTTATTCTTTTGTCTTTCTCGAGTACTCGTTCGGTCGTTTCCGCGATCTTTCGGGGGCTTATGAGCTTTGTCAACAAAAAGGTGAATGTTTAAAAATTGGCCCTTTCCTCTCTAGAAACTTCTTTTGCAAGTCTTCTAGCATAGTGTTCATTATCTTCAGAAATGTCTTTTTCACTCATTTTTTTGATTTGTTTAACGAAATTTGCTGTGCAGAAAATATCTTGCCAACAGTTTTGACTTCAGGGTAAATGACCGAGTTTTCTCCATCGACCGCGAAATCGCTGAGGTTTTTTTATATGGTCGTTGATCTTCGGTGATTCTAGCGCGGTTTTACTGATGTCTGGCGATCAAGCAAATAATGAAACGCGCACGAGTTTGAAAGAAACGAGCTTGTTCAAAGTTTTTAATTCAAATTAAATCGCTTGAAAAAAGTACACACGCCTTGATGCAGATCAAATATATCCCCGCTACAATGATGTGTGTGGTCAGTTCTTGAAAGCGAAGAATTTGAAAGAAAGAATGTGAGAGGATTCTCTCCACGCATTTCGCAAATTTCAAACCGTCGTAAAAATAGTATATATTGAGCGCCGAAAGTGGCACCGATTTGTGTCCTGACAGTTTGAAGCTCAGAGAGTATTAGCGCTTTATCTTTACCGGCTCAGAATGGGTAAGAATATTGAAAAAGTGCTCGAACTAGAAAAATATTCAGAGAACAGGTTGAAGAGATTCTTCGGGACGGAGAATATCTACTTGCGAGTTGCGCTTGCTGAATTCTTCGGTACTTTCATTTTATGCCTCATCGGATTAGGAGCCGTTCATGAAGCTCAAATCGCAGCGACAGGTTAATTTTCTAGCATTCCAACTTGATTCGACACTGAGAATTTAAGGTAGATAAGTTGACTGATGATTTTTATAGGAACGCTTGGAGTTTGCTTAGCATTTGGATTCGCAGTAGCGTTTGGAGTCTATGCGTCGGCCGGAGTTTCAGGGGGGCACATTAATCCAGCTGTTACGATGGCGATGTTCACCCTTGGAAAACTCGGTATTTTTGTTAACAAATCATATTTAAGCAACTTCTTCAGGAAACACATTCGGGGAAAATTTAAAGATGTTCTTTGTTTACTCTCTTTCCCAAATACTCGGCGCGTTTACCAGTTGTTTCCTCGTTTCTGCCGCCTATGCTGATCTTGAAGCTCATCTGGTTGACAAAATGAATTATACAGGTACCTATTAAAAGGGAGAAACATGTAAGTTTATTTCATAAGCTACTGATTTGGCTCGACTGTACGTAACTGGACCTTCTGGCGACTTCAACCCTGGCATGGTAAGAAAAAATGATTATTCTCTTCTTTCATTCCAATTTTAGGGAACCCTCTTCATCGATCAAATCATCGGAACTTGGATCCTGATCACAGTCATTTTCATGGTGATCGACGGTCAAAATGTGAACCCAGGAGGGCTTGCTCCATTTTTGATCGGCATGGCTGCTGCTGTTTCTGGCCTTGCTTACGGTGCTAATGGCGGGTAAGTGATTTTATCTAAGAAAATACGAAACTTGTTTCTTCGCTTATTGTTCAACAAATCTTTTAATTTTCAGTGGCGCGATCAATCCAGCACGTGATTTCGGCCCCAGACTCTTCGCAACCATCTTCTATTCCGGCGACGCGACCCTTTGGGACGGATTCTTTACGGTGCCATTGTTTGGTCCCTTGATCGGAGGATTTATTGGAGCGTTGACATACCAATTCGCTATTGCTGCGCACTGGCCGTACGAATCTGCACCTGCGAAGGAACGAGACGATGTTAGCTTATAAATAACTGAATGACTGTTCAGACTTGACACTTTTCATATTATCCTATTCAAATAAATTTTCTTCCTCAATTGTTTTTTATTCGCTATTTACGTAGAAGCCAATAAATGATGAAATCGAGAAAAATGCACAGATAACAAGAGAAATAGCAATCACAAAATTTCGATCAGATTCACTTAGAGCATCATTTCCATTTCTTTCTATTTTTGTTTCAATCATTCGAAATTTTTCAATAGCAGGATATTCTTCGATCACCTGAAAAAGAGATCAGTTGAATTATTTTTGGCATTCGATGGCACCTTCATGCACATAAATTGCGCTTTAGAAAACCCAGGTGCCGATTTGAGATAGCCTCCCTTCTGGAAAAAAGTGAACTGTAGATGGATCTACTTGATCTGATATCTGAGTAACTAACTTAAGGATCCTTGCCTTGTATGGATTCGTATAAATACGATCATCTTCGGGGCCATCAGAAGAAACTGTGTGATATACCCAATTAGGTGCAAATCTTACAGCTTGAAGATCTTTTTCTCGTACAAATTCCTAGTGATAATTTAATCTTACTTAAAAAAATAACTTCAAACATTAGTCTGAAAGTGCATTAACTGATCATCTATTTGATATCCATCAAGCCAGAGAATATCGATTGTAAAATGCGGCAAATAATTCTGTTTAAAATTCTTATCATTCATTCGTGCTGGGTGAAAGAGTCTTGATCCCTCTTTCTCGCATTGCGATGCCGCATCCCTTAATTTTTTGCTCTAGAAACTGAAAAAAAAATTTTTCTCTTACAGTATTTTTCGAGGACTTCGATTCCATATTTTGCCCCAACCAGCAGGCAAGCTGTCTGGCCTCGAAATAACTTCCTTCCAAAATTGCTTTACTTCAACCTCTTCGGTCATCGAATTCAAATTTTCGTCAAGAAAAGTCTTGTTCAAAAAGGTCTTGATTGCAAAGTCCAAATCATCGTTTTCACAAAGAAATGAAGCCACTGTTCGATTGTCGCAAATCTGGTAGTGAAGAGCATCTGCTGTCGAGGTGTATTCGCGGAGCAAGCATAGTCCAAAGTCTTGCCTTGAAAAACAACTGCTCATGATTTTTATTATTACGATATCTTACAATGGTCGTGTATGCTCTTGAACGTCATTTTCAAACCCTTCAAAGATATTTTCGGGGTCCCAAGATGTATTCGCAAGACGGTTAGTGGACTCACTGATCCACAAACTAGATACCGTTCTAACAATGTCTGAAAATTTGTAAATATCAACTGAGGATAAGAATCAACCTGTGTAAAAGTGAAACGTATAACTTTCTTCATTTTGATCTTTGAAAAAAGCGATCGATTCATTCAAATCCAGTGGATCTGGCAAAACCATTCCTTTTGCAATGCAGGATTCCCGTGCTGTTCGACGATCATGAATCTCGCTCAAGAAATCAACAGGAAGATACAGTTCAACATGACGATACGAAGTCTCAACAGTCCGAAAAGGCGTCTTTTCTATCTCTACTAACTGTAATTCCGCAACAGTGAAAATTATCAAGAAAATTGAACGGACCATTTATTCACATTCAAATGAAAAAGGGTATATTCCCAAAAGGATATATTTACGGCTCATGAGTTGCAACACATGTTTTGCTCAGAACTCCGTAACTTAACATGAACTCTTTCTGCCTCAAGACTTCTTTGAACATGGTCGAAAAAGTAAAGACCCCACAAAAAAAAGTTTGATGATCTTTCTTCTTTATTACATGATCTCGTACAAATAGGAACAGTATAAAAAACGATCTAGTGACGAAGCGCGGCAGTAATGCTTCTATTGCGAATCCATTTTTGGCCCTGGTCGGCTTCGAACCACCTCGTTTGCACGTGAAGGTGGCGCTCATTTTTACCTAAAACAGAATTATTTTTTACTCGAAATTTCAGGTTTACCTGAGAAAAGCCAGCAAATCTTTTCTCGAGGATCTGGGCCAACATGCCATCTTCCAGATTTTTTATAAATGAAGATTTCTTGCTTATCAGTTTCGTTCTTAGTTTGCTTTTCAAAAGAAAAAAATATAAAAAAAGCTCTCACCAAATGGCGACTCATGAAAATCTCCGGACCTATTCGGTCATACCAACCAGGAAGCGTGGCGTTTTTCCACTCTGTTGCGAATTTCCCAGTGACATAAATCGATGTTGTCAGCTTCCAAACATTTTCCTGATCTTCAAGCTCGTAGTAAATTCCGGATATGGGCTCTTGGGACCTCAACGATGCTTCGATTTGCACTAGAATAATTTTATCAGAACGATATTTTGTAAGTTTGGTTACCTAGATTGTGAGCAAAGGGATGTTTTTTGATCAACACTTGAGAATCCTTCATTCTGAAAGCAAAATTAAAATAAAATAGAAAAATATTGGTGAATACTTTTTCGAGTTTCTTGTGTTTCTTTCGACCTCGATCCATTTTGCTCTGTCAAGTTTTCTGAAGTCAGTTTCTAACGTCATCAGAACCGCTCTAGCGGCTCCGGCAGTTAGGCCAATCTTCCAGCAGTTCGAATGCTTGTAGAGGTAATAGGGAACTCTCTAGAATTTCAGTTTCAGTGATTACTTCGGAAAGATATTACCTTTTCGATGTCATGCGAGTCTGAATTCAGTCGCATTTCCTCGCGTTTGAATGACTCGCCTCTTTGAAGCCCTTCAATTTATTAACGATTTTTCATTCGAGTTTTTCTCAAACCTGGTCCATCAACAGCATCTTCGGCCGGAACAATTGGTGCATGCTCTTTAGGCTTGAAGTCTACTCGTCCTGATTTCTCGACTAAGAAATCCGCAGAGCTTCTGACTGTCACTTTCTCCCGCATCATCAAAGGAGGCAGATCGCTGCTTTCCCCATCGACGATTCCAGCCATACTTGGAGTGCCCTTCGCAAACGCCGTCCGCTCAAAATAATGATCGCCGTTTTCATCAACTTTGCGATCGTAAATGCCCGGAATGACCTTTGACTTCCAAGCCGCATTAAAAGTGCCATTGCAATGTCCTAGATTTTGCGCGCCAAAACCATATTCTCGAATGCTGAAGATTCCAGATCGAACCCAACCGCCGCGGCCAAACTCCATCCAGTAGTGAAAGCTTCGGCATTGCTTTTCTCCCTTCATGAAGCTCTCGTAATCCCCTTCCGCGCTTGACGACAGCCAGCAGCGGGGATCATTTAGAATCGGGCCAACTCGCCAGGTAGGATTTTGACCTTTAGGTAGAAGTCTCCAATTGTGGCAGGTCGAAAAAAATTTTTTTTTTTCTGATTGGCTCATCTGAAAGAGCTTCTCAAACTGTATAAAAAACGTTTTTAGAGTCTGCTCAAATCTTCGAAATTTTCGACATTTGGACTTGATAAAGGTTGAAATTCCGAAATTTTAACTGCTCATAGAGCAAAATTTTTCCATAACAAAATTTTTTTTTATTTTTTTTTGGAATCTCTATAGTCGAATCTATGTGCTCGCGAAAATTGAAGCAAATCGGGCAACATTTGGGCTGTAAAAATTTTTTTTTGAGGATTAGTTTTGCACTAATTTCGCAAATACAAAGCATACACTTTTATTAAATTACAAACTACAAAAAAGTAATCAAATAGTGCTCTGAGGTCACTTGAGGTCATTTGAGGTCATCTGAGGTCATCTGAGGTCATTTGAGAACAATTTTTTTTGCCGTTAAATTACAATTTTTTATTTATTTTAAATTTGAAAATAATAATTTTGAGCAAAAATATTGCTCATTTGATTTTGAAAATTTTTTGTTTCAATATCGATCGACGGTGAAGTGTACACATGCGCTCGCGATTCCGGAACTACCTCGCTCATTAATGATTATTTAATGGATGCATCAATCAAAATCACAGTATGAAAAAAAAATTTCCAAACTAATTTCTGGCTGGCAGTTCACTTCGAGAAAGTTAATTCTGTGAAACACACAAAATTGAAAGAGAAGAAGAGAAAGCTAAGAGAAAGATTGTTAATAATTTTCGATACCAGTGACAGGTATACTAAATATATATATTTATTCTTAAAATTATATAAGACGCTTGTTAATTGCAGAAAAAATCAAAAACAGAAGAAATCCTGCCAACGACTGACTCCAAAGAAAGTAGAATCCAAACGAAGACAGAAGGTATGCTTTAAAGACTTCCCCCACGGTTTTGGCCTAGATGGGCCTCGCGCAGAAAAAAATTCTGAAAAAACAGTATGTTCGGTGGTCCTTCTTATACTTATTTATTATAATTATCGTTTGACTTATTTTTTATACAGATATATCTATTACAAGTCTAAAATTATAAAAGGGAATTTAGGCCATTATAATTCCCTCATTTTACATTTTTCCGTAAATCGGAATAGCGCGGACCAGAGTTACAAATTTTGTGAGCTAGCTGAGGTGAGCTATATGAGCTAGATGAGCTACAGCTCAGCTCAGCTCAGCGATTTCGAGGTGAGGGTCAGCTCAGCTCAGCTCAGCTTAATTTTTCTGAAGAAAGCAAGCTCAACTCAGCTCAATGGTTCTTCGAGAAAAGTCAGCTCAGCTCAGCTAGCTCAATTTTAACCTCGACTTAGCTAGCCCAGCTCAGCTCAGCTTGAAAAAATTGTCAGCTCAGCTCAGCAAGCTCAGATTGAAAAATCATCAGCTCAGCTCAGCTCAAAAACTAACAGATAAACCCCAGCTTAGCTCAGCTCAATTTTTCGACAAAATCCAGCTCAGCTCAGCTCAGCTCAGTTGTTTTCAAAGGGGTCAGCTCAGCTCAGTTCAGCTTAAAAAATTGTCAGCTCAGCTCAGCTCAAAAATTTTCAGATAAGCCCAAGCTCAGCTCAGCTCAGTTGCTTTACAAGGGGGCCAGCTCAGCTCAGCTCAGCTCAATGGTTCTTCGAGAAAAGTCAGATCAGCTCAGCTAGCTCAATTTTAACCTCAACTCAGCTAGCTCAGCTCAGCTAGCTCAGTTTGAAAAATCATCAGCTCAGCTCAAAAACTAACAGATAAACCCCAGCTCAGCTCAGCTCAAATTTTTCGAAATAATCCAGCTCAGCTCAGCTCAGCTCAGTTGTTTTCAAAGGGGTCAGCTCAGCTCAGTTCAGCTTAAAAAATTGTCAGCTCAGCTCAGCTCAAAAATTTTCAAATTAGCCCAAGCTCAGCTCAGCTCAGCTCATTTTTTTCGAAAAAATCCAGCTCAGCTCAGTTGCTTTTCAAGGGGCCAGCTCAGCTCAGCTCAGCTTAAAAAAATTGTCAGCTCAGCTCAGCTCAAAAATTTTCAAATTAGCCCAAGCTCAGCTCAGCTCAGCTCATTTTTTTCGAAAAAATTCAGCTCAGCTCAGTTGCTTTTCAAGGGGCCAGCTCAGCTCAGTTCAGCTTAAAAAAATTGTCAGCTCAGCTTAGCTCAAAAATTTTCAAATTAGCCCAAGCTCAGCTCAGCTCAGCTCATTTTTTCGAAAAATCCAGCTCAGCTCAGTTGCTTTTCAAGGGGCCAGCTCAGCTCAATTTCGACCACAGCTCAGCTAGCTCAGCTCACAAAAAATTTTCAAAAATCTGCAACTCTGGCTCGGACCGAGAATTAAGATCACTTACGTTCGTTACACCTTTAATAGGGATGAACCTGAAATTGTCAACAAGGCAATCAAGGCCATCACGGCCAGCATGGCCATCAAGGCCATCGACCCGACCAAAAACTCGACCTAGTCGGAAATGGTGGGGTTTATATTGGCACCGAACGATCCTACCATGGATTTTTTTGATTTGATCGGTGGTGGGGTTTGGTCGGTGGGTGGTCGGCTTAAGTCGGTTTCTTTGTGTTTTTCGTTTTGACCGATTTTTTCATTTCTCTCTGGCGATAAGAGAAAAGAGATTGTCGACAAGGCCATCAAGGACATCATGGCCATCGAGGCTATAAAGACCATTCTAGAAATCAGCAAAAGTCCCTATAACCTGAATTCAACAACGCCCTCAAGGCCATCAATTCTAGAAAGTTGCGGGTTTCCTTTAAGACAGGCGCGGAGCGCACACCCGCTTTTTCTGCTTTCTGATCGTTGATTATTGCTTCAAAAGTATAAAAATTGATCTGCTTAGTTAAAACCATGGATGCTCGAAAACAATACCTTGGAAAAATCCCACGATTCCTTAATTCCTTCGAAGTGTCAAATGATGGCTCGGGGACCATGGCGAATCTTACCTTTATGATGTCTCGTGTCGTGCAAAGCCAACTCCCTGAGTTTGCTCCAAAGCAAATGTACAGGGCATTAGAAGATATATTGGAAAGAACCGAAGCCACTATGACTGTCGAGTCGTTTTTCGTTTTCCATTTTCAGGGCGGGCCTGTCATAAATTGCTCTTTTGAATGTGCGGTACCGCTTATCATATGAATTTTCGATTATAATCGGGATCATGGCTGTCGAATTCGCGTCCTATGATCTGTCAAAAAAATTTTAGTGTGCGAATTAATAT
This sequence comes from Oikopleura dioica, assembly GCF_907165135.1. NCBI lineage: Eukaryota > Metazoa > Chordata > Appendicularia > Copelata > Oikopleuridae > Oikopleura > Oikopleura dioica. The sequence continues at coordinate 1,234,240 of NC_137293.1, read as the reverse complement.
TTACGCGTCGTTTTTCTATCTTTCGCGTTCGTCTCGTTCAATCATCTTCAGAAAGCTTTAGAAAAAAGATAATAGAAGTAAGCGCTTTAAAAGTCTCCAAAATTTCTCTAAAAATTAATTCTTTTTCTTTTCGAGTGACGACAGTTATCAAATAACCAGCTCTGATCTAGACGATCGAGAAATTGCAAAATTTATAGTTAAGAGGCCTCTTGAGCTTGCTGTTATATTTAAGACGATCTCTTCGAAAGAATGGCTCAGATTAAAAGCTGAACGATTGGTTAAAAGTTTTTTCTTCCAAAAACTTGACAAGCCTTCAAATTGGAATCAAATATCTAAAGAAACAATAGATGTTTTGGAAATGACGAGGTGTTTAGACTACAGAATATATCAACTTCATCGTGCATATGATGAGCTACGTCTCCAACAAAGAATAAGACGATCTTACAATCAAGGTGGACGACATCAGGGTTATTACGAATTACTGTGTGGAAAATTTGTCTCTCTCACATCGTTGTTTCCAAAAAACTTGTGGTAAAATCGAATTATATGATGTGGAGTTCATTTTTCTTTTTTTAAGTCGTCGTCGTGGATGAGAAGTTCTGTTATGATGTCAATGTTCTACGATGTTTATCCTTTTCTTTCACTCTTTCCTTATTTCTTACGTGATTGTTACCCTTAAGCAATTTGTTCGATAAAATCTTGGATAAGGATTAATTGTTAAAGTATTTAGACGATGTCCGAGTTTGGCGTCTCTATGATGCCTGTTGAACCACCACCAGATGATTTATGCGCACTTGGTCCAGCGCCAAGCGTCATGAATATCGATTCTATTGATGCTGTGTCTAACTATGACTTTGACCCCAATGAAGCTCCTGTTAATCTTCTTCAAGTACCAAGGTTTTTATTCGTTCAAGATTGATTGAATTAAAGTTAATTTTGCATTTCAGTGTTCTTGATCTCGAGAGACTTGATAATCTAAATGAACCGCTTGGCACAGCTCCGTCAATTCTTAATATTGACACCATTTCTGTTTATTCCCACGATGAGGTTCAGGCGAATAACTCTGAACTGACTGATTTAACGGAGGTTTTTATGGTCGAGTTCCAAGTGTGATGAATCTTGACCAGGGTTTCGAAAAATTGGCAGCCATGCGGCGGCGAGGATTTATTCATACTCCGCGCGCCCTTCGCTTACGGCCTCCATTCATTTTTCGAATCCACGCTCTGGCGGCAAAGCCAGCCGCTGGCCGCTGGATTCCACTGGAGACCGAATTTCAGCCTCGGATAATGTAAAATTCGGACTGGGTCGCGTTAACGCAAGATGAATCACCAAGTGGCCGCTGAACCCTGGCGGCCAGCGGAGGTGGGTCTCTAAGAGGTGGAAACCAAAAGAGTATGAGTGGGTTGTGGCTGCCGCCTGGCCTCGTATTTTTCGAGACCCTGATCTTGACCATATAAACACAATGAACGAATGCGTTCCAAGTGTACCGTCTTCATCAGATTTCGACATAATGAACGGATGCGTTCCAAGTGTACCATCTTCATCAGATTTCGACATAATGAACGAACGAGCGCCTTCTGTGCCAGATATAAGTTCTCTTACGATTGATGAGGATTCAGAAATTCAATTATCGACGTCTTCAGTGAATGAATTAGGAGCGGAAGCAGATTGCTCTTCGCACCTGCAAAGTTATGGTCATGAAAATGTGAGTGAGGATATACACTGCGAGATAGGGTCTTAAATCGTGAATTATTATAAATTTATTGTCACTGTTATGGAAATCACACCATGATATGATTAAGACCACTTATTAGTCCTGCCTTAACAAGGGAACTTATGAGAAGGCTGCGCAGAGCCTTGGAAAGAAATTAGGACAGGAGACTCTTTTCTTAGATATCACAGTTCATCGCAGAATCCGTTAACAGGTCCTAACAAGATCTTGAGGATAAAAAGGCCCCCCTCCATAAGACGTTCCCGCATTGGCAGGCTTCAATTTCAAAGAAATCTTGGAAAGGAGCACCTGTGCAACAACGGACAAACAATATTGTGTCACTGATCGTAAAAAGAAGACAAGTTGCTTTGTTCACCCAAAAAATTCAACATCCTGCAGCGACTGCACTCACAAGAGTTGCGTTGGTCCGGATGAATTTATGGAAGACTTTGATCGAGAAATATTCGAAAAAGTCGTACAAATGCATCCTGACGAGACCGTTGCCTTTGACAGATTCGAACTCCTCAAAGCTGGAGTTAAAGCTGAGACAGCTTTTGTTTCTGGTAGCGAAACTCGCGGTAAAATGCCAATACGGCAATTCTTCGATCAGCTTAAAAGTATGACGAGAGAAACACTTGCCCATAGCATCGACAAGAGCAGAAATAAAGAAGATCTTAAAGTATATGAACATGGAGATGTTAAGCCAGGGAGTCTTCATCTTGAGCCGAGGGTCTTAAATTGTATCGAATGAATACGTCAAGTGTGTCTATAAGCAAGAACTTTCTGAGACCCGTGGAAAGCTTGACTACGCCTCGACGTTTGTTCTTCAAAATAATACTGCGTCACAGTTCGGGATCAGAAAATTCATTAATTTCGCTTGGCTTGTTTACATGAACCCTAAAAATAGCATGAATATCTTCAAGCCGGGCGCCTTGGATTGAATTGTAACGTTTTAACGGCGGTCGCTCGATGGAATGAAAACGAAATACAAAAAATGCAATACTTTCATTTTCTTATGGAGAAGAAATTTGCCGGAGCGCCGATTGAGGCGGAAAAAATGATTGTTGAAAATTTTAAAAATCGAAACATAAATTTCACAGTCATTAACAGGATTTCTGAAAGGGTTCGAAAGGGTTAAAATTTGCATTTTAATGTTGACGATAATTCCATTATGGCTCGTCGGTAGGTAATGGTCTATTTCGATCTTGCGGATTTATAAGATCTTTGAATTTCCCGAACCCTGTTTTACATAATGCGAGCTCTGAATTCAAATCGAGGGAACATTTTCACCATGCCATTTCAAATAACGATGGCCTGCGGAGAACTTATATTTTCAAAACCAGCCGCCATGGAAAAGGTATTTTTTCCGCGAAACTAATTCTAGAATTCTGAGGCCTCGTCGATGGCGCCCATAGTCACTGCGCTACCACGATAAAAAATGCGAAACTTGTAAATCGCTGTGGTACTCTTGATGAATGCCTCGGATTCTTGAAGGAAAATGAGCAGAAGCTGCGGACAGAAGAAAAAGAAAAACGCGCAAAACAAAATTTTGCTGGGCGAGAATATGCCATTCTCAAGAATAAAAATGAAGAGACCACGAAATCTTCCGTAAATCTCAACATACCGTCAATTAAATCGATTCGTATGATAAACTTCGACGCAGCAAGAGGAGCTCTTTATGCAAAAGACATAGTCTGCAGCTGCGATCTCTGTTCCAGTGGAAAAATTAGTCTCTGTGTTCGAAATTCTGGAAACACATTTTCCAGAAAAATCGGACAGAAAGACGGAACAATAATTATTGATAATAAAAATAAGCCTCAAAGAAGACCCGTCAATCTTCGAGAATTATCAAACAAACAAACAATCAGCGATTACGTCTACTCTGCAACAGATATTCAAGCTCAGTTAAGGGTTTTAACGACCGAACGTCATTAACTAAAACAGGGCTATATGCTTTAGAGAACCCTGATTAAGATTGCGCTCTTAAGATTAGAAAATACAAATAAAACAGTCAGTATCCTCTACCCTGTGGCCCGCCAAAGGTGTGACTCTAGAGCTTTAAAACCTAATTTTCTGTTTTTCTTAAGCGAAATATCAAAATCTTCTCTGAAAGCGGAAATTTCCAAAGTCCGGGGTCAAAATCGTTATCTTGTCCGAATTTGAAATTCGAGAAACAGATTTTTGCTCATATCCTACATCTTCCGTCGGAAACATGACTCAAGGCACTTATAATGACCCAAGCCTTAAGAAACGAAAAAAATTTGTGCACCATTATTGCTGTCATCAAAAGATGAAAACCACGCGGCACTCTTGATCGTTAATGTCAAATCTCGCTCAGTTACTGTCTATGATACAAATGGGGCTATTGGAAATTATCAAAACGCCATTGATAGTTCGAAAAAAAAACTTCTTGATACTATTGGAAAAATTCTGAATGATCAGGGCCCTTGGAAGAAAAAACGCGAAAATGTTCCGCAAACGAATCGTGATTGCGCGGTCTATGTGCTCAACAGGTTAAAAAAAATCTTTAAAATTATTTGTTGCTTAAAATTATTTATAAAAATTATTATAGAATTGAGCAAGAATTCAAAGCTGGAACACCAGAAATAACATCGTCGAATATTCTTGAGATCAAGGAAAATCAACTCAAAAAAATTAAGTATGGCAATATGAATAAATACAGTTCATAAATTTAAGTCATTGGGTGTGCAATAAAACAACTCCATCAAAAAGAGTCGCACAGCATTCAAGTGAAGTCAATGCTGAATCGAAAAGAGTCCGTTTTTCCTGATCTGGAAATATCACGATTACATTTTTTTTCCTCGTTGTTAAATACAAATATTCCTAATTGTTAATTCTCGTTTTTGAAATTCTCTTTTCTGTGAGTAAAAGAAAGGCAAAAGAAAGAAGAAATCAAATCATTGAATTCAGAATGCTTATAATTTTTTTTATTGCCCGTGTGACTATAAAATAAAACAGCCATTCTTCAATCAAATCCTGAAACACAGAAGATATTTAATATTTATCGTCGATTCAAACTGTCTGTATGTTCTCATAACGGAACATGGGTGATGCCTCGACACAGGTCAGAAAAATGAGCGCAATATCTATGTTAGAAAAATGGAAAACTAGTTAATTGAAAAATTGTTTTCTCCATCTTAAGCGTAAAATATAAGATCGGCTGCTTGTTTAGCGCGCCGTCGTTATCTATTTTTCAGAGACCCGGCTAATCTGAACGATGAATTATATTCTTCGATTTTGTAGAGCTCCGACTTCTTCACTTTTAGTCTTCTATTTCACTTCTACTTTCCTTTTATTTCTAGTCTGAGTTTCAAAATAAATCTTTAGATTTTAATAGAGGGCTTTGAAAGAGTCGCTCTCATTCCGAGACTTTGACCAAGTTATCCCATTTTGATATTTTCAAATTGTTTGTATAAAAGAATAGGCTTTGATGATCATAAAGCTAAAATAATAAAGATAAAATCATTTACCGTTCAGATTTGACGGGTCTCTGAAAAAACGGTCATGGCGGGGCGCTAAACGGGCAGCCGCGCTCAGCCGATGTTCTATCCATAATATCCATGTTCTATCCTTAATATCATACATTAGTTATGGAGTCTTTATGGTTCAAAGGGCATGAACGAGAGTGCTGGCGCCGACCATGTTTCTTCGGATACGAAAAAACAAATTTCCTTCTCGGAGATTCACAGGACTGTTTGAATATAAAAAGATGATAGAACAGTTAGGTCTACGCGGAAAAAATACTTTAATGGGGGCGTCCTTATGGAGAGATAATTTTGAACACATTTTCTTAAAGCTCTTGATATGCCTGTTCAGAATCGCGAATAAACATCGTATCGGGGGTATTGGGAATTCGAGAAAAATTCGATTTTATGGTTTGTGGGCCTCTTTTCGGCGGCCATCATTTCTATATCCCGATGCCCCCGATACAATTTTTAATCGCGATTCTGAATGAGCATCTTGAGATCTTTAAGTAGACGCGTAAAAATTTTCAAAATATGAGGGTGCGACCTGCTTTTGGTTTTCCGCGGAGTCCCCTTATATATGTGTTTCATTAGCTAAAGTAAGAAATTATTCAAACACCACTTTAGATAAAATATTTCGGAAAACACAAATTAAAGAAAAAACTGGATTATTACGTCATATTCTGGTGCCTGTTTAACTGAATTAGCAGTCCTGATGAAAGTAGGACAAATCTGCGATGAGGAAAGAAGACCAATTCTTCAAATCAAGAGCCGGAATGCCTGGAACTATGGTGAAAATCTACCGGAGAGATTTTTATGCGAAAATTGCCATACAAATTGTCATTCGCGCGTCTCCGGAACAGTTCTAGTCTATGCTGGACACAACAATATTCTGAAGGCATCAACACTGGCATTCCAAGATGTTGACCTAGATAAAGCAATTCAGGATAGTTCTCTCTCTATCTAAATCGTCGCAAGAACATTTTTTTTATCTATGTCCGATTATAAAGATAATTAATAAAATAAAAATAAAAGAACTTTTCAAAGGTTTTACATAGAACCCTTACATCGCTGTTTACGAATGCAAGAAAAATCCTCTTTGTTCAACCTTTTCCACTTGCTAAGCCGCTTAGAACAATTGAAGAATCAACACAAAAATGGCTCAAGAAGATATTAAGTGCAAAAGTACCTAGCTTAGCTAACTATTATCGAGTAAAACAGGAAGAGGTTTTCATTTAATTGGAAATAGAACTAAAAAATTGAATGTTTTTGAGTACCGATTCTTCAGAAGCCTCAAACAGCATTTTTTTTCGCCAGATAAAGTTCATCTGAAAGACAATTATGCTCGTCAATTAATCGTCTCAATTATTCAGGTAAAATTGAGGATACTCATAGAAGCTTAGATTTAAGGACCCTGCCCCCGGCATCATTCTTTTCGAAAAATGGATATTTAGCAAACAAGTCCTTAAATAAAGAATATTTTACAGTAACTTCAAATATCTTACTATCTGAAATCTTTGCCTTTTAAATTATTTTTAATAGAGCGTCGAAAAACAAATTTTAACAGCGAATGACAGTTATCCAGAACCACGGAGTCTTCCTAAACGAAAGAAAGGTATTTATAAACATGAAAAATATGGTCGAAATCCTCAGTGTTAAAGTTTCAGATCGTCAAACAATCTTCTTTGACTGCTCTAAACTCTCTCTTATGCCGTCGAGAAAAAAAAGTAATTGCTTGTATCTTTATTTTTTAAATTTTAAAAATATTAAGGAAATTTTCATCGCAGAATGCCTGGATTTTCTGACTGAGAAGATTTTTCAAAGAAGAACAAAACGAGAAGGAACAAACACAACATGCCTCATTCTTTTTAGTTTAAAGTGCTTTTACATTTGCATCTTACACATATGCACGGTATAAAAATTATTTTTTGTTTTTAAAATTGATAAAATAATCGTTTTCATGTTTCAAATAAATAAAAATATGTAATTTACCGGCAAAAAAAAGTTGACCTCAAATGACCTCAGATGACCTCAAATGACCTCAAGTGACTTAAGAGCATTATTTGATTAATTTTTTGTAGTTTGTAATTAAATAAAAGTATATGCTTTATATTTGCAAAATTAATGCAAAACTAATCCTCAAAAAAAAATTTTTGCAGCCCAAATGTTGCCCGATCTGCTTCAATTTTCGCGAGCACATAGATTCGACTATAGAGTTTCCGAAAAGAAATAGAAAAAAAAATTTGTTATGGAAAAATTTTGCTCTACGAGCAGTTAAAATTTCGGAATTTCCACCTCTGACAAGTCCAAATCTCGAAAATTTCAAAGATTTGGGCAGACTGTAAAAACGTTTTTTATACAGTTTGAGAAGCTCTTTCAGATGAGCCATTCAGAAAAAAAAATTTTTTTTTCACCCTGCCACAATTGGAGACTTCTACCTTTGTAGATGAAGATGGAGTGTCGCTGGATCGTGTCGCCAAGTTCATCGTGTGTTGATTCGCCATCGGTGAAACCTGTTGTGTAGCCTTGAAGAGTCATGTTCGCCGTTAGAGATTGATTTAGCTTCGGTGATTTGTCATTTTCATAATCTGAGCCCTTGAGTTTGACTCTCGAGTGAACCTGTTTCGTCTCTTCAAAGGTAAATTCTGGTTCAGATTCGACTTCCGTTTCGACTTTGCGACTTGTTGTTGTAATCTTTAGCTGTTTCTGCTGCTCTTTTCGTACCTTGAGTTCTTGTGGATCTTCAAATTCGATGAAGCACTCTTCAACACCCCCGAAGGTCTGTTTCTTCGGAAAAGTGATCGTTCCAGGGGCTGAGCTCTCGTATTTGAGAACGAGGTCGTCTTTGTCATCCTCATTCGTCGCAGTGTGGATAATGTCGCGAGTTGCAAGACCTTCTTTGTTCTCGCATTCGGAAGTGAATACAGTCGTTGTTTTCAGCGAAAAGCCTGTTGTAGTGTCATCTTCTAGAGTTGTGTCGCAGAACGTACTGGCAGATGTCAGAGGAGCAGCGATAGAATCAGGCTCCGAGGGCTTTTGCGCTCTGAATTCGGACTTTTCGTTGTGGAAAACATTTTCATCCGCTGCTTCTGATTTTTCATCCGAGGCGGTTTCTTCATCCCAGAAACTTGATTCGACCTTTTTGGGCGCTTGTTGGAACGAAATCTCGACATCTGATTGCTCATCCGAGGCGGTTTCCTCGTCCCAAATGCAGGCTTCTACTCTTTTCGGCTCTTTTTCGAATGTGACTTCGAGCTGATCCTCGTTTTCTGAGCTTGATTTGTCGACTTTTGCACTTTCTTCCTCAGAGTCAGTATAAAACTTGTGAAAACTCGACTCGACCGACTTTCCTTTCTTTTCAAAAGAAACATCAATCTTTCTCTCGTCCTCGCTGTCGGAAGAAGAAGAGCTCGAGGAAGTTGCAGACTCGGCGTCTTCGACAATGTAACGATTTTCTTTCTTTGAGCTGGTATTTGAGCTGGAGCTTGAGCTTCCATTGCGAGATGATGGATGATCATTTTGAGATTCGGAAAGTTCCACTGTCGAGACGGATGCATTTTGGTGGATTTCGGTTTCAAGGTTGTCGAGTTTGTCGAGATTTTCTTTACAGAGGTTTTCAGAAGCTCTTTTTCTTTCATAAAAGAGTTCATTAAAATTCTCTAGAAAGCCTTTCCTGTGGATTGCGTTCTCTTCCTTCTCCTCCATGTCCCCGAAATATCGTGTCCCGAAAAACTATCATCTTCCAAACTTTGAAGTCTCTTAATTCTCTGCGCCACGGTTCCTAAATCTTCCTCGATAACATTCTCAGGTTGAAAAACTGGCTCTCCTTCCGTTCTTCTTGTTCTGATCTTGTAAGCTTCTGTTCTCGGTCGAATGTAATACGCAGAATCTGATCTATCTAGTCCCATTTTCTCTCTGTTAAGCAGTTTTTTCGCAGCTGTTTATACGTTAACAATGATGATACGAAAGAGATCGCGCTCTTTAAATGATGCTCGCGCTAGGTTTACGATCTGATCTTGCTAAGAGTACCTCATCCGATCGTAAAAAGTGATGATATATCCAGCACCTTGGGCTCATTCATACGCAAATTCTCAATTAACTGTCCATTTATGGCAAGAAATATATTTCATCTGAAGTTTTATCGTAAGAAACCGTGGGCTGACGACTAATTTCTCAAAAGAAAATGAAAAAAATATGTCTCTATTCCCGAAAGTTGGCAACTTTTCTGCCGCGAAACACAATGTTTGGCCTGTTATATGAAGTATAATCGACAATACCGTGTCAAAAATACAGTCAAGAATTTATACTTTCTCTAGAATTCGATCTTGTTTTGACTTAAAAATCAAATTGCTCCTCAGTTTTGAAAATTCGTCAAGGAAGAAGCAGCACGCCGAAAAAATGAATGTCTTTCAGGAAGCGCTCACATGGATGGACGATATCTACAAGGTATGAACATATTTTCGATGCAACTTTCTAAAAAGATTTTATTCAGGATCACGTGAATAAAGAAATCCACGCTCAGAAAAACTGGAAAAACAGACATGGCTACATTCTCAAGGAAATTCACGAGGTAAGAACCTTGATTTAGATTCAGAATTTGAGACTCGATTTAGATGGAGACAAAACTTCAAGAATGTCACGCGGACAAAGAAGCAATTTCAGGAAAGATTGAAGATTGGAAAGAATCCCTCCCAGTCGCCAAGCCTGATCCTTCTCCACCTGTTCCTCAAACTACTACAGGTAAGCACCCGTAAAAGCACACTTTCTTATTTCCCAGGCCAAATTGGTTGGCGATCGGCTGATCCAAAGAACAACCTGGAGGTTTTCCGAAAATTCGAAACAAATGAGCACCGAAAAGGAGATATTGTCACCAAGCTTAATTGGCCAAGAGAAGGTCTTTAAATCTGATTGTTCTGTAGTTCTACTGTGTTTAACTGTTGCTGCATAAAAAAAATAAAATAAAGTCTCTTCGGAGCAAAAAAAAAAGATTCTGAAATTTGTTTTTGGGCAATGATGTTAGTTTATTTAAAGCTTTATGTTTGTATGTACAGTTAGGCAACTCGCGCCAAAATATCTTCAGAGCTCTGTTTTTCGCGAAGATATCTTGACCAAGTTGCGCAATATTTTCAGTTACAGTAAGACTTGAACAGTAAGAAAGCACTTTTCGTAATGCTGTAGTTTTGAATCTGCAGCTAATGAGTTGAATCAAAGGAAAGAGAATCGAGTTTTCAATATTTGAAAACAAGACTTTTTCCTTTTTCGTTAAATTAATATTAATTTGGAACATGGTTAATTGAAGGATGAGTTTTCACACTCGTTGTCGTCGGTGACTTCTCCGTCGCAGCATTGGAACTTGCCGACTGCGTCTTTGTTCTTGTTGTATGGTCGTCGTTTTGGGTATCTAGAATGGATGAGTGAGTATTTTCTGGTCCAAGGAAGGGCTAGCTTTTGATTGAAAATCAAAGCATTTTGATTAGCATATTTCAAAATTGAAGCTTTTTTTATTGGTTAAAACTTAGTTTCATTTATTGAGCTTGTTATTGGTTCTTTCAAAAATTGGGCTATCTTATTGGTTAAAATCCTCTTGAACTTACTCTCCGCAGCAATCCAATTCAGGTTTTGGCTGGCCAGGTGGTGGAATTCTGTAAGTGCATTCCTAGAAATTTCGATATGCAACTTGATTTTGATATCAAAACTCTACCGAGAAGGAATCGAATCCGTTGAAAGCGTGAAGGCTTGAGTCGTAGATGTCGATAACGTCCTTGAAGCCGAGAACAGAGTCCTTGTCGCATTCGCAAATGGCTCGCTCGCAGGTGTTTTCAGCGTTGGTGCAGGTGATGGCGGTGCCGTTTTGAGTGAACTAGAGATAGAATTAGGAGGAGGGAAGAAAAATGAAGCGGGCTTACCTCGTAAGCAACTTGTTCTGGGGTGCACTCTGGTCCAAAGTCGAAGGTGACGCATCGATTGCATCGGACAAAGTCGAAGCAGTGTTTATCCTTGTCGTCCATTGGGTACACTCCTGAACAAAGGTTGAGTACAAGTATGAAAGAAAAAGAAAGGGGCTTCATTTGGGGGAAGGCCTTAGATTAGGCTGGGATTAACCAAAGGCTTTTACCTGTCATGGTTCCAGAAAGAGGTCGATCACCAAGGTTCAAGCAGTAGCAACCGTATCCGTAAGCTCGGGTGAGCTGCTGAGGAGTGTATAGGGCGTTGAACATGGTGGAGAATTGCTTGTATCGTCGAGACTCTTGGGAAGGCATGTAGGGGTTGTTTTCTGCCGTCAGCTTATCTATTGAGGAAGATTTTAGTTTTTTTGTTTTCGAGATTTTAAATTTTTTCTTTGGTTTTTTTGATTTTTAAACTTACCGCTGGGATTGGCAGAAACGAAGGCGACGATGGCGGCGGCGATTTTCATATCGAAAATTCTGCTCTTTAAAAAAAACTTGCTTTTGCTGCGAGTTGGAGAGTCCGAAGACGATGTTTGATGCCGAGAAGCGGCGGCGATGCGCTTATCAATGGGCGCGCGGCGCCCGAGCGCACTAGAAACCAGCGAAAATTGTCGAATTGTCGAGTTGTCGGGAGAACAAATGCCGAATGGACATTTTTGCTGTCGATCGTGAGTTTTCGGGAGTCTAATTGAAAAAATGCATGGGTCTAATTTTCTTCTCGCTGGAATTCAGAGCAACCTCTATCTTTCTATCCCTTCCACAGTCCGAGTGTTCTATGAAGTACATAATAACGAGAGGTCTTATATTTAATTTTATTTGAAAGTCTTTCTTATGTTCACTGAAAACTTGCAAATCAGCGGAAAAACTTATAACTTCTAATCGAAAATAAAAAAAAGAGGATAATAAAATTATATCCACTCCTTGTGAAGAGGATTTATACTTGAAAAGGATCCAAATTGGTCACTAGAAGGGTCAACCATTCAATAATTTTTAAACGAAAGAATATTTTCAGCGCCAAAATAAATGAAATTTTAAAAAATAAGTTCAATTTTTAATGGAGGGAAACCCTTATTGCGTTCAATTCAGCTACGACAGCATGCATTCAATTCAACTTGAAAACCATCAAACTAATTTTTTGGAACTGCGTAATGATTCTTGTAGAATATGGTGAATAATCATAACACCTTTTCTCCCAGCCTGTGGACTCGAGATAATCTCAAAAGCTGAACAGTTGGTTGGGAGAAGAAACCGCTGCTGATGTTATCTTGTAAATTCGAATTTATAAATCGCTCCAGAGCTCAAATTTTTCACATTTTTTTTTACTTTTTTGACATAATTTAATTTGTCTACGTTAAATTAAATTTAATAAAAAAACAGGTTCTTTACATTTTTTCATCGAAAATGAAAACGTGCGAAGTAATTGTTTTTTTGAAAATAATCCTTTTATTTTGTTCTCAAATTTGTCGATAAGAAGTAAAAATGCCTTATCAGCCAACGGCATCTGGCTGTTTTTAAGTACTAAATATTTGCCTCAATTTCTTTAAATAAGCGACGAAATATAATACAAAATCGAAAATTCAGACAAATAATTGTCAACTTTAGAACACGGGTCACTTTTCACAGCGTGTTGCCGGCGAGTGATAAGGCCATTCGGCTTCTTATCAAGCAATTTTGAAGATTGTTTACAATCCTTAGAACTGGTGAATAATTTCAATTTCGTCACATTTTTGATATTCCTAAAAAATCAAAGTTTTGATCATCCTCTCTCAAATTTGCAGTATTTTTCGATCAGGAGGTTTTCAGCTCTCCAAAAATTATAATTTCAAATAGCGCTAGAAATTATCTTGGAGCTTAAAACCCTCCCAAGTTCAAAGAAGCTTTGTAAGACCGGAAAAATTGGCGGGATTGTGCGACAAAGTTGGAAATTTCACCACTAAGATTTAAAAAAAAACAAGACGATTTAAAATCATTGATTTCGAACCAATAATTTTGAGACGACATCAAGACAGCAGTTTCTACGACAATGATGACGTTCAAGATCAGCCACTTTTTCTTAACGGATTTGCTCGGAAAAGTTTCGTTTTCATGGAACATACCATATTTGCTTCTTCGGGGGGATAAAATTCAAGGGGGGTTAGATAATCATGAACAGTGGCCACGAATGACGAGCTTGGTCGGCTTGGGTGGACGGTGTTTATCACAAGGTTTCACACATTCCGGCAGATGAGGTGACATTCCGCGCTCTATCGAGTTACCAGCCGAGGAGCACGCAAGATTATGATTATCTGCGCTTGTGTGAATTGTTTGCGCCGTACTCAGATGCTGCCTTTTTACGTAGAGCATCTTCTTATCAGATGAGCTTCGCAAAGTTCTCAAAGGTTCACCAAAGTTTTTTTTCTGTAAAATTCATTTTCAAAGTCTTCGAAAGATGTTCACTAGGGTTAGGGTTTGGGCAAAGACTCGCGGTAAGAATATTAAGATTGAAACTTCCAGTCACGTTGTTTTCTTTATCATTTCTTTGTGATCCGGGTTTCGATGTCTTTTTTATGCAGCAAGATTATACTGGAATTTGAGTGATGAATAAATCCGGAACGAACGATTGCGCAATCGAAACAAAATACAACCAAAAAGAAATAGTAATACTTATACTTCGTTTTTTAGTCTTTCTTGATTATATTTGGAAGAATTGAAGTACCAAAAGTACAAAAGGGCACAGAATGAATTTTTTAATAAAAATAAAGTGATTTTCCGCAAATGATTCAGTCGATGAGAATTTTCAAGTAAAAACCTTAGAATCTTACCCTTACAGAAATAACGAGTTCAGTTGGGCTTCATTTTATAACATCAAAATAAATTTTTATAAATAATGGTCAAAATCAAAAAGAACGAGGCAGTCGCATTGAAAATGCATCATTTTTAAAGGAATAGCAACTGAAAAGGAAAAGAGGGACTTATATACAGTGCGATAGAGGTCTTCAAAATCAGTAGCGTGAAAATCGCCGATCTGCATCTTCAAATTTCACGCTCTTGAAAAAATTTCTCGAACTTGAGTGATTTTTCGACCTTGGCCAGATTAATAATGAAATCATCTTTTTTGCGTCATCTTTTTTCCCGATGATGGAACCGATTTTACAAAATGAAGTGCGGGAATTAGGCATCTGCAAGTGGAAGGTCTTCTGACCTTGTGGCCGGGCAAAGCTGCTTTTAAGGTGACAGTTTTATGCTCGAATTAGTATGTACTGCTACCCGCAGAGCAACACTCCAAGGAGTTGAGTAACAGATTAATGTTGCCATCAGATAATTTCTGTATTATGAATTCCCTAACGTCTTCGTCATGAACGAGATAAAACAAGAAAATGACGTGCATCATTTCAAGACCAATAAGTTATTGCTGTAGTTGACCTAACGGCCAATGAAAACCCAGTTCCAAAAAATCACTTCTTTTTCTTGGTTCTGCCCTAATGAATTAATAAGTAAGCATTCCTTTGTTTTTGAAAAAATGACGGTTTCCAGAGCATGAACTGGGGGATCTGATCGTCACAGTTACTGGTTCAAAGATCTTTATCTGACTGTATTTATTGTGAAGTTCCTCGTTCTTCACGTCAAAAAAGATGAAAAAAAAAAATGATTTTTTTTTATAAAATGAATCTTTAATTTGTGGAAGATTTTCAGGTGTACTTAGTAAAAAACAGTCAATTCTTTGTTTTTGAATGAATAAAAGGAACTTCTACCTATTTTTTTTATAATAAAATGACTTTCAAGAAAATCAACTACTCTGAACTTCAGAGAAGTATCACTTTCTTATCATTTTTCAACTGTTAAAAAGAATGTTGAAAGAGGGTCGTTTATCAGAGTAGACAAAATCGGCCATAGACCAACGTGTTGGCCATAAACTCTAGGATTTTTCTCTTATAAATTTTTTGAAAGCGAACAGACAGAAACACGAGCGCAGCAGAAATTCGAGCCGAAAAATTTTTGCGTACGCACGTTTGCTCTCCTTTTACCGCGTTTTCTCGACAATGAACCCTCGATCGCAATTTTAAACGGTGAGTGATGAGGAAAGAAAAAAAATCTGACAGCTTCCCTTCAATCTGGTTTGATCACTCCGCTCAGTCCACGTGTAAAACAAGTTCATCGAGTAATACTTTCGTGTATGCTCATGTTTTTAAAAGGACCATTCTGCTAATCAAATAAACCACCTAGATCGAAGTAGAATGGAGACGTATCTTCGATTCCTTGACTTTAAATTTGATAAAAATTTCGAGCCAATAAGAAGCCTGTTTTTGGCTTGCCCACCTATCAGAAGACGAAACTGATCGACGAAATTTTTCCAATGAAAAATTTATTTTTAAATCAATTAATTATTTTTTTTAATCAAAATAATAAACAAACTTCTCGTATTGAAATAAGCTTATTAGATATTTTTTATTCAAGCAAATTAAGTTATTTATTAGTAAAATTAATAACATTGTAAGATTAATTTTTTCCGGGTTAATATTACCAAAAGATCCACATTTTAGCGGATACAAGGGTTAATTCATCAAGCTGTTGTTATAAAATGAGCGTAAGAAAAAGGGATCAAATTGATCCAAAATTACGAGATTGGGCGCTTAGCTTGAAACTGATTTCTTCATCCAAAAGTACGTGAAATTTATGAAAGGTGCCAATTTTCCAAAACTGCGAATCTGGTGATCCCTCACATTCTCTTCGCATGTTTACATTTACGAATCTGGCACTCGGCTTCGCTCCCGCTTGACTTGAACACTTGCACAAGTCAAGACGCAAGTCCTACTCATTGCCCCCCATCATCATTTAAAATTTCTCCCTCCCTCTTTCCCAATTTGAGTCAGAAAAGAAATTGGCCTTTTTCAGAAAAATCATAATTTCAATAGAACCCAAACCCCTATCCGCTTAGAGCAGATAACATGAAACATATATTTTCAATTGTTTCTCTTGGTAAAGCTTTGTTTGAAGTTCGATTTGCGTCTTATTCATATCTGTGGTTTTCTATCTGACCGTTTCATTCATCTTGGGTCATTTTGGATTTTGTTAGTCCTTGGAATCCAAATAATCTGCTTCTGATGAGAACACTGATTGATTCGGCCGGATGCTAGTAGTTGGAAAAAGGAAATTCCAACTGATGACCCCGGATATAACTCCTCTTTCCCTATGAACCCTAAATTTTGAGACGATAATTACTATTTCCAGCTCCAAGATCGACTTGATAAAAAGAATTTTGACCAAGAAAAATCAATATTTTTGCCAAAATCAGGCCAAATTCGTCAATTTTCGGCGAAAAGTCCAATTTTAAACTACGATTTTGGGGGTGAAGGAGTCGAGATAGACCCCCAAAAAATGAAGCTTCAAAATCGTTTTATGAAAATTCCGAAATTTGATTTTCCGAAAATAGCTGACGGAGGTTTCCTTAAGAGCCAAATTAAAATTATCTAATTTCTATTTCAAGATGGTCTTGTAAAAACTTGTTGCCTGAGTCAGCTTTTTTGAATTAGAAGAAATTAGGTTTGAAAAGTTCAGATATCACACAAATATCTGCATGTTAATTCTCATTTTTGAACAAGTTCTGAGTCATCGAAAATCGCAAAAGTGGTCTTACAGCTCAAATCACCGATTTACCCAAATCGATGATGGTCAAATTTAAAAGGTGCCAATTAAGAACTTATCTTGAAGATTCGAGGACTTTTTTTTCGAAAATCAAGGTCTCGTTTTTTTTGTCGCTCGAACTTAAGTTCCACTCACGTTCAATTTTGAAGACTCGAATTTTGAAATGAGCATCAGCTGGGAGACCATTAGGCTTTCCTTTCAAGGTTTTACGGATTCTAGAGCGGCGAAACTGATCACCTCCGTGGCCAAAAAAAAGAGCAAATAGTATGTCTTTGAAATTCTACAATTGTAAATTTTCGAAAATTCAAACAAAAAAGCGCGCGAGGTGAAATTTTCGCCTTGATGAGAACGATCATTCTTGACGAATTCGTAACTTTCTTCTCAGTAGATTCAAAGGCCTTTCTTCTCAAGGTCAAATCGTCCTTGATCAATGAAACATCATAAAAAGGAGATTCGCCTTAGGGACATTAAACAAAATTCTTTTTATTTCATAAAAATTGATCGGATTTTTTCTATTTGCTTTTAGCTGGCGCGGGCCAGAATTGAGCTCGATTTTTCAAAGAGAAAAAATGTTGACCGAAGTATCAGCTCTAGCAGTTTCCCTTGGTTTCCTCCGCTGGTGGCTGGGACGAGATAAGCATCCGAATGTGCCGCACATTCGTCCAGGAACCGATTTAGCAAAAGATGGACCGTACTATGTTGTCCAGAGCTTTTTGGAGAGTCATAAAAGAGAGCTACCGATGCATTCGTACCCTCTTTTGGAAACGCTGGGAGGACTCTTGAAGATGAACTTGCATATTATCAACGATCCGGTGAAGTCGAAAGAAATTTTTTCAAAAAGTGAAGCTGTTGGGGGCCATTTTGAGTTGACCGGCTGGTGGCAACTTTTAGCGGAATACAGGTTCGAGGCAATTAGGGCCGAATTTCGAAAGGTCATTTAACATCATAAAACATAACTTTATATAGAACAGAGATTTCCGGAGTCTGAGCAAAACACCTTAAATTAAGATTTATTCTGAAAATATGGTTTTTTTTAAAGTAAATAAGATTTGAGAAACTTCCTTGAGATTTACCATATTTTGATAGCTCCATAAAATAATGACTATAAAAGAAACCTTTTATCAACAACAAAATGAGTTCCCTATTTTAGGCGAAAAACAAAAGGTCGAAACTGGGAAACAATGACAAACGAAACCCTCGGCCTCATGCGAGATCATACCCGATCAGACCCAAAAGGAACCAAAATCTCCAAACTCTGTCGCCGCCGATTGATGGAACTTGCATCAAAAAGCAATTCGAGCCAAAATGGGTGGCAAAAGTGGACGCTCAGATTCCATGGGTGGTTGAGACGCTCAAACGAGCTGGAGAAAACGGAACCAAGCCGATCGACACATTTGAATATACGATGCCAGCGGCCTTGACAGTCGTCCTTGATTTCGCTCTCGACATTGATTTGTCGAAGCATACGGATTATAGGGACAGAATCTGCAAGTACGCGAACAATGCCTTGGAAAGCGCTGTCAAATTGGACAAGTACAAACTGTTCTTCATTAACTTGCCGACTTGGCTACGTGCGTGGATACCCTTAAGATTCTGGCCTGATTGGGTTTCTTTTCAACAGGTTAGTGAAATAAGCACCAGAATACAGTTTTATTTTATTTTTATAAATAGTTTTATTTAGTAAAGAAGCTGACAGACCTAATAGAGATTTTTTATTCTCTTGCTGACAGTGCGATTCAGGGACTATACGATGATATTCTTGACTTGCAAGAAATGCACAACAAAAACTGGGTACTTGGAGATGAAAGTGACACTCTTCTTGCAATCCTTCAAACTGATCATGCTCAAGGAAAAATGGAAGAATGGGATGTTATCAATCTTATCCAACAGCTTTGCATGAGTAAGACGATTTTTAAACTGAGAAAGGTTAAATTTTCCTTAGCTGGAGCTGATACAACTGCTTCCGTCGCATCAGGAATCATGATGACTCTCGCTCGATTTCCCGAAAAGCAAGCGAAGCTTTACGGAATTCTCGAATCTCAGGATTTCCGAGCGGATGAGTTCAAAGACTGCCCATATTTAATGGCTGTCATTTACGAAGTTTATCGATACTGCCCCATGATTTACAGAAGCTTGCTTCACAGCATTACGGAAACAACAGAAATTATGGGTAAAAATGACTGTTTTGAATATTTTTTTTATCAAAAAATTAAGGGGAGACGTTTCATAAGGATGAGCTTATTTGCTACAGTATAACAGGGACAAACATGAACGAAAAATATTTCAAGGTGAGAATTTTTTTTTCGATCAAAATCATCGATTTAAAATTTAGGACCCCTGGAAATTCATCCCGGAAAGGCATCTAAATGAACCCGGAGAATTTCAAAAATCTCAATATCAAACTCCATTCAACACTGGGAAGCGATCTTGCCCTGGACAGATTTTGGCCGATATCGAACTGTTTCACTTTATGAAGCATTTCGTCAAGTACGCTCAAGATGTCGCTGCGCAAATATTAACTTATTTTAGGCATTTCAAATTCGAACTCCACCCTGATCACCCAATGCCGGTAGTGGAAACTGAAGAAGGATGGAATAACTTTTGGACAAGGGATCCTCACTATGCGCCGATGCATCATTTTCTTCAGCCGAAAGAACGAAAATTCCTGCTTGTTCCTCGGGATGAATAATTATTTATTTTATTGAATCTTTTTATCTGTACAAATACGCACCATAATACAGTGATAAATAATATTTTTTTAAAACCGTTTCACTGTATGATTCATAAGTGGTTTCTGGGGACGTCTTGAAGGCTCCCTCATTGAACCCATATGATTAACTTTTATGGGTGTCTTGCCGCCTTGTGCCGCCCAGTCCCTACCAATTTGGTCTTGTCGGAAGAAATCATGATTTTCTAAATGCAAGCTTCTGAGGAAAAATGTTTGTTTTTGGAAAAAATAAGTCAAAATGAACCGAAGAATTGAAATTCTATTTGAATTGGGTCAATCAGATAGCACATGAATATCCACTGCATTAAAAAGGTAACAGCAGTTCCTTGAATTGGCAAGAGTAACTTCATGACATCAGGTCCTCGATGGACAAGAGATGCTCGAATCATTAAATATTTGATGCGCCGCGCTTATAAAAGATCGCAGATAAAATATTGCCAAAAAAGTTTGTTCGCCGAAAAAATGCTCTTTTTTCTTTTCAACCTTTTATTTTGCAATTTTTGCTCTGGAATGACTCCTGAAATGGTAGTTTAAAATTTAGTTCTTTTATTTTTCACTATTTAAACTTCAGTTTTTGACCTCTCGGGACATTCCGGCCATGGGAATCCAGGATTATCTTATGGCACTACAACTCGCTAAAGAAAAACAAACGGGGCTACAAAACGATGAATCAGCAAAATTTGATGACTTTCTCAACTTCAAACTGTAATTTTGGAAAACAATAAAAACACTTAGATCGAGTTGAATTCGTATTATTTTATTTTGAACTTTTTGAACAAGGAAAGAAATCAAGGAAGAGTACAGTTAATTTTAAAAATGAACGCCGGTTTCCATAAGCTTTGTTGGGAGGCGGGCAGTTTTGCTCAAGAAAGCGAGCTTGTTTCGTGGAAGTTTCTTGGAGCATCGGACTCGGAAGCTTCTGTTGCTGGCGGTGAGTTTGCAGTCGGAGTTATCGGCGAGATTGAAGGTGAAGAACTTGTCGCCGAGGGATTCTTGGTGAAAAGCGACGGCATTTTCTTGATGGTTTGTTGCTCGGAGCTTTCCAGATCGAGACATGGTTACGTAATAACCAGTGAGGGGCTGTCGGATGACGACTCCATTCGAGTTGTATTTCAATTCGAAGATTGAGGAGAGTTCTTTGTTGTTGGACGTTGGGGTCACATGACCGCGGCGGTTGAGGTTCAAGAATTTGCCAGACTTGGAGTAGAGCTGGACGGTTTGGGCGTTTTTGATTGTTCGGGCGCTGGAGAAAGCGAGGAGGATTGAGAGAAGAGAGAACATTTTCTTTGTGAGTTTTCTGTTTGTTGTGTTCGTTTTGAATGAAAGTGGGAGGAACCGCGCAGTTATATAGTAAAGGGTGGCGGTAGGGAGTGAGCGCGGGGGATTTGAACCAGGTGGTGCGCGCGGCGGGGAGGAGATGAGCAGATGGCGGGATGAAAGGGGGAGTTCAGAAGGGATAATCATGGACATGGCGACCTAATCAAAGATCAATGCAAGAGTATTTTCTTCAAGCTATAAAGAAATATTCTATTTTGATTTTGAAAATAAACTGTAAAAACTGTAAAACTGTTAATTTACTGTATCACGCTTTGTCCCAACTTCAGTTCTACTGTATCATGTCAAATAATTCGAAACTTCTGGCTTTAAATGAACATATTGAGAATTATAGACCAGCAAGTCTGCTAATGAAGCAGATTTTTCAATAATAAGGTTAATTATGTTAGATTCCTAAAGAACGTCGTATGCTTAGGCATAACGCACAAAAAAATCAACTTAGTGTAAATCTTCTTTATCAATATTTTTATTGTAAACGAGGAAGCTATCCTTGACCACAATGTTTTGTGAGCTCTCAAATCTGGAGCTCATTTCATTATTCAAACCATGCTCTTGAATTTGGCAGGTCAACAAAACATGAATGAACTTAAGAAATCTGAATATTACACGAAAGAACAAGCTTTCCATCTGAAATTCTGATTGCGATCAACAGGAAATCCTCAAAATGCTCGAAATCGACGACAATCAGGAGCTAGATCAAATTTTGACAACGGATAACATTATCGGAAATCCACCATTTTCCACCTTTCTCGACTCTCTGGAAAATTAAAAATTTCAAGTCGTGATTTTGTCGAGATCTTTAATCAAAATATCGAGCAAGCCGGATGGAGGATCAGACAGCTTGGAATTAAAGACAGCTGAGTCGCAATCAAGCAGGCTGCTGGCGGCAAAGTCAAGGGTCAAAGGAGAATGTCATTAGCGGCGCTAGAAAGGGATCAATAGCTAGGTAGGATGCTCATGATCAAATATTGTATTTCGAAAGTTTGTCTGATACCCTTCTTTTTGCGTATTCAAAGTTACAATTTTGATAATTGTTAATTCAGCTGGAATTCGAAGTAAGAAGCCGATGATGGACCAAATAATGAGGGTGATTGAGAAGGAAAGAAAAAACGGAGGACGGAGTTTTTTCTTTAATTTTGACAATGATCGAAATGCAATTTAATAAAATCCGAATATATTTTATACTCGACAGGAGAAAAAGTGATCAGGGGAAAATCATTATCGCTGTCATTTAATAGACGATTCTTTTTCAGGAGGTCATGATCTCCCATGTACGTCTCCAATCATCTCTGTTGAACCGTTTCCTGAGCCATCTGCCGATGAAGTCGCTTGCGTCTTCCTGGCCGTACTTGACGAGGGCGCAGATGAAAGCCATGGACTTGATGAATTCATCAAAAGATATTTGTCCATCGAGATTCTCGTCCAACTCACTCATGAGTTTAGTTGCAACTTCTTCAGAAGCGAACATCTCGTGCTGTTCTTAAATAAAACCGTTATGTAAAGCATTTTTTTAATCGCTTACCTTCACCCATCATCCTCATGAGCTCTTCTTTCGAAAGCATTTTGTCCTCGCCGGCATGCTCGTCGAAAATCGCAATGATTCCCCTCATCAAATCGACAATCTTCGTCATTTTCTTGGCGTTTCACTGTCTAAAAAGTGAATGAACTTAAGCGGAAACGGTCAATTTTATATCATAAGTGCTTCGGGTATTAATCACAATCTCAACCTTCAGTGGGGTTTTTCCATTAGCTCTCACCATTTTTCAACGAAAAAGATGAGTCCAGAATCTTCGATCGCTAATAACTTATTAGTAATAAGTAGCATAACAACTCCAAACCTTTTCCACCACCGCCTGCTCAGAACAATTCTTCAAGAGTCCGTCTGCGAACTCGGCCTTGAGAAGAAAAAAACAACAAAAAAGACGCTACCGGTCGTCCGGAGCGCGACGTCTGCTTCTGAAGCGAAACTTTTGAAACCCAAATCGCCGTTTGCCCAACTTTGGGAAACGGGGATCTTTGGCAAACGGCGATGTAAACCAGTTTATATTGATTGATAATAAAACATTATTTGGCTTCTCCAATGTCAATCCTGGCTTTTTCTAAGCCAATCCTGGCTTCACCAACATCAACCATGTCTTCTCCAATATCATCGATATCTGACAATAGACAATATTTGAAGGGGAACTAATACTGCACTTGTCAATTCAGATACTTCAGTAGGCAACATATTTAAGTTGATGAGCCGGAAGTTACCCAAAAAAGGTGTTTGGAATAAAAATAGACTGAAAAATAACTCTTCGTATATCTTTACGCGTAGACCGGAAAGAAACGGCAAAGGAATGCTCAAAACGGTATCAATATTGATAAAACGGTAGTTTGAATTCATACTTTGATTATCCGAGAATATTTTGTAACTTTGCTCGATTTCGAAGATAGGAGTCCGTTATGTAGAGAAAAAAATGGACAATAAAAAACGAAATTATTTTATTCAAATTACTTTCTGAAAGTTAATGTTTTCGCCGTTCTGACGGAATATCCAATTTGATCATCATTTGATCGTCGTTTTCGTGAACTGCAGTTAGGGTCTGTCGAGCAAATTGAGTCAGAATCCCCACCATCGCAGATAACAACCTAAAAAAAAAAGTTAATCAAAGAAAAAGTTTTTGATTTTCAAACATCGCAAGAGAAGTTCAGCTCAGTGTCGTCATCAGAATTGGGAAAAAGGAAGGAAGTGAAACTGAATCGAACTTGTTCAGCGTCGGCGAAATTTTCCATAGACGCAATGATATTTGGACATTGGTCTTCAATCAACTTGAATTCGGCACCGATCGAGGGATCGCTCACGGTACAGGACTTTTCAAAAAAGGTTAAATTTTCAAAGATGAGTTAATAATCACCTCGACCGTGAAGACGAGTCCGCTAACGGGGACCATGTTCTCTACAGCGACGTAGATAGTGTTTCCAACAGCGATGACAGCGTTCTCGACATCAAGGAGAGTATCGTAACTATCATCGGTGTAGAACTGGAGTCCATATGAGAAAAAGGCTGTATCGGGCTGCGCATCACCAAAGTCGAATGAGGCGGAGACAAGACCCGCATCGACGGATTGATTAAAATTGACGTCTTCGTAGAAAGTGGAGAACGTGCACTCAAAGGACATGGTGATCGGTCGAGAAACGATTCGTCTGTCTCGAATACCCGGACCGGCCAGCAGCTTGTTGGAGAAGACAATTGTATCATCATCGCTGTTAACTGTATATTCAGCGCCGCACTCGTCGAGTCCAGCTGAGAGGTGGTAGTTACCATCGCTATCGCTGGTAGCGGCACAGGAACTGTCAATGAGCGTTATTGAACTTGCCAGGTCGACGACGCAGGGATCAACCGTGATCGCCATGTCTGTCGAGCTACAGGAGACAGTAGCTTTGCCAGCTTCGGGCAAACAAGTCATGTTATCGGCTGTGAGAACCCAGCAAGTAGGGCAAATGCAAGTCCCAGCTTTGCAACTGTGAGAGCATCCTCCATTATTGCCATCTTTGCAATCAACCGCTAGAATTTCATTACGAAGAATCCAGATTTTATTTCTCTTACCGAAAGAAACACTCGCCAAAAATGCAAAAATTTTCATATTTTTTTCTCTCTCTTCTGAAGCAAAAATTAAAAAACTAATGGTGCTTTGTTTCGAATTCCTAAGTTTCTGAATGCTTCAACCTCTTATTAACCCCTCGGAGATGCGCCACCATGATGCGCGGAAAAGGATTGGGAAACTAGAAAGCGCGATAAGGAAGAACTCTGCCGTAAGTGATGAAATATGGAAACAACGCTCTGTTTTGTTTTCAGAATCGTTGGAAGAACCAATCTCGTGAAAGATAAGAGGAGAATAAGATTATTTTAAATTTTATATAGCCGATTTATTGCTAAAGAATTTGCCTCACAGTTGACCGATATTTTTGTTTAGATCTATTTATTTGTTTGTTGCGAGATGATTGTATGAATGTCAATCTGAGCATGTTCGGTTTTTTCTTGCTTCTTTTTTCCTCGCTCAGATCGGGGAATGATCGTCATTGGAGATGAAGGACAGTTGAAAAGAAAAGGACAGTAAAGTTGATTTACTTTCTGAAAGTAACCTTTTTCGATGCTGTGAAAGTATAAGCTTCCTCGGCACTAGCGGATCGTCGCTTTCGGGCGGTGCAGCCGGGGTCGGTGGAACAAACGGTATCGGCGGCGGAGCTGTCGCAGACGACGACCTAGGAAAAAGTTGAGAGGGGAAAAGAGTGAGTAAGTTACCTCGCAAGAGAAGTTCAAGACGGACTCTTCGCCGGAGCCTGGGAAGAGAAAGGACATGAAGCTGAATCGAACTTGCTCGGCATCGGACAAGTTGTCGACTGCGCCGCTGACGATGGAGTTGGGGCACTGACCGTCGATGAGAGCGAATTCAGCTCCGATGGAATCGTCGGTGATGGTGCAGGACTTAGAAAGATATAAAAGGATAAACAAGAGTATATTTTATACCTCGATGGTGAAAACGAGACCATCAACAGGGACGAGGTTCTCGATAGCGGCGTAGATTGTGTTACCGACGACGACAACGTCGTTCTCGACATCAAAGACGGTATCGTAGCTGTCATCAGTGTAGAACTCGAGGCCATAGGAGAAGAAAGCGGCATCGGGCTGCTCATCACCGAAGTCGAATGAGACATCGACGAGGCCGGCGTCAGCGGTGTAGTTGAGCTGGACGTCTTCGTAGTAGGTAGAGAACTCGCACTCAAAGGCCATGGCGAGTGGTCGGGAGACTATGATGCCGTCTCGGAGACCGGCGCCAGCGATGAGCTTGTTGGAGAAGACAACGTTGTCCTGATCAGCGTTGACGACGTATTCGGTGCCGCACTCGTCGAGAGCAGTGGCGAGTTTGTAGTTGCCATCGTCGTCGGTGACAGCGGCGCATGTGTTGTCAACGAGGGTGATGGAGCTAGCGGGATCGACGACGCATGGTTCGACAGAGATTGACATACCAGCAGAGCTGCAGGAGATGGAGGCTCTGCCGGCTTCGGGCTGGCAGGTCATGTCGTCGTCGGTGAGGACCCAGCAGGTTGGGCACTCGCAGACACCAGATTTGCAACTGTGGGAGCAACCACCGTTGTTGCCATCGTTGCAGTCGACGGCTAGAATGGCGAGTTAGAGAGAGGGGCAGAAAAGAAACATACAGTGCTCTACTGTATCTTTTTTATGCAAAAGGCCGAAAGGAGAATTGGAGGGGATATTCTAAAGAGGATTCCAGAATGAATCCTTTTATCAGAATTCAAAGCTCTAGAGGATTCTAGAACCCCTCCCCTGGAAGTGATACTTGAGCTCAGTTATCTTACCAAGAGCAACACCAGCGCAGATAGCGAAAAGTTTCATCTTTTATCTCTATTTTTGTCGAAAAATTAAAAGCTGAAATACTAAAGCTGCTTTATTTCAAGCTAATGATTTTCCTCACTCTTCCTTGCTTATAAATGAGACCGGAGATGAGCGGCAGAGATGCGAGACTATTTTTGTTTTCAGAAAAAAATTGATTGATTTCAGCATTTTTTTTTTGGAATAACCGTAAAAAACACCTAACAAGAATAATCAAGAATTGAATTTAGAACTCTAAATAGATTATTGAATAATTATTTTAATAGATACAGGTGCAATTTCAAGTCATAGTAGGCAGCAGAATGCAAAAAGTATAATTTAAAAGCCTCCAATTGTAAGCATGTCCATGTCAAATGAATAGTTAAGAATGTCAAAATCGTTTTTGTAGTAGTCATAAATTTTCCAAAGTGTTTCTTTTGGAATTGGTCGAAGTGTTGATCGAACTTTTTCAATGAGTTTGTCTTTTTCTGCAGCGCCGAATCCGCCAGTTTGTTCGTGGAATGTCTCTTCTAGTTCTTTTCTTGTGTCTCAAAGGCTTTTTCAATCACAGAAATTGGGAGATAAGAAACCGAGAATGATCTTTGAAACTTTCCTTTTACATGTAAATCATGACTTCGAAAGAGCACCACCATTTCATCCTTTAGATGCTCCACCTTGAGTACCGTATTAAAATCCGAAGAGCAAGGATCGCACATGTTATGCTGCGGCTGAAAGTGGCGATTTATCGGCTCATCGTGTTCAATCGCGTAAACCATGTAGTTCAAGAAATCCTCAAACGAGATTAGGTGAGTCTCGTGGTCGGACGTTACGAAACGGTCTGAAAGAATTTGTTAGATTTCCCGCATAATTACCAAGAGGCTTATGGTCCGAGTGCCAAAAGTTATGGACCTAAAATCTAGGTCACCTAGATAGCAATGTACACTTCTAAAATTTAATTGGCTCATGCAACAATGCAATACCTAATCAATCAGTATTATTTGTGCTATTTTATTATACCGATGTTGAAATGCCGCATCATTGGCCCGCTCTGAAGCACATTTTCCCTCAGCAGCTTGTCATTCCACGAAGAAATAAGTCTGACAAAGGGATGCCTTGCAATCAAAACCGTTGAATTCTTCTTCTCTTGAGTATCTCCGACGAATCTCCGATTGTCTTCGGAGTCGGAAATCACCACGTCGTGGATGTGTTTTACATATTGCGACGCGCATTTCCATGGAACGCATATTCGCAAGCCGCTCTCTAAAATTTTTGTTTTGGCATTTAAATGGCGCATCTTTTATGTGTCAGACGAATCAGACACGTGACTTTCAGACCATGAACTTTCAAAATCCTGAAAGAGAGCTGCAAATTAAGGGGGGGGGTCGACGAGAATTTTTTCAGGGGTGATCGTTATTTCGCTTATACGCATAGCCTGGATATGAATCTTATATTTTTGGAATCTAAAGATCCTCTCGAATCTGTTGAGCCTAAAATTATTTGATGAAAATTAGATTTAGGGGGTGAAATGAACAAAATTGTAAAAAAATTGACCATTTTTGGTGCATTTTCGCGAAAATGGCCCAACTTTGACGGCATTTTTGACCGACTTTTTCTGGTCAAAATTTTTTTAGTTTTCGCCGCCTTATTTTATCAACCCTTTTCTATCCACCAGGAAAATCAGATTTAGCCTATCTAATCAGGTTTTCTCGCATTTTTGGTCACGGAAATCCCGATTCTCGTCGACCCCTCCTTAAGCTATCGAAAATTTTTGAAAAACCTGCTTCTCTCATGATTTACCTTCAAATCTGACGATAGCATTATGATTTCCAGTAAAGCTCCTCGGCCTGGGGGTTCGATGAAAATCTCTAGTGCACGTTTCTCTCAAAATATCGGCTCGTTTTTCTAAAACTTCCAATCCAGTTTTTCCCTTGGCAAAAGGCAAAAACACCAGAAGCCGCATTTTTCCTGTCAGGATTTAAAAATTAGAAGCGTGCGGGATAGAATCTTCCGAATATTTAGAAAGAACTCTGCCTCTGGGCAATTTCGGATAGTAACATTAAATTATGAACTTCTGATTTTTCTTTCTCTGCGTCTTTTTTTATTTTTTTCGTTAAAAAACCGGCAATTTGGTGATTGAAACATGAGAAACAGAACTAAAGCAGTCTGCTTAAAACGGCTTACTTGCTCAAGTTAAAAAATATTTTGCTCAATGGACGATAATAATTTTCGGGATGAAGAAGATGATTTTATCAAAAATGTGCTTGTATTTTCATTACAGAAAGAAAGTGCAGTGCAAAAATAAAAAGTTTTTTCTTCTACAAAAATATTTTTTCTTCAAAGAAGATTTTTAGTCGGAGTCTAAGTTTGTTATGAGATCCAGCAGTTCCGGATAAGAAATGTCCGACGCAAGAGATGTATGATCAGAGTCGTAGTCGTCCACAAATGGATCTTGAGGGTCGAAGGGCTGGGCATCTTCGATCTGGTTTTCGACAAGTGTTTCGATGAATTTATCTTCTTGCTGCGAAGTTGAGACTCTTTGCTGGCCGTTTTCGAGGATTTCAGTAGTTTTGCCCATTGAGACTTCGTGAATTATAACCACTGCTTCTGGTTCTGGGTCATTCGCTGGTTCGGACGCTGGTTCAGGTTCGAAAGAGGGTTCGGGTTTTGAATCAGGGATTTTCGGCGAGTTTGGAGACGAAATGAGGGTTTCAGAAGCCTCGGGTGATTTTTCTTTCGATGGAATTTCCGGTGAATTTGAAGTAGATTCGAGAACTTCTTCTTTTGGACTTTCGACCATTTCTCTTTCTTCTGATTTTTCAATTTTCGAATCTTCCAACTCCGTTTCTTCGGCTTGGTTTTCCTCAATCTCCTGCTGAGACCGCATCCGCTTCTTTTCTTCGATCTCTGCGAGTTTCGCGGCTTTACATAGGATAATTCAAAGATCCTCTTTTTTATTAATATTTAAGAGCGATCTTTTTGTTTTATAATCCGGTCCTGCATCTTGCTGAGCGAGGTCTCGAGCAACTTTGTCCCCGTACAATTCGGCTTGTTCTTTTCGAATCCTGAAAAAGAGGGGTAAAATTAAGGGTGTCAATTCTTTGTTTTCCATTTGATAAATCCTAAGGAAATATCACGGACTTGCTAGAAAATTAGTTAGAGTGAGTTAGTTTAGCTATTTTTGCTTTGTGAGTGAATTTGTATCTCAACCTTTTTCCAGATTTTACAGCGCTAAAAAATTGTTAAAAAAACGTGCCAAAATATTTTTCTTTCTTACATCCAGTCTTCAAAAGACAGTCCTTGTTGTCTTCGTTCTCGTTCCTCTTCTGCTCGTTTTTGCTCCTCCCTCCTTTATCAACATTAAAAAGAGAGATCTAAAAGGGTGTACTTGATTTGGCGAAGGACGCGTTGAAGCTGCTTCTGCTGGTCGTTCTTTTTCTCGAGCCAGGCGTCGAAAGACAGTTGATTCTCGCTTGTCGTATTTCGCTTATGAGCTTCGTATCTGTCCTTGTTTTCTTGTGCTGTTGCTTTTTGCCGTTGCTCAAGCTTTTTGTTCAGCCATTCTAGATAAAGTTCAGCCCATTCAGAATCGAGATAACCGTCTATTAGAAATAACTACTGCACCTTTGAATTTTTCCTCTGCCATCATTTGCCTCATCTCATCATTTTTCTTTTTCGTTTCTTCTTGCGACTCCTGGTGATTTGGATTTGAGGACCTTTGTTCATTTTGCTTTCTGGCTAGCCATTCTTCGAACGCGATGCCATTTCCGTCATATTTTCTTGGCTTATGAACTTCACTGTAGATCGGTGTGGGTCGCGAATTTTGAGTCGAATTCGGTTGAGTTTTCGGTCGCGGTCTTAATTTTTTATTCAAAATTTTGACAAATAAGAGTGAATACCTTTCAGAGTAAGACCCAGGCTCAAACATTCTCTTCTTGTTTTCATACCTGAAAAGACTCTTACCAACAATTTGAATATCCTTCAAACTCATCATTTCAATGCGTTGAGCTCATATTTGAACAAAAATTCTACACACAATGAATTCTGTGAATGCCGATAAATCTGTGATTTCAACAAGCACTGATCAAATAGAAAACAGAAATACCATTTGAGATCTCTTTCCGGCGGAGGAGAGGGAGTCAAGCGACGCAGCTTGACGTTTTTCTTTGCCTTGACCCATTGTTGGTAAGCTGCTTCGGCTTCGGCACGGCGTTTTTCTTCGGCTTCTTTTTTTTGACGTTCTTGTTCCAGGAGATCTAAGAATTATCAAATGTTCAACAGCGAATTTTGCCCGATTCCAAGTTGGAATTCCCAACTATAGCTGTAAGAGATGGCGTGTCAAGAATAATTCAGAAAATAGTCGAATGGCTTTAATTCTTAATTGTGAAAATATAAAGGATTTTTATGGTTTTTCAATGAGGACTTACCATGCGAAGTTTTTGCCCTCTGAACCAATTTTGGCCTTGGCCGGGGAACATTTGAAGTACTAGAACTTGTCGGTCTCTGTTGTCGGTTGTTTCCTTGAAGAGTTGTTGGAGGGATAGAAGGTCGCTGGTCTAGCAATTTTGATTCTCCGGCGGCAGGAGTTATTGAAACTCGAAATGATACTTCTGGGTCGGTAAGTTCCGTCTTCGGTTCGGGCGTTTTTTCGCGAGTTTCGGAAACTGGAAGCGTGAATTCCTTATTTCGGGATCTTAAATGTATATCCTTTTTTATGAATAATTTTTTTATTTTAATCAGCTTGCATGCAAATTGTGAATCTTGATTCGTTCGTGAAAAAAACATACTGTAGAAAAGAAAGTCGGTAGACCCAATCCTTTTGCTGGAATCGTTCTTCTGTAAAAGTGACTTCTGGTTCCGAGTTTTCTTCCTTGATTTCATTCGATTTTATTTTATCGGTTTCGAGTTTGATAAATTGATCGACTGAATCGGCTGGTGTTGTCTGGATGGAGATTTGGGGGCTTGAAAAGTTCAGCAAATCGGATACGCTTATTGCCAAGGCTCTCTGTAAATTTAAATTGACTTTTCTTAAGGTTTTTCTGCTGAAAACTGACAAAAATGAATGTACCTCCCTGCTGGAGAAAATTCTGTCCAAGATATCCAGCGTACTCTTTTTCCTGCTCTTCATTTTCTCCCACAATCTCTTTGAAAATCTGCGCTAGAATTCCTCTCCCATCAGAGGGGAACCCAAATATATCTCTGTGTAAATTATCATTGTGACACTCAGTCTTTTGTCTGAATGTATTTCGCCTTTTCTGACGAGCAAATTTATATTTGACAGCCATCAACAGTCATCAATAGAAAAGCTCAATTTATTCAGACTGGTGTACCCAGCTCTCGGGAAAACGAATACTGTTCTTGGAGAAAGTGGTGATTGAAGTGGGCGGTATTGTTAGTAAAAAGAAAAAGTGAAGTGGGTGAATAGATACAAGAGCGAGAGCGGCGGAAAAAAATGCTGAACCTGGCCTTGGTGGTTTTTCCGCGATTGTTATTTTCGGCCTTGACGAGCTAAAAAATCTTTAAAATTTTGAATAAAAAGTATTTTGCTGAATCAACATTGATTATAAACCTGAAGGTAACATCATCATCCTCATTATCATGCACTTTTAAGAGGTTGAAATTGATTCTTTCTTCCCTTGTCTGTAATTCATGCGAAGTAGATTTCTCTTCATCACTTTCTTTGAAAGATGAAGAAGAAACAAAAACTGATTTTCGATATTTTCTATGGTACCGGTTATTGTCTTCTTCGTCGTCCGCGAATGAAATGGACCGCTGTTTCTTGTTTTCAGAATCGGACTCAGACAGATCGTCATTCTGAGTGAGAAAGAAAGGGTCTTCTGATTTTGTGTTTTGGACGATTTCGTCGATTCCTTCTGGTCGAGAAAGGGAAAATTTTGTTTTTCGAAACTTGATTTTTTCTTGATCTTCTTCTTGCTCCTCGCTCATGAAAGAAACGCCTTTTTCTTCCCTCACTTGCGGTTCTTCAACTTTCTTGGTCTTTTCTATCAGCTGATCAAGTCCTTCCGGTCGATTTCTCGAGAATTTTGTCTTTCTGAACCTCGATTTTTCTGGTCTTTCATCTTCGCTTTCGTCTTCACTGGCGAAGCAAACGCCTTTGGATACTTTGGGTTCAGGAGTTCTATCCACGGATTTGACAAGTTCGTCCAGGCCGTCTGGACGATTGAGGGAGAATTTCGTCTTGCGAAAGTTCTTTTTCGTTTTTTCGGGCTCATCATTTTCTTCAGGGAAACGAACACGTGATGGAGGGGGATCGACAGTGAGATGATTATTCTGAGATCTTCTGACTGCCTCGTCCAGCTCTGGCGGGCGCTCTCGACTAAATCGCGTTTTGCGATATTCTGTCGATCCTTCGCCTGCGCCAGCTGGAGCGAGTAGTTGGACTCGTTTTGGAGCTTTTTGTTTCTTCGAGGAACTTCTTGGGCGGGAGGTGGAGGAGGGTCGCTCGTAGTTTTTGCCACGAACAAAATCGGATTTTGCAACGGATTCGGTTTTTTCGACATTTGGAATGGCTTCGGAACTTTCTCGCAGCCAGTTTACGACCATTTTTCGTGATTTTTGCTTTAATTAATTGATGAATCTTTTAGTAAGATGGCATTGATAATAATCAAATAAATACATTTGTAGAGAAGGAAGTAAGAAATATTACGAATTCAATGTAATCTGTTACCAAAAAAACAAAAAAAGTAAATTCTAAAAGACTTTTATGGTTTTTCTTAATCCGCTTACTCTTGGAAGTTGCGACGATTTCACAGGCGCCGATTCGACTTTCTCCTTCATTTTCGGCCTCTTCTCCGACCTGTTGCTCCCCGCAGAGCTCTTCTTATCCTCCTTGGGCATCATTACTCCCCCATGTCGGCCATAGTTAAACTGCCCAAGCCAGCACCATCTAGCTGTCTCGTAAAATCCGTTCTTCGTCGCATATTCTTTCGCAGTCAGCCCTTGGTAATCCTTGTGTCCCGCGCCAACCCCAGCCCCAAGGAGCAGGTGAATAAACTCGGTTCTTCCATGATAGGCGGCAAAATGGAGCGTGCTCCTTTCAAACAGCGTCCGTCCGGAAACAGCCGCGCCGCGCTCGATCAATTTGCGAAGGTCATCCAACGAACCGTACTTTACAACCAGAAAAGTGCAAATTTCAGTCGCTACAGAAGATGCGAATTTGGCCAAATAATGAGACAGCTTACCTTCCGGACCCATAGACTGCGATATTGACAAAACTTCCGACCACCGCGCTAGAACCCCTTGATCGACTATCTTTCAAATTGGTTGAATCAGTTAAAAGCTTATTTACTTCTGAACAAAGTATCTACTTATACACAAATTTTCCTGTTCACGGCTGGTTTTTTCATTGCGAACCCTATAGCTGCCCTAGATATTGACCTTGATAACAAATGGCCGTAGAAAAGTAATTTTCTGGAAGATGGCGCGCTTCATGAATAAAAGATGCCTTCGAGGAGAGATTTCAACCAAAAAATGATATTGTAGAAAATTTTCAAAATGCTTATGGCAAAGTACCAACGAAAATAAACTGAAACAAAACTTCCCTTTTTGTATGAATGTGTGACGTTGAAATAATGATCACATGATAGCGTATATAATATACTTAATAATTATCCGTCTACCCTCTTTAATCAAGATGTTATATCCTCAACCTTTCCTGAGCCCATCCAGGATGAACACTAGCCGTCAATAGAGCCCCATTTTTGAGCTCCCTTCCAAACTCCAACTCTCCGCTGACAGAAATTTTTTCCATGCCTGAAATTCAGTTGCTGATTTGGCTTGTGTATTTTACGAGAATTATCAAGTGGTATAAACAGCTTTTGATGGCCAGTGCAAACAAGGCCGGACACTTTTGATTTCAAAAGTCACGCTTTTGTGGAACCAAGCTTATCTTCTTTGGGCCAGGCTCAAGAAAGAAAGGAAGCCCGTTTTATTTTATAAAAACAGTTTTTTGATGAAACCATTGATTTCGCAAAAACATGGTTATTTGCTTCCATGGACAGATTTTCTGTTATCGGCTTTGATAAAGCTTGCCATAATCTTGCCCGGAACTTGTCTGGTGTTCAAATGTAATCTTTTTTCAAAACGGAAAATTTGCAGATGGCTTTTACCTGGATTTAAAAGCTCCAGAAGCTGAGCAGGAACAGCGCTTTTGAGCTCAATTTCCGCCAACAAATCTGCGACTTTGACATTTTTCGCGAGCTCACGAATCTTTTTTTGGAATTGTCAAATTTACTTTTGAATTATAAAAATTTAAAAGCCGCAAAA
Organism: Oikopleura dioica; assembly: GCF_907165135.1. Taxonomy (NCBI): domain Eukaryota; kingdom Metazoa; phylum Chordata; class Appendicularia; order Copelata; family Oikopleuridae; genus Oikopleura; species Oikopleura dioica. Next base: position 1,199,754 of record NC_137293.1, on the reverse strand, counting down.
ACACGCTTTTATCTTTTAATTTTCTTTCTAGATTATTCTTCAGTAAAGCCTTCTGTATAAGAATATATTTCTTCTTGAATAATTATTATGATAAAATTCTTCGGAAAGTTTATTTGCGTTCCATGTCACGATTTTTTTTTGACAAAAATATTTATAGACTAAATATTTTATGAAAAAATCGATAATTTTTCGAATTCAAAATGTTTTTTTTTCGGACAAAACCAATTTATGGAAGAGAATTTTTGGATGACCAATAAGATTGCTGTATTTGGCCTACTGACCAATCAAAACCCTAACCCATAAAATCACCTCCATAAATTGGTTAAACCTCTCTTTTTCTTAATAAATTTCCGGATCAGTTTTTTCGTAAAATTTTTTGATGAAATGAGTTTTTAAATTCCGTCCCGAAATGGAAAGTGAGCCGACAGAAAATCGAATATGCAGCGAATTAGATTCGAGCATAATTCTTCTTTCGCTAATCGGGATCTTCTAACGCCTTTATAACGCCTTTTCTTTATTTTTTATTCTTTCTCTCTCTCATAATCGGTTTCCGAAAAGTGGCATAATCATAATCCGCCTCTCTGTCTTTTAAAGATTTGGCTTTGATTGAACAAAGCGGTGTAAGAAGTAGAAAGTCTTCTTGTATTTAGTTAATTTACCTGGAAACGGAGCGCGTATCCTTTATTTATCTATCGTAACGTCATTCTGCTGCTAACTCGTATCTCAGATTTGTTCAACTCAAAGAACAACGAGATAATGGTCGAGTTTTTTATTTGAAATCTCAAACTTCAAATCAAACATTTGATAATTTGAAAATTTCATTTCTAAGGACCCCCGTCAGCTTTTTCCTTCGAAAAATGGAAATTTTAAAAAACACCAAATTGTTGGTATGTAATGCGTCCGGAGGTTAAACTTAATAACTTGATATGAGGAATTTTTGACAGAGAAAAATCAATATTTTTGCCAAAAGTAGGGCAAATTCGTCAATTTTCAGCGAAAGTTCTAATTTTCAAATATGATTTTGGGAGTGAAGGAGTCGAGATTGACCCTAAAAAATACAGCCTGAAAGTCGTTTTTTTGACCCGTAGAATCCATTTCAGGTGTAAAAATTTAAAAATTCCGAGATTTAATTTAAAAAAACTGACGGGGGAAGGGGTCCTTAGGACAAAAATTTAATAATTATATGTTCTTTTTGTGAAAGAATTCCAGAGTAACTCTTCTTCAAGGAAAAAATGTGGTCTAATGTCATCGAGGGTCAAGTTTTTACTGTTTTTTGAGCGTCACTAATTTTCGGTTAGCAGGGAAATTGATGTTGAACGCGCTTTTTTCATGCAGTCGAGCTTTTTAATTTTAGATTTTAGAGGTAGTACGTGGTAATTCGTCGTATTCAATTGTTCGACCTCGACGAATAGGTCTGTTTTTTATCTTCAATCTGTCGGGATTGACCCCGACGAATGACTGTTATTTCATCTTTCATTTATCGGGGCGACCCCGACGAATTACCACAGATTACGATTCTACAGTTTATAAGGAGAGCTCCTAGAAAATCGGATGATGGATGTGTACCCCTTAATGAATACCTACTTTATACAGTCGAATTAAAGTGCCCCTATGAATTAAGTAGAGAGTTCCTAGCCCGAACCAATTTTTATCTTGCTCCTCCCATCCGGCCTCCACTTTTACGCTGTGTCTAATAAGTCCTCCAGACCCTTCTTAAAAAGGCCCCATCAGACAAATCGCAAGTGATGGAGCTGCTTATCTCTATTTGCGGTCAATCTTTATCGCTCACCTCTCGAATTGGATTCGGATTTGAGTTTGTCACACGTCGTGCTCCTCGTTTTTTTTCGGCGGAGCCTCGACCCCTGCCGAGTCGTGATAACGCCGTTTATCAACAGTAAAGAGCTGTGCTTTGGAGAACCAAGTGGATTAGCTTTTTATCGAAAGGGATTTTAAATTCGAAATCATGAGGATTTGGAAAAATAGGCCTTTTAGAAAGGTCGTTTACTTAGGTTCACCTGATTTAATTTTTGTCGGTCAAAATTTCGCCGAATAATATGGTAAAGCGTGTTCTAATTTTCATGGTCTTATTTGATAATCAACGAGACAGCGTTGTAGAAATACGTAAGCGAGCGCCAAGGTTCACCGCTGTTTGAGCAAAAATGATCTGCTTTCTAAGTTCATGAGTAAATCCATCTTATCCAAAGTATTATCCAATTACGGGTGATCATGACCTGGCCATGCACTATTCCGTCCAGCTGAAGCATAGACAATGTAAACTTGTGAGAGGCAATAATGAAGCCTCCATCAAGAATCGTGAAAATGAACGTGAGAATTTATAACATTAAAGTTTCTCCATGTTGTCTAAAGAACCCAAAAAGACAAAATTTTGAATAAATAAATCTTGATGGAGGGATCATACTTTTGAAATATAACTGCACAAAGAGTAGTCCTTTCCAATAGCCCCTTTATTACCACCCATATCAACGTCCGTCTAGGAGGCATTTAAAATGTCTTCAAATCCTTCTGTAAGAAAAAAGCCGGAAAAACCATTTCTGTTATCGTCTCCCGCCGAGTCTGCTAGTGATAATAGCGCTACGCACGTTTCATCGACATCTTGCGCGCTCAATAGCGCCTGGGTTGATCCCTTTATCGCTCACCAAAATGAACGATATAAAAGTCCGTCTTTGCGTTTTTTCCTCTTCATATTCGAGAAAACATTTTTTGAATTTTTTCAAGAGAGAAAAGAAAAGAATGAAAAGTTTCGCTCTTCTTCCACGTAAGATTTCCCCCATCCGACGGCTCTAGAATTTCTCTTTTCAGTTCTATCAGAATCATCGCCGATTGCAACTTTAAAACCTCTGGGATCAGGAGGCTTCGGAAGCTACAATCCGAGAATGAAGAAGATTCTTTCCCAGAGCGTCAGTTTTAACAGCAAAGAAGGAAAGAACTCAGAAGAAAAATTCAAAGTGCACATTAATTCGAAAGAATGTTCTAGCGATGATCGATTTTTCTGTGAAGGAAGAGTTTTTCAAAACCATAAAATTTCTAAAAAAATAACAGTTTAGGTTTTTTTAACTCACTCAATTTAGCGATAGAATCGAGCTAAGAGTGTCAAGTGTAGTATTTACGGACAAGTGCCTTGATATTCATTTAAAAAATCTTAAAAACTTAAAAAAGATGAAATCTGCGGCGAATGGAAGTGCCCAGCAAAACGAACAGAATTCTCTCAATGTGTTCTCGAACTCACCCACCCCGAAAAAGCCCATTTCAATCCGGCCCAAAAAGTCAGGCGATCTTGCCAGTGCCACATGAATTCGATGGGTTTTAGACTCTTCACGGGTTGCAAATGGCGCAGGAACGTGTTTGCAATCGTAATCGTGATTTGATTTGATTGAACTTATGTTTATTAGGCTTTTGTTTTGTAAACACAGTGATAAGTGATAAGCTTCAGCCAAGACCGACGACAACAGTTGCTCCTACAACAACAACAACGCCTATTTCAACATCAACATCAACCACATCAACTTCAACGACAACGACTTCAACCACCACATCAACCACAACATCAACGACAACATCAACGACAACCACAACAACATCGACAACAGCATCAACAACGTCGACAACTACTACGAGTTCAACCACAGCAGAATTGACAACACCAAGGCTTCTTTTCGACCAAGAACTCGACGAAATCCAAAGATACGAGGAGGAACCAGAAGAAGATGATGATGATGATATTCCACAAATTTCAACAAATCATGACGAGATTTTCATAGGTATGATGCTACCAGGGGTGTAAATATCAGCCGAAATCCTACAACGTGTATAATATATAGCTAAATTATATCAATGATAGACCGCATTTTTTCAATTTCCTATCGATAACTTTGATTTCTGAGTTATGGTTCTTGCCAAATTCGATTTTTTCTTCAGATGAGTTTGCCCGATGCGGTCGAGATATTCCACCACTGGCCCATCTCACATGTAACATCTTCGACTCGACCCGCGCGTGCAGCGTCACGTGTCCGAATGTTTTCGAGACGAACACGTGCGAGTGTCACAACGGCTACTGCTTCTGGAACGCGCCATTTAGCCAATTTTGCTACCACTACCGACATAAAGAAGAGATCTCAAAAGGAAGTCTTTCCAGCTTTGAGATAAGAGGTGCACAATATCCTGACTTTCCAGCGCCAGAATCGAGATCAAAAACTTCAAACGGTAAAAAATCATCATTTTTCTCCAATTTAAAATCAAACTGTAGATGGCGTTTATGTACAAGCATTCGACCTTTTCCAACAAATGCAGAAAATGATGTACGAAAGTGGATATTTCAACATTTTTAACTAAAAAGAATTTTTAAAAACTGACGATGAAAAACCCTAACCGGAGTTTTCTCACGAACTGTATTTATTTTCAACCTGTACAATTGAATTTTCTAATAAACAATTTTTTGGTATAACAAATGGAATGTTCAAGGGCTTCAAAGTTGATTGAGTCGGTCGTAGAGAAACAGAACAGCAGTTGATTTTGCGCTGGCGACTTGTTCGTCGGAGGCGATTCCGACATTGGCATCGTCGAAGATTAGCCACTCGTTGTCGCCGGATTTTTCGAAGTAGGTGAAGTGGGGAAGCATGGGCGTTCCATCGGTTCGGGAGATGAAGGAAACTAGAATTAAGAATTGAGATTTTGAAGAACCATAAGTTATAATGTTTTCTTATCTAAATAATTTTTTATATCTTGTATTTATTGAATTATTAGGATCTCTTGCTTCTCATTTGTGATGGGGCTCATGTAGTTTTTTAGAAAGAATTTCTTTTTCTGTCTTACCTAGAGAATACTTTGCTTCTTCAACCGAATTATTCCCGTTTTCATTCGGATTAGCCACCCCTTCATTTTGAACACTTGTCTTCTTGACCTTTTTCTTGATAATTTTCTTCACGATTTTCTTCTTTTTCTTCTTCTCCGGGTTCGTACCGTTGGTAAGAACCGTATCCATGCTCGGCGTACAGCTTGATTTCGTCACTGTCGTATCAAGCGTATCATGCGTCGGATCATTGCTTTTAAGTTGCTCCGATACCGACTGATTTTGATTGCCATTTATAACAGAAGGAAACGTCACCGTCTGAATTAAGGGTACAAAGGAGGATTGAAGTTTTGATAAAGACTTAAAATATATCGATTTTGATATTTATATCAGCAAAAGATTAACCTACGTCATTCTTTTATAAAGCTGCTTACGAAATGAGTTCTTAATTGAACTATCTAAAGAAAGCATCTTGAATAAGTCCAAAGAAACTTACGGGCTGGGAGTCTTCGCATTCACTCTTGAGTGAGTTTTCTGGACTCGTGCAAAAGTCGGTTGGGAGATGCGAATTTTCTTCGGAAATTATCGAAAGGGGGTCGACAAATGGGGTGATTTCTTCTGGAAGACGGCGAAGTTGTTCGGCCATTTTGAGGTTTTCGAGGCTCGAGGCGGTCTGGAATTTTAAGAAAAGAATGATTTGAGAAAAATTTACCACATTTTCTTCAATCTGCCTGTCAATCTGCGACACGGATTCGTTGATAAGTTCATCGATCAGGCTGAGTCTATCATCGGGAATCTCTTGAAGCTCTTCGAGAAGAGATGATTCTCCGCGCGAGTCTTGTTCGTGATAATCGGTCAAATTATCGGTCACGATGTAATCTTAGATGAAAATGGTTATTATTAAGTGTTTTGATTTCTCCGCGCTGGGGTGAGCTCGTGGGTGGGTATTTTTGGGATGTGAACTTATCGTTTACCTGTGTCGTAATCGGTCGTGTTACAGTCTGATATGTTGGCTTATTAGAGTTACTTTTGTAAAAATGGGCATTTTTATACTTTTTAGACAAATCTTAATGCTAAAATTCGAATTTAAAAAAAAAAACGATGTTTTGGATTCACAATTTTAAATCGCAGATTTTAAAAGGATGGTCTTATTTTAAGCCATGCCTGTAGTATCCTCCATACAACCATTTTCATTCACTAGAATATCATTTATCGTTGATTGGTCTGTCAAGTCCAAATCAAGCGTCAGATCTTGGCCGTTTTGACGATTTTCTTCCTTGATCTCAGGCGGCGCAACTATTTCAAGATTTTCCTCAGAAACTGGCTCGATTTCAAGGTCATCCATGAGCTCCATCATGGCTTGAGTCGTCGGACTCGCTGACGAAGCGATATTCTGAAAGCAACTGTTGTAGAAAACACTCTAGGTCTATCATCTCACATCTCTCGGAGTCTCCAATTTCTTCGCGATTTTCATCGGACGAGGAATCGTCGTCGAGGTCGATTTCCGACCCTCCAATCGCTCCACCATTTCGGTGACGAAATCTGTCGTTGGGTTTCGTTTCTCTTTTGCCATTTGCCTCATTAGCTCTTGTCCTTCACGTTGGAGCGCGGTCAGCTCGGACTTGACTTTTTCGGCTTGGCGGGTTACTGTTTCTTCTGTAACGACTTGTTCGGTGTCATCTTCGTAGATGGGAGAGTCCCAGTTGTTGAATGCCCAGTCGGCGGAGCGCTCGATGTCGCCTCGGCAAATTCTGAAGAAACCATAAGTATACTTGATTTATGTTCGATTTATAATTTTGAATATATCAAAAATCGAATTGATTTAGAAACATTCTGCAACAATTTCACGCCAACGAGAAACCTTTTTTTATTTCTTACCTTAGAGCTTTTTTAGCAAGACCAGTCGGAATGCCGAAAGATTCGAGAAGCGCCACACTTTCTGGATCAAAGACAAACTCGGCATATTCTCTTTGTCGTCTTTCGAATTCTTCCTCTGTGAATTGTCTTGCTTCGCGGCTGAGGGTGATCTTTTGAAAGACGGGATTTTCTTCAGAGACAAGTTCTCCTTCGTAATTTTCGATAGAAAATGGCTGCGTTGCAGGATTTTCCAAAGGTTGGGCATCTTTATCGGAGACTTCCTAATGATCATTTTAAATAATTGAGAGATAGTCGTCGTTCTCTTAAATTCGATGAGATTCGTATTTTGTTTTTAACAACCGAATTTGACTTACTTTAATACCAATTTTGATAACTCAAATTAAATTTATGGTGCCTCAAAAAACAGCTAACTCGTCTATTCTCAGAAAAGATTCATTATCATCAAAATTGAATGCTGAGTCATAAGTTATGACTCATAACGACTGCGAGTCATATCACCTCACTGCGGTTTTTGAGAATCGCTGTCAACCGCGGCTTACCTCTTCGGGATTCATCAGGAGCCACTCGGCAGCGCCCTCCACGTCCCAGCCATTTCGATCTAGCGCTTTTCTCGCTAGTTTCTGTCCAAAGCCCATTTCGCACAGCATCTGTATTTCCTCGCAAACAGGCCCTGTTCCTCCATCCTCGCCAAGTTCCATTGTCGGATGAAAGATCTCGCCGTCAGATTTTAACCAGCCAAGATCGAGGACATCTTCGACGAGGAGTTTTTGACTGATTTCTTGAACAACCCATTCTGAGTTTTTGAAGTATCGAGGACAGGATATGAGGAGTTTTGAGGGAAATGAGCGGAATCGGCGGCGAATTTGAGCGGGGGATCGCTCGCGAAGATGTGGCGAGAAAAAATTGTGTTCTTGATAAGGTTAAAAATTTAACCCGTCGACGCGAAGAGTGCGAAGTTTGACCCTTTGAGACTTTTGAGAATGCTTTGAAAACTAAAATTTTTAGCCTTTTTCCTGTAAAATTTGCCCATTCTTGAATCGATTTCGAAATCGACTCTTCAGCTTCAATCTCCAGAACATTAGAACTTGTCGTTGTCAGCGCCTCGGCCTCGGAAATTATACATTTCGTAAACGTGTCAAGTTGCCCGGTGAATTTTTCCGCCGGCGAAGGGGTTAGTTCGGTAGAAATTAATTTTAGAAGCGATGAGACGAGAAGGGTTGGGTCTAGCATATGATCGATGTCCGGTAGGGTTGAGTGGAGGCGGTGAATAAGCATTTTTAAGTTGATTGATTTTGATGTGTGCGAAATCTTTATAGAGCTCTACTAAAAAATAGGCTAAAATTCCGAAATAGTCAGCAGGCATACATGAAGGCTACGATTGTCCTATTTTCCTCTCCCTTTTTAAAAAGAAAAATTATATAAATAAACAGAAATATTAAGCAATATGGTCCCTTTTTTAAATATTAATCTAGAACTCGACCCAGTTTTGCGGATCATCATCCATCAAGCTTAATACAATCTTCGAAAACTGCAAGTTAAAATCTTCCACAGGCGCTTCTGACTGTAAATAAACTTGTTTACTGATGCTACTGTAAATTCTCAGCGCTGGACATCTTGCCAAAAGTTGCACGGCAGCGATAATAGCCGAGTTGCTGGTCTTTGTGTTGCTGATTCCAATTCTTTCGTGATCTTGTTCTAGCGGCTTTAGGAATTGATTTTCCGTGACTCGGACATTTTCACGTGGAGATTCAGCGTTTTCCCAGATTGGTAGCTCGTGGCTGGCACAATCGAGTGTTTTGACGCCGATTTTTGCGAGAATCGAAGCCATCTGTGGGTCATCAACGAATTCGTCTTGCGCATAATTGTAGATCACAAGTCTGAAAATCACGGTATTCAGATACTTAGGAATAGCTTAAATTAACAGCAATTACGGGCTTGTCTTACTGTGTCTAAATTTTCCTCACGCGTCATTTTTCCACGAAAAGCGGGGTCAAAAGATGTCTATTTTGTCGATCAAAAATCTTACCCGAACGGAGAAATGCTTGAAATCTTGACGACCAAAGGATGATTCGTTTGCTTGAAGTTTTCCCATGCATGACCATGCCCTTCGGAAGGCTTGAACTCGTCGTTTTCGTAAAAAATCGTCCCTTCTCGATATTTTCTTCCGCAAAGAATCGTTCCATCGATCACATTGAGCCAGAGATTCTCATTTTTTAGCCCGCAAACTTGGCAATACCAATCTTTTTCTTTTATATTTCCTGGCTGAACTTTTACTGGCAGGGGCGACTCGTACTGTGCCAAGTTTAGTTCTTGCTTTTTCGACTCGCGGGCGGAGAGGAAACGGTTCTCAAGTCGGGTGAGTGCGGGAGTGGCGGAGATGACGGCATCGATTGTCATGCTCATCAGACTTGGTATGCACTCGATGTTTCTGTCGATTTCTTCAAGATCCACCTCGATCTTCTGAGGCATAACAACAATGCTCCATTGCTCCCTCGACTCATATTCTCCTTCAAAATCAGCAGGTATCTTCTTTCTCAAGAAAATTCTAGCGCCACCAAATTTTTCGCAATAGGCCTCGAGATGTGCCAACCCGACGGAATGAAAAGTCAAGAGATCGATGAATAAGCCTCCAGCGGAATTCGCCGTTTCGAAGCCAAGAATTGACTCATCTGAAATGAAAATTTACTTTAGCACATGTGTTTTGAAAACGTGACTAGGACTCTAAGTATTTTTGGCAATAAGCCAAATATTTTCATAATTATTATCCTCATGTTTTAGAGTCTCTTTAATGAGCTGTTTGATGATGACTGAAGAAAAGGGTAATTTGCATACATAAAACTTTATCATCTGAATAAAGGTTCATACAAACATAGATTTACGAAATTAACGATGAATATCAGCGTCAGAATAGAGCCTTTGTTGCCAATTATAAGTATCTAACTATATAAAAAGATAGGCACAGCTCCAGATATCCATACTTTTGTCATATAGTTGAGCCTTTGATAGTATCTTGGATACTGTATCGATAATTGTTTTTGTCTGATAGTCAAAAGTCTACTGAGAGGTATGATAGTGTATTTTGATGTTTTTATAACAGTAAGAGCCAAAGATTCTTCATATTATTAAGACAATAAGAGCTTTACTGTCAAGTTGCGGTTAGACTTTCAGCGTCACTTCTTATTGTTTTTAGTCACAAAGAAGAAAACATGTGATATTGTTTTATATCTTTGAGAATGTATTTTTATAATAAAAATTCACTAAGAACCTGAATGAACCAGATCGGAGCGCATAGGAGCCCGCATTTCTGGAATAAACTGCATAATTGCATCTCCAAATATATCCGACATCTTTTTCTCTTTTCTTTTTTGGATAAAAAAAGGTGAAACTTGCGAGATTTAATGTGTGTGAGTGTGCCTGAAATTTTGCCTAACACGTCGCTGAAGGGTCTTATCAGCCCGAGGGGCGATTGGGCACGCAATCAGTCGCACACCATCTGTACTGCAGTCATGATGATCTGTTTTTCGTTAATTTATTTTTCAACGAAAGAAATCAGAAATTTTTGTTTCAGCAAGAAAATTACTCGAATTTTTTCTTTGAATTTTTCAAACATTTTTTGTTCCTGACCTCAAATGACTATTAGTATAGGACAAAGGTTAAAAGAAGCTTTCAAAGCAGTCTGTCATCAGATAATTACCGTCACATGAAAGACGCGCGAGAATGATCGAGTCAAAACTAGCTTAGAAGCGATGATGATTGTGCTCCTAACGCGCGACGCGCCCCGCTAGTTGGCGCAATACCGCGAAGACGGGACTTGATAAGGCTCTTTCCGCGCTTTGTTTTGCCATAAAACGAAAATCTTTGTACTTAAATTTTTTCACTAAAAGTTTTTTGATACCGAAATCAAGAACTCTTTTAAACCTCGATAAACCATATTCAAGAAAGCAGCTGATAGCCTAGAAAAGATAAAAATGAACCTTCTGATGCTCTTCGTCGCCTTCTCTAATGCATTTTCCGGTAAGACATCCTTATATATGAATCTTAGTTGAACTGTCATTCAAAAAATGAATGTTTGTCACAAATAAAAATTCGTGTAAGAATATCAATTCACCATTCTTCATTCAGTAATGGAGCCCGAAATCGAAGACCTCGAAAACCTCGTCGATTCTCGCGTTTCATTTGACGAGTTCCCCAGTCACATCCGCCGAAATCTCCAGCGTCGCCAAAAAGCCGAAATCCGCAGATTTACCAAACAAAGAATGGCCGCCTTCTACCCCTTTCAATAAGTTACGACTCAAGTCAACAAGCTTCAACTTCGCTTTGCATTGAAAAATCTCAACGATGCCGAAAACTTTACCTGAACTTCCGAACTTCTTGACGATGACTCTTGATATTTCCGAAATCAAGACTCAGTATTTCTCATGATTCCCTGTAAATGACTCCTTTTCGATTTGGAAATGAGAAGAGTCGAATTTCTATCTGTTAAAAGCTGGCCCTTCTCATTTCCTTCAAGCTTTTTTCGTTCTTTTTCCTTCATTTTTTCAGACCGTAATTCATATCTCTCCCCTTTGTCTTTCAAACAGACTGTATTTGAGACCGACTAAGATGATTTTTAGGACTGCAACACAACAATCGCCTCTTTCTCGTTCCTCTTTACTATATCATCCGCTACTCTATTTATTCGTATAGCTTGATAGGCACTCTTTTCACTGCAATTTTTCTTACTGATACTGAAAACGAAAATTCTCAATAAATATTTCTCGTGCTATTGAGCAATAAAACAAGCGTATTTATTTACAGTTACACGAGCTTATTTACAGTATCAGCTCGTAGTTATAGTTTTTCGGCAAATCAAGCTGTAACTCTTGCTTTATATGTGTTTTTCTTTCATAATCAAGGAGGAATATTTCTGAGCCAGTAGCCAGCCATTTACCGCATCCATAAGCAGATGATCGCACACAAGTGTCGATTTTGCGGTCCACATAGATTTTTCCTTGGAGAATAAATGCTGTATCAAGAGCGCTTTTTCAAGATGATCAAATTTATTTTGCCAATAAAATTGATAAAATCTTCAAAAATCGTCAAATAGTAATCATTTCCTTATACTCATATGCCGTATTCTATGTCTCGGAATATTAAAAACGCCAACATATAACCAGTTATTCTTATAAATCCGATTCACTGTTATTCGGTCGACCGGCGAGCCCCACTCAAAGTTTGATGTTAGCAACAGGACTCCTTCATTATCCGGCAAAGCTGCTAGAAAAAATCTCCCTTCGACAATATTTCCGAACTCGTCCCTTTCCGAGCGATAGTTCGGTGAACGAGAAACAGATTCGTGGCTCCATGAATCGACTTGGGAATTTTCGAGTCCCATAAACTTGTCGATCTGGATTTTTTGTGTGACAAAATCGTAGCTTATTATCGTCTGAAAGAATATGTTTTATTTTTTAAAAAAGAAAAGGGCTGAGATCGGCAACCTGAATAAGGGTACGAAAAATCGAAAATAAAAGCCGCAAGATTATCATTCGATCTTATTTTTAACTGCTGGCGAAGCCGCAAAGGGTTTTTAAAAAAGCCGCTACGCAGCTTATCATTTTCGATCTCTCAAACCCTGACTCAGGGTGCCGAGCCCAGGAAAAGAGCTTACAAAAAAGCCATTTAAATTCATCGTCGATACACCATGACCAGAACTGGGTTCGAGAAAAGTTGGTCTTGGCCTTGCTGATGACAGTTTTCGTAAATATACATTGCTTTCCCCTTCGAATTCAAGAAAATAACAGTCCTGCGGGAGGATACTGAGTATGTCAGTAATGTCAGGAATGTCAGGATTTGGCCAAAATCGGGAAAAAAATTTGACGATATTGGGCATGCATAAGGGCCTAAAGGCCCTTACGAATGAATTTTCTTGTAGAAAACTCATTGGGTTGGCGGGGCCCAACTCTCACTGCTCGAAAAAAAATTTTTTTGGTGGAAAAATTTCCCACATCATATACCCCTAAATTGAAAAATCCTGATATTCCTGACATTCCTGACATAGTCAGTGCGCCCCGTCCTGCGCGTGAAAATGCAGAATTGGACAAAAGAAGATTTTTTCTTTTAATATATATTGTCTCGTTTCGCCATCAAAATCAAGCTTGTAAATTCCAGTGCCACATATTTTGTGTTTGTGCGGAAACAAGACTGATATGTGCATTTCAAAAGTTTGCAAAAGAATAAGTTTTCCTGAGTCGAGAATTTTGAGAACTTGAATATCTGAACTACCAAAAGTTGATCGTGACGTAGATTCCAATGCTCGGAGAATATAATGATTCCCTTGGAACCAAACTGAGCAAAATGTCGATACGGCATCTTCATGGTCGCTTAGATCTGGGGTCGGTTAATGCTCAAAGCAGTGACACTGCGCTGAGTAAATGCTGAGTTTGATGATCAAACTTTGATCCCTAACCTAACGATTAACTCAACCCCAGATTCTTAGTACAGTGTGAAACACTTTTAAGGCCGACCCTTTTAAGGCTAGGGTGGTCGATTTGGCCCAAAGCAAGGCTCATAAACTCTGGACTTGTGAATGCCAGAGTACCCCATAATAGCATTTAATAGAGATCTATCTTAGATCTTCTGAATAACAGAAGCTTTTTCCGTAATCCCAAGGAAAAAGCCACTTCCGGCGGCTTCAAAGTTGGCATCTCGGCTAAAATCGCGAAAATAGCCCATCTTCAGGGCTCCAAAGCTCCAAAGTTTGCATAATGGTCCTATCAACTCTTACTCTTTTTAGGTTTCTTAGACCCTAATCTTAAAATTTACAGAAGCTTTTTTTTTATTTGATAACTTTTTCTTAAGAATTTTTTTCAATAAACCAAGGTACCTATATTTGACTATTCATTCCTATAAATTGCCCTTCGGGCATAGCCTAGACGCCCTCAGCCCTACCCTAAATGAATGTGCTGAATGTGAGCTTTCCAAAAATGTATCATATGCCACTATTGTAAAGGATTGAAATTTCATAATATTGGGTTCACTTTCAAAATACACTAATTTTCTGCACTTTTAATCGCAATTTCCCGGAGATAGAGTTGAGATAGCGAAAAAGTGCATAAGGAGTTTTTTGCTCCAAATTTCCTGAGGAATCCAAAAATGCGGGTCAAAAAAGAATCTAAGACTTGGTCAAAATTGACCACCCTAGCCTTAAGGCCACTTTTTCGACAAATTCTCAAAATCTGTCATCCTAAAAAAATCCACTATAAGGCCACGTTCCCTTCAATTTCAGTTCAAAATCGGAAAGTTACAGTGTCACGGTGACACTGTCACCTGAAAAAACTTTTTATCTTCGACTGCGTAATGCCTTGTGTTTTTATCTTTATTTTCTTAATAATTTATAATATAATCATTATATGGGCGTGTAAAAATACGCAGAGGAATATCTTAACCATTTTTCGTTCGAAAAAGCTAAGTTATTGTCTCCCTCACGTCACTATTCTTTGACGTCTTCACTAGAATCTCTTATCTTAATTATCTTTAATTTTAAACTTTAGTCTGTTCACGCTTTGAGCATTTTTCCAACCCTAAGATAAAAGCTGGACTTTCAATTTTCTCAAATCGAATATTTGATGGCATCATTTTGTAAAACCCTTTGTCAGCGGGGAAATCAATTCGATTGCCCTTGTGATATTTTTCGATGTAGACAATGTCGTCTCTCGGGTGATTTTTGGTACATTTGTAGCCTTTGCAAGGACAGCCGTTTGGGCACCTTTTTTCCTGTGGGCAATCATCTCTCTCTTGAATTCCAGCAGCATACTTGCAAATTTCCATGCACTCGAAGTTTTTTGAATGATTATAAGTAGCAGATTTTTCGTCAACTTGCCAATGATACTCTTCAGGTGGCTTGTTCATCGCTTCAATAAATTTTTCGTCCTCGATAAAACTAAACTGCGACTCAAAGCAAAGATTTTCGCAAAGATTTCTGGATAAACCAGCTGTTTGGAAGCAAAGATTTCGATTGAGCTCGTTTTCTTCATCTGTAAAAATTTCTTTTTCATCCGACGCTGGGAAGTTGAGTTCGGCCATTTTCTCCGGAAAATGAAAACTACCGTAATCGTCGTGCGAAAGACTGGCGCAGTTATAAAGTGGATTTAAGCATGAATTGTATTCGAAGTTTTGAATGCATGTTTTGAACTCTCTGATGCAGTAAGAGCCGACTCCAGGGCGAAATTTCGTCCTTTCGTAATTCACGAAATTCGCTAGAACCATTGTCATGATCCAAAAAATGCTCCCATAGATCACGAAATTGATCATTTGCTTCGTCGTCCCAAAACCGTGACTCTCAAACATCGATTTCGTGAAAACATCAAATCTTTGTTTTTTTGTCGCCTCGTCTAAAAGAAATTCTCCTCCTTGATCTCAGTTTAAATCAATTCAACTCACCAGGAATCAAGCAAATTTTCCCTTTTTCCGTTCTTCTCAATAATCCTTTTTTCTTGCAAAAAGCGCATTGAGCTTTTATTGGTTTAATTCTCATCTTTCTTATTTTCGCGAATGAGCCCTGGGTTAAAATCGGTAAATGGCGTTTTAAGAAGGTCACAAACAAAAAAGCGCTGACATCAAGGATCAACCCGTCTTCCCAAGACGGCTCGTTCCCATGATTTTGATGGTCAGTTATCTCCGCGGCGCAAGAACTTGTTATTATTCCAGAATACCCGGATGTCTTTTTTTAAATTGTAGCGAGTGGTAGCAAGTTTGAACGATTTATTTTGCCTATGATTCAAAGCATATCAGAAACAAAAATCTATTGGTGTCAGATTGTCAAGGAACTCTAGGTTGGCTTTTCATCATTTTGCACTTGGAAATCGTCATTTCTAAAGAAAGATTAAAGATCTATTAATCTTATTTAGTGAGAACTGTTCGAAAAATAAAAGACGAAAACAAAATTCATAAGTTGACAGGCGGAGAAGTCAGTCTGACTTTTGCCTTTCTCAGGTACGTCACAATTTGACACCAGCTTTTACCTGAAGATGAGACAATATGTCTCAAAAGTGATTTATAAATTATAATCGTTAATTGACATCAGTAGATAAATGCTTAAAGATAAATGCATAGCGTTTAGCCTGCAATAAAACGAACTCATTTATAAATTATAAACCATTATTAAGGAAGAAAATAAATGATTCTACACCTTTAGCCACAAACGTCATGCTTCCAATTGCCGAAATCGATATTTGGATGTAGTTTCTTCCTTGAAACGGGATGAAGTCTCCAGTTATCATTAGATTGTTCTCTAAGCGATTTTTCAGATAAAAAGATAGGTTTTTCTGCGTACCGATTCGTTCAATGGATGTCCTGATCAAATCTCGTTTAGCCGGATTGGCTTCTTGAAGCAATGATAACTGCAAATTAAACCTGTCGGCCGCGGCAGATGAGATTTTCAATTCCATGGATAGATGGCACTAGAGATTCTTTCATGTCGACTCAGAGGACCTCGAGTACCTGTTGGAAATAAGTATCTCGTGCGAGCACCAGGCCAGGAGAAATCATGATGTTCGGTGTATTTTTATTATTTCCATGATTACTAACAACGGAAAAGCTGTCCTTTTTGCCGAGCCCCGGTATTTCGAAGGAGCATCTCTTTCCGTTTTGAATTGGGAACCACAGAGGTTCTAGCTGTTGTCGAAACCATTCTCTTTGTCTGAAGAGATGTGTGTTAATATTGATTTTATGTAAGGATTCTTACTCGCAGGTTGAGCCATTTTGGGCTTGTTCGATTCTACGCTGAGCAGAGCAAAAGTCGCACATCTTCTGGATAAGACTTCCGCTTGTTTTCCATTCGTCAGTATAAAAATTCATTTTCAGGCTTTCTCGGGACCAATAATATTTTGATAACGATACCGGAATTATCTTAATAAAAATTTTAGTCGAAAAATTCTTATGGTAATTCATCTACTCTAGATTCTTCAGCTGCTTGACAATCAAAAAACATACTCGAGAAATTGCAAATTTTTAAATACAATTTCAAAAAACTAAAAGGATATTTATGGTCCCCAAATCTGTGAGCCTCTGTCGTGCGGACTTTTTTAATCTTAATTTTTTGTCCTTCTTTGACATCAATTTTTATGAGCGAGTTTTGAGCGTCAATCATAGCAACATCAACATAAGTTGCCTGCATTTGTGCTTTTCGTATTTCAGACCTTCGTGGTAGCATCATTCGATTCGCAGGAATATCATCAATCAGTATTTCCATGTGATAGTCTTTTGGTTGGGTTATGAAAATAAAACCTAAAATTCTTCATAAAAATTTACATTTATTTTCCTACCATCCATAACTGCATAAAAACTGTATTCTTCCATCGTTCTATCGAGCTCCACCAAGTTCCCGTTGATCCCGGGGAAGATAAGAATATCTTCGCTGTCTCTTGGAATCAGCCAAACGGAACCATGAACAAGCGATCCTTCATCCAAGATAACATGCGCCATTCCGTAGGCAATGTCAGTCTGGTTGCTAAATTCGTCTATCGACTCATTTCTGATTGGTATTCTAGGGTCGCGGAAGAAACACGCTATTTTTTGTTTCTCTCTAAGCAAAATCTGCTGAATTTAAAAGCCGAGAGAAACATTCTTTTGAAGTCTTCCACCGGGTCACATATTTTTTCTTCTATGGCTTCCATCGCCTCCGCTGTGAAGAACACGATGTCCCCAACAATCGCGTTGTCTGGAGCAATAATGAAAAGGTCTGCGCATGAAATTTCTTCGCCAATGCCACAATCAATTTTTTCTAATTGAAAATTTTAACAAGAGCCATAAGCTTAGTATTCACCGATTTTATCAGAAGCAAGCTGGAGCTTGATTTTCTCATGGTTTGAGCCGAACATGACCTCGGTCAGGTACAAGACCCAAGTGGCGGTGAGACAGCAAAAGCAGATGAAAAACCAATGTACACTTAAAACATTCGACCCAGCTCTTCTGCTCTATTCTTACCGAATGAAGAAACTACTCTCGATGTATTGAGCTTCCCTTCTTGCCTGAAAGTTCCAAGTCGTCTCTTCTCTCCTGGAATGGCATAATCTATAGTTGAAATCAACAATGACTTATCATTTAGATCATCTTGTTCCTTACCCTCATTTTTCTTCAAAAGCTCCTCCATGAAAATAGAATAAAAATCGCACAAAAAGGAAGTGAAAAGGATTTCGAAGCTCGCGAGGAAAGCGATTTCGATCATTAGGAAAAGTCGGAGGGGTAGGATTTCAAGAGGAGAAAGAGATCTGACCTGAGTCAGTTTGATAATATCAAATTGACGAATAAAAGATTTCTTAGCCCTTTTTTTATTTATTGTGAAAGGAATAAGAATATGATTATTTTCGAGGGATACAGTAGAAGGAAAATGTAGCAGTATACAAGTCACTTTATACTGCTATGACGCTGTGTGGAAGACGAGAAGCGGTAACACGTGATTTGGCATGTTGATGATTGGGATGGAAAAAATTGATTTAGATCTTGGACGGTCGGTTCAGTTCCTTCTGGATTTGGGTTGCCAAAATGTCGGAGCCGGATTTAGATTTCTAGGGACGAGGGTAACGCTCAAATGTCAAACAAAAGATCGGATCCAAAAGATCAGCCTTTCTTACCTTCGACTTGGAAAAGCAGCTGACTCGGCTGGTGATCATCAGCGATAAGAAGAAAAGAAGAACGCATCCGAAAGCCATTCCTCCGATGATGAGGCATTTTCGGGTCTGTCGCTGCTCACGGAGAAGCTCTAGAAATGGGCTTATTAATTTTTTCTCTCTTGAAAATTATCGTACCAATTTGTTCGATTTGATCTTTGACGGAGCTGTCCAATTCAGCGGCTTGCTCAGCGATGATGTCTTCGACTCGGAGGCTTTCTTCAACAAAGAGTTTAGACGACTTGAGGACCTCTTCGACAACGACTTCTTCATCGACCTCGGTTTCTTCGTCTTCGGGGAAAACGATTGGGCCTAGAATGATTATTAGACTTATTCAAAAATCTTCCTTGATTTCAATGGAAGTTAGGGTCCCTAAATTAGGGTTAAGATTGTCTTTGATGAGTCATGAAATGAGTCAAGAAACAGAAGAGAGAAAAGAAAATTGAATGAAAAATTCCTGCGGTAAAGAAAAATGCATTTCATTTTCGCTTCACATACCAAATCCGACGGCCATATCTGCAGCTGCAATAGTTTCAGCGCTTCTTCTTGATCGTTGCCTAGCGGCTTCTCGTGCTTTGCATTGAGGGGCAGCCTTGAAAAGTGGAATCTGACAGTTGATGTCCCAGATGGCGTCCTGCTTCGATTTGGCCTCGTTGCCGAAGGATCGACCGGTGATCAAGTCTGAGCCGCTGCTGGAGCCTTGGCTGAATCGGGGGCCTTGAAAGATAATTTGTTGATGTTTTTTTCTATCAAATATTTTTCTAACCGAATTTTTGGGAGAAAGGTCCAGGGCCGCCATTTCCAGCTCCATTGATGGAGGCGAAATTTCGTCGAAGCACTTGTTCGAACAGAGTGTCGTCGCATTTTGGCGCGAAACCAAGTGGTTTAATTTCGATTTCGCAGTGGAGGTAGACGAACTAAAAGACAACCAGTTAGAGCAATCCGCGAAATTAGCCTCAAAAACGAACCTGAAGATCAACTCGACCTTGGATTCCGATCTTTGGGAACATAAAGGAGTATCGGGATTGATAAGTCGTTGGGGACTCTTCAAGACGAACAAGAGTTCCAGAAGCGGGGCAGCCATTGACAACCATGCTTCGAAGACCAGAGCTTTTTTGCGTTGGAAAACTTAGTATTTTTGCTTTTCACATTTTCGCTAAATGCTAACGTAGTTTCATTTAACCAACTTTCTGGCCACAGAACACCTTTGGCGGTTGTTTTGACGTGTTAACTTCAGACCAGCCAAAACAGTAATTTAGGGCTAACACGTCTCCGAAAAAGATCAAAATTACGAAATCGATTTTTCAACGCTTTCCTGGAAGTTTCTGTCTTGTACTTTTCTCTGAGCTCGCTTTCAGACACATAGTTCTTCGATCCATAACAGTACTTGAGGAAGGGAGTTCCGATTTCTCGGTTGTGGAGGTGGAGATCGACGAAATATCGTTTTCCTCGATGGAGGAGGGGGATGTTGTCGACCAATCCGGTGTAGTTGGCGCGATCGTAGACGGACATGGAGACGGTAAAATCCTCCTCAGTGCTATAAAGAGGATTATGTGGGCGAAGATTGGCTTTGTTTACCTTGGATCAGAGTAGGTTTTGGTATTAATAGCGAGCTTGACGAGTTGAGGAAGGCCAGCCATGAAAACGCCTCGGTAGTTGCAGGTGAAATCGAGGACCTCAGCATCCTTGACGGTGAAATCGTTCTCTACTCGCCACTTGATCTTGTTCGAAAAGATGTAATCCTGGTCTTCGATCGCAGCTTGGGTACCGCACTGGCCCATGAAGGGAGCTTCGATTCGAACTCGGTAGTTTCCATCAGCGTCTTCAGTTGCGAAGCAAGAGTTGTCGACGTCGTTGATGCTCATTAAATTTGATCCAGGTCCGGCAAGGAAGACGTTGGATGTGCTTGCGTCCCATCCTTTTGCGCGGAAAAGGCTCTTGTCGACGACGACTTCAATGTGATCATCGCCACAGGTGACTTTGCTTGGTCGGGAGCAAACTGGCACGTCTCGGGCCCACTTGCCACCTTCAATACAGCTGATTTTCATCTCTGTAATGTCGGTGCCTGGCTCGAGGACAGCGCCATCCTCAACACAAGAGATCGAGGCTGTCCAGTCATCAACGTTCCAGTTGATATTCTGATTAGCATCGACCTGGGGGAGGACACATGCATTACAAGGCTTGCAAGAGGGAACTGATGACCATTCGCCTCCCTGAAAATGAATTTTTAAAAAATTAATTTTGACATAAAATGATGATTCATTCTTAAGTATTTTATCCTAAAACACACCTGGCAATTACTGTCGATTGTTCGAGTTCGCTCGTTTTCAAAGCAAAAACCGGCCTGGCAGGAGTAGGATGCAGTGCTGCTTCCAGTTACATAATCAAAGGAAGCATAAGAGACTGATGGTGGTGGGGGACAACTGTCTTCAGCGCGGGCAGCACCTTAAAAGAGATATGAAACCTTTCCCCCTTTTTCTTGATTTTTATCACGGCATAAATATTCAAAAAAAAAATTGAAAAATGAAATTTTAAAGGTTTTCTGTCTTGATATTTTGCCAGAAGCGGCGAAAAGATGGCTTAAAATTTTCATTTTTCTTCGTAAAATCTCTATAATTTTCATGAAATTTTCTCTCCAATGAATTTTCGAACCAAAATTAACGAACCTATAAAAGCGATGTATCCGGGGAAGCGCATTTGGGTGCGGTAAAGTGAATGCTGGTCAAGCTCACTTCAGCAGCAGCCTTCTGAGTGACGGGACGCCCACACACCAGCACCACCACCGCCAAATACGCTATCACACTTGCAGAACACACACACAAAACGCCCTCAGGCCATTTTATTCAATGAATTAGGGGGGTCATCATTTTCGTCATTAACCAAGTTCCAACCGGATTCGACCTCTGTAAGAAAGGTTTTTACTTGACCTTTCAATGTTTCCTATATTGTTTTCAGCAGAAGGAATATGTTCTTGATATTAACATACAGATAAAAATATGCCTGAGGCCAAGTCTAGAGCTTGTTAGACTGGGATTATGTGACATAATTTATGTCTCTTATTGGTAATAATCAATTTAATGATTTTATTTGAATTATATTAAGAAAAAGCAATAAATGATCGTTTAAAAAAATATCTCTTTAATTCATCAAGTTGAATATAAGATTATTTATCCGCAAACATACGAGTCTAGGCAAAAAATAGCAAAAATGGAAAACACTGAAACACAAATTTATTCAAATAAGAGGCAGTAAAACGCAGGAAAGAAAGAATCAAACAAGCGAAGGAAGATTTTGTCGGTTTTATTTCTTGAAGCTTTGTGCCCGGAGACCTTGAACAATGTCCATATTTTCCTGAATAAACCGATTCATGAACATGTTCATCCCTTCGATCGCTTTTCCGTGCTCGTACTCCTTGTCATCGTGAAATTGATAGTACTCGGAGTACTTTTCATGTCGCGAGTTGGAGTCGTCGGAGTCGTAGTCAGTTCTAGAGCAGAGTCGGCCGTCACCACCCAAGATAGCGTTGATTGAGTGATCGGTGAAGTAAGACATTCTTGTTGATTTTTGTTAGATTGAATGTTTTTGATGATGCTTTGAGAGAAAGATGGGCGTTTATATATCCAAAAAATAGACAGCGATATAGATGGCGCTTCAAATTGATCCTCGATTAGGCGCATTACTTTAGTCGTAAACATAATCGTAAGGGAATTTGATCTGCTAGGAATTTATTGTATTGATCTTATGCTCGTATTGAGCATTAACTTGAACATTCATTGAGTGTGTTTCAGCTCCAGACAGATTTCGAAGACAATATAAACTTGACAACGAAACTATAAATATAATATTCGCTCAAGGAAGCGTCTGAAAACGCCAAAAAATTTTCGACAAATTTTGCGTGGGCGGCAAATCGGCTGCTGATTGACCGGTAAAGCGAATCCAGGCTTTTGATTGGTTGAAAATTTCCACGCAAAATTTGTCGAAATTTTTTGTCGCTTCCTGACACCTCCCCAAACGGAGGGATGGGGGCGAAGTCCCTTGTATAAGGCCCATGATTTGTTTATTATATAAACAGTAAATATTTTACTGTAAAACTTCAAACCAATTTTAACAAAAGTGACTTACCTTTTATACTAACTAGTTGATCCTTTTTATCGATGAAATATAAACGCTTATTCTTCTTTTTTTTATCATATGCTCGTAATCGTTATCATATGTTTGAATAAATTAAAGTCTACCGAATCAGTAAGCAACGTCAGCGATAGAACTGTCATCTCAGTCGAGGCAAAAAAGCACTGCTTTGATGATGCGGTGTCACGAAACGCTCGAGCGGGTTAAAGAAAACGGGTTAGAATCGTCTTGTTTGACACTCGATGAAAAACACTAAAAACAAGGGATCATCGAATATACGAAGAAAGATCGCTCTTCAGACAGAAAAAGCGGACTAATAAGAGTTCATGCCGGTCTTTGATCAATTTTTTTTTCGGTTTTTCATTGTCGACTTTTGGAATTTTAAGTTCAATTTTTTTTTATATTTTTATTTATCAGACACCTGCAGTAACTTTTTGAAGATATAAAACGGAAAACCAGTAGCACAAACGCACACTTGAAAAGTGCAAGTTGCAACTTTCAGGTGCGCAAAATTTGAAAAAAAGGAAAGATGGCCGATCGATGAAGAGTATCACCGCTGTGATTTCGCCATTTCCGAGTAATTATTTAAAAGCAAGATGCGACCGTTGACATTTTCAAGTGGCGCCGCTAACTTCTTTTTCAATGAAATTTTATTTTCAGTTTTGAAGATGGAAAAACATCTGTTAGCCAAATTTCCGTTTTCTGAAGAACGAAAAAATAGTTTTGAAAAATAAAGGCTAAAACCTTATAAAATTATTCAGAATAACCTTTTTCAAAAGAGGCTCTTCTGATGTGTATCTCCTTAAATAATACAGTCAAAACGAAGGAGCTTATCTGTAAGCCTCTTTATTTCCCGGAAGTTACTGACATGGATCGTCCCACAAGGTTTTTCACGAGCTCTAGAACTCCTCGAATACACGATCCTCGGATTCCCCTCTTCGTTAATCTTCTTTTCCCCAAACACGAGGACATTGGTTTTAGGAAGCGAGAAGGGCAAGTTTTGAAAACACTCTTCCCTGTCAGATTAATCAAATTTTATAACTCTATAAAAAGCATCCGAAACTCAAGTTTTTTCGCGGAAATTCGGAAGTGAGTAAATCAGGGAGTCTGAGAATGAGGCTTGAGAGTTTTATTGTTGCAGTAAACAACTCGATGATTTTTATCATCTCTTGCATTTTGACCCAGATTCAAGAGGAGAAATGATCTCCTGCTCTTCCTGGGAAAAATTTTTTTCAAGTAAATAATTGTTAAATTATTCAATGAGTTGCGGAATAAGTCTTGGATGGATTTGTATTTTCGCTTCGAGAAACTTAATTTTATAAAATATAAAAAAGCTTGAGAATTTTAAAGACTTATGGTTTTGAAATTTCTAGAGCTCAATCGAATGTCGTGAGAATATCCAAAGGATTATCTCTTCCACCATCAAGGTGATTTTCAGCATCCCCAATTTGTCCCCTTCCTCTCCCTTCTTTGATCCTATCTACTGACTCCATCCGTCAAGTCCAGGGCTCCTCGACTTCCCACGTGATCAGCTTATCCCTTCTAGTTTACCAAACACCGCGCCTCCTTTTGATCACTTTTTCAGACAACGGGTATTGTCGTTTTGCACCATTCTTTTCGAAAAGGAACCCTTTGATCAGGAATTTTAGAAGGCATCGGGCACTTGAGCCTGCTGATAAGGAATTTTTAGGAAAATGGGGATCAGTGGGGCCATTAGTTTTGGGATTTCCGGGATAAAGAAGAGGGAGTTGAAATCGAATCAACATGAATTTTGTCTGAAAAAAGGCCTATTTTTCATGAAAAATTTCAAATTTTTGAGGAATCAAATCTTTTCGCTCTCAATTAACCCAAATTATTGCGCAATAATCGACCTCGACCCACCCAAAAAAGCAGTTTTCAATCAAGGTCATGTCAAATTTCATTACGACGGCAGAAAATTTATAATTTTCGCGCCCTTGGCACATCTTCAAAATCTCTTCAATTTTCTGCTCTTCTTTTCATCAGTTTCGGAAATTGATAACTATCGAGGGCTTTTTTGATGGGTACAGATTTCGAAAGTCCAAAAAGCGAGCCCTGAAATTCTTTGCTTCTGTAGTTCGACAGTCTTTAAGGAGGTAGATATCAAAAATCGCCATTTTCTGTCGGATTTTTCTCCCAAAGTTAAAATAATAACAGCCTTATTTTACTTTGGAAACAAAACTTTCAACCTTTGGTTATTTCCTATGGACGCTGAAATCTTGAATTTCAAAAAATTTTTAACAAAATTTATCGTCAAAGATCGCTAACTTTCAAAAAATGGTCATTTAGACGACAATCGGAAAGAGATAATTGCCTGAAATAAATTTTTAGCAGAAAAATAAGGGAGTCACTTTATTAAAAAGTTGAGAAAACACTTACAAAAAAATCCGATTCTTGATATCTATCCCCTTAAAAACGGTAGACAAGGTCTATCCTGAGAATGAAAAGTAGACAGTGAACACGAGACAATATTCTTGTTTTTTTTTTAATAAAAAGCGCGAGTCTCAAAACTTCAAAGTACCACCTTGCAGCTTGATGCGTCCATTGATTGGAAATTTTACTACTTGATCGCCATTTAAATTAAGTTATTTAGCAATAAAATTCACAAAATAAATGCGCACATTCTGGAGTCTTGTGCGAGATATTTAATTGGGATTGCGTTCAGAATGCCCGAAAAGATTAGACTCAAAAGAGGAAAATTTTCTCAAATAAAATTATTCTCTCATAGTTTTATACGTCTTATTTGAATACTGTTTTACAATTTTAAGTGAACCTTTCATTTAGCTCTTTAAATAAAAAAGCCTTCACCAAATTCAATTCTCCCCAATTTTTTCAGCGATTCGATACTCTTGGACTTGAAAATCCAAAATTGGATAATCGCTAATCCTCCTTTTTCGATCAATAACCCAACAGAATTCGAAACCAACAAAATCAAAAATCAAGTGCTCGCATTTTGCAGCGATAATCCGCCCATTAAGCCCTTATCATTTTCTTCCATCATCGATTTTTTTCAAACTTCGCGCGCGCGACCAACAATCTGGGGGGTCGCGCGAGCGCACGCTTCTTGGGCGCCAGGTTCAAATTTTCGACCAACTAGAATTCCAAAGAGCAGAATCAGTAGAGTAATTCAATACTTTTCCCGAGTCAAAAAGACACATATTGAAATCGGAAAATGGATAATTTTGATTTTTCACTTGCAATTTTCGTCGGAATCGAGAGTTTTCTGTCGCTGATAATCGTCGTTGGCAATATTCTAGTGGCCCTCGCACTGACCAGGTAACCATTTTATGATTGTCATTTTTAAGGAAATGATTAATGAAATAATTTCTTATTTGATCTTGAAGCCGCTTGGTTAAAAAAAATATAACTTTTCAAAAATTTTAAATAGAAAGTCTTAGAAAAATTTTTGTTTATATTTTATTTTTAACTACAAATTATTTATTGGCTAAAATGGTCGAAAGGAGTTGAGAAAAATTACTTAGAGGAGCCCGTTTGAATAAAATGGCAATTTGAGGTCATTCTTCCGATAAGAATCAATTGCGTAAACTAACCTTCAATTTTCGCGAAGACCAAAATTTCGCAATTCCTTTCGTTGGCCTATTTAGGCAGGGGATATTGCAAGTCAAGGGTACAACTCTTGTATAAACAAAGCGCGCTTGCTTGTGTTGTAACCCCGATGTAGGGACCGATATGTTCAGCAGGGCGAAAATAGGAATTCCCATGCGGGTTTAGGGGCGATTGAGAAGTCTGAGTGAGTTTGAACTTTTGACCTTCATCGTAAAAGTTCAAGCTCTTCCTCTTATTTAAGGGTATCAAGGATAATATGATTTTTTATTTTAGAAATAAAATTTTACTTTTCAAGCAGTAAAAATTGGGTAAACAAATGTTTAGGCGTAATATTATTTTATATAACTCCTAATCCTTCCCTCCCCAAGCCCCTTAATCCCAATCCCGGTCAAGACCCTGACCCTGACCTTGGCGCTGTTTTCATTTATTTTGTTCAGGATGTTGGGCCCTGGCCGATTACGCCGGAAGTCGTCGCACGAGCTAATCCTTTCCTTGGCCGCAGCTGATCTTTGTGTCGGCTTGATTAGCATTCCCCTAACAGTTGCTGCTAGAATTGGTTTCTTTTCGACTGTTATTGCTTGCTCCGGAGCTTTAGCTTCCATCCAAGGTAAGAATCAAGAAGACAAAATTGAACCGAAAAAAATTCGTTCCAGTCAGCTAAATCCCCTTGTTTCAATTTCAAAAAGCCTTCAAGTGGCTCCCATATGCTCTCCCCTTGAATCTTGGGCGCATGTACCTGAACTGATCGATCTGAAAACGCGAAGCAAAATGTAACGAATCCTTTTAGTTCCGCACTTTGCTTCTCTCTTCGGCTTGGTGTTCATTTCAATCGAGCGGTTTCTGACTGTTTCTAACAGCAGCAGCAGAAGTCGACTCGCAAACAAGATGTTCATTGGCTCGACTTGGGGATGCTCCTGTATTTTGTCTGTACTACCTCTTCTCGTAAAATTGGCAAAAGGAGAAGATGAAGCGGTGGAAACCTGCTCGTTCGGCACCGCAACACCAAGGTAAGAGAAAATTTCTCTTCACTAAAATTCATCAATTTCAATCTTTAAAAATGTTTTTTCTCGCTCCTCATCCTCTTAATTCCAGCCACTTCCGACAAGCTTATCCGGCGCTGAGCCGGAAGCAGCGCGACGCTCTTCGCAAATTAATTCCAAATTAAAGCCTTTTAAAGTTGTTAAGGTTGTTAAAGATTTTTCAAGGGTGTCAATCCTTGAAACCAGGAGCTTGAAAAAACATATTTTTTGAGGTTGACTTTGACGGAATTTTTCCGGAAACATATTGAAAATCTCTAAGTTCTTTACAAAAAAATTTAAGGTGGTACTCGATTCTCTGCCTGGCCATCTTTATCCTCTGCATCCTCATCATCTCCACCTTCTATTTCCGCATGTCCAGAGTCGCCATCGCGGCTCAGAAAAAGATCCGAGCCCGCCGATCGACAATCATTTTCCCCAATATCAATGCGGCCCCAAAGCGGAGTTTTTCAATGCCAGACGTTTCCCGACTCAACTATCAAGTGATCCACAGCTCAAAAGCGGACATGATCTTGCATCCTTCATGCGATTTGGAAAGCGGGAGCCAGGAAACTCTTTCTTCTGGATATTGTTCTCAAGGTAAGATAAAACTCTTAGTATTACGACAAAGCTCAGTAGGAATTAATTTTACTGTTAGGGTTAGGGTTAGGGTTTTCTCAATCTTCAAATTCTTCAAAATTAATTTCAGGATCAACCGGTTCTGGCTGCGAAGAATCAATTTCCGGCGACTCCCAAAAGACCTCATCCAACTTCCAAGTTATGAAGAACAAGATCCTAGCCGTCTCGAACAAGTCCCTCCACATGATCCACAAATTTCAAACAAAACGAGATGCCCTTACCGTTTCCGAAAAAGCTGGAGAAGTGATGATTCTTCTTGTTGCGACGATTTTCTTGACTCAAGTTGGATTCTTCCTTGCTCCGTTTTTGACGACTTTTGCTGGTAAGAAAAATGAGCAGTCATTTTGAACTGAGAAAGCGCTTAAGTTATTCGAAAATTAATCTTATTTTCCTTCGTTATATAAAATTTTATGAATAAGAATAAAAGATTGAGGCGTTTTGAGATCGCAATTATGCTGAAAGAGATGGATAAAATCCATTCCATCAGCATATTCCATCAGTAACTATGCTCAAAATAATCAGAAATCATAAAACCAGATCAATTTAATAAAATTCTTTCAGCTTCTCCGATTATATCGATGATTGGTACCACTCTTCTGCAAATTAACTCATCACTCAACCCACTACTCTACTCCATGCGAGTGAAGCCGGTTCGAACAAGTTTGATGAATCTTTTCAAGCGAAGAGAATCTGCTCAATTTTATTTGTAAAGATAATATTTTAAACTGCCGAATTATTTTTTTATATAAAACCTCAAAGTTCAATATCAATATATTACCTCTGCATTAATCCTTAACTCCTGTGAATATATTTGTGTAAATATAATAAATTTGTATAAAATTATTCTTTGAATAAAGGACTCTGATGAGTACTTGTACTTTATCCATGAAAATTGAGGCATTCTAGAGTCATTTTTCTTGTTTAAATTGACCCCCTTATTTCGACAATAATCAGTAAGGTACTACAGTAGAGGCTGTTGTCCGAAGACCATCGACTGTACTGTAAAACAGTCGGTACCTTTTCAGACGTCTCACTACTAGAAGCACTTGGCATACCTTTTCGCTCATTGGTCATTTTTGTCCAATCCGCGATCACTTCTAATTCTCCATGAATTCCTCCAAGTCTTTTGTTTTCCCGAGAGCCAGCCATAAAAGATAAAACAGAAGACCTGATCGTGACACCTCAGCTAATTGAATAAGATAGGGGTCATATTCTGCCAGCATGAGCGAGCTGCTCAGAGAACGGGATTTCCTGGTTCAAGTTGGATACTGCGCTTATCAGCTGATTTCGAATAAGATATCAGAGGTATTTAGGGCTTTAATTATGAATTAAATTATGATCAAGATTCGTTAATTCTTTGTTATTATCAATCATTTAGCATTATTCTCAAAAAGATGAATTCAAGCATAACATAAATCAATCATATTAATATGACATTATAAATTTAGAATTTCATTTCATAACAAACAAGTTAAATGAAGAGCGCATAATATTTCTTGTCAATCAAATAACCTCAGTGAATATGTTCAGATCTATATCGCGAATGGCTTCGCCGACATTCTGCGACATCTCAGAATGTCAGAATCAAAAACGTGTGACTTGAGCAACTTTCCAGCTGAAGTATCGCTAAAAGTTCTAAAATATCTTGATGCGACAGGTAGAAAATAACTTATTGAGACAGAAACTGAGGGTTCAAAAGATGATGTTTTTTCGGATTTCGAGACTAAAAATATATTTATTGAATATCTTTTATGGCTCTTTTTATCCAAAAAACCTCTTCAGACTTGTCCCTCGCGAGTTGTGTTTGGTCTGAACTCGGCTCAGATGGATCCGTTTGGGAGAATCTGTGCAAAAGAACTTGGAAAATCCCCGATTCTCTTTACAAAAACAAGCCCAAAAGCTGGAAATCCTTGTATCTCCTTCTCGACGAGTCATGTGTTCAATTCAACGTAGAGCCTGAATGGGGACTCAAGTTTCTTGACGAAAAAGAGCTGCTGAAAAGAACTGATTCGCGAGGAATCGCACAGTTTATAAATGGTACAACAAGGCTTCATTGGAATCAAGTCAGGAGTTTTTTGACTTTGAGGAAGAACACTGATGTTTTGGAGCATTTGACCGGAATGATGAATTTCAAGGTCAGCTGTGTTTTTTCATACGGAATTTAAAAATTTAACTTCAGGATCAATTTTTGCCGACAAGTCTTCGAAAATTCTTCGCCATGTTCCATGTCCCAGTTCTTGGCGACCGGCAACGAATGGATACTGTTCTCGCCATCTTCTCCCGAGAGTTTTCGACTCAAAACGCTCAGGACTCCCACGTGACTTTTGATGGAGTGTCGATCATCGCCTATGCTCTGGTTTTATTGAGCGTTGATCAATTTGCCCTTGCGGGACAAATAAGAAATAAGATGAGCAAACGAGAGGTACACCCTTAAGAATTGACATTTATTTACCAAATTAAGTTTATCAAAAATACTCTACGAGCTCTTGAAAATGCTGATGCTAGCTGCGAAAAATTTACGTCCGAAGTTGGAGATTATTATGACAATGTCTACTTACTTGGCCATATTGCTCCGGAAAAGTGGGACTGATTCCCGATTTTGCCTGTTCCTCGAGGTTTTCTGTTCAAATAAAATATTCATTATTCATTAAAATCTCTGGCTTCAAAGTTTGTCGAACTCGCCGACCATTTTAGCATTTGCTTTGTATTCTTATGCTATTTTAAGCGACTTTTCTTTCCCCAAGAGACCCATGTTTAGGCCCCTCGCTTAAAAAACGCTCCATTTTTTCAAAAACCACCTACGAGATCTCTGATGCGGACGATTGAGGGGTCTATAGAAAGAGAATGAAAAGCTGATCAAGAATATGCTAGTCGTATTCTTGCAGAATTATATTTGTAATTTTAAGAGCGTAAAAACTGATTTTTGGTCGAAATTTCAACCTACGCAAATATACCCTAAATATCATTTTGCAAAATTTTAATATAGATTTTCTTGTAGAGATTTTAATGCTCTTTCAAAAGAGCCTACAAACGTCTAAATCAGAGCTCTCGTAGGTGGACTTTTGGTTTTAAGCGAGGGGCCTACCCATGTTACATCAAAAAATTTTATTAATATCTTTCGCTTTTGGTCAGCAGACTGGATTTGACTCTGATTGTCCGTAAGTTTGAACGATTTGATCTAAAAAATTTTTTTCTTTTTTTTTTCAAAGCGATGCCGAAATCGGGGAAATCTGCTACAATCAATGTGCGCAAGAATATACAACTTGCCTTAGTAATTGTAGTACGGCTTCATGTGAGATTGAGTGTTCTTCCCAATTCACTGGTTAAAGGAAATTTTATATTTGATAACGATTTTGAAGAGTGCTATTCCTCCTGTCCTTGTTTTCGCTATTATCCGAATGGTTGCGATGGATGCTCAAACAGCATTTGTCTGTGCATGACAAAATGTCCCGCAGACTGCTCTTGCCGAAGCAGATACAGTTGTCAGCCCCACGTTACAGTAATTTGCCAAAGTCAGCCTTATAATATTGAGAATCTTGGCTACGCAAGTTTCAACTACATTATTTCTGCCGATGGAGAATTCAAAGTAAATGAAAAACCGTTATTCGTTTTATATCAGTTTTTAGGAGGATCGTCAATTTGACTTCCCGCTTGATGGGACAAACCCGTATCTGGAGGGATCTGGCAGCTCCTTGCTCAAAGGAGAAATTTATTTCTTTGGCTCAATAACTCAATCGACCAAAAAGGTTTTTATCTACAATTTAAGTTCATATTGGGATCTTAGATTCGTTAGACTCCCTCGTCCCCTAAGGTCACTTGCTTAT
Source organism: Oikopleura dioica (assembly GCF_907165135.1). Classification (NCBI taxonomy): domain Eukaryota; kingdom Metazoa; phylum Chordata; class Appendicularia; order Copelata; family Oikopleuridae; genus Oikopleura; species Oikopleura dioica. Next base: position 1,168,232 of record NC_137293.1, on the reverse strand, counting down.
CTAGATCGAGCTTTGCTCGGTCGCCGCCGTGTATTTCTCTTCATTCGGTAATTCACGCAGTTCGTGAATTAACCTCTATTTTACTCCAGCTCGAAATACAGACGTCAAGATACTTTACTCGTTTTCTTCACTCGTCCAGATATAGAGAGCAGGCAAACTACGCTAGAAGTGGGAGATTCAGCAGAAGCTAGGATCCCTTCAGTGGTATCAGAGTAGTCCCGTTGGAGAAAAGGTAAATTTTCCGCCATCGACAACCGAAGTTTCGCAACTTGGACGCTGATTGGCCGTCAGCGGAGTCGAGGGGAACCGAATCACCAACCGCCACCGCGCCGCCGGAGAAACTCCACTCAGAGAATTTTCCGCGCCGCACCACACCAACACCACCCCGAGCGAGCGCCACCACACGAGCGCCACCACGACCCACGCGCCGAAAGTCGCGCCCACGCAACCACGCACGCACGCCGGGGAAAACCTAAAATACTGAGAAAAACATAATTCTTTCGCCACTTTTCACCAAAAATCGAGAGAAGTTTACGAAGAATCGACCCTTGGACCAGACCTTGAAATTTCGACAATCGCTGGACAGAGAAATCGTCGGGCGTTTGCGCAAAAAGGCACCTCAGCTCATCATATTGCGACTTTTAGTCGCAGTATTTTCTGAGGGCCTGAAAGGTAATCCAAGGCCCATAAACCCTTACTGCCGATATATTTCGAGCTATGGCGGCGAACAAATCACTGCTAGAAACCGTCACCGAAATAAGAAGCATAAACGATCGAGTAAACTACCTCGAAGAACAAGTGCGAAATGACGAATCACTAAAGCCAAGCCTAGAGCCCTTGATCACAGAAAGCAGAGTAAAATTAGAACAGCTCAGTACAACGCTTCTTACCTGCGAGCTCGATCAAGGAAAAGACTCTACGAATGCGACAATGAGAGAAGAAGCATGGGTGGCCACTACCTGGTCTCGTCACGTCCAAGACTTGCCGAAGCTGGACGCCGCATGCAACACATCTTTCAACACCTTCTTGGGCAGAGCCGACATTTATCACCGCGCCTACGTCCGCGACAGACCTTCACGTGAACAGCCTTTCATCGCAGCAGTGTACAGCCACTTCGACTTGAACATCGAACGCTCACTTGGAACCGAATTTCTGAATTGTCAAGACTGGAAATCGGCCAAGGCGCTGCTAGAGAAATCATTCGCCGCGAAGAGTCACTACTTACTGAAGCTAAGCGAAGTTTTCGACGTCGAATACGACCATTCGAAGCCGTTTGCACACTACACCGCCAACGTCTTGCAAAAGATGAACGAGGCGAAGCAAGCGACTTTGAACTCTTACCGACAAGAGAAGTCAGCCGACGCCGGGGTCGATGAAATATTTGACATATTCTCGACGATGATGCTGTACTTGAATCTTAGGAAAGAAGAACCAGACGTTTTCAACGCAATCCTTCCAAGCCTATCAAAAGTTTACGATATCAACGAACTCTGCCGTCTCGCCCAATCCACAAGACAGAATCGAGTTGACAGCGCGACCGTCTCCCAGCACTTCAACAGAAATAAGAACAAAAAGAAGAAGAATGCTAAGCGCGCCAGCAACGATTCTAAGGATGGGAAAGACGATAAACAACCAGAATCCAAGAAGATAAATACGACTAAGAACGTTGAAGATTTCCAACCATTCGACGTTCACTTTTACACAGTGAAGAAGAAGCGACCAGGAAAGGCTTATTTCGCTTCGGCTACCATCATTACGGGCTCTAAAAGTTTTGACGTATCGATGGAAGTCGACAGCGGAGCCGAGTCCTCCTGTCTGTCCGCTGCTTACGTTCCCGACGAATTTCTCCAGATGCTGAAGCCCTGTCCCTTCAAGGTCACCGGTTTCAGCCCAAATATTCCCGCCGAGCAGCCGATGGGTATCCTTCCCTGCCGCTTATCATTCAATGGTGGCCCTGCATTCTCCCTGAATCTCACCATTATGCCAGGCAGTAAATACCCAAGTCTACTGGGCCGCGATATACTAGAGAATGCGATGACGGACAGCTTCACAGTCGACAATAAGAATCGTACTCTCTCATTTTGCTACAACGAAGCCTTCACACAAACTGAGACTCAAGTGGTGAAGCTGGACGGAGTGAAGCGGACCAAAATCAAGAAATACTTGACTACTAGATCAGCGGTCAAGGATAGCGATCGATCCCGCACTCAACCGCCACCAAAAGTCCCAAAGCTGGACGCACCTAACAAGAACGCAGCCAGGTGCCCCATTCAGCTAGCGAAGCAAAAACTCGGAATTACCCTACCAGCAAACGCCGACCCGGGGCAAAAGAAGGTGGTCGCCGAGCTGTGTTTGGAATTCGACGACAGATTCGGCTGCGACGGTCAAAAAATGGGTGAATTCCCGTTCGAGATCGAAATCCCGACTGATGGTACGAGTCGAAACATCAGTCAACACCCGATTCCGCAAGCTTTTCATGGTCAGGTCAGCGATCACATCTCCGAACTGCTCGAAACGAAAATAATAGAAGAGATCAAAGACCAGAAAGGGTTTAACAGCCCGGTATTGCCTATTCCTAAGAAATCTGGGGAAATGCGCTTCTGCATCAACTACAAAAACAGCCTGAACAAATGCCTCTCCGACAAATCCGACCCTTACCATCTCCCAAGCATGGAGGATACGATTGCGAACATTGGACCGGGCAATAAGTTTTTCGCCACAGTTGATCTACGAAGTGGATATTGGCAGTGCCCTGTAAAGAAAAGCGACAGGTACAAGACTTCCTTCCAGTGGGGTGGGAAATCTTACGCCTTCTGCAGACTACCATTCGGTTATCGATGCTCGGGGAATATATTCTCGCGCGTCGTAAACACAATTCTCGACTCAAGCCCCACCAGGAAAAAGATGCTTTCTTATATCGATGACATAGTGTGTTTTGGGAAGACTTTCAGCTGCTATTACAACACTCTCCGAAACCTATTCATCGCGCTCCGCAAGTTTAACGCTAAACTCAAGGGCGAAAAGTGCTCTTTCCTACAATCCGAAGCTCACTTTTTGGGCCGAATCATCAACGAAGATGGAATCAAACCGGACCCTGCGCAAGTCTCCGCTCTTCGTCAGATGAAACCCCCACGCTCCCAAAAGGAGTTAGCTTCATTAATCGGGTCATTGAATTGGATCCGAGGTTTTCTAGAAACGAAAATGGGCGAAGCTATTTCATCCGGTTGCTTCTCGAGCAGAATGAAGCCCATAAACGATGTTCGAAATTCGGCGAACGAAACAAATTGTTTCAAGTGGACCAAAGAAGCGGATTTGGCGCTCAAGGAAATTCAACGACGACTCTCCGAGACTCCAGTCATAAGTTTTCCTAACTTTGACGAGTCTTTTCATCTCTACACAGACGCGAGCCTGTACGCAGCGGGTGGCGTCCTGCTACAAGAGTATGGCGGGAGAGTGCACCTAGTAAGCGCGATTTCCCACACCTTCAACAAAGCTGAAAGAAAATGGAACACTTCAGAAAAGGAAATGTTTAGCATTGTCTGGTGCTGCGAGCGACTGGAAAAGCTCCTGAAAGGTAGATTCTTTCAGATTCACACAGACCACCGATCTTTGATCTTCCTACACAAAAAGAAGTTCAAGAATTCTAAAATAAGCCGATGGCAAAGCCGATTGGAAGAATTCGATTTTCACATTGTCTACATCAAGGGATCAGAAAATCAATTCGCCGACTTTATGAGCCGCAGACCTGGCGAGGACGACAAATCACTTGGATACGACTCTGAGTTTCCCGTTGGTCGCGAGTACGAAATCGACAAGAATTCACCAGTACGTGTCTTCGTCCCTTTCTGGAACGAAAATCAGTTTCCGGAGAAAATCACTTTATCAGAGGTGAAGATACATAAGGTAAACGTCAAGGCTATCGCGGCGCCAATGGAGATTCCGTTGGTGTCAGCGAATTATAATAACATTCTGGACTATCAAAGGGAGGACTCTGCTCTGAGTGCAATCATCACTTTTCTGGAATCTGGTAAGGAGCCACTGGACATAAAATCGCTGGTGAAGGACTCCGACCACCGACAATCGTCTCTACTCAAGATGGAAAAAGCTCTGTTCCTGGATAACACTACCGGGTGCTTGATGTGTCAATTCAAATCTGGCGCGCGGGCGGTGGTACCGGAAGCGGTAAAAGTCACTTTCTCTTTCTAGCTCACGACTTGTCCGGTCATCTGGGCGAGCCGCGGACTTTAGAGCGATTAGAGGACGTTTGGTGGCCTTCATTTCAAGACGATGTTTCTAACTACGTCCACAGCTGCGTCCCTTGCCTACGCAGAAAAGGATCTGCTGGAACTCGTACCAAACCGCCACTTGGAACCCTTCGTCGTGGAAAAACAGCTGGCGAATCGATTCAGATCGATTTCGCTTGTATGCCTCCCGCTGGCGGATTCAAGTATTATTTGGTGGTGGCGGACACTTTCTCTCGCTACACTTGGTGCATTCCGACGCGGTCCGACACTGCTATCTGCGCTGCAAAAGCGCTCATCTACAAGGTCTTCCTTCCCATGGATTTCTTGCCGAAACATCTACACAGTGACAGAGGTACCCACTTCTGCGCAAGCGTGATTGACGAAATGTGTAAGCTTAACCAGATAAAACATACAATAAGTACCGCATTTCACCCTCAATCAAACGCTTTCGCAGAAAGAGCGAATCGGACTATCAAAAACAGTCTATTCTGCATGGTCAACTCATCTTCCGGTCGAAAAACTTGGGCCGACTGCGTTCCCCACGTGATGCGCGCGCTCAATAGTGTGAAAAACAAAAGCACGAAAATTTCACCGCGAGAAGTTTGGTTTGGCCGAAAAAGTACTTTCACCCACTCTACTGGCGCAGAAATGACAGCGGAAACACCTCAGGTGTTTGGTCTCAATGTGGGAGCTTTAGCGAAATCGGCGGAAGCCATTGTGAAAACTGCGATGGAAGCTGCTGACCGAGCCATGGAGCACAGGCTGAAAAACGAGCCTAAGCCGAGACCAATCCCCGCTGGCGCTGTCGTGTACATTAAGCGAGAAAACCTGACCGACGCTAAAAGCAAGAAGGAACGCTGGGTAGGTCCCCTGAAAGCCGTTTCGAGCAACGACTGGGTCGTCATGGTCGAAGATAAAAAAGGACAACGTGATTTCATCCATCGAGAACACGTGGTTCACGCCGCAGAACGAAATCACGACTTACGCTGGATTGATTACTACGAGGCCGAGTACGTATTCCCACATTTAACCGAAATCGTTAAGTCGAAAGTCCCACAAAAATCGCCTGTTCCTACTTCCAAACCGATGGAAAAGTCCGGGTCGAAGTCGCATGGGGGGAGGAAATCTTCTCAGGTCGCGTCGACTCCGATGGTTGCTATGGAAAAACCGCCAAGATCATCTCTATCACCTATTTTGGAAAGTAGACGCCGATTGGACATGGAAAATCTGGGAGATACAACCGCTACATCTATTTTGGACTCGTCGGTAGCTCCAGCCGAGCCGTCAGATCGCTGGTACTCTGGTGGTACTCTTTATGAAACTGCCGAGGACATGTCAGCTGATGCTACAGTGATTTCGGAGGTTGCTGCGCCCGACAATAGCCATATGTCAGTCGATAAACATAATTCAACAGTAGTTGAGGGCTCAGCAACTGAAAACAGCAAGAAAAGAACCCGTCCAAAGTCTTCACCAGATCGTCAATACTCAGCCGGCGCCGATCCGAATGCGACTTTAACCGAAGTTGGAGCAGCTCATCTCCCGAAACATACAAAACGAGCACACCGTGAAACGAGGCCCGTCGAACCTCTAAACATCGGCACAAACTCGGGTCAGTCATACGACTAAGCGCAAGTACTGCCCCACTCAGGTCCCCTATTCATCGACCGGGGCCTGAAAAGGTACGGAAATTATCACAGTTTACCGTCGCCGACGTATTTTGAGTTCTTCTACATGTGCAGCTACTCCTTCATGTCATCACCGCTCGGACATCACGAAAACTTCGCATCTGATTCAAGCTTTTTCCCAAAAAAGGGTTTTTTAACGCGAATCAGACTGCCTCGACGTTTCGAACCTGCCATGTTACTCATCTTACGCTTATACTCCTGCAAAAATCACACACTTTGGCCTTAGAGGACGTTTCAGTCTCATGGGGGGTATTGGGATCTTAGATTCGTTAGACTCCCTCGTCCCCTAAGGTCACTTGCTTATCTAGATCGAGCTTTGCTCGGTCGCCGCCGTGTATTTCTCTTCATTCGGTAATTCACGCAGTTCGTGAATTAACCTCTATTTTACTCCAGCTCGAAATACAGACGTCAAGATACTTTACTCGTTTTCTTCACTCGTCCAGATATAGAGAGCAGGCAAACTACGCTAGAAGTGGGAGATTCAGCAGAAGCTAGGATCCCTTCATTCATAAATGTAATAGATCGCTAAATTATCTGGCTGTCAAATCGAAGATACTAAAATACAGCTTCTCAATTCATTCAAAGCGAGTTCCGGATCTTTAATTACACTCAATAACGAAGTGGTTATTTTATGTCACGGAACGACAAATTCTTGCGAAAGTTTTGATGGAGAATCAACTCAAGCTATCAGTTCGACACGCGTCAAACATGAATTTGGCTGTATGGCACTGTATGAAGACAAAGCAATGATAATTGGAGCGACACGATCAAATCAAGTAGAGACACTAGCATCAAGGTGCTCTTATAAAATTCAGAACAATATATTCGCAATTGGAAAAACCATTAAGTGGTTGGCAAGAATCAGTTTCTCATCTTCGCGAAATCGCTGCGCATACGTGTATCTCAGTTCACAACGGAGTCCTCACAATCGGTGGATATTTATACGATGGTCCTCAAATGGGAAACACCAAGAATGTCTATCTATTACGGGAGGGACAGTGGAGCCATGTTGGAGCTCTGATACATGTAAGGTTAGATGAACCTTTCTTTTTTGATTTCTTTAGCCGAATAATCGCGGGACATCAATTCATTTCGGCGAATTCTTCCTTGTTTTTGGCGGCTATGCGCCAAAGTAAGCAAGCTTTATTTAAAAATTTGATAGGAACGCACTTTAGTTATGTAACATAACTTATGTTGAAAGAGCAACTTGGGATGGTGAAAAAGTAATCTCTTCGGAAGTGATAAACAGACATGATGGACCTTGCATTCGACCGATAGTTTTTGAATCTTTACCAAGTGGGTATTCCTTTGATTATGAAGAATATTGCTACTTCTATCCGTGATTTCTTTTAGAATAAAATCAATTTCTTATAGAATCAATCATGGGGATAACGCTCGGTATTTCCGCAGACGTGTCACTTCGTCTTTTCTAAAAAATCGCTTGACAAGACCGAGTTATTTCTAAACTCTTGCCTTGGTTTGCTAAACACAAGTTTCTTGCGCCACCCACCGGTTGAGTTATTATCAAAACTCAACCGTGGCTTCAGAAACGTAAGAAAGAAATAACTTGAGAGAAAATGAAGTTCGGACTTGCTCTTTTCGCAGCCGTTGCCAAGGCTGAGGAATACAAACCAGACCGATTTGATATCGTTCAGAGCCATGCTATGCGACTTCTTGACTGGGTTGAGACTCAGGAGAGCAATCCCTCCAGGAACAAGAGATATGGAAACCGATTAATCGGCCATGTCTTTGGCTTGATCCTCAGTGGATCTCCCTCTTTCACTGATGAATCCATCTGCAACCCAGAGGGATATGTCGCTGAAGAAGAGGATGTCAGCGTATTCTCTGAAGACGACTATTGCCGACTCAATCAACAAGTCAATCGAGCAATTAACTCGCTCGCACGGAAGTTCGTCTGCGAGGGACGAGGCAATGTCTCCAGACGAGTCATCCGATCTGCCAAGAAGATCAAGGCTTCCATCGCCGACCGATACTGCTAAGTCTGCAGCAAGTTGGTTTTTGCAATTTTCTGCGGAAAAATTTATTAATCGCAATAAATTCCTAACAAAAAACTAGACAAAAAAATATCATTAATTTATTCAATTTTCTCGTCCTGGTGAGTCCAGAATCAAGGGATCGGGGCTGAATTGACTGTTCCGCCGAAAAGAGCAGATTGAATCCGAAATTCGATTTCTAAGAATGTAAGCGCAGAGAGTAAAGAAAGTGAAAAAGGAAGCATCAATTTGAATAGACTTTTCTGCCAATTCTCGTTGTAGTGGCATCCGCAGTCTCCTTCTATCTCCTGAACAGAGAAATTTAATAATTACTCTCGAAAAAATAAAGAGTCCGGAGCAGGGAGCTGCTTACATCCCAAGTTCCATTGCTATTACAAGTTCGGCTGACTGTCCATCCTAAACGGCCATCATGTCCGGTCCTAATTGTTGAGTTCATCGGGCATGCCACTTCGATTTGCATGTCAGCAGGGACGGCTGGAAAGCAAGCATAAATCGGCGACTTTGCTCTTGTCTTCTGGTGACCAACATTGTCGTGAAGAAAGCCGCACCAGGTGTGGTTGTCTCGCTTAGAGTCTACGAATTCGCGGAGATCGGCCTACGTTTGATGAAAAAGGAGTATTTGACATTTATTTTTGATACTACCACGAGGTTGCGCTGTTAAGGAGATCCGGTATCCAATACTCAAAAAAAAACTATAAAAACCTCATTGTAGTGAATAACAAACCATCATAGTTTCCTCGCAGTAGACTTTGTCTTCGTGAATTTGGTTCGTGATGGTTTGGTTCATTTTTGTGTATTCGCATTTAAAGCCAAGGCCGTCAAGTGACCTTTAACTCGACTCGGCAACCTAGTCGCACCAGGTCTGGTTGTTATTTCGGCTGTATTCAGCGAATTCGCGAAGACCGGCCTACGTTGATTAAGACTATTGTGAACAATTCGACCATGGGTGCGAGGCATCTTAGACTACAACCTCATGGTTTTTAATTACCATAAAAGTTTCTTCGCAGTAGACTTTATCTTCAAGGATTTTGTCCGAAATGTTTTGGTTCATTTTTGTGTATTCGCATTTTAAGCCAAGGCCCTCAACCGACCTTTAGCTCGACTCGGCAAATTATCTAGAAGGTGCAAAACCTGAGACAGACTCCGAAAGATGCCCTGACGCAGGTTGCCGAGCCATGACCTGTAAATGTGTAGTCCAATGAATGCCAATCCCCCGCCTAAAGAGATGTTGTTTTAATATTTTAAATTACGAGAAAAAATTCCAAGCTCATTCAATTCTAGATTTTTTTATAAATTAGAAAGGCCTGTTATTTGAGATAAAGTTTGCTACTTACAGAATAAAGTCAAAAAGAGTAAAGATGTGCGTCTTTCCGGATCAGTAAACGATTTCTTTATATTTTTCAACTCGAAAGCCATTCTTTTAAGATTATTTCTAGTAAGAATACATCACGCTATTAATAACACAAATTTATAAATTTCACATATTTTTTCATTTATCAAGGTTGTTGCTACTCTCTTTTGATAATTCTGACTTGTGTGGCAATAAAAAAGGCAAAGCTCCGCTTTTTAATGAGATGTAATTGAGTAGTACTCAATGAGTTCTCGTTAGTGTCGATTCAGCATTTTTGAAAGAATAAGCCTTATCCGATGAGAATAAAATTTATTCATAGCGAAAAATTTCCAGCAGAAATTTTCTCAATCATCATATTCAAGAAAAACATCTTCAAAATCTTCGAGAAGTTCCTCCCAAGTTTCAGGGAGCTCGCAGTCGCCAGTTCCGAAAAATCGTCGAACATTTTCGAAGTTTAATAACCAAGCTTGTTTGCAGATCACCTTCCGGAGCGTTTCCAGAATCGATGATTTTGCCGAAAGTTCGTCGAAGGAGGCATTTTTGGCGGTAGAACTCGCAGTCGTTTTGATAAAGGACTCCGCAAGTTGATCTGTAGGGTGACTCTTCCTTGATTTCGGTTGCCGACTCAATCAACAGGTTAACCGAGCAATTAACTCGCTCGCACGGAAGTTTGTCTGCGAAGGACGAGGCAACGTCTCCAGATAAGTCATCCATCTGCCAAGAAGATCAAGGCCTCCATCGCCGACCGATACTGCTAAGTCTGCAGCGAGCAAAAAATTTGTTTTGTTGGTTTTTGCAATTTTCTGCGGAAAAATTTACTCATCGCAATAAATTTCTAACAAAAAACTAGAGAAAAAATATCATTAATTTATTCAATTTTCTCGTCCTGGTGAGTCCAGAATCAAGGGATCGGGGCTGAATTGACTGTTCCGCCGAAAAGAGCAGATTGAATCCGAAATTCGATTTCTAAGAATGTAAGCGCAGAGAGTAAAGAAAGTGAAAATGATTAAAGGAAGCATCAATTTGAATAGACTTTTCTGCCAATTCTCGTTGTAGTGGCATCCGCAGTCTCCTTCTCTCTCCTGAACAGAGAAATTTAATAGTTACTCTCGAAAGTATCAGAAATAAAATAAAGAGTCCGGAGCAGGGAGCTGCTTATATCCCAAGTTCCATTGCTATTACACCATCGGCTGACTGTCCATCCTAAACGGCGATCCTGTCCGGTCCTAACTGTTGAGTTCATCGGGCAAGTCACTTGGATTTGCATGTCAGCTGGGACGGCTGGAAAGCAAGCATAAATCGGCGACTTTGCTCTTGTCTTCTGGTGACCAACATTGTCGTGAAGAAAGCCGCACCAGGTGTGATTGTCTCGCTTAGAGTCTATGAATTCGCGGAGATCGGGCTACGTTTGATTAAAAAGGAGTATTTGACATTGACTTTTACTAATTCTCCCATGAGATTGCGCTTTTTAGGAGATCCGGTATCTGAGACTCAGAACCAAACTATAACAACCACAATATGGTAAATTACCAACCATCATAGTTTCCTCGCAGTAGACTTTGTCTTCGAGGATTTGGTTCGTGATGGTTTCGTTCATTTTTGTGTGTTCGCATTTAAAGCCAAGGCCGTCAAGCGATCTTTAACTCGACTCGGCAACCTCAAGTCATAACCTCAAGTCAGAGTCCAAAAGAAGCCCTGACGCAGGTTGCCGAGCCATCACCTGTAAATGTGTAGTCCAATGAAAACCAATCCTCCACCTGAAAAAATGCATGTTAAAAGCTTCTTATGACGATAGAAAAAAATTTCAGGTTTCTTCAATTCGAGAGTCTCTTATTATTAAGGGGGTGGTGGTCGAGACTAAGACTTTTTTCAACCTAAAAAACTTCAATTTTTTCAAAAAAAATTTTTTTTCTCTGATTGAAAATAAGTTAAAAAGGGTCCAATTTATGTGGGCGGCTATGTTTGAAAAAAATATTTTTTCGAAAAAATGGTGAAAAATTCCTTCAAAGTAGACCAATCTCTTGACCTAAAAAACTCGATCCCCTTAATATTTTTTTCGGAATAAAACTTACCGAGAGGAAAGTTTAAACCCTTGTGCGTGTGGGCGGCTTAGTTTTACAAAGTTCACCCAGTTAGAAAAGAAAATAGTATTTGAATGAAAATATGTTGTTTTCTGAAAAAATCGTCATTTCAATCATTTTTCAATGAAATTCTCGTAAACATCACAATAATCGTAATTTTTTTAGATTTTTATAAATGAAATATGATCAAGAAATAGATGTTTTGGGCCACCTTGGCGCTCGACTAAAAACAGCCATTTTTTGATCTTGTTTTTCTGTTTTCCTCAGTTAGCAATTTCACACTGCTCTCTCAACATAAAAGTATTCTTTTTCCTCTGTTTCTTTTTCGTTCATCTTAAGTTTAGTATCCTGATGAAGTTTATCCAATAAACGAAAACGTTCGATACAAAATCATATGATCTATTAACGAAGTCAACCCGAAAAGATATATGATCAAGAAACATAAATTCGCAATGAAAAAACAATTTTGAATCGGTTTTAGTGAGAAAAACACCCGAAAATGGCGATTTCAAAGTATAAAATCGAAAATTTTCTTAAATAAAGTTGGTCCAATCAAAAAAAGCTAGAGACCAAAAATGCTCCTTTTTTATCAAGGAATCTAAGAATAATATCAAAATTTTAAAAAGTCCAAAAAAATTTTCTCGACCACCACCCCCTTCAGAGAGGCTTTTAATATCAGCCTTTTATTAGAGATAAAGATTGGTACTTACAGAATAAAGTCAAAAAAATTAAAGATGTGCGTCTTTCCGGATCAGTTAACGATTTCTTTATATTTTTTAACTCGAAAGCCATTCTTTTAAGGTAATTTATAGTAAGAATACATCACGCTATTAATAACACAAATTTATAAATTTCATATATTTTATCACTTCTCAAGGTTGTTGCTATTCTCTTTTGAAAATTATGACTTGTGCGGCAATAAAAAAGGCGAAAAGCTTCGCTTTTTAATGAGATGTATTTGAGTACTTGTTAGTGTCAATTCAGCATTTTTGAAAGAGTAAGCCATATCAGATGAGAATAAAATTTATTCATAGCAAAAAATTTCCAGCGGAAATCTTCTCAATCATTATATTCAAGAAAAACATCTTCAAAATCTTCGAGAAGTTCCTCCCAAGTTTCAGGGAGCTCGCAGTCGCCAGTTCCGAAAAATCGTCGAACATTTTCAAAGTTATCCAAGCTTGTTTGCAGGTCACCCTCAGGGGCATTTCCAGAATCGATGATTTTGTCGAAAGCTCGTCGAAGGAGACATTTTTGGCGGTAAAACTCGCAGTCGTTTGGATAAAGGACTCCGCAGGTTGATCTGTAGGGTGACTCTCCCTTGATTTCGCTTGGGCAGGAGCTTGGGCAACAAGCGCCTTTATACGCAACTAGAAAAGTTTAAACATGGCTCTAGAATTGACAAAAACCTGAGAGATCTTCTTCTCCAAAGCACGCTGCTTTCTGAAAAACGCATTCATTCAAATACGTCTTTCCATTCGACCCGCAAATCTCGTCAATCACAAATTTACATGTCGAAACTGCAGCGTCCTTGCAAACATCAGCGGCAAAAATACAACCGGCGAAAAAAGGCAAAAGCTTCATTTTCTACTCGTTTTTCTGGTTTTGAGCATTTTAGTCTTCCGGGGCTTGTTTGAGCAGCTAAAGGCGAGTTTGTAATGGATTTTATGCGTTGTCTGCTATTTGCTCGGGTCTTATAGAATTAAGGAGCAATGACCGCTTTTGAACAATGTCATGAGTGGATATTTTTAACACGAATCGATATTTTTTATTGAAGTCGTATAAAAGAGTATTGTTAGTAAACGTGGTAAGTATTGTGTATAAAAAATACTGCACAGAGTTTGTTTAGTTATTCGCAATTGTTTCTTGAATCCACGATTTGGCTACGAAAACAGAAGAGTAAATACCAGGGAATCCTTGCCAGGCACATCCTGTTCCTCTGGAGACGACACCGCTAAGAGTGGCTCGACCGTTGATTGGACAGATGAGAGGTCCACCAGAATCACCCTGGCAGGAGTCCTTGCCGCCATCGGTACTGCCGTCATCGTTGAGGTCGGGGATTCCGGCGCAGATGTCATCGGCGACCAAGAAGCTAATGTTACTCTTGGCTTTGCAGTAATCCTGGCTCATGTAGTTAACTCCGACAGATTGGAGGGTGCTTGATGTCGATCCACCTTAGCGAAAAGTTAAAAACAAATATTAATTTCATCTCTTACCGGAAGAAGTGGTTCCCCATCCAGCGACCCAGCAGGCCTCGCCGTGATCTGGCTCCGCGTCTGGAAGACATGCAATCTTTGTTTTTCCCTCTGGGTCTGCAGCGATGATGTCCTGGTCGAACTTGATCAGGCACCAATCGGAGTTGGATCCGGTCCCGTCGGAGCTGTTTCCATATTCTGGATGGTTGAAAAACGTGGTTGACTGAAGAGTGTACTCGTCTGAGTCAGAGGTGTCGTCGCGGGTATCGCCAAAAGTGGCGAAGATCTCCGCCATGTCCTCGCAGCAATGAGCAGCACTCAAAACCCAGTTCGTGTGAATGATGCTACCACCGCATCGGAATCCACCGCCGCTACCAATCGTTTCTCGCAAGAAAAGTCGAGTGATCCAGGGCCACTCGTTGTCGCCAGCTGTAACTCCATCGACGATCTTGGACATTTTTGCCCTCTTTTTCTTGCCACCGGTGGGGAAGTTAGATGCATTGGTGCAGGTGTCAAGGTCGGCAGTGATATGGTCGGTGAGGGTTTTAAACTCGGAGGCGGAAGTTGTTGGTGGCTCCGTTAGTGGCTCAGTTGGTGGCTCAGTTGGTGGCTCAGTTGGTGGTTCAGTTGGGGGATCGGTTGGGGGATCGGTTGGAGCCTCGGTAGATGGAACGAAGGGAGTGGTTGTCACTGGAGGTACAGTAGGGGTTGTTTCTGGTTCTTCGGTCGTGAATTCTGTTGTCTCCGTTGTGGAAGTGGTACAGTGGTTTTCCATTTTAAGAGCGTTTTTTAGATGACAATGGTCGCTCAAAACGCTCTTAAATTGGAAATTTTTCTATCAAGGCCGGATGACAGTTATTTTTCCGTCAGAAATTTCAAATCTTTGCGCCAGAATGGACCTTGAAGGAAGAAATATTGGATTTCGAATAAGATCTATGGTTTCGAATTTTTTGGGCCTTTTTGTAAGAGCTTTTAGATGTGTTCTAGAAATTTATTTTAATAACCTTGCAAAATTATACCGGTATGAAGTCTATATTTGCAAATGCTCAAGGACGACCATACCCAGTTTTAACGCTCTCAACATAACTGATATTCATTTTGCAAGAACCTGATTAACATTTTCTTATCAGGAGTTGATTCTCGTTCAAAAGACCCGAATCATTTATCGAAGACTATTGAGGAGAGTTTTAAAGAATGCAGGAAAAACCAAGTTATAGAGCGCTATCGAACCAACATGATTTAGAAGACATGCCTAAGAGTTCATTTTCTATATATATGGACATATTCAACTCTTCGGCAAATGATTCACCAAAATCTTAATTTTTCTCATTTTCATGAAAAATATCCAAAAACGCTCTTGGAATCTCAGCGGATGACAAAATTCGCAAAATCTTGACAAAAGCGCTCTTAAATTGGGCGCTCTTAAAATGGAAAACCACTGTAGTTGATGGAGGCTCTGTTGGAGGATCTGTTGGCGCTTCCGTGGTCGTTGTCGTAGTTGTGGTTGTAGTTGTTGTTGTGGTAGTGGTAGTGGTAGTTGTGGTTGTTGTTGTCGTGAAAACTTCTTCCTCGCAAACGTCTTCCGCAAACTTGGGATTCTTGCTGATTCTCCATCCCTTGTTTTTCTCACTGCATTCAATCTGGAACCTGACTGGGTCCGAATCTTCCCAGTCACACTTGGCCTTGCACTTGAATTTGCCCTTTTTGAGTTGGCCACAGTTCCAGCTTCCAGGTCCAATGGGGAATTCTTCCACAGCATCAGCAGCATCACAGACATATCGATCACAAGCGGTCTCCCAGTCGGGGAGTTTCTTGGAAGAGAGCTTTCCTTTTTTGCACTGGACTTGGCCGAGTGTCACACCATCTTCGCAGACAAGGTTGTAAGTGTTGCCCTTTTTAGGATGACTGCTGACGAATTCAAGAGAGCCCATGGTGATCTCTGCTGCATCCACAAGTTCGGCACATTCATCGACGACTTCTCCGCATTTCAGGTTACCTTGGATTTTCTTCTTGATTTGCGCCCCGTTTGGCTTGCATTTGGCGCTGATTTCGGCTTTTTTCCACTGCTTTTCGCCGGAATCGCAGACTCCAACACACTTTACCTTTCCTTTTCCGTCTGGAGCATCGTCGCACTCCCATGAGCCATTTTCAATCGGGAACTTGTCCGTCTCATCAACAACGTCTTGAACGCAAAGTGCATCAGTGTCGGATCCTCCATTTCTCGGCGAGAGTCCGTTTTGTCTTTTCTCTAAGATTGTTTGCCATCGATCCTTCCAGGCAGCATGGGAGGAAGCGATGAGTACAGCTTGTGTGAGTTTCATATTTCTTTCTTACAAGTATATGAAACAAGTTATAAAAAAGTAAAAAAGATGATTTTGAAGAGAATGGCGCTGGGCTTTTATAGGAACTGATAAGCGCTGCGTGGGGGCGCCGCGGGAGCACCTAATCGCGAATTATAGCGTTATCTAATTTAATACTAGATGGGATCGAGTAGATCGCCTTTCAGGTTTTTTCGCAATGTTGGTTTTAGAAATCATTTCTGTTATGGTTTATCCAACGAGTGAGGTGATAAACGAACGAAGTTATCCTAAAGAAATTTTATTTTGTAACCGTTTTTATAGTACCTCAACGGTTGTTTTTTTTTCATTTTCTTCTCAAAGCTCTGGATGTTACGCCGATTTCAAAAATTTAGCGTAAAAATCACTCAAGGTTCAAAATACGTTGAGAAATAAATTTAATTCAATTAAGGGTGTCAACAACGATTTTCAGCCATCTTTTGACCCCGGTAGACGTACCTTAAATTGGGTTGTTCAAGATCGTTGTTGACACCCTTAAGGTTAGATATTTCTCTGAGGGTCACCTTATTTAGAGCCTATAAATATAGGCATCACGCAATTTTCCGCGTAGAACCTAGGTAAAAGTTATAGCCATTAAATTAATAAGATTGTCTGATTGTTTTTATTTTCTTTCCGCAAGCAGCTAACCCATGAAGCATTCGAGTTCAAATAAAGTCAAAAAGACACTCTTACGAACGATTCCACAATTGCAATCTTTTAAAGCGGATTAAACCCTACTTACTGATAAAAAAGTGACGCTTCCCGAGTCTTCCCGATAACGGCAGGTAAAAACATCTAATCATCCGGAGAAGGACAAGTTGCATTAGACGAGCCTTTTCCCGCAGAAAACGATAAACCTTTTTGCAACGTTCTTAATTAAACCTGTCTATTGGAGATAAAGAAATAAAGCTCTCGAAAAAATTTTAGTAAAAAGTTTTCTTTTTAGTTATTAAAAAATAGGCTATTTTCTGCGATTTTCCTGGAAGATAATGGATGATTTGGTGACCCACCAATAAATTTGACGCTCATCATCATTAACCATTTGGTAAATCATATATTTTTGATAGATATGAATGTATAAAAACGAAAAGATCCAGAACGAACGTACTGAAAACCGACAATGAATATTTCTTTTGCACTTTTATTCCTTCAAGGTACCATATTTTAAGATAAAATTTATATCTTTGGAATTTTATCTCAACAAATTTTTATTTTAGGCATTTTGGCTCATCAATCCTACTTCAAAATCGTCTTAAGAGCCCTGAATCCTTTCAACTGGACGAAAATGAAACGGACTGAAAACCACCTGTTCTTTGAAGCAGCATCAGAATCAGAAGACCAAAATGATTTGAAGCTTCTTGTGTCAGAAAGTCATTATTTCGACTAATAAAAACCCATTTTCTGAAAGAAAAAAATCGTCTTTGATATAAATCATCTTTTCAATTTAAGATCGATTCTTTATCACGCTGGCTAATCAAGGTGCTAATTACAGACTTTGCTCCAGATATTCTTCCCTCATTTCTTGCCCCACATATCTTCCCCTTTTTCCTGACAAGTGAAATTGAAGCGAAAAAAGATAAAAAGAGAAAGGGGATAAACTTGCGAATTGAATAATTGAGCGAAATGACAAATTCCGAAACATGAAAAGCGTTTTACTTTTGACAAGGGAGGAGGAGGGCAACGCGAAGGAGGAGGCCACTCAAATAAAGAGTAGTAAGTTCAGCAGCCTGGGATCACTTTTTCTTCTCGGGATCAGAAAATAGAAGGGTTTTTTGAATGGAAAATGATGATAAAGCTATACAGAGACAAAGTGGTAAGATGGCCTCATTCTTTTTCAGACTAAAAAGTTTGTCTAAAAGGGTCATAGCACGACCTCAAGTTATAAAAATATTTTTAGAAAAAATACTTGATAAAATTTACTTCGTTAACGAAACATACAAAATTGTAAAAGTCGGTAAGATTCTTCTTTTTAATTTATTCTACTCCACCGAATTTTTAACATATCTTTTTATTATGGTGATTCATGAGTGGAATCTCTCATGATCTTATGATTTTATTTTTTACACCTCCTTGTCTCCACCGACATTAAATTTACTCAATAAAATTTTAGACCATCTTCATGGCACGCGAAACGCAACAGACATGATTTTCTTCTCGCTTATTCTTCCCCTTTTACTGTACGCCGTCTATTTGATCCGCGAGTTCCAAAAGCACCTCGACCAGAAAAATAGACTCAAGAAGTGGACGCTCTTTCGCAAGTTGAAGGATGACCTTTTCAGAAGAAAAGCGCTAGAATTCGAAGAAGCGGTGAAGTTTCCGACGAGAATTGGCTCGCCGGAAGTGGATCATAATAATCGAAAAGCATCAGGTAGCTGAATTCTGAAAGATTCTTTAATTGAAAATTAAGAAAATTTCAATCAACTTTTTGTTAGTTTTTACGATCACTGAAACATCCATGTAACGAAAAACATTCAAATGGAAAAAAATATTTTTCACATTCATAATTTTGCAAATGTCTGTTCATTTGTACTGTTCTGGAAAAAAAATCACGCGATCTTCTTTTGCGTCAAAAAAAAATACGGAAGCTCACATTCTCGTTGCGATCACAAAATCTCAGCAGGTCAAATAGTGCTAACATTTTAAAACGTTTGCTCTTCTGACGCAAAAAGACTGTATAAAATTCAACCGCAGGTCTTCAAAATTTCAAAATATCAAAAAACCACGACAAATGAAACTGGCACTCGGTTTTATCGGCCTTTCCCAGGCGGGAAGAGCGCCAAGAGATTTGAACATTGAGGACATTGTTGGAATCATTGAGTTTCCAGGTGTTGAGTTGCCTAATGGACTGATCTTTCCTTGCAAGGACATTTGCCTCGACGGAGATTTCCGGGAGAACTTGGTTGATTGTGGAAAGTGCTTGTATCGAAATTGGAAGGTAAAATATTCTTCGAATTAAATAACTTCTACTCTAGAGATTTATGTGTTTAACCAGCTAAGAAAGGCCATTTTTTGCCCAACATCTTTGGTTGAAATAAAACTTATGGTCTTTTTAGCCATGTGAAGATGGAATCTACCCCCACGAAGAGAACTGCAACCAGTTCTACACCTGCATTAACGGAAAGCGCCTTCCCGACTTGACTTGCCCCGGAAGCCTCCTTTTCAACCCTGAAACAGTAATAAACTTACCCCTTTGACTCTTATAACGCATTTCTAGAGCATGTGCGCCTTCCCAAACACCGTCAAGTGCCACGTCCAATTCCCCAAGTACGAGTGTCTTAAAACTTGCGACGACCTCAAATGCGTTGCCGAATGTCTCGAGTGGATCCCAACAACAACGACCACCACAACCACTACCACAACTACGACTCGAGAACTGACCTTCCCGGAGATTGAGCTTCCAGAATTTGATCTTGAAAAGTGTCTTGCTGAATGCGGCTGGTTTGATTTCAGCTGCAATGCGGAATGCCTTCTTCAGACTTCAACTGAAGAACCAACAACAACTACCACGACAACAACCACCCCTGAGCCAACCACTACCACTCAAAAACCAACCACCACAACCACCACCACAACTACTACTACAACAACAACTACTACAACCACTACCACCACGACAACAACGACTCCAGAGCCAACAACGACTACGACTGAAGAACCAGCTGGATGTGCCGATGGTCTTCATCCCCATCCCACCGAGTGCAACAAATTCCTCTCATGTGCCAATGGCAACGAGTGGATCATGGATTGCCCTGCTGGACTCCACTTCAACCCTGAACTTTTGGTTTGCGACTGGCCGAATAATGTCAACTGCGGTGAGCCAACTACGACCACTCAAGAACCAACCACCACCACAACCGAAAAGCCAGAGGAAGAACCTGCTGAAGGTTGCGCTGATGGCCTCCATCCCCACCCTACCAAGTGTGACAAGTACCTCTCCTGCGCCAATGGCATTGAATGGACCATGAACTGCCCAAGTGGCCTCCAATTCAACACTGAACTCCTTGTCTGCGATTGGCCCGAAAATGTGAACTGCGTCGACGGACCTAACAATGGCAACAACGGTAACAATGGTAACAATGACAAAAACTGCAACAACACCAACGAAGGCAACAACGGCAAAAACTGTCCAAAGTAAAATTCCGAATATAAAAAACTCTTTTTCTGATTGAAAAAAATATATTCTCTCTTTTGATTTTCAAGGTGAAAATAGTGTTTTCCTTTGTTTATTGCAGAATAATCTCGATCAGTTTGTCTGCCTCGCCGTATCTATTCAAATCTTAAAATAATATAAGTCGCAAGCATTATTATTAATCTCGCTTACCGAAGACTTTTGCCTCGGAGAGTTGAGTATCAGCAAGGATGCTCAATTTCTCAACATTTGGGGAGTACGATGTCCGTGGCCGACTGAGTTCTCCGATCGCAACTGGGTAAATTGTAGCTTCCTCGCCGATCAAGTCAACTGCTCGGATGTAATCATCGACAGAAACGGATGTTACAGCATCGTGGAGCAATATTGTAGCATCGTAGTCAGCCGTTTCTTCCAAAAACTAGAATTTATCTTTACAGAAAGATCATAGGGCGCAATCTTACTGGTCGAATATCCGACGCCAGACCAGCAAAACTCATCGGCGGTTCAAGCAACAAGTCGCCATTTTCCAAAACTTCCGCCGGCAAAATCACCTCTTCCGCGAATTGAATCACGTCAGGTTTCACTCCTCTTTCTTGAAATTTTGCATAGAGCTCTCTGATGAAAATTTCCGACTTCGCCCATTTGTATCGGCAGAGACACATTTCTACCGCGATCAAAATTCTTGCGGAGCAGAGAGACAAGAAAAAAGGTAAGAAAACTCGCATTTTGGAGGAACTGAAATTTCAAGGAGGTAAAAAAGCACCGTATTTGGTCGCAAATATTGATGCGTCAAATATATTTTGACACAAATAAATAAACATTTACTAGGCAATAATGTGAATCCACTAAAATTCATGAACCAATTTCCGTTTAGATTTTATTTGAACTAATAAGAAGAAAGGATCAATAAGGATATATGCTTCTTTCAGATCATATGCAACCATAATTTTATTGGCAGCCGATTGGTCTTCGCTATTGCATTTCTTGCTTTTGCATAATCGAAATTAAAAAAAATAAGAAACAGCCTTGGTTAAAGGAAGTGCTCAAATGATTTATTTAACTTAATTTCTAGTCACAGTCTGTAACTAAAAATTAATTTCAACAGAATATGCTTCTAATCCGAGGTACCAAGTATCTTCCTCCCAGGTTTGATCAGTTCTTTCACAGGGATTCTTGACAAACTCTAAGTAACCATTTACAACCCGAAAATATTTTCGACTCTGAGAGATCCGCAGCAAACGAGGATTTTTCTTGTCTTCCTGTGTATTTTGAAGAATGTATTCGCCGTTTTCCACTCTGTCCATCACCATTTGATGACGGTAAACTTCACCCCGAGAAAAAATGGCTCCAGTCACAGACAACGGGCGCTGGAATACGAAGTTTCTGCCTAGAAGTATTTTTTCGTAGCGAAATTTGAACTTCTTCAAGAAAGATTGTCGGTGTTGACCTCTCATGAATGATGATTGAAATTTATTTTTGGGACGCGTTTCGGTCTCAGTGGACCTTCGTCAGCCCTAAGTACAGATTTTAAATGAAAGTTCAAAAACAGGAAAATCAGTCTCTCACCTAGAGTGGACAATTTCGAATGAAGGCAGAGATTGAAAACATAAAAACATACTTCGCTTTCGCGGGCAGATGTAATGGAGCGCCAGAAGAAAGCGAATTACAAAGTGGAAGGGGAAATAGTTCACAATTTTTGCGCAAGCTTTACTGGTCCCCGGTGCGACAGTATTGGCGGCAAAATGCGTGCTATTCTTAAAAAAGTTACCCCGAAGTTCTTTCTGAGACTTTGTTGGAAAACAGTGAGAATAGAACAATGTTTGCACCCAACCTGGAAGCGCCCGGTACCAATTGAGCAGAAAAGTGGAGTGGTGTACCATTTCCAATGTCCATGTGGGAAAACGGATTACCAGGGGGAGACAAAAAGACAGCTTGGAACTAGAATTCGTGAACATTTTGAGCCACGTTATCGTAGTCCTATGTTTTTCCACTCTTTGAAGTGTCCAAAATTCAGAGAGGAATATGATAAATATCTTAGTGAGCCAGACACTCCAAAATACAAGCCTACTACATCGAGAGCGTTAATCAAAACCAAATTCTGTTTCGAAAAGAACTTTATTTCTGTTATCTCCAACCAACCGTACTACAAAGACCGTGTCCTTTGTGAAGCGTTTTCGATCAAGTTAAATGATCCTTGCTTGAATAAGCAGATCAAATTCGCTGAAGTTAAATTTCTGTAATGGAGCATTTGTAATTCGCTTTCTTCTGGCGCTCCATTACATCTGCCCGCGAAAGCGAAGTATGTTTTTATGTTTTCAATCTCTGCCTTCATTCGAAATTGTCCACTCTAGGTGAGAGACTGATTTTCCTGTTTTTGAACTTTCATTTAAAATCTGTACTTAGGGCTGACGAAGGTCCACTGAGACCGAAACGCGTCCCAAAAATAAATTTCAATCATCATTCTTCAAGAAATTTTTCATTTTATCCGGAGCATTCAAAAAGTCTCGGATAACAACTCTTCGGATCCAGTTCCACCCAGGCTCGTATGCAAACGTTGGCTTCATCATACGCTCCAAGATATCTTCGAAACTATTAAATGCTTGCCACTCCATTTCAGGACGATTTGGATTCAAGTTTATTCCAGCCAAACTTCGAGGATAAATTCTAATCGTCAAAAAATACAGAATTCGCTCGACACTAAAAGCATCCATGACTTTTTCGACGATCCGAACATTTGATAAGCCACAGCGTTCTCTGATTGCTGATCGAATAAGAGTGGTAAGCGAAACTGGAACGCATAAATCTGAGTCTTTCTGATCAACAACATTTTTAGTGATATTTCTAAAGTCGAGATGAAGGTTTCTTTTGAGCCTCTGGCACAGCTCGGAAACTTGCACTGATTTTGTCACCTTGCTGTCCAAAACGAACTTATTCGATGAGTGGGGAAGGGAGATGATTTCAACGACGGAATTAAAATCATCGTCTGTGACATCCCAAGTATAGTACTGTCGACTTGTGGTTAAGAATGAGGCGTTGAAATGCTCTAGAAGAGAGGTTACCCTGGTTCTCTCATCTCTATCCATCGGCTTGAATAAAAGAGTCCATGCAGTTTTCCAGTCACAAAAGAGAAAGAAGAACAATCGTTTACCGATTGTCACAGTGTACTTTTTACTTTTCAGCGGCCCGCCAAGAACTTGATTCGTACGTAGGAGTTCCACTTGCTAGAGATTGATAATTCCGAAACTTGCTTCCCCTTCTTACGTAACCCATTTGCCGGTAACTCTCTCTGCCAGTATGGTCATGCATGACACCAAAATCAATCCACTTTGGAGTCTTCTCTGGTCCGAAAAGGACAATATTTTCGAGCTTCTGATCATTGTGCTCAAGTCCAATTTCGAAGAGATAACTCAATCCATCGCGCAATTGAATTGCCAGCCCTCTTCTTTCTTCAATGGTCAGCTTATTTCTTCGAAGAAGATATCGCAAGTTCTGATTTCCTTCTTCCATGATTGTAATCCAGCCGAGACAGTCGACCAATTGCTCATCGGATTGATGGAAGATCTCGATGTTGGCAATATTTTTCAATACATTTTTATGAACCGGGATTGAATTTTCCTGTCTGTTTTTCGCATTTGATGCTTTTTTGAAATCAGAAGCAAGATTGATTCGGAAAAGCATTTTATCTCGGAATTTGTCTGTAAAAAGAGCCGGATCAAAACATTGAATTCGATAAAGCGCGTTGAAGGCAGTGTTTTCTTTGCAAACGAGAGCTTCTCCACCAGACTCGTCAAGGAAGTTGGAACCATGAGAAATCCAAGATGCTGTTTCTTCGCGAACTTGGTCTTTGAAGATTAATTTTCCGAGCAGAAACTTGTTTCGTTCTATAAGGTGATTTTGAAAAGCGGTCGCCGGCCAAGAAGTAAGAGGTTTCTTTTTTCCTTGACATTCTTGGTCGAACACAAAGCCAGTGAGAACGCCACGCTGGTTTCTTTTGAATTGAAAGCAAACCCACGTACAATCAATAAAGTCATTTTTCTTGAAAACTTGTCGCTCGACCGACCTAATCAGCCTGCATCTTTGACTTCTTGTCGTTTTTCTTTTGAGCTTTGGTATCAAATCATCAAGCCATTGTTGAATTTGTTCTTTCTCTAGCATTTTGAATAAAAAAACTGCTCTGTTCTGTTTCTGCTGAGCTCCCCTGGGGCTCTCCGATTGGGTGTGAGCTGAAGCCTCTGTAAGGCTTTCAATGTCAGTAATAATATAAATAGTATTGTGACAGTTGATGAGATTTTAGATGCAATTGAATGAAATAAATGAACTTCTCGTGAAGAAAAATTAAAGCGTTGCACAAATCTTTTTAAAATTTTTATTTTCGATAAATTATAGACGGCCAAAAAATGGAAAACGGAAAAAGTCATCGAATTCGAATAGGACAATATCCAAGAATTGATGACCAGAGAATAGCAGATTTACAAAAATAAGAGTTGAAATAGTATTTACAACTTTAGTTTACACTTGGCAGGACAATAAAAAATAATTTTAAAATTCTAGCATTCACTGTTGTTCTTTCCGTATCTTATCACTTCTGGCTCGTCTGAGACTGGAACTCTTTGTAAATCGTATCTAAACAGGATTCATTTTTCCTTACATGAAGACCCTTTTTACCGCGATTTGAGTTTGTTTCCGAGCCAGTCGCCAAGCCAATAATTGAAAAATGGAATTTCTTCTGGAGCCGCGTTTTCGATCGATTTGCAAGGATGGTCATCTTTCAAGTTGGATTTCGTCAGAAGCGAAAGATTCTAGAGCTTCTTTAAACTTTTTCCTTTTCAATTCGCCTACCTCTTTGAAAGTTCCAGTTCCTCTGAAAACAACGAGGAAAAACCTCATTAGCGCATAGACCAGAACAGGCAGCGCAGAACATGCGGCTAGGCAAAATCTGAAAGAAAGGTTAATTTTCTGATTAAAATCGTCTAATTGGCCTACCCAATCGACTCGAACCAGAAAGGATAAGAGTAATCCTGGCGCGTGTTGCGATACTGAAAATATTGCCTTGTAAAACTGCGCTCAGAAGAGATCTTACTGTAAGTGGCTTGAAATTGGCCAGAAGCATGTACAGGAGACCGATGATAAGGGTGGGACTAAAGAACATCCAGCACCATTTGAAAAGCGGAAAGGGGCGGTAGCCGATCATCTTGGTGGTCATTTGCCAAAACTTCTCTCCTCCGTAAATCCATCCGATGGCGATACACTGCGAAAAGCAGAGCCACAAAAGACAGATTCCAGAGGCGCCGTAGTAATCAAATAGGGTGAAGACGTAGATTCCGTTCTACATGAAAAATAAACTAAAATACAGTCGATTTTCCTCAAACCTGGAAGCACATTGTCAGACCGACGCAAAAGCTGAACAGGACGATTCCAACTAGCAGGATTTGTCGCTTTCGGCCTTTTCGGTAAGACGGGTAACTAGATTTATGTGAAAGAAGTCCTTACTCTTCCTAAACTGGACAAAAAAGGCGTCATTTAATCATTTTTGTTTACGAAAAAGGCTTACATGTCAGTAATGGCAGTGATGATGGCCTCCATTCCGACAAATTGTGAGTCCAAGCCAAGCAACAAAACCATGAAGAAGAAGCAAACTGCCCAGAATTGTGGCCAAGGCATGAGAGCCACAGCTCTAGGGTAGGCGATGAAGGCGAGGCCAGGTCCGGATTCGGCAACTTCCGCAATCGGGAGACCTCGTTCTTGAGCCATGAAGCCGAGGATGGCAAAAATCGCAAAGCCGGAGACGAAGGAAGTACCTATTTGATGAAAGACTAACTATTAAAGAGTTTTTTTTCTTACCTGAGTTAAAAGCTGAAAGAATCCAGACGTCCTTGTAAATGTCTTTGTTAAATTTGTTGTAGGAGCCTGAATAAGCGATCAGCATTATCGATGAAAACAGAACACGAATTGGCGAAATTCCAAAATATCGAGTTCCCTTTTTTCCTTACCCAGAGAGGTGAGTTGGCCCTTGCACAAAGCGTATGAAAAGAAAATCTGAGTTCCAGCATCTACCCACACTTTTGGATCTTTGAGTCGCTCCATGTCAGGATTCAAGTAGTAGTACACTCCGTCCCAAGCTCCTTCGAGCGTGATGCCCCGGAAAAGCAGCACAATCAGCATCTTTTTAACCGGGTTAAAAATAATTGGATTAATTAGTTGAATAAATTATTGGGGACGTCAAATGAACGAGCTTAGGAACGTGTTAATCGGGCGAATGCGCCGACAAAGACAGCCGCTATCGATTTTCAACCCTCGCCAGAATGGGAAATGTGCCAGTGAAGTAGACCACCTTGCCCGTCTGTTTGACTC
Source organism: Oikopleura dioica (assembly GCF_907165135.1). Classification (NCBI taxonomy): domain Eukaryota; kingdom Metazoa; phylum Chordata; class Appendicularia; order Copelata; family Oikopleuridae; genus Oikopleura; species Oikopleura dioica. The sequence continues at coordinate 1,141,848 of NC_137293.1, read as the reverse complement.
CCTTGCAAACGCAGAGATAGCAAATGAACCAGGAAATTGCCAGGCAAAGCACCATTCCCCAGTTTAAATCGCCTTGCTCTTCCACCGAGTTGGACACTTTTAGCACTTTGTTTTCCCAAAATTCTTGAGTCGGCGACGTCCAATTCAAATTCCAAGTGACATTATTTTCCGTCGGAAATTTCGCCGGATCTCGAACACACGCGCCCGTCAGATTTTTGTCCTCGACGCGGCAGCAGTTGGTCGCCCAGTCGCCGCATTGTGTCCACGGCAGTTCGCTTTGAAAGGAGTAGTACATGTAGTAGATTGCCCAGGCGAGCACGATGACGTAGTACATGTTCAAAATGATCGTGAGGGCGATTGAGCCGTGGCCGATTCCAGAAGTGATCGGCGCAAGACGCTCCCAAGCAGTGATTCCGCCTTCGGAAGTAAACTGGCCGATTCCAACTTCAAGAAAGAAAATAGGAATTCCGGCGATGATCAAAAAGATAAAGTAGGGAATGAGAAAAGCACCACCGCCGTTTCTGTAGCAAAGATATGGAAAGCGCCAAACGTTTCCAAGTCCGATGAAGCCACCTGCCACCGAGAGAATGAAATCGATGCTTTTGCCCCATGTTTCACGCGCCGCGGGCGATTTGGATTCTTTTGAGCTTTTTGACGTGATGATCACGTCTGAGTCCAGAAGCCGCCGCTGAGCTAAAAATATATAGTTCAATAATTTAAGACAAGAAATAAATATATTTTTTAATAAGAAAAGGGGGATTATTTCAATAAGAATCTGGCTCGACAAACTAAACGGACCATTTTATTTAAAAAAAGTCTTTTCGTTTAAATGTTTTTTAATTATTAATTCACTGAAATAAATAAAACCTATAGGTAATTTAATTTACAGTTGTAGTCTGACGCCGTCAAGCATTTTTCCGACTCGATCGGGTCTTTTTGGACAATGTCGCCTTGAATGTTTTCTTCCATGATTTCAATCAACTATCTCGACGCAAAATCGCGAAAATAGTGTCCTTATTCTTCAGTAAATTTTCTCTTTCTTTCAGAAAATGGAAAATCAAACTCGAAGCAGCTCAAGTGCAGAAAAAAAGAGTCAAGAAGCGCCCCTTGCGTCTCTCTTTGCGGCCCTCTCTGCCTCTCTTTTTGCAATCGATTGAGAAAAAAAAAGAAGGCGAGAAGAAAAGAAGGCTTTTTGTTCTACTGATTGTGATAAGATACGATACATTTTCGTACTGAAATTATGAATCTAGAAATTATTTTATGAAAATTATTTTTTTTTCGTAAAAACGGAATTTTACAAGTCAATTAAACACCGATTTTCAACTTCCAAAATTCTAAATATTCAAAAAGCGAACATTCCTGCGTTCTTATTCGTCAGTTACTAAATGTCCCTTTCATCATTTCTTGGTTTTCTTGGTCGGTCGTTAAAGAACCCTCTAGTAGAGGGGCCTCTACCTGACCATATTGCAGTTCTTAATTAGCTAATTGCGATATCAGATTATCTATTTTTCTGCTGAGAATAAATGAAAATGAATATTGAAATCAGGGCTGGCAAATTAGGGTCCCGCCAGCCGCACTAATTTGAGTTAGAACCCTATTGTTAGAACCCTAACTCTCATTTTATAACTTTTTAGTGCGAGTAGTACGAGTTGGAAAAAGCCGCACTAAAATCGTCCTAAAATAGGCGCGCGCTTATTGGTCCGCCAATCATGGCGGGTCATTCGTTTTTCTCGTCCATTCAGCTCCATTCTTTTTGCAATCTTCCACCAATTTGTCCTCCGCGCCTGGTGGGAAGCGCGCGCCGATTGGATGATGAAAAAGAGCCTCCTAATTAGTACGGTTAGGGCGGCGATTCAGTCCTAATAGACGAAAAAATATCAAGGAAAAAAAAATAGGACGGGTAGGACGGGGATGCCGCACTAATTCGCACTAATTTTGAGTTAGAACCCTAACAATTTTTCGGTAGTGCGGCTGTTAGGACCCTAATTTGCCAGCCCTGATTGAAATGTTTTTATAAATTTCTAATCTATTTTTGTGAGAGCTTTTCAATTAGGGAAATTTATATTTGAACTTTTCGAAGCTTTGAATACAGAATCTATGCTGATCATTGTTTGCACTACCTAGTAGTTTGTCCGGAAGCTCTTTAACACGGTCAGAATATGAAGGAGTCGAGTTGAAGATGAAAATACAATTTCCAAAGATGAGTCCTCTTTGTTCTCAAAAAACTACCGCAATTAAGATAGGAAGATATCAAGAAGCGTCGCATAAATCACTGAAAATCAATCCTCAAAAAGTAATCAGCAAAAAGCTCAAAATTACCCAAAGTCCTGTTTCATCCGCCGAAATCGATCAAACCCACTTTTTGAGCTTTCGACGAATTGGCAATTTTTCTGGTCAAGATAACTTTTTAATTAGTTAATTAAAAATCGCACCTGAGAATAAGTCAAGGAGAATCTCGCGGAGAAACTCAACAATAAAAATATTTACGGCGGTGGGGACACTAATAGGTATTAAATGAACGTAAAAATGAGCATCATTTCTCATTCGAATAAATATGAATAGACAAAATTCAAGTAATGAGTGATGAGTTTTTTATCAAGGATAAGAGAACATGCGAGGAACATATCGCCGTTGTTGAAAATGGTCCTTTTTTCTTTTGACGTCGGGTATGTCAGTCTTTACCTTTTTTATTAAAAAAATTAAGTTCTGATTTGTATCTCGGAGTATCCTTCATAATTGCTGAGAACTATTACTGGGGCAAGGAGAAAATCAGAAGTAATTCTATGATATTCTACTGTAGTACTACTATAATGGTAGAAATTGAAAATTATGATTATCCTTGATCAGGGAATATTGACTCTGATTATAACTCTACTTGCTGGTTGGACAATCGCGTTCTTTATAATCTTCAAGACGTCGCAATTAACTTCTCGTCAAGAAAGATCGCCTTTGATTCTTATAATGCATATATTACTTCTTGGACCGGTTATGTTATTCTATAGGAGTTGGAAAGATCGGTTGAGTCCAGACCCGCTTTTGGAAAGAGACCTGTTCAAAATACGATTTCTTGAAGGAACTTTGGAAGCCGCCCCTCAGGTTGGGAATGAAATCAAGCATGTTATCATGAACGAAAAATTTCAGCTTCTTCTTCAATTGACTATTCTCTCCAAATGTAGGGGATGGTTTAGTCTTTACCTTTTGAAAAGTAACCAGACTGTTTGCCCTAAAAGTGGCGGTTATTTTATTGCGTCGCTTATTAGTATCGGAACTTCGTTTATCACATATCTCTGGGTCGTGACAGAGAAAAAGAAAAACGATCACCCAAATCAGCTTTCTACAGGGACTCTTCTGCAAATATATTTTCTGGTAAGTATTTCGTCAAGATTTCTGAAGAGAGGGTGGTCAGGGGCTCCCGAGTCTCATAGCTACCTCAGTTAGGCTAAGGGCTTAGGATAACCCCAGACAGTAAGAAAATCATTTTTCTTTCAGTATTTCCTTCAAATGCTGATACGACTTTGTATGGCAATAGCTTTCATCTCATCAATTGAAAACATTCATTTCAAATTTTATGATATTATTCAAACTAAGGCATTCGATAACTTGGAAAAACATCCTGGTGGAACTCTATTTATCATAGTCAGGATTTGAAAAGTCAGAGCCTGAGCGAACTTTGAGCTTGATGTGCTCAGTCGTGCTCAGACTCAGACTCCAAAATTTAAGACTTTTAAAACCCTGATCAAAGTCTTCCTTCTTCACGGTACTATACTTTTTCTGTTTGGTTTCTTCGCAGGCGAAAAGAATCTTGGCTATTCTTTTTCAAAATTCACGTATTATGATTTTGATGATGAAAATCCTTCTACGGTAAGATTTTCAGAATTAAATTCCCAAATTTGTTTTGGACTTTTAGAGACGTCTTAATTTTGTGATGCATCAAATTGAACATCTTGTCGTCTTTATTCTTTGGTACGGAATTGACACGAAGGGAAATTTCATTAGATGCGTAATTATTCATTACGCTTCCTCATTTTTGGTTCTCGTTTCGCATTTACTCTTAGGAACAAGGAAGCAACAAGTCATTATTTTGATTAAAAGCTCTGAAAAGCCACGACTGATATTTTGCTATCCGATTAAAGCTAGAAAGCTGGCAAAAATTAAAGGCACTTCACAGAACTGTACGTCGGAATTGCTCTGCCTGAGGTTAAGGCCCTGAAAAATGTTGAAATTATTTCTTCAAAATAACATTCAATCCTCAACACTGAATATTTTATTTATAACACTGAAAATTATTTCTATCTGAAAAATGCTTCATCTTTCAATCTTTGATAGTGAACATTTGCTTGAAAATAAACTAAGAGGCGTCACAAAGCCGCTAATTCATGACGCTGAAACAGGTTTCTACAATCTGTGTAACAGATTGCCAGAAGGAAAGGTAAACTTTTGCAAAGTTTTATTTGCAGAATAAATTATTGAAGGCAGAAGAGGTGGAAAGCAGAAATATTTAAAGTTATCAAAGTTTTTCTTGACAATTGTCGATTTTTTTGCAAAATTTCGACTAAAATTCTAGATATACAGGCAGAAAACCTGCCACAGAACGAACAATAGAAAATAAACACAACCCATCTTTAATTCTGCAGAATTTTATGCCGGGCAGGGTTGGCAATCATAACGAGGCTGGAAAATTTGCAAATTGTTGACGAGAGGGTAGCAGACTACTGCGCCGCAGAAAGACCCAATCTAAAAGAGAGAGAGGCTTTAGTCGGTGATATCTCTGTAGAACCGTACCTGCGTTATGGAGCCGTACCACAGTAAATGCCTCGAAGTCGCTTTGTTTCTCAGTACATCAGCGAACGAAACTTTTGCCAAGGTAACGAAGAACATGTAAAGGGTGTTACTGAGGATCATCAGCGTTGAACCGAGTGTCGTATCCACTAAAATCGGCTTTTTACAAAGAAATATAAGGATTTCGAAGCCTTACCAAAAACAGGACAGGGTGAACCAAGGGCGAGGAAGAGTTGATATCCAGCGAGGACCTGAAGAAAGAAGTAAAGGGCCCGAGCTAAGATTTGTATATATGTTGCAGAGGCTAGCTCTTGTCTGTAATGCTTACCAGAGAAATACCAACAGACAAAATGATGCCCCTTTCACTCGATAGCGGTCGAAACAGTGCGATAATACAAGCAATCGGATTTGCCAAAGTCTGTAGAATTACTGAGGTGTGATACGCTTGGCTTCCGTAAGGCATAGAGACATAAGTTGCGATAGCGGTGAGGAATCCGTTCGAAAAGAAGCACGAGATGAAAAGCATGAAATACAGAAGGTAGTAGCTCTTCAAATCGGTAGAAGAGGAGTTTGGCGCGACGACGGGGATCTCGTCGGTTTTTTCGTCGAATGAATCGAGCTCGTCCAGAGGGCCTTCTTCGCGATTGCCAGTCAGTTCTGAATGAAAATTTTTTGATGTTTAGCATACGAAAGAGCCTTAATTCTTACCTGAAGAAGCAACTGAATCAGAAATAGTAGAGTCTTCATATTTCACGAAGTACTTCTGAAAGTTGACATTCATTGACGCGAAAGAAATCGTTGAAACGAGCATCAAGGAGCTCATAATGATCCAAAAAGTGCCGATGCCGAAGTTCGGTTCGTGATATTCTGGAGTTGTCCCATTGCAGGTAGTTTTGCCGACGCCCTGGATGATACCGATTGTTGCGGGGAGAAAGCCGGAGAGGCCTTCGCCGAGAAAATAGGATTGAAGAAAACGAGCTTGCAGGTTCATCATAAAGGGGATGAAAGAAACTTAAAAACGGATAGATTTCTACCAACAATGTAAGGAATTACCTGAGGAAGTACAGTCAACGAGTGAAGCGGCAAAGAAAAGAACAAAAAGGGGACGGAATAGCTGCTTCCGTTAATTTCAACTGTATCGTTCCAGAAGAAAAACATCAGGAATTGAGCGCAAAGGCCGATGAGCAGCAAAATATAAATCTAAAATGCTTGTGAAAGGGAGAAAAGACGGTAAAGGCGTACAAGAGGCTTTAGTTTTAACCGGCTGGGGCAGTACATGTCCAAAAGCGTGATTACAAGCGGGCCAATATTCGCGCACTGGATGATAATCGACATGTGCGAGGCCAGATTCCAGCTTTCAGGCATGACCGAGACGAGAAGAGGTAGCTCGATCCAGCAGCCATTGACAGCTAAAAGGTATTGAGTAAAAATAGAAAGATTTAACTTTGAATAAGGGCCTAACAGATGACTGTACTCCCCGAAAATCGAAATTTATGCGGTTTTTATTCATAAAGTGGATAGATACTGGACTGTTATCGTTGTCTAAGTAAAAGTCGAAGAGTTATTAAATGATAACAGCTAAAAATTAAAGAACAAAGTCGATATTTTAAATGATAATAGCGCAGTTTCCTGCCTGTGATAATTTGAAAGTATTTATTCTACGTTACTTTTCGTAATGAGCCACAAAAATCATTTCTAGCGAGGAGAGACTTACCAAGCCAAGCAGCCATGCCAAAGCAAGCACACAGAACATGCAGAATTTTCTCCATTTCTTTCGGAATTTCTGGATACCAAAAAGCTTCTTTCTCTTTTTTCTTGGTTCAAGAAGTTTCGTTTTTTATATACAGTTTCTCTCGACTCGTAAAAATGTTAAATCCACAAAAGTGTCTGTATTCTCATTTTTCGATAAATTGGAACACTGTGACTCAGTGAACGAGAGGCTCCGCGAATCAGCGCGCGCGTCCAGATCCTTCGAAAGAAGGAAATTCCTCTTTTTGCGTCATTTTGATGCACTTTTCCAATTGGCAGATTCTGGCGTAATATAGAGGCATATTGGAATATCTCCAATTCATATAAATTTCTACCGGTATTTTTCCCGAGAAAGAAAATGCAATTTCCAAAACTTATGAATTTATAAAATTTTCATTTTGTGATATTTTTACTCAAAAATTTTAGCTGAAACTTTATTTTGGAACAAAGCTCGTTAGAAGTTTCTGTTAATTGGAGATATTCCTGTCTGCCATTATTACGCTAGAATCAGTCAATCAGAAAATCTAATTGACTGTAAGCTCGATAAGATTTTCTGAGTGAAATCTTGATCATCCCTCTTTATTCGATTAAACATGAGTATTCAGAAAGAGCTAATAAATCAGGAAGATCAAAAAGTTATTCAAAAAAGAATGAAGAAATTTTGAACCGTACCCATCATTCTGAATATTCAAACTTTGTTCTTCTCTTTACTTCCGTTTATTTTTTCTATAACACACGAATCTCATACTCAAGTTGTTCGCTAGAACCATTTTATGGTTCTTGTTACATATGTTTTACCCAACCAAATTAACGATCTTGTCTTGTCCGATCAGCTGTCAATCGAGGTCGTTTTGATTTATTGCTTTTCAATTTTATTGTTATGCAACCATCAGTTGATTGAAAGGGGTTTTATTCGCTAGAAAAGATTTTAAAGACAGAGCTTTTCTTCAGTTGTTGACTTCTTCGAAGTACTTCTTTGAGACTTCAACAGATGGGACGATCGTTTTGGAAGGCTTAAATTTTTGATTTCATGCTTCTAAAAAACTCCAAACCCTTGACTAGTCGTTTGACTTCATCAATGCTTCGTCCACCCGGGAGATCGTTGATGGTTATATGTCTGATTACGTCCTAAAATCGGTTCATTTAACGAATAAGTTATTCGGAATAACATTTCGGCAAGCTGTATAGAAACCTGAGTCAGGGTTTTGAAAACTCTATGGAAGCCGCGTCAGGTACCTTAACTCAGGTTTCTACACAGGTTGCCGAGCAATGAATATGGTAGAATTTACGTTGTTATCGATGATGAACAAGCTTCTGTATGGAATATCTTCGCCTTTTTTCAAAACTCCAAATGCTGTTGAAAGATCTTGATTGCCATCAGCGATGATGGGAATATCAACTTGAAAAAGAGTAAAAAAATTCCGGAAAAATTTATTTGTTACCTTTGCCAAGAGCCCCTTCCTTCTTCGGTTTCTTCATCCAGACAAGATGATCGAATTGCGAGTTACATGATGCAGCTACGACTTCGCAGTTGATTTCCCGGAAGGATTTCGCTGCTTTCGAAAAAGCGATGATCTCTGGTGAGCAGACTAAGGAGAAATCACGCGGGTAGAAAAACAAAATCAACCATTTGTCCTTGTAATCGCTTAAAAATCCGTCAATAATAGAACGACAAAAATAAAACTCACCTCGAAGAAATATCAACAGGTTCTTCATCAACAACGGCTTCGCAAGTCCAAGTTGGCGCCTTTTCGCCGATTTCAGCTTTGCCTTTGACAAACATTTTCTATCTTGATTTTCTTGAGTAGTAAAAATTCGAAATTAAATGAAAAATTGAAATGAGCGGCAATTTGGACAAAGACCTCCTTATTTGATGACCTTGAGTCACAACGTTATCGGTTGTAAAAATGGCAATTATAAATTTGGAGGTTTTGGGACTATACGGCCTTTAGGGTTATTTATGTCAAAGCCAGATGATTGAAAGCCATGATGGAAAGATGCGGAACAAGAGCGCCAAGGATCATGGATACGGAATTCTAGCTGTCTCTCAATTGACCCTGTATGCCTTTTTGAAGGTTTGCCGAACCAGCATAATGATTTTGAACCGTACCCATTATTCTGAATATTCAAATTTTGCTCTTCTCTTTATTTCCGTTTACTTTTTCTATTAAACACGAATTTCATACTCAAGTTGTTCGCTAGAACCATTTTATGGTTTTTGTTCTATATGTTTTACCCAACTAAATTAACGATCTTGTCTCATCCGATCACCTGTCAATCGAGGTCGTTTTGATTTATTGCTTTTCAGTTTTATTGTTATGCAACCAACAGTTGATTGGAAGGTGTTTTTATTCGGTAGAAAAGATTTGAAAGAAAAAACTCATGACTTTCAGACTGGAAGTTTCAGTTGTTGACTTCTTCGAAGTATTTCTTGGAGCCTTCAACAGTCGGGACGATTGTTTTCGCGTCTGGCTGCCAGTTTTCTGGGCAGACTTCCCCAAACTTATCCACAAATTGGAAGGCTTAAATTTTCGATTTCTTGTTTCTTAAATACACCAAACCCTTGACGAGTCGTTTGACTTCATCAACGCTTCTTCCAACCGGGAGATCATTGATCGTAATTTGCCTGATAACGTCCTAAAATCGGTTCATTTTACGAACATCGAGCAAGTTCAAGCCTCGGCAACCCGTATAGAAACCTGAGTAAGGGTTCCGAAAGAGCTTTTATAAAAGCCGGGTCAGGGATCCTGACTCAGGGTTCTACACAGGTTGCCGAGCACGGAATAAGGATTTACGTTGTTGTCGATGATGAACAATCCTCTGTATGGAATGCCTTCGTCTTTCTTCAAAACTCCAAATGCTTTTGAAAGAGCGTGATTGGTATCAGCAATGATGGGAATATCAACTACAAAATGAGTCAAAAAAGAAGGAAAAAGTATTCTTTTACCTTCGCCAAGACCCCCTTCCTTCTTCGGTTGATTCATCCAGGCAAGATGGGTGAACTGCGAGTCACATGATGCAGCAACCACTTCGCAGTTGATTTCGCGGAAGGATTTCGCCGCTTCGGAAAAGGCGATGATCTCGGTTGGACAGACAAAGGTGAAATCCAGCGGGTAGAAGAACAGAATCAACCATTTGTCCTTGTAATCGCTAAAAATCCGCTTACAAAAGAACGCCAAAAATGAAACGCACCTTGAAGAAATATCAACAAATTCTTCATCAACGACGGCTTTGCAAGTCCAAGTTGGTGCTTTTTCGCCGATTTCAGCTTTGCCTTCGACGGACATTTTTTTTTTGATTTTCTCGAGTGGTGAAAATTTGAAAATTGAAATGAGCGGCAATTTGGACAAAGACCTCCTTATTTGATGACCTTGAGTCACAACGCTGCCGGTTGTAAAAAATGACGATTAAAAATTTGGAGGTTTTGGGACTTTACGGCCTTTAGGGATTGTTTATGTGAAAATAGATAATTGGGTCCAGATCTTTAAAAATTATCAGTAAAACTGGTTGCTCTTATTTAGAATAAAAGTAAAATAAATGAAACACATTTTTGACGGAAGGTTCAAAATTCGTTAAAATCTTGAGCATGAAGACCTCCGTGGATCTTTGACCGATTCCGGGTTTCTGATTCGTCAAACTAAAAGCGCGCTCTTTTCTAGATCGATCGTTCCATTGGGCAATGTTTTCTTCGACATGTTCAGATTTTCATTTTCTGACAGATAAATAATCTTTGGAAGGAAACACGCTTTTCTGATGGAATAAAGAGATCATGGCCTCTACAAGCGAAGACAAAAGGACGAAGAATGCTCAAAGAAAAGCGCGATACAGACAACGAAAGAAAATTATTGAAAATCTGCAGAAAGAGTTCCAGAAAGCGCTGAAGCTTTATGACGGCGAAGACACCTTCATGAAATTCGAAATTCATGTTCCATCTGCTCGTCGACCTCGGGACAGGTTTTTCGGCTGGGAAATTCGAAGGTCTGGCGTCGAAGCGTTTCCACCGAAGAAAGACGCAAAGAAAGTCCCTGAACTCGTCCCGATTCTTTCTGAAACACTCTCTAAAAACGTGCCCTTGAAACCTTCCTTCAAAATTCGAGATGGTAAGGTCAGTGACTTGAATCAATCGATTGTTTCACCACCAAACCCAACCAAATCTGGTGAGTAATGATTCATGTCATATGCCCTCTAGAAAAGTCCTAGGTACTGTAACTCACTTGGTACCAATCGTTCAATCAAATGGCTCGACTTCGAGAAGAACTGGCGAATGGCGAAGCCGCCTGGTGATCGAAAACTCGAATTCTGACGTGAAGATTAACCCACTTCAAACATCCAAAAATGATACTTCTGCGCAAGCCGTGAAAATTGAAGCTGATTCAAAAGAAAGACCCGCTTCTTCTACCTCAGTCGCTGTTTCTCCCAAACTATTGGTGACGCCTGAGGACAGGAAAGCTAGCTCGTCAAAAATTGTAAGAATTTTTTTTGATTTAGATAACGACTCATTTTTATTTCAGAAAGTGGGAGAAACAATGACTGATGAAATGAAGAATCTTTTGGAAGAATCATTCGCTGAGAAAAACCTTCCTACAAAAAATACAGTTCTTAGTATCTGCAGCAAAACTGGGCTTCAAGAACAAGTTGTCTGGTCGTGGTTCAGGAACGGGTTTTTTTCTTAGTTGAAGAGTTTTACTTCTGAAAAATGGTTCGAAACCTATTTAAAAGAGTCCGGAGACGAGTGGCTAGGATGGAGAGTGGAAAACACGAGCTGCCAAATATGAGTACTTTCTCAGAGTCGGAATCTTCAGAGCAAGAATCTGTGAAAATAGAAGTGAAGGAAGATGATGACGATGTGTTGGAGTGTAAGGGTGAAGTAAAACCGGAGATACTATCCGACCAAGAAGATGATCAACGATTTAGTAAGGCAAATTGGCAGCTTGATGATCAAATGGACGAATAAAAACAGACTGTATCAATAACTGTCAGAGTCACAATCACTTAAAATAATCGTTCACTTCATTTACAATGAAAATTTTACACATTGACATTTTTATTTTGTACTTTTTTTATCAGCCTCTGCCCAGAGTAAAATATAAAAATACTTTCAAAAAACCTTGTTTTATTTCTTTCTTCGATCCTTCGCTTTTAAAAATTCGAAATTAGGTACATTTCCTAATAAGAATCATTCTTTACTTTAAAAATTTACTTTATTGTTGAAACTTAATTATAATCGATGTTAATAAAACCCTTGAAGAATTGTTATAAGTAATTTTTTAATATTTCTTTTATCAAAAATATATTGAGAGAGTATCGATTATGCAGTAGCAGCAGGATCAGCTTCAGCTTCAGGCTCCTCATTATCATCATCGAGATTGAGCGCATCTTTGACCTCAGATTCAATATCCTTGACCAACTCCTGAGCATCCTGAGCGAGCTCATCAATGGCTTCTCGAGTCTCAGCGGTGCATTTTGCGCAGCTCGCTTGGAGAGAAGACCAGGCTCCTCCATCCGCTTGGATTTGATTCTCAACTGCAGCGAGGGCTTGCTCTCCCGCCTCGGCGACCTTGTCCGCGGATTCTTCGAAAAGATCACCAAGCTCATCGACAGCGTTAGCGGCGTGTTCGGCGACGGATTCAATTGCTTCCTGAACATCTTCGAGTTTGTCTTCCACTTGTTCTTTGCAAGCGTTGATCTTTTCTTTGCAGGAAGAAAGAGCGCCGCCATCAGTGGTGTCGGCGCCAGTTGCTTCAGCTGCAGCTCCGGTTATGTCGGAAATGACATCGAGGCCGGCGTTAGTGGCTTCTTCGAGGGATTCCTTGGCTTCACCGAGGAGCTTTCTGAAACATGAGATAAGAATTCTGTTCCTTAGTTTTTAAGATTGCACCTCGCTTCCTCCTCAGCATCTTCAAGCGCATCCTCAACTTTATCCGCCAGCTCGTTGAATCCTTCCTTGACAGAAGTTAAGCAGCTTCCATCGTTCTTGTCCTTGGTCGCTTTAGCAAGCTGCTTGAGTGACTTCTCGCCGTTGTTTTTCAAATCATTGATGCTCTTTTCCAAGAGATTGAGATAGTTGTTCGCTCCAGCCTTTGCTCGCTTGATGGAGGTTTGAGCCTTGGCTTTAGCAGTCTTGAATGCTTCCTTGGCGAGTTCAGGGCCGTCAGTGACGGATTCCTCGTTTGGATCAGCGGTGACTTTTGCAGTTTGCTCGGCAATTGCGGCAGCAGTTTTTGAAAGCTAAAATCAGGACTGGAGAAGAGAAAATGATGTCGGAAAAGGTCACCTCTGCGGCCTCTTGAGATGCTTCAACGGGATCAACGGGGACATCTGCTTCGCCAGAAAGGACCGATCCATCAATATCTGATGAGGTGGATTGTCTGTATGTAGTGCAAACACGTCGCGAGCCGCATCTGATGCTCTAAATTTTAATACATTTATCTTGTCAAAACAACTTTAGATTCTTAGAACAAAGATAATCCGCGTTCCTGAGGCGTGTTTTTTTAACGTCTTGTTCAACTTGAGTGCTGCCTTCTTATTGGCTTTAGAGTTCTTGTAGATTCCATCAGCAGCATTTTTGATTTCTTTCGCCTTCGCATTGAGTTTTTTGGCCGCTTCGGTGGATTTGGCTGGATCGACTCGGCGAGCGCGAACAGCTGTTTTGGCCGCCTTGAATTAAGGGTATCAATAAGGATTTGAGCGGTTTTCTACCTGATAAAGAGCCTTCTTAGCATTCTGAAGCTCAGTGGAAGTTATTTCACTCAAGGCAGACTTCTCCTGGAAGAGTTTCTTGACATCGAACTTGTCCTCAAGATCCACAGCCTTGGCCACAGTTCTGCGGCGGCGGGACTTAGAATGCCCCGCCTTTGACTTTCTGCGGCGCGATTTTCCGTCTCTACCTTCTGCCATTTTTCAATTATGCAAAATCAAAAAATAATGCAAAATAAATGCTATGTGCGGCGAGGTTTTATGATTGAAATTTGGGCCATTTCCGTTTTGAGATTGTCTATTTTATAATTTTAGACGGGAAATTTATTAAATCAAGGACTCGTTTCTAGCTTTTGATCAAATATGGTAAGTCCTAAAGTTCACCAATAAAGCCCGCTAATTCAGCGCGGGCTTCGCAAGCATAACCTGCAAATATTAGCTGACGGTTACGTTTCTTCTTGATTTTTTACGATTATGACGCTGAGTTATACTACACGCCAAAAGAGAAACTCAGAGTCAGGAACTTTTCCTTTCTTTTGTTTCGATTTCTTGAATATCATTTACTTAACGATGCTCACGGAAGATTATGAGAAACTGACCTTTTTCTGGAAAAACTGCTCGAGAGAAGTTGCGCATAGTATTTTATGCAACAGTTTAGGTCAGTTCAACTTTTAACCCCTTCGGCAAAATAACCAATTTGTTGGTAAATCGTTTTTTTCTCTTCTCCTTTTACACTGATATCTGGCTTTCTTGTGAACTAAATTTTAAGATGGAACATTTCTTCTGAGAAAATCATCAGACAATTCTCCATGTATCTCCTTAAAACATGGTGAAGTCTATCATTTCAAGATCTTGGCCCGTCTTGATGGAAGCATCGTCATTGGGGATCACAATCTTTTCCCTTCTGAGCGATATTTACACGAGGAATTGGCCGCTTTAAAGTTGAGACTGCGCTTTTTCGACGAGCAATCTAATCAAGTAAATCTACCCAAATCCCTTTCCCAAGAGAATTTTCCTTCATTCAGACTGTTCTTCATCTACACACAGGATTAAACAAAGCAGACTTCCAGGACCTCTCAAACTACGTTACCCTCTACCCTGACGATGCGGACCCTTCTGTAGCAAATCGAAGAACATCTTCAACCCTTTCCATTTCTTTCTCTCAAGACATGCTTAAATTTCAAACGGCGCTCTTCGGCCGTGGAAAATGGCACGAAGCCCAGGTCGAATTTCACCAAGGAAATTTAAAAATCGACCTGAAATCAAAAAAAGAAGAAATCACCAATAAACAGCTCAATTCTGTTCAAATCATAGAAGACTTTCAAGACAAGAGGAAAGTGCTGAAAATCATCAGCGCGAAGAAAACTGTATATCTGACGTCAGACTCGAATGAATCTGTAAACAAACTTTACGGAGCTCTTAAGGCTTCTCTTCAATAAATTAATGGCTCTAGAAATTATTCAAGTGCATTTAAGTACAGGCAGGAAAAGATAACATTCAGGCATTATTTTTTTGATGAGCATCTATTCATACTTTTTCAGGAAGAGTTTTCTGCGAACGGCCCTGTTTGTACCTGTCGAAACACACTTTTTTCGAGCTCTAAAGTTGTTGTTTTCCCGACTAAAGAAGCCTTATTTTAGGTAAGGGTTAGGGACAAAATTCGGTGTAGATTTTGAGCGTTCCTAAACTCCAGCAGCAAATCCAGCTCATGACTGGTCCGGTCACTGCCAAAACCATGCACAAATAAAATCGCCAATTTCTCTCTTCAAAATCCTCCGCCATCAACTCCAGGAGTCTCATCTTCGCTCTTGTCTGACTTTGTTCCTTCTGACTCGATTTTTATTAGACTTGTCTCTTCATTTATTCTCAATATGACTTTGAGTCAGGTTGATAATTATCAATCTGTTTTCATCAGAAAAATGAAAAATTGACGTTTTCAACCTTTTTTCTGTATAAAAATGTTTCGACGTAGCAATATAATTTATTGTAGAGAGGGTTGAGCGTGCGCCGCTTGCGGAGTCGATTAAATTATTTACTGCATGATTATTTTCTGAGAGCCCGATACTCTTCCAAAACAAAATGTTCGGCTCAGAATTCGTGATTGATGATTGAAAATCAAATATAGTTTCTTTAGTTGCAAATTTTCATTTTTGCCCTTTTTCAATTTTTTCTTTTAGTTTTTCATGATCGAATTTTTAATCAAATAAAAAATATATTTGGAAGTAAAATTCAAAAGAATTTTTCAACGAGAAATTTCAAGTAACTAATGTACTGGGTACAAATAAGCGGCATATTTAATTTGCTCATTTATCCTCCTGCATCAATTTTTGACATCTGCACTTGCATTTTTTAAAAGCATCAGCGCATACGGTACTTGATTGAACAGCCTCTTGGGTGTATTTGGCTTTTTGAGCACTAATTAAATCCAAAATGAAGTTAGTTTCAGCACTTTTAGTCTTATAAACGCGCTATTTTAGAGCACTTTTTTGCTTTCAGAAAATTTCATGCGGCGTTTTACTTTTCAAACTTTCGAAATAGATGGCGTGGTTTTGATATTTTCGCAACGTTGACATTTTAAACTCAACTTTCGATAAGTGAAATTATGGCCCGTTCGTAAAGTTCGGGCAGACGTCCCAACCAGCCGGAAATGCGGGCAACTTCATTCGATAATGAAGCTTCTACCGAGTTTTATCTTAGGCAAGATTTTTCCTACAAGAGAGATTTCAACCAAAACGCTTTTTAGGATCTGCAGTTGGACAGATTTTATGTCCAGTGTGCGATATCGAGTGGGATCATAAAGGGAATCCAATCGCTGGAGACGATAGATGTCTCAATTTGGAAGGAGATCCTGACATCCTGCAGACATGCGTTGTCGGACCCGGTCTCAACCAGAAAATTGCGTGCCAATCAAGATTTGTCTCGACATGGGATAAAACGGGGGCCATGACATTTTCTCTCAGAAGAAGTTGCAACTCTTACAATGCCAATCTGTAAGTTTTCCTTTTTTTTCTCTAGCCAAATTTCGCGATTCGCTATGAAAGGTCGATTTTTTATATATTTTTCTAAAGCTTTCCCAATGGACCAGAAATGCAAGGCTGCGAATTGATAGAAGAAGATGGTAGAATTCGACGAACATGCTATCATCAGTGTATGGACGGAGACAACTGTAACGACTACCCAGAGGGCCAGGATCCGATTTTCTTGATGGAGACGAACAAAGACGGCGAAGGAAAACCAGTGAAACTTATCTGTAATACTTGCGATACTAGAGATGGCGATGATGAGGATTCCTGTCAAAATAACCCCGGAGTATCGGATGATGTACCCGAGTGCCCGCCTTATGCCAACTTTGCTTGCTTCAATGCTAACTTTTTCCCGCTCAATCTTAGTCCCGGAGCAGACAACGAACTGCAACATTTTTCTAAAGGATGTTCTCCTTTCGCGTTCCCAGATGAAGCCTCAAGATGCGACGAGTTTGCTATGTAAGATTCTAGAAAAATTGATTATACAACATTCATTTTCGAACAGGATCGTAAATGGTAACAACGGTCTTTATGAGACGTGTAGAAGTACTTGCACTGAGGACAGATGCAATTCCGGCCTCGTTGAATTTACTCCTTCCTGTTACACATGCTCAGTGACCTTGGACCACGAGGTAAACGTACTCCCTTAGCAACTGACAAACTGTTTCTACAAGGGTAACATCGTGAACTGGGGCGACGAGGACTGCATCAATAACGCGGCAGACCGGTTCATCGAACCCTGCGGACCTAATCAGGACATATGCGTGGTGGAAATGGAAGTTGACTGGCTCCCGTCTGGCAAACAGACGACTACGATTCGCCGAGGCTGCGGCAGTTCATTTGACCTTGAGCAAGATCCGGATACAATCGTTTGCGATGGGCGCAAGACAGCTGGTTTTCGACGACGACATTGTATCAAGACCTGCACTGCTGAGGCTGGAGAAGATCCTTGTAATAAGGACAACAGTGAAATCGCTGGAGAGTTGTCGGAAAATAATGTGAGCAGTTGCCACGTTTGCACTTCGGAATCAGTAGCTGATGATGATCAAAATGACTGTGCAAGCGGTATTGAAGGTCAACTGAATAAGACACCCTGCCCAGAATACGCAAGAGCGTCTTGTTTCGCCGCTAGATCAAGAAAAGTTGTAGATGTACATCCTGAAGGAAGATCTACGGTTACTCACGGCTGCTCCGCGTTCACTCAGAATTCTCAATCTTGTGTCACTTACTCCGATGCAACGGTAGAAGATACAGCTGGAAAGATAGAACATCAAGTTTGCAAACAAACTTGCGCCTTTGGTGACAATTGCAATAACCAGGTGATTGGGCTTCCAGAGGAAGAACCTCCTCTCTACTGCTTTGTCTGCACTGGTTACTACAACAACGGCGCTGCAACAGGAGGTTGTTACGACTTTGACGTAGACGGCTTCTTCGATAATATTCGACAATGCCCGTCTTCTAGTAAATCCTGTTTTCAAAAAATGCATGTCGAATGGCTTCCTAGCGGCACACAACAGATGCAAATAACAAGAGGATGCTCTGATGAAGATCCACCAAGTGCAGATAATGGCTCAAAAGCTACGGAATACCCAATCACTTGCGAATCTAGCTCTGATGTCAACGGCGCTTTTCTGTACAATGATTGCATTCAATCCTTCCCAATCGCAAAACAGGGAGATCAGCCACTAAATAAAGATACAGAAGAGCTTGAAAAAGCGATATCGGGAGTTGGCCTCTGGAATAATGCGCTTCAAGAACCTGTTGTTTCTTGTCACGTCTGCGAGCATTTTTCAGATATTCACGGAGAGGAAAATACATGTGATAAAGCTCCTGGAGACGAGACGATTCGAGAATGCCCACTTTACGCTCAAGCAGGCTGCTTTCAATCTCATACAATTCGAGAAGTTGTGGATGGTTACAAAAGAAGAGACACCTACAGAGGTTGTTCTACGTTTAACCTAGCGACAGAAGGAGGCATTGAAGATTTAAAGCCTGTCTGTAATGGATTCAAAGCCAAGGACGAAGATGGTGTGTCACGAGAATTTAACAGTAAGACATAAGAATTGATAATTACATGAAAGTTTTCAGGCTGTAAGCAAACATGTTCTGAAGATAACTGCAACAGTGCTGAGCCAGTGACTCAGCCAGAGCGAGTTTCTTGCTATTCTTGCTCCGAAACTCGGAACCATCTGAATGAGACCATCGGAAACTCTGATGAAGGTACGCTTCCCCTAATATTTTCCAATTATGCATGGTACTTTAAGGTTGTTTTATGAATCCAGCAGAAGAATTCATCGTTGAATGCGGACCGGATGCAAATTTTTGTGCGGTAGAATTCGAAATTGATTGGCTCATCAACGGCCAGCAAAACACTGTGGTGAGACGAACCTGCACCAGGGGCGATCAAGAAGCGGGCCCACATACAGAATGCAGTAACAACGCGGGAAGCTCCTCCAATTTCCACGTGAGAGGGTTCTGTGAAATTTTTTATTTGATCAATTTAGTTCAAAAAATGCATTGAAACCATGGAAGGCTCCAACTCAAACTCTCATCTCAATATCTTGGCTTACTTCTCCAATCCTTCTCCTGTCATCGATTGCTACTCGTGCTCGCATAATAGCGAAGAGGGGCCAGATTTCAAGAATTGTCTTGCTTCAAACGAGCTTTTGGATAATGAAGACTTTATTCAAGAGTGTGGTAGCTGGCAATCTGAGGGCTGTTTTACAGGAAATCGGTCAAGAAGAGACATTTTTCTCGGTATTTTGAGGATAATTGAGAAAAGTCTGTGAGTAGAGGTCTCTTTTTGACCGAAAATAAGCCGACGTTATTCACATTGAAGAAAATGAAATCATAACAGAGGTTCATCGCGGTTGCTCCGCCTTTACTGTCTCCACCGCTACCTGCGCTCACATGCAGTACCAAGACGGCATCGACTACGCTTCCTGCAAAGACACCTGCTCCGAGGCTCACTGTAACAACGAGCGCTACCCGATCGAGGAAGACACCTGTGAATGTCCAGAAGAATGATTATATTTTATTGTTTGATATAAAAATAAATAATGCAGAAAAAAGGCAGGGAGGTTTTTTATTGTTCTGGCTGTCTGGAACCGACGCGTTCGGCGAGAAGTGATCGGAAGCTCGAAAAGAAGCTTGGATTTTGCGGCTCTAAAAGCAAATGAATGAGTTTTTATTCTTATAATTCGGACTTACTTGGAGTCTGGTGTCTAAGAATCGCTTGGAATCCGCGGTAGTTGGCGACACCATCAGTAACCCACCGGAAAGTAAGATTTTTTTGATGAGTGTCGTATTCAGTGTAGCGAGTAAGTTCCTTTAAATAAATGTTATCATAACATATAAGTACTAAATATGATTTAAAACTTACGGAATCGCCGACCAAGATACTATCAGTGCCAGCATGAACAGTACCACAAAATGTTTCATTTCCAATTTGAAGATAATCGAAAGGGCAAGAGCCATAAGATCCTTCAACTTCAAATTCCTCGAACTCGATCGAAATCTGTTTGTCTTGAACTTGAATGTCAACTTGAACATGTTAAATATGATGCTCATATATTTTTTGGATTTACCTTGGCAATCTTTATTGCTTTCGTAATTGTCCAAGTTGGTTTCAGGTTCTCTAAAGTCACGATTTTTATCTCAAATTATGATATTTTATCTTACTCAAGAACGATTGGTAAAGTCAGGTCATAAGTCGGGCCCATTTCGCAAATGTTCTTATGCTGGAGTGCGGAAGAGCCGCGAGTGCCAGCGATCGCACCGATGACAATGATAACAAGAACGACGAGAACGCAGCAGATGCAACAGAAAGTACCTCCCTAAACCGACATATCGACAAGAAATCTCTCTGTTTACTAAAGACCTGTTTGTTCTTCTGAATAACCACGGGAGCAGGCGCAGGGGCAGCTTGAGCCTGGGTCGGGTACCCATAGTTTGGCTGCTGTGGTGGTGGCGGTGCGTACTGGGGGCCAGCGTTTTGCTGGATGTTCATGACGATTGGTTGTTGTCCCGGCTTCAATTATTTATAGAAAAAAATGCTAAAAAAGGAAGAAAATACCTGCATGTTGCTTGTTGATCTCTGAGAATGAGGAAGAAATGCTCAAAATTGAAGTAAAAATAAAAATTCTAGAGAAAAATGCAACTTTTGCGTTTTCAACAACATTGAGTTCCAGGACCACTAGAATGTCTAGAAATTCCGAAAACATACATTTTGACATACTGACATAGATTTTGCAAGGCATCATTTTTCCTGTTACCAAAAGCGTAGAACGTCTAGATGACAAGAAAGCGGGAAGAAAAGGATGCTCGTAAAAACTCAGCGAGATTTTCTTGTCTTATCGAAAGGTTGCAGTGCTCCCACTCAAGCAATTGCTGTTTTTGTTGAAGAAACGAAGTTTTTTGAGTATGCTTTTGTTTATTCTTATATTTCTTGGAATTTATGGGAGATTAGATATGGGTTCACCTTATATCTACCGAGTCATCCAAGAATGCCCAGTGAAAGAGAATAAGAAAGTGAAAATTTCAAATAATCTGGACGCGGAAGACTACCCAGCTTGGGCCAGTAGCGACATCGATAAATACATGACAAGGTTGAGATACGAAAAAGATCTTCAATGCAGCTACCAGTTCAATAACAACCATGAACATGAGGATATGGAGATGAGAATGGCTATAAGGATCTCTTGGACGGATAAATATCCGAAATTCATCTTCATTAATCCTGGTGGAAACCCTCAGAGATTGACTTACGAAGTTCATCATTGGTTTGGACCAAAGTTTACTCCCCCAATTTTTACTTGGAGAGACATAGAGTATATTGAGCATAATGGCGAATTCTTCTTATCAATTATCGTGCCAAAGAGAATGACATTTGAAATCGAGGATATAAGTGAATTTACGATGTATTTCGAATATTATTACGAAGATCAAGTAACTGTTGAAAAATCCTATGTGAATGTTAACAGAGAATGTGCAGAGATACAGCTTGAAAACAGAGCTTTATTTAGCCACAGGAATGGTCAGCAGAATGGATAAGCAGGGCTGGACAATTTGAAATCAACACAAATCTCAACACCCCAAAACGGCCTTAAGGGGGTGGTGGTCGAGAAAATTTTTTTCGACTTTTAAAAATTTTGATATTAATTTTAGATTCCCCGATAAAAAAGGAGCATTTTTGGTCTCTAGCTTCTCTTGATTGGACCAGCTTTATTTTCGATTTTATGCTATGAAATCACCATTTTCGGGAGTTTTGAAACGCGTTTTTCTCACTAAACCCGATTCAAAATTGATTTTTCATTGCCAAGTTATGTTTCTTGATCATATTTTAATAATAAAAAACTAAAAAAATTACGATTATTGTGATGTTTGCGAAAATTTCATTGAAAAATGACTGAAAATGACGATTTTTCAGAAAACAACATGTTTTCATTCAATTACTATTTTCTTTTCTAACAAGGTGAACTTTCTAAAACTAAGCCGCCCACACGCTTAAGGGACTAAACTTTCCTCTCGGTAAGTTTTATTTCGAAAAAATAATAAGGGGATCGAGTTTTTTAGGTCAAGAGATCGGTCTACTTTGAAGGAATTTTTCACCATTTTTTCGAGAAAATATTTTTTTCAAACATAGCCGCCCACATAAATTGGACCCTTTTAAACTTATTTTCAGCCAGAGAAAAAAAAATTTTTTGAAAAAATTGGAAAAAAAGTCTTAGTCTCGACCACCACCCCCTTAATGACTTATCAGGATGGCAAAATTCCCGAAATATGGGTGTTGAGATTTGTGTGGATTTCGAATTGTCCAGTCCTGGGGATAAGAGTAAAAAATGACCACTAGAAAGCGGCTGGGATCAAGATATTCCGTATAACCTGAATCTTGACTGCAATTGGACAATCAAAGCTGATGAAACTGGGTCGATTCTTGTGCTTGACCAACTCCACTTCGATTATCATGAAATTGTTGGATGCTACACTGCCAATTTGACTCTTGTTTTCGACAATGCTACGGTTTTAAATATCTGCACCGCAAATGAAGAGCTCATTCTGAAAGGAGATCAATCGGCTATCCTCGCTCGTAGAGGAAAAGTCCTTGTTTTCAAGGTGGAAAAAAATGTGACGGTCCATTTTGAAACTTTTGACCGTAAAGAAGGCAATGAAAGAGCGGATTATTCTATCGCACCGTATAAAGCATTTCAGCTTCCGACGGAAGGAACTGGCTTTCGAATAAGATGGTGCGAAGGCTATTATACTGAAAAATACGACCAAGAAAAGTTTTTTATTAAAGTTTTTTTGTCAATAGCGAAACTTTGCAAAGCTCGAAAAAGGCCCTGAATCGACAGTTTTACCATCGACTGCTCCTTATTCCTTTCATCCAGATGTTCAAACAAATCTTTTGCACACAGAGTTCTTTACAAAAATGCCGACAACGAATTTCAAGACCTATGGAAATCAAACAACGACGACAAAAACGACAACAACAATGATAATGACTGAAACAACAACTGTAGAAAACGATTGGTTTAATGTTGTTTGTTTGCAACCGACGCGAACAACAACAACAACAACGACGACGACGACTACAACGACCACGACTAGTTCGGATTCTTCTCAAATCAACTCAAGATCTAGCTTTGTTCTAATTTTGCTTTTCATGATTATGAAATAAATTTATTAAAACAATTGGGTCGAGTTTAGTTTTAACAACAGAAATTGCTCAAAGGCTGCTATTTTCATCTTTCTTTGTGAAAACGAACCATAAGAAGTTGTCGTCGTTTTCGTCAATTTCTTCAAATGCGAGCCATGTTCCTTGTTTCACGTGATCTTCATCTCGTTTCCACCCTGAAAGAGTGAAGGAAGATGAATCAAAAAAGTCAAAACCTTTGTGTGGCTGCTCCCCAGCTCGGATCCGATACGGGCAGATTTCTTCTTGGCAGTTCACTTGATCAAGTATCCAAGTATCGCCAAATTCTTCGTAGTTCTCGTTGTATTCTGGAAAGGGAACTTGGTTTATGAAACCAAAATGCAGCGGATCTGCAGTTGATGATACGTCTTTATAGTACATTGCGCGAAACGGAGGACCTTCGAGATCGTAATGGGTGTTGATATGAACCTCGTTTTGCCTTCCAGTCCATTCCAAAAAGACAAAATGAGTTTGAACCTGGTCGAGGTCGCATGGTCTCGCATCAGGGCCGTCAATACAATCGTGTTTCACGATCATCTTGTCTATTGATTTTTTCGTGGCGCATTTGACAGTCATCTTGAGTCAACAACAATTAACGAAAACAACAAATAAGGAGACTTACGTTTCTGTCATAAGTAAGAAAGCCGATTCTGTCATCTGTTTGAAAGTTATTCGTGGTTGAAGTAGTTCTCGTTGTCGTCGTTGTTGGCTTGAATCGCAAGTTTTTGAGATTTTTTTGTAGAAAAATAACCTGGGGACAAAGAGGATGAGAGCAGCCTTCGCAGCCGATTGGGCAATCAAGGCCACAAGGACAGGATGAGTTGCAATCTTAACATTACTATCATCTTTTTATTTCGGAAATCTACCTCCATAATCGACTCGGCATTGACTTTGACAGAGCGATGAGTCGCCACAGCTAGCAAGGCACTCCCTATTTTTCAATCGGCAATCGGAAAGGCAAATTTCATAAATATCCGCGTCACTATTTTTTCTCGTAAAAAATTACATAAAATAACAGTTTCAGCTTACACGCAGTCCTCTTTTGAGAGTTTTCGGGTCGCTGAAAAATCAAAGTTGTCAACTAAGGCACTCTCAATAAGACCGCCAAAGGCAGCTACTAGCAAAAATGGTTTCCCTGAGATGATCGATTTCGATGCTCTCTAATAGAATCTAGGGTGTATGCCACAACTTTTATGAACTCCAAAATTGTCTTCCTCCTGCTTTGATATTTATTCAAATTTAATTCTGACCAAAGAAGACTACTGAAGTTTATGACGCGGTTAAACCACATCATCGAAACGAACAAAACTTTCCAATAGTCAGCAATGACGGGTTCGAATGATTAAACTCTTATCACAATGGCCTTGAAATCAAGGAAGAATCTCATTTTTAGATTTTTCGGTTTATTGAACAGCAAGACATAAAATCACATGGTTATCTCGTCAAAATCCGCCGAATTTGTTGTTTCGGTCAAATGATTGATATCCTGATAAGCCGAACTGAAAAAGAAGCTGGTTAGAAGAATTTGAGAAGGAGCAGTACCTTATTCTGAGAAAAGCGTCCTGGACGGCGTGGACCACTAGCGTTGGTAAAAGAAGCGAAAGAGGCAAAAATTATTGAAAGTTTCATCTTTTTCTTCTACAAAAAAGAAACTGTTGAATAGCGAAGGCCGCTCTTCCTTCTTTTTTATACGGAAAGGTGTCACCCATTAGTGAGTTCATTAATATCGAAGTAATCGAGTAATGTGTTTTCTGTGGCACTCGCAATTTCAACCTTGCTGTTTGTAACCTGGCATTCTTTCACTGAACGAATAAATGACAGTCAGAAGAAATGCAGGAAGACAGTTCTTATCCATTTTCAAGTTGATCATTGAGTTTTTTGATGGAGTCATTTTTTTGCAAAAATAAAGCGGGTGACGCAAGAACATGATTTTTTCTCTTGTCGGGTACGAAAGAGACATGATAAAATATTATTCCAGGCACTCGAAGCTGCTTATGAAATTCAAGAGCCAGATGCCAGATCAGTAATTGGGATGTTTGGACGTTTACTCAGGCCAAAGTTTGATCCAAGGTTGTAATTAACGAACAGGGCTAGCAGGAAACTACTTTTCTTGAACAAAAGGTGCAGTGTCATTTTTATCGAGAATTAACTGTATATTTTTGAGAAACAAAGGCAATCTAAAGATGCGTTGACCAAAGTCTGTGGCTTTTAGATTTCGAAAAGGTCTCTTGATTCAGTGCTAATCTTCGCTAATCTTTCCGCTCTGTCTGAGGCCTAAAATTCCGAGCTAAGGGATGATCCTCCGATGGGGATGAACAAGTTACCGCAACTGGTGAATTTTGATGCGGGATTAGCCCCGAACAAAGTGGCGCACACGGAGTGATTTAGCAGCAGCGGCTTGTGTTGCTCTAGAAACTGTTGATTCAAAAGGTTATCGCAGCGAAGTGGTCTAAAAAGTCGGGGGAAACCGATAAGAATGTATTGATGACCCCGTTGAGAGTAAACGGCACCACGTTTCCGCGCATGGTCTAATTTTGCACCGCAATCTCTTTCGCGCGGTGTGCCGCCCTGTTCACCCGAAGATGCCATTACCATTATGGGCTTGAGAGATTTTCGCACACAGAATTTGGTTACCGGAGAAGTAAGGTGAAGGATCGAATTGTAGATGCAATTTTCGATTGATTTTGATTAGGTAAAAAATCTTTGAAAAATGCCGATTTATTGCCGCAAATTATCGTGCAAAAACCAGAAACGAAACAGAACACCTGAATTGATATACACGTGGTTTTGACGCTACACGTTAAAAAATTCAGCCGACCCTCAGCATTGTCAGCCAGGCTGACATTTTGCCCTGTCACGTGGCATAACAATTTACGCATATTGAGAATGTTTCTTCCAAATAACCAGCCTTCCAAAATGTTTACTTCTTTTCTTGCTCCTTCTTACTGTAACAACTGTATAAGGTATTTTCGCTCAGGTCAACAGTTACCGGGTTCAATATTTCTCAAGTAAACACGGTTGCCCTCCATTGCTTCGAGTTCAAGCTAATATTTGGACAAAAACTGATCCGTTTTTAAACCAAAAACATGAATTCATAAGAGATGCCAAAAACAGCGATCGTAACTGGAAGTTCTTGCGGCATTGGTGCAGCAGCAGCTAGACTTTTCGCAAGAAAAGGGTACAATGTCGTCGTTCATGGAAGAAATAAACAGAAACTGCAAGGAGTTTACGATGAAATCAAAGAAATAGGGACAGGAGGAGTCCACATGGTGGAAATGGAGCTGTCCAATCTTTCTGGTAACTATTTTAAAAAAAGTATTTTGACTGTTTTCTTAACCACCGATTCTAGATATTCCGCGGGTCATAAAAGAAACTGTCGAAATCTTCGGCGGAATCGACGTCCTTGTCAACAATGCTGCCCTCCTCGCTCAAGGCAACATCGAGCAAGTGACTGAAATCGAAACAGACAAGCTATTCGCTGTGAATGTCAAAGCTCCAATGTTTCTGATACAAGAAGCTCTACCTTTTCTGAAAAAGGCGAAAGGCGCCATCGTCAATGTCTCTTCTGTTTGCAGCTCCTATCAAACAAATAGTATACTCCCCGTCGAGATCAAATTTTTAAGAGATTTTTAAGACCACTTGATCTATGCTATGACAAAAGCGGCTCTGGATCACATGAGTGTCACTCTTGCCGGGAATCTTGCAGCCGACGAAGTCCGGGTCAATACCGTCAATCCAGCTGCTGTTCTGACAGAAATTTGGCAAAAAGCGCATGGTCTTCCAGAAGAAGCAATGGCAGGATTTGCGGAAAAAGTCAAGGAAAACCAGCCGATGGGAATTTTATCACCAGAAGAAGTTGCTCAAGTATGATCAAAAACTGGAACACACACATCACGTGAAAAATTCGCCACGTGCGCCGCTCAAGGAAATTTCCAGTTACTTGAGCGCCTTGTAAAGGTACAATATCTTGTTGTGAACCTCTTACCGCCAATTCCGTTATGCCGCGCCGCCGATTTTGATCAATTCCGCAAACGAAACCCCGTGAACTTCGCCGATCCCAATCTCCAACGACAGTTTGGCCCGCCAAAATGTCTTCTTCCAGCGCCTGTTACGCGCTCAACCTCTCCGAAGATCGAATCAACTCATGCAGCTGCATCTACACGCTGACTGAGTTCACGTTCGAGATCGTGGATCACCTGATGGCTCTCGCCGTCAACCCTGCGCTACTCAAAGCCGCTTCTGAAGCGATCAAAACTCGCCAAAAGCTTATAAATGCCCGAATTAAGGCTTTATTGGAGTTCGAACATTCACCTGGACCCTCTCGCACTGATCAAAACGAGACCCAAAGTTCTGACGACTCAGCTGACGTCTATGACTCCGCTACTGGCACCGATTCCGCTTCTCCCGTTGACAACGATCAGGTTTCTTCGGATCGAGAGTTAGATCGACGCACCTCTAACTCTCCACCCACTTCCTCCGCGCAACTCACCTTCTCGGAACCTTCCAGACCTGACTTCACAGTCACTCTCGCCGAACACACCTTCACCGTCAAAAACGGCATGTTTGACACTGGCGCCGACGATGTTATCCTGCCAAAATGGCTGCCGAAATGGCACATCCCTGACGAACTTTTGAAGCACCTGCAGAGCTCCAAGTTCACTGTCACTGGCGTCAACTCCGAGACTAAGGCCCGAGGCGAGCCCCGCGCTATCATCGATTTCAGCGATTCAAAATCCGCTGGAACCCGCATTCTAGTGACAGATGGCCACAACGCGCCGCCACTAATCAGCAGTACTGTCAACGATCACGCCGCAAATGTCCCATTTGGTGGAACTGGTACCAAAGACATTTTTCAACGACGAGATAGCCCTGGAGCAGAAATCTACACACAGGCTCTCAAGATCAAGTCGTACGCCCGTGATCCCTGGAATGCGCTTCTGATCGACTCTGGCAACCCCAGTAGCGCAGATTTTCATATTTCTGACGCTCGTCGATCTCAACCCTCTCAAGCTGCCAAAATTCAGCTTAAACCTCCTGCTCCAGGCCCCAACACCTCTACCTCGGACCTTCTGAGCTTCTTGCAAAGCCAGAAAGAGCTCGTTCTTCCATCTTATTACCACAATAGAAGCGAACTTCATGAACTCGCCCATCTTTGTGTCCAGTATAAAGACGTCTCTGGAAGTTCTACTGACGAGCTTGGCCTGTTCTACAGACCCGTCCGAATCCCGACAAATGGCGAATTCCCCAGCTGTGCTGGCAAGCGCTTGTGCTGCACTAAACTCGACACATCCACGCGATTTTCCGTCGCTCGAGTTTCCACTGGGGAGCGAGCAAATGTTGCTGCTCGCACGATTGTCAAAGTGGTGGTTTTCTTCACATTGCCTGATACTCTACACGACCCTGATGTACGCTACGATTCGCCTAAAACTTATGGCAAGCGGATTCAAATGCTCTCGAAGCTAGCGAAAATCGCCAATCGCTCCGCTGATCTAGCTCTGGAACGCCAACATAGGCGTCTACATCGTGATCGCCTTCTCAAATATGGCGATATGGTCCATCTCTATCAACCCGTCACTAAGGCAGCCAAAGATTCCAACTGTAACTGGATAGGCCCTTATGAAATCGCCTCAGAAACTGTCGTCAAAATCGTCGACGGAGCCGACTTTCGTGACTGGGCTCACCGATCTCATCTGCGTCTGGTCCCACCGCGCAATGATCAACTCAAATCTCCATCCGACCTGGCTCTTGTACAAGAGCTCATTTGTGGCGATGATCCCGATTCGCCTCAAAATCTACTGGTCGGCGCTTCTGGTTCGTATCCTGAACCTCTAGCAAAAATACCAAAGGTTGGGAGGCCGGCTGCTGAAAAGCAATTGTCAACCTCTGGCATGTCTACTAGAAAAAAAGAGGAAAAGGGCGAGTCCCGACTCGTTGCCTGATCCGAAGCGTCAAAATGCAGCTTCACTTCTTCCCTCGACTGCTGGAAATTCAACCGCTCCCGCCCGTTCTACGTCAACTTCAACTACGCCTCGCTCGACTGACTTGGTGGAAAATGATGTTCAAGTTTTACCTGATAAGACGACTTCTGCTCCTCGTGGATGTGCGGCAGACTCTCTACATGGACATCATTTGTATTCACCTTCTTCGTCAGCTGATCTTTCTTCCTTCATCGGAAATCCGAGCGTCTTTGGTGGTGGAATCAGGAAAAAAACTTCCTTGATTCGAGTTGACCACACTCGCAAGAGTACTCGTAGAACAAGGGAAGTTTTCTGCAAAAGAAAACTCGTCTGGTGTGAGTCTACTTCTTCTTGCGCTCTGACGCTCTGGCCCCCGCTGTCCGGAAATGGTTCGATCTCCGTCCGACATTTCTCGACTTTTCGTCTCTACGCTGGTGCAATTCCGACGCCGCGCTGAGCTGATTGGCTGCCTTTCCCTTCACCTTTCCCTTCTGCACTTCTACGATGACTCATCTCACCGACTTCAACTCTTCAACCGAAGATTCTCGATCGTCTCTAGAATCTGGGGAGCTGTGAGGTCTTAGTGCTGAAAGTCGGTTAGAGATCTGATAGGGATCTCGCCCCGCGCTCTTCCCTGCCACTTTTACGAACACTGCTTCAGTCCAAGCACAGTTAAAGTGCGCAATACACGCTTTTATCGGAAACTCCCGTTTCGTGTTTTATTGAAGATACACTAGAGGCTACGACTAGCTGATAAAGAGAACCGTCTAGTATAGAGAGCATTACAGCAGTATTTAGACGCTTACAAAATATAAATTGAACTCGTGTTACCAGGAAAATAACTGTCCCCCGCTGCGCCTGACTCTAGAATTAGAAAGCTGTTATCGAAGAAGTTTGACAAACGCGCCTTAAACGACTCCCCGCTTGAATTTTTTTCTGCTTTCTTTCATTATCTTACGTGCCCCGCGATTTTTTCCTAGTTCTGAATGACGAAAAAACACGCCGGATCAACCCGTTCTAAAATAAATAGAAAAAGGCTTTGCTGACGCTCTAGTCAGGAAGATTTCGACGGGTAATCCAAGCAAAAGAAATATTGTCTTTGAAAGCATTACCACTCACGTGATCTTCAAAGTTTTTAATTGTGACCATTTTTAACAAAATTTTAACTAGAAATTTTTATTCGGGGTGTCATTTATTGCAGAAGTTTTAAAAAATCTCAAATTGAGAGATTTTCCTTGATGAAAATTGTAAAGAAGTGTTTCCCATCAATTTACCAAAAAAAGATTGCCGGAAAGAAAAATCCAGTCACCTAGGGAAAAAATAACTTCGCCTATTTTATAAAACAAAAATTACTAGAAGACCGGCAAAGCAGAGCATTCCAGGAATGACGAACAAAATAACTCCACAGCAGATTGAACATCTAGCTACTGAAACAAAACAATCTTCTCGCTCAGCGTAACGAGAATCTCTTTTTCTGTAAGCTGACTTTGCTCTTGCATATAAAATCGCTGCGACAATTCCAAGTACAGGACAAAGAATAAGGGCAAGGACCTTGTAGACTTTTTCTTGAAGAAGATAAAGACATGAGGAATTAATAAAAACGATACTTTATTTTATCTTAATCTCTTATTCCTGGTGGTTTATGCCGCAGTAGAAAATCCCGTTCTTCTCTTTGAGACTGTATCAAGACCATAGACTCAATTTTCTCTCTCACTGCCTGACCATAAGAAGGAAGGGAATCGTCGTTAGAATTCCCAAACGTAACATAAGAAGGTGGGTCTTCCAAGTCATTTCGCATTGTACCTTGGTATTGTTTGGA
The DNA here is from genome assembly GCF_907165135.1 of Oikopleura dioica. Classification (NCBI taxonomy): domain Eukaryota; kingdom Metazoa; phylum Chordata; class Appendicularia; order Copelata; family Oikopleuridae; genus Oikopleura; species Oikopleura dioica. The sequence continues at coordinate 1,111,131 of NC_137293.1, read as the reverse complement.
GCTGTCTGTTTTCGGGTGGATCAGAACATACAGTGGCTTACTGATGAATAATCAAGTTTAAAACGGACTCGAGGTCACGGTTACTCAATAAAAAAATCAATACCGTCCTTTGTTAAACGAAAATGCTGATTGAAGGTAAGAATAGTTTGTTTTAATTTAATTATGGAAATGTTTTATTTTGTAGAAGTAAGAAAATGAAGTTATGAAAATTGAAGGTCGCAGAAAATTCTCACAAGATTCCGATGAGACGTCCCAAGCCCAGATCCGGGTCTCGCGATGATTTAACTTGTGCTCTTGTATTTGGCTTTTTATGCTGAATTAATTGATAAAAATAAACATTTTCCCCAAAGGAAGTAAAAAGCCAGTTCCTGAAAGATACCTGTTTCTCAAAATTGAAAGGCTCCTTTCTCACTCTTTCTTTTCCCAGAGTTCTAAGAGTCAAGCGCTTGAAAAAATTTTGAACGCGCATTTTTCCTTGATTTGCTTCTGCTTGCAAAGTGCTTCAAGCTGCAGACGAGGGAAAATTATGTTTGTTCTGTAATGCGCACTTCCAGAGCTAGCATTCTTTTGGTTGTTTAGTGACGTGTTCGATGCTTATTCGGGAATTGCAGATAAATTTAGCCTACAGATAGAACTCAAAAAGAACTTGAAGAAATGATTCGAGCCATCTTGTGATTCATTAGAAATAATGGCTTTTTGTAAAAAAAAACCGTCATTTTAATAAACGATTATGATTTCGCACATCTTTGCGCTATTCAAACCGCGTTTTTTTATTGGAATGACTTTCATAGTGTCGCTAGAAGTCTGAAAGAGATTTCAATATTTCAGTCACAAGATAATGATGAAAAACATTGACGTGATTGTAAACGGTAACAATAGTTTTATTATTTTTTTCAAAAAATTTCAATAGGTTTTCTTAAAAAAGGTGGTTTCCTTGTCAAACTTATGTGTTGTTCCGCTTCATTCGATGCATCCCATGTGCCGGTCATTATATATGAGGCGGATGAAATCTACGGGGAGACCATCAACGACGACATCGATCCTGCTTCAAAGAACTGACTAAATTCACTCCAAAAATAACCGTTTCCTGACACACTCAATATAATTTTTTGTCTTTTGATCACGAAGAAAAAAATAACAGACAACGACATAAAGATGATCTCTTTGAGGCTTACATGGATATCTTGTCAGCGCAGGTCTTCATCAAAAAAATGAAGTCCTGCTTGCATATGAGGGATAATCATCCGGAGCTGTCAAGTGGCCAACCACTTAGTACCAACTTACCCACCTTCCTCCGCTTCTTGATCGGGGCTGTTTATTTAAATTTATGAGTGCTTTGCGGCTTCCAACTGATTTCTATTAGACGAGTTTTTGAGTACTCTCTTCTTTTTCTATCTAAAGAAAATTAGTGCTAACAACGCCCGTGCGCTTTGAAAACAATTATAACTAAATTAATTTTCATGTTTTCTTTATCAATTGTTTCCAGCATCAACTAAGGAACATCTCGGAGAATTTATTTTCGATTGAGTACCGCGCAATTAAATCTCTTGTTTGTAATTATTCGTTGATTAGGGAAATTGGCTTCAGAATAAGAGCGCAATAAAGAACTGATAGATAAGGTTATCGAAAGAGCAGAAGGTTGAAAAAGATAGTCGATTGATTTGAGCTCATGTTTCTTGTCAAATTCGATCCGGTGGAAGGATCACATTTCCATATCTTTCGGATTTCTAGAGCCTCTATTCGGACGAAAATTGTCAAAGATATAAAATAAACCATAATATTCTTTCTTTTTTAGGAAAATAAGTATTTTACTATTGTGTGTGAATTTGAAGGTGATGAATTAGCATCGGAACGAAACTCAATGCACATACCAGTTTGGTTTATTACAACTAATCCATGAAAAGATAATACTTAGACGCGCTTTTTTTAAGGTGGGCCAAGTTATTTCACCGACTTCTTGATTTTAAACCTTGGAACACCATACATATTTGGAATCAGCAGGAAATTTTATGAACTTTGACCGTTTTAGTTTCCGAAATTTCCACTTTCGGTCCGATTCTAGAGCCAGAAGTTGGCGAAATTTTTGAGTTTGGGCAGCTTGTGACCTATCAAATTGATTCTCAGAAAATTTCCTATCATCTGAGAGAAGAATCAATGCCGACCGCGGTCAAATCAACCGCTAAAAACTGAAAGAAAAATCACAAATTTATGTCATTTTTCCTTGTTTTGCCGGTCGGTTAAACCGCAGTTGGGATGGTCTTTTTAAATGATTTGTAGATGAGATGACTCAAAATCTTCTAAGCATCAATTTGATAAGTAATAAGTTGCCCAAACTCAAAAATTTCGTCAACTTCCGGCTCTAGAATCCGACCGGAAGTGGAAATTTCAGAAACTAAAACGGTCAAAGTTCATAAAATTTCCTGCTGATTCCAAATATGTATGGTGTTCCAGGGTTTAAAATCAAGAAGTCGGTGAAATAACTTGACCCATCTTAAAAAAAGCGCGTCTTAACTCCAATTCGTAAGAGGCAAAAATACGCAGTGAAAAAAGCCTTCTCGAGCGCAAGTGCCGCGCAAAAGTGGTGGCGGAGTGGCGCTAGAATTTTCTTGACCCGCAAAGCTCCACCAACGTTGAGGCTCCCGCGCGCTAACGAAGATTCTTACTTTTTTATATTACTTTTGTATTTCCTGTTTTTTTTTCGATCATTTGATAAGAGAGTAAATATGAAGACTTCTGCTGTTTTACTGTCTATTGCAGGTTCGTTAAAGATTGAAAAAACTAGAGAAAAAAGGAAAATCTTCTTCATAATTTGGACCGTCTCGATAGAAAAAAGAAATAAGTTTTTTTTCGAATTTTTTCTGGATTTTGATTGGCCGACCTGAATTATTCTCAAATCTGATTGGTCTAACATTATCCGTTTCAAAAAGCTTTTTCATGCAAATGTTTTGTAGCTTTTTTGGTTTTTTTTCTGCTTCTAAAAATGAAATTTTTTCTGAAAACAAGAGTTTTTGAAAGTCAGCGAGATTGACCTTGTTATTCCGTCGCAAAAACGGCGCGCCTTCTACAAGACAGTCCAAAACGTGTTCCGCCGCTCTAATCCCTCAAATCATCGTCGCAAATCAATTTTACGAGCTATTTGGTACACAGTCAGCCTAATCTCGATCCGAACTGCCAATTTCAAATGACGGCGGAGCTTCTTTCCAACCACCTTCTTTTCTATTAGACAACTTGGCAATCCCAAATTTTAAGGAAAATTTCGAGCGAAAAAGACAAAAGGTCTTATCCATTCAAAGAAATTCTAGCTTCAAAAAAGCCAGATTTTTTTCTTTTGCAAGCAATTTATCTTCGAAACTTGCAAATCAGTCTTTTTCTCTGGCGTCGTTTTGAACAGTCATTAACCTCATTAAAAGACAAACCTTTTTTTCCACTTTATTTTTGCTTGCCTAAAAAAGGTTGAGAAAAGACTGGATTAGAAAACAGCTTTTGGGCAAGAAAAATGTATTCTTTACGGCTCCGTGCTGCTTATTTCTGACGCAGAAGCTACGTTTTCATCAGATAAAGTATTTTTCTTAAAAATGAGAAAAAGGACACTAAATCTTTTTCTCGGCCATTTCCATCAGAAACTATCCATCCTTCTAAAACGTCTGTGCATCCCATTTCACGACCCGACCTTATTACCTCAAAACTATCACGCAAAAATCTGGCAGCAGTCTCCTCTTTGCCCTTGACGTGCTTTAAGATCGCGCCCGACACGAGGAGGCGGTTTCAAAGCACATTTCAAAAATCCACTTTTACAAAATCCAGATCAAGTGAAAAATTCAATTACGATTTTAACGACGTTTTTTCGCCGATCCACTTTGAAATTTTCGCTTGATTTTGATCAAATTTGAGCGACGGCGCGTCTTTCTTGATTTTTCCGCACTTTCAAATCCTTATTTCTTTTATTCTAGAGGCCGCCACAAACTGCAATCTTCAAAAAATCCAAGTCGCCGGAACCAACCTGTACTCTGCCATCAACCATTTGGGCAATGAAAAGCCACAGGGCCATTTTAACGGCGTTTACGAGCTTGATGAAGATCATGAAATCGCGGGGAAACAGGTTTGGACTAAAAGTAGAGGCCAAAGTACTTCAGTGAGGCTACAGTATGTCGATGACATTTTTGGTGGATCCGCTTGGGTTCTCACAAACCAGCCAGGTAATGATAGCTAGATGATGAATTTTTCAGAATTTGAAGCTTTTTTCGACAAAATAGCGTATTGATACCCTTAAAAAAGCTAACAAAAATAATGCGAAAATTTTATCAAAATCATAAAATATACAAATAAGGGTGTCACTTCTTCAATTCCAGGGAAATCTCAATAAAAGACTTAATCCGAAAGAAACATGGTGACACCCTTATTCGGATTAACTTTGTAGATTTGAACAAGATTCAGCTTTTTTCGCAAACTTTAATAAGGGCATCAATACGCAATTTCTTCGAAAAAACTTGAACTACTTCGAAATCGAATTGCATTAAATTTTCCACCCCTTTGACATGAGTTATCACGATTGATATAATTTCTTATCACTTTATGTTAACTCGATGTTATCTTTTCAGTTTCCCTCCCTCTCAAATTCCATGTCATCCGAATTCCCGAGTTTTAATTTCTAACAGGCCTGCTCTTTTTCCGATAAAAAAGGCGCCAAATTAAACATTGACAAAATTTTGACACCTTCGCCAAACAGCGCTCTTATCGCCTCCACGTTAGTTTTTTAGACTCTTCTTTATCCGCTTAATACAAATTTCGCCCAAGTGCGGAGTGGATGTAGAAGGATCGAAATTTCGCGGCCTGGGAAAGATGGTTCAATGGGAAATGTTTTGATAAGAGAATAATCCCTTATCTTAGGGTTTTTGTACTACGTTTTAGCGGGTTGAAAATTTAATAAGCTTGGAAAAGGTTCACATGGCAACTTAAATTTTAAAAGATTCTTTTTAAAATTTTTACACTCAATAGGTTAGGGTTAAGGCTAGGGCTATGTTTTTGGTATAAATTTTTTCAGTAAATTTGGGTTGGGGATAATTTTACAAAGAAATCATCACTAAAAATCGTTAATTATTATTCAAGATTTGAGCCAATCAAAAGCTCTTATTCGGCTTACAGGTCAATGAGCTTTGAGAAAGCCCTAACCCAAATTTTGTCGCTCAAAAATTGTGTTTTCAAGACAAATTCCTCATTTTACCTATTTTTCTCTACAAATTAACGTGTTTATAAGCTCATGTGAACAAATTTTGATAATGCGATTGATAATTCGATCATGGTTGAGTACTTGAAGTGCTTCTAAATTTAATAAATTATTTGCAGTTCAAACATAAAACAGGAGCTGGTACCTGCTCCGGGCTTGTTAACATGTTTGAAGGACAAACTTTTGTCGCTATCAAAAGTTTTACGGCGCTAGAATCTTTTATTTTATGCGAAAATATACACCGTCCAATTGATGATCAAATCCGCATTAAACATTTACTAATTCCGTCTTCCTTTTAGGCCAGCCACGATTCTTCACTTATTCCGTCGAAGACTGTCCAACAGAATTGAAGAACTGGAACATTTTGCCGTTCGGAATCAGCACAGAAATCAACGACTACATTCCTGTCGAGGATGTTAGAGTGACGGCTGTTAGCGATGAGAGTACGACTTCGGCGAAATATCTGACTGCTCAGTTTGATTATGGAGAAATGGACTAGTAAGTCTCAGTTTTTGCAACCTCTGACCAAAAATCCTTTTCGGAAGTCATTTTTACTCCGGTGCGGATAAAATTAAGCAAATTTTCAAAATCCTCCTTGCTCTTCTGGCACCAGAATTCGCTCTAGAATTTCTTTCTCTGGAAAAATTTTAGAGGACACTTTCTGAAATTTGCGAGTAATCGATTACTCGAGGAGATATTACTATACAAATATGATCGATGAAAGATTATCGCGTGGCTTAGCATTTTATCACGTTAAATTTTCATTACTTGAATTTTCGTAACGCTCCTTTTTCAGCTCCAACGACGTCTCAGATATTTACACGATGCTTTACCACTACCTTCCCGAATCGCACATGAAACTCCACTACTACGCTTGTAATGGAGTCCACACACTCGACATCTTCCGAACTCTTCAAACAAACGCTAGACCCGCATCAGACCCAGTAAACGACGCAATCAATGGCTGGAAATTGTGCAGAAGATGCTCAAACCACGAATTTGAAAATGACGAAAAAGTGTTCTACAATTTCGAATTGGAAACAGAAATTTGCTGTAAGGGCATTTTAAAATTTTCAATTCTAACAAATTCATTTTATTATTATAACATATTGAATTTGAACTTATCATGAGAACTCATTTCGCTTCCCGCGCGACCTCGTACGAGCGCCACCTCCCGGAGCGCGCGGTAATTTTGCGCTGGGCGCGCCACTCTGGCTGACCCTTTTTTCATTTCGGAAATATTTTATGATGTAACGAAACGGATAATTATTATAAAACGGGAATATTTTTCCATGATATTATGGTTGTCTACCAAAAAACCATAACTGTTCTGATTTTTTCAAAACATCGTCAATTTTGAAAATTTACTTCTTTCGATCTGTCCTTGAAATGAGTAGCACCCGGTTGATGATGCGTATTTATCCCAATTTAATTGTTTCTGTTTAAAATACAAATTAAAATAATTTATTCAGCCAACGAATACGGTTCGGTCGAACGGGCCATTTGCGAATGCGATAGGAATTTCGTGAGCACTTTGAGGTCTCTCGAAATTCCCTCAGCAGATTCCGAACTTACCACTGACCCACGAGACTGCGAGAGTGCCACGCTTCTCCAAGTTGAAGATGTTACCTGCTGCTACAATCGGTAAAGATTTCCTCTTTTGCCGGTCAATAATCAGAGTTCTAGTGCCCAAAACCTGATGACCGCCTACCATCAAATCCGCCAATGCTGTTCTGATGAAGGCGTCGTCATGCCCGCGGGCCAGTGCCCAGCAGAAGCGCCAGAAGACATTCAGAAGGAGACATTTTTCACGCCCGAGGAGATCCAAGACATCGAGCAAGATCATCTGAAAATCACTGGTGAATCATCTCAGTAATCGAAAATCAAGAAGAAATAATTTTATATAAAGCCAAAAAATATTTCTCTATCAAACTTTGCCCAACTCTGTAAACTAAGAAAAGAACAATTAAAAATGCCGATAAAGGTAGTTCGATTTATAACTGTACATAAACGATCATTCAATAAAAAAAGTTCTATAGAACTTCGATGTATTGAGTTCACGTTCGCTCAAATCTTGAAAAACCGCGGCGGTAGGGTATTTGGTTAACAACTTACGGCGCTTCCTCCTTTCTATACAAAAACATCGGTTACATAAAAATCTCTGTTCCGGCCCTTGAAAGTTGAAAACTGGCCCTGAGGTTCTATTCTTTTATCTTCAGCTTGACAAGACTTGTCAAAGAGCGAAAAAATAGGGAGAGAAAATGAAGAAGTTCGATGATATTTGGGAGAACCTTCCTCATTTCAGGTTTGAAAGATCTCTTTCCCCAGTTTTCTAAGACAACATACATAGCTGGTATCAATACTTCTTGACATTCCTCGCTGCTGGGTGGTTGAGTACCGTCATCGGGCTGTCCGCCCTTTTCCCCGTCTTTGGACAGTGGCGGCCTCAGTTTCACTGCGAAACTCAACTCGATATTCTTTACCCCGAAATATTATTCGAAGAGAGAGAAAGTATTCTAAAAGAAAACTGCGCTGGGAGCTTTAGCGAATGTTCGACAGAATGCGATTTTTTTATACCAGCCGAGTGTGTTGGTTTTGAAAATTCTTCCTTGATTTCAAACTGTTTGGAAAACAATATTCTCCAAACTGTTCAAAAGAACGCATCCTGCAGCGATTTCTCCTTCAACAAAGAAGCTCTTGGTGTCCCGAAAGGACATGAGAATCTCATCTTTTCTAAAGGACCCGACAACTGGGAAACAACGGCGACCTATTTCAAGCCAATTTGCTCAAGAAGCCTTTTCGACACATTCATGATTTCAGCCTCGATTATTGGTCAGTTAATCGGGTCTTTTTTCGCTGGAATTTATTCGGATCGATTCGGAAGGAAAAATGCTATTTGGGTATTTACGATTGCTTTCAGCATTTCTTACGTTTTATTGGCGCTGATAAAGAATGAATTATCCTTCATCTTCTTTCGGATTTCGGCGACGATTACTGGAACGATCATGTACATAGCCGCTTTGACGTATGGAATTGAAGTCACTGGTCCCTCGAAGCGATCGCTTCCCGGTTCTTTTATCAATGTCTATTTTGGTGCTGGATACATGGGCAGCTCGTTGATCGGGTATTTCATTCCTCATTGGCAGGGACATGCCCTCGCTATTGGCATCATGGGTTCTTTGCAGTTGATATTGACGATATTCCTTCCTGAGTCGCCTCGATTTCTGGTCGCAAAGAAGAAGTATGAACACGCGAGCAGAGTTATTGGGAAGATCGGGCAAAAGACTGCATCTGAAACTCTTTCTCAAGCGGATTTGGTGAAGGAACTGGAGGAAATTCAAGAGCCAAAGAAGGCTGAACGGTCTCCGCTTGATTTGTTCAGGACTTCTGCTACTCGAAAAGGTAGGAAAAAATTCCCTGGATGAAAAAAATAATGATTTCTAGTAACTCTTAATCTTGGACTTGCATTTGCTGTTACAGTAACTGTTTATTACGCGCTATCTTTCAACGTTTCATCCCTTGCGTAATAAGAAGCATCTCTTCTTGTGTAAAAACACTTTTCAGAGGGAGTACCTATGTCAACAATGCATTGAACGGTGCTGTAGAAACTCTTGCGTATTTCATCTGCATCCCGCTCATCGATAAATTTGGACGGCGGCCAGTTACTGTTATTCTGATGTACATTGGCTCCATTGCAGTTCTTGTGGTTATGATGTTGAATGAATTGACGGCCGAGAAAGCTGCACTAGAAACTGCGCGATGGATGGCATTTCTTGGGAAATTCTGCATCTCGGGTGTTTTCAACAATATTTTTATTTACGCTGCGGAAATTTATCCCACTGAGATTCGAACTGTAGGAATGTGCTAGAAGAACTGTCAAAAAGAGACGGTAATAGATTTATAGCATCTGAAAGGGGTTGGATTTTCATCGATGATTGGTCGAGCAGCTGGAATTGTCATGCCGTTCGTTCTTGATCTTCAATATAAAGTAAGAAGTACAATTTTGTTTTTTTGTAAAAATTCCAATTTCAGCCCGGGCTTGGCTGGTTCCCTTACACTCTTTTTGGCGCAATGGGGATCATTTCTGCAACATTGATGATATTCCTGCCCGAAACTAATAACGCTCCATTAGCGCAGACAATCGAAGAAGCTGAGCAATTTTATAAAGGCTCTGGGATAAAAATTGCTGACGAATCAAACGAGCTACAAGCTCACGAGTCTAAATAAACTTTATTTATCATCATATCCGTATGTACAGTAAATATCTCTGGAATGAACAAGGAGGAGTCATGACTCTCCGTCGGAGTCTGATATCGAGGGGAACTCGGCGAAAAGGGGGATTCCAGAGTCAGTAACGACAAATTCCGGGGGTTCAAGTCGTCTTTTTATGTTTTCCATATTCACCCAGATTTGTTTCGGTTCTTCAGGCCAGACGAAGCGGTCTCCGCCGAGGTCTTCCATCAGCACTAGAAAAAAGTTGTTAATAGAGAAAAAAATTTATCAACGCACCCATATGCATGTAAAATTCTGGCTGAGAGGCCAAAAAATTCTCTTTGTAATATTTTCCCATTTTATCTGGTATCAGCGCCGCCGGAACTTGATCGCCTTTGTTGCAAATGTAGAAATATGGAATTCCTTTGATAATCATTTTTGAGTTGCTCTGAGTCTGTTACTCTCTTTCTAGTGCGTGAACAGAAGGTTTCCACGCGAGTTTTTGCTTCTATATTGGGTGCGAAAACAACTGGCAGGAGTTGGCAGTTCACAAAAAGGGCAAAGTGACGAAAGAATTTGAGAAGAAAGGTGGCTTGCTGGTCACGAGAAGAAACTATGCGGTCGCAATTGATAAAAATAGGGACTCCCTGATGATAGCTACTAGACGGTTGTAAATCTAGGTTCTTTTACTGTCTTATAATTTATATAAAGTTATAAATATAAAGCTATTTTTTGTAAAAATCTGTTTCACAAAAAAAAAATTTGGCAAGGCCAATTAAGTCAGTTGTTGTTTGTTTAAAGCGCCTTTTTTCATCAGCTGGGCGCCGGTCCGTGGTCATTCACTGACGTGGCTTTCAATCCTTTTATACCCGGCCAAAGTACCCAATAAAGCACAACAACAAAGAGATAAATAAAGAAACCAAACTCTCAAAATTGAAAATATGGTGAAAATTTTTGCGATCGGAAGTTTTGCTGGAGCCTTGGGACATTCTGTCGGAGGGTCAAATTTGCATTCGGATGGGGCGATGACGGATAGAGAGAGGACGATTTTGAATGATTTGGTGCCGAGGGAGCAGAAGGAGGCGCTGAAGAGATTGTTCCTGAAAATTGGTAAGTAGGAAATAAAATTCTCGGTTTTTGAGAGGAAGAAACCATAACTGAAATATTTATTCTACAAATTTGATCTATTTTTCTAATAAAATATTTGATTAATATTCATTAGGCAGATTATGACACCAGTTGCTAGGCTCACGTTCCAATATAATAATTTTATGCTGAAGATACCGACGGAAACGAAAACCTATCCCGAGTCGAGCTGGCCCGATGGACCGAAATTCTCGAGCAGCGCTACATCGGTAAAGAAATCGACCGCTGGTGGCCGTTCTACAATAGCGACGACGATGACAAAATCTCCGAGCAAGAGTTCCTCGACCGTCTCGGTCAGCTGCAAGACCATCTCAACGACGACTACGCGCTCATGAAGGAAAAGTTCAAATTCTGCGATTTTGATGAGTCGGGCGATTTGGATATGAGCGAGTTCGAGACCTTTCAATTTCCACGATTCGACAAGAAGGGCAAGATTTTTTGGCACAAGGAGATGTTCTTGACGCTCGACAAGAATAGAAATGAGAAGATCGATTTTGCGGAGTTTATCGAGTACCAAGGATTGGAGCTTGCGAGTCTTTCCGAAGAGGTAAACGGGCTTTTTATGAGTTGAAATTGGCGAATAATCGTAAAAAAGCCTTTTTCATCAAAAATTTGACATTTTTCTTTTAGGACAAAAGGTCAAACCAAGAACATTTCACCGCCTACGACGAGGACAAAGATGGAACCTTGGATTTCAAAGAGCTGATTGAACTTTTCGACCCCGAAGACAGCAACTCTTTCGAAGCAACAGCTGACCATCTGATCTATCACGCTGATAAGGATCACGATGGTGTGATCACCCTCGAAGAGTTTCTCGACAACTATGAAACTGTTCTGACCTCACACATTAGCGACAATGGCCAACTTTACCACGATGAGCTGTGAGCAACCTTTTCTGCGGAAAAATCATGTTTAGGCCCAATAAAGATAAATTATCTCAAAATTCGTGGGAATTCTAAAATCTGCTGCTTCTGATTCAGAATTCTGACGTTATCCTCTCTCGACTCATTTCTTAAAAAATGAAAATTCTAGCTTCATTCTTTTTTGGCCTTATTGATGCCCAGATTTCATGCAATAGAGAATGTCCAAAGAGAACAGATTACAAGTGGTGCAGGGAGCATATCAAGGATTACATAACTGTCCCCGACTGTAAGTTAGCATCAAGAAAATGAATTAAAATGAGTCAAGATAAGCAGGAAGAAATTCCAAATCCAACAAGGCGACAAATTGATATCAAGGAAGACTGGCACAAAAATAGGGTTTTCACTTCAACTTACCTTTTTTGAAAATATCAGATCGAAAATAATTTTTCTTCACTCTTCCTTTGATAGATTTTTGTAAATAGTGAAAAGATTCATTTTAACATCTCATTTATGGTGTATTGATAAGATAAAGTGTTATCCCTTGTAAGCTTTGAGAACTACGCCCGCCCTCTTCTTGACGCTCCTCGAGAGTCAATTTCTAATGCTGAAATATCTGAACTTTTGACTTACTCAATGTCAAATCTACACAGCTTTGAGGGCTGGGTCATCGCAGTCTTTGACTCAAACTCCGAGGGCTGTGGCGATTACAATGGAATCGATGACGTCAACGACGTCAACTACAACACTTGCTTCGATAAATGGTACACTGGTTGTCGAACCAATCCGAACGCTGGGTCTAGCACACGGTAAGGAATGAAAAGAAAGATTTTTAATATGAAATGGAGGGCATGTCGAAACTCCTTGGTAGAATCAAGTCGACAAGGCCGCCTCGCGTTCGCCAGTCAAGTTGATCAACGAGTCAGCAACATGCTCAAAAGTAAGTGTCTGATTTCTAAAACTTCATTTTCTCATCCCCTCTTCCAAAAGTCGACAAGAAACACGTCCATTGGTTCTCCTCACACGCGGAAGGCTGCGACGATCAGAAATACAATGGCTGTCGGAAAATCGATCAATTCGCGGGGGCATCAGCGGAAGTTTACCAAGAACACATCAAAAGTCAATATGGACTTTCTTCCAAAAACATTCGCCTCGACGTCCCTGTCGTCCAGAAAATGGGTGCGAAGATGATCTGGCAGAATTATCGACAGGGGCTCGACCGTGAATTCAGGTTTCATCAAAAGTCATTCCATTAAATGAAATGTAAAAAGCTCGATAAACGATCATTACTGCGCAGACTGGGATGTCTTGCTTACTCTTTGCTCGACAAATGAAGATCCCTCGAGTCCGGATTTTGGCGATATTGCTTGGAGGACTTCGAATCTGAACAGCGAGTTCTTCGTCACTGATTATCGACAATTCGAGGTCCCTTTTTTACTTCTTGAAAATGTGTTAGCTCGTTTTAGGTTGGAATTCAAGATCATTGGTTTGGAAACAACAAAATTGAACAATGCGTGACTCTTTATGTTTCTCCCTTTTCGCACTGAAATAAAGTTCAGCCTCATCTAAACTTGGCGGTATCAATATCTAATCATGTGATTTTCAATTCAAATGATTTGATATTCCTTTTGAAACCGATTCTCTTTGGAAGCGAAAACTCTCAAGAGCAATTAATCTTAATCGAATTGCACCCAAAAGACAGTATAAAAGACAGAATAGATAATCGAATCTCAAGAAGAAATAAGATGAAGTTTGTTTATTTAGCTTTTCAAATACTCGGCTTTTTCGGAGTCAACGCATACTCTTCCTTGAGCAATTTGGTAAGAACAAAAAAGATGAGATAAAAAAATATCAAAAGAGCGGTTATCGCTTCGATAAATTAAAAACTTTAATGTACAACAAGTTCGACATGGCGGAACGACGAGTCATCGACGACTACATCAACGCCTACCGGAATCACATCAGCGATCAGAAGACATTGTACGGAATAGATAAGAAATAGACGACGAAATATATCTGCTCATGATAAAATATATGTACGAATTGGCATGAAAGTTGCTTGACCCTAAAGTGACCCTACTTCGACAGGACTGGCAAAAAATGATCACCTTGATGATGATTTCAGAACATGATCAAAACTCGATCTACAAGATGTGTTGGCAGCTCGACATAATACTGTCAGAGACACTTAATCTAATTCAAAATGTATCCAAATAACCGTATAAAAAGGAGCAGTTGCCAAAAATCTTCACAAAAATAAGGATAACTTGAATTGAAAACGATGAACTTTCTCAAACTTCTTGAATTTTTTGCCCTTGCCGATGCGTTTTCCACTTTGAGCGACCTGGTAAGCCTTTCTTAATAATTCGAATAGGCATTTTAACCCCTTCAGTACAAGCTCGACATGGGCAAACGAGGAATCATGGACGATTACATAACATCCTACCGAAATCACGTGGCTGACCAAAATCAGCTGAATGGGTACAAGGAATACAAGCGCGAAAACCACCATGGTCACTAGAAATAGATAAACCAAGAATAAATGAATAAACGAAAAATGCTATAAAATGTCTTTATTTTCAAAATTATCCGTAAATCAAAGTAACAAAAATTTCCAATCAATCGAAGTTCTTGTCTTTTCCAAGCATGATCGAGCAAAGTCTGAGTTTTCGTCGCTCATGAACCTTGTTCGCCTGCGCTTGCTTTCGAAGAATGAATATTTCTCGCTTTAGTTCGCTGTTTTCTTGTCGAAGGCGTTCGATTTCTTCATCTTTTTCGTCGATCATTACAATTTTTTTTCGGATTTTTTTTTATTTTTGCTGTTTTTAATGATTTTTCATTTCTTTTTTGCCCTTCGCCGATCGATCGGTAAATAGCTTTTTGTTTGAATTTTGAATGAGTAAGTTATTCAGAGGGAGACGGACAGACCCCGGCGAATCACGAGGTCATAGACAATAATTAAAGTGCTCTCAAGACAGTTTTATTATTTAGTTTTCCTTTTGTGTGTTGAAAAAAGGGCATTTTTGATTGCGATGGCGTTAATTTGAAGGGTTTATAAGTCTCATATTTTAGGTGACGGCAAATAAATTGTAGGAAAGTACGATTCGGCGGACTTCCAAAGACAAAAGAATTATTGCGAAATTTGGACTCGATGGGAGAAGGTCATCTGCTCGCTTTTCGTGAAAAAGAAAATGATCAACATTGGACAAGATGAAACTTTGTAGCATTTTATTCACCTCTGCTTTTGCGAGAGAGCACTATCATGGAGATAAGGTTTTTCGCGTGAAAATAGACTCGCAAGAAAAGTTAAACTTTTTTGAATCCTTCTCAGACGGCTTCGATGTTTGGAAAGAGCCGCGAAATTTCGAGGATTTTGCTGATATTCGAGTTCCTAGAAACGAGCTTGATCGATTTGAAGTTCTATTGAAATCAAGGAAGATCTCCTCAGAAATCTTTATTGAAAATGTGGAAGACTTGGTGAAAGAGAGTTTGAGAGGTGTAGCTCAGCCATTCAACAATTTCAACGATTTCGACTACGAGCAATACCATCGCTTCGATGACTACCAGGAGTGGCAGCGGCAATTTTCGCAGATAAATGCGGATATCGTGGAGATCGAAGACCTGGGAAGCTCATTTGAGGTAAGATGATCGTATTGATTGCTTAGTTTTCTCTTTTCCCTAGGGTCGGCCACTAAACTCAATGAAAATCGGCAAGGGATCGCATCATATCGTCATGCACGGAGGGACGCACGCACGTGAGTGGATTAGCCCTATCACCATGGTCAACTTTGCAAAACAACTCGTCGATGAATACCGGGCCGGTGGACTCAAGGCCAAGTATCTCAATGACATCACGTGGCACATCGTCATCAATATGAATCCTGATGGATACGAGTACACCTTCGAGAGCAGCAGAATGTGGCGAAAGACGCGAAGTACGAATAACACCCCGAGTACCTGCATCGGAGTCGATCCTAACCGAAACTGGGATGCTTGCTGGCAATGTCCCGGTGCAAGTAACAATCCCTGCAATGAAGCGTACTACGGACCAAGCGCATTCTCCGAGCCAGAGACGAAAGCTGCCTCGGATCATTTGAAATCTCTTTCAAATGTTCGAGCATACGTCGATGTCCATGCTTACGGGCAGTATTGGATGTATCCTTACGGATACAAAATTCAACACTCGCAAAGCAACCTGAAATTGAACACGATTTCGATGGACGCTGCTATTGCCATTGCCCTTGTTCATCGAAAACAGTTCAAGTAAGACATCTTCTTCTACATTTTCTCATTTTGAATTGAGATACGGAACTATCAACGATGTCATCTACCAAGCATCCGGTTCTTCCGCCGACTGGGCCTATGATGAGGCCAATATTTCTTGCTCATTTGCTCTTGAACTTCGAGATCAAGGCAAGTTTCTGTTCAAATATTCGACTCATTCATTTTAAGGTCAATTCGGGTTCCTGCTCCCTGCGAATCAAATCAAACCAGTTGCTGAAGAAATGTGGGCAGGACTGACTGTAATGGCCGATGCAGTTATTGCCGGGACATGCAACAGAAAATAAGCCAAGGAAAGAGGAAAATAAAGTTTATTGATTTGAAAAATAAACACAAGATATTTGTTCTGTTTTGATAAACTTTGATAATATCACTTTTGCTTACCTTCTCCAATCTTAACCTGCAGCTTTTTGCAAGCATTGAAATCATTCGCGGAACCAACGTAAACGTGATCGATGGAGAAATCCACAGTAGAACCCGGTGTTTCGAGGTAAACAAAATTGTCGCCAGCTTGTTTCGTAAAGGTTGCACTAATCTGCACCCAGGTCGAGAGCTTATTTCGTTGCAAAACACTGTTCTCAAAGAATTGATTACATTTTTTTGATTGATTTTGTAACGTGTCTTATCAGAAGTGACATCAAATGTCGCCAAGGGATTCCACCCAGAATCAGATTCCTTAGTAAGAACAGCTGAAGTCTCTTCAGCCCCATTAATTCTTGCCCAAAAAGATGCAACTGTCTCTGTTTCATCAGGAATGTCCGCCAAATTGAACTTGACAGTGTTCCAGGCTGCGGTTCGATAGGTAAAAGAGAGGCCATTCTTGACGAATCCATCTGAGTCGAGCTTAGTGGAGAATGAGCCAGCGTATTCAAAGAGCGAGTTGGATTCTAGAGCCGATGAATCTTCGAATTCGAAGACCTGGAGAGATGAACATGCATCTTTGAAATACGTTAAATAAACAACCGTTTGGAGAAATTTTTTCGTGAGACTTTTTTATGAGGATCAGCGATTTAATCTCACAAAAATATAAATTGGCTTATATTATAAAGGCTTTATGGTTTCCCTTAAAAGACATGTAAAACGATTTAGTCACATACCTTTTGGCAATGGAATATCAATATCATGCTCTTCAATGATATTTCCGTCCCCATCAAGAACCTTGATTTCATATTCTCCCGGGAAGAGCTTGACTTCTTCGTCTAATCTTGCCAAATCTAAATCATCAACGTTTGCATGTCCTGAGGTCGTATTGAACTCTTGCTTGACCAGTTCTAGGTAGCGGAGACCTGCGGCGTTAGCATTCAATGGGTAGTTGCAGAGAACGTTGTATTCGTCACAAACTTCTGGTTTGGGAATGATCGGGCTTGCCCAGTCAAGATGGCCAAGATTGTCTTCAAAGAGCACCTTTCGTTTGTTTTCTGCTTCCTCCTGCCACGGACGGACTATCTCTTGCAACCAGCCCCAGAGGATGATGCCGTCGACGTTTGGATGTGAGTACATCACTTTGATGACGTCACCAATGTCGGTAGCGCGAACTTCTACATCAGCATTGTCAACATCGAGCTCGGTGACAAGAAGGCGGTTCTCAAGGTTCTTTCCGGCCATTACATTCAAACGATTCCAGACTTGTTTATTCGGAATCTTCTTAAAATGACTTTGAAGGCCAACAGCATCAAGTCTTCCCACTATCGGATTTATCAAGTCCAAGAAACAAGATCCATGGTCAGCTCTTGTCAGCTCATAATCATTCATAACCTGGCCGGTATTGGGAGCGATGGCATCCAAACGATCGAGAACCTCGGTCCAGATTTCAATGCCGAGGTGTCTTCGGAAAAAGTCTCCATGGTGAACTTCATTGAACAAGTCCCAGTCGGTGATATTGCCGAGGTATCGGAACACAATATCGTCGACTCGTTTCATTGTATAATCGTGAAGAGCAGTCATGTTTCCTGATTCCGCAACATCATGAAGCCATTGCTGAACATTTTTATCCACAGACCAGAAAAGTGTATGTCCTCGAAGAGGAACTTGCTGTTCAAAGAAAATGTCATTGATAGCGTCCGATTTCGACCAATCATAAACTCCGGGACTTTTCTCTTGCTGCTTCCACTTGTATGCATTTCTCGCTACGCCAAAATTGAAGATATCAAACCAACTTTTGTAGTCAGACATTTCGTCGGGCATTTGCTGATGGAAAGTTGCTCCGAAAGGAAAATGATTCTTGGTCATTTTCACTTCAATTTTTGCTGCTCCAGGAGTTTGAACATCGAAATCGACTCCAACTTTTCGAAAGAAATCAATTCGTTGATCAGCGGCAGGGACCCAGGAAAGATCTCTTTCGTAGAGCCTAACTGTAACATCGTCGATAAACAGGTTCGGCAGGACAAAGCCAGAATCGGAGCCAGTTCCACTGATGGCAAATTTGATTGAAGTCACTGTACTCAAATCGATATTATCCTCGTTGTCTGTTGCGATGTTACATCTGCCGCCAACAGTCAGCCAATCGTCATTAGCAAGGTGGCATGATGCGACACATCCGATGTATGATTTGCCAGTGCTATGGGTGACAACAAGTTTACCCGCACTGTGGTATTGCCCATCAGTGCGCATTTTGTAGGAGACCTCAATGTCGTTGTTTTTTGTTTGCTCGTTGACAGCGATTTCGTGCTCCAAACCAAAGTAATCAGCTGATCGATCGCTTACACGAGCGTAGGAGTTTCCAGAATCGTCTTGAACATATTTAAGTGTTCCTGATTGATGGTTTGAAAATGCTCTAAAAAACAAAAACAATAATTTGACTTTTCGTCAAAAGTCTAATGTTTATAATTTAGGAGTTAATTGAAATTGACAATTTATTTGAATTCCTTTTTGAATTCTCGTGAAAATTAAGGATAACTAGAAAACCAATTCTTGACTCGTCCAAATACCAAGTCCAGTCGAAAAGTCACCATCAGTAACCAAAGACGTGTATGAAACAAGATCATCAGATTCAACGATAAACATCTCATCAATCGTGTATGAAACCATTGCATCAGAAACTTGCGGGTACAGCACAATACTTTCAGCGGTATCAAGAGTTGTTTGGGGGACGAGAAGCGTGAAGGGAACTGGATACCAGATTCCAGCGGTCGAGACGCTCACACTTCCGAGCTGAAAGTAACTAGGACTCCCGTTGACGGTGATTTTGGCCATCATTTGCACAGTTGTGTCTACATCTGAGTCTAGTTTGATGAAAAACTTGCCGGAGTAATTTCTGTTCGTCAACAAGGACTTGTCGATAGTTTGCTGCGGGTTCTTCCAATTCGCATTTCTGCCCGAAATATGCATCGCATTATCCGAGAAATAGCCAGGAGAAACTGTGGCGAGAGTAATGCCGCCATTGGCTGTCCAGGAAATGAGGTCGTCAAAGTGGTTGTTGGCAACGATTGTTTGAGTTTCGTAGATTGAACATGGCTCTCCGTTGCAGAGGATTTTCAGTTCGCCTTCCTGAAGAATAGTGAGGAATCCCCCTGCCAATCTCTTTCTTAGACATACCTGATAAAAACCTCCACCACACATAGCCGAACATTCCTCTGCAAAAGCACTTTTAGCGGCGAGAAGCCCCGCAAGAAGCTTCATTTTTGTTTTTTTTTCTTAACGAAAAATTCAAAACCTCTTGTCTCTGAAAGCGCCTATCGTTTCTCGCTTGCCCGGGCGATGAATTTCTAAAATGTCGGAGATTATTTTATTATATGATCATCCGGTGAATGCGTGCGGTTGGCCGCAGGGGTAGGAATCAATCTGAGGGTCGGAAAAAACTTTTTATTCTTCTCTATTTTGGGTGCGATTAGTGATACTGAGTTTTGAATATGAGTGCATCGAGTATTGAGTGAACTTTTTTTAATGTAAAATTTGATGATTTCATAGCGACAAAATAAAGTTCAGTTGGGGTATAAAATTAGAACCTGTTTGACTATATTTGACCTCAATTTTCATAAATAAGTGAACAAGAAAGTGGTATCCTTCTCGAGCATTTTCTTGTGAAAAAAATCCTAAGATTCTAACTTAGAATATCATGATAAGCCTTTTAATAATAGGCTATTATGAAGCTTTTTTAAAAAGAAAATTTAATGCTAATATGTAATTCTATTAATAATAAATTTTCGTTTTCAGACGAGCCAAGTGTAATTTCCTGCTATTACTCACTGACAAAAAGATTTTCCTTTCACATCCTCTATGTCAAGAGTCCGAATTTGGACTCAGAACGGAGTGTCTATATTTTGCAATCCAATATTTTAGACTTATCGAAGCTTTTCTTTTGCTTTGGAGTCTATTTTCCATTTTTTTTTGCTTTGGAGTCTATTTTCAGTTCTTTTCGCAAAACTGGATGCCAAATAATAATTTATTAAATGAGTTTATGATATTTACGGTAAATTGTAAGTTATTTAAAAGCTTATTTTACGTTGAGATCCCTCTGGCGCCATTAATTGCCTGGTTACGAAATGCTGACAATGTATTATCGGAAGATATAGTTTATTCTCGGAGAAATTCGCCCGGTAGATTCTTTGTCTTCTGATCATCATCAAATAAAAAGGACGATCGTGCGAGTAATAAAAAACGAGAAACAGCCATCTTTGACCCACTTTAGCCCCCCGGTGTTACACGTGTCTACTGACCTACTTAAAAACTTCCCCTTGCCCTAGAAAAAAATAGACACCCAAATAGAAGAAACTGACTAGCCGTGTCTTATAAAGAGAAAAGCGAGCGATTTGCGCGGACGCACACAATTTTACTTATTTTTTTTCGCAAAAATAAGAGATTGAAAAAAGGAGGATAAAAAGAAGATTAATAAGGTAAGAGAGTAGAGGTGGCTTTAAAATAGTTTCTCTGGTATATGAAATTGAGAAAGAAAATTTTAGAAAATTGAGTGATCAGAATCAATGAAAATAAATTTTATTTAGTGGCTAAGAGAATTTTTTATGACGCTGTATTTCGGTTCTCCCCAGCAATGCCCGCTTCTTTCCCAACTTCTTAACGCAACATATACTCTGAATAGCATGCCACTTGAGAACTCGCCGAATGGACAAAAAACTTCTTCCCGTTGGTTTCCGCCCGAACCGCCGATACAATACCAACCGGTTCAAAACTCGGATGCTCCTCCTTCTTCTCATATCTACCAGCAAACAAAGTCCAAAAGAACCCAAGAATCAAGAAAACCAATCGAATTTGCAACGCACTTGAAACGACCAAGAGGAAAAATAGAGAAGAGAAGACAACCAGGACAGACTGGATTCATCAATAAACCAAGGCGCGTTCCATTCGACAGAATTGACCCAGATTTCGTTGATTCGAAGTTTTTTGAAATGCTGAGGTTCAACAGAAGACAATCTGATGGATCAACTACTTCGACTTCTTCAGAATCAAGCTCAACATCACTGGTGAGTCATTTTTAGGGTGTAGACGTCGTTATAGAAAGCAAGGGTATATTTTATCGAAGTAAATTATTACACATATATTGAAAAAAAAATCGATTGTTTCTGGAAATTTAGTCAGGTTTATCCAAATAGCCTATTTTAAGAAGTCATAATTTTTCGGCATTTATCTCTCCCAATATTTAAAGATGTTGCCTCAAATGCATTTAACGCTACGTGGCCTTCATTAATGAAGGAGCCTAGAAAGTCTAGATAATGCCGTTGAGTCAAGTCTACGTGGCCAAAAAGATGTTTCATCCAAGTTCTTGGATTATTTCATTAACTTGATACCGTTTGTGACGAACCATTTTTCTATTTGCTTTTGTTTTATTCTGATAAACTTGAATTGAGGATAATAAATAGTAAATTTTTGTCAATAATGAAACAGAATTTTTACCGTAACAATGAAATGCTAGAAATGCGCACGAAATCAAAAAATAAGAGAATAGTCCGGATTTATCGCGTCCGTACTTTCGGAAACAGACTGTTCGGAAACATAAGGAAAACAAACGAAAATCTCCTTTGTTCCGATTTCAACATATATTTTCTGATAATTACACAAGATCAGGCCGTTGACCATTATCTTTCAGACTCCTTGCGTGTACGACAATTCCCACCTT
This sequence comes from Oikopleura dioica, assembly GCF_907165135.1. Classification (NCBI taxonomy): domain Eukaryota; kingdom Metazoa; phylum Chordata; class Appendicularia; order Copelata; family Oikopleuridae; genus Oikopleura; species Oikopleura dioica. The sequence goes on along the minus strand of NC_137293.1, from coordinate 1,089,338 downwards.
TACCCAGAACACACTTTCGATCCGTCTCCCGAAGCTTCTCCCTCATTTTCTCCGATCTCGACTTCATTGGACGATAAAAATTGCCATGCGACTCCAAACTCTACTGCAAGCTCAATTCTGACAATCTTTCAAAACCAACAATTCTGAACATTCGTCGAACCCAAAAATCTCCTGATCGAGTTCAACTAACGGAAAATACCTTTATTTATTTTCATTTTAAATACAACCAAATAAATTATTAAGAAAGCAAAAAAAACAAGGAAAAAGTTAAACTAGGGCAATCTGAATTCAAGCTAGAAGTCTCTATTAATCCTTTTAACCGAAAAGTTTCTTGGTCAGAATTCCGAAGGCGCGTTCTTGTGCGAGCATTTTAACATATCTTTCACGTTTGAGAGGCAATTCCGTTGGCCCATTATTGCGGCCGTCTTCAGTATTCGTCTGAGCCGCAGAATTCGCCTGACTCGGAAAATCCTGTGGTTCGTCAAAAGTTCACGTCTAACCGCGCCGGAGCTACTCAGCCCAGTTTGTTTTGACTTTACGTCTTTTAAAGAATAATTGACCTCATTTTAACGAGAAAAAATTTTTTACGATTTTTTTTGCTCATATTTTCACTAAAAATTTTGACTTCAATAATCATTATGCTAAGAAATTTTATTCAAAAACTTACTGTATAAAATATCCTGTGCTTCTGACGTCAAACTACGTGGTAGTGTGAATCACGAAAACAAAGTGTTTCTAAGTTCTTTACGCAATCATAACCCCCTCCATCTCATATTCGTAATATCGCCCCCAGGGTGCCCGTAATTTCTAGTATTAGTGCTCATGCTACCTACATGATTCATGAAGTGGAAGCGCCACCACCACCACCAACCCCGCGGTTTCTCGCCGACGTCAGGAAAAATAGAGAAAGAAAGGTGGAGCCCTTGTTTTATCCGCAAACTTTCCGTAAAATCAAACCGTTCACCGTTTTAAAAAATATTTTTTGAATTGAAAAAGAAGTAAACGTAACAAAATAAATAAGAGAAACACAAAAAAAAGAAAAAAAAAATATTGGAAAAAAATGAGAAATTTAAAATTATTGTATATGTTAGGCTTATCAGCCAGTATAGCCGAAGCGGAGCAACCGCCAAATATAGTCGTAATTGTAGCAGATGATCTTGGAAAACACGATGTTTCCATGCACGGGGCGGACATTTACACCCCAAATTTGGACATGCTAGCTAGAGATGGAGTCCTACTGAATAACTACTATGTTCAACCAGTTTGCTCGCCAACGAGAGGAAGTCTGATGACTGGTCGATATCCATACAGGTATGAGACTATCGAAAAAAGGCTGAAGAAAAAGTAAATCCGCGGGAAATAACTTCAACCGCCTTAAAATCCTTTATAATATAACCTAAAAATTTGGTTCAGGTTAGGTTTGCAACACGAAAACCTCGTTGGATACAGACCAGCTGGCCTGCCACTTGATGAGGTTATTATCGGAGACGAGTACCGGATCTTGTACCGTCGTCCCCGTACTTATTCATTCCAAAGGACAAACACTAAAGCTTCGTTTTCTTAGTACATTATGCCTCAGTACATGAAGGAGTGCGGCTACAAAACATACATGGTCGGAAAATGGCAGCTTGGATTTTTCAAAGACAATTATCTTCCTTGGAAGCGCGGATTTGATGAGTTTTTTGGACAACTTCTCGGTAAGAGACCTTTTCATAATCATTTTTAACCAGAAATCTTTAGGGGGACAGGATTACTATAGTAGAAGAAAATGCCTGAAGCTGAGAAACTATGGAAATCTCTGCGGATATGACTTGAGAACCGAGCAAGGTCCAGTAAGAGATACATCGATGAAGTATCAACCCTTCTTGTACGCTGATAAAGGAACTGATCTTCAAATCAACGAACGTAAATGTATACGGGGACAGATTTGATATCAGAGAAAAGCTCGAGAAAAATTCTTCGCTCACAACAAAACAGAGCCACTCTACATGTACGTTGCCTTCCAGTCGGTTCATCGACCTCTTCAAGGAAATGTTCAAAAGTGTTCATCAAAATTTATTAAAAATAAGTTTAATTAAAACGGACCACCGTGCACTTACTTACATGGATTCGAATTCTAGCTCAATTTCAATCTGGTCTGTTGAAAGGCCTAATTCTTCAATCCAATCGCGAAATTATGGTTTTTATTTGTTCATTTTTTGAACAAACCGAAGCTCCCCAGCAATACGTCAGCCTCTACAACGACAATGTCCAAATGTCAAACGGCCAACGAGTCTTCGCTGGAATGGTCACTGCTCTTGACGCAGCTGTGGGCGAAATCGTCGACGGGCTCAAAGATTCAGGCCTGTGGAATAACACCTTGATCTATTTTTCGAACGATAATGGTCGAGAAGATGACTCGGCTTTCGTCTTGAAAGGTGGCAAGAATGACTTTTGGCAAGGAGGCATAACGGGATATGGCTTTTTCTCTGGTCCTGCCATCCCGAACAAAATGCGCGGCAAAAAGGTATGACGAATTTTTTTCTTAGAAAACTTAGTCTTTTTTAGCTCAACGATTTGTCTCACGTGTCGGACGTTCTTCCAACCATGCTTTCCGCAGCAAAATGTCACACTCTTCCACCGAAAGTCTTGGATGGCCACGACTTGTGGTCTCGCCTGCAAGGCGACAAAATCGCAGAAGAACAGAAACGATCCGAGATCATCATGCAGATCAATCCACTTCTTCGGCTTTGGGAAGAAGATACAAGATTTCAGAATAGTACTTGGGATACTCGAGTTCAAGGTCAGTTACTCTTCTTTGCAGCTTTTTGATTAACGGTTTAGGCGTAATAATCGATGGAGATTATAAAGTCGTCGTAGGATCACACTCAGTTCTCCGTCGGAAAGCATCTGACTACCAGACCGTCTGGCTGTATAATATCAAAGAAGACCCTCAAGAAGCAAATGATCTCAGGTTCCTTATAGTTCACTCAGTCGTTTTGTAGCTTGAATGATTTAGTGGGACAATGCCAAACCTTACCCACAAGCTTCTGCATCGACTTCACAAAGAAATGGACAATGTTCGGGAACCATGGCATCCACTTCCTGATCCAGCTTCTGACCCAGGTACTTCAACAGCCCCTTTAACCTTTTGAAAACTCGATATAAGCTCTTCATGGTGATTTCTGGGGCCCTTATCGCTCTGACTTCCAAATATTTGCCGAAGCAGCCGATTCGTCATCTTCAGAGGTCCCCGCTCCAACAAGAGGAATCTACACGGTGTAGGTTCTTAAAGTCAAAAAATATTTTCCTGTTTTCTGTTTTTGATCCAAAGACGTAGAAATTCGAAACGAGTTTCTCAAACAAAATAACTGCGAACGGATAAAATCATATTTTCCGTTCTTTCTTGTGTACAAATAATAAATAAAAAAATGAAATTTTGACGATCCTCAATTTTGCCTTTATTAATTTAAATATTCTTTTCTGAAAAAAGGTAAGTTGTGAAAGTTTAAAATATTTTCTAAGCGCACAAAGAGCGAGAGTTCTGTCTGTGTGTAATTATCCTCAGCAGTTGACAGTCTACTAGTGTGGTGAAAACAAGTGAAGGTGATTTTCTAGAGTGAAAAAAGATACAGAAGTGAAGATAGATAAGCTTCTTACTCGGTGACGGTCTCAGTCTGAGCGTCGTCACTGTCGGAGTCTTCGTCGTTGTCGTGATTGTGGGTGATGGCGGTGGGGACGTTGGGGTAGACCAGTTCGGAGGGGTCGGGTTCGTACTCTGACTCGGCGTCTGATTCGAGCTCTTCAAGTCGATCCTGAAAGATTTTGTGAAGAAAAGTTCGATCAAATAAGACGAGCGGTTTTTTTGGCCATCTTCCGCGGCTTGCTAACCTGTTTTCGTCGATCTTCTGCAGAGGGCTTGATGACACCTCTAGTGGAGAGCGAAGATTCCTCTTCTTGGTCGACCAAGAACGCTGTCTCGACAGATTCCACACAAGTCTCGTGCGGCATCAAAATATGCGGCGCCCGGAAGAGGTAGTTCAAGGGATAGTAGAACAAGTTGATGAAGGATGAAGCGTACAGATCGCCAAATCGCATGGTCTGCGTCGCAAACATCGTCTGTCGCGAGCCGGAGCGGAACATTGAGCCAAACATGCCAAAGTTCATGTCCATTTCGTGGACGGTCTCTCGGAAGTTTTTCTTGACTTTTCGAAGATCTACTGCATCCTTCGAGCTACAAGAAACGCAATTCAAAACCTGATTTCAAAATGTCATCACCTGGAATCGAGGTTTTGGTAAGCCTCGCTGATGACATCGTCAAGCGCTCTGATTTTCTCATACAAGTCTCGTTTATCCGACCAAATGTGCAATTCCTGGGACAATTCGGGAACCACCAAAAATGTTCGCCATCCGTTTTCCTTCTTTGACTTGAGGATATCGCCGAAAATGTGGTCTCCGATGTACATAATGTCCTTTCCTGAAGATTTTTTTAGCCAAAAAATGTTTTAGGCTGCAAACCTTTTGCGTCGAAAAGCTTCGTCACAGCGTCAGAAGAACCACCAGAGTAGACATTTCCTTCTTCAACTGGACCAGTGCTTCGGCCAATTTTGACTTTTCCAGTTTTAAGATCGATTTGTCGAAGTGGGGTTCCATCGGCAAAGAACTTTGGCTTTCGAGAGTCAACAATGATCAGATCAAAGTACGATTTCCAGTCGCGATGGGGAGTTCCGGGCTAGAAAAAGAGTTGAACATGAATATATAAAGAATTTATTTGGGAATAAAGCTTGTTAGTAATAAAAAAAAGTTCTTACCTTTGAAGAATCCTGAACACACGGGATGAGTTGTAAACTTTTCAAACTGTTTCTGCTGGTAAGTCAACATGTTACATGTCAATAACTTTCACTCAATTCACTCTTCTAGTTACTTAGGTATCTTGCGTGTGATAAGTCAGTCTCGCGGTTTTGCCAGCTCTTTAGTCATTTTTTCGCAGACTTTGATTTATCACACTCAAGATCTATCTTTTCTGCACTAATTTGATACCTCTGGGCCGTGTGGAAAGTCGAACAAATAAGTCATCACTTTGTTGGTGCTAGAAAAGAGCTAGAAATCATAGATAATGGAGAAACCTACTATTCGTAATCAGAGTTCGTGGCGAGGAAAACCTTCTTGTCATTATTTTCCCGCATTCTGTTGAGCAAAAGTGGCAGCTTTGCATCCCTAACGACATATTTCGCCAAGTTCGCAACAGTCTTCGGCTTCAAATCTCCATAAATATGCACATAATCGACCGCCTAAAATAACTTCTACAGGGAAAATTGGACAAGATGAGATCTACCTCTCGGACATCGTTGAAAATAAGATTGTATGTGATTTCAATTTGCTCCTGTCGATGTTTGAATCCTTTCTCGGTTTGGTCGTAGTCTTCGAGTTTCTGGTACATGTCGATCATAACCGCCATGACGTAGATTTCTGGAAGGTTGAAGAGCGTATTGTAGACGAAGAATCGACCGCTGTCATCCTACAAAGGAAAGCTATCATAACGAAAATTTCTATCAAGCTTCTTATTGGTCGATTTTAAAAGGCATCCATTTCAACAAGTACCTTGTTGATGAACTTGTTGGGATAGCAGTCCCGAAGTTTGTCGTAAGACAGTGGGGAGAAACCGTGCCAGGCGACAAGAATGTTTCCAAAACCGTCAATTTTCAAAAGAGTTCCCATTTTTCGATCAAAAAGGAGTCCTCGGACGACGAATGAAGAATCGTAAGAGTAGTTGGCTAGTTTTGCAGGATAGCCCTGTTTGATCAAGTGGTCGATGATGAGATCGTATCCGAGCTTTTCGTACTGAGGGGATTTGTAGACAGCTAAAAAGGGGATGAAAGGAGCTTATTCATTGAAGGCTGACATACCGAGGGTGTAATCCATGTCGAAGCCGAAGATCTTGATCTTCTCCATATTAACCGATCGGTTGACAAAAACCCTAAGAAGATGAGATTAAGACGCAAATTGCAACTGCAATCCCTTAAATTTTAAGGAAAATCTGGATTTTTTCTTGAAAAAGGGAAAATCGGGGATTTACTTTTTGTAATTCAATCGATTATCGCTGGTAGAACTCACGCCCGCGGCAATATCACGGCGTTTTTCAAGAATCAGCCGCTCAAGAACAGAGTCTCTAAGATCTCTGTACGTTTCATCAGAAAATAAAGTTCAAAATTGAAAACATCAATAAAATTTAAAATGAAATAATTTCTATTGATTTCGAACTTTTATCGGAGTCTTCAGATATTTCGCTTAAACTTCTGTTAGCTGCTCTTCTCGGCATTTTTGTAAAAAAAAACGAAAAGGAATCACTGGAAACAATCTCTTTTGGAAATGAGAAAATTTCACGTGTCACATGAGAAAAACTTCCTGAGCGCCTAAAAAGGGCTTAACAACTCGTATTGCGCAAGACAAGCGTTACCCATTTATCTACTGTTGCAGGACAGTAAATCAATCACTAGAAAAGTCTACTAGAGAACCTTTTTCTTTGTCCTCGTTGGTCACCGTTCATTTTAAGGAAATTTTCTCTTCTCTTGAAAAGAATGAAAAAAGGGCAGAGAAGAAAAATAAAATAAATCAATGCGGATTTGAGCGGTGGATCGCTTTATGAGGGAACATTGGTTGGTTATCGGCCGCGAAATGACGTGAATTTCATCCCCTTTTTGATTCGAAATGCGTATATTCACGCAATGTCTTGTCTGGGAACGAAAAAATGGGGTTTGTTACACAAAAAATAACATGAATTTTCATCAAAACCTGTTTTTAGTTTGACGATTACTGACTTCACCGCCAATCATAGGCAGTGACGATCTTTTCGACGGACTGCTAGGGGCCGACATTTTTGCTCTCTTTTTCTATTCTAAGAGATATTTAGACTTGGATCGAGTGATCAATGCAAGATCTAGAAAATTTCTTGCAAGAATCGAGTTCAATGATTACTAGAAAGTCGAGACCAAGAATCGTAAGACCAAGAATAATTGAACTTCGAAAAACTGAATGGATCCGTTATTTGCAATTAATTCGAATTGAAATGGAACTAAAGATCGATGAAGCTAATTAAATACTGCAACATTTAGATGGGCCAGCTACTCGAGAAAAGGCCGGTTATCGACATTTGTCTGACGGCATGAATTTTTAAATCGCGAATATTATATCAACAGTTCAACCCGACAAGAACTTTCTCGAAGGACTGAGGATGATTCGCTTAATAACAAGCCTTTGGTTTCAAAATCTGTTGTAATTCGGCCCCTCCGAAGGAAAACTATGCTCGTTAAAATGGAAATCTCCCAGAAGTTTTTGCCCATAAAATTCTCTTTCTCCATGAGTTCAATTTATAAGTACCTTTGATATTGCTTTTCATGGCGAATAACGGTTTTTGCCTCCATTTTGCCTTTTTTTCGCCGGAAAATTCTCTTTCTTGATTCCCAAAAAAACGCTTTTGTCTTGGCTTTATTTTGCTCTATCTCTCTTTTCCAGATGGGCGCGTTTTTTACAACTTTTCTTTGCGTTTACCGGCCAAGTTGGCCGCGGTCCTCTGACTTCGGCGCTTCTTTTTTTCTTTCTCTTGGTTATTTTGAATGATTTGAATAATTGAAGGGATCCGAAAAGATGGCTTTTAGCGCGTCAGTGTGGCAACTTAATTTTCATTCAATTAAGCCCGCCGTGGACAACGATGAACCCGGTCGAAATAAAATTGTTTATTGGCGACCTTGGCCGTCAGAAATCGAACAAAAAAGAAATTGATTGAAAAAACGCGTCCAGAAAGGTCAGAAAAAAAGAGAGACAAAAGAGCGAAAAAATTATCCTGAGAGACAATAGTGACTGATCCCGAGGTCTCACAGATAATCTGGTTGAAGGAGAAATATCTTTTTGTTTGAAAAAAGGATGGTCTTTTTAGCGGAGAGGGCGCTCTCTGACAAAAGTTCAAATTGAGAAAAGTTCAAAAGTTCATTCAAAATTCAAATGGACATAAAATGACATGATGACTCTGGAAAGTCGCCAAAACCAATTGTTCTAGGGCAGCGCTATCAAAAGAAAGAAATTCGGGGAAAATAATAGAGTGGAATTTGAATCTTTATTTTAAAAAACCTCAAAAATAAGAGCCCCCTCCTCTTAATATTTCTATGGAGTGTCTTTTTATGACAAATGGTCAAGCTCAATAATTGTTATGAAACAAATACTTACGAGTTTCTTCCTGTTTCTGCCCCATTTATTCTTTTCATAAAAAATATTTTTGATTTTAACTCACTTGCTATACTGACTAGAAGGAATCTCCATCTTCTCTTGCTCTCTATATGTGCTCTCCTATTCACTGTATGCTCTTTTTCTTAGTGTCCGCGAATTCGTAACTTTTACAAAAGAGCTGTTGGGCTGACTCCAAGTTTACTCAGGTCGGCCAGACTAAGCGGTACAAAAAAAATTCTGTCTTTTAGAATAATTCGCCTCTGGGCCGGCAGACCATTCTGATAATTGCTGATTAAATTTGCTGAGTGGCTTGTTGGCTTTTTGGTCTTTCTTATTTTGGGTCGCCTTTTCGGATGATTTTATCTTTTTTTGCTTGTGTGATATTTCTATTTTTATAAGCGCGATATTTCTATGAACCGAAAATGCCTATTTTGTAAAAATTAAGGGTTTACAACCACAAATAACTGTACCTATTGTACTGCATCTTCTGATTCCTCAAACAAAGATTGTTCAACTGATTCAACAACGCTGTTTCATCCCCACTGCTCCCGTTCATTGTATCGTCTCTCTATTTTCTCTATTTTGAAACTGTATCTGTTCGGAATTCGCCTTATTTTCCTCCTTGATTCCAATGAATAAAAAATTAACAAAAACGACTAATTATTCGCACTCCTCACGCTCTCACTGGACGAAAAGAGAAGTGGGGGTGGTGTCTCACCTGCAATGAATCATTTCTTCAGAACAAGTTTTAATTCAATAATTAAATTATTTACCACCTTGTGCGTTAAAAATTAGATTAAAAAAAGATTTTTACGCAAGAGAATCAGCCTTTCATTAAAGCTTTGTTGCTGAAAAAGCGGAGAATCAGCTTGTTTTTCTTTGAAACAAATTTGACTTTGAATGGTTCTTGACTTTTACTAATGAGCTAAACGGCCCATCTGCTGTTTTATAAATATATTCCTGAAAAAAGCACCTTTTTTATTGACGTTCAATGAATGTAAATAGTAAAAATTCTGACCGCTCTTTTTATTCTGAGTTTCTATCGAAAAAGAATTTTGAGAGATCATGCCAACGGTATCCTCCATAAATGAGTCAACTGTAACTCCTCCGCCTCTGGACTACATGCACGATGATCTAATTCGGACTAAGGAGCAAGCTCTGATAGCTGGAATAGATATGTCCAAGAAAATGTTATAAAATATCTTCTTATATCTTTTAAGAGCATATAAATTATTTTCAATTTTTTTATTTATAATATTTGGCAGGCAACCATTCATCCTGAAGCTCTTGGTGAAACATCTTCGCTCATTCGACCAAGAGGAGCGCGTACTAATCAACGCTGGCCTGGAAATACTTATGGTGTTGAAGATCGACCTTACCTCCTTATCCCGTACCGATTCAGAAACGGAGCTCATACTTCCATTGCTGATGCCCAACGAATCATTGCTGAGTCTCTCGATTTGATAACAGCTGATGTTGGTGGGTGCATTCGATTTGTTGACGACAGTGAAGCTCAAGCTCACTCTCATTGGATCGATTTTCAAGATGATGAAAATGATGGCTGCAAGTCATACATCGGTTATCACGGCGATGATCCATCGTTCCCTAATGGCCAAAGAATCAACCTTGCATCAGGTTGCCTAAGAAGCGACGTAGTCAACCATGAAGTGCTGCATGCGCTTGGATTTGATCATGAACATGAAAGACCCGATCGAGACGATCATGTAATTGTCTATTTCGATCGTATTAGACCTGAGAAACGATACGCTTTCGAGAAGATAAATGCCTTTGCCTGGTTCGATATGTCAAGTCCTTATGATATACTGTATATCATATACAGTCTATCATGCACTACGACGCTTTTTCATTCCAAACGATTGAAGCTGCGGTAGATGAATTACCAACTATCACGAATCTGGATGGAGACCCTGTCCAATGGCCAGAAGTTGAACGACTCTCATCAACAGACGTTTTTCAGCTTGCAAAAATGTACGAAGGCTTTTGTGGTCAACCAGGAGAGGAATTTATAAAGGTCCGATCTTGTAACAGTGGTGCTGAGTATCTCGAAAGCCGACTTTGTGACGGAATAAAAGACTGTGCCGACGGATCCGATGAAGAACTAGCTTTCTGCGATGAATATTGCGAACCAGAAACCTTCTATGTTTCTGAAAATGGCTGTTACAAGAATGGACTGGCGCTTATTCAAAAGTAATTAATGACACTCATCCAAAGTCGCTGAGATTAACACTTGCCCATGGCGATGCGTACTATGGTTTCGACTCAGGAATTTTTGTTCGAATTGATCAAATTGACTGGTGCTAGTATGCTCCGAATATCCCTGTCTTCAAAAAAATTGGAAGTGAAAATTACATCTGGCCAAGACCAGACGGATCCTGGAAAATGGGTTCGAGAAAAAGCAAATGTTTAGGCAACGCTTATTTTACTTATTGTGAGGATTTCCAAAAAGAACAAAATAAGGTTCTCCCATGTTAATTTTGATATCATAAATTATGATTCATAATTTATGAATAATCACTGAGATTTGATTTTTTTTAATCCTCTTTGAAAGGCCAAGTCAAAATAATTTTGTTCCAAATTTTTGGGATTTGGAAATACCTACTTTCCGAAAATGGGTTGGTAAATGGGTTGGTGACTCCACCAACGGTAAGTGGGTCGGCGAATGGGTCTCTTCCAACAACATGCGTTTCAACAAGGGTGCTGAAGCCTGACAGAAAGGTAATTACACTTTGAAAATGGCGGCAAATGGACATTGGTCAATTTCTAATGAAGAATCATCAATTTATCTTGGAAGTAACACTTGTGTTAACGGATTTTACTATGGCAATATCTTGGTATTTTTGATCAATGTTCTTTTTAATATTCCTCTAGATTTCTGAGCTCGAATCATCTGGTACTTTATGTTCTGAACAAGGTGAACCAAATACAACAACTTCGATCGTTGGAACCTCCATTTTAAAAGATGCGGTCAATCCTCATGCTCAATTATTGATGAAAATTTGGTTTCGTCTTCTCAATTTGAGCAACTTTATTATATCAAATTTTCTCTCGCAAGACGACTTCTGAAAATTATGAATAAAATTAAGAACATGTTTTCATTGAGTCCTTAATTTTTGATTGACTAAAGATGATTTATTCACGATAGCACGGAAAATGATCAGAAAAATCGCTTGATGTCGATTCCGCAGTGATCTCCGATACAGTTCTTGAAGTTCAGCATTTCTTAAAGATGATAAAAGATGAGTTGTTACTTTTTTGTTACTGTTGTAGAGTTCGTCAGCTTGATTGAGTGTTTCTTGGCCAAAAATAGTCACGTTCTGTACTGAGTAGTACAAGTAGTCCCAATCGTTATTCAAGCAGCAATCTCGGACTTAATTTCTGTTAGGTTTCATTTTTTTAAATCTCCTCACTCTGTTGATCAGTTGGATCACTGCCATCAGGATTTTTTTGGCTGCACTTGCCGGAAGCCTTGCATCCCTTGAAATCCCATTCGCGATCGCCCTCTAGAAATAAGTTTTCCTATATTTTAAAAGGGACAGCTCACGGGTTGCGCCCCAGTTTTTGATATCATTGTAGCATTGGCCGAGGGTGTTGAACTCTGCTTCCTGCTCTTGGTATCGTTTCACAGCATCGTTGTAGAGCTAGAAACACATTATTTTGGAAATGATTAGGCCTCGGACGTAAAAATATCGATTTTCACCATCGGAGCTTCGTATGAGGACGAGAGTAGGCTCATTCGAAAGCTCTTAAAGAGAACTTTCTTGGCGGCAAATAAAAAAATTGGACCCTGTCTCCCTGTTTCAAGTTATTTCGTAAAAACGTTTTTCGACTTTATCTTTAAAGGCTGATTACTCAAAACTGGGAGACAGGGCCCAATTTTTTCATTTGCCCATAATAAAGCCCTCTTCAAGAGCTTTCGAATGAGCCTATTCTCAATCCCATACGAAGCTCCGATGATGGTGATGGATTTTTACGTCCGAGGCCTAGAAATGATGAGATTGGAATACCTTATCATTGTCAAGAGTTTTTCCTCGAGTTCGACAATAGTTGGAAGAAAGTCCCTCATTACAGGTTTCTTCAGCAGCAATCGCCTGAACACAGAAAAATCCAAAGATCTTCATCCTTTCCCTCTTTGAGCTCTTTTTATGTTCGTACCCGCCGTTTTTTTTTTTTGAAAAATCAAGGAGCAGCTGCACTTTTCTCAAAAGCGCGATGTTTGAATTATCAATTGGAGAAATTGTTCCTTGGAAAGAAAACATGGCTGCCGCTGGATAAGATCTTTTAGAGCTTCTTCAGCATCTCAGAAATGTGAGTCTAGTCTGAGAGTTGCTCAAATATAGAGAAAACATGAAAATAGCAAAGTCGATCATTTTCGGCTCTGTAGCGGCTGAAATTTTGAACAGCAGAAAATTGACTTGCAACAAAGGTCATTTCAAAGAACTTTTTGTCGAGAGCCAGAATGACTTTTTTCTTCAAAACTTGCTTGAAATGGGGATTGACAAGGATGAGCTCAGCTCTGTTGTCATCGGGCGAGCGAATGCTAAGAAAGAGTCCAGAATGAGCAAGAAGGATTTCGAGTTTAAAATCGTCGGCGGCTGGCCCGTGGAAACGATTGACAACTGGCCTTTTATCGGGCACTCGGATGGCTGTGGCGGGCTCTATCTTGGTGGAAAAGCCGCGTTGACTGCAGCTCATTGTTGCGTAAATTACGGAAAGCCAAACAATCCTTGGGAAAACTTTTTCTTCGGCCATTTGCGATATGGAAAAGGATTGAAGGTCCCTGTCGATAAATATGTCATTCATCCGGATTACGACACGACTCGTGGATTGAAAAACGACCTCTGCGTGGTCAAACTTTCAGAAGATCTCGATTCGAAGTGCAGTGAACTGGGAATCAAAGCAATTGAGCTTCTTGATTCACCCCTCATTCCTGGAGAAAATCTTCACATCGCCGGTTGGGGAACAAAAGATGTTGAGTCTGGAATGCTCTCTCCTGATTTGCTCGAAACAAAAGTCAAGGTTCTGACTGAAGAAGAATGCAAGAATCGATTTCACTTGGCGCAAGCTGACATAACCGAGCCAGACTCGCCGGACTACGACCCTGATTATGTTCCCCTGACTGTTTCTGATGATCAGTTTTGCGCGAGCCACGCTGAGCTGGGAATTGACAGCTGCCAAGGAGATTCCGGAGGACCAGCTGTAGTCTTGCGACAAGGAGTTCCCAAACTTGCTGGAATCGTGTCTTGGGGAGTCGGATGCGGCGAGTACTTTCCCGGGACGAGCATAATTTCGCCAGGAGTTTATGCTGAAGTCGCAAGTGAGAAGGCGAGAAAGTGGATAACGGATACTTTGGTTTCAATCGGCGCTGGATCAACAGGTAAGTTTTCAACTAAGAAATTTCTAGTTTTGTTCATGATCAAATATTTTTCAACGCATCTTTGAAAAAAAAATACGATTTGAAAATTCAAACGTTATTATGCAATGGATGAATTTTTAACCGGCAAGATTTGCTCGAGCGCTTCAAAACCGACAATAACAGGATTCTGAATGCGCATTTTCTTGTTTTTCTTTCTCCCCACTTTTGGCGAGATAATTCCAGCAAGAGATATCACTCGCGAGTATGGATCCTTTGGGGTTGAAACCGTCTGTGCTGTGGCTCAGAAATTGAGTTCGAGGTATCCATTCGAATATTTGGAGCTTTTGAAAAAGACGGCTTTGGTGGAAAGTAATTTTGGCAATCTCGGTTGCGCGAAGAACATCTTCGGGGGAAACTCTCATTCGCCTCTTGAAAGAGCTCAAGAATTAATCGAGCTGTACGATGACGAAGAAATTAATGATTTCATTAATTCAATCGGCGGACAAGAAAACTGCAGGAAGAAAATTTGGAGAACGAAGAATGCAACAGAAATCATCAGCAAAAGCCCCTTACCGATTTGCCCATTTGAACAAGAAACGCCTCAAATTTGCTTGATTTCAATAATTGATGGATCGGAGTCTATTTCCGTCCTCGAATTCGAGCAACAAAAGCAGTCGGCATTCGCCGTCGCTGAAATTGCGCTGAACCTCGGAGTACTGGACCAGAAAGTTTTTCAGTTCGCCGATGTGCCGATTTTGATTTCTGAAGTCAACGAGGACTCGCCGATTCACCAATTTAGAAAGTTCGAGGACGATTTTCTCGGACAAAATCAAATCGGCGGAGGATCAGTTATAAAAGAAAATATTGATGTTATTTCTGCAGAATACTTTCCCGGGTGCGAGAAACAATACCTCATTTTGGCTTCCGATGGCTTCGAAAAAAACTACACCATCTCGAATTTCACCTCAATCAGCAGTGAATCAGGAATTGAAATTCTCCCAATCATCCCGTCAATCGAACAAAGGCCGATCCCAGAGAGTATTTCTGAGTTTTCACTAAAATTTCATTTCGTCACGAAAAGTCATCAACAACGAAAGTTTTTCTCTGGCTTATCTTGTCACTATTTTTTCATTCTTGAAGAGGAAGAGGTCGTAATAACAGTTAGCGACTTTCAAGACTTGCGATTCTGGTACTCTGAAACGGTTCTTTTTCCTTCAGAAAATCTTCACGACGAACTTGTTTATTCCAAAAATGGAAACGAAGAAGTGCAAATGAAAATTTTCTCAACAACTGGATTGATGAGTTTAGCAATCTGCAACGCGAACAAGAATTCTAACGAAGAAACATCTTACCTAATCGAATTTCTGATTGGCGAGGAAACCGTGCAATTCTCTCATGGACTCGAAAACTTTACGAAGAAGAAAAAAGGTGTTCTCAAATTTTGGCTCCCTCTTTTTATTCTTATCTTAATTTTGATACTTATCATTATCATCTTGGTTCTTCGAAAAAGGTGAAGCAAGTTTCAGGGTTAGGCTTAAATTACTTCAGAAAACGCGCCATCTCACCAGCTTCTTCAAAAACAACAACGATTCAAGACATCGACGATGATGAAATTTACGATGTCGAAAGTGTCCCTGTCGAAAATGACTTCGAAGCTTGCAGCATGAAAACATACGATGCGGACATCAACGAGAAACTCCATCAACTGGAGAACTTGGCCAAAGTAGTCTTCGAGAAAGGAACTGAAGCTGAAGTCAGGGAGGTGATTAAAGAGCTGCAATATTACGTCGGCAACGAGGTGGCTACTTCGGAGATCAGGAAAAAATTGAAAAATTGACAATCGCAGTTTATATTTATAAAAAATTTGAGAAAAGGCTTTTTCATCAATTTTTATCAAGAAATCTCTCCGACGCTGGAATGCGAGTTCTTCAACTAATCGACCTTCAGAAAGGAATAAACGGAGAAATTGATGCTGAAAATTATCAAAGACTTAAACGAATAGCCCACTACGCCGAATTCTTCGTTAAACCTGAAGAAACTGAGTTCAGAGGAGAGCAGAGTCAACAAGTTCTTTTAAAGGCAAATGCCGTTTTGGAAGCTGAAGCTGCCCTTATTCGTAAGTTATTTTTATATTTTAATAATTAGCTCGAATTTTATTCAGGAAATATTGGCGATTCTTCGTCTTATCAAAAACTATCCCAAGCCGTTCTTAATCTTCATTCAAAATGCATTGAAAATCCGGCGGTTTCTCATCATCCGAAATGGGTAAGGTACTCTTATAAAAACAGGGAAAGCAAAGATATTTTTAAGAAAGAAAGCCTCGAAAAAGCAGAAGAAAGACTAGAAGACTACAGAAGGCTATCAAACATCGTTGTTGACTTGAAACTGACTCCTGTTACCACGAAAAGGCTGTACAAAAGTCAGAATGCCGTTGAAAAGCTGAAGAATAACCCGGACTTGAGAAGTCTTGCGTCTTCAGAACAGAAGAATATCATCGAAAAGTAATGTAGCTACAGAAACTTTCATTTTCATAATGATACTAGAGCCGAGGCAGTGACCAAGATTTGGCAAATGGTTCAAGAGTATCAAGAAATTTTCGGTAAAAAGTCCTTCAAGAACGTCTAAATCATGATTTTTAGATTCGAGACGATCTCCAGATGAGAAAGAACAGAAACTGATCGAATCAAGAATCGAAGCAAAGCTTGAAAACATTAACAATCCTGATATCATTTCTTATATTCTAACGGCGATCGAACGAACTCGATCGCAATTTTCTCCGCTCTCATCTCCTCGTTGAAAAATATATTGTTCAATCATAAAAAGAACTTTTCCAAACTTTCCAAAAGGAAATTTCTGATTCTTCGACGTGAGTTTCACGATTTCTCTTTCACGTTCAAGCGAGTTTTTAACGAGAATAATTAATGCTCAACATTTTATCCGCCAAAAGACGACGAGAGGGCAATTTATTCCTCTTTTTCAGTAATGAGAAAAAACCGTGTAGTCTATCAGTATGCAATCTGTCATCAAATTAAAATTCAGTGCTCGGTAATACTCTTCTGATAGGCTTTATTCATAATCATTTATTCAAAGCGAACAGTATTTAAGCAAGCTCTCATTACTGAAACCTTATTTTTGAAAATTGAGTAATGAAGCTATTTGTCTTTTACTTCGCATTTGCTGCTGCTTTTCCAAATATGGGTGAGTCCGATTTGAAACCTTATCATTAATTAGGTTTTTACTTACGTTAAATTAAGATTATCGAGCCCAGAATATCGAAGACTATGATTATCAAGGGCTAAGAGAGGCTCAGCTACGACACTTGATGATGGACAAATTCTTGACTGCCCGAAAAAGTGAGAGTTAAAAAAAACCTTATCATAAAGCTCTGTTATAAAGTAAAAAAAAAATGAATGAGTATTATCGTTTATTTCAAATTTATGGAAATATCAAGCGAACTTAATGCAGGCGACTCGAACTGGGTCTGACCAGAGATGATGAAGCGCTTATTCTGCTTTTCTACAGTGACAGAAATAGTGGAGGCAACAGTGTTTTTTGGAAGATCGATTGATTGAACCCATCGTTTTGTCATTGCCCACCGACCGTTTTCCTGAAAACAGAATTGAGCTAAGATTTCAAGATTTATTTTACTTTGTAAGGAGCTTCAATAGCCCCACACGTCAGCTTGGTATTATCCCCTCTGCAGGTAAACTTCGCGAAATTGCCGCTTTCTGAAATCGGCACGACTAGCTCAAATGGACCAGACAAATCGGCTTCATCCCTTATTTCTGGTTGAGGCCGCTAAAAGGAGAATTTATCACATGCAGCGCGATACATAAACGAATTGACGTACAGTTGACATGACCTGTAATTCAGTGCCTTTTTCCACGTAATCGATGCGAAAAGCAGTGTCTTTTTCAATCGAGTCTAGCATTTTTGCGATGACAGCTTCGCGCTGGGGCTTTTTGTAGCGATCGTCTTTTTTGTTGTCTCGGACATTTATTAACCCCGGTCTGAAATCATTCAGAAGCCGCTTAAAATATATGCTACCTCAAAGAA
Organism: Oikopleura dioica; assembly: GCF_907165135.1. Classification (NCBI taxonomy): domain Eukaryota; kingdom Metazoa; phylum Chordata; class Appendicularia; order Copelata; family Oikopleuridae; genus Oikopleura; species Oikopleura dioica. Next base: position 1,071,709 of record NC_137293.1, on the reverse strand, counting down.
ACGTCGCAAGTCGAGCAGTTTTTGAAAAAATCCCCGCCGAATCCGGCATTCGAAGCTGGAATGTACCATGGCTTTTGATTCTACCGTCAATTTTGAGGCGAAAAATAAGGCGGTACCTGATATCCAGGTTTGGAAGTAGCAGGTGCGTTCGCAAAATCGAGCTCTTTTGGCCGCGGCATTTTTTTTTCAAATATTTCGACATGCTTCAGGATTCAAGCGCTGAGGGATGGGCAACGAGTGCTAAGCTGCTCTGGTCTTGCAATTTCCGTTTCGAGCATCGTAAAAACAATGAGCTCGATGTTTTCTTGTCTGGAAGGTTTCACACCTTTTTGACAGATTCAGATTCTGAGGATTATAAGGTTAACATTTGATAACGAGCATCTGTGTCTTTATGACTTGTATCGTTGGGAAGAAAAAAGCTCACAAATGCAGAATAAGAGATCATGAAAATTAGATTTCTTTTGTATCTAATATCTCTTGTCGCTTCTATAACAGGAAACATGTCTGGCTTTACTAATATGGGAGCGATTCTAGAGGAGCTTTATAGTTCGCCAGGTATGATCAGAGAAAAAACTTTTTGTCAAAAAATTTAGGCGGGAAGTTTTGGCTTCCTGACTCAGCAAGAGCTACTGTACTTCAGTATCTATGGACAAGGCTTGAGAAGAAAAGGGCTGAGATTACATCAAAGAGGAAGCTGACTGATAGAAATCAATAAAAACAGGATGTTTCTCTATTTTAATGATTACATAGAAGAGTTTAGAAGAGACAGGAGTATACTGTATACAAGCTTTGAAATAGTTTTTTAGAGCTCTGGATGATACGTTTTGATCGTGTTGAGATAGCTGAACCCATTATCAGAAGAGCAGGTGCCGGTCGGCTTAAGTTTGTTGTTTTCACAGCAATGCTCTGACGGAATCGAATACATCTGGAAGTAGCCATGTTCATTTTGGCAACATTTTGGGTCTGGATGCCTCCCTCCTAGATCATTTTGAGAATTGAAATATTCGAAAATTATCTAACGAATTCCTGTAAAAGTTTCGCCGCAATGAATAACAGAATCGTAGTTACTGTAAGTCGGATCTGGCGTAAGTCCGCTGAGCGCTGTAGCAAGAGCTTTGTCACACTCGCAAATTGCCTTTTCGAAAAGATTATCGTCGGCACAGACGTTATTCTCGGGAACAGGGTAGATCCAAGCTTCATCAACGGGGACGGTATTGTTGTAGACATCGATAGAGCAGCGAGCGCACTTTTTCCATTGGTTTAGGTAGATATCGACTTCATCAACGGGCTTTCCTTTGTTGATAGAAAAAGGCTCAAAAAGACCTCGCCCCTAGAATGAACTTTGAAATGAGAAGAGGGATCTCGATTTTTACCTGGCATCCATAATTGTTCAAAAAGGCGCCAGCGAATCCTGGTGCGAGACTTTCAAGCCAGTAATTTCTATCTCCAGGGCCAGCATTTGTGTCGAGTTTGATGCATACCCGAGGGCTTGGTCGCTGAATAGGATCGAAAGCCATCGCGCAGACATCATGCAGTCCGATCAGAATCTGAGACGCAGTTGGAGTCCAGTCACACTCTGTCGATCCTTCAGCTTTGTCAACTGAACTGCAGGTCATGCCAGAAGGACCCGTGACGGAGAATCGATCGAGATCGTAGAAGGGTCCAGAAGTGCCGAGCATGTACGAGGCGTAGAACTTGACATTGATTCCGTTTGTTGGGTGAACTTTGAGCTGATCGCCGTTTGCTGGAGATCGAGAGTCGAAAGTTGGAGATCCTTCGCAATGAGGGTACTGAGTTAGGTCCACGGTTCTGCGGTTTCGACCAGATGGGAGAGTGGGAGTAAAGACTTTGATCATGAACTGTGCCGGCATAGATGATCTCAAAAATATTTTAGGCCAAGAGTTAAATAAGACAAAACCTTATTTGGTTATTCGCGTCGAAATCTTCGAATTGAATAGCAATAGGCCGAATTCCTTGCTCGTAGTTGTCAAATTCTGGCCGATAAGTGATTGTACATTTTTCCTCGTCCAATCTTATTACTCTTTAGAAGAAAGAATGTCACATATTTCTTACTCGAAAGAATTGAAGGATTTATCAGCTGGTGGAGGCCAGTCAGCAGCTTCTGCAGACGTTGCCCATCTACATCTGACTGTATCTCCGTCGGAATCGACTGGATTGAGTTCAATCACTTGGTTCTCACAGCCTGTCATTACGGTAAACTGACTTGGAGCCCTGAAAGCTGGGGAGTTGTTCGTGATATCGTAGACCTGAGGTAAATAGATGATGGATGATAAAATTAAGGAAGAATACCGTCGCTTGAAGCCGAAAACTACCGCTCCAACTTGATCCATTATCGTCGTATAGTGTTACGGTGCAGCAGCTACTTGCATCCTTGGATCAAATAAAACTTTAGTAAAAATAACCATTTGTACCTGATAAAATGGCTCATTTACGCTTCCGGCCAATTGCTCTTCTATAGACCCGGCGCAGTAATGCTCTCCTGATGGTATGAAAGAAGAGTCTTCGATCTCATTCACGATATAATTTCCCGAAGTCCCAGAATTTCCCGGGCCAAGAAGTTTAATCCCGGATGAAAGTGAATAGATGTTCTCGTCTATCGCCGAGCTTGAGAATATCAATTAAAAATATTCAAAAAGGGGAACTCTCACTTGCTGGGGATTTCATTTTGAACATGATGGTCGCTGCAACCGCCGGAGTAGCTATCGGAATATCTTTTCCAAATCATCGACCTTATAACGGTCATTGAATTTGTCGCCGCATCATATCGGTACTGGTAAGATCCTCCCCGAAAATGGGAGCCGCTAACCAACGGAGCGGCAAGCGATGCCAAAATCCTCATTCTGAAAAAATTATTGTTTTTACAAATCTGGAACTCTCTTATCATAATCATGTTCTTCTTTACTAGGGAAAAGGGCATGCAATCGAACTCGACCGCGACATCTTTATTTTTATTTATTTAATTTAGCGATTTGTTAACGATGGTAGCCAGACGAATGAAAAGTTTTATGACAAATTTATTTTGACATATTTGGTCATTATGATCATTGTGGACAAATGATAGTGATAATTATTTTGTGGTTGACAAATTAGGGTTATAAACAGAGTTTCCGGGTCACATTTGAACACGAACATAATATTAAATTTGATAACTTCAAATTATAAATGAAAACTATAATAGCGAGTCGTTTTATTTCGCAGCAGAACCCATATTTTTTTATTAATTTCGTTTGGAAAACAAATGTCTTTTTATTGTCAAAGCCGGGTTATAAAATATCGACGAGCGGATATAATTACGATTTCATCAAGGCATTTATGGGCTTATCGAATTACTTTTCATCATTTTTTATTTGTTGGATTTTTCTCAGTGATAAGCAAGACAAATATCAGAAGATTGTCAGTGTTGACCTCTCATAATTATTTGATTCGAAATTTTTTTGGGGTACGCGTTTCGGCGACTATTGTGCCTTCATCAGCCCCTAGTACAGATATTAATTTCACAGCTCAGAAAAATGAAAGAATACTCTCACCTAGAGTTGGACAATTTCGAATGAGATTGAAAGTTGAAAACAAAAGATGAAAACTCGCTTTCGCGGCAGATGTAATGGAGCGCCAGAGAAAGCGAGTTTCAAATGCTCCATTACAGAAATTTAACTTCAGCGAACTTGATCTGCTTAATTAAGCTTCGATCTTTTAATTTGATTGAAAACGCTTCACATAGAGTACGGTCTTTGTAGTACGGTTGATTCGAGATAACAGAAACGAGTTTGTGTTTGAAGCAGAAATTTGAAACTCGCTTTCTCTGGCGCTCCATTACATCTGCCGCGAAAGCGAGTTTTCATCTTTTGTTTTCAACTTTCAATCTCATTCGAAATTGTCCAACTCTAAGTGAGAGTATTCTTTCATTTTTCTGAGCTGTGAAATTTATATCTGTACTAGGGGCTGATGAAGGCTCAATTGTCGCCGAAACGCGTACCCCAAATAAATAACGAATCAAATAAATATCAGAAGGTCGAATTTTTTATTTTGTGTACGAAAAATTTATGATTTTCATATTTATTAAATTGATTTGGACTATCAGATTTGCTTTGATGACTTTTGAGTCGTTTTCACTCAAAAAATGACATTAAATATAATTTATCTATTCCTTCAATTTTCGAACGGATACAAGAGGCAAGAAGCAGAATGCCCGTAAGAAAATTTAAGAAGAGGACAGTCACTTTTATTGTTAAGGGATCAAGAATTGCAGACAGAATGCATTGGAATTTGCCGAGTTGAGTTCAATGAATGCCGTCTTTTCTGCGAAATTGCGTACGGTATTGCCTGTCAATTTGTGAGAGGGGGAACCAAAGTAAGTTTTATCACCTACAAAGTTTATAAGTAAGGAATATAAAAGGAGGGCAAAAAATCCTCGCCGAAGTGAAAAATCATTAGAAACAGTCAACGGTGAATTGCTTGGGCCAAGTGCATGTTTGGAGATTCTTGGATGGTGCAATGTTGAGACCTGTGGAAATTGACTTTATTTACGGAAAAATGACAAAAAAACAGTCTTTTCTTGAAAAAATGTAGAAGATGTAAAAGAGGGAGATTTTATCGAGCAGGCGAATTTTCAGTAAAAACTATGAAGCAGTTATTTAGAAATTATATTTTGGAGATGAACTAGTCATTAATTTTTTCGCATTTGTCTCCTCTGTAGCCTTTGTCGCATACGCACTTGAAACTCCGACCGTTGCTACGAAGTCGACGCGTATTATCTCCAACACATCCATTTTTTCGAAGAAAGGAACATGCTCTAACAACTTCATGACGAAACTCTTTTCGTAAACATGAAAAGTCCGAATGAATAAGATCGCACTTAATAGGAAATTGAAGATTTTTTTCGAATATTTTCTCGTTCGCTTTTTTTACTTACGAATTCATGTTGAAGAGGAATATGTTTTCCTTTTAATTGAAGAACGATAGTGAGATCCCGAGGAGAAAACGAGACTCGTTGATGATACCATTGACATTTTCTGCTGTTACGCAGATGAGAAGAGGCTGGTAGAGCGATGGCGGAAATTGAAATCAAGAGATTTAATGAAGTGAAAATGTTCATTTTTAAAAATTATATTGTTTTTGAGAGTTTATTTAATGAATTGAAAAAGAATGCTCTTCTTGAGATGCTTTATTATTATTTTCTTCGCTTTTTTGTTATTGACACTAATGACCAACAATCAACAGGCAGCTTTATATACCCAGAAAATGACTGACTGACTGATTCAATCTGTAGTACGTAAGTGGCGCTTTTTACGTAGAACGTAATACGTGCGTAAAATATAATATTCGGAAAGTTCATGTGACGAAGGCAAGGAATCAGCTTGGTAACGATAAAAGAAAAGCCGACGATTACCGAAGGATGACCGTGTAAGTCGGCTCAGATTATGAAGCTTGCGCAGAGATTTACGAATTTTTAGTGGTGCTAATCACTGTCACCCAAACTCACTAGAAATATACCAAGCTTCGTCATCGTTACCAATAATGATTTCATTATTTTAGTCTGCCCTTATCACCACCAGGTTTCACTGTCTAACATAGCCGGCGGCAATTCAGTGGTGCGTGAAATTCCACTAACTTTTGCGCGCGGAATTCGCGCATTCTTTCTTTACAGCCGTTGTAAAATTTATCAATCAAAAAAGAGACAGCAAGTTATGGACAGTTCAGAGAGTCAGAAATGCTGCTCAACCACATGCTGCAATTGGTGTTGCTTCGCCTTTTGGTGCCAGCCGTGTGCGCTTTTTAGCGTTTCGAAAAAGATTGGAATGAAATTTCCGTGCATTGCGATTTTGCTCTGGATGATGATGTTTATGTTCTCTATTGGGCTGATTGTGACATTTATTCGTAAGTTTTAACGATCAGTAAAAGTGGAGTGGTGCTTGTTTTCTCGATAATAAACCGAAATTGACATTTCGACGACTCACCCTTTTCTAGTTCTGGTCCACTTTGACGTATTCTTCGAACCCTTCGAATTCGAAGACTTGATCGTTCACGACTCTTTGACAAATAATGCGACCTTTTACGAGCTACCATTCCATTACTACAACCGATATGCATCAGAAGCTCTTGAATTCTTCATTCAATACAAGATTTACTTGTATTTCATCCCTTTCTTCTTTTTCGTCGTCGTTTATTACGTTTACATGGTGAGTCAATCTCCATTGCTCATTATTCACGCCGATTCTAGTGCCGAGTTCGCGCAGTTTATGAAATCACCGATGCAGTTCCCAAGCACTCGTACTGCCAAATTTGTTTTTTCACGACTTGCATGCCGAATATGTCCATCGCGGAAATGGGAACTTACCACGAGAATCGAGAAAAGTCTATCAAAGATCGAGGGCACTACGAAATGCTCGTCGCCTAATGTGAAATCTATTATCCTGAAATTTTTCCAACAATTGACATGTACTTGTATCTTTCCGTTTCAAAACTATGCAGCAATAAAAAATCTCTACTTTGATAAATAGAACTACGCATTATGCAAATAGAGGCGTATCTCTGCCAAACAAAATCTGTAAATGAAATTTCCCAGTTAAATTTTTCATGATGAAAGAGACATCAAAATTTGAAAAATACCCGGTTCGGGATTTGCAAAGAATCGACATTTTGAATGAGTGGTTTGAAAATCGGAGAGAAATCGACAAAGTTCCAGCGAAACTTTGGCGAGTTCACGACAAGTTTTATGGTAAAAGAAAATTTTTCTGAATGGAAGGAGATTTTTCAAGATCTGACGGAGTTTGTCGATAAGCATCCTGGAGGAAAAATATGGATTGAGAAGAATCAAGGGACAGATATCACCGAGCTCTTTGAAAGCCATCATATTGAGATAGAAAAAGCAAATCTGATTTTAATCGAGTTCTTAAATTATTTTCGAGATTTTTCCGGTTTTTGAAAATGAAAAATTGAGAACTCCGAAAAGAAAAATACTTTGTAAAGAATGCCACGATTGCGAGAAACTCAAAATATGTACGTTTCATCAGAGATAATTTGAACTGAACTAGCTGATAGTTTTTTTCCAAAATTATGTGAATTTTTCATTTGAAATTATCTTCAGACATTCTCCGCGGATGGCTTTTACAACCGCCTGCGTGCGCGGGTTCTCCCAATTTATCGAAGAGAATCGAAAAGGGCATCGGCTGTCAGCTCCACTCACTTGACACTTTATGCGTGGTTTAGTTGCATGGTTTTGTTTCTCGCGCTTGGCTTGGAGACGGGGCAAGTTTGGTGGATAGTTGTGGCGGGTGTTTTTGGCGCATTGTGAAGGGCTTCTTTTTACGGATAAGCGATATGGTTAAAGATAGGATTTCCCTCAGAGAAAATCACAAGAGAAAATATTCTCTTTCTTTCTCTCCAAAAAAGCCCCAAAAAAGACCGTCAACGTCGCTCACAACTTCTTCCATCAATCAGACAACCTCCACATGCGCTTTTTTGACATCTCGCTGATGTCTTCGACACGGTGGCGACAATCGCACGCCATGTCTCATCATACCTTCCCAAACACATGCCTTGACCTAGAAGTGACCCAATTTGAGCCATTTGCCTACCTGATGCCGAAACCGACGAGTCTATTTTACAACATCTTCTCGCTATTCATCTTGGAACGGTTTTAAGGTCTTAAAAATATAAAAGAAATTGAATCCTTAAAATCCGCCAAAAGCCGATCTTATTGACAGCCGTTACTTTCATCGATTTTTTGAAACGATGGATCAGTAATTTATTGTTTACTGAAGATGAGTTTGAGCTCGTTGATTTGATTCCGTTTCTCGAGCTCTACGGTTTTTATCTGGTCAATAAGGAGAGCTATCTTTGGTTCTTTTTCGTCTTTCACGGTACTCTAAGGTACGAAAACGCAAAAAATTATTCAAAAAACTCAGTTTTACTTTCGCCTTCCTATCACTTCCTGGCATCCACCACCACTCCTCGAATTTCTACGAAGGTCATCAAGGCCGAAAAGACACGGATTGGGGCCTGTTGCAAGTAGACACGATTGTGGATAGGTGGTTGACATCCTCGGATAATACTTCTCATTCGATAGCTGTAAGCGCTTTTGGAGATCATACATTGCATCATCTTTTTCCTACAGGTAATCTGCGAGAATCTGATGGAGAAAATCATGATTCATTAGTTGATGGCTCGATTCTCCAACATTTCATCCCTGCCTACCGCATAACACTAGCAGAATTCAACATCAACTACAAACAATCCAACTGTTTCTACGACTGGTTTGAATTCACCAAAGTACTATTCACAACAAAACAGAAGAAGAAACAAAAATGAGCTGCTTCTAAGACTCTTTATTGAAACATGAATAAACAACGATTTTTAAAGATTTCGGAAGAACGCAGCTTTAATAGCATCCTCGTCAAATCCAGTTCCCGCAGGTCGGCCGGACGATCGTTTGTAGACTCCAGTGCCGTTGTCCTCCAACCAGCTTGGGACTCGGCCACCTAAGTTACTTTCTATTAAAAAATGGGCAGCAAAAAGAAAAAAGAGCAAATAATCATTCCTATTTCAGTCTGGATTCCAAACTTTTTTTGATTGTAGGCAAATCAGAGCAATTAAAGTATTGCTTTGAAGAAAGAAATTTTTACCCTTTGATAAATCATTGATCATTGCATTCATTGAAAGCATAAAATCGTCAAAATCCGGTTCAGAATCACTAACACTTCTGACTTGATGAGAATGAGCTTGAAATTGGGGTGAAAATGAAGCTTTGTTACGGAAAAGATAAATTTGAAAGGATTTTAAATGGTCACTCAAAAGGTCAAATATTTTTTCATCTAAAATTTTTTTTCCGAATCAATCAAGATTACCTTGTCCAAAGGGATTGAAGCTAGCGTTGGCGCCAATAACAGCAAGTGAGAAAGCAAAAAGCTTCATATTTAAAATGATTGTGTTTTTATTTGACTGTTTCAACAGTTGAATTTGTATATTTTGAGTTTCAGTTCAGCCTTATATCGCCCAGAAAAGTTGCTCTGGCGAATACATTAATATCATTATCCGCTTTTATTTCTCGCTCGGAGATAGGCACAGCTCGTCTTGGCGGATTAGCCTCTCTTTCGAGCCTAAAGGGTTCTGATATAAACTACAGTGACGCTTTTACTGTATTGCTAAAGTGCGAACAGATGAATAAAGGGGCTCTAAAGTGGAGATAAAGAGGATTAAGATGGTTCTTTAGGCGATCAAGTGATAAAAGAAAGGATTAATTTTAATTGCCCATTAGTAATGGGTCATTACTGTATTTATTCGCTTGCTATATTTCAGATTCTCCTTCAGAAATTGATTTCTGCAGAGAAAATAACGAGGAGTTTTGCGAGAATATAAACAGAAGAGTCGAGAAATACAGTTTATATAATTTATTTATCGTGTTAGAATGGTAAGTTCATGCATAGCCAAAGTTTTTACAGTAACAAGAAAACAACTTTATAAAAAAAATGTTCGAAGTTATCGCTTCCCAGTTTAAGCAACCTTGTTCGCCTTGAGCATGTGGAAAGCTCTGGCGAAGGCGAGTGCTCGGAGAACAAAGGCGGCTGAATAGAGGATTAAGAAGAGATTGTGGAATTTTAACTTACCAAATCCACAGACGAAAGTTGTAAAGGGGTAGAACCACCAAAGATCGGTCTGAATTCTGGCAACAAGGGCTCTTCCAGCACCACTTTGGATCGTGTTCGTGATGTCAACTACAATTATTTATCTCAAAAGGAAGAGTTGAAGATTTCTAAAAGCTTACACATTGGGACGGCACAATCCCAGGTATTTTCATATTCCCAGCCAAGGAGATTTGCGAAGAACAAGATTCGGATGATTTCGGCGACGATATCAGCGGCAAGAGCAAAAGCGGTCAAAACTAAACATTTTTAATTCGTGCAGTTGAAATCAAGGAAGAGTACCGATGAGAACTTTGATAAATTTCATTCGTTTGGCTTGAGCGAATTGACCAGTAGTGTTTCGGCTAAGGAGGCAGCCGCCGAGGAAGGAGAGGAGAATGAAAGCGACGGCAATGGCATCCATGGCGACGAAGACTTTGACGTAGACTATGAATGTATCCCAAGAGCACCTAGAAGAATATTTCAAATTAAATTTTCTGAAATATATGTTCCAAAAAGCTTGTTGCCGCATCAGAACCGCACGTTTGCTCTTTTAAATACTTAAGTGTTCCCGAAAACATCATGTTTGGGGCCCATTTGAGGGTATTTCTAAAAAGAACGATCCTTCTTGATACTCACTTATTGACAGCAGAAACGGTTGATGGAAGAGCACTGAGAACATGGGCATCGTAGCCAAGGCAGACGATTCCGACTTAATTATTTTCGTAAGATGATTTCAAGTTTAGATGCTAGAATAATACTTTTCAGTAGAAATATTGATACCACCTAGGTCTCGAAATCCGGGTGCTTTCGCTGTGGCGGGAAAGTGGTGGCGCGCGCACTGCCGCGGCGGGAGCGGAGGAGAAAAATTGCCGCACAAACGCGCTCGAGGCAGATTTTCTCACTTTCAGGTTTCAGCGAGCGGGCGCCCAAACATGCAAATAGGGCGCGATTCGCGCGCTTTCCTGGGGCAAGGGTCTTTTAGGAACGCGAGAGCCCCTCTTTCTCATTCCCAGGGGGTCGAAATATAACGTAGTGTTCTTATGTTTTTTATACGAATACGTTATTTAACCTGCTGATTCCGAATATTGAAAATGATTTGGCAAAAAACTTCAATAATGAAAACTCAAAATTAACTTTTCGAAGAGGTAAATCATGTAGAGCACGTCTACATCTGTTTATCAGAAACTTTTCTTGCTGCCTCCAAAAGATAAATTTTCCTGGTTCTTCCTCTCGTGCGAAATCGTCAGATAAGAGAGTGAAACTGACAGCGCACTAGTGCTTTACGCAACGCGCAGGGAGCCCAAAAAGCATTAGGGCGCGCCAAAATCTCGGTGGGTGCTTACTATGACCCAGTACTCGGGATCAGATGCAAATAACACCGGGTGATTTCCCGGAAGTAGTAGGTTCATTTTCGCTAAGACTTTTTGAGAAGAAAAATTAGCAGGTGGCCTGGAAAACTTGGGTGAAAAATCGCTCCATTTTAGAGGAATTCTTAAGCCTACCAATTCTTAAACCTTCCATAAAGTTTTCCATAAGCTTAGTTAAATCTTAGAAGCCTAAGCGCGCGGCTTGCCTTCTTAGCGCACTACTCGCTGCCCGAGCACACGACTCGCATCGCCCCGCGCGACTCCCCGCACAACCCCCTTCGCGCTAGGCACAAATCCCGCCGCGGCGAATTTTTCGGATCCGCCTCCGATTATTCGCGGCGAATTTTCGATTTCCTCCAGCGCGCGGAGGCAGCGAGGGCGCCATCACTCTCCCGCCACAGCGAAAGCACCCGGATTTCGAGACCTAGGATACCACTGGTATCATACCAGTAAAGTTTACTGGCAGTAAACAACACATATCAAAAATTAGAGATCTTGAACATAAAAAGCTTTTCAATGGATTCTTTTTCAGAAATATTCTTCTATTCGCCGTCATAAATAGACGAAAGCTTAGCCAGCCAGTAATTTTCTTTTGTCAAACGTCATCCGCATATCCCAGCCACTATCAAAGTTCCCTTTTTTTTACGATTTTATGGCACTAGCTGAGTTAAATCGCGAAAAACCGAAGTTCATATTTATAATTAAGATATTTATAATTGAATTTAGAAATTAAATACTATTATTTTAGAAGATAGTATTTTGTTTATAAACAATGCTCGCTTTTGTATAATAATATTTTCTTTGAATTTTACTCACGGACAAGAGCGCCAAGAAGAAACGCCGTCACTCTGGTCAGATGTCTTCTGAACTTATTGGTTGCTTGCATCTCTTCCATCCCCATCTTGGCCCTTCTTTTCTGGAGTTTCTCTATCTTTGTCCGAAAATGATGAGACTACTCTTGATGAGAAGACCAAAAACAAAGCGATAGGCGCCGGAATACGATACAAAGTGTCGTAAAGTTTTGGTTTAACGACTTATGATTATGACTGCTATTCGATCTCATCCAGATTCCGAATGTAAATGCCAATGTCAGCGGTTCCTTTTGTCTTTTAAGCAACCGTCAGAAATGCAAAATGCATAAATCTTGCATCAAGCTTAGGAATAATGTTCTATGTTGAACTTTTCGATCTTAGGTATCGACAATACCGTGTCGTAATGAAATAGGGGATCAACTTAGAACTATGATTAAAGTTTCTTTAGGCGACCTTCTTAATCGTTTCAAGTTTCAAATGCACTTGGGTGCAGATGTTTAAAGCGATTTGAGGACCCTCAAAAGAGAAAAAGACAGCGAGCATGAAGGTAAATTTTGAAAAAGAAAATTTGATAGCATACCCCACCCCAAAGTTCTCGCGCAATTCCTATTTACCCCCAAAATCACGCTTCCTTACTTTCCCAGAGCCCCCGAAGTTGACGGTTCCACGTTTTCCCCGCGCTCCCAAAGTTACTTCTCCTAACTTTCCAGCGTTCCCCCAAGTTCCCGCTTACAGCGCTGAATGGCGAAAATTCGTCGGCACTGCCAGAAACGCCAATCAGCGTTGCAAGCGAAAACTTCGGGGCACGCAGGAAAGTAAGGACAACTTATTTTAGGAGCACGGGGAAAATGAGGAAGCGTGAACTTCGGGGGCTCGGGGAAAGTTAAGAAGCGTGATTTTCGGCAAATACCGATAAATACGCGTGAACTTAGGGGGAGGGTATGAAGAATTTTCATTTTTATTGAAATTGGAGTAGGCATATCGAGAATCTCCTGTTTTCATTCGTTTATTTTATGCGTTCAGTATCATTATCTAATACCTGGCATTCTCGGGAATCATTTGACAACTGAGTTTGAAACATCAACTACCGTTCCACCCAGAACATGGCCAATATATACAACATGGTCAACGTCAGCTTACGGAACGCGAACAACAGGGTCAGAAGGCTGGTTTGTCGACTGTGGAGGAAACATCACATCGCCGCAGACAATAACATCTCCAAACTTCCCCGATAACTATCCGAAATCGGCACTTTGCGACTGGATAATCGACCTAGGTTATCCTTTCGAAATCATCATGGATTATTTTGAAATTGAAAAGTCAAATTATCGATGTAAATTTGACTATTTTTACATAAATGACCTAAACCCAGAAACTAAAGATTTCTATTGCGGATCAAACTCTGTTTCGACACTTGAAGGTTTTCAAAATATAAATCTTTAAATAACTATAATTGCTATTTTCTAAGGCGATGCGAGAACTAATGAGGAAGAAATACTCTCCGAATCTCCTGAAAAAAGACATCATTGGCATGTTACTACAACCAACAAAGGTTTTCCGACTAGGGATATTTATAATTCATGAATTATAATTGAAGGTTTTATAATTTTATCAATGTAATAAAAAATATAAGAGTATCCCTCCTAAGAGCCCATTTGTTGTCAATGGCGGATATGCTTATTTGAGTTTTAACTCAAACAAATATCTTTACAGCAGTTGGCCTCCGAACAAAAAGAACCAAGGCTTTAGTTTGCGAGTCGTGCCTCTTGACCCAAAGTATTATTTCGACATTTTTCAAAAAGAAATACAGGTCTAGTTGACTTTTCTTCAAGAGAAAATAAAAGTTCTTTTAGAGAATCATCGGCAATCTTCCAGAAAACAAATTCAAGGTAATGAATTAATTTTTCATTTGTTATTTTTTATTTATTTTCTTAAAAAAGAAACGATTTACAACCAAAATGACGCAAGTCCTGACCAAATTCGAATCATCAACCTTCGAAGATCCTTGCTACAAAAACAATGGCTTTTCATCAAAGCAGCAAATCGCAACTGAATTTGAGTCTGACAACTTTTGCGATGCGATTGGGCAACTTAGCGACGCAATCAACAGTTTTGCTGCGAACTTTGCATGTGACAGACGAGGCAAACTCTTTCGAAAAATCACCGGATCTGCAAGAAAAGCGAAGAACTTTTTCATGAAAAAACAAAACTGCTGAATTTTTTTTCGTTTGATACAGACATTAATAAAGAGTCCTAGTGTCTGAATACAATGCTCAATAAAAATTGAAAGCGTACTGCAGATAATATCTCCGATGCATTAGTATATGTAAAGTTGTGAAATCGGAGGCGGACGCATACGTAGCTGCATGAATTGGTAATGGCACTGAGCTGCCTCAAATAGGAGAAGAATCGATTTTCCTCCATTTTACTTGATCAACCTCGTTTTCCCTAGTTATATACCCGTTCTCGTCCCTTTTTCATTACAAGAGCGTGAGAATATCAGAGAGAAATACTGTATTTTAGCTTATGAGAAAGAATTTGAAGCCCTTTTTGTTGTGAAGATAATAATTTTATATAATTTAATATATATTTAATAAAAATTTAATAATAATTTTTGAAACTTTATTTTTTTAATTTCCAAAAGAAAATTCGAGAAAAAACTTTCCTTCAGAAATCGGAAACCGCTCAAAATGGGCCGTGGAATCATCGGAATATGTTTGAGCCTTTTCGTCCAGCTGGCGATGGGTCAGTCCTATTTGGACATGCGCCATCATTCCTACCGGGAGATGAAGGAGTATCTTCGCCTCGTGAACAACTTATGCCCAGGTTCTTCCCTTCTATTGATATTTTGAGTAATCAGTATTCAAGAGCAATCGCGACTTTATTCAATCGGAAAGTCGGTTCAAGGGCGGGACCTGCTTGTTTTGGAGCTTGGATCTACTCCCGGTCAAGATCAGGTAAGAGCTTTTGAAGACATAGAAGAGAGCAGTTGGCGTTAATCTGCCTTTTTAGCTTTTGAAGCCAGATTTTAAATATGTGGCGAATATGCATGGAAACGAAGTAGTTGGAAAAGAGCTCCTCCTCTGGCTGGCTCACTACATGTGTCAAGAATACAAGGCTGGCAACCAAGAAATTCAATTACTGATGAATACAACTCGAATTCATTTGCTCCCGTCAATGAACCCCGATGGATACGAAGCAGCGCTTAACTATCCTAGGTTAGAATGAATGTAATAACTTATGCTAAGCATATTGTAGAGAGCCAAAGCCGTACACATATGGTCGCGCAAACGCCAATGGTCAGGATTTGAACAGGAATTTTCCAGATCTTGATGCGACAGCCTGTCAGATTCCAAATGGCCAGCGAACTGATCATCTCAGGTACAGATTCAGTTGTTATAAGAGGCAATTACTGTTTTAATTCAGTCGAGTCATGGACTTCCGACGGGAACAACGATCAGCGATGTTGGCAAGATCTATCTTTCAAGAATATCCGGAGAGCTTCTCCAAAGATGTTTACAGGAATGAATCGAGATCAACAATTCATCTTGAATATTGTCCAAGTTATCAATTTTCGATTTCATGGTAACACAGATACATGTGATAAACGTTTTTTATTAGTTAATAAAATGTTTTAAACCGTGTTTGATGCATAGTACAAAAAATTTTTATTACGTTAACACTTCAAACTATTACTGACAGTAATAACTAAATTTGCGATAGAAAAATCAAGAGTATGGTTTTTATTGGATTTTCTCGATTCTCGAAAGTGCTCTTACCAAACGCGCTGGAGAAACCGAAGAACGTCAGCCCGAAACCGAAGCTGTCATGAACTGGATCTTGCGACACAAGTTCGTGCTCTCCGCAAATCTGCACGGAGGGGATTTGGTCGCCAATTATCCTTATGACGCTTCGTGCAATGGTCAAGAAATGGGTCACTATCAAAGTAATCAGAGAAGAGAGGGGAACGAAGGAGTTTAATTTTCTGTCTAGAATCGCCTGATGATTCGACTTTCCGTTACTTGGCCAGTTCTTATTCAATGGCGCATACGAGAATGAGCAAAAAGGGACAAGCCTGCGATCCGGGGGAGAAATTTGCGGTAGGCTTCTTCCTTGATTTCCATGTTTCAAAGACTTTTAGAACGGAATTACCAACGGAGCAGACTGGTACTCCGTCCCGGGCGGCATGCAGGACTTCAACTACCTCGCCTCGAACTGCTTCGAAATCACCCTTGAACTTGGCTGCGACAAGTTTCCAAAAGAAGACACGCTGCCGACCTACTGGGGAGAAAACAAAAACGCGCTCCTCGCTTTTATGTCAAAGGTAGATTAATTTTTAAAGGCGCGTCGCGAACTTCCTACTTTGAATACAAAATTAAAAGGTACACTGCGGCGTTTACGGACTCGTCGTTGACGCGCAAACTGGTGCACCGGCGACTGGAGCGGTGGTCGTCATCAAGGGAAATTCGCATGGAATTACTGTTACGAAGAATGGAGAGTATTTCAGACTTTTGGCGCCGGGAGATTATGAGATTGCCGTCTCTCTTGACAGCAATTTTGATGATGATCAGGAAAAGGGTTGAAAAGAAATTCACGCTTTTTATTGGTCGAAAGCGTCTACTTACTTTTGATTGGTTGCGACGAAGAAATAGAGAATTTCCTACTTTGAACCAATCAGAAAAAATAATCGAGAATTTCGACCAATCAGAGGAGGAAAAATGAAATTTTAACCTTTTCAAAGTTTTTCCCAATCACCGTCCCCGAATGCAAGGGGCCCGGCTACGCTGTCCGAAAAGACTTTAAAATCTGAGTTTCTCAAGTTCACTCATAAGTTATCAGTGCAATAAACGGCAGCATTCGTTTTCTTCAGAGCATCTTTCGCATTTCTTTCCTTGAGAAGCGGAACAATCGCCGCGCGAGCAGGTGTAAAACCTTTGATTAGTACTAAGTGCTCTATTACGAGCAGTTTTATTGTTTCTTCTGATCTGTGGGGAAAACAAGGCGCGCGCCAGGTATTAGTACAAAAAAGAGGGCTCTAAGGCTCGTCAGAGGATTTTTTCGTTTTCGAATGGAGAGGGAAAATTTTCTAGAGGAAGAAATCGAGGAAAGCGATGAGGATAGTTTGATGAGCCAAATTATTCATGAAATTGGAAGAAGCGGAACTTTAAAACGAAAGGGTAAAAAATGAAATTAAGGGGAACACCTCTGATATTTTTTTTAGAAAGAAAGTCGATCCGAAAAATCTTCGACTACGAAACTGAACCCACAAAAACTATCGACGATTCTGACTCTGGAACCATCTCAGAAATCGAAAGTATTCAAGACGAAGACATGGAAGAAATTCAAGAGCCGAAATTTGAGTCGCTAGACAATCTGCTGATTCAGCAAGATCAAGAGAAATTCGAAAAAGAACTGCCTCCGCCAATTCCTGAAAAGAGCGAGGACACGATTTTGAAGGTCAAGAGAGCGAGAAAAAGTCGATTGTCAGGGTTTCTTTTTTATAAAAATTTACTCGTAATGTAAAATCGCTACCAATGGTTTTCTGCACTCAGACGATTGTCGACGCGAATATTTCTAAAAAAAGAAATTATATAATTGATTCAATAAAGACTGATATTATATCAGTGAGATAAAAAATTCCAAATTTATAAATTCAGAATAAGTTTATGGTTTTTAGTAGATAATTTTTTTAGTGTTAATTTTTCAAATAAAAATATAAAAACAAACCCAAAAAAGGAATTTATTCCCATCCCAGAAGAGCCCTCTCAAATCTCCGAAGCCTCAACAGTCCTTGGCCCTGGCCCTGTCCAACCCACAAATTCCTCCCAAATCACCAAGCCATCAGATTCCTCGTCTGTCGATTCAAATGTCAAGCTCATAAACCCGGAGTCATCGGAGGAAGAACTCCTGATTGCGCATAAAATCGAAATCGATTCACTAAACGAAGAAGAGCTGATTGATGAGGCATCGTCTGATTCGCGATCCGCGGTAGGAACTTTATAGAGCGCGTTGACCTTAAGTTTTGTTCTTTGATCAGCGATTTTTGACATGTTGACAAATGTAATCACAATTCGGTGAAGATTATTTTTAGAAGGTCAAGGGATGCGCGTGTGTCAGACGGAGAAAGATTGATTGGCCGACTTTTAAAAATCCTCTGGTAAGACAATTTCGAATCTAGACAAAACACGAAGTGCCCAATCGAGAAGTCCGTTTCTTCAAAAAGTTTTTAAGCCACGGTGGAAAGCGAAAATCACCAATTTCATCGAAAATCATCGTCGCCAAAAAACTCCAAGCCATCATTCCTCAACTTTTGAACAACTCGATGTCAGTATCGAGCAAAATCTCTAAGTTCAACAGAAAACAAATGAATAAATCTTATATTGACAATTTTTGCTTAATTAAACTTTATGTTGCTGGTTCTCCTAGACCCCGTATTTATTTTTTCCTAGAGGTAGGAAAATGTTCGGGACGTAAATTTACATTTTTTGTGAAAACTCTCAGCTGTGGCAAGAATTTCGTTGAAAAATCTTGTCTTCTATTAATTCAAAATGATATCCATCGTATTTGTATTTTTCATTTTTAATGCTGGTCGCATTAATGCAACGACTATCCAAGCGTCTGAAAAACATTTGAAAAGAGAGGAAGAATGCACGTATGTTGATTTTCTATCAGATAATAATAATTAGATTAACCATTAATAATTGTTGATTAGATTTATTTTTTCTCTGAGACTCCTAAACAAACTAAAATTTTCAGACGTCCGGATCTACAGCGTATTTGCTCAGCGGACTGCTTTGCCAAATATATGGATTGCCTTGAAACTTGCAATGAAAGCTCTTGTCAGAGTCTTTGTGGACGCGAATTAGGCGGTATAAATTGATTTGATACCCTTCTTAGTAGTGAGCGGTTTGTTAAGACTGTGAAGCAAATTGTCCATGCGGCGTAAATTGCTTTAATGGATGTCTAGATTGTCCCCATCCTTTATGCGAACCGGTATATTTCTCTCCAAAGAAACATTGCAGATATTTTTTTCTAGAGCAGGACATTCATAATGGGCTTTGATAGCAGCGTGCCTGAAATGCCATACATAATTTCTGGCGACGGACATAAACGATTCAACGTTCCCCTCCCGCCATCGGACGTTTGGCTCCGGGGCTCTCTTTTTGCAATGATAAAAGGGTTTCTTCATATTTTTGAAGAAGACGTAATTTAAATTATTTATTTCAATAAAAACAAATAATAATAGATGTGGATTCTTGAGGATTGTCAATTCCGACAACTCTCATCAACGTTGAGCTTCGATGTCGACGAAACAGGATCCGCATTGAGTCTCAATGATGATTCTGGAGGTAAAAGCTGCAATTTTGCATCATGTTATCAAATTATATATCTACTTAGCTTTAATTTGCTTTGGTACTGACTCCGTGACAATGCGCAGGTGTCAAATTTTTGATGGTGAATCTGCTAGACGAACGCACTCAACAACATATCCTCATACGTACGGATCACTTGCTTATTTCAAAGGAAAACCGACTGCTTCTCTTGGTTCCGACTTAAACTCCTACAGAAAAATTGAAATTTTGAACGATGATGGCTGGTCATCAAACGACGTACCAAATCATCCCAGGTAGTTTTTTGTCCAAAATCAAGTAACGCAATTAAGAAACTTTGGCGCACATACATCGATCGGTCTAAGTACGGGATCTATGATAACTATTGGCGGACACAACGGATTTGGGCCATATCCTGAAAATTATTTGTCGGCAGTATGGATGCTTTCTGCTGTCGATGAGTCCTGGTCACTCATTGGAGATTTAAAACAGGTTTTAAAAGAAATAGGCTATTTTAAATAGCAATATTGCTCTAACGATTTCAAAAGAGTGTGATTGGAGCATCATCGATTTTGGTCGACTCGTCTGTATATATCTTTGGCGGCTACACAGTTGTTTCATATGACGACGAGACTGGAATAAGAGAAAAAGAATATCCGATTCAGCGGCTCGATTTTTCTGGAGACGAAATAATTTTTGCTGATATAATCGGAAATCAAACCCATCAGATCGACTATCCGGTAATTTTAAGCGTTACAGAAGATTTTTGTTCAATCTAATTGTCCTCTTCTTTGAAATTTATGTACTCGAAAATAAAAAAAAATTAATCAGAGGCATCGAAGTGACGTTTGAGATTTATTTCCAAAGAAAATAAAAGTCAATTAGAGCCCCATGCTGTCGCTCCCGTTTGCAATTGCTTTTCCGAGTCCGCGAGGCCACTGGATACCCTTATCCATAAGATCCGCAATTTTGTCGCATCCTTAGATACCCGTCACTCTTTTTTCAAAATAAATATCTAACCTGATCCAAGACAAGCAGCGAAGGGAGCGACAAAAATGTAGATTCCAGCGCAGAACATCGCCACTGGCCAGCCAATAAAGATCAAAATCACCAAGTTCACTAAACAATTTTCCCTCGCAATCCCTCTTTTACTTACATACCTAGGGTCCAAAGAACATTTCCCATTTTTTCGTTCTTTTTTTAACTCTTTGAAATTTGACTAGAGTGAGTTTTTTCGACGCGCTACGTAGATCCCTGTATTTATTTTTCTATTCACCGGAGACAATAACCCCTTTCACGTAAGACTGAACGCAAACTATAAAAAATCCGCATTTGTCAAATAAAGTGAAGAAAATTTTTGTCTATTATCAAAATATTCAATCATTCGAAACTAAGATATTTGGGCCTTTAAAAATGATGAAGAAGAAAAAATCTCAAAAAGAATTTCAATTATCTGCTCCCGCGGGCATCACCACCAGTGCATCAACCGGTCCATCAAGATTAATAAAAACATTATTCTGGCAATATTTTTTTCTGGGCCCGCTTCAATTTCAAATGTATCGCCACTTAGCAGTTCTCGCTTTTTTACTTTATGTCACAGTTAGTATTTTCATGCTGACAGGGTCGGTGGGAGAGCTTCAAAAAAGTATGCTGAAACTTTCTGAGAGAATAAAAGCCTCGGATGCACGATTTTCAACGCACCAGCTTCAAGAGCTTTTGAATAAAGAAGAATCGTCAGCGAAACAAATTCATTTGTTGAAGAAGCAAGTGCATAAAATGAAGGATAACAACCAGGAATTGAACAAACACGAGCTTGTTTTGCATAATTTACATGATAAGGGTCAATTTAGCCAGGAACAATGGGAAGTTCTAGAAAAATAACGCATTTTCCGACCCCGTTGAAAGGCTCACAACAAGGCGATCTTTTACTGCGAATCGACGAAATGTGCACTCAGCTCCTAACTCCGCCTAACAAAGCTCAAACTCTTCGCCACAGCCTCTACGGCAATGGCGTATTTCTTTGCAAAACTCCATATGGCGAGTCAAACGGACTTCTTGGCATTATTCATCATAATGTTGAAGAACTCCAGGCGAAATTGGACAAGAATGAGTTGAAGACAGACTTGATTGCGGATGAGAGAGAATTGGAGACAAAAGCTGCTGGATCGAAAGTGAGAGTGCTGATTGTTCAGGACCCGATTAGTAAGGTTTTGTCGGCGTTTGCGGATGAATACAAGAAAGAGCGCAAAGCATATCTTTTCACTGTTTTGATAGAACTTTATGAGTATCATCTTCTAGAAATCATTAAATTTCTTACAAATAACCTAAAAAACATAATTGTGGTTCTCAAAAAATTAATTAAAAAATTTTTCTTTTGTCCTAGCAATTTATGCATTCTTTGTCAGGCAAAACATGGGAAATCTTTGACTCAATGGGATGATCATCGCCGTGGAGAATTCAAAAAGGTAATTTTCCTATCAATATTTCCTCAATCAGTTTTATCAAATCAGTACATGCAATACGTCATCTCAAGTGGCTACCGAACCGACCAGCGGCTACTTCGCCAAGGTGCAATTTGTTCTGTCTGCCAAATGACATACACATTCATCATCAAATTGGAAACTTTCGATCAAGATATGCGCGAGCTCTGCCACCAACTTAACGTAGGAAAGGTTCAATATAAAGCGCCGTCTTTTTGACACGAGCAATGCGAAACCATTGAAAGATAATAAAGAAACATGCAATTTCCTGATCGAAGTTGAGCACGACTCGAAATTGAACGAGCAGCTGATGAGAAATCATCGAAATCTCTTTGCCACAGCTTTTGAGGGAATAGATTTGGAAGTGATAGAAGAATTTATCGATATTTACAGGTAAATTGAATAAACAATTTTTTTTCTAATGAATTATTTTCAGATCGGATTATGAAATGTTCAAATATCGCATCCCAAAGATCAAGCACTCAAAAGAGTAAAACGCCATTTCCGGGCCAAAGTCAATAACTGTGAATAAATTTCAAATTTGAAAAGAGCATTTATTGAACCATTCATTTGAATAGAGCTAGTCTTCTTTTGAATTGCACAGTTAATTTATCTAGCTGTCGCAGAGACCCTGAATGGCGAGATCTGCCCATGCGGTGAAACCGGCCCACATTTCTTCTTTGACGGGCTGGATTTGATCGGCAGGGAGAAGGAATCCATACTGACCCTTGTCGCGGAGTTCGAGAGCGAAGGAGCACTTGACACCGGCGGTCTCGTAGACCCAATCGGCTGTGTTTCCGGAAGCCTATGAATTGTTATAGGGCGAATTTTTCAATGATATAACGTTGTTCTCATATAATTGTCAGATAAAAAACCTGGTAGATGACGTCATAGATGCTTCCAGTGGCGAACAACTTTCTGTGAACTCCGTAAATTGCATCCCGAGCAGCGTTGGAAACTGTCATTTGGTCGTCGTAATCAGCTGGGTGGGTTCGTTTGTAGCCGAATGGTGTCATCCAGTACTGACTGTAGGCATGGACATCGGCGTATCCGACGACGTTGCCAGACATGTTGGTGATGTAATCAGCAGCGGCCTTGAAATAAACATGAATATTGGATCGTATAAACAGAGGTTACCTTTGTCTCGACTTCGCTAAAGACACTTCTTCCATAGAAAGTCTGACTGCAAGTGTTAGCCGATGCGCCTGGGCATCCCCAGCAGGCATCCCAGTTTCGGTTGGGGTCAACACCAACGCAAACTCCGCCCGTGTCTGGGTTTCGGGTCTTTCGCCACATTCGGTCGTTTGTCCAAGAGTAGACGTAGCCATCGGGGTTGGTGTTGATAGTGATGTGCCATTCAAGATCGTTGAGGTAATTGGCCGACTCACCACCAGCTCGGTACTCCTCGACTGAAAAATATTTATTGATTTCAAGAAAGAAAATCGAGACTTACCAAGTTGCTTGGAGAAATTGATCATTTCGATCGGGTTGATCCATTCTCGAGCGTGAGTTCCTCCGTGAAGAATCATCTTTCGACTGCCTTTTCCAATGACCATCGTGTTCAAAGGTCGGCCCTCGAGAGATGTTCCGTACTCGACGACATTGACGATATCGCTGTTTTCCGCAGCAAAATCAGCTTGCCACTGCTGATGAGCGTCAAAAGTGTGATAGGTATTGTAGTCGAAG
The DNA here is from genome assembly GCF_907165135.1 of Oikopleura dioica. Lineage (NCBI taxonomy): Eukaryota > Metazoa > Chordata > Appendicularia > Copelata > Oikopleuridae > Oikopleura > Oikopleura dioica. Next base: position 1,048,392 of record NC_137293.1, on the reverse strand, counting down.
TCGGCGTAGGTAGTGTACTCAGTGTTCGAAGGAGTAGTTTCATCGATAAGAGCCTGGACATCATCCACCATGATGTTGAACTCGACTCCTCGAGCGCGAAGGGTGTTGGACGTTCGAGAAAGGTATTCTCCAGGGACGAGGATGTCCATGACATCGCCCTTGACATGAGCGTCCTTCCAGATGTCAAAATCGCCGCTCACGGCTCGGATGAACTTGAGCTGGGCTTCATCCTCGACGGTGACTCTAAAAAATAAGAGAATGAGCAAAAAATAAAAAAAATTTTAATTACCTTAGAACTTTGCTTCCGGAGTAATCAACCTTCTCCGAGGCGGCAACAAAACTTCCAAAAAGAGAAAAAAGCTTCATGATTCCAGATTCTTTCAAATCTCGAACTGACCCGCTCCGATCTTTCGCCTGCTTTTCCTTCGATCGCGTGCGTCACTTTTTATGTCCAGACAAAGTTCATCCAGGAGCCCTTTATGTTCTCGGAAGGTCGAGTTTAACTCTAAAAAGCTAATAGCTTTTTGGGGAGTGTCTTCAGTATTGTGCCGCGGTTGACGTAATCGACCCAGGTTTCTGGTTTGATCTTGCCTCCAACTTATTTATTAAACACATCAGGCGAAGGTTAATTACTATTTACAATAAATAAAGGCAAAATGTTGAAAATTAGCGGAGATAATTCCATTGAACTCATCAAAGACAATATCTATTCGGAGAGAAACATCAATTATTATATGAATTATCATTTTTAAAAACAAGAATTATGAGCCTTATCAAAAATAAATAATTAAGCAAAATATTTATTAAACAAATAAAACCAAGGCTAAATTTTTACCAAGAAAAATCGTCATCTCATTCAGTGCTTCTAAAATCTGGCTGACCTTCTGTTGTCAATTTCAACAAGGTAGACATGTGCCTTGGAGGCAAATTCTCAGCAACCTCGCTGTCGCAGCAGCACTTTTTCAATGGATGTCGCTCAGAGTTGCCCCGCGGTGTCCGCTGCCAGGCAATCTTACATGAGTTCTGAACCTACTTTGTCAGAAGGGAGCAGCGCAGAGGGATCCTTGAGCCAGTCGCGACCGGTTCAAGCAACCTTTAAAGGTGCCTCAACCAAATCGCTTCATAAAAGAATCTTTCAAGAAAGACAATTTGCAACATGAGCGAACCAATTCTTGCTCCAATAATCAAAGCCGATGAGCCTTGTTTTTCCCTCGACTCGAGAATTCCACAGCCAGAAGAGACACAACCTTTACTCAAACACAAAAATATCTCAAAGACATGTATCAATCCCGAAACTTGTACGGATAATATCGAAATCAAGAGTATCAAAAAGTCAATTGAAGAGAAAACTGACGAAGAAAAGATCCAAGATTTGTTGAATTGGAAAAAATGGGAGCTCTCGGAAAAGGTAATTTTTTTTGCAAAATGTAAAAAAATCATTAATTTTTAAAAGGTAGAAATCAGACGGGGAAATTACGGCCTTGGTGTTTTTGCCAAAGAAGATCTCGAAAAGGGGGAGACGCTCTTTTTCGCCCCTCCAGAGCAGACAATCATGATAACCATGGCTATCGAGGCGCTCGAATCCGTCATTACAGACGTAGACGATGTCAATGAACCCCTCGATTGCGCAGATACACTCAGTCTCTTCATTCTTTTCGAGCTGCGAAAAGGAGACGAGTCCGAACTCTGGCCATATTTGGCGACGATGCAAAAAGAATACACGACGCCGTTGGACTACTGGCCGATGGAGCTTCATGATTTTTTGACTCCAGCTGCGTTCGATTTCCTTTATTTGGCGACGGCCGATTATGTGGATTCCTACAAAAAGTTGCAGAAGATTCTTGAAAAATACAATGTTGAAGAAGAAGAATTTCACAGGTAGGTGTCCTCATCAATTTTTGATAGCCAAAAGGATTCTAGGGCATATTCTATCGTCACCACCCGATATTACTACAACGATGCCCCGGAAAACCATCCTGACTGGTTCATATCCGGCCTTGGCGAGGGCGATTGTGGCGCTCTCGGTCCCATTTTTGACCTTTGGAATCACGAAGTCAAGCCAAACTGCGACTGGGAAGTCGGAGAGGGCGGGGCTATGAAGATGACCACTGATGAAAGCATTGCCGCCGGCCAAGAGCTTTTCATTTCTTATGGGTAGAATAACTGCTGATTTGATTGAATTTTCCAGCGAAATTTCAAGTTGAAATTGTTCAAAGGGTCTTTGAACAGTGGATTTTCAGGACTGAAACTTAACAAGCCTAAATTTCAGTGTAAGTGTTTCTCAACCTGAAGAAGAAGATTTATAACGATTTAAGGGTTGATGAAAATGTCAGAATGGCTCAAACCTATGGCTTCACTTTTTCAGATGTGTCAAAAGTCGAAGAGGTGTGCTGATCAGCTACGTACCTTGGTCTAGCATAAAATTCAGAATATCTACCTGTACAAAGATGAAATCGTCGATGCATGCGTAGCTCGACTTGGAAAAGCACGAGAAGAGTGCGAGGAAATAGCGTCAAATGCTCTGAAACAAACTGGGGATGAAGGAGGTCACATTGATTTCAACTGTGGAATCGAGTCATTTGTTCTTGAAACAGTTTTTGTATGAGTCAAACAAAAGATTTTTCCTCAAAGTATTTTAGGATCATGACAATCCAGAAGACGACGATGAAAATGCCAAAACCGCCCGTCTCTACCGTGGCGCACTCTTTTTAATCTACAGAAGAAGAGAGCACCTGGGAAATCTCCTCGAAGAAATCGAAGGGGCGAACTGGGACGAACAGTTTTTGTACCACAAGGAGATGGCGACCAACATCGCTCGGGCGGAACAAGTCGTTGTTGAAAAATGCATGAAACAGATGGAAAATTTTGCTCTTGGCTTTGAAAGAAATGCTTGATTTTGAAATGTCTCTTCGTTGTTTTCCAGATATGATTTATGAAATCATTTGGATCTGGTGCCTTTGTAAAAATTATAATTATAACTGTTTTTATATATCATGTAATATTTCCTGCTTTTGCCAAATAAATTCATTTGTTTCTTCAAAAATTCGAGAAATTTTAAATATTTCTTATGAAATTTTATTTTTCAATGGAGATCAGACAGAAAAAAAACACATGTATTAAACACATTGTATTAAAAGAATGAATTTCTATCAGATAGCGCATGCATATTGGCTCATTTTAAATGGGTCTCTACCCTTATGGTTTCACATAAACTCATTTTACTTTGAATATTCGAGGGTCTTCTCCACGATTTATCGGAAAAATGAAAGCTGACAGTTGCTAAAAATGGGATTTAGACACAAATAGTACAAAAGTAAATATTACCTTTACAATTGGGGAAAGATATCTCGCTGCTTGCATGTTATTATCAATTAGCCATCTCTCTCTTTCTAGCCTGCCGTCGTCTTTATATTTCCGATCAGCCAAAAGCACATCCGCAGCGATTTGAAGCTGGCTGCTCCATTGAATTAGCGCGTTTCCAAGATCGTCCACCATATCACCTAAATCTCGGAGGATCGGATCACGTGGAGGCTCGCGCGATGGATCGTTGTAACGAGGTCTTTCGCTCGGATTGATGCCTCTTTTCGACGCCTTGACGCATTCTTCGAAATTGCGCTGATAAATCGACATGTTCCTCATTTTCGTCGCTTCTCTGCTCGGCTCCTCGTCCGCTTGATTAATGATCATGCGTCTTTGAAGGAGAAGAGATAGTGGGTTGGGCAACTGCGAGTGGAGAACATCGCCACTTGCCATCACAAACTGCGAAATCGCCGCTTGATTCGGCTTCAGCTCGATTCCTTGACGAATTAATCGCATGTTGTCGGTTTTCGGCACACCGAGTCCCGCGAATTCACCTTCATTAAGTTTTTGAATAACCAATTCTTTGAGTTGATGAACCTTCGCGTCGTCAGCCATTTTGATTTCTACGCGACAAGAGTTTTGCAAAAGCACATTGAGGGTTAAATCTTGAGACATGTTGAGAGAATATTTACGGAGAGTTTCTCTGTCGATGAAAATCTCTAGCTTTTTTAAATACTGCGTAGAGTAACCGCCTTCATTTTCTTTATCAAGAGGTTTTATAAAGCTGCTCGTAAAATTGGGAAAAAGGAAAAAACGAAAAAGGAAATGCAGCATTTCAAATGCCAGAAGAGAATTTTTAGGCTTATTATCCTTTTAGTTGGGTCGTTTATCCTCCAACCTTGACCAATCGGCTTTTATTGATACATCGTCTACGGTGAAAGCAAAAATAAGGGCAAATTTATATTGTCCTTTTTGACTAGAAGTTTGAAAACGTCCTCTTTTGCAATTAAATGCAGCCAGGATAACATCTATACAGTTGATTTCCTTTTGTGGACATTTTCTTCTTCCGCCGTAGTCCTTAAAAAGGTCAAAAACTTCAATAATTTCGTAAAAATTAACTAATATTATAAAAAGGAACTTGAATAAGAGCAGGATGATATCTTTGAAAAGAATTTCCGATACCGGTAGTTTTTATTGCTGGCAATTGCTTTGTTCATTTTTCCATGTTCTTTTCATCAAAACAGTCAATGTTCCACGTATCGCGCACGGTATATTTTGGTAGCAATATAAGTCAAGAATACACCCGGCTCGGTACTTGGAACCCCGTCCGGCTCGGAGCCCCATTTTCGAAATACCAAGGTACGTGCAAAATGTTTAACTCGACATATGCGGTCAATCTTCGGGGTAGGGATCCCGAAGAATAGACGATTTTAAATACGCTCAATCTTCGGGGTAAAATCCCGAAGAGCTACCAATATAAAATGCGGTCAGTCTTCGGGGTCTTGAAAGTCCCGAGACGAAGAATAACCGATGCACAATGCGGTGATTCTTCGGGGTCAAATGAGTGTTTTCGTGATCGCCGAGTGCTAAATTTCGCTGCTGCGTTATCGAAATTCCTATCATCCGCCCGCCTTATGAATGTTGCTATCAGCACCAGAGTTGGTAAAAAAGTAAACAGTATACTGTATACTGCCCTGCGCTTCAAAAATCTTCAAGGCGCCCTTCATTCTTGAAGCGCATTGAAGTACGAAATGGCTCGGAAGTATACCAAAGACTTTTTCCGATAAAAAATTAAAATCATAGTATTTGCTAAAATAAAGGTTAGGGTTAGGTGGCACCTTCAAAAATGACGGAACAAATTACCCGAGGGGGATAGGCTAGGGTTAGTTAGGGTTACCGAAGGTAACCCTAAGTAACCCTAGACTAGACCCCGGCATCTTAGGACCGAGGGGCGGAGCCCCGAGGTAAGGGACAATCAGATTTGATGATTTTCTTCTTTTAAAATAGTTAACTGTTTAAAACTTTCAATAATAGAGTTGTTAATTGGAGTGGTCGTCATTTGCCCAAGTCGTCATCTGCCCAAGTCGTCATCTGCCCAAGATCGTCATCTGCCCAACTTGGGCAAATGACGACCTGGGTGAATGACGATGCAATTGAATTCAAAATTTAAGAAAAATGCAGCAAGATAAAAGTTAAACTGACTACTTGCAAGAAGACTACTCGCAGGAAGTTGACCTCTTATCAGTTCAAATTCGACAGTTTTTGTTGAGAAAACAATTTCATCTGGGACATTAGCATCGTTTCGCTAAGCAAGGTGTAATGAGTTTTCGCCAACAATAGCCTATTCTAAATAAACTGCGCGTACCTATACGCCTTGCTGACGCTTGGCGCCGGAAAAAGGTGCTAAAGTCGGTTTTGTGTTTAGTCTGAACTTTGAATGAAATTTTGTTTGAATTGATTGAATTAAAATGTCGAAGTGGAACAGTCCCAGTGGAACCGAGGGTACTCGGGCCGAGTGAATCGGCAGCCGAGTCTCGGTTCACATTTGAACTTGAGTAATAACTTTTGAAAAGAAGAGAAAAGTTATGAATCTCCTCCGGAAGCTAGTTATAAGTATGGAAGAGTAGAATACTCTGAATTTCAGGATATTTTTTAGAAAATCGAGGCCTAATTGTCAATTAGTAATTGAGTAAGTCTTTGCTATTAAAATATATGGACCGGACTTCCGGACTTGGACAGTGATGAGTCCGTTCCTGTGAATTACAGAAAAGCTTTTTTCAAATAAATATTCAATTACAGATCGTCTTTCACCCGAGATCGTCATTTGCCCAAGTTGGGCAGATGACGACCTGGGCAGATGACGACTTGGGCAGATGACGACTTGGGCAAATGACGACCACTCGTTAATTGGCTTTCAATCTTTAGGACGAACTTTTTTTATTCGAAAATCCCTCAATTTTGGTCAGAAATATCGGCCACTTTTATTAGATATTATTCATTAAATTATTGTTCATTATTATTCATTCATAAATTTATTGAAATTTATAACATCGGATTTCTATTTGTTTGATAGTTTATCATATGCTATGATTCATAGCAGGAAAAACTATAGAAAAATTAAATATGCTGATCTTTTATAAGTATTCATCTTCAAAGTTTTTTTTGACCCCGAAGATTCACCACAATGTTGATCGGTTATTCTTCGTCTCCGGATTTTCGAGACCCCGAAGATTGACCGCATTTTTTATCGGTAGCTCTTCGGGATTTTACCCCGAAGATTAAGCGTATTTAAAATCGTCTATTCTTCGGGATCCCTACCCCGAAGATTGACCACGTATGACCGTTTAACTCGACCTGACCAAGAATGGTTGCAATGAAAATGCTCAGTGGGGGGATCTTAACAACTTCTGCGGATTCTTCGCGCATAACCAAGTGTTCTTTTTTTGAGCATCAATAAAAATTTTTACCTAAATATCGTTCTATGATAGAACTTTTATCGCATTATTGCATAAAAATTGTCTTGGTATCAACAAGATTTAAAAAAATTGTCTTCGAAATTAAATAAAAATAAGAGTTAAAAATTTTTTAAATTTTTCTATAGCAGAGATAGGCTATCTCAGATAGCGGAGCTGACTTGTAAATTTAGCTCAGCGTAGCGGGATTCACATAAAAATTCCCCATAGCGCAGCTGAGCTGACCGATTCTATATATGGCTGCATAGAAAAGACGTATAGAATGGCTGAAGTTGCGCTTTCATCACGTAGTGCGGAGTTAGTATTTCGTTAATACGGACGGCGCTCTTGAGCACACCAAGCGGTTGATTATTTTCATTGTTTAAATTCAGTTTTTCCTCGTCCAATTCATCATTTGCGAGAGAAAGTATTTCTTACTCGAAAACAAAATGAAGGTACGATTATTTTTCTCTGCTTTGGATTTTTCGCGAAAAAGCCTCATAAATTGGGGTTTTCTTCAAAAATCAAGAGAGATCTGTTTAAATCACTCTTTTAAAACTTTATTCAGGTTCTTCCAATTGTCCTCGCTGCAGCTGCTTCTGGCCAACAGGTTTCTGATGAAGCAACCGCTGCTTGGGCCTCGGTCCAACAAACCGGCATCAATCTCTACAACGGTGTTTTGGCCGCCTATGAGAACAAGAATATCCCCCCAGTCCGAAAGGGTAAAGTTATTGACAGACTCATAGCCAAAGTGCAAAACTTTGCGTTGCGATCTACCACCCCATGCGACAAATATGCCGGTTCTGGGAATCCTGCCGACTTCGTCCCTTCGGTTTTCGACGAGAACGACATCTGCCAGTCGATCAATGACCTTATCTCGTCTCTCCTGAGCTACCAAAGAGCTTTCGTCTGCATGGATGGTCTCACTCCCCAGCAAAGAAACGAATGGGCTCCAATCAAAATGAGAAGACTCCTTCATCGACAGCGCAAGATGCTTTTGAACAATAAATTCAAGCAACTCGGATGCGCTGCGAACTAAGAATAAGGCCAGAAAAATTCTGTTCAGCAATTAATTTGGTAGGGTCTTCAACACTGTGAACTTCTTTCTTCTGTTTACAAAATCGTTTTCTCAGTAGTTTTCTCTGTCTGTTATTTTAATCAGAAATAAATGCCCAGAATGATAGGAAATCTAGGTCATCTCTTGTTGAAGTCTTCAGTTAATTATTTTATCGTTATCTTGTTCATGATTCCATGTTTTTGTTCCAACAAGCCAATGTTTCATGTACCGGATAACATTTTGGTTGCGATAATACTTTGAACATGACTAGGTACAAGAAAGCCTGTGCCGTTGGGGGCCCATATTACGAGACACCGCTTTGTGGTTTTTCGCCATGGTAATCATATAAACAAGAGCATTACGCAGGAACTGCACCAGTCAATGCTAGAAGTCCAATTTCTTCAAGAGCGAAACTGACTGAACTTTTGATGATAAAACCAGTTTTTCATGGGAAAACTCGTCATTCCTTGGTCTGACTTTTTGACACTTTTGCCTCCGTTTTGGTTCATTTTGAATGATGACTTTTACTTTTTACTTTTATCTAGAATTCATTTTCACTTTAATTTTCTTTTCAACTTACTTTTTCAAGAATTTCAGAGAAAAGTCGATTATGACTGGTGGTATCAAAGAGATTTTCTTTAATTTGCATCACACAAAAGTCGAGGTTTTCAGAATCAGGAAAATTTTTTTTTTATTTTAATTAAGTGTATGGATTGTCACTGTCTTGGAATTCTCAAACAAAAAGACGGCAAGGTTTATTTGTTTGCAAAAGACATTTTGTCAACTCGAAGCATCAACACAAGAAAGCAGGATTTGAAGAATGTTACCTACAAGGAAAGATCGAGACCGCTGATGAGAGTAACTCGGCATGGATTTGCAACGACGCAGCAAAAAAGCTGGTATGTTGGAATGGGTTCTCTCTTTTGGATCACAATTATGCTTATCAGTAAGTTTTCTGAGAAGATTATTCTTTTACTGAGATTTCTAGCGAATTGGTACTCATTACAGAAATCTCGAGGTGTGACGACTTTTTTGACTTCGACTTGTCATCGAAATTATAAAAAATGCGTTCAAATCGAAACGATGGATTATTGTGGACATCTGATGAAACAATGCTACGAAACGCAGGAGTTCATTCTTCCTGAGCCGCTAACGGAACTCAAGCGAGAAGGGAAAACACAATTTGACTTCACCGAAGAAGAAAACGAACTCAATTTGCGCCGCTGTAAAAAGAAAAAGTTTTACGATCAGAAAATTTGCCGCCATCTTTGTTCAAAGACCCTCGTTTTGGAGACAATGAGGACTTACCCAATTTCTCCTTGCGAGTCAATCTGCTTCGAGCTTACTAGATCATTTGATTCTGCCGGAGAAGTTTGCCCCACTCAAAAGTACTGCAAAAACGGGTGTCCCTGCCAATTCTATGAATGTGAGAAAATGGGCTCGATTCAAAAGATGGTTCCTGTTTTTGATCTTCAGAAGTCAAAAAATAATCCGACTACGTCAACAACTTTCTCACCAACAACTGAGGTGATGTCAACTGAGTTAACCTCAACCGAGACGACTCTACCGCACGAAACGACAACCGAGTCAAATTTCGACAACAAAACAAACAATCCCTTACTGCTCGAAAGAATAACTGGTCGGTGGTCAAATAATCCACCGAAAACAAGAAAACTTCCAATTGTTCTTTATGATTTGACTGGGAAAAGAAAGAAAGCTCACATTGAAGCTCCTTATTTTTTTGGCTTTTATGAAGGAGTTTTTCAAAAAAAAAATAATGTTTTCTAAAAAAATATAAAATATCTCACTTGGCAAAAATTCTAAAAAGTCAAGTGGTGCAACTTTTCTGAATAACAAGCATTTCCTGGTCGATGTAAAAGGCAATTTGATGATCATCGATGAGGCTAATGACTCGGTCTTTATTGTCAATCGACTCCGTGGAATGTGAGCATACTTCAATGTTTGTTAATATTTCTTTTATTTTTCAGCGGTTTCTTCGTTTTTCATTTCGGATCATCAATAGGAACTCATCAAATCGAGATCCGTCAAAAAGAGAATGACAAGAAAATCTTCTCAGTCGTTGTTATTTGTAAATGGTCAAAGCAATCTTTTCAAATTATTATGAGTTCTGTTTTCGACCAGTCAAAGCTCTCCAACTGGAAGATCAGATAAATGCTACTTCTTTGCTCCTGATTATAATAACAATCGCTTCGAAGTGGCTCAGGGTTTCATAGCAAGCAATCATTTCAACGCGAAAATGTCCTCTATCAGCTTCAAAGGAACTTTCTATCTGATGAGTGTTAGGCTTGGAGAATACTGGATTAAGCTTTCGACAACTATCGCACTGAATACAATAAGAAGAAGCGAAATTTTTGGAAAGGGGAGTCGTCTTTCAAATTTCTTTATAAATTTCCACGAAAATAAGAACAAATAACGACTCCTTTCATGAAAAAGGGTGGAAAAAAGATGAGATAGCGTTGCCGGCAATATACAGGGATCTTGAGCCCGTTCACGTCATACCATTGAGAGGGACTCATTTGTCATTAAAACCAGTTTTCTTTGCCAAAAAAAAAAGTTCTGAAAAGATTGACATTAAGCGGCTGGTTCTTATTCTCGTGACAAGAAGCGTGGATCTCTCTAATACTCAATATTCCTTGTTGTTGGAGGCAGATGGAAACTTTTTGACAGTTGGCAGCGAGTGGATCGGATCACTTGTCAAATACGAAGAAATGGCGGTTTGCTTTTCCGCTTTATTTTCCCCAAATGATCTGTCTTACACTGATCAAATTGGGAACAACAACGATGAATGCGAATATTTTTGTCATGGTGTAATCACGAATGATCGGATTTTCATTCAAAATTATGTCTTTGATGCAACATTTGAGATCGAATTCGATTTTGGACCGGATAAAAACTTGATAAAAATGCAAATTAAAAGTTCAAAATTTTTTATCCTCTACAAAAAGACATGATCGAAATTGATTTTGTTCAACAAAAACCTGAAAAGAAAATTCTTGTTACGAGCAACCCTTCTTTTGCCTTCCATGATGACATTTTCCCGGCTTTTGCGAAAAACGCTGTTTTCCATATAAAACTCTTTCCAAAGTCAGCAATTTCGATTTACCGCGCATCTTATAAAAAGACAATTATTCCTGATAAGTTCTTTTCTTCGCTGGAAGAATTAAAACATATTTGCTCTCTTGAATTGAAATTAAATGGAACAGAAAAAATCAGCTTTCAGACAAGAATTGAGGTGAGCCAAATTCGATGAAAAAAAGGGCTTAAATTTTCAGGAAAAAGCCAAAACGCAAGTTATCGAAACGTTTTTTATGAAATTTTATGACGGAAAGACATTCTTGAATCTTGGATTTTTTCGAAATAATTCGCTTTGGATTGACTCTGATTTTCTTCAACAACGATTCATTCTCGATTCAAATTCAACGGCAACTGCAGATATTGAGCTTATTATTACCACAAATCGGACATTAGCAACCACCGTGCTTAAAGTTTTGAAGAAGAAGCCAAAAACTACGGAGGATGTCGACAAGATAAAACGAAATTGCGGTCAAAGATGGTGTCGAGAAAAAGATTGGTGCAAAGATTGGTGCGAGGAAATTCTTCAAGAAGATGTCGGTAGAATTGAACTGATTGGTCTTGATTATGTTCAAGACAAAAGAATAAGAGTTTTTAAAAAAATGCGAAAAGTCATGATCAAAAACTTTATTTATTCTTATGTGGACCCTCGACAAATTACTGTTATTCTACCTCACATGACATCATTCGGCTTGACGGAGAAGTACAAACCCTACCTGTTACAAACTGATGCGTCGAGAAAGACAGAAATATCTGTCAACCCTCCAGAAAGCGAATCTGCTCATATTTCACGGTATACTTATGAGTCAAGACTCGCAATCATAAGTGGCAAGGTGCACGTTTTTGGTGGCGAGTCTTATGGAAAAAGAGTAGGCAAAATGAAGGAAGAAAAAATATCATTCTCTTGTAGATTGCGCGGTTAGACGGATGTATATTCAAGGAATTAAAAGTTAGATTGATTAATTATTTTCAATATGGACATGCGGCGGTAACCGTTCAAGAAGGAGACAAAGGTTGAAGTCCTTTAATCTAGATTGAATAGCATTTTAGCAATAATTTGCTTCGGCTGGCCGGAAAAGGGCACAAATTGCGAGCAATTCAATGGAATCTTGAGTTCAAAAATACCAGAAACAAAGATGGATCATTTCAACGGTGGTCTGGGTCTTTATAATGGTCGACCAACAGCTGTTGCTGGGCAAAAAAATAGAAAATGCTCAGTAGAGACATTAATTAATTCTAGTTGGATTTATCTCACGCCGCATCCAAGGTTTTCTTCATCCTGAAAAAGTTTATTTTGAGCAAAATATAGGTGCATTCAGAAGTCTGCTTTAGTCGGCCTGTCTTCTGGAAGTCTTTTGACAATTGGAGGATATGACAATTGGAGATATGAGACCTTGAAACAAATTTGGCGATTGATTAACAATACCTGGCTTTTATTTGGAATTCTCTTTCGCGTTAGTCGAAAATTTCTCTCGAACTTTGAAAAAATTTTCTTATCATATTTTATTAATTTTAGCCAATTTACTCTTCATCAGTTATATTGCTTGATGGGACGATCTTCGTTTTTCCAGGAGTAACGAGTTATAGTGCCAGTTACAGTCATAGCCTAATTCAACGAATTAATTTAGGACGAGGTTTTTACTTTATAATTTTTGTCAGTTTTCGAGGACGCTCGATAAAGTTTTAAATATTTACTTGTAGAATTTTAATTCTGGACATCAAAGTTCAAGGTCAAAAATATAAAAGAACCTTAAAAGATGCGGAAGAGAAACTTATATCGACTGATGCTATTGCTGACCAAGGGGTAAATGTCTGTTATCCTATTGCATTTATAACTTCTCCTGACTACTGCAGCTTATAAACTTGAATACCTGTCTGCCTAATATTGTATTAGTGATACATATCATATGTAATATATGTCTGCATAATTGCTCAAAATTCATTCCCACTTATTCATAAATTCCTTGAGTCCTTTTTCAAAATCATCCAAATATGATATCATTAGGGAATAAAAAAAAAGAGTCTCGCTTCTTCATTAAAATCGCCAATTACACGAACCGACCGCAAAATTTCGCAGAGCGTCTTTCTTTCATTTCGACCACGAGACATGTGTCTGATTTCTTGGATGAAAATTTGCATTTTTCTCCCTCAGCGGAATTTAGAAAGAAAAAAGTTTTTGAACTTTGAAACTTTTTATTTTAATTTATGTACAGAAAATTTAAAGGGCATTATTTCATTGGCACCCATTTAACAGCGCCGCAGGTTTCTAGAACCTCTTCGTATCTGCAGCCGACGCCGCAGCATTCTTGGTTGATGGAAGAATCGAGGATTTTTTGAGAAGAACAGGAGGAGTCTCCACAACACTCATTGTACAGGGACGATCGGACTTTTTCGGGTTTTTCGCTGAAAGAGGGAAAATTCGAGTCGAAATTTGAAAAATATTTTTGTTTTCTTTTATTAATTTTTCGAAATTTTAAAAAGTAATTTATTAAATAAGAGTGTCACTATCTTATTTTTCAGAAAAAAATGGTTACGAAAAAAATCTTGTTTTTCGCCTTTTTCTCATTCTCAATCCAGGGGATCGAAAAATCAGCTGCGAAAATGAACTTGAATTTATCCTCTTCGCGGTACTATCTTCAAGTCCGCTGTCGGCTTATAAAAACCCAGTCCTGTGCCAGCTCTCGGGATCGCCGTATGTTTCCAAGTCTTTAAAAACTGATTGGCATCCCATTTCGCCATTTTGAATCCATCTGAAAGTCGCTCGATGTGAATCGAATCATGGCCCTTCCAACTCGAAGCTTGGAGATTTCTCTTTTCAACTGGAGGCGTGTGAATGAATCTAACAAATTTGTTATTCAAGAAAAGTGGAAGAGAAATGTACCTGGGATTGAAAATGTCCGATTCGTCAATGTGCACATCGCGTCTTAGCCGATCAACGAGCTCTTCTAAAAAAGAAAAGTGAATATTATTTGACCTTGTTTGAAAAGAAAATTCAAATGGGAATTCATCTGTCGACCCGCGTGGCCTCGAAATTCAAATTAAAAAAAAGGTACTTCGTACAGAAACGGAAGATTTGACATCGAATATTATCATGATCTTCGCTACTCAGTTTATCTACATGAGAACTAGGTAGAGGATAAAGATAACGAAGATTTTTATCTCGTAGATCAAATTTTTGCCACGGTAGATGATTGGTACTCATCATTTCATTTCATTTTATTTTCAAAAAAACCATAAGCCTTTTTATTTTCTATGAAATCTAAAATTCTATCAGCTTTTCTGCATCTGAAATAAGATAAGATATTCTAGCGGTATTTTTCGAACTAATTTTTTTAATCGCTTTAAGGAACCCCCCCCCCCTCCCGTCAACAATTTTCGAAAAATCTATTTTCGGAATTTCAAAATTTTGAAATGGATTCTACAGGTCAAAAAACGATTTTGAGGCTTCATTTTTTGGGCGTCTATCTCGACTCTAAGACCCTCAAAATCGCGTTTGAAAATTGGACTTTTTGACGAAAAATGACAAAAAAGTCCCAATTTTGCCTATATTTTAGATTTTAATTGGTCCAGAAGAGCTTCTAACAAGTTTTTATGATAAATTTAACTTCCAGACATACTCAGAAGCCAAAATATGGCTGTTTTGAGATTTTCGATTTTTTGAGGAAAATCGTTGACGGGGGAGGGGGGGGTTCTTAATTACCTGAAGCTCCGCAACAACGTCTCTTGAACATTTCGACCAAATCGTCTCCACAAAACTTGCATCTCTGCTCCTGCATCTCGAGTTGAACATTTCTCTGTCCGGGAAACTGGCTTTGAATCAACCTCTCTTCTTTGCCATTCAATTTCATCCAAACGGGCTCCTCGCAAATGTCATTTTGAAACGTCCTCACTTCATTTGCAAAAATCGAAGAAATCGAGAAAAAATTGAAGATTTTCATTTTTCAGAAAAAAGAATAATTGAAAGACAACGGTCGAGCGCGAATCCCTCGAAGACGGAGGTTTCATGAAAAGCGCGGAGGGCGCGCGAGAGACTGGATTTTGAAAACTCTTCATTTTTGAGTCGAGATGACGGCAAATCTGTCCTTATCAGCGAAAATTTGATAAAAAAAGAAGGGTTAGGGTTCGAGCTTAAGTTTGAATTTGGGTTTTGCTCTAAGTGTTATGGTTAAAAGTGTAGATTTCATTTTTCTTCGTGATGAAATCAAGGAAAATGTCTAGTGTTTTTTTATAAATAAAAATCGCATTTTCGCCCAAATAAATTTCAGTTTAGCTTTTTGACCAAAAAGCACTTGAGTTTCCGGAAAATTTCGCAATTTTGCCAGACACGTTGTCTACTTGTGAAACTAGGGATGCACCTATTTGTATCTGAAAGCTGATCCGGTTGGCGATTCAGTTAAAACCCTCGGCCCGCCTCTAAAAATACGGTTTTATCTCAACGCGCTCACGATTTGCCCGCTTTTTCGGATACACGACGTTTTCAGCATACCGACGTTTTCAGCAACCGACGTTTTCAGCATAACGACGTTTTCAGCGCCGCTGAATTCGTCGGTTTGCTGAAAACGTCGGTTTGCTGAAAACATCGTTTTTCACCTGAAAACGCGTGGGCGTTTGCCGGAACGAAATTTTCAAACCAAATGGATCTAAAGGCGAGGTTCTCGCAATTTAATTGGCTAGTTAATAGTTTAAAAGCATTTCTAAATGAGTCATTAAGAATGCATTATTTAGAAAACATTATTATGCATTATTTAGAAAAATGTAAGAATTAGCTAAATTACTTCTTAATACATTATTATCATAATAATCATTAGTCACTATAAATCACCAGAAAGTTTACAGTATAAACGTATTATCTAGTTTCGTGAATCTGTTTTAAAACAATGAAAATAATGATAAATCAATATTGAAAAAGATAAAAATAATAATTTTGTTAAATATAATCTTTTGTAAATGATTCATTAATATTACATCGATTTTATGTTATTTTACGATTTACGGAAATATCGTTTTCAGATGTAGTTTGATAAAATGATTGCCTCTCTAAACGCCCACGCGTTTTCAGGTGAAAAACGACGTTTTCAGCAAACCGACGTTTTCAGCAAACCGACGAATTCAGCGGCGCTGAAAACATCGTTATGCTGAAAACGTCGGTTGCTGAAAACGTCGGTATGCTGAAAACGTCGTGTATCCGCTTTTTTCTGCAAAGAAATTCGTGCGAATTGACCTGGACATGGAACCTGCGTGTTTTTAGGGCGCGATTTTGAGGTTTTATTTTTCCTGAGGTAAATTTTTCGACAATAATTTTGAAACGTAAACGATTTCAAATTGCCAGAAAACGTGGTCGAAATCCGGTTAAAACGTAAACATAATCTGATTAAGCCTTGGACAGGTCTGACAATTTTGATCTTGGCACTCAATTTTCTTTTCTGCCATTTGCAAGCTTTTTCTTTTCATTTGAAAATGACGTGAAAATGCAGGAGTGAAATGAGTTGAGCTGTAGTTCTTGGTAGGGTGGGGAAGGGACACTTGAATCGGCCACGCGGGTAAGTAAATTGCCACCTTCCGATGAAAAACCTTATCTCGAGCTCTTGGATAAGTGGTTGCTGCTTTTTTAGATTAAAAACGCATTTTCCGTGAACGATAGTTTCTGGGTGGGGAGAAACCGAAAATAGATTTGAGCAGACGCGGTCCACAATTACCGCAAAGGAGACTCCTCCTTTGACAGGTTGAGACGGAAGGAATTCCGACCTGTCAGCATTTCCTCATCTTTACTGCTATTCTAGGGGCTTCGTATCGTTTGTCGGCTCTGACTCAATCTGAAGCAATTCGAGTAAGCGCAAGAAAAAATAGCGATGTTTTCTGGCAAAGATGCATGGCCCCGGAATTTGAAAACCCTGCAGCTGTGGTATTTGCTCGAGTCGCGCTAACTATTATTCGAGCACGTTAGGTACCGTTCAATCATCATTCCCGCACCTGCGAATTCAGAAACGAATACCATCATCAGTCAGACAGATCGAAGAACTTGAACGTCAATAATGATGCTTTTCTTCTTTATTTCAAAAATAATCATGTTCGCACAAAATAATTTCGTCTTTTTCATACAGTAATGATTCTTCAACCAGTTTGTAGTACAGTAATTCTTCCCTGCATTTAATATCAACTGCTCCTTTGAAATTATGCTTCGAAAAAGTCTTGAATTTTTGCAAATAAACAAGCCATTTCGGCAGCTTCGTGCAAAAACAACGCTCTTTTGGGCTCAACGCTTTTCTGACTTCGTAAAATTTTGGCTCAGCCCGTTTTCTAGCGGCTTTTCGGGAAAGTTTTTTGGCAGCCCTTTTGATCAATTTTTTCTGGCTTTCACTTTTTGCAAGTCGAATCATTTTTTGGTTTGTAGCGACCTGGTGGTGTTCAGCTTTTAAAACATGCTCGCTGGCCTAATCATCCTGAGCCTATTTTTAGTCATTACATTCCATTTTTTAAAGTTAAAAAAGATTAACGGTACCCAGGGTTTGAAAAATCAAAATTTTGGCTGAGCATGAGCAGGACTGAGCACGACTTGCTCATGATCAGACATTTCAAACCCTGCCCGCGCCAATCTCTGAGCTAATCAACTAAGCTTCTTTTACATACGATACTACAGAAGTGGGTTAAGACGAGTTGGAGCTGGGCAGGAGCCATTTAGTCAGGAGCGTCTGACCTAGTGACTCTCCTCATCAAATGACTCTCATGAGCAAGGAATCCTGAGTAAATTGCTCTAACTCATACTCTAACTCGTTCCAACCCACATCTGTATTATCATCTGTAAAATGATCTGAATCGATCAATTCGGAGATTTGGGGTGGTGACTTTGAGTAAAACAACCAGTTAGTGCTACTCATTGAGCTGTTCTTCGGTTTCTTGATTGAAATTCCAAAATTGGTTCGATTCACAGCAGCCAATCGGCGCGCGTCCATTCATTTCCCCCGCGTGAAATTAATTTCAAATCCTAAAGAGAGGAAAAAAAGAAGAAATTTCCGAAATAACAAATTAGAGAATTGAACACTTGATTATTTATTGTATGTACTGTATGTACTCTATCTTCCGCAGATTCATAAGAAAACATTTTAACAGATTAAAGTACAATTTCAAATTAACTGTTTAGCAATTTTATTACCTTTTCTACTAAATTTATTCTACTATACTATCCTTAATTCGAATTAACACTATTGGCTTCAGAGGTTTCCTAAGAAAATGAGTGGTCGACAAGGAGGCAAAGCAAAGCCCCTCAAAGCTAAGAAGAAGGTAAGAACCAAATGTTACTTTCCGACCATGGGCTCGGAACCCCGTGTCTATAAGTTATAGACTATAACCTATGTAAGGGCCTCAAAGAGATTGAAAAATACCCCGAATTTATCATCTTTGTCTGCTACTTATTGTGGCGACGCTCCTTTGCGGCTTCGTTTTCGAAAAAGCCGCTACGCGGCTTTTCATGCAACCTCAGTCAGGACGACACCCAGGCTTTGGACACAGGTTGACGAGATATTTTCCGACCATTGTAAGAAAAGTTTGGTTCGTTCAATTTCACCCTACCTATTTCGCCGTTTTTACACACCTTTTCAGGGCCCAAAGGAGTTGGACGAAGATGACATCGCGCACCAGCAGAAAATGCGTGAAGAAAAGAAGAAAATGGCCGATATGGCGAAGAAAGCAGGCGGCAAGGGGCCACTCACTTCTGGAGGCATCAAGAAATCCGGCAAAAAATAATCTCTTTCTTTCGCGTCACTCAGTTCACTCGCCAACTTTACTTGCTTGGTGCTCTTAGAAATAAAAAGAATAATACGACTGAAGGGCCTTTAGTTTTTCTTGAAACATTTTCAAAATGCCAGTTTGCTGGTTTAGACTGAAATGGCGACTGAAAAAGTGGGAAGAAGAAAACTTTGAGGAATGGAAAAGAAAAGCCGCGACGCGTGTAGCATTTACGCCACGATCGTCATTCTAGCGCAGATATGCGTTTTGACATTCTCTTCCGTAAGCCGTCTCAAACGAATTCGTAATTGATGTTTCTCTTGTAGCTTCTTCAATTCGTCTCTGACCAATTCACTCCATTCGTGATCACTGTAGCCTGTATCCTCCTTGCCGTTTTAACACTTTCCGCGCTTCATCGCCACAACTCTGCCCTCATCGCCGTTTACATTTTTCTTCAGGTAATAATCACTGCTCTTTTGGCTTCTTCTGAGGCTGGGTTCGGCACTCTGAGAAAGACCTTCAGGGTTTTCTGACTCAATTCAGAAAGAGAGTTAATGAAAAGGCGGGTCGCGGCTTCGCTTGATCCGGGTCCCAGTCTTTCCTTTTTTATTAAGAGAAAGCTGCTTATTCATTAAACCTCGACAAGGTCCTTCAGGACCTTGACTCAGGCTTTCTTTAACAAATTCTCGTTCTCCAACCCGTCAATTCAGCTCATAAGCAATCTTTCTTTCTAGCCCCTCTTTATCGGATGGAATGTGTTCTTGTTTCTGCTCTATCTTCAAATCGGACCTCTTGAATTTCCCTACGACAAATCCCTCCGCGCTCAAGAACTCCCAGAAGAAGCTTTAGGCTCTGGTGACTTTGAGTCTTCTGCTGACGGATCAAACTTCTTCTCAGACGACGAAGAGCTAGAATTCGTTCGTGCGGAGAAGACGAGGAGCTTTCAACCAGTCCTTGTAAACGCGACTTTTACCGAAACGGAAAGACAGAAAGAAAATACTTTCCTGAACATTTTAACGCTGTACACGAATACGAACAAACAATCATATCTGCTCGCGCATCCAAAATTGCAAAATATTGGTAAGCATCTATATTTTGCGCCTTCATATTCGCCAAAGAATATCCTTCGATATTCTCTCTTCAACGTCCATTTCGTTACAATCTTGTCTAACAGGATTTTAAGTGTTCGAAGAAGATGCCCTTTTCTTTGTCGAAGAAGCGGTAACACTCGGCCGTCTTCTGGAAGTCGTTCTGCTGCTGCTGATCATCATTCTTTGCTCGATCGGCTTTTTAACTTCTATCTTCGCATTCAAGAAAGCGCGTGAAGTCGAAACAAGCCGACTTTACAAGGACAACGCAGATTTCCATTATCAAGCAAATTTGTAAGTTGTTGCTTTGTATGAAAGATCTTTCATGACGCTGAGCGAGGATCCTTGACTAAGGTTTTCAACTGACACAGTTGTAGTAAGGGGTTATCCTTCGAGTTTCCCTCACCCTTCACCCCTACCCACGGCTTTAACCCGTTAACAGGCGCGAGGCCCTCTCACGGCCTTTTCGCCTTTAGAGCGCGATAAAAAGGCGTAGACTCAATTTTTTATGAAAAATTTTTATATTTTTGAAAATTTCAATCGATTCTCTATCTGTGTGTTTGATTCCGGAAAAAAATCGGCCTGAAATTCGGACAATGGGAGGCGAAAGAAAAACTTCAATCCTCGAAAAAAAGGGAAAGCGTAATACAATTCGCTCCCGTTTTCCCTTTTCTGAATTTCAACGCCAAAAGTGACGTAACTTTGACCTCCGTTTTCAACCACTGAACGAATCAGAAACACTTAAAAACAACATTTAGAAGAAAGAGCAGACGCTTGTGAATCATCTCGTCTTCTTAGAAATGAATTTCCTCAGCCCTGTTTCTCGGAAAACGCCAAAATGTGCGAGGCCGTCTCAGGGCCTCGCGGCCGTTAACGCCTAATATTGACTGCCCAGTTAACGGGTTAACCGGAGAGGGGTGAACCTTTTGAGTTTTTAAGCAGGTAACCCTTCATTCCAGAGACATTGGATGTAACAAAGCTAGGGCTCGAAGGATGACCCTGACTGCCGGATCCAGTTGGTCCCATTCTCGGTCTTTTTACGACAGGAAGGACAAATGTAATTAATTTTGACAATTTTATTCAGCCCCGCCGTGAACAACGACCCCAACGCTGCATCCTTCGACCGCTTGCTCCAAGCAGACAGCTGCGATCGCATCCTCCAGTCGCATCCTTCTTTCCAGCGTTCCTTCGCCGTAAATATGGCTCAAAGTTCGTATTCGACGCGCAACCGCTATCCCAACCACACCCAATACTAGTTCCACCTTCATCCAAAATATTCCTCTTTCGCGATCGAAAATCACTGTAAAAACTCCTTCCGTCAAGTACTGTTAAAATGTCAAAACAGTAGTAAATCATATTTCACTGCTTTCAATCATAAAAACTTCATTTTCATATTATGTTTCTATCGATCTGGCTTTTGAAAATACCTTTCGTTATAATTTCGTTTCAAAAACCAGAGACAATTCAGTCGTTCCTCTTTTCCGAATAAATCAAACAAGAAACCCATGTCTGTCGGCTACCTCGTCTTGGCGTCTCGGGATCAAAAACCTGTGTGGAAAACTGACTTAGGGATCCGAAAGAGCTACTATACCAAATCTGAATCAATCTTCAGGGCCTAAATCAGGTTTCTACACAGATTACCGAGCCTATTACATGATGCCACGGCAAGTCGAGCCATTGTTTGAAGATATTTTGCAAATTTCAGCATCGTTAACAGGAGAGAGACATTGTTTTTTAAATTAAGGCTAGGGTGGTGGATTTGGCCCAAAGCAGAGCTCATAAACTCTGGACTTATGAATGCTAGAATACCAAGTAATGGCTAAAAATAAAGATCTATCCTAGATCTGAATTACAGAAGGTTTTTTTTTTGTTCTGCCAAGAAAAAAAATCACTTCCAGAGGCTTCAAAGTTGGCATCTCGGCCAAAATCGCGAAAATAGCCAATATTCAAGGCTTAAAAACTCCGAAATTTCGCAGAACAAAAAAACCTTCTATTATTCAGAAGATCTAGGATAGATCTTTATTTTTAGCCATTAATTGGTATTCTAGCATTCATAAGTCCAGAGTTTATGAGCTCTGCTTTGGCCAAATCGACCATCCTAGCCTTAAGTGAGAAAAGAAATAGAAAAGGACAATTACTGATAATAAAGAGACTATTAGCAATCTACTCTGAGGTAATGATTTGTTGAGCAGTCAAATCTTTCATTATACACATCTTTTCCTGGTGAATTGAATTATTTTGTATTCAACTCACTCTTCCGTTGCAGGATGATGTGCCAAAACTCGTGATTCCTACTAAATACGCTCTTTGAAAAGCATAGAGTCCAGCAGTCCCCGGATAATCGGCACTTCTCTTGAAGCAAATCAAGGGTCCGCCAGAATCTCCCTCGCATGCATCCACTCTATCACCAGAAGCGCAGATATGACTTTCATTTAGAGAAAATCTGTACTCAATCTGGTAGCTCTTCTTGCATTCATTGAAGTCCTTCAAATTAACATCTCCAAAATGAAGCTGTCTTGCCAATATCCTTCCTTGTTCTGTATGTCCCCAGCCAGCAATAAGGCAAACAAGAGATTCAAGAGTTTTTACAATACTAAAATAACAAATAGAGACAAATTGAATAAACTTTTGAACGAAAATATCGTCTTCTTGAATCCTTTTCAATAATCGTTTTCATCAAATGTCGGATTTTTGGACACGCAAACAGGTTGTTTATATTCGTTTGCAGTCATTTCATCCTGATTTTTACGGCCATAAAACTGAACAGGACCTTGAAATTGAATACATTTGCTCAAATCATTATCAGGAATGTTCGACGGACTTTTCTGCGGCCACAGGCGAAGGAGAGCAATATCGTTGTATTTCATTTCATCAGGAGTAAATTCCTTCAAAATCGTTATCGGGGTTTAATTTAAGGAACTACTGGATAAATAAAACATCCTTGATTCTCAAGTTTTGAAAGTTATCCATAATTTTATCAACATGCCAAGTATTATGCAGCAAAGCTTCTGTCCCCACATGAACCCGGTAATGCTGCAGTATTTCTTGTTTATTCAAAACATGCTTTCCATCCCTCCACATCCACAAATTCCCTTGAAAACAATGAGCTGCAGTCAAGACCCAGCAAGATGAAATAACTGTTGCCCCACATTTGTGCTCGAGTCCGTTGTTTGAAACATATTTTATGCTCGCTGAAATAATAGATAATGATTAATAAAATACTTTTACCCATTGTCAATGGGCCATTGACGGCAAATATCGCAAGTTCCGGGATATGGATGGCTTAGCATAGCTACAAAATATTATATTACGATAAGGCGGAGAAAATCGATTTGCATTTCGAAACTTACACCCTTCATCTTTTCTACAGACGTAAGGCTCTTCCATAGCTTGTGCCGCAATCCGAATCTCAGAATTGATGTATTGACTTGCTGCTAATGGGCTCCGACCACAATCAAGTTGATCTTTGCGGAATCTACTCTGTCTCGTCAGTCCTTCATCTGATCTTCAGGAAGCTTTGTCATGAAAGAAGAACTCTTCATTTGCGAAAATCGCCGGATAGCTCTCGATTTCGCACAGAATATTGACGCTTGAACTCTTCAATCTTGCTCCAGTAAAGTAAAGTCTGCCATTCTTTACACGAATTAGAGTTGCATTTCGTCTTTGAACAAGGCCCAACTCTGCTCTCTTCGCGATTGCTGGCTGAACATTTTCGAGTAGTGTCTTCTTTTCGATATGGCAACTCCATAATCAACATCATCATCAACTAAGCTTTCGCCCGCCAGTTTTCTTTTGTGAAGAGCTGGTTATGGTTTCGTTGTCAAAATTGGAGGAAATCGAGCCGAAGCAACATTTTTTATTCTGTAACCAGTCCAGAAAGAGGACGATGAAAAATTGAAGCCAACGATTTCAATTTTTGATAACTGATTGAGTTCCCAAATCGATTTCGGTGTAAAAATTCTTCCGTTTTTATGTTTTTGCCCCAATATCGCGCATGCTTCTTTGGCTGCCGAGAATTGATCTTCTTTCAGCTTCAAACCATACCAGCTTTTTCCAGTTTTTTCGTTAAAAAATCTTTCACGGATACATTCGGTTCTAGTATCTTTTTAAGGTGACATAAGATTAGAGGGATAATATGGTATCATTGCGGTACCTTTAGTTATTTCAGGAATAATTCTGAAGCATTTTAAGTGACCCAAAGTCCACCCTTCAGGGCAAAATCGCTGAGAATCTCTAGCAAAAACCGATCTCGACAAAAAATATAGAAAATTTGCAGTAAAGTCATACTGAGAGATTTTCAAGGGACAGCTTAGGATAACTCATTTACGAAAGTCTGAGAATAAATATCAATATTTGCTTTGATCAGCATTCCGATGCAGTTGGAATGCGAGAAATAAGAACTGAATCTTAGTTATTTCTTTTTAATCTGACTTCTTAAATCTGACATTTGAAATAATCAGTAAAGTCATCGAACCGTAAAAGTCAACATCTTGCGTCATCTTCTCATAAGAGCTTGAAATTTTCGACGATTGCGATCAGTGTTCCTTTTTTATGCGGAATGAACTACTGTGGTTCAATACGAACCCACGCTGAATTCTTGAACGAGAGCGCGTAAAATTGACTCGCCCTACTTTGTATATTTTTCTCACAATTTCTTTCCTGGCCTTTGAACAATAAGAGATAATGCTGAGCTGGAAGTTGTTTGCTGAAGCAAGCTTATTTTTGTAAAGAGAATAATCCAGAAGAACAGAAGAAGCTCAAAAGGGTTGACAAGAAGAAAGAAAGGAGAGAAACAGAAGATAGAAAATGAGCACAATTTCGCCTCGGGTCAAAGGAAAGGGTTGAGTCTTTAGAAAAAAATGGTGAATGAGAATGATTAGATTAAGGAATAAGGGTGTCAAAGCGTTAAAGATCCTTAATGAAAATAGAGGACTACTTTTTCGCGGACAGATTCTTCTTGAAAGTCCCCATTTTAACGGATTCGAATTCGAAGATTTCTTGTATTAAAAATTCGATAAAAAGCTGGAAGAAAGACCCATCTTTCTTTCAAGAAACAATACTATTTTATCTGATATTCACGGAAGTTCAACTGGAAGCTTCAGTTTCTTCGTTATTCAAATAAATTCTTGAACAAAGAACACGAGTTCCACACATCTTTTGTTTTCATGCAACAAACTCGCTTTTCAATGATTCAATCCTCAAACAGCTGGCTACTCGGTGGGTCACGTGCTCAATGACCTCTGCGCGGCCATGTGGTTCAGCTACTTATTGGTCTATTTTCATCAGATTTTGATGCTCGACGCTGATACTGCTGGATATTTGCTTCTGATAGGACAATTAACGGACGGCTTCGCAACGCCT
This sequence comes from Oikopleura dioica, assembly GCF_907165135.1. Lineage (NCBI taxonomy): Eukaryota > Metazoa > Chordata > Appendicularia > Copelata > Oikopleuridae > Oikopleura > Oikopleura dioica. Next base: position 1,023,319 of record NC_137293.1, on the reverse strand, counting down.
TTTGTCGGAATCGAGAGTGATAGAGTTGGATTGCTGGGGAAGATTTATGGCAGAAGAAAAAGCTGGCATTTGTTTGGAACAATTTGTGTCATTCTCAGTTTTATATTTATCTTTACACCAGGTAATGAGGCTTTTTAGACGCGCGAATCGTCAATATTGTCGATTTCTAGTTATGTAAATGCGGTTTTCTGCAAAATTGATTGATTACTCTCAATTCTAGTGCCAAAATACATCCCAGATGTCACTCCAGATTGGGTCGCACTGGTTTATTATACGCCCTTTATCGTCATTTTTCAAATCGGCTGGGCTTCGACGCAAGTTTCTCATCTTTCAGTCATTCCAAATTTGACGCCAGTTGCGAGGGAAAGAACCCAACTCAATTCTTTCAGATATGGCGGAACTGTTCTCAGGTAAACGAGGGAGAAAGGCGTTTTCAAATTTTGTTAGCTCGATCGCAGTCTATGGAATCGCTTTTGCTTTCCTGCAGAGCTCAGATTCTGACGATCTCGGCTGGAATGACCGATTTATTTTCAACAAACTTGCGATTATTGTTATTTGCACTGGGTCCTTTTTCTCCTTTCTCTTCCATCTTTTTGTGCCAGAAGAAACGGAACTCGGGCCATTGGGAACAATCGCCAATGTGAACTATGATGAGGATGATGACAACGAGGAGAACAGAGGTCACATAGAGAATGAAGGAACACCTTTGCTGACTGAAAGCAATGAGGAGGTACGTTAGTGATCTTGATATCTATGATATAAAATTGAACGATTTTAATTTAATTTCCAGATAAACTCACAAAAAGTAACATATTGAGAAATAAATTTTGCTCCACAGAATTCTATGTCCTTTTTTGAATGATATCAATTATGAGCAAAATCGAACGTATGCATTTAAGCCTTAATTTTTCGAATACTTTTGAATATTTTAAAAATAAATATTGAAATGAACCGATCAATTTTCTTCGCGATTGACATCACTTGTGGCTGCTACTATTTTCTGGAGTTTGAAAAATTTAGGTAGCCATCACTTGGACTGGAATGGCATTAAAATAAACTTTTTAGACTAATATTATATAATAACTTATATTAGTAATATAAGTTATTTTGACGTTTTCTACGGTTGAAAAGTATGACAGAAAAGACCATAATAACAAGAAATTTTGTAGAAATAGGCAGTTTTAGGTCTTGATTCTATTGAAGTCAAAAAGAATATTTTAAATGTGCCGTCACTTCCTATAGGAATTATACACATAAAGTAGCACAAATTTCTCCAGAAATGAACCTCCCATCTGCCGATAAATCGACATTTTCCTTTCAGACCATCAAAAAATGGACGGAATGGTTCAAGCTGCCGAACTTTTATCTGACAGGACTCATCTACATGTCAAGCCGTCTTATTGTGAACATGTCCCAAGTCTACATGCCATTTTACCTTACCGATTCTCTCGGTGTTCAGTGAGTACCCTCATCAATTCTCGAATGAAACAAATTCTAGAAAAACGATGATAGCAATCGTCCCATTGATAGTGTTCATTTCCGGCTTTGTTATGAGCATGAGCGTTCCGATCTTGAACAAGTACATCAACAACAATGTGATTTACATCATCGGCACAGTTCTTTGCATATCCGGATTCATCTGGGCACGTGATTTAGCAACGCCAATTGGAGCAGTCGACCCAAGCAGAAGATATGAAATCATCGGCGTCGCAATCGTAAGCAGACAAAACATTAGTTTTCTACCCTTTTCTAGATGAATGGAGCTGGATGTGCGGCAGTGCTGATATCTTCCTTATCCCTCACAGCGTTTCTAATTGGTGATAATTGCTCTACTTCGGCGTTTGTTTATGGAGCCATGAGTTTAACGGATAAGATAGCTAATGGAATCGCTGTTGTTATCAGTAAGTCTGATAAAAGGTGTAGTTATGGCAGAGGAATGGGGAGAAAGGGTCCTGTCAACCAATCAAAAGCCAGCTTATTTTGTGGCAGCCAATAAAAAATAAGCAATCCTCCTCTCCCTTTTTTCACCCATGTATTTTCACAGGGGAAGAAAATATTAAGCAAGTTTTCAGTTCAAAACGAAGATCCATGCTCCTGCAACTGCGAGGACTGCGGCAAGTTCTTCCGCGAAGTACTCACAATCGGCGTCTCAGCAATCTGCGCTGTGGCGAGCCTAGCCGTCGTGGCGCATTATTTTCTCTTCGTCCGGCAGCCGCGGCAGCAGACGGGATACGAGCGCATCGACGATTAATTTTTCATCCTCTTCTTCGCGTTTCGACTCACTCAAACTAACGGATATGTAACTTATATTAAATTAATATTCACGCGTCCTTGTAGATATCCTCGATGAAACTTACTATTTTTAAGGCTTTAGTACCTTATGTATCTATTCTTACGCACATTTACAGTCGTCATTTTTGTATAAACACCTTTAATTCCTGTCTAAAAATAGACAAGCCACTCTTCCAATCCAGTATTACCTGTATTTCAAGACGAAAAAATTTCTTCATCCCTGAAAAATTCATCAATAAAAAGAAAAGCCTCTTTCTTGGAAAATCACGTGTCAATTCCCCGAGCTCCCTATGAAAGGAATAATTATTCGCATTAATCTCCACAAACGTTCAAAAGCTCTATCAAAAATTGACGCTTTGGCTTCGATTTAGAGGGCATTTTGGTTTTTTTTGTGCTGGTTTTGGGCTTTAGAAAAATTCAGAAGCATTTTTCGCCAAAAAATCCTTCTTTTTTTTTTGTTAGGAAGGTCATCCCCTTTTAAGGAACCCCCCCGTCAGCTTTTTTGAAAAATCAGATTTCGGAAATTTAAAATTTTGACCCCGGAAATGGATTCTTCGGTTCAAAAAACGATTTAGAGGCTTCATTTTTTGGGGGTCTATCTCGACTCCTTCTGAAGGAGTCCTTCACCCTCAAAATCCCATTTTAAAAGCGGATTTTTCGCCGAAAATTGACGAATTTGCCCTTATTTCGGCAAAAATATTGATTTTTCTTGGTCAAATCTTCGTCTTTTCAAGTTTTTGAAGCAAATATGACTTGAGGACAAAATTTCAATTTTTCGGAGGAAAGGGGGGGGGTCCTTAAAAAATTTCCTCCTAAAAACGTATTGGAAGGAGAATCTACTTAGTTCCTTCTAACTCGCTGACTGTATTTCTTGGAGGTACCCTAAGCCCTCAATGTATAATTGATCGTTTGAGGGAGGAAGCTACTAATGTATTTTGAAAGTGAGTGAAAGCTTGGAAAGTCTCTTGAATTTTAGAGCGTCGCACGTTGGCCACTGAGCTGGGCTTCACCAAGCATCTTGCATGATTGAAGGGATTCCCTGTATTTCTAACTGTACTTGTCGCCGCAGAATACCGGCAGAAACAACCCTCTATTCCGCTGGACTGTGGCCACGAACAACCTGATTTTCCAAATGAATTTTAAAGCCCGTTTTCGTGGATAGAAAAACCGCCCTTTTTTGACAGTAGATCCTTAAGAAAAAAGTACTGCAAATGAACTTTCTCAGCAAAAAATAAATGGTAGTCTTTTAAATCGCAGTTGGCAAATAGCAGATAGCACCGGCGCGGGACGTAAACTTTCCTTATCGAAAAAATGAAAAAGGTCAACAGAATCCGAGGTGCCAAAAATTCTTTCAACCATTTCATTCGAGATTTTTTGAAAAAGAAAGATGGGAAGCAAGTGTTGTAAACGGTCGAAAGCGGTTGATGATGCGCCCGAAAATCAAGGTTTGAAATTAAATTTGATTTGAAAATAATTATTTTTCTCAAGTTTTTTATTATAAAATAATTTTATTAAAATTCATTATAAAATTTAGCCGAAGAAAAGCAAGAAGTGAAAACTCCCGTGAGAGAGGCAACTCCTGCACCAGCCGAATTCAAAAATGAAGAAAAGCAAGAACAAGATCTAGAAAAAGAACCCGAAGCTGAGCCAGAACCTGAGCCTAAGGAACAACCCGAACCCGAGCCCGAAAAGGAACCAGCGCAAGAACCCCAGCTGGAACCTGAGCCAGAAGAAGAATCAGCCGCAGCGGAGGAAGATTCTTTTTAGAAAGAAAAAAACGCTGTATTAGAAAAATTCAACATTCAACATGAAACAGACATAGATTAAATTTGAATGCAGGCTCATTTGTGACGTAAATCGAGCTTTATTCAAAGAAAAAGCTCATTCTTTCCAGTGTTAGGCGCTTTTTTCATCTCTGGAAAACTGGAAAAATTAATCAAAAGATTTTGCTGAAAATCTTTATACTTAAGGTTTAAACTAAAGGTAAAATATCATCTTTATCAGCATTTCAAGCGGCAGCGCCTTGAACTTGCCCCGCGGCGCGTTCGCTAGCGCATTCCGCGGCGCCCGCGAGCTTCATTTTCCGTGTCAGAGGGTTGGCATGTTCAGATTCTAACTTTCGATCCCTGTCGAATCCAATTCCAGAGCTTCAAATCATTTTTGCTCAATTAGCCCGTGTTCTTGTCTGTCAGAGATTTAATTTCAAATCGGCAAACTCAGAATAGGAAGAAGCGAAAATTGCAAGAATTTAAATGGCGGAAAATAGAATCGAATGAAAGAGAAGAGATTGAAATTACACGCGCTTTTCTGAATTGTAAGTAAAACAGACATTTTTTAACAGAATTCGCCGAAACCCATAAAACTACTCAACCGATTTAAAAATTGACCTTGATGCAATACTCCTAGTTGAGACAAAATTTCATAAATCATGAATTTTAAAAGGAAAGAAAATTGAAAGAATCTCTCCTCATTCTTATGACAAACAAGGTAAAAACGATTTTTTAATAAAACTTTTGCTTTTAGAGATTTTCCTAAAATAAGGTTATCGAGCGAGATACTTGAAAAAATTATATTTGGGGACCTATTTAGAGTACCCTAAGTAGGAAACCTGATTCTGAGGAACCTGAGAATATTGGTGAAGCCGCTTTCATGAAGATATTAAGGACCCTGACTCAGGTTTTCTGCACAGGTTGTCATCTTCTGCGTAGATTCTACACAGCTTTGGGTCAAGAAATCCGTCAATCATGAGTTTTCATGAGCGAAATTATCTTTTTCAAATTAATACTTTCTATCAGTACTTTATGGATTGATTTTGATAGTCAAAGAATTTTTGGCAAGAAAATTTTTTACAAAATAGTCGTCATTTAATCGACTTAATGAAGATATCGGTCATATCAATAATATTCAAATTAGGGCAATTGCGAACAAAAATCGAAAACTCACAGCTCAGCGAGAGCTTTTGATACTATCAAGCAATGATCGATTCTATTTTTTTCTATAAATTATTCATAGAATTACAGTAAGAATGTTGGTCACGGCATTAAAAATGAATCCGCCCAATTAGCGTTTATGGCCCAATTCATCAAAGCTAATCCTGTTGCTTGTTATATACACTTTGGACTCCTGAAGCAATATCCTTCACGGCCGTAAAATATGTCCGCATATGAGCACTGAATATTCAACAGTCAATTTAGCCTGTTAAATGCAACCTCTCGGTATAATCCGCCACTTGATATAATTTTACACTTCGGGAAACAACGCTTTTTTTCACTTTGGAAATCGGACTTTTTGTGCAGCAGATTTGAGAAAGAGAAATTTTGCGAAGGTAAAGGAAGAAATAATTATAAAAATTAAAATCCGCGTTATTTGGAAGAGTAAATAATCTGGATCAGAAATTATATTTTAATGAAATGAAGCATCTTTTACTAATTTGGAGAGGAAATAGATATCGATAGATTGTCATTTAAGCACCATGTCGTTACGTAAAAATAATATACTCACAGACTGGGTAAACTTGCTCTTGATCTTCAGTCTGCAATACTACCGTATGGTCTACTGGCTAGACTCAACTCATGACTCGGTCACTATTAAAGAGTTCCTTTTCTAAAAAAAATTCAGGGGTTCTGGCCGTCGATCTTCGAGCAGCCGAATAAAGACTTTTGATTTGTCGCTTCGTAACTACCTAAAATATGAATGCAAATGATAATTATCAATTGGAAGCTTTCTGTCAGATTCGATCTAACCTTTCTGGAAATCATAAGTATTCATTTTTAAATGAATAACTGGATTTTTATAACACTAGTTCGTTGACTTGTTATCTCTATTCTGTCAATTAATGTGGTATAAAACAAGATTTCCTTACTTGAAAATCATAATCATGTTACAAATAGTAAAAATATAATATAATTAGAATTAAAAATTGTTAAAAATGCTATTTTTGATAAAAGAGAGTTCATTCTTTGCAACAAAAGTTCTTTCTTACCTCAAATCAGAATCCAATTGACAGTTTGGAGACAGTTCCAAAGATTGATCCAGTCGACTGACAATCTGAGTTCAAAAACATCCCCTTTTACCCATGTTCTTTTGTTCGAATTGTTCGAAATTGAAGTCGACATGTTATTCAGTGAATTTTAACCGTAACAAGGTACCCGGCTAAAATCGTTTCTAAACGAGTGAGCATAGTGGCGCAACAGAACGCGCCTGAACGCGGAGACAAGCACCAAATTGAATATTTAAAATGCTCAAGCTCGAGACATAACTTATTCAAACACTTCACGCTGATCGTCCAAAAGTCCAACCATCTTAGTCAAGGTTGTTTTCGCGTTGATTTTCTATCGTTTTCATTCGCTTATCTTTTTAATCAGGGTTCGGCGATCTGACTAAGTGCTCAGGAAAAACTATTCCTGAGTCAGGTTATTACTCAGTTCAGAATGTGAGGCCTAAGTTGCCCCTTAATGAATCCCAAGAAAAGTCTGAGATTCGCTAGATTTCAAAGAAAAAGACAGTCATGAAACCATAAGAAAATATTTCTACGGTTATATAAATATTTTTATTTTGCTCCTGAATATTGATCGGGTTGTGTTATATTTATAACAACGTTCTAGAGCCAAAAGCGTAACTTTGAATCAGCACTGCTTGAAAATATGACTTTAACCTGACTCCTCACTTTCGAGATGGGTCAAATCTGTGACCTAGATATGTGCATTTAATAGGACTTGAAAATGGCGTTAACTTGACAAGAATCTCAAATTAACCGCGAAGAACCTTTTCGTCCGTTCAACCAGAAACCATCACAAATTGACTCGTAAACTTGACTCTTTATAACGACTAAACCTTTACCTTCTTGCACCACAGACGTTTACAGTTATTTTCAGATGAATACAGATGGAACGACGTCTTGGAACATCAGTACAACACTTGCCCCGACAACTTACGGAAATGACAGCAGCGCGTTTACGTTAGTTTTCTGAGTTCGAGAATCTTTATCAATTTTTTAATTTCAGCACCGCCGTGGCAGGAATGCCTCCCAGTCGCTACTCGACTCCATCAACAATAACAATTGTTATTTTGGCATTGACCGCAAGTCTGATAACTTCTTGCGGAAATGTCTTAGGATCGGGCTCAATATAATATAATATAATATAATATAATATAATATAATATAATATAATATAATATAATATAATATAATATAATATAATATAATATAATATAATATAATATAATATAATATAATATAATATAATATAATATAATATAGAGCCCTGGTCAAGTAATTTCTTCGTTTTGCTTCTACCGCAGTCTGCGCACAATCAACAACTACCTCATCCTCAACTTAGCCATCGCCGATTTGTCTCGGGTTTAGCCTCGCTCAGCTCATAAGGATATTTTAAAAACAATTTCAATTGCGTTCGATTATAAACCTTCAGCAAAGATTATCGGAATGTATTCTATGAATGTTTATACTGTTTACCTTGTACAGGTAAGAGAGTTTTCATCATTATTCAATTAAAATGGCGACACCCTTATTTTCGTACCGAGTTTTTTTGTTTAGGGCGGCTGGTACATGGGTAACTTCGCCTGCAATGTCTGGCTGGGAGTGGACTACGTCGCCTCAAATGCATCCGTTCTCAATCTGCTCATTATTTGTATAGATAGGTACTCACCAATTCTTAGATAAGAGGTTTCGAAGCTTGTTCTTTTTCAGATATTTGTCGGTAAATTTCCCGGTGAAGTACCGCAACCATCGAAAACTGGTGCATGTCAAAATCGCCATGGCCTTGACCTGGATCATTTCTGCCATTCTTTGGGGTCCATGGGTCCTGTGGCAAATGGTCGATCCAAAGCAGCAGCCAGCTGCTAATAAATGCTACGTGAAGGCCATTTTTGAGTCTGCTGCCATCGGTCTAGCGACTTCGGCAGGTTTGGAACGCACTTTTTTGAAATGCCAAGTTGCTCAAAATCAATCAATGATGGTTATGTAATCGTTCAGGGGCTTTTTATGTGCCTGCGATTGCGATGATGTTTCTTTACGCAAAGGTGTACATGACGATCGCGGCGAGAAAAAAGTAATTATCGATAAAAAATCAAAAGCTCTTTTTACGACTTACACAAGAAAAATAGTCATTTTGAACAACCCGCCACTGGGTCTTAACACTTTTAATGAATAATCAATTGAGTTTATCAACGATAAATATTCAATTTAATGTTTTAAAAAATCTTTTATGGTGTCTTTATTAAAATATTTTGCTTATTGACAAAATATCTAGAAGAAATTCCAAAGTGTCGCAAATAATTTTCGGCATTTCGAATCGCTCCTCAGCAAAAACGTTTAAATCGCGTTTTTCAATAAGAAGAAAAGGATCGCATGATCCTTCAAACAACTCAAATCGAACTGAAATACTGTAAGACTAGATCAGTACTGCTGATTCAGTAGTCTCAACCCAGATGACCCAAAGGGATTTCATCTGGAAAGATGCAGATTTACAGGGGCACTCGATTACTTTGTCTGCTAGGCATTGCTATTTCCGGTCAGAAATTGACGAGATTACATAATCATCGTCAATCTGAGACCGAAAATATCCCCATCTGGTATAGAGTTGCAAATTTGCTGAGCTGAGTGAGCTGAGCTGGCTGAGTGAGCTGAGCAGTCGCTCAGCTCAGCTCCGCTCACTGATTTTCGAAAATGAATTTATCTGCTCAGCTCAGCTCAATTATTCTCGAACATGATCTGTTCTGCTCAGCTCAGCTCAGAGAAGTATCATTCAATCAGGTCAGCTCAATGATTTTAACAAAATTTCACTTCTAAAAAACAGTAAAAAATTGCTCAACTCAGCTCACTCAGCTCAGCTCAGCTCAGCTCTAATTAGGCCCTAATTATTAGGGTCTGCTGAGCTCAGCTCAGCTCAACTACCTTAAAAAAGGTCTGCTCAGCTCAGCTCAGCTCAATGACCTCTGAAAATGGCCAGCTCAGCTCAGCTCAGTGAGCTCCGAAATAGGCCAGCTCAGCTCAGCTCAGTGAGCTCCGAAATAGGCCAGCTCAGCTCAGAGAATTTCTCACTCAGCTCAGCTCAGCGAAAATAAAGCCAAATTTGCAACTCTGGTCAGGTAGACATTCACGAAAAGAGCCTCTGGTAAATTAACCACTATGACATGACTTAATTCTTCTTTGTAGAAAATGTAGTTTTCCCCCTTTTTGCTTATTATTTATTTTTGTTCTTTACAGCAATCTGCAAAACGCCGTAATCAGCAGCACAGTAAATAAGCTGGCCAAAGACGCAACAAGCCCGGTAAAGACTTCAAGCATCAAAATATCCGTAAGTCTCTTTAATCCGTTCCAGACTCGCTTATTCATTCTGGATTAAGGATGAGCAGGACTCAAAGGGAACGATGGATCTGTCAGACGAGCCGAGCCAAATTTCGAACGTCGACGACAGCGGCGAAAAAGAGGAAAAGGAGAAAAAGTCGTTCTGGTCGCGCCTCGCCAGCAAAAAAGATGCCTCGTCAACAGGTTAAAAAATTCGACTAATTCTAATCAACGGTATCTTCAGCGGCGACTCCGCAACCTCAAAAACCGCAGTATGGACGACAACTGAAAAGTTTGAAGAAAGAGTCAAGAGCAACAAGGCTTTTAGCTGCCATTATTTTCGGCACGGGCTGACAAAATGTTAATTTTATGACAAATTTTGGAGCGAAAGTCTGATATTATAGGTTGAATTTACACAATACTATTTTTTGTCAGCCTCAAGTCTTTATAAGCCTTTGGGCGCCTTATAATATCCTTGTAGGAGCAGTTTCTTAGATAAAGAAAATTGATTGATTAAATAAAATTTTAAACACCATATTAAATTAAACCGCTAGTGGACCTGCAATTTTTTAAATTATTGGTCCAAGAAAACTATTTGTAATATTCAACGAGTTTTACAGCGATGTGTACGTTTTAAATCATGTAAGTTATAATTATTCAGTATTTGAAACGCAATTTTTCAGATTCATTCTCTAAAAATATCTCAAGAAACCAATAAAGTTTACGCCTCGCTTCAAATGCAAGTTCCAGAGATAGCTTGGGAGCTCTCCTACTGGCTATGCTATCTCAACAGGACTCGGTTTTTTCATCATCATATTCTTCTGTCTCGTTTTTCCTAACCGATGAAAGTACTCTCAACCCAGTGTGCTACGCCGCGTGCAATCCAGCCTTTCGATCTGCCTTCATAGGTAAAATTCTAAAATTATTCTCTTCCTTGATTTCAACCTGATTTCAGCCATTCTGACGTGTTCAAAACGAGTAGCAAAATAAAACCTATATTTAAACTGAAAACAAATAAACCACAACGAACAAAGCACAAAGTACAGTTACGAAAGCCTTGCAAAATATTACGAGTTCATCTGCAGGCTTGAGTCCAAATTCATAAAATTTAAGCGCTCGGGAAATGTCAAAGGGCAAAAGCTCCGGATAAGAACAGAAGTTTGAAGCGAAAAATTGCAGACAGAAATGATGAAATTACTAGGGTTAACGATTTGTTCGATTTTCGCAAATGAGATTTTCGGTGGATACAGTTTTAACGAGAATTGCCCGGATGGAGATCGAGAAGTAGCATGTGTCCGCCAGTGCTCATCCGACTATGATTTCTGCAAGCGCAATTGCAACGAAAACTCTTTCTGCGAAGAAAACTGCGCGAGGGACATGTTTGACTGCGGAAACAGCTGTCCTTGCCACACTGAATGCTTCGCTGGCTGCATTGGCTGTGAAAGCAATACATGTGGCGCCTGTTTCATTCCGGAAGAAAATGAAGACTTCACGAGTTGCTATGAAGATGCTGAGCGAGTTTACGCGTAAGGACATGATTTTTGGAAAAGAACCATAACAATAAAAATTCATTGGTCAGTAAATAAAAATTGCTATCATATTTTGTGAGCAAGTTTAAGTACGAAAAATAGATCTCATCATGACCACAAAGAAATATATACCATGATTATCATTTCTGAGTGACGGGACAATCAGGGCCGCCCACGCAATTTTCGCTCGTTCGGACAAATTTTGCATTGTAAAATGTCCAAACGACTGAATGACGGATGAGAGTCCGTCATTCAGGAATGATAATCGCGGTATATAATATCAATATAAATATATATACCGATCAGATTTGGTAGCTTAGGCGGCCGCAAATCTGGGTCTGAAGCCCTCTCAGACCGAGAGAGCGAGGGCTGGCTCTCATTGGTTAAATCGAAGGCCACGTCATCCTCACCGCCTAATTTTCCAGATCTGATCGGTATATAATAATTATCAATTTGATAATTTGGCAAATTTATGGATCAGGACGTCTTGATCATAAGATACTTTTTTAGAAATTGCCTCCTGTCCTGCAGTGGAAACAACCAATGCGTGAGTCAGTGCCAAGAAATATTCTCTTCCGAAATCAGAAACTGTCCCTGTGGCGCCACTTGTCCAAACGGCTGCCCCTGCGACAACGGCTACGGTGGCTGTCCAGCAGAAACCGGCTTGACCGTTCTTGGCGATAGTTATTTTGTCCTCGAACGCGTCGCCCTCTTCGTCGAAAACGATAATACTGTGTCCAAGCCAAACTGGGCAATTCCCGACCGATTCGTCTACGATTCTGGGACTGCTCTTCTCAAGGGACAGCAGTTTATTCTCGGAGGATTGACGAATTTAACCCAGATCGCGATCTTGAAGGATTGTTCCGTTGAAATGCAGAGCCAGAAGCTAGAAATTGGGTTTTCCCAGCATTATGGAGATATGACTATTTTGAATGAAAAAAGTAAGTAATTAAGCCGACATTGTTGACTTTCTTGACATGTTGTCTTTCTGTTATGTGGTAGAAAATGAGTTCGGCGAAGAGACGAACAATTACTATAAAAAGAAATAAGATCTTTGTCAATTATGGTGTTTCAAAAAATCATTCAGGTTATTTGTGTTTCTCGACTTCTACCACTCAGTGGGCGCGATGCGAGACTTTTGACGGAGAAAATGTGGAAGTAATCGAAGGAAGATCAAACTATGGCCACTATTTTGGATCTTTGGGGCATTTTGAGAATGAATTGTACGCTTTTGGCGGATGGAACTATTCAAATCCTCAAACAAGGAATGTTTTTCGTTATCAAAGTTTTCAAGGGTGAAATTGATGACTAAATGAAAACATGAAAAAGTGATAACTACATGGAAAAGCGATCGCTGACTGGATCATGGGAAGAATTCGGAACTTTCCCTTCTGAAGTATTCATCGAGCGTGCTGCTACTGTTCAAGTTCCTCAAGGCTTCATGGTTGTCGGAGGTCTTACTGATGCGGGAACACTTTCTTCGATCTGGCTTTTTGACGGAAATTGGGTGAGTCTGTTAGATCTGATAGAAAAACTCATGATTTTTTAAGACAGAAAAGGGGGCTTTGAACAAACCGGTCCACTCGAACACCGCGATTTTGATGAAAAACAACTTTATTTACTCAATTTCTGGATTCAGCGAAAAGTAAGCTTATAAAAAAATGGCCTCATTTCTAAGCCATTTTAGTCGAGAAGGCGATATTGAAAAGTTCCTGTGGGATGGCCTTTTTGTCCGAGATGTTGAAACTGTCCACAGAATCGAGTTTGAAAAGAACCCAACCGGCGACTATTTCACAACTTCTGTAGCTTTCGAAGCTCCACTTCAGTGTCTGTAGATTTCGAAATCAAAATTTGCTAAATAAATAAAACAGTTGATGAATAATTAGATGCAAATTACACAACTATCTTCAGCAATTGTTTGTTTGCGGATTTTCGAGTGCTAGAGTGCCGCTCTCACAGCAGACTTGTCAACAAAATAAAGTTCAAATCAGTCCCGGGCAAAAGCTTCTGCTTCATGATTTCAACCGAGGGGGGGTCCTTAAAAATAAATAAATTGTATTCTGCGATAGGTTTTTACAATAAAAGTTTATTTTCCTGTGCTGGGTTATAAATACTGGAAATATTCAAAAGGAAAGAAATAAAGAGTAACTGGAGAGATACTTTATTTTTTTGATAATGCAATGCGCGGAGTTTTTAAAGGATAAAGTCGCGTACTTTTTCAACAAAGATGCGAGAGAATGGATTGATGAAAATTTCCAAAATTTTTCAATTGATTAGATACTTAAAATTCAGTTTTCAACTCGACTCGCTCTTCTTGCCTAGTATCATGATGTAAGAAGAAAATGAATTTTCTTCTTTTTACCTTAATTTGAGTTTATGGAAATCATCGCCGAGTCTGTAAAGGACAATCATTCACCAATTGACTGGGACCGGATTCCGAAAAACAAGATCAAGCAAACACCTGTAACGAAGGAAAGGAGTCGGACAATGAGTAGAAAAAAATTTTTTTTTACAAATATTTCCGAAAAAGAGCAACTTTGAATCTTTTATGAAAAGATTCGAAACTTTCGAATCCAAAAGCATCCGTGACGAGGAAACCGCATCTGACGCGGTCCTCATTTACGCGAAAGAAAAGCCAGTTGACAATGTCGACGGCAAACGATTTGCGATTGTGACGATCACAGGAACGAAAGAACTTCAAGAAATGTTCCAAAATTTGCGTCTTTGTCAAGTTAAATTCGAAGAAACGGAAGCTTTTGCTCACAATGGATTTTACGAGTGCTTCGAAGCGCTGAAACCGAAAATCGAAAGTTTTCTTGACGCGACTTTGAAAGAAAAACAGGTCGATGAGATTTTGATCTGTGGTCACTCACTTGGTGGTGCGGTGGCTTGTTTAATTGGTGCATCGTTGGCACCAAAATACGAAGCGACGAGTTTTCTCGTCGTCACTGTTGCTTCGCCGAAAATCGGTAATAGGGCTCTTCAAGATTTATTCAAGCAGAGGTTTGAGAAAACATCTATTTTTAAGCTTCCTTATGTTCGTTTTCAGAGTCAAGAAACACCTGCGTATTCGACTCGGCGGCGATCCTGTTGTGAACTCAATGGGCTTCATGTATTGGTTCAAACACTCGGGAGAAGATGGCGAAGAAACCGATTATCCAACTCTAGATGCTTCCGAATTCGCCTACGGAAGTCATTCTGACCATGACTATTTAATGGGAATCGAGCGGAATAAGGAAGTTATTCTGAAGAGAAAATTTGGCAATGCTGTTGAAAAGGCGAAAAAAATCATCAAAAATGCCCAGTAAAAAATTCTGAAATAAATCGTCAGTTGTACTCTACGACCTTTGCTCTGAGTTCAGTTCTATTGCGTAGATACTGTTGCAAGATGCGGCGGTTTCGCCTGATCGTTTATTTGTTGATGCCATCCATCAACACCGGCTTGTTGATCGCGGCAAAGTTGACCTTGGGACTCACCGGGCGCATATAAGCAAGTGTACAGCCATCGGAGCCTCAGATTATTCTTAACAAATCTCTAAAAAGGTAAGAATAGCGAAGAGAGAATCACTTGAATTCAAGAAAAAAGTCTTAAACTTAATTTAAGCCAGTAAAAATGAAGCTTCTTGGACTCGTTGCCGCCGCCACCGCCTCCCCCGCCGTCTGGATCACCAATCAATGGTGGTCCGAGGCCGTCAACGTCTACAACTTTGCCGTTGCCAACCCAACCGAATTCGCCGCCGCCGTCAACTCCGTCGGTGACGCCACCTACCAGCCCCTCTTCAGCTTCTGCGGAGGTATCGATGGAGCCGTCGATAGCACCGAGCTCACCACCTGCGCCGCCCGAATCGCCAACTACGTCGAGATGAGCGAGGGTAGCCAGAACTACCTCTACCAGTTCGGTGCCAAATACTGGGATGTTGTCGACTTCGACGGTTCCGGCTCCCTCGACTTCGAAGAGTTCAAGCTCGCCATCGGTGCCTTCGCCGCCACCAACGCCCGAGTCGTCATCGATGCTTACGACAGCAACGCTGACAACATCCTCTCCGGCGCTGAGCTCAGCGCATGGAAGGACCAGGTCCTCTCCACTGGATCCAGCTGGGGATGGTCCGTCTCTGATGCCCAGTGGGGTGCCCTCCAGGCTGCCTACGCTGATGCCCAGGTAAAATACCACTCATTCTTATAGCTCTCATTATTGTTCTAGCTTGACGGTGACTTCAACTCCTGCTCTCTTTTGGAAATCGCCCGATTCGAGCTCAACGCCGCCAACGTCTTCCTCCACTAAACAATGGATTCTTAAAGAATCCCCTTTCCCTAGTTATATTTCATTCTTTTATTCACTGGCTGAATTCCATCCGACCAACTGAAACAAAATAAACAAACCAATGTCAAGACAATCTGTCGTCTTTCTTTATTTATATTTTATTCGCTCATGTCTAAAAGAAGTAACCTAGATTGCTCATATTCCGCTTTAAAAAATCTCAGCAAAAAAAATCAGCATCCAAAGTCCAAAATACAAAAAAATCAAAATTCCAGTAACTCCTCTTTGAAATTGAAATCTACACCTGATCGGTATCAAAAGGAGTCTACCAGGTGCCGCTTTGTCCGATCAGACGACTTCCTCCACCTGCCATGTTCAGTCGCAACCTGCCCGCGAGCATGTGCACGAGCCAGTGCCGGAAGTCTTCTGGTCAGAATTCCTGGAAGAAACAATTTTCTAGAGGGCGTGAAATCTGGTATAAATATGCTTCGGTATTTCCGGTTTTCATAATCAAACAAAAATCAGCAAAAATCAACAAAACAATCAACAAAAACCCGAAAAGCAAGATGACCTTTGAAAACAACTTTTCCTCCATCTTCGAAAACGCTCTTGACGTGACTCCATATTTCTTCTTCCAGAACGTTCCGCTCCCAGAACTTGGCGAATTCGATCTTTGCTCATCTCTCCCCCTCTTTCAAGAAAACTACATGGCCCCACAAGAAGACGCCATTGACACCCTTATCCGTCAACTTCGCGAGCTTCGAGTCCGCCTTGGCTTTACCCAGACAGAACTTTCCGACAGCATCACCGCTCTTTGCGGCAGAAAAATTTCGCAAACAACGATTTGCCGATTCGAGGGACGAATGCTGACCGCGCGCAATATGCGAAAACTTGCGCCGACTTTTGAAGAGTGGATTCGACTGGCAAAAATGAGCCGGAACGAGTTCGTTGGGCGGCGCAAAATTGCAAACGAAGCCCTAGACAACGATGTGGGTCTTCTGGCTCGAGCTCGGCGGGATCTTCTTCCTCTCCTTACTGACTCCTTCAAACATTTTTTCATCAATATTACAGAAATAAAATAAAATCCCGAATATTCTTCAAAAATAATGGCTGAAAAATAGAAAGGATCATTTGAGTACCTACCACAGGAATTCGTTTGAAAGGCCAGGTCAGCAATAAAAGCAATGAAGTGCTGTCCATCGCTTCAAAGTTCATGACGAAGAGCAGATAAAATTGCGGTTTACGAAAAGACCGGCACATTGGTTTTAACAAGTTCTATAAAAAATATTTTCGTTTCAAAGAGCTTGTTAAATTTATGTGTCATCTTGTTTACGAAGCAAGCCGGTCATAAGTTTTAACAAGTTCTAATAAACGTAAACATTATTTTAAGAGCTTGTTAAAAGAAAAATGCGGCTTGTTTTCGTGATACCATCTGGCCTATATCATGAACTTTGCCATGAAACAGGCCACGATCTAGTTTTTACAAGTTAAATGAAAAAACATAAATCGTTGCTTCGGCTTGACTTTTCATGTCAAATAAGACCGTAGTTTATCATCACGAAATACTACGGTTACTATGCGGCCTCGATTTTTGGGACCATTATATTTTTATTCTTGTAGTTGTATCTTCCGTAATTAGAAATCTTTTGAATGGATTCTTTCAAAAACAATTGCTTCCCAATTCTTTTAAAGGAACCTTCCCTTACTTATTGCATTATCGATGACTTGGGCAGCCACCAATAAATTTGACGATAATCATTATTAACCATTTGGAAGGTGGTTAATTTTTGATAGAAAAATGCGTATAAAAAGGAAGGATCCCAGAAGTATGCACAATTAAGACCAACAATGAACGTTTTCTTTATTTTTCTTCAAGGTAAAATTAAGGATCAGATTTGTCAACCTAAATTCATCTCGTAGGCGCTTTTGCTTTCGACCTGAGCTGCCTCGATCCTGCTAACTGGCGTCATATGAAACGAGCTGAAAAGCACCCGTTCTTCAACCACGAAGGAGCTTCCGAATCGAAAGTCCAAGATGATTTTAACCCTCTTTTGTCTAAGCGTCGCTTTTTCGGCTAATAAAGCTTTTTTTCTGAAACTTTTATTCTTCCCTGGATTTTTCAGGGATTTTGATGATTGATTGTGGGTTAATAACCGTAGTAAGTCTAGTTGAAATTCCTTTCCTGTCAATTTGAGTGAGATTGAAGACGAAGCAACATACCCGATCAGCATTTTTTTAAAACGATAAAAGGTGCCCTGATGGTGTGGTTCTTTGACTTCGACTTGAAAATAGGTTTTACGATCCGCAGCGCCAAACGAAGGCAGAGCCAACGCCGGCTCGTATAATTTTCAGGACCCTTTTATAATCACGCGCTCTCGAAGCAGAGCTCAGTTCGGTTTCAATCAAACTCTAAACAACCTCTTCATCATGCCACGACGAGAGATTTGCGTTACCTCCCCGGAGGTTGCCATGCATGGCGAGTAAGTATCAGAGATTAGGGTTAGGGTTCGGGTTAGATTAAGAAATAGGTTGACGGTTAAACTTTAAGATAAAGACTTTAAATTAACTTATTTCTTGGAATCAGGTTGCCGCTTCTTCGAATAAACTTTTCTAGGATCAACATCCACGCCCGAGTGGCAGTTGTAACCAAGGCCAAGCTCGACGATATTAGAATCGGCGGTGAGTGCCTCTGCGGACCTGCTCCACAACCCAAGCCTGAGTACGACGTCCTCGTCCTCATCGACGGTTCCGACTCCTACAACAACAAGGTCTCCATCAACGGTGAGATCGATGCCGGAGATGCGTTTGAAGCCACCCAGGAGATCATCGACTCCGACCTCATCCCCGGCCTCCAGCAGAAGCTTGGTGACCGAGCAACCTTCCGACTCCTCCAATTCTCCGGAATCAAGCAGCTCGAGGGTGCCTACAAGCCAGGCAGCGGCGGCGCTGCAGGTACTTCCGGACTTCTCCACTACAAAGAAGAAGTTGCCAAGACTTCTCTCGACCGCGCTACCCGACAAGTAAGTTAATTTTTTACGACCGTTTTCTTCGTATATCCGCTGGGTTTGAACATAAAAAATAGTGCTGTGCAAATTCCGCGGCGCAGCCAATAAAATAGGCCCTGAAAGAATTTTTACAAATTTTTATCGATTTTTAAAATTTTTAATAATAAAATTGACGGTTTTTAACAGCTCAAATAAAACCAAAATCAAAGCAATTTTAACGATCATTTTCAGTCCTACTCCGAAGGTCTTGACGGAAACGGCCAGCTCTTCCTTGTTCTCCAGGATCTTAACTTGGAATACCAAAAGACCAGCAGAAACCAAATCCTTGTCATCGTCTCCGATGAAGAGTGGGATCTTAAGAAGCTCCAGACTCCATCTGGCCGAGTTGCTGACCGAGACGAGGTAAGAAAAATTAGAAAAATTATCAAATAGCATTTTTTCTATTCAGATCGCCACCGAGACCGCCTCCAAATTCGCTACCTACCCCGTCATTGTCCGACCCAACGAGCTTGCCGATCTCGATGACGACTTCATCGCTAACACTCTCGCTTCTCGACAAAGCAACTACAAGAAGGTCTTCACCAAGAGCTTTGACAAGCAGCTCAAGAAGGCTTTCAAAGAAATCATCGCTGACCTCGAGTAAAATCTCAGCTCTTTATTTTTGTAAAAATCTCTCCGTTCGACAATCAACTTTTTTTACTGGCAACAACAACTATGAAGGATTTAATGAAAAAAATAAATCAAAAACACACGATCTTGTTATTCTCTTATTTAAAATGAGTTATATTATTTGTCAAAAAATAGAGGTCTATATTGCGCACCGAAAAATAAAAATTTCGAAGAAAATCAAGAATCAGACAAAAGTAAACGTAAACACTAGCCATTGTCTGCATAAAATTCTCAATCTTTTATATGAATTATCATTTTTACTCCTGTTTCGCACCAGATCTTCTCGATGATTGATTTTTTTATGTAACATTGACGAAATATGTTCTGTGCGTCGAGTGCGGTTTCCGCTTCAATCAAAGCTGGAGCGGAAGATGGAAACCTCCGATAATGGAGGATTTTGTATATATAATCACCCGTAAGAGTTCGCATATAAACATCTACCTATCTATGAAAGATCATTGTAAAATGAACATCTCAACTCTCTTCCTTCTCTTCGACTTCGCTGCTGCCGATCTTCTCGGACAAAATCGCCTCGCAAACAATCGACTCTACCATCTTTACGGAAGCAATCAAGTCAATGAGATAAAAAATCTGGAAGCCCAGATCATCAAATTCGCAATGCGAAAGCGACGCTAGAATCAAATGCATCTTAGCCAGTTTTTTGTGCCCTTTTATCATTTTAAAAATTAACTGGAATAATTCTTGTTTCGTGTTCAATAAATTTTATATGTGCTTTCGAAGTAAAGATTTTATTGCTTTTGAAATTTTATTCAAGTAGCAAGAATGCGATGAATGCGACAATCATGGAAATTTCATTCTCAAAACCAGTATTTGGCGAATCATGCGGCTCAGCGTCTGGATGCATTTGTATCGTTGTGAAAATTACTCCTCTGTCGAAAGTTCGATTGAAGTTTTTTACTTCGAGCGCTTTTATAGTGGTCAAGATTTGACACGAGCTTAACTAAATATCGACACATGGTGCCTATCGATGTCAATAAAAGTTCAATAGATGGGCGTTTTTGATTATTTTCGGATAAAAATGAATATTGAATAAATAAAGACCGGCTCCTTTATCTCCAGTTATCGGGATATGCTCGGCACGGACGTCAATAGTTTCTTCTTCTCCAAAAGCATCAAGCTCGCCAGTCTTGATTGAAACTACATTTGTCCCTCCAACAAGAATTATATCATCTTCAAACAAGGTTAAAAATCGATCAAGTACATCCAAAACCTACCTTCACCGACTTCGCTCGATTTCGTCTTGAGCAGTTTCTGAAACATGAAGCTTCCATGAAACGCCCTTGGTACCTTCATTGTTCGAAAGTGAGTCCATTCCGATGTTCCATGTTTTAGTCGCAAGACTTTGTCGGATTTCACCAGCTCTTTTTCTTCGCTCAAAACTAGCCCTCCAGAGAGATAAATGATGTCAACAATGACAATCGAGCTGGCGCAGCAAATCGGTTCTTTTTTATAATTTCAAACAGTCATTTTTTACTCTCAAAAAAGCAATGAATGAAACATTCCTGGGAGCGAGGGCCCGAACTCCCATTTGTATTCTTCATTTTTGAGACTCATGATTTCAACCGAGCTCAACAAACTCTTCGATTTTCCGGGCCAAATACAACCCGGGCACGATTGCTCCCCACCAATGACGTAAAAATACTCTTGAAGAAAAGAAACTCCATTTTCGACATCTTCTTCCAGGATTTTCACGACGCCAGAGGATGCAGATCTCCGGGCAACATTCATCTGTTCGCTGTGAAACTCCCATCTGTCTTTAGGCGCGTTATTAATTTGCTCTTGAGACGGTCCTGGTGGGATGAACTGGTAGTGCCAGCCTTTTTTGTCGACATCTCTGTCGATGTAGATCTCGCATGTCGCGGTTTCGCGGATGTCAAAATTATCGAAAAAGATTCTATGCTTCGGATTCCCTTTCCACCCGCCATAAGGGCCAGTAGCGGTCATTGCAAATTCCAGCCCCGCACTCCACTAAAAATCTATCAGGAAAAAATCTAAGCCATGTTTTACCCCGTCGCCTTCCTCGCCCGGTCCGGCGTGAGGACTTCTTCTCGCCCACAACTTCTTCGCAATAATATTTGCGTCAAGACCAGAGTATTCTTCTGGCAATGAGTCGAGAAAGGCCATTGAAGTACTCAGCACTTTGAAATCGTAAGGAAGGGTATTGTTGATTAGCCGATGGGTTCCATTTTGAAATTCTTTGAGTTTGTGGATGCCGAGTTCGACGTTTTCATCACTTTTCCAGATTTTCAAATGATCGAAAAAAATTTATTTTGAGTCGAAAAACAAATCTTTTCCTGATTTCATTCCCATTCGTCGCTCCTCCACAAGTCCAAACTTTCCCATTAAAAAACTCCGAAACAGCCCCTGTTCTTGGAATATTTAGATACGCCATCTTTATCCAGCTCTTTTCCCATTTGTATCCCTTCAAAACATTTCCAGCGTAGTTCCACTGCATTTTCATAGTCGTGTTTGTGATGGTAAAGTTCTGGCCGCCAATAATCCAGGGATTGTTGCCCTCCATCGTGTAAGACATTCCAGTTGTTCCAGTAGAATAGACCTTGTCAAAATTGCTATTTTCGACGTGCTCCTCTAGAATGAACTCGGGGCGCGGGGGTAGGCGATCGCAGTGGAAGTGCTGTAAGTTCAGCTTTCGAACGCAATCGATTCCCAAGTCCATGCATTCGCGCAGGTTTTCTTTGAGCTGGATATCTGGTGGCTCTCCTTTGGTTTTCGGGAAATTATGACCCCCTTCAACATCTCTTGAGAGTTTTATCATTTTCTAATTCGAGGTATCTTTAAAACTCTTCAAAAATATTGAAACTCAAATAAACACGGCTCCGCCTTTGAATACTTCAATTCTTCCTCTTGCGCATCCTCTGAGGTTTTTCCCATTTCGTCGACCATAAAATTCCATATCTTTCCTCTAACTGAACAAATCAATAAAATTAAGCGCATTTTTTCTTCGAAGATTCAAGGCTAGAAACCGTTTGGTTGAAAAAGAGTAGAGTCGATCGATGAAATTCT
Source organism: Oikopleura dioica (assembly GCF_907165135.1). NCBI lineage: Eukaryota > Metazoa > Chordata > Appendicularia > Copelata > Oikopleuridae > Oikopleura > Oikopleura dioica. The sequence goes on along the minus strand of NC_137293.1, from coordinate 1,001,215 downwards.
GAATAATTGAGCAAAGAAAAAGAAAGAATAATTTGAAAGATTGAGCCTTAGAATTCTTTATTTTTCATGAGAGAACCAAGATCTGACAGAAATGTAAAAGTTGCAGAATTCTCCGAAGGCGGGAAGATCGTGCCAAGGACGCAGATTTCCGAGCTTCGAAAGAATGATTCCTTCATGATTTTCGTCAGGGCGCAAAAACTTTGCTTTGGTCTTTTTTGAGTTGGAGATTTCAGAAATTGGAGCCAGGATAAAAGGTCTTGATGAGTGTCTTTTGTCGTTTTTCTTCTAGAAATAAATTTTTCTTTCAATGAAAACTGCTCGTTCTACCTGTTGCTAGAAATAACCTTTCCATTGTAATGCTTGAGTTCCGAAGCAGTCATCACCACAAAAGTCATCGTTGCTTCTTTTGCTTGCATGCCGATTATTTGTGTTAGCTTCACTCTGAAAAGAGTATGGACTTCTTCTTTCGTCACGAAATTTTCTTCCATGAATTCTTTTTGATTTTCCACCGCTCTATTCAGCAAACGAGAGGCTTCACTTTCGTTGAATACATTTTCATCAATGCTATCAAAGAATTCAATCCGTCTAAATTTATCGTGAAAGTCGAAAAAGAAAATCTCAATTCAACCTGTAGGTATGTGATGGAAGACCCTTGGAAGGCCATGAAGCTGGATGCCTCGCTAAGTTTTGAATCTGCTCATCATAAATTTGCACTGCTGAAAAGTTGACTTTCGTTTTTTGCCCTTGGAGACGCTTTTGATTGACGACATCGAAAATCTGGCCAAACAGAACTTTGAGTATTCCAGGATTATCCTCTGTTCCAAGAAGCGTATATCTTTTCCCTGATTCTGACGGGCCTGTCAGAATAAGGGTCGAACTAAGAAGAGTGTCTTTCACAGAAACACTGGTCTTTCTACCTTTCGTGTTGCCAGAGAGCATCAATCATTGGCTGAGCAACCTCATAGAAAATTATTCCTTGGTCGCAAAAAGTCGGGTTTGGGACGAATAGTGGGGCGAGGTATCCGTTCTCGAGCTTGATGTAGTCTCCATCTGATCGAAAACTAAAAGTTTTTATGATTTTGGGCTTTCTTTTTTTGCATTTTTTTAAAAGTGCTGATAACGATACAGTTTTTTATGGAATTTTTGGACATCAAATTTTTGGGCATTTTTGCAATTTTAAGCGGTTTTCTTGGGACACTTTTCAAAAGTGACTGTATCAAATTTTTGGACATTTTCTGCGCTTAGATTTTAAATTTTCTGTTTTTTGCCAAATATGACGTTTTTTCTTATGAAAAATCATACTTTTTCTTTGAGAAAGATAAGATTGAAGGTTGATCTCGTACCCCTAGAACATTTTTTGTCTAAAGAAGAAGGATGAAACAGAGGATGATGGAGATTTTTCTCAAAAAAAAATTTTTTAAGCGTTTTGGATGGGACATTTTTTTTGGCAGCGTGTATCAAATTTTTGGACATTTTTGCGAAAATCTTGGGACAAAAAATGTCCAAAAATTTCATAATTAACTGTAATTCTTCAACATACATTTCGTCGGGGAAAAATTCATGATTTTTGAATTTTATGCGATCCTCTTCGATTTCAGCCTTTTTGTTTTTGACCACTTTGATAACTTCGTTGGTTATCTCCTTCTGTGGCCGAATTCTCAGCTTGACGGAAATATTTCTCTCCCTCATCTTTCAACTTCCATAAATCTGAGCTGCTCGCGGTAAATATCACTTTTGATAAAACCCGAACTTTATTGAGCAAGCTGTCAGATCGGTTCCCTCAGTCAACAAGGCACAAGCTGCTAGAACCAACAATCTTTTCAGAGTCCTTCTTACGAGGTGTTAAACTCGAATCAAGAAAAGTAGTGAAAGAGATGAAAGAGGACAAAAAACTTCAATTTATTTTTTATTTCAGCAGATTTTTATTCATAACTTTTGAATCATAAGACGTTTTTAGACACGTTATGATTATGTCGTTATTCGTGAGAACCTTTGAAATAGACTTATCGTCAATGGTAACCGGCAACAGCAATAAACATAAGAGCTACCTTATTTTATCATCCACTAACCGCGGCGCCAATTGAACATCTGACTCTCATAAATTGGCGGCTCTTGGGATGTTGTGAGTCACAAGAGTCGGAACCGTCAATCATTTTCCCAGGTCCGGTTGTTTGGTGTTCTAGAAATAAGCCGAAATCAATGGTCGCTTTGGATTTTGATTTTATTTTTTCTGTTTGAGTTGACGTTGGTTTTTGTATCGTTTTTTTAACGAAAAATTCCGGTCAAATTAAAAATTTTTAAAAAAGTGAATTGTTTATCAATTTTCTTATCAATATTCTTTCCAAAACAGCTCTTTTTGGAGTTGGTTCTATCCTGAGAAGGTTATTGCGATATATTTTTGACGGGTTGTCAGCATATTAAATCATCGTCGGTGAGCGCTAACATAATAAATTTTTAACGCCATGAGCGGCAGAAAATTATAGTAGACGCCAAAGTATTATTGTTCGTGGTTCACCGCAAAGACGCGCTTTTTTTAAGGTTACTGTATTTATTTCTCCAACTTACTACTTTGAAGACCCAGATCATTATATATATTTGGAATCAGTAGAAAATATCTAGAAACGTGACCATAACCGATTCTCAAAAATCACTTCTGTTTACGATTCTAGAGCCGGAAATGTGAAAATCATGAACAAACGGTACCCAAGGAACCCTTAGACAATGGCATATCAAATTGAGTCTTGTGTCATTTTAGAGTTGCCAGTGATAAAATAAAGGCTAGATATGCTCTCTTTCGATGCTAAAGCGAGTGAGTGCTGTTTTTTTGTGATGACGCAACTTCCGATTTTCAAATTTTATCAATTTCTGCCTCTAGAATCACCTATGAAAAGCTTATCTAGCCTTTATTTTATCACGGGCTTTTCTAAAATCATTTTAGTAAAATGACACAAGACTCAATTTGATATGCCATTGTCTAGGGGTTCTTTGGGTACCGTTCGTTAATGATTTTTACATGTTCGGCTCTAGAATCGTAAACGGAAGTGATTTTTGAGAATCGGTTATGGTCAAGTTTCTAGATATTATCTACTGATTCCAAATATATATAATGATCTGGGTCTTCAAAGTAGTAAGTGAGAGAAATAAATACAGTAACCTTAAAAAAAGCGCGTCAAAGCAATTTAAAATCTGATTTTATCTTAGGCTAGCCGCTAGATCTATTTTCGGTAGAATCGTCAGATGGTGTCTAGAACCGACAAAAATTTCGCGTGGACGGTTACTCGGCTGCTGATTGGCCGGTTTGCCGGAATCAAAGATTCTGATTGGTTGAAAATTTTAACGTAAAATTTGTCGAAATTTTTTTATCGGTAACAGACACCTCCCCGTATCTTTGGTTGAACTGGCAGCCCTAGAAGATACAATGTAAACCGAAAAAAGTTTTCTGAAAAAATGACAAAAAAAAATATTTTTTTTTGCTCATGTTAAAATTTGAAATTCGAACCAATGGGGCCCCCATTATGGGGGTCAGAAAAATTTTTAATTTGCTTAAATGATATCAATTGAAAATCCCGATCGATGAACCCGTTCGTCCAGAAGTAGCATACCAAACATTAAATCTCAGAAGAGGCAATAAAGATAATCGTTAAAACGATTTTGGCCTTAATTTACAACACTCGTTGGTCAGTCGTGGAAATCAATTTTGCTAAAATGAAGCTTTTTTATCTTTTTACGGCAACTCTTGCAGAGAGACAACGGGGCAATATTACGGCTCTAGAACGATCTTCTGGTTCCTGCGCGGCAGTCGATAATCCTAAGTGTTGTGGAAGTCAATTCGAAAGCAACGGGGGATCTTGCTCCAATGGGTGCTATTGCGATGCCGTTTGCTGCTCGTATGGCGACTGCTGTGATGACTACGATACCACCGGCATTTGCAATATCTTAATAGGAACCGGAGCGCGATTTCATTCTCATTTTTCCAAGAAAAAAAATTGCCACTCTGTCGATAAGGCTCTTGTGGCTTCCAAAACGGCGACCCAAATGCACCTGGCCCAGGAGGAGCATCCAACACGACAACAACGACGACGACAACAACGACAACAACTTCAACGACAACGACCACAACAACAACTTCAACAACCACAATCGTTCAACTGGAAGAGAAATACGACGAGCTCGAATTCGTTCTTGACGACGCTGTTTCCGATCATCCCAACGATGGCCTGAAGAATTTCTACAAGATAAAGCAGCGATTCGGCTGGTTTAATGACTACGTTGATAGTCCCTGCGTGAACCCGGCCGGTGCTGGCCCAGGAAAGGCTTTTTGATAGAAATCTTTTTTATAAATCTCGAACTTTAATCGATAAGCTTTCAAACAAGGAGTTGCACCAGACTACATCGATCCTACCATCGCCATCACTGATCCTTGCCTCGCCGCCGAAACCTTCTACAACTCCCTCCTCGGCTTCTATGATGACTTCGTCTGCTTGGATCGAGTTCCACCAAAGATCGCCGCCAAAGTCCCCGCTCAACTGGCGCACGCGAAGAATCTCTTCAACCGAATCTTGAGAAAGACCCCATCCTGCTCACCAATTGTCTAGAAAAAATAATCAACAATCGAAATTCGATCGTAGTTTTCTTAGGGCATTTGATTAGTGATTCACTGAAATTCTTATTATTTATCTCAAATAAAGGAATTATGTATCTAGATACAAAATGATTAGTGTTTTTCAAAGTTGAATGATTTAATCTTCAGTGATATTTGTTGTTCTTTTGATATTTTTTAAAAAAGAAATGGCCCAGATTTCGTTGAACCAACCATCGACATCGCTGACCCCTGCTTCGCCGCTCAAACCTTTTACGACAGCCTTTTGGGCTTTTATGACGATTTCGTCTGCCTCGACCGCATCGATAAGCTATCTCCTACGCGGCTTGGTAAAAGAATCCCACAGAAGCTCGCTAAAGCCAAAAAGCTGATGAACAAAATCTTGAGAAAGACTTCTTGTAGTCCAATGGCCTAATTTGTAACTGAGCTTAAGTAATTGATCATGCTCTTCTCAAGAAATCAGAAACAATAAATTGTTTTTGTCTGACAGATTTTATTTTCATCAAGCAGTGATTTCTTTTTTAAAAAAGGCACAATTCTATTGTTCATTTTTCATTCTGATAAGTTTTCGTCCCAAAATAATTGGAAACGCAATCATTGCCACCTGCGTCGCAATAAAGAAGTAAAAGATCCCTCTGAATCCATCTTCTCCATACTCTTTCGGGATTTCCGGCAGACCAAGCATCGCCAAACTAAAAATCATGAACTATTTTTTCAAAAGTTGTTACCTTGTGATTCCAAGAGCGCATCTTTGCGCGCCTAGAAGGCTGCCGAAAAATTTCATCGGAAACATGAATTTGACAAAAACGGCGACGAGTGAGTACGCCCAGGCTCTGTAAATGTTGTAAATAAAAACAGTTGGTAGCAACAAATCTTCATCGAATGACAACTTGAAAAAACAAATTTCAGATTAAAATTTGAGTAAAATTTTTACCTGTAGGATTCCGAAAATAACGCCAACAATCAAATTCAATATGACAAAAATGAAGACTCCAAGAATCTTTCCAAAAGCAGCCGTTTTCTTGTTGAACACTTTTGTCAGTCCATCAGAGCACAAACCAACCGTGATCGCGAAAATCGAAGCCGTCCAAGCAAAGTTGCCAAAACTATTCACATGAGTTTGATAATCATCTCCAGCTACGAGTCTTGTGTACGCATTCCAAGTGAAAGTGCAGAAGAGAACGTTGAGATTGGCAAAGACGATCCAAACCACCATGATCAGGTAATTGACGTCTTTGAAATATTTCAAACTCGATTCTTTTTCTTTCGCTGTGTTGTCGCTTTTGTCTTCCATTTTCTTTCCATCATTTTTTTCCGGCTCAATCGGTGTTTTTCGGAATCGTTTTCCTAGTAATTATTGCGAATCTAGTTTCTTATCATGCAGAACGCGACGGGTAAAAATAACCCAGTTGCGGATAATGAATGGTTAGAACTTCTGTCCCATGCGGTTTACCTCTGCGCTCGGGGATTATTTCTAGTGCCCGCGCGCATTGACCCACGTGCGGGCAGTTTTTTTAGATGTTGTAAAAAAATGCTCTCGCCTGCCAATCCTTGTACTTTAAGAAAAAAATTTTTGAAATAAATCAAACTGAATCGTTAAGGAAAAAACATGAAGCTTTTCAATTTTTTCGCCTTTGCTAGTTGTATTCCGCTGAACAACGTTCCAGCAGGAGAAATTGAAGTAAGATATCTTTTAAGGACCCCCGACAGCTGACGGGGAGGGGGTTCTGAAAAATGTTATCATGGTAAATTTTCAAGAGAATCGCGCAAATGGCTCTTGATAAAGGCCAAGTTCTCGACAAAATAACACGGCGAGGAAATCAACTTTCACTCGAGTTCTCGGAGGGAGATTGCAAGGACGGCTCTACGGATTATGAGACAACTGAGCCACCGATGATCGACCCAGTCATTTATCATAAATCCGATGATTTAATGACGTACGATGAGGCAATAGAATATTGCAATGAGCAGGACATGGAATTGGCTTTCCAACCAAACCATAAAAATCCTTATGGCGAAGAACTGGTTAGTTTTTTTTTACTTATTTCAGATTTTAAGTATGTCTTATTTAGTTAGTATCGAGTATTACCAGCGATTTGGTAGATCCGGATATTACTCACTATTCTTGGTTCTATTACCCGAATTCTACTTGTTCGGCTCTTAGATACAATCAAATTAGAGGCATTATGGGCAGCTCACACAATTTGGATAATGACCATCATGCAGCTTTGTTTCCAGACGGATGCGAAACCAAACTCCAAGCAATCTGTATGTCGGGAGAATATCAAACAACGACTTACGAAATGCCTACTTCTACTCGATGGTAGCTTAGTTCAAAAGGTCAACAAAAATTTTCACCTTTGTCTCCTTTAATCTTTCCCTCCCGAATTGTCGATATAGGTCTACTCGACAAGTATTCCCCAAATAAAATTCAATATCATGTCTTCGAGAGACGATATTTCTGAAACAAAAATAAACTTTACCACAATTTTCTTACTGTTATTTGGAAAAATGATCAAAGGAGCATAAAATGAAATCATCACTTACCAAAAAAGCTTTCGTTGAAAACATTCATATCAAGTTCAAATCGTTTTTCGGGGAATAAAAACAGGGTTCTGATCCAAACAGGAATCGTCAACAGAATATTTGCGCCGATGATCCATTTGTATGGAACTCCGGAATCGAAGATAATTGACAAAACTCTTTTCTTGGGCTCAAAAAAGCTCCTCGTTTCCGAAGGCTTTCTTGCTCTCAGCTTATTTTCTCAGCCATTCCTGAAGTACGAGCTCGCAATCTGGAACAAGCACTGTCCAAGAACTAAAACAATCGCTGCAAATTTCGGGAAAAGAGTTGACATCGTTGCATTTGTCAAGACAAAAGCATATCCTCCCGCCGACTGAAGGAAAATCCCCGGAAACATGAGCCAGTTTGCATCAGGCGTGAACATCAAGCAAAGGAGCCCAACAGTTACCGTGATAGTTATCAAGCTCCTGCTCAGAAAAAGCCCTTTCTTGTCGACGATAAGGCCGAAGACAAGAGTCATTACATTCATAGAAAAGCCGCCGATGGTCCCGGCAGTGCTGAAAATGACATCTCGTTGATTGCAGTTGACGATGGAGTTGGTTATTTCAGTCTCGTTTGAGTTCAAATCGCAGAGATCTTCGTAAACATGGAGTTGTTTTAGGACTTCGACCATATTTGGCCACCCTGAAAGGAAAAATTAAGGGGGACAGGTCTGTTTAGGATATTTAAAGAAAGATAGACGTACCCATAATTGTCCCGAAGAAAATCAACCCTTCGAGGGGAAACGTCACCAACAATAGAAAATTACTCCAGGCCATTGTTTTCTTTTCTTTCTCTTTTTGATCTTCCGAGTTTATTGGGTTCAACTTGATACGCTCCGAGTCTGATGATGAGCTCATTTTTACTACGTTTTTTCTCTCTTTCTCTTTTTCAAAAATCGAGCGAACTGATACAGTTGGACGCTGACTGTATCTGATTGGCTGTGCAAAATTGAACTCATTCCTTTTTTCTTCTCGAAAAATTTTTAATGTCAATAGGCTCTTTTAGTAATTGAAGAGTAAACTTAGAAATGGGCGGACTATTACTTTAATCTGCGCTAAGAACTTCTGGATTTTATTACGTCAACTCCGTATCATATCCTCCTTCAAAGAGTTCGTAACCGCCTCAATCCAAGTCAGCACTTTCATCTTCATAGAAATCTCTGCCTTTTCCTTGAAAAATCTGCAATTGCTAATACCTAAAAAGAGTAAAAGATCATCTTCATGAAAAAAACAATATCGAATCAGCATCAATAGATTTATTGTTTGTAAAAAGACTCATATTTAGGGAAAGATATGAAACAGCAAAAAAGGGAATAATTTCGTCGATGATTTCTCATGTCATTCTTTTGGTATCTTTTCGTCGAGCGTCTTAATCAAGATTCGACCAGTCGATTTCTGGTTTGTTAAGAAGGGTGAGTCCGGTAAGCCAGTGGTCGCAAGCACCAAAGGCATACTTCCAGCCGAGAGCAGTAGCAGCAGCGGGAGCGGCGATCAAAACAGCCAAAACTTAGAAAAATAATAAGATTAAATTTGAAAATTTCATCTCACCAATTGTCATGAAAATGAAGGTGAAAAGTCCGACAAGTCTGTCACCAGAGCCGAATTTCGAGCAGAGGATATTTCCAAGGAAAGCGAAGCAAAGATGAATCAGTGCTAAGGCTCCGAAAAGGGTGACAGTAAGCGAGAGAGCATTGAAAGCTTTGAAGATTTTGTTGAATTTTTCAATCTCATCAAGTTCGTTCGGTTTGATTTCTGAGTAATTAAAGTTAAATTTTTGGTTGGTTATTTCTTTCTTTACCTGTGTAATACCAGGCAAGGTAGAGCGCACCAGCAACGAGTGAGCAAATACCAGGCAAGTTTGAGCCCCAAACGTGGTTGCTTTCTTTTCTTCGCAAAAATGCACCGACGAGAGGGAAGAACTAAAAAGAAATTAGTTATTTTTGAGAGCCGTGGTCGATAGCTCGAATCAACAACTTGGAGTCAGAACAGAAGTTTTTCACAATTTCTAGTACTTACGGGAACAATGAGCATGATGTACGCTGCAATCAGCATTCCATGCAATGCAGTTGCTTGATTGACTTCGACTGTGTCGCCACAATGTTCGGGAAAGACATTGTTAGATGGGACAACGTCGTTTGCTAAAAATTCATTATTTATTCCCAAATTTTTGTTGTGAATGCTAATTCATTAAAAATCCTTTCTACTTACAGCTGATGATTGAATTAGGATCGAGCTTCATTTTTTATTCTTTCTTTTTGCGCTTCTCGTCGTGCTCTCAAAAATTCGAAATGTTTTTGAATGGCGCTGCCTTCCGGGCCGAGCTTTTTAATGCTGATTCGAAATTGATATTTGTTGAGGAATATAAATGCCTCACTGCTGGCAACGGCAATATGACCGAGTGGAAATTAAATAAAAACGCGGCTGCTTTGATGACTGCGTCATGCGTTCTCATCATTTGCGAATGTTACCCTTGCAATTTTCCGTGAGGAAGATTATGAATCCTGAAGAACGTCAAGATCGTGAGTCAGAATCGTATAAAATCATTAGGAAATGATGACTGTAAAAAGGGTATGATGAGAATTTCTCATCCATGATTTCTTGTGTCAATTTGAGGAGAATTAATAAAACAATGAAAAAAATAAATTTTCCGAAAGAAAGGGTCAAAGTGCATAAAGTTTTATTTTTACCTAATTTTGATCACGTGACATTTTTATACGAATTCTGACCTATTCAGTCGAAGCCCTCCATTTTCATCTTTCAGATTATTTTCACCGTATATTATACATTCCTTCATTTCTTTAATTTAAAATTTTCCCTTCCATATTCGGAACAGTAGCAAAATATTCAATATAACAAAAGATCACATCCGTCTTATCATCGTTTTCCTAACCTGTCGTGTATTTTTATGTTTGCTTTGGTTTCACTGCGATCTGCTTTACTCATATTGACGCTCACTTTAAAATTTACAATCATTTTTCCAGTGCATTTTTCTATGGCAACAATCATAAATTTATTGCTCTCAGTAAAACTCTTTCCTAGCAATAGGAAGAGGACTCTTTATTTTTTCAAGTCATGACTTTGTGATCAGGCAAATACTCGCAGGTCAAGTTTCGGATGAGTTGGTCGATAACCGAGCTTTCCAGGAGAAGGTGCTGACTGTATTCGCCCTGTGATGATGCTGGAATGTCGGCGGTGCTGTTCATAAGCTCGGTCATGTAGCTTTTGTTCAGGCCCATTTCGCACTTTTTCTCGGTCAAAAAGTGTTTTAAAACTTGTTTTTTTTGCCAAAATGACGGTAAATGACCGATCCCTTGAGATAGATCGTATCGTGCTCAGCATAAGGTATTTGCTCACCAACATCTTCGAATTCCCGATAGTTGAAAACAACGATCATCACGACGATTAATCTTCAAGAAAACGCATTATTTCCCTCTTTTCGTCGATAAAACTTACACAAGTACAGCAATATTGATTCCAAAAGTCCACCAAAACTCGATAATCTTATTGAGTTCTCGTTCTTTTTCTTTCTTCAGCTCGACGGTCATCCCCTCTTCTGTAAAAAGAGCAGGGTGGATGGTGTCTTTGTAATCGTCCAAGAGATCCTCGGTGATGGTCATATTCATCGTGCGATGTCGTCTTCATTGGATTTTTCAAAAAAATCCTTTCGATTTTTGTTTTTTTTTTGCGGGTTTCGCAACTTAATTTTCGGGCCGAAAAGCCGAAAAAGTTCTTTCATGAACAATTTTCGACAAAATAATGACATATAAAATCCCTTCCTCTGGTTATTTGTCGACATTTTTATTAGTTCGCTCACTTTTAAACTGATTTCAAATGCCAATGTTTTTCCTAAAGCTGTTTTTCTTCTAGAAAAAATGAACTTTCTGCAGACTGAAATCAACGAAGACAAAATTGAAGAGAAAACCATTTTTTAAATATTTACTTTTATTTAAATAGTTACAGAGAAGTGAGTTTACAAAGATTTTGCAGAAAACCAAATCATCGAAAAATCCTTTTTCAATTTTGCTATTTTAGAAATCAACGAAGAATCCTCTCATTGCATTTCCGCGCATTCTGAATGAATTTCTTCTCTTGCTCATGAATTTTCTCGAGACTCTTTCGGCCAAAGCCATGTCTCTTTGCGAATTTCGATGCTCCATCCAGCTGATTCTTGAGCCGCTAGGGGCTGCCGAGGCGATTTGAAGGAGAACGAAAAGGATGATTGAAAAGTTCATTTTTTAAATATTTTTTGTTTTACTTTAAGCTTTTACTTTTAATTTGCGTGGGAACAGCGAAGAAGGGCGAACTTTATAGTTCGGGGATGAAGTCGCGTGATGGAAACCGAAGGCGGGCTATCAATGATTTCAGATCAGATTTGCTGGGCGCGAGTTCCGACGACCGTTGCGTCACAAGAAATGAAATGACTGGCACATTGACTAACTCGCATTAGATGATAAAAGTATCTTATTAAATGGGGGAGAAATGCGGGAAAAAGGGTCTAACTTGATGCAATTGTTGCCTTGTGCATTCTTGGGCCAGAAAGCTTAACATATGAAGGAAAACGATCTTTTTAATTTGAATCCACTAAGTAAGAACATTAAAAGGCGACACATTCACCAAGTCAAGGATGACTGAATGAGCATTGTCAGCTCCATCATTTGCAGACAATATTTTTTGATAATTCTCTAGATTTATCTGAACTTTATGTAAAAACACCATAACTATGACAGTCTTGGGCTCAGATATACATTTTCATTACTGACAGTGATCGAGGTATTTGTATTAATTTAAATCCTAAGATCAGATTGAGTAAAAAAAAACGCAGCCTTAGCTACCTTTAGGCTACCTTAAGTATCATTTTCAAGATAGACCTGATTAATGAAATTTAGTTATTGAAGAAATAAACCGTCTTTCTTCTGTGTGGGAGATGAGAGCTGAAATCAAGGAAGTGCGAAAGAGGAAGGCGGCAAAAATCAAAGTTCTCAGTTTCTTTCAGCAGCATTCGTGCGTGCCTCTAAGTTTACTTTTTTTCTCATACGAACGAAATTCTTATACTGAAAATCTATACGGATGAAAGTCTGGATAAGTGAAAATCTAAAAGCGGAGATGTAATCTACGGCCTTAAAAATAAGGATCTCCGTCTGGCTAAATTGGCTTAAACTTTTGCCTCACATGATGTTTTCTTATCAAAGTCACATGCTTTAGGACACTCGTAGTAGACTCCTGACTAAAAATTTAATTACAGCCGACTGACAGGTTCATCCACGTAAAATTTTTGTCGTCAGAATGATGTCTTTTCTTATCGGAAACACTGTAATTGTTGAATTTGAAACTTTCATGACGTGAAAACCGCCGCGGCAAAGATTAAGGAAATCCATGCGAAATTGATCCTTGAAAGAAAAGACGATGGGAGTCTGGAACAGGGCTGGTAAATGAGCGCACTATTTTCTCTCGAAGAAAAAAAAAATTAGTGCACTAATTTTTTTAGAGACATTTTCGCGTCTTTCGCGCCTTTAGTGCACTAAAATGACACTAATTTTTCCTCTTGGGGAAATTAGTGACTTTTCGAGAGCTGATCAGCACTAAAGACGCGAAAAAAGAGGCTCTTTTTCATCATCCAATGGGCTCTTCCCGGATGTTTCATGGAAGACGATTTTTGCCAGGGAAGAATTTCTTCAAACTGAAACTGCTAGATATTTAAAAATCAATGCATCATAAATATGACACAATTTAATTTTTAAAAAATCGTTTTCAGCCCCCCACCAAATTAAGTCAGCTAAGGTTATCGATCATCCTCTTTCACCTGAGCGTATTAGTTCTTTGAAACAAGTACTTTTGAGTTTTGCGAAAAAAAAATATATTTCCAGTGTCCTAATTTAGTAACAAAGAAGTTGAAAGGAATAAAAGTCAACTTTTGTTGAAAATTCTTTTTGTCGAATATTTTAATGATGAGCTAAGATAAGCTTTGCTAGGGAGGTCTTCTCCCTAATTTTTTATCGCAGGGCCATCCGCAGCTGGATCTTCCTGCTTTTCTTCATTTTTTGCCTTTCTTCTTCTTGTCATCGTCCGACGACTTCTCATCGCTGTCCTCAACAGACTCTGAAGCTAGAGCAGCCTTGACTGATACGTTCTACTTTCGGGGAACGGTCGGACTCATTACCAAAATTTTTGGTAACCCATTACCAATTTTCGGTTGTCGATTATCAATTTATATATATTTTTTCGCCAAGTTAATGAATAAAACACCCCACAAGTTTTCTATTTTACAGGCGCGGAGCGCACACTCGCTCTTTGAATGAAAAAAACGACACTTTTTTGCCGAATTTGGTAATGCATTACCAAAATGGCTTTTGAGGACACCGAAGATTAGTCGAACGACGACAAGAAGAAGATTGACAAGAAAGGGAAAATGCAGGAAGAACAAGCTTCAATAAAAAAATTAGGGAGAAGACCTCCCTTAGAAAGCTAATCTTAGGCTAAGAGTCTAAGCTTATCATTCAAATCCAGCACAGAAAGAGTTGCAAACAAAAAATGAATTCTATTTTTCCCTATATAATATAAGCTATATTTGTTACTTTATATTTATAAAGAAAATTAACAAATGGATTGATAAAGTCATTTTTGACTATATTAAAATTCACGCCCTCGATTACCCAATCCACTTTATTGAAACTCTTTGAAATTCAAATATTAACGAAGTTTGAATTTCAAACTTTGAAATTCTTAAACTTACGTATTCTTCAGAATTAAAGAGCCCGCGCTCATTGGCGCGCCAATCAGCAGCCCTTATTTTCGACACTTTTCGAGACACACGCGAAAGTGACGCGAAAGTCACTAAAGTCTCGGCAAAATAAATTCGCGCACTAATTTTAGTGCACTAAAAATTTTCGACAGATTTTAGGACGCGAATTTACCAGCCCTGGTCTGGAACGAGTTGACGTTTATTTTAAACTTTTTCAGATATTTTTTTTTTGAAAATTTTCCAAATCATTTTTTTTTTTGAAATTTTCAAGAAGATTTTCAAGAAGAAAAAAAAAAGAGCATGCTGAACCAAATTTTATCCCAATTTAAAATCCGGGAAAAAAAAGAACTTTCCTGACAAAAGTTTTGATCTTCTTTCATGACCGCGCTAGAAAAAAACGCGCCCGAGGGCGCTCTGGAGAGACGCTACGCGCTATTCTCACGGCTTGCAAAAATCTACCTGAGCCTACTTATTACTATCAAAATTTAAATCAAGAAATTATTCAACTAATAAGAGAAAAAAAAATCAAAAAGCGACGAAGAAGAAAGAATTTTATGAAGATCGAATGAAGTGGATTATTCTTTTTCTTTTTACTATCGCAGGTAAAATTCTTTTAAGAAAAATAAATCTAAAAAAAAATTGAAAATTTAGGCACAGAAGTGTCCGCTCAATCCTTAATCGAGCGAATTCCTGAAGCTACAGTCACTCCTCGCGCTCTAGAAAAAGAAAGCAGAAAGAAACACCGACGAAAAATTCTCAAAAAGCTCGACTCCCTGGGACTCCATCAGAATCAAGAGGTAGGGGGTAGAAAAAATGTATTCTTCTGATGAAAGTTGTGAAGAAATGAAAACAAACATGGGGGGAAGATAAAGCTGCCAGTTGGCTTTCGCTTCGCATTTGATCGCTTCTTTGATCACGTGACACATTGATCAACATGCCAACCCACAGGCGACCGTAAATTTTCGCGTCTTCGTTGTTTTCGCTTCTCACAAGAATAACTGTATCTTTGGTTTTTTTCTCTCAAAATTGGATTGACCCCCTTAACCCTTGATAATCCATTTTCGTGTGTAGTGACGTAGGGCTAGGGGCCATAAATTGGTGTCACATTTTTTTCTCCGTTGAAGAATTTAACTGCTTTTCTCCCGGAACTGACTTATCAAATTAAAACACGAATCGGAAAACATTTTCGAAAATCAAAGCACCAGTGATAAATTAACAGCTCGATCTTTTACTTTTTATATTGTCACGCCGCCACCGCAAAACCGCCAACAGAGATCTGGGCGGTCAAGCTGAGATAAAACAGACAACACTGTATGTTTTCAGTTGTCTTTACAGTAAGAAAAAGACAAAAAAGCGTCGAAAGGAATGATCTGGAAAGATCAAAGGGGTCTTGCGAAGTGTTTAGTCTTAGCAGCGCTAAAGATCTAAGCGGCGTTAATTTCCTAAATCAAACCCCATTCTTGAACACCTTAAAATTGACACATGATGTCATCTTCTTTAACAGAAAAAGGAGAAATTGGTTCATGACTGCCATTTAAGTACAGTAGTGTTTATTCTTTCTCGCGGATTCTAATTTTATTTGGCCTCCGGTCGGAAGGCGGCTCTTCCCTAAAATCGTCGCCGCGGGGCAGATCAAACGGCTTGAATCGACCTTGTTCACTCGACTCATGCTTCCCATAAGTTCGTAAATTTGCAGCAAAGGACCTTTTTTGATCTCTGATCGTCTATCGCTTTTCTTTCATGATTTCTTGTCCTTCATGTTTGGTTTTTAGTGTACGATACACGATGATTGCCCGAGTCGGCGATTCTGTTTCAGACTGGAGAACGGTCATCCCTTTGGAAAGTGCCACAAATGCTTGAAGAAGAAACAAAAGTGTACTGAAGATATTGAATGCTGTCAAGGAGAGGGGGGCAATGCGAAGAATGAGTGTAGAAATGGCGTTTGCTCCAAACGAAGAAAAAAGGTAAGAGCTAGGGTTAGGGTTAAAAACCAGGGTGGCTGAAAGGACCTCTCAAGGCACCCCAAGTCAAAGTGCCTAGGTTAGGGTAATGTTTCATCCTCTTTTATTTCAATCAAATTTTCATAAGAAAAAATTCTAGAGTTCGCCGAAATCAAGACGAACGCGGTCAAGACGTCGGAGGCTCCGATGTCTAACCCAGAAAAGCTGTAAGCATCGCGAAATCTGCGCGCGCCACTCAAAACACAGCCATGGTTTCTGCCACACGCCTCTGGCAAAAGATAAGGTATGAACTTGTTTCACTGCTGACTATGATCAAAAGATTCAAGAGGAAATTTTCTGGAAAACTTGAGATCTCGGGAATATTTTTAAACGAGTTTTTTGATTGAAAGTTGTTCAAAAGAGCTGAAAATGTCTTGAAGACAGCGATAAGTCAGATCGTCCGCCAGTGTACTGTAAGCTGCGTTAGAATAAAAAAGCGAGATAAGACTTGAACGCTCGTTGGTTTTGAGTCGATAGCGCTTTTCGCTTCAAGGGCCGCGCAGATCAAAGGGGAAAATCGCTCGCGGCCGCCTTTGATCTTCAAAGGGCTAAGCACCGTTGCTCAAATAAATAATTATTTCATTATAACATTTTTTCCTTTCGTCACCTCAGCGACCTAAAATAGAGAAAGACTGATTAATTGCTTAAGAATTTTTGATATTAATTCTAAAATCGAGTATTTTTTCTGCATTTTATTTTATTTTCCAATTAATATTTTTTTCTTAATTTTATATTTGTCGCTAGAAAAGAAAATTTATGGTTTTTCTCTTTGAAAACCAAAATTGAAAAGATCAAAGACAAGAATCTGCGCGAAAGTTTTTCCAGCTCCTCTTTGATACTCCTTGTTGATTCCGCTAAGCCTGGCCGCCTGAAATCACACTTTTTTCTTTTAGCCATGCAGTCCGAAACCAGAACGAGCGAAATACAGAAGACCTCCATGTGCCGACGGGTTAGCCTGTCTCAAGAATGGAAAGAAGTTCACCTGCCAGTAAGAAGAAAAAGAAGCAACTACTGTAAATAGCTATTTATCCGTTCGACCTCAAGAATTTAAACTGCTTTTGCGCCAACTGTACTACAGAGCTCTGACTGTAAATAATAGACAATAGGAAGATACACTAAAAATTTGATGAATCAACTGCTGGGGTCGGCAACCGGACACCAAATAGCCGTGTCCTGTCCTGTCCTGTCCGGCAGGACATTTGACAGGGCGATGTCCTGTCCTGTCCGGTTATGTCCGGTCGCGTCCGGTGACTCTTTTTTACAAAAAATTTAATCAAAATACGTGGTTTTTAAGAAGAATACTAGATATATGTATTAAAAGTAAATTGATAGAGATCAATAAGTACAGAAAACTGACAAATTCGAATATAATATATTTTTCGTGAAGTTACGAAGAACAAATTTTGTTTCGATACACATTGTAGTGGAAAAAATAGGTTATTTAGAGGCTGAATTGTGGACCGGACACGGAACAGGACACCAAAAACCGGTGTCCTGTCCTGTCCTGTCCGGTAACAGGACATAAAACCGGACATGACAGGACACAGATGTCCTGTTGTCCTGTCCGGTTGCCGACCCCAGATCAACTGTATTGATAGAGAATGTACTGTATTTATCTTCGTCTTCTGTAGTTGTTTCCATAGTTGTTGCTATTGTTGTTATTGTAATTGCTGTTGTAGTTGTTGTTGGGCGCGACGTATGGTGGAACTTGTGGCTGCTCATTCGGGTTGACCCAAGGAGCAACTTGAGGAGCCTCGTTCGGGTTGACCCATGGAGCGACTTGTGGGGCTTCGTTGGGGTTTACCCAGGAGGGAACCTGGTAGTCGTTCTGGTTAACGTAGGGAGGAACCTGTGGTGCTTCATTTGGGTTGACCCAAGGAGCGACTTGGGCAGCTTCGTTGGGATTAACCCAAGATGGCACTTGGTAGTCGTTCTGGTTAACGTATGGTGGAACTTGAGGAGCTTCGTTAGAGTTGACCCAAGGGGCGACCTGGGGAGCTTCGTTGGGGTTGACCCAGGGAGCAACTTGAGGCTGCTCGTTTGGATTGACCCATGTTGGAACTTGAGTGACTGGATCCTGGTAGGAGTTGTCGTAGTTTCCGCCGGCGTTGTCGTTGTTTGCTGGCGCTTGATAGTTGTCTCCAGCGTAGTTAGGGTCTTGGTTGGCGTAGGGGTCCACGTAGGGAGCAGCGGTGGTAGTGTAGGAAGGATAGTTGTTTTTATTGTTCTTGTTGTTTTTCTTTCGTCCTCGCTCATCAATTCCTTAATTTGGGTTTTTAAAATTTGGGAACTAAATATTTGAGATATTTTTTACCTTCAACAGAGGTGGTTGTTTCTTCGAAAACTTCCTGGGCAAAGGTAAGAGCGCTGAAAAAATAGGCAAGTTTCATTTTTTTATTTTTTTGTTTTTTTTCTTTTTGTGTATCCAAAAAGAATTGTTGAGGAATCCCAAGTTGCGCGAGCTTATAAGGGCTTGAGCAAGCTGCCTGTCCGCGGAAACCGGTGTTTGTTTCGCGAGAAATCCAATTTGCTCCGAGACTAGGTCAAGTCGTCAGTTACGAGAATATGACTGACTTGAGCTGAAAATTATCATTTTCAGCAAAATCAAGAAATGAAGAAATGAAAGCTAAAGATAGCAAAATTTATTCAAAGCTACAAATACAGAATTCAGAAAAAGATGGCAATTAATCAAATACACTCAATTGGTTGAAGAATTTGGCTTTGAGAATCGTTGGCTCCTTTCACTCGACGTGATCCTCCCCTCGACCGCTTAATAGAAGCCCGACTTATTATCTTTTATTGACAATAGATAAGTGAGAATAACGTCATTATATTATTTGATAAATTATAATGATGCTTTTCTCTTTACCAAACTGACTTTGAAGGGGCGCGTAATCATCTGCGACTTTTTTCTGAACCTTCTGACATCGTGTTGATTGCAACCTGTGTAGAATGAGCGCAGAATCAGGAATAAAAGGGCTACATTATTTGAATAGAAAGTAAAGTTATTAAAGTAAAATATCCCCAAAAAAAACGTGGGCGACTAAAAAATTTAGTTGCAATTTATCTGATTTAAGCTCGTCGGATTTCGAGCTTTAATTTACAAATTCTTATAAAAAAGTGGAATTTTATGGTGTCTCGAAAATCGAATATTGAAAAGTTCTAGTGCTAACCCAATAAATGGCCCGTAATAAATACCTCCAAAGACAAATGTAACTTCGACAAACTTTCTCCAGTCTCTTTCCAGCTCCACTGACAGAAGTCTTTGCTCGAGTTTTTAAAAAATTTTCTTTTTTGAAATTCTGGTTTATATATTTTGAACCCGGTTTCTGAAGCTCTCCGTCGCATTCATATAAATTCGTCTCTTCCAGGATCAATAAACTTCTATGTCTTCTTTTTCTTCTACTCGTTTAGCGGCCTTCTTAACAGAGACTATCTGCTTAAATTAGCATTAAAATTGGAATATGTGAATAAATTAGAATCTGAAGGTTCAACGCGCAAGAGTAGAGACCCTTTTCCACTGATCGATTATTTACAAAGGCTACTGCTCGCCAAAGTGATCCGTTTAGACACTCTTACTGACACAGATCTGTATTTAACATGAACAGATGTAGATTGGGGATTCCAAAACTGAGTTGAACCTTCATTTTCCGATTAAATTCTGGTGAAACTTATTCCTTTACCAACTTTTTCTCTCCGTTTTTTTCTTATATTCGAGGATGTTTTGAAAGAAAGGCTTCCTGCTGAGACAAACAGACAGCTTTTTTTTTGTTTTCTGTGAAAGGAGAAATGATTATTTCAATCAACAATCGACAATTGTTCTCACGGTCGAGAATAAAAAATTAATTTGGTCAATAAAAAATTGGTTTGAAAGCATTTTTATCGACATTTTTATTGCATGAGCAGAAATTTTTATTGGCGAAAAATTGATGTTGATGGTGATATTTTTGAGTTGAACGAAGGGATTTGAGTTGAAAACATGACCGGTGATTTTAATCATTTCGAAAATTTATCATCCTGTGAATTATTTTCAAAAGAAAATTGTAAAAATGAAAGCATTGTCTGCTCTTGTGGCTGTGTCCAATGGACATTTGTACCCCTTTGAAGGGTTAAAAAGAGAGATCTTCGAGAATCATGTGAAAATGTGGGATGCATTTAGGGATCCAGCGACCGGGCTTTATTGCGATAATGTCTGGTCTGATAGTGGACATAGATGCGGAAATTATGCAAATGCTCCCTGGTACGCGAATTGGTACTCTTCAGCTTCAACCGGTTAGTTCTGCAATTTATGGTGTTATATTGACCAATTAGGCTGGGGTTTGCAAATCAACGCCATCGAAGTCGAACTCGGTCTCCGAACCTTCGAAGAAGGCTTCAAGCGCTCCCTCCAAACCATCAAATCTTACAAAAAGTGGCCACGCGATCCCTGCACTGGCTTCTTCTCTCACTGGACTGCTAGGGATTTCGGAAAGTCCGGCGAGTGGTCCACCATTGACACGGCTCTCGGACTCAATGGAATAATGTTCGCAGGAAATTACTTTGGTGGAGAGGTGAAAACCGAGGCGCAGAAGATTTGGGAAGTTCCTGCGTTTACAAAGACAGTTGACATTAACGGGTGGCTCTCAATGATCGCAGATGGGGACGATACTCTGAGCGCTGGAAACGCTCCTTTAAGGTTAACATTAATATTTGTTCAAAAAGAACGTCTATTTCAGCGAATACGCTCTTCTTGGCTACTCCGCAATGTTTGATGAAGACCTTGAAGTCTCCAATACAGCCACAGCTGTCCACGAGATGTTCCACAGCTCAGTTGATGGAACCTCTGATCCGGCTGGAATCGCTATTCACAAGCGACCCCAGCGATACACCCAAAACGGCGTTAATATCATTTCCGGTCCGTGGGGTCCTTACAGTACATTCACTCCGCTTTTCGCCTGGCTCGCAAATAAGGGATTTCGAAATACCGCGGCAAATAAGGCTTTCTGGCAACATGAGTTGAATCAATGGTATTTGGCTGAACTGGCATACTGGAAGTCGATTGATACTGATCCGGATCAGAAAATGTGGTCACTTGTCGAAAACGGGTTCCAACAGGTAGAGTCAAAGGAGGTCAAATGATTTAATTGAGGAAAAGGCTGATCCAGTGAATGTGCACGGAAAGGTCTTCGGCTGCGGAGCAGGCTCATCTGCGGGCGGATACGAAGCTACTTCGATGAAAAATAATCCCCATCGAACATATGGTCCACATATCATGATGAGTTTTCTGCGAGTAGTAAACGCTACGGAAAAGGATTCAATCAATGATAAGCTCGAGGTAAGCCCTTTTTGTTTGGAAAATACTACTCTTTAGTATCTCTGGACAACTGGCGCCGGAAAATCGCTGAAAGATCACGGGCATACAGGAGAAAAGCGAATGCATTTTCTCTGGAAGCAAAGCTTGAATGAGCCGACTTTTCAAGTGCATCGAGTTGAAGGGGTCGATTACGGGCAGGGCGTTCTTGGATACGCTGGAAATTTTCTTCCCGAAAGCTGGTTCGAGCAATACATGATTTAAATTCCTTTTTCTTGAATAAAGTATGAGTTTTGAACAAGAAACTATATCTGTGTCAAATAAATTCTAATGCATTTAAATGTGTCAACTTAATTCAAATGTAATTTATTGAATTGTACGTGTTTCTCAATGTACATAAGTTGAGTATGAAAATGTAGTTTATTGATATCGCGAGCAGGATAAAAATAGTGAGCGTTGTTTTGTAAAAAGTGAGCAATTTTACATTGTGAGCTGATTTTCAAGTGAGTATCGAGTTGCGAAGCAGAGCGACTTATATACTATTTCTGTGCGTACGGACAGAGCTTTGTCCGTACGGAAGTATGACAGTTGCGTGAGAAGAAAGAGAGTTCCGTAGGCAGAATGCATATTTACGTGCGTAAAGAAGTTTGTGCACAGGGAGAAAGGGCTTTACGTAGGGAGCAAGCGTTCTTTGTTACGGGCGTAGATAGTTTCGTCCGCGCGCAGAGAAGTCTGTCCGTGCGCAGGGAAGTCTGTCCGGGCGGAGGAGTTTGTTTGCGCAGGAGTTACTATGAACTCCGTGCGCAGCGCGTATTGCACATTGAGATCCACTATATATTCTTCCCCCTTTTTAAAAAAAGAGCCTTGTTTATCCAGGTTTCTTCCAAAGTAAAACGATTTCTCATTTGTGTGATCGTTGCTGCTTGTCATCTTCTTACTTCTAGTATTTGGTTCCTGTATCTCTTGCACTTTTGCTTCTTCAATCATCTCGTGAGCAGTGCCACAAACAACTTCCAAGTGAGCGAGCAGTTATCACTTCTATTTTCATTTTTCCTGTGTTGAGATACCGTATTCTCCATTGTGAGCGAGCAGTTATCACGTGGTATCTTCATAATTATTCCATTTCATGAGCATGGAAATCGCAAATTTATAGTGACCGAGCAGTTTCACTTCATTTTTTGTCCATCATTTTTGAATTTTGTGAGCGAAAATTTGAAAATCTCTAGTGGTCGAGCAGTTTCACTTTTTCCGTAGTTGTTCAATTTCGTGAGCATAAAAATTGAAATTCCTGAGTGATCGAGCAGTTTCACTCTTCTCTTCCCCCTTTTTTAAAAAGGTTTTGCATCGTGCCATTGAGCTGGGATGATGCTATTGTAGATCCATTTCGAATATTGTGTGATTTGGCAACTGCACACATTGCCAACATCTGGGGAAGTCCGGCGCAAGGTTAAGACAAGAGGTCCAAGTCGAGGGCGCCATTAACTTGAACATTATCAATGTTATGCGAGCGAAAATCCACAGCGGCCTGCATTGAACTTTCATGGCGATGGAACGGAGCTTGACTCTTCTTCAAGTGTGCATCATATCGCTAAAGTTGTGAGCATTTGTTTGAGCACGGATTAATCCTTTGAGCAGGGCTTTTATACGTCATAATATTCGACTCTTGAGCATTTTATGAGTAGAGCATCTCATGTTACCAAAGTCGTCTACAGCGAAGACGGCTTCTTCAAGTTTAAGTTCTTCCTCTTTCATCGATCAATTGGCTTAACTGACAATAGGAAGTTAATCCTCAGAGCAGGGATTGTGAGCATCAGCTGAATATTTCATCGGTCGGAACAGATCAATGCTTTTGAGCTTCTTCATTTTCAAGATGCAGCAGGTTAGAGCATAGTTGCTGCGGAAGTTCTCATTTTTCTTATCAGTTTTTTTTTGAGCGGGCGGATCTTACTGATATGACGCCGTGATACTTAATATTGACTTCAATCATTAAGAAGATAATTCCAAATGACCTTTGAGCGAGTCAAATCATCGATAGTTGACGAAGATCTTAAACATCTGAGCGAAATGTTCTTTCTCGTCACTTTTGAGGAGGCGGAAAAATTTGTCCGTTGAGCATAATCTTAACACAGTTTGTCCAGGCCGGTCCGAAATAAGTCGATTCGCACGCGAAGATGAATTTTGGTGGTCATTCGTCTTCTTCATTAAAGAAATTGATCATTTCTTTAAGTTCGGAGCAGATTCGTGCCATTTCAGATTGTTGAGCGCTTTCAGAGGATTGAGCGGTGAAAATATTTTCTCTCTTGTTGAAACTTCTCTCTAGTTCCGTAGCACGTTGAGCAATATTTCGAAGGTTGAGCAGGGACTTCTCTCGTCGGAGCAGTTCAGAGAGTCTTGGTTCTTGGCATTCAATGAATCGATCACAGATAATTGACTCATCTCCAGCATCAAGTCTCAATTTTCCGTATCCTTTTTTGAAATAGGCTTGAAGTTTTGTAACTGCCATTTGCTGTGTCTCTTGACCTCGCGAAAAGGACGTATACAGGTATTTGTAGTACTCATTGTCCTTACCAAGAACCTGAGAGAGCTTAGTCTTGAATCTATTCCAGTCTCGTTTTTCTTCCTCAGAAATGGCTTCAAGGATAGCCAGTCCATTTTCTTCAATCAGGAATTGGGATAGAGCAACACTGATCAGGTCTTCATCACAAATCTTTGAGCATTCACCAAACAATTCCAAATTGGAAACAAAGTTTTCAATTGGAAGTCGAGCATCAAATTTCGGGGTTTTCATCTTCACCTGTCCAATGGATTTTGAACGTTCATTGGTTTGTTCCATCTCTGATCTCTTTCTCTGACTGTATCTGTTGGGAGGCGTTCCGTTTTATTCAGTCACCAAAATATGTACGTGTTTCTCAATGTACATAAGTTGAGTATGAAAATGTAGTTTATTGATATCGCGAGCAGGATAAAAATAGTGAGCGTTGTTTTGTAAAAAGTGAGCAATTTTACATTGTGAGCTGATTTTCAAGTGAGTATCGAGTTGCGAAGCAGAGCGACTTATATACTATTTCTGTGCGTACGGACAGAGCTTTGTCCGTACGGAAGTATGACAGTTGCGTGAGAAGAAAGAGAGTTCCGTAGGCAGAATGCATATTTACGTGCGTAAAGAAGTTTGTGCACAGGGAGAAAGGGCTTTACGTAGGGAGCAAGCGTTCTTTGTTACGGGCGTAGATAGTTTCGTCCGCGCGCAGAGAAGTCTGTCCGTGCGCAGGGAAGTCTGTCCGGGCGGAGGAGTTTGTTTGCGCAGGAGTTACTATGAACTCCGTGCGCAGCGCGTATTGCACATTGAGATCCACTATAGAATGGTCGTTCTTTTGTATTTCATCAAATACAAATCTATACAAAAAAGTTCAAAAGCTAAAGTCTCGATAATCGTCAACTCGAGCAATGACAATTGTCAATATTTTCGGAAGAATAGCTGAGAGGAAGAATAGGAGGTTTCTGCACAAAATTGTTAAACTCTATATTTCTTTTTGATGATGGAGACGTCGACTTTTCGGTCGCCGCAATTTGGGCACTTGCGTTTTGTTGCCACTTCGCGTAGCGCCTCGGCAGTTCGTTCTTGAATTTTCACGTCCGGAATGAAAGAGATATTGATACTGAGCAGAGGGATTTACAAGCCGCGGTCTTGGAGGGGCACTTTCAAAAAATACAAAAAAGATTGTGAATCCCAAATCAGTGAAGGCAATAGATATGACCACATTGAAGTTGAATGTGCTCGAGTACATAGCCATGGCATCGGAAGCAAATCATCGTCCCCACTTTCGTCCGTGCGATTTCCTTGAGCGAGGTGGAGATTTGCTCCACGCGGTTGTTCGTCATCGTTTTGAATTCATTGAAGGCAGTGTCTGTTTATTTGGTCGAAAAACTTTACTTTAACAGTTGTAGATAAAGGCCTCTTTAAGAGTGATTGAGAGATAATCTTAATTATTCTGTTTCGCCATGAATCTCCCAAGGGATTAATGTGTTGACGCAGCTGCCAACGCGAAAACGAATGTGGCGATTTTTTCTATCTATCATCTTCTCGGATCTTATTAAACTCTTTAAGGTAGTAGAACGAAAAAGCTTCTGATAGACCAAATCCTAATGTGTTTAATTCTTGGCGTAGCTTCACAACTTCTCGGTGCACGGATTCACTCATCTAAAAAGTGAATACTTCGCTAAAAACGGGAGAATACCCTTAGGGACTGACGCATCATTTCGAAGAGTTCGCGTGAAAAAGAGTCCTCGTTGTGCTCAAGTTTAAAATTGCTAGATGAGCCGGAAAGCATCGTCGGTCGAGGCGGTTTTCCGGAGTTACAACTGCTATTGGCACTATTCCGGACTTGGCTTAGGTCGAGAGATCTTTTTCTGTGTTATCAAAGATGCAATGTCTTTTTGATTTTTGAATTCAACATTTTGACACCCTTATTATTCAATATACAAAAGATAATAAGAGTGTCTTATTGATAATTAAGTAAATAACACCGTTTCTTGTTAATTTCTTATAAATACAATTTTGATCGCTCGGGTCAAGTCGTTGTTGTTTCCCATTTGCGCTTTCGATAAACGACGTTATTTCCAACTTCGACAAATCTGGCGGTTTCTTCGATATAAAGTCGGATTGGTCCGTTTTGATTTCAGTATGACTTTAGACGGAATAAACAAAACAGATTGAGTCTTCAATTTTGACTTTATAAATTATTCATCCCGCGCCTTGAACTACTTTCTTTAAATTTGTGGTCATTTTCTTCGCAGTAATTGACTGCTACGTTTTGCCTCAATCGAGAAGGTACACTCCTAAATATTCTGTATTTAATTGGCTATTAAGTTAATTGAGAAGCAGAACTTGACTTTGAACCTCATCAAGACTTAGACTTTTTAATCTAAAAGAATGACTTATTACGGCTTAGCGAGTTTCATAAGGACTAAGCTAGGCTAAGCCAAGCTCAAATTTTTTCCCAAAATGAAAGTCGGCTTTTGCTTAGCTAAGATTATTTAGCAATTATTGCTTAGCTAAGCTTTGCATAAAGGGAAATATATAAGCTCAGCAGAACTTAGCCAAAGCAATTCTGAGCTCAGCTTTATTTCTGCTCGTTTTGTTTCGCAAAAATTTTGCTAAGCGAAGCGTAGCATAGACTTTAAAAATTGTCTTTAGCTAAGCTCAGCTAAGCCTGGCTTAATTTATCTGTTGTTTACATAGATAAGATTCTTGATGTTTAAATAATCCTTTACCTGGGCCTTTTCTTCTTCTGATAACTGTTCTTGAGCAGCGGTCGCATGCGGAGATCTTGCTCCTCCATTTGCCGCTTTGATTTGCTTTCTTTTTACATCACTTTCTCATTTATATTTTTCATGTTCTTTTTTCTCTCTTTTTTCGATCTTTTCTGAAAATTTAAATAAATCAGCTTTGGCCTGGCCAGTGGAAGGGAATGTGATGCAACGTCTACTAAACAAGCGGAAAACAGTCAATAATCATGATTAATTCTTAATTGACCCTGTCATGTCGACGCCATTCTCGCGAGGACTTGGCTGGACCGAAAATGCCACCGGACGAAAATTGCTTCGCTGATGTCATTTTTAAGCAACGGAGAAAAACAGAGTACCTTTCACATTATTGAACTGTATTAAAAAGCACCAATTTCAATAAGGGTGGCGTCAGGAACCGACAAAAATTTCGACAAATTTTGCGTGGGCGGCTCCTCAGCTGCTTATTGGCTGGTGTTCCGACCCCAGATTTCTCATTGGTTGAAAATCTCGACGCAAAATTTGTCGAAATTTTTTTCTTAATTAAGGGTGTCGTCATGTTATTTAACCTTGTCTATCACAAAATTATTTTTTTAAACAATTTTAACGAGCCTATTTAAAATATCGCTTTCTTAACAGAATTTTTTGAAGTCCAAAATCTACCTTTTTATATGGAAAATAATTGTTGAATTCCTCCTTGTTTTCTTTCCTGCTTCTTGTTTCTCGAAAGATAAGCGCGACGAGAGCTGCGAAATATGTTTTTATAAAAGCCGGAGAAAAAAAAACGCGACTGAGACAAAGAGTTGCAGCAAAGAGGGAGTGGATCAATATTATGCGCCGCTTTTCGTTGTTCGACAAATGCATTTTCTTAAGAAAACCATTAATACACATTACCCTCTCTCTCTCCCCTTCGACCCGTGTTTAGCATTTATCAAGCCGCCCGGCACAATCAAACCAACAATCGATTTAAGGATCATCATCTTTAGTAGATTCAAGAGATTCTATGAACATAATACTTAATAATTACTATTTAATTACTTTTTTATTGATTAAATTAATTTATTTATTTATTAATAAATTAATTTATTAATTATTTATTCATTGATTATCATTTAATTATTAATTAATTTATTTTGTTAATTTATTTATAACAATAATCAATAATTAATAAATTAATTTAAAAAGCGGCGAATAAAGATCTCAAACTCTCAAAATATTAATTGATGCAATTATCAATCCGTCACATCTCCCACGCAAATGAACGTAGAGTCTGATTAAACCCGGCTTCTTAACTTTATATCCAAGACATTTTTTTAAAAACAAAAGAGACAATCAACTTGCCCTTGAGACAACAACAGCAATAAAAAACAAAGCGCTAGAACGCCGATGAATCAAGTTCAAAAGCGATGATTTCTGTCTTACTTTTTATTTTTTTCTCGGTAAACGCAGTTATTGAGATCAACAATGAGAATGTAGTGAACACTATTGGAGTCGATCATCCATTTGTTTGTTTTACTCTTGACTGGTGGCCAGATACAAAGGTTTCTTTCGGGAATGCATCCTGGATCGGAACAGGGCTCAATCAGCTCGACTTTCAGCAGCCGAGATTGATTCAAGCTGCGAGAACCCTTGCTTCAACCCAGTAAGAAACCCTCATTCTCTAAAATTTTTAACCCTTTTCAAGCGATTATGGACTGCTCAGAATAGGAGGAACATTGCAGGATTCAATTATTTACGACTTCAACTCTTCAAACCGCCATTGCGACCCCTATCCCTTTCAGCCTGAAGCGAGCTCTAGAACTGGCTTTACTCAAGAATGCTTCTCACCACTCCGAAGAAGAGAGCTTGGAGAATTTCTAGATAAGGCGAATCTCAAGCTAATTTTTGGCCTTAACGCGCTTGAGGGAAGATACGACGATTTCTCAAAGCCTTGGGACTCGAAAAAGGCAAAACTCTTGCTTGAAGAATTTGAAGAGACGAAAATGGCCGAAAGACTTTTTGGCCTTGAACTGGGAAATGAAATATATGGGCGGTACAGTCACAATGTCAATATTTCTGCAAAATCGGCCGCAAAAGATTTTACGAAATTGCGTGAAATCATGGATGAGACTCTCAAAAAGAAGGAAGTTAAGCTCCTTGGGTACGACACGGCCCTCGATTTCAAATGGCTCGTGGAGTTTTTCTCAAATCTGACGAGTTTGTCGACTGAATTAGACGCTTTCACCTGGCATCAATATCCCCTTGGTCCCGGGGCAGATCCGAACCTGGCAGAGAAGATCATGGACCCGAAGTTTTTTGGCAAGTTTTCCTCGCGACTTGACAAGCTAAAACAACAACGATCTCTTTGGAAGAATCACCAGAATGTTCCACTGTGGATGGGCGAAACTGGAGGAGCGTATAATAGCGGGAGAAACGAAGTGACAAACAGATTCATTTCTTCTTTTTGGTATCTCGACTTGCTCGGGCTTTTTGCGGAGAAAAAGCACAAGGCTTTTTGTAGGCAAACACTGATTGGAGGAAATTATGGCCTGTTGCAGATGCTTCCAGGAAAAGGACAAAAAGACAATAATACAAATTTATTTTTGTGTTTTGTTGCCTGAAAATGGGCTGAAACGGAGAATTAATTTTAAAAATATGATCGATAAAGATAAGTATTAATTAACTAAGAATCTCGATCCGAACCTCTTCACCAATAGTTCGTCGTCCAATTACAGATAAAAAGGAGAAAGTCAAAGTCAATCCGGATTTCTGGGCTGGTTTTCTTTTCGCATCGTTGATGAAAGAAAAAGTCCTGGAAATCTCCTGCGCCAATGAATTCTTCAAATGTTTCGCAACGCAGCAGCGACATTCTCTCACGATTCTCCTTATCAACTTCTCTGACCAAGAACAGAAGGAGTTTTTATCCGACGAAATTTATAGTCACTTCTGTAGTCGAAAAAGCTTGATAGTTTCATCCTCAGCTCTTGATTCAAAAGATGTTTATATAAACGGAAAATTGGCTCGCTTACCAGAAGGTTAATATTTTGATAAAATTCATTCTTCAAAATAAATTTTCAGATTATGACCAGATTTCAACGCTTGAAGAATATTTTGCTTACGAAAAAAATCAAGAAGAGATCGATATGCCGCCTCATAGCTATGGATTTTTTGTCTTACAAGGCCACAAATAAACATCATCTTTGAATAAAGTTATTGAGAATAAATCGTCGTCTCTAGAAAAATCATTCCAAGTGATTTTTTTTTGTAGAATAACTATTTGTTCGCTCGTTTTCAGTGCGCTAAGAGTTGCGTGATCGGCATCTGGAATCCTTTTTAAGAGGTCTACAAGTTATGGTCAGAATAACGACTTGTCAATCAAGCTCCTGATTGGATAATCAAAAGATTTTTTCTTGATTTAAAACTATTCCTGAAGCTGCTACTTGTGGTTGAACAATGACTCCTTGAGGCTCAGAGCTGTAGGATCGCTTGAATAAAGATTCTTGCAAGCTGTTTTCCTTGACCTTACTCTCGTACCTTGATCTTTGTAGAAATCAGATTCCATGCCTTTTATGCTGCTGTGTTTTCAAGTGGCTCAGACTCGAATTGAGGTTGATAGGATGATAGTTTAAACAACAGTTTTCTCGGCAGCATGCAACCGAGAGTCTTAATTTTCAAACAAAAAATTATTATAATACCTAAAAGCTAGGAAATTTTCATAAATTATTATTGAAAAATCGTAAAAGAAATTGATTTCTTTCGATTAACCGCGGTCAATCACGATTGGAACCCTAGTTGGCGCGATGTCACGTGAGTGTCACTTCGGAAATTTAGCAAAATGCAACGAGCTGACTTGTTTTGACAAGCTAGCCCTTTTTTGGTACTCCTCTGGTATCAAAAATCCTTCTCACAGAAAAGCTCTTTTCAAATTTCAAACTTCGCTCGTTTTCAGTGCGATAAGAATCGCGTGACCAGCTCCGGTTTTTAGTTAAATCGTAAAGAACTTTCAAATGGCGCCCTTCATCTTGTTTATAACTTTTTTGCTTCAGCAACGTTCAGATTCGAAATAAAATATCAGCTTGAGAATTTGATATTCTGAATATCAAACTAGAGAGTCGGTGTATTGAAATTTCTATCAAACAAAAATAAGGTATTCATTTTATGATTGACTTAATTTGATTCGAATTTTTTGAATAATAATTGATAGAATAATTATGATGTGTTCCGTACTGGTCCACATAAATCATGTGGCGGAATCCATCTAAGTCCCTTCGTACTTTTCCTGCTCGCTTTGCAGTCAATCTTCATTAGAGATTACAAAAATAGATGAAAGCTCTTAAAAAACCCGTTGATCAAGGAAATTACCCATGATGACTTTTTTATACCTTTTCTTCCATTTCATGAGCAAATGTTACACTTGAGATCGAGTCGAGGGCCTGGATTTTTACGAAATATATAAATCGAAAGAGAAGAGAACTTTTGCTTTTTGAAAATTGACATTTTTCAACAGATTCCATTTGATTCGTGTATTAAATAACAATTTATCATTATAAATAAGTCATCGTAACAAGTCATCAATTTTACAGCAAGCCGGAATCGGTACATTTGAATTATTCCTGACATTATAAACTGCGAAGTTTAACGATTTTTAAAGATAATTATTAATTGCACATCCAAAAATAATTTACCTCTTGACCAGTAACTAAACCGTGCTTTTCAGAAAAGATCGCCGTAAAAATGGAAATTCATATATTTTACCAACTTTTTTTCGTTTTATTCATTACTTGGTCCTTTTTCTACTTCCTTGGAGACGATTTAAATCAGAGGAAAGAGGCTGACATTGTCCAACCACACATTAAATTTTTGCTGGAGCATGAAGAGAGCGGATTATTTGCGAGAGAAATGAAAAATACGAAAATCCTTATTCCTGTTTTGATTTACGGGCCAAACAATCAGTACCAAGGCTTTAGGGAAAGTCTCATCATTGCAAAGATTCTTGATCGAAAGGTGAACGAAAACTCGAAAAAGCACAAGTTTTATAATTTTATTAAGATCGGGGTCCCACCGTTTTTCCGGCACTTTTCTTCAAAGGGCGAATTTCGTTTACCTCCATCAGAAATATTCGATATTCCGTTGATAAACTCGTCAATCTCTGTCGCTTCTCATGTTCATGAAAGCTGTTTGGGAAAGGATTGCGCTAATTTTTTACGAAATAATTCGACGAAAAAAAGTTAAGCAATCATGAAAGAGAACCGCTTTGATTTGATTTTCAACACTCATCAAAACTGGAAAGACACCAGATATATCCAGCATACTTACAACTACTTCGGCTTGGATTTTTCGACGTATAACGACACCGAGAAGGTTGATCTTATCGGGCCAAAAGAAGATTTTCAACGAGAAATTTCCGAACAGTTTTTGAAATTTGATAACATTGACTGTGTTATGCTCAAACAACCATTTGGCATAATCGATTGGGTGAGGTTTCCGTCGTGTTAGAAGGCTTGTTAATACTTTCTCCAGAATGAGCTGGCAAAGAACCGTCTTCGAGCGAGCAAACTGTACGATTTCGACTTTATCGACATGATCCTCGATATTATCAGAAACACTAGAAGATCGAAAAAGATTCAAGAAATTTCGAAAGAATTTCTTAGCTCAAAAAATATCACCCATTTTGCGACTCTTCATTGGCGATATGATCTAAACGATTTCATTCAGCTGAATTCTGGGGAAAGCAAGAAGAGTCTCGTTGCAAAAATTAAGAATATACGAGCGGATCCATCCATTTTCGTAAAATGGGTTGTCAAAAGAATGAAGAAAATAAATGGAAAGACAATTTTACTTTTCAGGCAAAAGGCTTCAATAAATGTTTATTTATTTTTATAAAAAATCATCAACTGATTGAGCCCGAAATAGCCCCCCGTCCGACTATAATTTCTTGAAAAATCTCACTTCCCATATTGTCGAATATTACCCCGAAGCCGAAATTATCGAAGAACAAGAAATATCAGACTTTGCCAAATCTCGACTAACTGATGCTTATTTTGATACACAACTCTCTCTTCTTTCTCAAGAGCTGGCGTTCACATCCGATTTCTTCTTTTATTCGAATCCATCGACTTGGAGCGCGAATGTTGTCCTTGAACGACTAGCCGCGGATAAATTTGGCGAAGAAATGATACTCGACTTCGAAATGCCAGATGAAGACAATTGTGACCTCGGAACACGACTTGGGAGGAAAGACGAATTCGATGTTTTCCCGCTTGTTTCATTCGCTGGAAGTGGAAACACGTAAGGTTTTCTCGCAAATGACAAATAAAAAGCTTCTTAGTTGGACCCGAATGCTTCTTGAAAAATCTACCGGCATCTATACCGGAAGTATTTACAACGACAAGTCACTTTACGAAGACGGATTATTCGGCGAATATACCGACCCGACAGACGGGACAACTCTCTTTCAAAAAGCTCACAACATCGACGACAAAAATATTTCCTCCGCAAAAGGATACTTATTTCTGATCCGCAATCCGTTTGATGCAGTCATCGCAGAATTCAAAAGAAGAAAGGGGAAAGGCCACACTTCAAGTGTTTCTGAGTCGGTTTTCAAAGAAGATGATTGGATTAAACAGGGGACACAATTTTTGGGCTGGTGGCACAATCTTATGTTAAAAATCATCAGCAAAAAGAAAGAAAATAAGGTCCCAATGCACATCTTTTTCTACGAAGACTTAAAAATCAATGCGACCCGAGAAATGGCGAAAATTCTTGATTTCGTCGAGAGCCAAAAATATTATGCCGTTCCAGATCGAGAAAGAAGATTGCAGTGCCTTGAAAAAGTACATTTTCATAAGCCCATATCTATCATTGTCACTTTTATTTCAGAGTTTAAAAGAAACTGAGAAATTTCATCGTCCAAAGGCGCCGCCATCATTTGAGTATTTTTCAAACGCGATGATTGAAAAAGGAAATCAATTAATCAATGAAGTTTACGATCTTTTTGAAGATAACGAATTACCAAAATTCGAGAAAAAAAGATATTTGAGAACGAAAACCCTCGAAGAATAATTTCTTATAACGATTTGTTTTCACTATTCTGTTCGTACAAAAATACTCATTCAAGATTGTAGTGCCTTTTTTTGATCACTATTTAAAGCTCATCTCTAGAATTAAAATTCATTCTATCTGCTTCTGGTTGTCGATGACGTTATCTTTTTTGTAAGAAGAAAACGAATAAAGATTAACCTTACGACGACAAATAAGCCATATATGACCCAAAAATTTTTAAACACCCATTTTTTTACTTCTTTCACTTCTGTTTTTTTTCAATGGTCTGTGATTGAGACTACCATGAAGTTTTACTCTTTGGGGAGATAGCCCCTGGCCCCCTTTCCCCGTGTCCCGCGCAAATCACTGTCGGGGGAAGTCTAGAAAGTTTCTTTAACGCTTGCTCGTCGGTTTAGAAGAATCTCGAGATTCGGAAGAACAGAATCTCGAAAGTTAAACCGGTCTAGCCAATGAGAGAGCCGACAAGGGTTGGCGCGGATTCTCCCAAAATTAGGCGCGCTCACAGATCGAGCGTCTTACGGGGCCAAAGACGCTCAGATTCTCCTATCTCCACTTAGAGCTCAACTCCATGGTAGGTTCATGTTCGATTTAAGGTTTTGGGCTGTGTGTTGGTTTGGGTTAAGAATCGGCTTCGGGCATTGGTCAATAGATGGCGTTAAAGTCCATGTGCAATATTATATGGCCTTTATATAGCAATTGTCGTCGGCGTGTTAAATTCCGGTTTGTCGTCGTCACCATTACTCAATTCGTTACTCAAAACAGTGTTCAAAAAATATTTTTTTCTAATTTATTTCAACTTAATGGCAGTTTTATGCAAACAGTTTTATTTGCGCTTTCCAAAAGAGAGGCAAAAGGTGGGCAGGATAAGCGTCGCATTTTGGCAGAATATGAGTAAACAAAAAAAACATTTGCATTTGCCACAAAGGAGCCGAATCATAAAAGTTTTTTTCAATCCTCATCTCTCTATTGTTGCTATGGCAGTGCGAAAATCAAACTTTATGCATCGATAAATCACAATGTCAAGAAAAATTCTGACAAATTTCTTAGGAAAACGAAATCAGTTTTGTTTTTTTTTTCTTGAATTTAACCGTTCTTCAAGAAAATGCATAAATAGAAACTAACTCAAGTTAAAGATATGAAGATAAAATTGCTGCTCCTTACATGAAATTATGAGTTCACGATCGTGGCTGTTTATTCCCACAATTTAAAAGAGAGAGAGAGAAACGAAGGACTCAAAAATATTCAAAAAGAAGTTAACTTTAAAAAACATGGAAAAAATGTCGACGAACGCAATAATTAAATTTATTTTTGTTACCTTTATCACGTGCTTTGTCTTAATCTTTCTTCGCGACAATGTCGATTGGCAGAAAGATAATGATATTGTCCAGCCACATATACAAATGTTAATCGAGAAAAAAAATGATTCTTGATTGTGAAATGCGAGCTGTCAATGAAGACACGTGTGAGCTTGCAACAAGAATTGGTAGCGAAAACGAGTTTGATATCTTCC
Organism: Oikopleura dioica; assembly: GCF_907165135.1. Taxonomy (NCBI): domain Eukaryota; kingdom Metazoa; phylum Chordata; class Appendicularia; order Copelata; family Oikopleuridae; genus Oikopleura; species Oikopleura dioica. The sequence goes on along the minus strand of NC_137293.1, from coordinate 966,188 downwards.
CGCTTGTTTCATTTCCTGGAAGCGGTAACACGTAAGTACCATAACATTATTATTATAAGGTATTTATAGGTATTTATAACATAAGACTTATGGGCCTTCAAAAAGCCCATTTAGGGCTTTGAAAAAATTCATTCTAAATTTAACATCTTGTGTTATTTCCTGCAGGAATAAACATGTATAATTTTATACAGTTGATCGCGCAGGTGGTTCACCCTTTATGATTGAGGCATCCTTGCACCCTTCGCCTGCACTTTGTCTATCAATTCTTTATGTTCATAATTTTAGCTGGACACGAATGCTCCTTGAAAAATCAACTGGAATCTTCACTGGAAGCATTTACAACGACAGATCACTCTACGAGAATGGCTTTCTTGGCGAGTTGACGAATCCGACTTATGGATCTACTCTTTTTCAAAAGGCTCATACTACTGAAGACAAAAGTCTTTCCTCTGCAAAGGGTTACTTATTCTTGATCCGCAATCCATTTGATGCAACTGTTGCTGAATTCAAAAGAAGAAAGGGAAAGAGCCATACTTCGACTGTATCTGAATCCGTCTTCAAGGCAAATGATTGGAAAAAACAAGGAACTAGCATGTTGACTCGGTGGCGTTCTCTCATTTTACAAATTATTAAAAAGAAAGAGCAAGATCTTCCAGTCCATATTTTTTTCTACGAAAATTTAAAAATCAACGCGACAGAAGAAATGGCAAAAATTCTCGATTTTATCGAGGATCGAAAATATTATATCGTCCCGGATCGCGAACGAAGACTTAAGTGTCTTGAAAAAGTATATTTATATGTTTTTATAGTTTTAAAATCAATTTTTAAAGAATTTAAAGCAAACCGAAAAATTTCATCGACCAAAGAAGCAGCCATCATTTGAATATTTTACGAACGCGATGATAGAAAAAGGAAATCAATTAATCAATGAAATTCACGATCTCTTGGCAGGAAACAGTTTACCGCTATTTGAGAAGCAAAATTATCTAAGAAAAAAAGCCGAGAATGAAGTTACAGGAGAAACGAAGAAAAATTTTTTCAGTAAAATTCCGCTAACAGCTGATCTTAGTTTATGGAAAAGTAAATGTCATCGTCAGAATGGCGTTATATTTTTGAAAAAGCATAAAACAGCATCAACGACATTCAAAGGCATCATCGACAAATGGTTGAAGATAAATAGGGTTTTCAATGAGATCGAAAAACCCCAAATGGGACCACAAGGAGGTTGTTTTCCTGCTCAATTCGACGAACGCTGTTGGGAAGGAAACAAACGTCATGATCCTGTCCTAGGTAGGGGCTTTATCTAATTTCCTGCAGAATAATTCCAAATAAAGGGATCTCGTATCATTTTCGTTGGAATATGGACTATTTGCCGTCGATATTCGATTCAAACCGAGAAAGAGTCAAAATTTTCACAACAATTCGTGATCCGCTTGCAACTTTCCGGTCAACGTACAATTATTTTTATCAAAACTCAAATGGCTGTGAATATCCATGCTGGGGCGCACCATTCAAGACCTTTCTCTCAGACTTTGTGAAAGATAACAATAAGAGACCATATCCGCCAATTGAAAAATTTCTCGATATTCTTCCAAAAGCATACAATTCTTCGGTTCCGTTTGCGTATCGAGTAAGGAATCGGATAAATTTATTTTGTAATATTTTGTCTCATTAATGTTGATATATTTTTAACCATCAAAAAGTAACCCTCAGTCGTTTGAACTTGGAATGGATTTCGACAAAATAAACGACATCACATATGTAAAAGAGAGTCTGTCGAGATTGGACAGTCAATTTGACCTGGTTCTTATCACGGAATATTTTTGGGAGGGCATTGTTCTACTCAGACATTTACTCTGCGCTGAATACGAGCATCTCTATCTCGAAAACAAAAACGAAAGACACTACAAAAAGGAATTATTAAATTCAAATAGGCAAGCAGTATTCGAAGATTTTCATAAAGCCGACATTCTTATGTATAATTATTTTAATGCATCTTTACATCGAAAAATAGAAGCTTTTGGACAGAAGGTTTTGTTCATATTTCCAAGCGAAATGAAATGAAAAATTCAGAAAATGGAAGACGAAATCAAAAGGGCGAAAAAAATTTTCTCCTCTTGTGCAAAAGGAGTGATTGATTGCTCAGCAAACAAGCTTGTTATAAATAGAGAACCTCCTAAAACGCAGATTGTAACTACGCCCGAATTAAAATTAAGTGAGTATATCGACATTATAGGAAAGAATAAAATTTTGTTGTCTTGAGCTTATGTGATTTTTTTATTCATAAAAAGAAAATGGAAACGGAGCTTGCACGAATCCAGGACATCCGTACACAAATGCGAAAATGCTTTACGAAACAGGAACTTGGAATTATCTACATTTGTCCGGCAAAAATTGCGGTGTTGATGAGATTTTAGCAACAAATCTTGATACTCAGGTGCCGTTGACGGCTGAGTTCCAGGAAAAATATCACAAAATAATTCAATGAATTTTTTTCACTGAATTAAGACTTCCGTGTCTTTCAAATTTGAAGATGGAGCTGACCCTCTGAAGCTTCTCATAATTTTTTTTTAAAATGACTCCTTGTTAGCCACATTACATTCTCTTACTTCAAATTATTAAAATTTTTTAACTGCCAATGAATTTTTTAGTTAAGAAAGAAATTATTTTGGAGAAAAACTGTTGATAATTACGCATTTTTTATTCACAGCTCATCTTTGGAATTAACATTGAGTTTCTCTGCTTCTGCTTGTCGACGACGTTCCTTAAAAGACCGCTAAAATCGCAGTAGATTAAAAAGAAACGAACCTCTTTGGCTTTGTATTCCGCCTTGATCATTTCTTGAGCCACTTTGATGTCGATATTCGGGTCGAAGATTTTCTGCGTTCCAGTTGCAGCAGCTTTTTGTTCAAGGACAGTTCTTGGTTTGCTCAAAGAAACGCAGGCTCTCTTCGCACCCTTTTGGGACATTTGAATTAATTAAAAATGTAGACAAAGTATACCTGAAGAACTCCGTCGCTAGAAATGTTCATGCCTCCAGGAGAAGCAACGATTTGCCAGGCATAGCCTTCTCTGCATTCGTTGCAGTTTTCTGGACCTTTTGCGGAGCAACCGTCTTTACAGGCCTAAAATTTAAATGAATGAACCTTGTTACTGGAGAATTTTAAGACAAACCTTATCGCATCTGAGACAGATTGGTTCTTCACTGTCAAGTTTTTCCTCATTTGACAAGAAATATGAAAACGTTCGGAGAGAAGAATCGTCGCTGGGGCACTCAGAACAAGTCTCCCCTTCGTAGAATGCTTGATCATCGATTCTATTGCACTTGCACTGCCCGATTATTTCTCGATCTCCTCCTCCATCGCATCTCCCATTTCCCGAGCAGACTTTTCCATTCTTTCCTTTTGGGCATTCCTCGCAATTCGGCCCCTGCTGATCCGCTCGAGGACAACAGTGGCCGGCGGCTTTGACGCAAATTTCATCGATCCAAGTTGCTGGATCATTTCCATCGTAATACCATTTTTCGATGGCTTCTTCGTTGGCTTCGAGAAGAGCGGCGCATGCTTTGTCGGCTTTTCCGCCGTGTTTGCAGAGTTCTTCCATGATTCGGATCAGTCGAGTTTCTGATGTTTTCCAGGGCCCGCGCTTTTTCTCGTCCCATTTATTTCCGTCCTGAATTCAAAAATTAACTCAAATCGATTCTAGATATAGTTCTCAAAAACCATAAATAGAGATAAAGATAGCTGCATTTATATTTTGCTCTTGATCTATTTCGTGAGCAAGTTACTGTAGTGAAATCTTTCGAGAAATTCATTTTCTTTATAAAATATGCATAAACGTATACGTTGAAGAACATATGTTCTTCAAGTACCAAAAATATAATATTCAGAAAAATTTGGACCGGTCCTGTCATTTATACTTTATGCCCAATATATGTTAAAATGAGCTTTATACAAGCATTGAATAAAAAGTCGAATTTTCGGGTGACCCTCTTTTCGTCAGGAAAATTCTTGTATCCTCCATATGTCAGGAAAATCCGCCAATTTCCTGGCGAATGGAGGATGAAAGTTTCTAGAACCTCCAAGAACATGTTAACCTACAAGAGATTGAATATCAAAATTACGAATTTTGTGGCTTATTCGTTTTTTAGAGTAATTTTAGATAAAAATAAGTCGTTTGAACATATAGTTGGGAATTTACTCAACCCTAACCCTTTTTTAGAAAGAATAATAATAAGATAAATCAAGGGAAAATCATCAAAAAAACGAGTTTCTAGAACATCCTCCATTCGTCAGGAAAATCCGACGGCTTCCTGACGAAAGGAGGGTATCCGGAATTTTCTTGCGTTATGCAGACCTATTTATACCTTTTCTGGTTCCTGAAGAATATGAAGCATAATTCTCAGCGGCCGTAAGGTTTCCTTGCACGCGCCGCATTTTGTCTCTGCCCAAGATTCAACGATTTTCGAAGTCCCCAATCCTTCATCATCAACATCTGGCTCTATCAAAAGAATCATCGACCCCCTTTCTTTTCAAATTTTTACCTTCAGGTCCCTTCCAGCCAGCAAAAGCAACAGCAGGAAGAAAAATATTCAATTTCATGTTTCTCTTACGAATCTCTAAGAGCTCTGACCATCACTGTCTATTTTTCTGTCTTGAAGATCGTGAATCTAGCCCGCGGGCATGAAGTTCCAGCGATATTGCTCGGCGCTTATGTAATTTCTCAAGATCTGACATACTTTTTTGTTTTTCCCGGTTTATTAATTTCGCACCGGTTGTTGATTTTTAGACATAAGAAAATCTGGCAGTAGAATAAAGTGGCTTCCTAGTGGAAGAAAATCGCGATGCCTGTCGGGAAATTTGAACGCGAGTTTGAATTTTTCTCACGACGGATTTCGCGGTTCTAGAGCGGTGTTCTCGTTGAATTCGAAGGTGAGTGACGATCATAATCACGAACTTGAAAAATGATTATTTTTCCAAAATAAGAACTCTCACCAAAATAGCAAAACCAAGCACAGTAGCGACTGGAATAGAAACAAGGGGCATATTCAAAAACTTAAATATCCAGCTTTCACCCTCCTCAATTTTCTCCTTCATTTTGAAAATATAATCTCTTTTTCTTTAAAAATCTATTTTCCTCATGTTTATGCTGAAAAGTTATACAGGGAGATAACTGTATTCTTTTCTTGAAAGTAGACAAAGAAGAAGGAGATTTGTCGGATTACAGTCTTATTTAGTTTTGAGGAGAACTTTGTCTGATGGAATTTTTCAAAATACCTTCGGAATTTATCAAATAAAAAAAAAGAAGATTGTGACAATTTATTTGTAAGCGCAAATTTCAACAAAAAGTTACATGTAGTCTAAAACGTATTTGACAAGATTCTGATGCGTTTCATCATCAACCTGTTTCTTGATTTTGGATAGCCTTCGTTTCCGCTCTTTTTCTTGGTATTTTACTTCGTCAAAAGTTGGCTTGGCATTGTGCTCAACATGATCATACTGTCTTGTTCTATGATCGCCTAGAAATGCTGAAGATTTCTGAAAGAAAAGGAGAAAAATGAAGTTCATTCTTTTAGATTAGCGTTGAATTGAGAGATGATTTGCTTATATGCTCATCTGGAAATATATAATTGATCCAAAATAAACAGCTTTGGAATCATCTGTTGACTCGACACTTGGAACATTTGTTCCAGAACGCTGTCTCGATTGCATTTAGATTTATTGAATAGATTTAAATAAATATTCACAATTAATGATTTCGCTACTGGCTGAAATACAAGTGCGTCTGGGGCGTGTGGAGATGCGAAGAAGGATCTGTTGGCTGAATGGTCGGCGAGTCTTGACTCGGGTATTCCTCCTCGTATCTTGGTTCCTTGCAGTAGTGGTCCGAAACTGATGGTAATTGAGTTAGATGGCGCTAGAAAAAGGGTTCATCATAATTTTTTGTTTGTTGAAAATTTACTTTTGCACTTTGTCGAGGATGTGAATGAGGATGATGAATGGCTGGACTCGAGCCACTTGATCGAAAAGCACCTTGGTGAAGGACTGTTACTTCCAGTTGTTTGTCTTCCTAAAATAAATATGAGAGGGGCTCGAGGAAGGAGTTCGGACCTGGAGGCCAACTGCGGGAGTTGGAAGAGTATAGCCAGAATAAGTTTCTGGGTATCGAGGGTCAGCATATGCCAGTTGAATATTTGATGAGAGGCTCTAGAAATAAATGGAGATTGGGGAGGTATGTTTGGAGGTACCTGAATTGAAGGATATTGATGGGCGGGGTGATGATGCGTGTATTTTCGATGAGAAGAAAGATCAGAGGGGTAGACTGCTTGATGGGGGACAGCGGATTGAGTCCATGTTACTGGAGTCGTCATTGTACCTAAGAGAATATGAGAAATGTTTGGTATGAAAGCTTACTTTGGGTGTAGTCTTGAGCTGCTTTGCCGCCAGTTGATGACGATTGGTAGGCTAGTCTACTCGCTGCATGATGTGCGTAAGTCCCTTAAGAAAAGTAAACTTTGTATTTCGAAAATTCTAGAACCTGGAAGAGGAGCAGCATTCTGATCATATTGCGCTTTGTTATTCCGCCCCGAATTCCTGAATCCTTTCGCAAATGGGTTTCGATCAATCTTCAGCCTCGTGATTTGCTGGTTTTGATAAGCGGTTACTGTGATGAACTGTGTTTCTGGAAAGACAAAAGTTGTAACTCCAGGTGCTTCGGTGTCGATTCGCTGTTGGAAATTCAGGTTTGGTTGTACGTTTTCATCCAATATCTGAACTCGTTTACCGGTTTTTCCTTTTATTTGAACCCAACCTCGATGATGTGGATTCGTGGCTGATATTTATGCATAGAATGAAGAATCATATGTCCATGTGTATCATTTTCGTTGTTAGTCAATTTCAGCTTATCGAAACTGACAAGGGAATTCTGCCTATAAACGACTCATTTTTTTGTCTGGAGAATCGATCTTACCTCATCCAGCTATCACCCGTCTGCGGACTCTCAGGATGAATATAAACCCTCGGCGGGACTGGATTGTCAGCGGTGCCGGCCACCATCCACTTGAATTCAGACTTTAGATAAAAAATTTACCATTCTGCCTTTTTGGTCAAAAGACTCTTACCTTCGAGGAGTGATAGACGTAGCGATATCTGTTGTCATCCACTGCTTCGATGTCCAAAGCCATGATGTATTTTCTATTTGGTTTAAGGCCCTTTACTTTTACTCGGATTGCTGGAAACATTCGTCGACCAACCTTTAAATTATAAGAAGAAGACATTTATGAGAAAAGCAGTACCTTTGTAATAATCATTTCAGTACCCAAATCATAGAATGTCCTCCATAGCTGCTGCCCATTCAGTTGTACACAAATTCCATTTTTGATTGGCTGTTCGATCGAGTTCTTCAAGACTTCCTGGAGACGGATGTCTGGATGAGCCGTTGGTGTAGAATTGAGTTCTTCGGTTTCTGCTTTAGAAACGTTCTCGTCTCGGTTGCCGGTGTTGCTTCGCTCACGAGTTGGCTCCGGACGAGAAGTTGATTCGAGAGTCATCATTGCCGGTTGCATAACATCTTGGGGGTAGTTCTCGACATCGAAGTGGACGGGAGAATGAAGCTCGGAGGAATCTCCAAGGGGTGTTACGACTGATCCTTCCTGAAAAAAGCAGAGTACAACAAGGGTAGGGACATTTTTCTACCTGATAGACACTAGAACTCCCGCGCTGATTATGCGATTCAAAACTGCTTTCTTCCGCCATGACTGGATAAACTCCGCTTTCAACGGCAACCAATCCAACATCAGAGCTTGAAGTTGAGTACAGAGTTGAATAGGCGCCATCAACGCTAGAAGTCGATGGAACTTCTTCATATCTAGTGTCTTTTCCGTGCTCAGCATATTCTTCTTCATACTGTTGCTGACGCTGCTGATGATGATTTTCTTGATGGTGGTGGGGCCCTGGATGATGATCCTGACCTGGTGAATCGGAAGAGCCCTGATGATTGCAAGGGATAAGTTGAATTGATGAGGTGATAATTACCTGGTCTGACCACTCTTTTTTCGTGATACTTTCTACTTTGTAGCTTACTGGCGCAATGGAATACTCAATCTCCTACAATTTTGATTATTATCGATATTTTTTGATTGAAAAACATTGAAAAACTGAGGAAATCAAGAAAATTTCGATCGTTTTTGTATTAAAATTTATTCGATTTTGCGATGAGTTTCTACCTTATCAAATTCAACATTGTCTTTTGAATTATCATCATGTTCCCTTTCCATGATCCCAAGAAACGAACAATTAATCGTCCTTTTAACGAAGTCGAAACAGAAGAATCCTTCTTTTATATAGTCACCGCGGTTGTAAAGCAGATCGACACTTGAGGCGGGAAGGTATCTTCCAAAGTTGGCGCCAAATTACGCGGCGAATTCTCTCAAGTTAACGCGTTTGCGGCGCAAATTTGTGAAATTTCCACCTCAAAAACTCACAACCTATCGCCTCGTCAGCCCGAGCCACAAGCTAAGGGCCAGTGCTAATCCAGTAGCCGGAAGGGGGCGCTGCTTTTGAGCTTCATGGAACAGCTGATATGGCTCAACTCGAGCAGCTGATCAAATAATTTTCTTGAGTTTTCCTTTTTTTATTTTACGATTTATTCAAAGACAATTTTCAAAGATAATGAATTTTTCTATATTCTTTTTTCAAGCTTCATCCCAAGATATCTTATTCTTATTTCCATTCCAACTAAAAATCATTGAAAGATACGGAATTTTTCCTAAATTTTGAAATTTACCTCAATTGATCGATTTCGCTTTTCATCTTTTTTGAAATAAGATGATTGTAAGTTTCTTCCATTTTTCTGTTGTTGGTGATTTTGTGAGCAACTGTTAGACCTTGCTACACAGATCATTCTTGTAGATAGCAGAACTTGCCCAAACGCCACAGCAAATGCTTATCGAAGTGGTCAACTTATCGGTTTGGTTAGATGCAGCAATAAGGGACCCGACGTAGACATCGTCGTACGGGAGAACTGGTACAGAAGAAATAGCATCGGCCATTTTCAAGGAAAAATTCCCAGTTGTCAGATAAGCAAGGCCAGAAAAATAAGCCGGATAAGCGGTGCCAGGATAGACTTGCTTTGGAATGAAATACTTGCTTGTTAATTTTCGGATCGGAGGCGTGTTTGGTTTTCGCAGGCATCCAATTGCTTCAAAGTCAGAGCTCATTAGCTCTTCCAGTTCTGATTTTAGATTTTGCGGTAAGAGAAGAATGTCATCGTCGCCCTTGAAGACGTAATCGACTGATGAGCAGGAGGATTGAATGAATTTCAGGAAGCCAATGTCTTTGAATGGGAGGGTATAAAGACTTTCCTTGAAGTCGAGGACGAGGAGGTCCTTGTTGATTTCAGCTTCCTCATAGAGATCAATATCATTGCCAACGATAAACACAACCTTAACAACTTTTTTATAAATTTGTTCAAGGAAAAACAAAATATTCTCTTTTTCGCTTCACCTTGATTTTGATTCCGAGCCATTTCCAAATATCGCTCTGCAACCATGTTTTCCTCAAAGTTTCTCTCGCCAAAGTCGATCCTGGCATTGATTTTATTCCGAAAATCAAAGATGTTGAAACTGAAGATGAACTAAAACTGCATATATCAGGTTGATGAATGACGGACAGTTTCATTTGAGGATTGAATCGCATCATGTTATTTACATTTGGATACCCTTAATAACATCACAAGGCCCTTCATCAAAGAGATTTGGTACCTGGGTAGATACAGTTTTGCGTATTTACTCTCTTTTTACTTAGCCCTTTCAATGGCGGATAATTTTCTTCCAGAAGCGTCAGATTTAGAAATATACCATTCTCATCTCCATTACATGAAGTTGTTTTCAGGAGCCAAGATGTTTCGTTTATCGGGCTTTTTACTATTCCCGGTCCGGCGCGAAGTTCAAACCAGTTTTTGACTCCTACGACTCCTGAGCAATAAGTATTCTGAAGGCACTTTTCTTTCGCTTCTTCAAGTGAGCTGTGTTTTTTGCAATGATCATTTGTGCAGCCTTGAATAAAATGACGTTCAATGATCTTCCACTGCGGCTCTTCCTTGATTTCACTCTGGTTGCTTTCTTTGCTCTCGAAATTGGCGAAGACAGATTTTGAAATATCATCTGACGCTTCTGTATATATCAAAATATATGCGATGATAAACTGAAATTTGAAAGATAGCGGATAAAAAAATTCTTACTATAAAAACGATTATGCCAAGGATTTTTTCTCTTTTTAAACATGTTTTATGCTCTTTTTCCATTGAGAAAACTGTTGTTGTTTAGAAAAAATAAAAAAGTCTAATTATTATTGCGTCATAAGTCGTTAACAATAATTTTATTGTTGATTCTCTTTGAGTTAGGCAATAACATTGAACAACAATGGAAAATATTAAGGCGAGTTTCAACAATCAAGTTTATTGGAAATAAGATCATTGAAAGTTTGTTCCATCTTTTGATAATTCGTGATTTTGTGAGAAACAGTAAAACTAATCAATGAACATAAATCGTCATTGTTAATTGCTCTTCTTGCCCAGACCCCGCGGCAGATGCTGTCTGATCTTGTCAGTTTACTCGTCTGGTTTGAAGCCACAATCAGGGAGCCAACATAAACATCGTCCAAGGGAAACACGTGAACAGTGGGTATCGCCTCGGCCATTTTAACGGAAAACGATCCTGTCGTAAGATAGGCAAAGCCGGAAAAATAAGGAGGGTAGCCATTTGCGGGATAAACTTGCGTCGGAACGAAATATTTGCTCTTGTACGTCCTTATTGGCCTCGTGTTGGCATTTTTCAGGCATCCAGTTGCTTCGAATTCGGATTTTTTCAGAGACTCAATTTCGGTTATGAGATTTTGAGGGACAAGAAGGACATCATCATCGCCCTTGAAGACGTACTCAACAGAAGAACAGGAGGATTTAACGAAGTTCAAGAAGCCGATATCTTTGTAGGGCAGATTGTCGTGGTTTTCCGGAAAGTCGAGGACGAGCATGTCCTTGTTGTTTTCAGCTTCTTCTTTGAGGTCCTCGTCATTTCCAATGATGAAAACCACCTTGATTTCGACCCCAAGCCAATTCCAAATATCCTTCTGAAGCCATGTTCTTCTCAGAGTATCTCGAGCCAAAGTCGCTCTTGGCATCGTTTTTATTCCAAAAATAAGCGACAATAACTTCGAATCAAAATTGCATTTTTCTGGCTGATGAATTATCACTGGCTTGTGATTTTTATTGAATCTGATGATTCGATTCACATTCGGAAATCCGGGATAATTGCAATTTTGATTATTTGCTCTTTTTCGCGCCCTTCCTTTCAGGATCGAATAATTTTCTTCAAGGAGCGTTAGATTGAGAAAAATACCGGGCTCTTCTCCGGTACAGCTCTGCATTTTCAAAACCCATGCGGTTTCGTTAATCGGGCTTTTCACGATCTCCGGGCCCATTCTAAGTTCGTAGGATTTCCCATCCCCCACAACGCCGTAACAGGAATCATCTTGTAAACACTGTTCTTTTGCTTTGTCCAGTGAGTTGTGCTTTTTGCAGTCATCAGCTGCACAATGAAGGATAAAATGACCGGGTGTGAGTTTCCAAGAGACCTCTTCTTCTTTTATTTCAGAAGATATTGCCTTTTGAAAATTGAATGGAAAAGAATTTGAGATAAATTCGTTTGCTTCTTTGTAAAGAAAAGTATAAGCGCCAATAAGCTAAATGAAAAATTAACATCTTCTGTTTTCAACGGATATCTGAACGGGTTTTACTTACAGAAATAATGAGTGTCCCGATAATTATTCTCAATAAGAATGAAGTTTTTGATCCTCTTTTCCATTCATTTTTTCTTTAAATAAAAATAACACAAGAAATTAAATTTTTTCTTTACGGTTTTTGGGGTGAGAGAGCGTAGGAAGAAGAGTGTTAATTATTTTATGACGTTTTTTGATTGCTGGTTTTGAAAATGAATTCATGAACAGAAAACTCGCGAAATTCAGAATTATGATGATTTCCTTCATTTTCGCTAAAATGTTCTTTCGGAATAAAAATCTAAAATCTGAAATTGAAAATGCAAGGAACCTCCCGCCACTGTATTCCAACTCACTGATTGGTGCACGCTCCTCCACCACCACCGCGCTGAGAAGGTTCTTGCAAGCGCAACCTCAGCCACGTCCTTAGTCGCTAAACGAAAATGTCTCTTATGTAACTTTTGTCTTGAGAATATTTCTAAATTGAATTTTAGAGAAATCATGGACTTAGAGACTGTCTTAGAAGATGTGGATTTTGAAGAAGAGGATTATATTAATGAAACTGAGCTAGAACGTAAGCCATATCTTGAAATAAGATCGTCTTGAAATAAATAAAAGGTTGACATACTTCGACCTCTAAATTAAGGGTCCGTCATCACGCAGACTTAAAAACCCTGAATAAAAAATCTTGAATTGGCCGCGGGCAAAGCCCTTAGATTTTTGTATCACATGGCAGCTTGCCAAATTCTTCTCCCAAACAATATTGACGGTCACCTTTTCCTCCGTCCAAAAGTCTTAAAATTTGAAAGCCAATATTTTTCGTCTTTTCGGGATTCTCCCTTACGTGGTGTAATCTAGAGACATACTATGCGGGTCCGGAAGAGACTCTCTTTCCGACGGTTCCTCCACCTCCACCTGGGCTGGCGCCGATTCCCGCGACACTCCACTATTACTTTCGTCGACTTTTTATTCATCTCGAATATTTCTTTGTGGAGAATTGGGGATATTTCCTCATCGGATTCGGAATCTTCCTTGTCTTCATAATCGTTCCCGGCATTCTTCTCCAAGTTTACTGCGACAGGTACGTTTTAGTCGAAAAATGCGACTTCCTCGAAATAAAAAAAGCCAATTTTTTGGCAAAAGATGAATTTAACTCATCGCCACATAAAAGCAAAAGCGTGAAACCGCCGTTATGTGTCGCGAAAAGGTGCTGACCGCGCGCATCCTATTCTTATCCCTTTTCTGGAAAGCTTAAACTTACTTTTAAGGCTTTACCGGAAATATAAAAGGGAGCAGATAACGAGGAAGATCTTGGAGTATGAGGCGGAAATGGAACGAGATGGTGCTGATGAAGACAATCGGGCTTCGAGAAGATATCGACCTGATTCCGACAGTTCTAGTTCTGAAGAGTCTTACAGGCATCACAGAAGAGGCAGAAGATCAACCCGAAAGTCCGGGAAAAAAGTCCGCGCTCGTTCTCGTCCAGCTGCTGAAGGAAAAGAAAAATCTTCAGAGAAGCAAAAATCTCCCGAATCATCTCCCACTCCCGAGAAGCCCCCAGCACTGCCGCCAAAGACAAGCAAGAAACAAGCGAAGGAGAAGACTGAACCTGATAAAAAACAGGGTTCGTATCACCACTTCCGTCATGGAAATGGAAAGGCGCGATTTGAACTCATACGCGACTCAGGTTAATTGAAATGAATTTGGATTTTCCAAAGTTGTTGGTGCTAGAATTTTTTATTAAAAAATATTCATACTTGGGTAGATTTAACATTTGTCTACGAGACAAAATGTCTCCTAGACTGATAGCCGATTTTTTATTCTTTGTTCTTTTTCTTCAAGAAATCTTTAGGAGTGTCAATGTGGGATCCAGAAGCTCAAGAAATCAACGACCAGAGCTTCCAAAGTCCTGACAATTCCATGCCTTTTGCCAGGTACAAAAGCCCTCCCCTTTCTCTTACTCATCTCAAAAATCTAGCACTTCCGAAAAAACCGTCAACGCCCTTCCATATCCCGATCAACTGGACCATTTTCAGACAGAAAACGAAATGTCCAACACATTTCCTGAAAATGGCTACCAAGAAACTATCACTGTAAGTCCTCCCTGATATATTCTTTCTTTATCTTCTTTTAGGCATCGACAATAACAGATCACAGATTGCCGACAATGCGGGAAGAATCAGCCCCGAGCTCGGATCATCGAGGAGCTTATTGGAGTGCTGGAATCGTTTCTCAATTCAACGGCGCTAGAACTCCCCCAAGGCCTCAACGATCTCGACCAGAAGCGACTAATGCAACTCCAGCTACGCCGATTACGTTTGTTTCCTTCTCTAGAACCCCCTTCATCCCAATCTAGATATGACGAGATCCGAGAAATGAACCAAGTCGTCCCACACGATCCCGAGGTCAAAAAACCTTCAGAAATTCAAAACTACAACGACGCCCTTAATTCCCTCTCACAAAAGAATGACGATTTACTTTTTGAAAAGCGAACTGGTAGTGCTCTCATCCCAAGTCTCATGCCCGCGCCAGAAATCGACGAAGCCGATCCCGACAAGCCCCCACCAATTCCACCCAAAGAAAATAAAAGCATCTTGGAACCACAAAAAATACCAAATTTGGACCTAAAACGAGAAACTCATCTGGTATGAATAATGCATCGTTCATTTTCTTAAGCGAATTTTAAGGATGGAACACCAACGAACAACTTTCAAGGAGAAATCGTAATTGATCCGAAATCATAAACGGACTGAAAATATCTCTTCCCTGTATATTCAATATTCAAATAAAAATATGATCAAATCAGACTTGCGAGCTGTTTTTGTCAGAATATTTTATTGAAGATAAACAGAAAAAAGAACCTATGAAGAAAGAAGCTTCTATCCATAAGTATAATCATCTTGGAGAAATTTCAGCTTTGGCATTGTCTTTAATTTATCTCTCATCGAAGAGCTTATAATTGGACAAATATTTGATCCCCTATTTTAATTAATTTTTCTGTTTTTTTTTTCTGTCCGTTCCTAACTTTCGTGCTCGTCAAGCTCAATCTCGTCAGCGAGCTCATTGATAAAAGATGCTTGACGCCAAAGTCGGTCACTTTTGTTTCCGAGAGATCTAATTCTTGGAGATCACAGAGTTCAGAAAGTTGGGTCAGGCCTTCGTCGCAAATTTTTGTATGGGCGAGATTCACAATTTGAAGATTTGGCAGTAGTATTAGGTGACTCGTTGAGTTACTTGTCACTTGAGAAAATACAGCTACGGCTAGGATTGAGAGAAAACTTACAGTTAGAAAATGGCGCTTGAAATTCTTTCACATCCCTGAATCCATCCAAGTTCAGCATCACCGAGTCCAAACAAGCATCTGTTGACATATTTGGCAGAACAAGTTTCGAGACACTTTGCTTTTTCGACTTCTCCAGCCAGTTTTCAATATCCATCTTAACTCGTTTTCTTCTGAAAACTTCCAAAAGAGTACCTTGACCGGGTCATTTTTCGGAAAAAGCAGGAGCATTTCATGAACACGATTTTTGTGCACTTCGCTTTTTAACCCGATTATGAAGATTTTTCGCATCATTGCTGCAAAATCATCAGTTCGATTCGCCAAATACTCATTTGTCAAGAGATCCAGATGTCGTCGGAGACATTTTCTTCAAAAAATTGTCGAGAATCAAATATTTAAGAAACGTACCTGAGAAATGATCGGTTGTCAGCTTTCGATAGAAAAAACTTGATTGCCGTCGTCACAAAAAGCTTTTTTGAAGAATTGTTGATAACCTTTTAGAATTCGTTAGTAAGTCGTTTTATAATTCGTTCAAATCTCACCTCGAAATAAGTGGACGAGCATATAGCCATAAGAACATCGGCCCTGTCATCATCTACAAGAGCGGCAAGCAAAGTAAAGAAAGCTGGATTATTCGTCACGTGATCCGGAAAAGCGGTTTTTCCTACTACCCCTGCTACTGTCACGCGCCAATCACTTTAATTACTGTTCAATAGAGGGCAAAAACAGTTTTTCCTCATTTATAAAAAGGGTGGTGTCCGGAAACGACAAAAAAATGTCGACAAATTATGAGTGAAAATTTTCAGCCAATCAGAAGCCTAAATTCGGCGAACCGGCCAATCAGCAGCCGAGAAGCCGCCTACGGAAAATTTTCGAACTTTAGTTGTCGGTTCCAGACACCACCTCATTTAACAGCATTTCATGATGTCTAGTAGACAGTCTCGCAATCTATTAAGACAATCTATTAATATTTAACGATTTTGATTGTTATTTCCGAAAAAAATTACAGTTAATTGAGTTTGAACATTTTGAAAAGTTTTAATAGTGTCTGAGAGACAATATGTCTATGAAAATGTCTACTAGACATTTGCCATGTCGCATTTCCAAACCATAATGAATCGAAATGCTCGTTTTATTGAACAATTCCTGTATTTAGCCGCGAGTCTAAGCATATCTAAATATTGGCTTATTAGCGCCGAGTCGTAAAGTCCATATGAAAGGTCGATTCGCCGGGTTAGAAACGCTGTCAAGTTGAATATCGAGCGTTTCTGCGGCGAGTTGTATGCCGGACCATGCACCTCTGAATTTAATCAATTAGTTTATCGACTAGTTGATTATTATTGAAAATACCTTCAAAGAGTTCTTCAATGTCGGGCAAGCCAACTGGGCTCTTGACCTTCATCTTCAAAAAACAGCGGAAAAACTCGTTTGATTCCGTTCCTTCGTCGAGCCCGCCAGTTTTCTTGATTCCCGCGATGAGGATGTTTTTGTAAAGCGTTTTGTTGGGAGGAAGGTCTTCGATGTTCTGGGCGAGGAATTGCAGAAAAATGGGTGTTGGCAATGTCAGATCGAAAAGAGGGTCCAAAAGATCGAGAAGAGTTCTGGGGTCGATTTTTGGAAGAGCAGGAGCGAGTGTTTTTGAGATTTGGCTTTTGAGGGTCATTTTAAATTTAAAGCTGTCTTGAGTAAAATAGATCGTTAAAGAAAGCAATGATATTATTACCCAATTCGATTTTATATCAAAAATTCTTCGAGATAAGTCTGACCCAATTTGCCTAAGAGTAATTTCGGCAGTGCGTTGATTCAAAGGCGTCGTTAATTTAATATAATCAAGCAGGGATTTCGTCTCATTCAGCAATTCTCCCGCCGTGATCATTTCCTCCGTCTCAATCTGGAACGAGTTCAGCCGGCTGAAAAAATTCGCCGAGTCCAAAAACTGAACCAGCGAGCAATTCACTGTCAGAATCCCCAGCGCGGCTCCAAAGATCGAGAGGCAGAGGTACGTCTTTTCGAATTTTTCGTAGACGGCGAATTTTATTTCGAGGCCGACAACGTCCGCCCAGTTGATGGTTGTGGAGGAATTGAGGAGGGTTTTGGACTTTTGGTTGTCGGTTTTGAGGCCTTCAGTGGTTAATTTTAGGTTGTGATTTTCACAGCCTGCGGAAATGCTCTATCTCGACTTTGATAAATGAAAATACCGCGGATAACATTCCGGATGTTTTTATAGTTGTTTAAAATAAATCATGGGTAACAAATCATTTGAATATAAATTATCAAATTTTTTTTCAACATTATGGTTTTTCGTTTTGAGCACTTTCCTATCGCCAGCATTCTCATTAGCTGTTTTCCACCCTTTCTTTCAGCCTCATCCAATTTGGTCAAATCAACGACCTTGACTTGCGTCTCCGTGATGACCTGCCTATCTTCTCCTTGGTTTTATACATTTTAGTACGGCGGACATGTAAACTGACTAGATGATTTTGAGACGCGCACGTCGATGAATTAATAATTAAAAAATGACAGTAAAATGAATATATCTGTAATGAAACCTGTAATGCCTGAATTGTTACGCTCAGTCACCAAATTCACCGTGTTCAAAAAACGGCTTCGTGAATAATTTGCGCCGGCGTGTTGATTCATCTGTCCAAGTGCAGCTGTAGAAATGGATAGAAAGATAGGTGAGATCAAGGAAGACTATTCTAACCACCGCACTTAGGGCCCCTTCAAGAGTGTCAACTAGACATTGATATAAACCCGATACAAGTGTCAAAAACTGCCAATAAAACTTTGAAAAAGAGGCCAAAGAAGGCCGTTTTTCTTATCACGTGATCGTTTTTGCGTCTGGCCAATCAGATCGCATCTATTTTGGTAAGAAATTGACAATCTTGGGCCCTAATCCGGGGTTTGATTGATAATCTTTGGACAAAAATCCTTCTTCTTTGTCAAAGATCTGGATTCTTGATTCCATTTTCTATCCATTCCTGGAGTCAACATTTTGTCCTTGACGATTCCCCATCCCTTTTATCACCGTTTTTCAAATTGGAATTGGATGATCATTGATCATCTTTTAGATTCTCCCGTATGAATTTACCGTTTAACCTATGCGCATTAAAATAATAGACGGTTTCCTTTTTGGCGGAGATAATAACTTCTGAGCTCCTTCGAGACATTCTTCCTCTCAAAGGGCTATTTTCAATATTATTGAAAATCAAATTAATTGAAATCAAAAACCTGATTTTGGCGACAGAGTTTTTCTTCCCCATCATTTCAAAAATTCCCTGAAGCGAGTTTCTTCTTTTGTACTGTTTTGTCGCGCAACACGAGCTAAATAGCTCTCGTAAATACGCAGAAATCTTCATTTTTCCGGCGCTTCGATATGTCACGAGTTTTCTTAGACCTTCTGCTAGACACTCTTGATCCGACGAGATCAGCGGAATTTCAAGAGCAGATGTTTTTGGGTCAATAAGGCCCGAATGACGGGATTTCTTTTCAGATTAATTTCTCCAATTTTTCTCAATATTTTCGCATTTTTCAGCTTCTCTTATAGGAAAAACGCTTCTTTTTGACTGTTGTTAGAAAACAGTATAATCGGACATTGCCAAGTTTTAATCAGTGGGTAAAGAAGCGCGTTAATTAGAAATTGAGGTCACCTTTGAAAATGCAAGGAATTCATCGGCGTTTGAATGAGGCATTCTTCTTCTTCGTCACTCGTTGATTCCATTTCCCCAAGCAGCTAATAATGATGATTTTCGACTCCAAAAATATTTCTTGCTCGAAAAGAAGAAAGCTTTATCGCCGATAAATTATCGGGCGATATCTTCTTGCTTGGAATATTGATCGAATGTCACAAATGTCACTTTTGTCAACAAATCTGTCAAATATCTTTCATTTAAAAAAATTCATGAAAGTCTTGCTCAAATCCAATATTTTGAGAAATTTCTCAGATTTTTCTTTAAAATTTGTTGACAAAACTGACATTTCTGACATTTGTCTTATTTTAAAAATTGAAGCGACGGATAAAGCTTTTTTATTTTATTTTTAAGTTCGTCAAACCTGTTTTGAAAATTTCTTCTCTTTGATTAAATTTCTCAATATTTTTTCTTCTCCTAGGCCAATTTAGCAAGGCGTCATGAGCGGTTTCGTCAGCGCGTGCTCCTTCTGTTACTTCTCTTTTTCAGACCGAAATAAAATGAAAGAAACGAATTCTTCTTCAGAGACGCGAAAATAATACGCCAGCTCCCAGCGCCGCCTTTTTACTTTCTCATCCCGTTTTTCCTTTTTTTTATATTCTCCTCAAATCGAGCAATTGAAGTAAATATCGACAGATCATGCTAACGAATTTAATTCGAGCGAAGAAAGGATATATCTACGGATTTATCTTTGAGGATTTTCGATAAATGAGAGCTTTTTATAAACTATAGAAAACTCTTCTCGTGAGAATTTTTTCAGAGCTTAACAGATGCGACTAAAAAAGAAGAAGAAAATTTGCAGCTGCTGTCTAAAATAATTTTGAAAGAGAAGACACATGATCATTCAAAAATTGAAACATGAAGCTTTTTGCATTTCTCTGTCTTCAGACAGCTTCAGCCTACCCGAACGATGAACAAGTCAACGAGATCATCTACATAAAGCTTGCAGAATGCGGACGAAACAACTTGTCGATGGATAGATGCGCGCAGGAACTGGTCATAGAATGATATTTTCTATTGTTTTTTAAGAGCTCTCAATCTGAACCAATGAAAAAGATAATAAAAGATGGAATACTTGCTGAAACTGGATCACCGTATTTCAGCTGTTTGGCCTCTGATAAAGCAAACAGAACCACCGGATTCGATATGATTAACAGCGGATACAATGCTCAGTACAATCTCATGGCCACATGTGCGCTTGAAGATGCAACTACAGTTAACGCTGGAGTAGGCCCTATTTTCGACACTGATGTAATTACTTTAAACATGCAATTCTGTAAGCAGTTCTAGTGTGATTTGTGCGCAAATGCATGTTACGAAGTCAGTAAACCTGAAGATTGCGTCGCCGTTTGCATGGGCACTTTTCAAGAGCGGCACTGTCCAAACAATACTCGAACAACCTATTTGATCAGCTACGGGGCTGATGCTTCCATCGGACAGGCAACAAGAAAGGGCAGAGTTTACAAAAGCCGATACTTTGACTCCTATCCCTTCCCATTAACCTGTGGTGCTTATTGCTTGTCTGAAATTTATATTCCAGAATAAAGATGAAAAAATTAGTATAAAAGCGAAATGCAGATAAAAACAAGAACAGATACTGTAGCTTTTATACTGCTGTCTTCTTCATCGTCATCGTCAAGAGGAATAACTCCAAAAGGCCAATCTGGAAGTGTTTCATAACTAGAAAACTCGATCATCAACTGAACTCTCGACAAAAATCTTACTAATAATTGACGGATTCTGCATCAGCTGCTCTTGGCTGAACACCGCTGGAAAAACCAACGTTTATTTCAAATTCGAAGTCGCGACTAAGGAATTTTTGAAGATTCGTTGTTGCTTCAAACGAGCATTTGTTGTTGATTGAAGCGATCCAATGCATCCAAGCGAACGAATGAGAGCATCCTTGATGGGTTCTTTTGCTAAATCATAAACGACAAATTCATCATTTCGGAAAGAAAAAGAGAAAACCCATTCCTACGACGTCAACATAATACTGAATGAGATTCTCTGGCTTTCCAGTCGCAAGTTGTTCACAATAAGAATGGTTTGCTTTGCCCCCATCTGGCCAGTAATCGTGTGTGCCCAAGCTTACCATCGCTCCAATTCCTGTGGGTGTCGACTCGTAGACTTTTTCCAACAGACAAGATCGTGCCTTCAACTGGTTCTCTAGAATCAACCCGATTCTCTAGAATGAACTCACCTCTTCTTCATCTTCGCACTGCTCGACGAACTCTAGAATTTCATCCACCCCAAGATCTCCAGCATTTGAATGGAAGACTTCGACAATTTCCGCATCTTCCTTCCAGACTCGAATTTCCTTGAAAAATTTTCAATATGAAATTTGAGAACTTCAACAAATTTACATTAAGTGCCGGGTCATCAAGATACTGAAACATTGGACCAGCTGGATCAAGAGCAGAAATTCTCGGGAGCTTTCCAGCAATTCTAGTGTTCAGCCATTTCGCCGCGTACCCGCAAATATGAGCACCAAGAGAGTGGCCAGCAAGATGAAAGTCGGAAACAGTGTTCATTTCAGCATCAATCAGGTTTTTATAAACTCGCCTGAAAATAATAAAAATTGAACAAAAACATCTTTCTTACCAAGAAGCGCTCCAACAACTTGCGTATTCGTCGCAGGGAGCCAGTACTTGAGGTCGTTGGCCTTTGCGCTCTGAAAAACTCATGTGTTTACTATCTGAGAAAACCGTCCTTCCGGACTGCTCTCCAAGGACGGAACTTACCCAATCCAACAGGACAATGTTTACATCTCCACTTTGCTTGAGCATTTCATTCACAAATAACTCTCCTTGATTGCTCAGCTGTCCGTCTTTTTCGATCACCCGAGCATTCCAGCCATGGACGAGAATGACCGTAGAAGAGTTTCGGTGCCAATGGTCAGAAGGCATTAAATAGACGATGTCTTCGTTGATTGAGAAGTTTACGTGATTGGAGACTTGATTTAGCTGCTGGTTGAATATGTGCATTTTGACATCTTGTGCTGATGGAGAATCGACAGTACAGGGAAATCGATGTGCTTTAGGCTCTCTAGAATAAAATTCGACCATTTTTCTATCCTAAATAAATTACCTCGTGGAACTATCAGCCTGATAACTCCACGGAAAAGCAGTGGTAAACTTCCCAAGACTCCGAAAATCCTGCTCGCAGTGCTCTCCCTTTATAATCTCTTTCTTGCAAATTTCATTGCCAAAAATAACTGTGGTTAAAAACAGAAATAACCTCATTCTGTCAGATTTGTAACTGACAGGATCATAAAATTTTTCAGTCGAAAGAATGCTGCTTGTTTGTTTTGCCAAGATGGAGTCAATATTTTCCGATGGATTAGTGATAAGCTTGCGTTTCTGAGGCGGTACTGAAATTGATACGCCCATTTTTATGCGGAAATTGTACAGTAGAATACCAGTTATGCAATCAAAATTTAACTTTTGTTGATTTATTCAAATTTCTGTCGTTTTTCTTTAATTGCTTTAACAGCCTTTTTGATAATTCCTTTCGCCCAGATAATATTTAAAGTATCCAGAAACAAGCAGCCAAGACAAGACCCGATTTTCCAGAAAAGCCAGATCTCGTCATCTTCATCATATAAAATAACAGGAAGAAAAGTAGATCATATGATTTTGTATCGAACGTTTTCGTTTATTGGATAAACTTCATCAGGATACTAAACTTAAGATGAACGAAAAAGAAACAGAGGAAAAAGAATACTTTTATGTTGAGAGAGCAGTGTGAAATTGCTAACTGAGGAAAACAGAAAAACAAAATCAAAATATGGCTGTTTTTAGTCGAGCGCCAAGGTGGCCCAAAAAGGTGGCGTTGAACAATTTCTTATTTTACTGCATCGACCCTCCCTAAATGAACAATCTGATTTCAAACAGTTCAAAACTTTTAAATTTTAGTCGAGCACTGTTTTGGGCCACCTTGGCGCTCGACTAAAAACAGCCATATTTTGATTTTGTTTTTCTGTTTTCCTCAGTTAGCAATTTCACACTGCTCTCTCAACATAAAAGTATTCTTTTTCCTCTGTTTCTTTTTCGTTCATCTTAAGTTTAGTATCCTGATGAAGTTTATCCAATAAACGAAAACGTTCGATACAAAATCATATGATCTATTAACGAAGTCAACCTGAAAAGATATAGGAAGAAAATTCATCCAAAAATAAGCTATTGGTAGAATTCTGCCGAGAATAAATACAACAAGAAAGCTTAACAATTTTAAAAATAAGATCAGCTTCTTTCTCACCTGGCTCTAATAACATCATAAGTAGGGGAAATCACTAATAATTGAGCTTTTTTTTGGGCTTAGTAGGATGGGCATTTAATACAGTTTTGGAAAGCCCAGAAGCTGGGGATCATTTTGACTATTGATAGTAGGGGGTCAGTTCCTACCCTGAGGGCATTTAGGCACCTCCGAAGTCCCAAAATCCGGCCAAGTTGGGAAATTTTAATTTTTGAACGCCTAGACCGCCCTTTTAGAGCCAGCGACTATGCTAGAATTGTAGCGCGGGCTCTGACGGTCATTTTAAGATATAGAAAAGTACTGAGACCCGGGGGTTCCTGAGGAGCTAGAGGCTCTTGAAGGTGGGGAACACGACAAAAAATGAGTACTTTTTCACAAAAAGTACACCATTTGTCACACATATGCCACCCAAAGACTTTCTATCTATGTTTCTTCATTGAAAAATGTTTAAAAAATCATTTGGGGTCATCTGAGGTCACTAGGTCAGAAATTTTGTAAAATTTAGAAAACTGTCATGAGTGACCCGATCTGACCTCGGATGACCCCAAATGATTTCTTTTATATTTTTTAATGAAGAAACATAGATAATTAGTCTTTGGGAGACATTTGTGTGACAAATGGTGTACTTTTTGTGAAAAAGTACTCATTTTTTGTCGTGTTCCCCACCTTCAAGAGCCTCTAGCTCCTCAGGAACCCCCGGGTCTCAGTACTTTTCTATATCTTAAAATGACCGTCAGAGCCTGGGCTACAATTCTAGCATAGTCGCTGGCTCTAAAAGGGCGGTCTAGGCGTTCAAAAATTCAAATTTCCGAACTTGGCCGGATTTTGGGACTTCGGAGGTGCCTAAATGCCCTCAGGGTAGGAGCTGACCCCCCACTATCAATAGTCAAAATGATCCCCAGCTTCTGGGCTTTCTAAATCTGTATTAAAACCTCACCCTTCTAAGCTAGAAAAAAAGCTAAATTATTAGTGATTTCCCCTAATCATAAGCAAAGGTTGAAAACGATGCAATTCTCGAAAGAAAAATAAGATTCAGAAACGGGCTTGAAAGCTCAGCCGTTAGGCGGTAAATTGTAACGTAAGAAAGAATGTCCCAGTTAAGACTAATAAATACCCAAGCAATCCAAACAGATGATGCCCGAAAATTGTCAGTTTTTCTTGCGGTTTCTCTTCGTACTCTCTACATAAATAACGAATTTCAAAAATTTTCAAGCAAAAAATACCTGCAAAGACAAATTTTCAGCGAAGGGAGAAATTTATAATTTGGTTGAATTGTATCATCGATCAGATATTCGAAGGATTTGTCTTTTTTGACAAGATTTTTGGCAGTATAATCATCGAGAAAATTATATCCTACCAAAGAAAGGGCAGTTATGAACGCCTCGAAGGCGAAAAGGCTTTTTGTGGTCGAAAAAAATTTATTTATTAGAAAATAATAAATAATTATCTTCAAGTGGCAATAATTTTTGACCAAATCCTTAACGCCAGAGACAAGATGAAAGTCGAAATGCGTGAGCTTCCATTTATCGGATTCTCGATCAGCCTTTTGTCATAAAGAACAGTCCACAAAGATGAAACAGCAATAACTAGGTAGAAGTGTTCGCTGGAGATAGTCTAAGATTGCTTACCGGCAGTGATGAAAAATGAGTTTATAAATTCGGCTGCTTGCACTCGCGTAAAATAATCTCTTTTCTTTAGTTTTAAAATTTTTTCTCTTGAAAGGAGCGAAGGAATCAGCCCAAAAACGACTTTTGCTTGTAAAAATATCATGATCAATATCTAAAAGAGTATTCTCTCGAATTGAATAAATAAATAAAAAGCCTCACTAATATTATGACTTTCACTGTCAACATCTTGCAAAATACATTATATATTGAGATAGAACTACGCCAGTTTCCTGAGTTGAAATCACTTCCTGTTAGGCTCGATTCACAAAATTTCAATTTTCATTCCCTGTCTTGTAAAAATTTTGGTGAAAGGGTGCTGTTATTCAGCGTAACAATAATGATAAAATTAAATTGATAACCGTGCTTTTTTGAAGCATTGATGACAAAATATCAAGTTATGCACAAAATTCGATGAGAATCATTTTCGAATGAAAGATGAAATGAAATTATGCTCGTGCAAATATCAAAAGTATCCTCAAATTGTTACAGATTACGTTTTGAGCAAGGAGAAACTTTATCTAACCTTTACCTACCGGCTTGAACTCTTTCTCTTCTTCGACCTCAACTTACTTCTAGTTGATGATGATTCTGATAGCGGTACTTCTTTTTCAAAAAGTTCTCGGAGACAATTTGACAATTAATACTCGTCCACACAAAGAGAAGCCTCCGAATGATGAACAGGTTCAAAAAAGACTGAAGGATTTTCAAGCGACAAAAAAGCTTGCAATCAAGGAAGAAACTTGCGCGTTAGTCACACTTTCTTCTGAATCATAAATTCTTATTATAATTCTCTAGAGATGCTGATATCTTTGAAGAATGTTCAGATTTGTGCGGCTTAGAGGCAATGCAGTGTATTGCTGAGTGTGATTCTGCTCTTTGTCGAAATGAGTGCTTCAGAGATTTTGCCGGTAAGCATAGCATTTAATCAACTGAATAATAGAAAGATTGTACTTCTGCTTGTCCTTGTGGAGAAAATTGTCCAACCGGGTGTGAGTTTTGTGAGCACCCTTTATGCAATGATGAATGTGAAAATGCTGAAGTTGAGAACGAATCTTACATTGCATGCCGAGAAGCTGCAATTGAATAACAAACTGATTGTCTACGACAATGCTCTCCCGATAAAAAATGCTTTGAAGAATGCAATAATATCTTGCTGGGCAAAATTGATAATTGTCCTTGCGTAGAGGTTTAAATTATTTTTCTTTGATTTTATTTTCCGAAATAGAATGAAGTGACGACAACTCCCAGCACAATAACAGTTCCGCCGACTCATCCAACGGTTATCTGCATTATTTATCATAATTAATTTAGTATTATAGATAAATGACCATTTTTTGATTATTCAAAGAAGCTTAGAGGAATCATTTATTATTTCTGGCGACGGATCTTATACTGCGAATCCTGTTATGTATTCAATATCAGATGATTTTGCCTGGAAATCCGTGTATGCTTTACTTTATGGTGTTTTGTATATTTTTGGTGGGCACGTTGACAATAAAAGGATTTCAAAACTTGATGGGTGCAGTTTTGTTGAGCTAGCAGCAAAATTTCAAAATGGATATGCTGGGCCGTTTTCAGCAGCTGTTTCAATTGAAAATGGAACAAAAGGTTATCAAAATGCATAATAAAAATGTTTTTAATAGTTTTCAGCACTTGTGTGTTTTGCTTATGCAACAGTCAGTAGAACTGGAAAAGGAGGATGCTAGATTTTTGATTCTACAAATCATACAATTAAACAACCACATCTGCCGAAACACGGTCATTTGATGGGAGGCCTTGGCTACTACAATGGCAGACCAACAACTGTTGATGGAGATACGGAGACAGGAGCGATGAGAAAAGTTGAAAGTTATACTGAAAGTGGATGGGTTTATTTAAGAGACCACCCAAAGTATTTCCGATAATTTTTCTCGCGTTAACTTATTTCAAGAATAATGGGAAAACATTCTTTAATTGGATTAGACAACGGATATATGCTTATGGCAGGTGGAAAAGAAAGAATACTTGAGACTCGGGAGCAAAAAGCATCAAAAGACGTTTGGTTGCTGAAAGAAAACACTTGGAAGCTGCTTGGATTTCTCAAAGAGGTTAATCTTTTGTAAATTCAAAAATTAATTTGAATCATTCAGCATCATATTTACGTTTCTTCAATCAAGATAAATGAGTATATTTATTTTGTGAATGGTTATGAAAAAGTCAATTATACTTCTCCGATAGAGAGAGTTTTCATCGGAGAAGACGAGCTTATACAAACTGAAGTGATCGGAAATAACAACTTTACATCAAATAATCCTGTTCTTTATGAAACTGAGAAGGATTTTTGCGTGAATTAATAAAATTGCCTTATTTTTTCTTACATTCGTCAGATTTTAAGTTTTCTCATGCTTATTCAAGCGTTTAGTCATCAAAGGTCTTTTTGCTAAGGTACCATTATCCGCAGCTGTTTTCTTGTTTTTTCTCAGGCTCCCTTTCATGACTTATTTTTCTTTGTGAATGTACTTCGTCTACAAAAATTTAGACCTTGATGAGTTTGAAGTTTGAACTACTACGGTGGGCAATAAATGTAAGTTTTTGTTACCAAAAGAAACAGTTAAACAGAAGACATGATCTAAGCCTGCTAAAAATGTCGCTCATGGCATATTCTGAGCGCTGATTTATGACTTACGCTTTTCTTGTTGTTGAACATTATTTTTTTTCAATCAATGAATTAACCGTGGTGTCAAAAAATAAATCCTTTTCTTATTAATTCTCAAAAAAATGTTGAAGAAAATTGGGCTAAATGAAGTTGTAAAAAGTTCAAGCTTAACTGAGCTAAACTTTGAGGGAGTGAATAAATCCCGTGGGCCAAGAAAAAGGGATGACTCATGACTTTTTTCTTATACAAGGTGAAAAGCTTGCACCTTGATGTGCTGAAGTGAGCTCATTAGTTTGATTTTTTGATTTACCGAAGTCACCAAATTGTTTTTTTCAAAAAATCTTTTTAGTAAAAAAAGTAAGTTTGATCATCGTAATAAATACAATCATAAATTATGATGTCTCTTGGAAGAGAGAAAAACGTGGGAATTTTGCAGAAGTTTTGAACTTGACGGTTTTATTTTGTCTGAGGGAGAAGAGAGTGAAAAGAAAGTGAAAATTTACGACAAGAAACGCCAGGGTACCCGTTGAGCAGAAACACGCTTTCAATTAAAAATATTCAAATACTCAACAAAACAAAAATATTTTTTTTCTGCAGAGAAATTTCGAAGAAAAAATCGAAGAAAAATATTAAATAATTCAAAAAAAAAGGTTTTTGAAAAAAAAATTTTTTTTCATTTTTTTTTTCAAATTTTATTTTTTCTTTTGATTTTTGCCGGTATAATTAAATTTAAGTTCAATTAAAATTCCTCTATTTCACCAAAATGTTCAAATTTGGCGGCGTTCCAAAAAGTCAGACTCCAAATATTTTGCGATAAGAAAAGCCAGTCTGAGCGGCGCTGAAAGAACCCGTCACGTGATATAGAAATTCTAGCTGAGAAAGAGAGATGAGATCAAGAAAAAAACGCTAATTCTGAATTTTGCCTCAAGTGATGTCTTCATAATAAGTGAAGACCACTTATTTATTTGACTGACTTTTTTGCTGGAAAAGAAAGTTCGAAATCCGGGTCAGAGAAATCACAAAAAACGGCTTTTTAAAAATAAGATTTTTGCTTTCGATTTTTCGAAAACTGAAAATTTTCGCTTTTCAAGAAAAAAATTAAGGCACCTTTTGTTTGTAAAAGAAAAAAAGGGCTCGTGGCGCCAAATTTTGTATTCACACGATATCGCGTACATATATCTAAAATACAAAGGCCTTACCAAGAAAGAGAAATTTTCAAAAAAGAGTGTCGATAAAAAGGTTAAAAAGGGCTCATTGTTAAGCTATTTCAAGCTGTTTTTTGCTCCTTATGAGGCCAATTATATTTTTGAGAGATTTCTCAAATCACATTTATTTCTTCAGAAGGCGAATTTGATCGAATTCGAGGATAAAAGTCAAAAGAACAATTAGAGATACCAATTAGAGGTATATAAGAAGATATCCCGCTGAGAAGATAGAGACTTCCCGCTGTGATTTGATTTGAGTTTTCCGCTTTTGAATTTCTGAAGAAAAATTTATTATGAGGTATGATTTCTAGCTTTATATTGATTTATTGAAGGAGATTTTATTGTTGATATTTTTTGTTGAAAAAAATTTTTGAAGAAAAGATCGGAAGAGATGATAACCGGCTGTATGCGAAAAATTCTGTGGCTTTTTGTTTTAACGCTATTGGAGAACTGTCAAGCTGGAAGATCGAAAACTTATGGTCATGCGAAGAAAAATGAAGTTCATTTGCGACCTATAGGTAGGTCTTGTTTTAAGGGGGTAGACGGCGGTATATGCCCTGATGTCGTCCTTGATTGCAAATGAAAGAGGGCCCAAAGCAAATGAATTTTAAGATGACCGTCGAATTATCGTCGAAAAAGACGTGTTCTGCACAAGCCGCGGGGCAACGCAATCGCGGTTCTTCTCGTGGGCCTTTGTCGACGGAAAGGACAAAGAGTTTCTGATTTCCGGCCATGAGTGAGTACCAAAAGTAACTTTTCTAAATACTTCCACAAAAGGAAATATTATCCCATTTATAAAAGGGCCACAAAAGAAGAGGCTTTTGTTCAAGTTTAAAATTGGCTTAGCGGATCTCTTTTCAAAGGAGATTTTTTTTTAATTCTTAGAAAACCTGATCTCATTTGGTTAATTTACAGTATCAAGAGCTCCTTCTGGGCTTGTCTGCTAGACATTGTCTATTTTTGTCATAGCTCGTCGTTTTATCGACAATTTCGAACGATCGCTTGTCGAATATTTAAGGGTATCCCTCTTCTAACTCCGTTTTTTAGGGAGTACTTCACGATCGCCGAAATCCCCTTCCGCCCTCACGTGAAAGCCTATTTCCCCGATGGCACCACCTCCGGCCTCGAGAACCAAAGTCACGTGAGCGCGAAAATCAGCTGCGAACGCGCCTTTGGCGAGACCGAGCATTGCTCAAACTACATAACGTCCATTTCCCAGGTAAGCCGCAAAGTTGAAAGAAGATAATTTTTATGATTTGATTGTTGACTTTGATAATTATGTTTATGGCCTTCTCGCTCGCGCCTGCTCTAAAAATATATTCGCAAATTTATGATTATTAATCCGCTGCTGCCAGATCTGCCAAATCACCAGCTATTTTTAGAAAAAGAATTCGGAAAATGAAGGTCTCAATTTTCAAATTTGCAATTCGAACTTTGCGCAGCCGAAATTGGAGACTTGGAATATCGACTTGGAGAATTTCGATGAAGATCTATCAAAAGCGGTTTCAAAAGAAACTGAATTTGCCACTGCCAATTCTTGCCCATCAAGTTTCAAGGAGCCGGAATAACCTAAAATGAGCCCTGAAAATTTGGGGTCAAAATGACCAAAAAAATTTGGGGTCCCCATTTTGGGTTTTGTGGGTTTTGATTTGCCGGTAGGCCTAATAAAGCAATCTTATTGGTAATCCAAAAACTCACTTCAAAGTATTCGTTTAGCCCCATTTTGTCGGGTGAAATCAATCATTTTAATCCTAGAAAACTCAGAACAACAAAACCTAATTGATCAACTCCAATCATCCCATTTTTTTATTATTCCGGAAAAAGTCGTCAACTCTCATGAAATGGATCGATTCAACAATGCGCGTAGCTGCCATCGGCCTTCAAAAAGAAGTGTCTTCTGCCAACCCAGCGATTTCAGTCTTTGCCTTTGGAAAAGAAGCATTTTCGACGAAGGGAGCAAGGGGCGATATTTTCATCGACGCGCGATTTCGATTGATAACCGCCGATTCGGAGCAAATTCACTTCCTGTATTCCGACGTGCCGAGACTCCAAGACATCGAGTCACGTGAAACATTCTTTCGCGCGAATTCGCATCCGAAGATCGCGTCAATTTGCCGACACTCGGGTTTTGAAATTTTGAATCAATTCCATTTTGGAGAATTGAATTGCAAAGAAGAGGACTTCGACTTTCCGATTTTCGTCGATGCAGTAGAAACGGAACGACATGTCTTTGGAATTTTTCAATCGAGGGCGAAGAAATATCAGAAAAATGCAATTTGCAGATTTGAGAAGAAAGATTTAGGAAAATTTTCAAAAACCATAATTCTGGAAGATTTTGGATAAGTTTGATTTTTGCTTTGCTTAAATAAGTTGAAATAGCAATAAAAATCATTACTGGGATTGTCATCGTCTGAATTATTTTTGAAAATTTAAAGCCATTCAATGCTCACAAAATGACCCAACAGATGATCTCCAGATCCTTTCTCGTCAACCAGTAGAGGGAGAACTTGTCATGTCCCCTCGAGATTCTTCAGAGTACGGCGGTTTTACCTCAATAACGGTCGATTCGGAAAAGACTGGCGACTTTCCTCTGATCTTCATCGGTTAGATCACACTTTCATTAGATTTCAAACCCTCAATTTTAAGGAACTGACAGCGGAGTTCTTTTGAAAACGGCAAAGTTTGAGAAGTACCCATCATCTGAAAAGGTTGAATATCCTTGGCAATTAGTCGAAGCTTATAATATTGAAAAAATGGCGAAAAACGCGGTGGAAAAATGGGCTTCGGATGATTGGACAATCAAGAAGATTCATTTCAGATACGACAAGCATGGAACACTGAGAATGCCATACGTTTATGTCGCCACAGATCAATGCATTCTTGCTGTCAAGGTTCAGAACTGTGACTTGTCAGAGTGCTGCCAAAAGTAAGCCGACCTCTAAAACCCCTCAAGAACGATTCTAGTGATCCTTATTGCGAGTTCCGAAACGTACCAAAAACTTGCCAGGACATCGATTTCACCCTTCGGAATCCATTGAATCAGGTCACTTACCATCGTTCCTGCCAGGAAAAGAATGAAGAAGAGCTGGAAGAAAAGCTCGTCTCGAATACAGCAACTTTTTTGCCTGTGAATTTGAACGATGACAGCTGCAGCGATGCGCAAAATGGAATTCAACAAGCATCAAGGTATTTTCGATGAAAACAAGAATTCTCTGGATTTTATGCTCGTGGAAAATTTATTGAAGAAATGATTTTGAAAAGCTTTATTTCAAAATAATCATCGATGATCTTCTACTGAAAGGTTCTGTAGCAATTGCTACGATTTCGTCTTAGAGAAAAATCGATGAAGGTTTTCGGCATCCGCGTAGTTCGGGAACCTTAACAGTTTAATCTTTTTAAAGATTCAAAAATAAGTCTCTACCTTTTCACAAAAGCATTTGAAATTGTTATGGAAAAGGTGATGATAATCAAAAATCTCATTTTCAAGCAAAGACCTATTTTTTTCTCTGAGGTTAATCTGAACTTCCCTTTTGACCAGCCTTTTGATTCATAATTAACGAACTGACTATACTTTCTGTCAAATAAATTAAATGACGAAACCTAGTGTGGCAAATTCCTTTCGTTATATAAACTATTCGTTTATATAATATAATATAAATTATATTATATAAACTTTTTCACGCTTGACGCACATTGTGCAATTTCCTGCACATCCCATCTTTGAACCCCATTATTTTTCGATGCAAAATTTGAAATGGGCTTCAAAAACATTTTCTGAATCGAATATGTAATAAAAACTAAAAAATCTTTTAAGAAAAGAGTACAAACGCGTGAAAAACCTCCTCGACCGCGTCACTCGAAACCTAACCCATCCCGAAATTCTCAAGCAAGCGATGTTGTCCGCGGCGGAAATCGTCCTCCATCGAGTTTACAACGAAAATCTGGACACGTCAATACCAGGTGGGCCCAATTTTGCCAAATCGAAAAAGTCAAAGAAAAGTTATAGTTCCGATCCAAAGCTCGCAAATAAGCGTTTTCCCAGAGCTCGCCTTTCATCTCCAAGTGCTGAGAGAGCAACTTGCTCAAATGGTCAGTTCTTGCCTCTTTCGTCAAAACTGTTCATTTTGCGAAATTCTAGATAACTCCTTCACGAGCAAACGCGACAGATTGCTATATTTCTCCTTCTCAATCAAGGCATGGTTATTGCGGAATAATCGAGCATCGGACGAAATGGTCGAGACAAATTTGGAATTGGATGAGACAACTCCTAAGCGTAAGCCAATTGGGCTCTCCAGCCCAGGACACACACACTTCATCAACCTCTATCATGATTTCTAGGCTTACAGTGCGGACTGTACCACAAAAGAAAACCCAATTTTGACTGGTCAATCAAAACTGTTGTGTAAGGAGTCGATCTGCCGCTTCGGTTTTCTGATCGATGTCCAAACAGCTTTTCGCGAAACAGGATTGAGAGCTACTGGAGTTCCGCTCGACATCAATCCGAAAGAATTGGAGCTCAAAAGTGACTTCTCAATCGTCGGGCTGGTTGTGGAAAATAAGACTTCGCCGTTTGAAATAACTTACAACCCTGGTAATATGCCTTACTCTCTTCTATGTCTTCAAAGAAGGATTTAGATATTCAAGAAGCTATTATCAAACTGCATTTCAATGTCGATTTATGCCTTCTTTCCCAGCATCGTGAAAAATTCGAGAACTTCAAAAACTTCAGATCTCTTCCTGAAAATGTCAAAAAAGCTTATTCCACACTAGGTATTCCAAAATTCTTGATCCCTTATCACGAAAATTTAAGCGACTGAAATTCATGAAAAAATGAAAGAAACAATTAGTTCAAGAAAAAAGCGAGAAACGAGCAGAACAGAAAGATGTCCCGAAATCTCAAAGCGGCCGATTATGTAAGATAATTTCTGACGAATTTTTGGCAATGAAAATTGTAGATTTGAGTCCTCGGCGACTGAGAATCTAACGGAAAAGGAATTCGAGATATTCTTGGTGCTCTTCGAAAGATATGGATCATGCGAAGCTTCGAAGCTCAGTATTGGCCAACGAACAAGTTTGAGAAGAATTTTTGGCGGAAGAAAGTCTGCTGCTTCTTTGCTGACTTATACACTGGAATCACCGGTAAAACAACTTCAATTTCTATTATCTAAAATTCCTCTAGAAATGCCGATATACAGTCGACATCAACAAATCCATCAAAACCCGTTCCAGCAGAGATTTTTCGCTAGAATTCATCGGCAGCACGAAGAAACTGAGTATATCCTTCTTCGCGAAACACAAATCAAGATAGACTACTGAAAATAATTTTATAAAAAAGCAAGACCTCGAAATGACGACAAAAACTTTTACCTCACTTCTCGAACAACTGCGATATGCTTAGACAATGTACAAAGATACTATCTCTTCTAATTATTACTGTAATAACTAAATAAATGAAGTTCAAAGAAAAAAAACAGAACTTTAGTTCAAAAAATTTTCAAAAAAATTTTGAAAGAAAATTCAGGGTAACCCTCATTCTCCCAGAACCGTCATCTGCCCAGACCCTCATTCTCCCAGGACCTTCATCTGCCCAGCCTGGGAGAATGAAGGCTCTGGGCAGATGAAGGTTCTGGGAGAATGAAGCTCATTTTTTAGATTTTTCATTTTTTTTCTGCAAAAATATTCTGAAAAAAATTTTTAATCATGTCAATTAAAAATAAAGCTGAATAAAATGATAATTCTAATGTTCTTTTCAATATGAATTCACGAGAATTATGAATTGTCGAGCAGGTCTTCTAGACTCAAGACTGCGAGGCGCAGTTTTCCGAAGGAATTCTGCTGGACTTGCTCAGGCGATCGATTCCTAAGGGTCCAATTTATTAGTATAGAAAATTTGATTGTCGAAAAAAATATGGGTTTCGAGATTTTTGAGTTCTCAAAATTCAAATTATAAACTTGAGTTCTCAAGCTTTGTTTCCTTGAGGTTTAGCTTGAGCTCAAATTATCGGACACTGACCGAAACACGAACCAACACTTGAATAAGAACCAAGACCAGTGCCCATAAATTTTCCCCATATTTGTTGTCGTAGATTTACAGCCAAAAACTTCAAATTTGTAGCATTTTATGAAATTTTGACGAAGTCATAATCCGAAGTAAAAACGGTTGTTTCTGACCTTGAAAAATATTTTCGACTCGAAAATCTACGCGGCCTGTCTCAGTCATTCAACGCTCAGCGCAATTCGCCCACGCAATTGAAAGCTTCATTCTCCCAGACCTTCATCTGCCCAGAACCTTCATTCTCCCAGGCTGGGCAGGTGAAGGTCCTGGGAGAATGAGGGTCTGGGCAGATGACGGTTCTGGGAGAATGAGGGTTCCCCGAAAATTCAATAAAAATCGACCCTTTTAAAGAAAAAAATACTTCAAAGTAAATTTCTTATTAAAAATTTTCCTTTATAAAACGTCGTTAAAAAATGCTATTGTTGAGATGCCCTTAATCTTCCATTTTATCATACAATAAATATTTTAAACCACAAGTTCACTTTTTGGAGCGAAAAAGAAACATCTCTGATCCACCACGTTAGCTGGCAGCGAACCGATATTTACGTTTATGGCACTCATAAATTTTCGAATACAAAACTTGTAAAAAAAGAGAACATAAATCAACGCGGAGCTGCTTCTTTCTCTAAAGAAAAGAAACTCGCCATCCAGACATTCAAAATCTCGGCGTTAATGCAGCAGCCCGAGAATCGACCCTTTATTATTGCATAAATAGATTTCCCTTTTTTAAACGGGACAAAACGGCGAACAAGGTTTTTGTCTTATAATTGCGACGATAAAGAAGATAAATTGAAGATAAAATGATGTCACGAGAAATTGATTGCGCCGAAAAAATAGTGAAAATGAAAACTGAACAGAGGAAAATTAAAGTGATGAAGTTATTAAGAAGACTTTTATTTTTCCTTTTTGTTATATTCTTATTTGCGTTTTATGGCTGGTACACGAGGATAGAAGCTCAAAGTGATGAAGTTTATAGTAAATTTGCTACAGAAGAAGACAACGAAGACAAGACCGAAGGACAAGAAATAATCAACAATGTTGTCGAAAAATTATGGCAGCAAAAAGAAGAAGGTACTGATAAAACCTACAGTTTTTCCACAGAAGAAAAAGTGCCCGATCAAAGAACAGAAAAAGTTGAAAGAAAAGCAGAAAAACAAGAAGTCATAAATGAAGTCATGGAGAAAAGAAATGAAAAGTATCAAATGCTCAAAGAAAAAGACCTGAATTCGAATTCTCTCTTGACCGAACTTATGCAGCAGCTACCGACCATTTTTGTCAGCGGCGCGAAAAAATGCGGGACGAAAACGCTCATAAGATTTTTTGGCCATCATCCTCAAATAATAAGAGGTAAGTAAGGAGGGCATAAAACGGTTTTATTTTTCTTTTCAGGATTCATGGAGGCCCCTTTCCGATCAACAGGTGACCAAGAAAAAGATATGGAAAACTACCTCAGCCATCTGTGGATCATGTGGAAGAGCAAAGGTCCTTACTACGACAACCCGCGAAAGATCAGAGAGCTCAGAGCTGCCAACAAAGATTTCTTCTTCATGGCGAAAACAGCAAATTCAGGAATCAACAAAATTATCACTTTCATCGAAGAAAACCCTGATTTCATCGAAGCCGATTACGTCACCGATTGGAAGAGCAAAGTCAAGAACATTTTCATCGTCTGCGATCCAGTCCACCGTCTTCTCTCTGATTTCAAGCACGTGACCTCCGTCTGGACAGAGAAAGAAAATGCAATCAACAGAAAATTCCTTGGACCAGATTCTAGCGCTTTTCCTTTCCAAAAACTGACGTTTGACCAGATGGTCGCCAAATACTTGCCAAAAGTGAAGGACAGATCAGTGTTTGAAAAGACTCCGGAAGTGAATGAAATGTTCGTTACTGGTCACTTCGGGCCGCCAAAGAGGTTCTTTTTGGGAGACGATGCGTTGATTGATAGCAAGAATGGAATCGTTCTTGATGGCGGAAAGGTGATTTTTTGCAGAGATTTGATTAAAACCCTTCATTTTAGTTGAAAACTGAGCCCTGGAAAGTCTTCCAAGACCTCGAGAAAAAGCTCAATCTTGAACCCTATTTTACTGAAGACCTCTTTGAAAAACGAGAAGATGGATACTACTGCACTAGAATCTTCAACCACACCGAATCATTAGACTGTATGCCCGATAGTAAAGGGCGAACAAAGTTATCCGCTGGTCAAACTGCCATGTCCGAGGAGACAGAAAAAATGCTCCGGGAGTTTTATAAGAAGAGCTCAGAAGATCTCGAAAATACTTTTGATCTGAAGCTGTCTTGGAACTTATAGTAATAGAAAATATTCATAACACAGTATTTAATAAAGTGCAATATTCAATCCTTTCAAGGGTTTTTTGTTTGAGTTGGAGTTGTCATTTGTGAAGGGATAAAAAAAATCTTGCCGGGCGAAAAATGAGCGGCAGAAGAAGAAAGCTTTGCGTGGATTGCATTTGCTTGCAAGGCAAATATTGTTCCCGCGCCGCCAATTCCACTCTCGCTCTCTCCGTGCCCAGGTTAAATATTACCCGATTCCGGCGGTTACCAAATTTGCTCGAGCACGACACTGGCTAGGTAAAATTTGCGCTGCCGGCTGCACACAAAGCACTACTGCTCTTTTTACAGTACCAGTGTGCCCCTTTTGCCATTTTTTCGACGAATCTGTAAATAGAAAAAGAGTAGAGGAAGCCGGAAACTAGAGAAAAAAAGATGAAACTTTTCGCGCTTTTTGCAGCGGCGATTGCGCAAAGAGCTGAAAACTTTAGGAATGGGCGAAAATCAAAAAATCAATACAAATATTTTTCTCTCATTTTTGACCCCTTTTATAAGACAAATCATCAACAAAATCCCAGATACCTACACCCCAGGCGCCAAGACCTCAAGCTTCAGCGGCGCTGGAACCATCCAATTCACGACTTCTTCTTTTGATAAGAAGCAAGAGAATCTCGTCCTCGTCTGGTCCGAGGATGGCACTTTTAACTCTCCCTTCAATATCATAGGAACCGCGTTGAGAAAAAAGGTCCTCCCACACCGGGAATCGAACCCGGGCCGTCGGAGTGAAAATCCGAAATCCTAACCCCTAGACCATGTGGGACATGCCCTCAGGCGCGTTTGTCTTGAATTTTACAACGCATGAGTCCCTTTTTTGAACAGATTTCTGGTCATCATCATCATTTTAATGATTTTTATTGCGGCTAGAACTGTGTCTATCGGTCAAAACTTACTAAGCAAAGTGGGCCTCATTAAAATTTCGAACGCGGAATAAGCAAATGTCAGGCCGGCCGAGCAGGCATTCGAGCCCTTCGATTCTGAATTTTCCGACAAGGTCAACTTCGAATTTCCTTCCGACACCTCCGTTTCTGTCTCCATCGATGTCGACGAGTCGGACTCCCGATACTTCTACGTCGTTACCTTTAGCGATCCTTTCGCTGCTTCAGTCACTTCTTATTCCGTAAGTTTATTGGTAATTTATTTGATGGTGAGCTTATTAGGACCCTGATTCACTTCCTTCAACAGTTATCGTAAGAATAACCATCATTCACACCGCTTATTTGTTTTATTATTGCGGTGAGGCACCAGCTTGAATCCTCAAAGATTCAAGTATTGTTTTAACCCCTCCTTGTTCAATATTTGCTAAGTTAAGGAATAACATATCTTTTTTTTTCAGGGCGATGACTTTGCGCACCGGGCGAATTTCTATCTTGGCGAGCTTCAGGCCGGATATTTGGATGTCAACACGATGATTGCTGCTCAGCAAACATCCAATGGCGTCCTTGGTGATAACGGAATCAAGGTTTCTGATGACTTAGCGTACAGGCAAGCTACTGATGAGGAACTGGAGAAGATTGGCTTTCAGGGACCCGGTAAGTTTGCGAAAAAAGGCCTTTTTATGTCGTCAATTTTGGAATTCCGAAAAACTATTTTTCAACGATAAGGGACTTTTTTATGTTATCTGTAGGTTGGCAATACCCATGGACTGGTAAGCAAATTTGTGCGGAAAAGCGACCTGTTTAAATTTCGCGCTCAAGAGCCTCACATTTTTATATTTGCGCCGTCCGAAACCGCGCGCACCCCATGTTTGATGTGTGTTTGGCGCACGATGAGTCGTTTATGATTTCATCAACGAAGATTTATGCTTCTTCGAGTTTTCTTATCAGCTAAAGCCATAATTTTTACTGGATTTTTTTTAAGGAATCGCGATTGATATGCCGAACGATGACTGGTTTGCTGCTCATAGAAGCGTCGAATATATCACCTTTTCTACTGACTACTCTACCGCGAAGTAAGTTATTTTCTATCTGCAACTACTATCATCGTTCTAGGCTCATGCGACCGAAAAACAAGGACGACGTCATTTCCAACACCAAAGCCGTCCTCGAAGGCTGGGAAGTTGAAATCTCCTGCGGCCCGATTCCCGACGGTGATCGATCAGAAATGGAAGTCTCCATCGAAGCCAGAACCGAGTCTGACGAGCACAATACATTCCGAGCCCCTGTCAATGATCTCACTGATGGTGATACTATCAGCAAGACAGTCAAGGTAAATAAACATAACTGAGTTGACCACGGACTTGAATGAACTCGGGGTGTAAATTTTGAAATTGACTCGGTAAACAAGAGCTGACAATATTTTTTCAGGTCGAGTCGTGGCACAAATCAACAGGAGTTTGGTGCAAGTTCTTCGAAGGCGGAACCCTCATC
Organism: Oikopleura dioica; assembly: GCF_907165135.1. NCBI lineage: Eukaryota > Metazoa > Chordata > Appendicularia > Copelata > Oikopleuridae > Oikopleura > Oikopleura dioica. Next base: position 926,917 of record NC_137293.1, on the reverse strand, counting down.
GGATACAGCAACCCACAAACCTTCGCCGTCAATCCTCCGGAAGAGCTCCCTGAAATCACCGCCACTTACAATGTAAGAGACAACTGTTAAAATCTTCTCATATTTTCTAGTCACCAACATGCGGCTTTGTCGGCGCCGGCGCCGAAGAAGAAATCGCTACCTGCGCTGCTGCTAAGGCCACTTTCCCTCCCCTTTTCCTTCAATGGAAAATTGTCAAGGCCGATGGTACGGAAGAGCTCGTCCCTGCTGAACCAACTGAAACCTTCAGTCTCAAACTTCCAGTTGTGATTTCAGAAGACTACAGAGGTGCCTCTGCATCCTGGTTAGCGACACCTTCATTCTTTTTATTAACAATTTTCTAGCCTTGTTTCACAGGGAACTCAGCGATCTGGCCCCGAATTCATCAAGGCCGTGGAACCCACTGGCTCCGGATTTTCCCTCAAAAAGAAGACAAGCAAGTTGGATATGCACGTGATTGGCCGAGAGGTCACTTGCCAGTCTGATGTCTTCGGCGATAAAAATGTCGCTGATGATGAGTGCTCAGATGTCCAGAGCATCGAAGTTACTGACACTGTCAACTGTCCCATGGAGACTTTCTACAAGTAGAGTCTTTTATCCTTTCACAAATGAAATCAATAATTAGGCGAGCTACCTGCCGAATCGTCCTTGTTGGCGGAGGAGTTCCACTGGAGAACACTTACGAAAACGACAAATGCATAGGAACGGAGTTGCCAATTTAAAACTTTTTCGCGGTAAATTAAAAAATCTAAGTCGAATTTGTCTGGTTGCCCCGGATTGAAGAGTACGACATGGTGCCCACGGATTGCGAAGAGAGTGACTACAAAAAGTGCCCCAAGCCCGAATCGCCCACTTCCGAACCTCTTCTTGATGAAGGAAGCTCTGGCCCATGGTATCTCCTTTTCTTCCTCTTTGCCGCCATCGGAGGCGCCCTGCTCGTCTGGCTCAACCGGTCGAGTCCCAACCAATCAGGACCAAAGGTCACCGACTCCTCGCAATCCTCGCTTATAGACACTGTCTAAAAACTGACTGCCCTCTCTCTCCTTTACTGAGCGACAACGCGAAAACACGTTATCAAAATATAAAAGTATGAAAATTTTTTGGCAATTCCGCGAAATAGGGTCTTATGACGAGTTGTACGAGGAGGTCAAGGGGTGGGACGCGACAACGATAGTTTTAGTAAGCAACTCTTTTTGACAAATAATTGGTAAAAAAGCACGCCCGGGTTAATAATTCTTAAAGCTATCCGCTCTCGTGATTGGTTTTCTCGCAGGAATAATTTCGCTCTTCTGGTGTCTTTGCTGCCGCTCTAAAAACTCCTCCTCAGGAAATGATGAAACCTCAAAACTAACCCCAATAGTCCATTCCCCAAAATCAGCCTCCCCAAAATCAGTCGTAATTCGCCAGCGCTCTCAAATGAACAAGAGTAGCGAGCGGCTCAGCATGCTTTTGAGCAATCCATAGAAAACCATTTCTATGGAAGAATTTTTGGCCGTAGTTACTCGTTAATGATTTTTCATGATTGTTTTTTATTGGACTTGTCGATGAACTTTGTACAGACTATGACCCTGTTGACTCGGAAGAGCAAACTTTGGATGCCTTTGCCGCTGTGAAAATGGAATCTGAAGTTCCGCCACCATCAGCGCCTGAAAAACCGGCAAGGAGCGAGCTAGACATGACAAAATCTCAGGAGCCAAAGGAATAGGTCCATAGCAAGTTTCTTTCCGCTATTGTCTCTGAGCCAATGTGCTTGAACCTCTGACAGAAACCCGATGAAGTCATCATTACCGACGACATACCCTTAATCGATGAGCCAAAAGAACCCTCCAAGAAATCTTCGCGAAAGTCCTCCACCTCCAGTTCTTCCAGCTCTTCAAGTTCGTCGAGCTCTTCTAGCGCCGCCTCCGCCAAGTCAGCAAAGTCAAACAAGTCGAACAAGTCCTCCAAGTCCAATAAATCACAATCTTAGGTTTTTCTTATTTTTTTCTGAGCCAAACATGCGCTGCAATGCCTTGAGTCTGATTTTAAAAAATAAATATCTTCCCGGAAATCCACTTTTTCATCATTTTTGAAAGACGAGCAAGACCCAGAAGACCCCCTAACTCCGAAGTTACCGAACAAAGACAGTGTTGTTATTCGTAAAAATCTGTCGATCTACGAGGCGGACAAGAGAATCTCAAAATTGCCAGATATGAATGAAGAGTCGATCTTACTCGACTCTGGAAATCATGAGACCATTGATTTGGAAGATATGCCGGAGGATAGAAATGGAACGGATGGACCGAAAAGTCCTCCGCCGCCACTAATAGAAGATGAATCGGAAGAAGAAGCGTCGAAAATTGAAAATTTGTAAATAAAACTATTAGTTCACAAAAAAGCGAAAAGCCTATTTTTTTGAAAATGTTTGTTGTTTATTTTCTCATAACAGTATCACTAACATGCATCCAGACTTCGCTGTACAATATGCAGTTGAATCATTTTAGAAGTAAAATTTTCGAAGTAACTTATTTTTTCTCTTGAAACGCGGTATTATGATGAACCAGAAAAATATGTCTCATTTTAGGATTCAGAATGATATTTCAAAAATTTTCGTCGTCTTTTACATCGGGAAGTATCCAAAAGAGGGCGCTAGAAAAGCAACTCGCTCGGCGGGAGACATATCCTGAGTAGAACATCTGGGCGTTCGCTTTATTTTTTGTTGTTATCTTTCCAGCCCGGTTTAGTCAATCTGAGATCGAACCAATTTAAAAAAGTTCGTTTTTTCTTACATTTATTATTTGGGTTCTCTGTTCAAAAATGAACCGCACAGTGCGGTCCGCACTACAATCCATAATGCATTGTTCTCCGGGCTCAAACAAACCACGTGACAGACTACTGTAACGCGCTATGCATAACTGAATATATCCTTCGGCCTGCTTTTTTGTTATTCTGATCCTCTGCCGATCGCCAGCGGTTCGAAATCTGCGGCGCTTTTAGCCCTGTCAATATTATCCTGTCTCGCAGGAGCTAGCGCGGAATAAAGGATTGATAATTTTCATCCCCGTCGAGAGCGATATTAAAAAAAGAAAAAGATATATAATCCGAGACGTCAAGAATCGAAGAATAGAATCGACGTATTTTTTCATCGCGAGATTGACAGGAGCCAATTTGACGGGCGAAATAAGAAAACTGACTCAAGACTGATTTGATTTTTTGCCGAAGAAGATAAAAAAGAAAAGAGAAGGGATCGACAAGATGAGAAACGCGAAGTCAAAGGAGCTATAAAATGGGAGGGAAGAAATGCCATGACTTTTGTTTTTGTAAAGATTGCAAGCCGAAATGGAATTATCAGACCTACAGGTCAGTATTTGTGTCAATACTTTGATTTTAACAATCATTTTTGTCTGAAATTTTTTGGCTAGTGCAAGACTTTAAAGACTCCCCTCCGTCAGCTTATTCCGAAAAATCGAATTTCGGAATTTTATAATTTTGACCACAGAAATGGATTCTACGGGTCAAAAAACGATTTTGAGTTAGGGTTCGTGCTTGTGAAGAGCTTTTATTAAGGGTTTGACATACTTTTGTTGCTTTTTAATAATTGACTAAGACTGGTTGTCTGTAAGATTTTTATTATTCCCGAGTAGACATTCAGTTAAGTTCTGTCCCGGCCATGACTACCGCTCTAATAGCTTTCAATTTTGCGTCAACTAAGTGCTCATTTTCTGACAGTAAGCCAAGTTGGAAGCGAAGACTCGTGTCAGAATAATGTTTTTTTTCTTGGAGATAGCTTTCTTTTATGCCAAAATCTGGGTCATAATGCGCAAATTTCAGAATACGATCAAATCACACAGCAACTATAGCTTCGGATGATCAATGCCGTTTCAAACAAAGGTAACATACAATTTTTTTCTCCAATTGAAATAGTCTTCTAGAGTGACCGAGAGACTCAGTAGAAACTCATCATCTTCCGATGTTCTTCAAAAACAAGTCCGGTCTTTTGCCCCTGTCGGTTTAGCCATGAAAAAGTGGAAGAAGAAAATAAGCAAATAAACTTTCGTTTTTATAAATCGCTAATATATATTTCCTGGTCATAATCAAAGTCACATGATTCACAGAAACAAGAAGAAAAATCGATTTTCTTTTAGAGTTTTGACAGGCCGACTTTTTCTTTTTCCGATTTTGCCGTTTTTATGACGATTTTTCTTCGTTTTCCACTTGATAAAATATTGATGAATTGACGAGTATAGATGTTTTTACCTGAGACAGCAGCAAGCACAAGGCGCATAAATAAGCAATAAGACGGCGAGTGTGATGCTAGTCGGAAACATGTAGAAGGTTTGGAATTCGTTGTCGAAGTTGAACCAGAGAAGGAATGACAGAGTCGCCAAAGCGGCTATGAGGAGAATTGGAATCAAGGAGGAAATTCGAACGCATCTTTGCGAGAAGCTAAAATGATCTGATTACGGTTACACTGTCGAAATGATAAACCAGCAGCCAAAAGAAGCCCAAGAAATGGCAATCAGAAAAACTCCGGCTCCAATCAAGAAATATATATACTCGTACATCGTGACTGTATCATAATCGGCTGAAATAATGCGATTTTAATCGTCATTGAAACGAATATCGACCTTCAAGTTTGTAAAGAACCGGGTAATTCTCAGTCGTAATGCAATTAAATGTTAAATTCATGAACTCTTGTCGGTTCCAAAAGTAAGAAGCGAGGTCGAACGGGTAAACTCCACCAACAAATGATTCATCAAAATTAGGAACCGCGATTCTCGATTGCTTGCGACTGAAATTTTTGTGAAAAAGTTTTTTACGAAACCATATACTGAAAAAGATCTTTGACTTCGCCTTGAAAGAAAAAATGGTTTTCTGGGTAATCATCGCTTCGTTCGAAATTTGATGTTGAACAACCTTCATTTTTCTCGGACCTTGAAAAACGAGTCAAAATTGATCAAAAGGGCTTTTTACCAGAGATATTGACATAAAATCTTGTTCACATCAATTTGAAGATCAATGATATCGCAACTTATATTTCCAATAAAGTAGATTTCGCCTTCAAACCACATTGGATTCAGTAAAGTTGCGATTTCTGTTTCGATTTCATTGGAGTCTTCGTGCTCTGGGAAGCTTTCGGGATTTTCTAAAGAAAATAATTAACAAGCAAGTAGTTTTATCGGAAGAACCTTCCATTTGAGCCATCAAATCTTCCTCATATTTATGAAAATTTTCTTCGGTTAGCTCGAATCGCGAGAAATAAGCAGCTGTTCCAACCATCGAATTCTCTGTCAACCCTTCGTCGAACCAAAGAATGTCAATGTCGATCCCTGGTCCGCCAATTTTCCACTCTATTTGAGCTGTCAACTCTTCTTCAAGCTCAAGCGTTTGGGGAAGAGACCAGTTTCGATAGTCCTCTGACCATTCTACTGAGTTGTTGAAGTACCAGCTAGTTATTCTGATTACACGTGGTTCTTGCCAACTCTCTGGGGGCCATAAAGCAGAAGAAAAGGAAAAAAGGAGGGAAAAGAAAATCATTTTGGTCGATTTATGGGAAGTAAAAATGGAATGCAAGTTTCAGGCGTTAATGAGTAAGTTGTTTTGGGATCAATCCGTGAAAAATAAATAATGCTTCCAGAAGATGAACTAGTCACAGAATTTGTCAAAGAAATAATAATGAGATACTACTCATTTCGAATGATTAATTATTTATTGTTCTCCAAACAGATCAAAATGACATAAAGTCTTATAAGAGAAATTTTGAAGAAAAGTTATTGACAGTAAAGCGGCGTCAAAGGGCTTCAATGCCTTCTGATTCTTTTTGCCCTTCATCTTCGTCATCTTCCGGCTTTACTTTTTCGCTCCAATATTTCTTCCTAAATCAAAATTTTAAAGAATCCTTTGCAATTTTTTTTACCTGGAACAGCAACAAGCAAGAGTCGAATAGATTATGTACGCGACAGAAATTGACAAACAAGTTGGCATCATGTAAAATGTTTTGAACTCGTTGTCAAAGTCGAACCAAAGAAAGAAAGAATACACCACAAAAGCTGCCATAATGAGGTTGACGAGGATGAATGAAAATATTGCATATCTTCTTGCGAGGCTAAAAGAGGAGATTATATGAACGAGTCATTTACGAAATCCTAGAACTCACAAAAATCGGAGAAACACGCTACTAATCGCAAGAAGAAAACCTACCGCCCCGAAAGAACAGTACTTTATCTCATTATTAGTCAATGGATCGTCCGAATCTCCGTAGTAGTGCACTAAAAAGATATAAGAAAATTGTGGTTTTGAAGTTCTCACCATCGATATAAGCAAGATCCGGGTAATTACCCTCCTTTATGCACGTGAAGTTACTATTTTTCATCAGTTCTTTTAGCCAAAAATAAGAAAAATAGTTGACCGGAAATTCGTTGTCAGCATCCGGTTCCGAGGAAGGTGGGTATCGTCCAATATACCCAAACCTATCCAAACTAAAATTTGATAAATCACGTGATTGACAAAATGAGGTATCTTACTGAAACATATCAAGAACCTCGGCTTTGAAATAATATTGTTGATCTGAAGTTTTGTCCCAATCGGTATTCCACACCGAGCATCCGTCTTTGTTTCCAGGCAAGTTTTGATCCTTCTTCCAAAGATTTTTGCAAAGAATTGAAGTCATATCGTCGGTGAGATCGCACTCTGTTGGGTGGCGAAAAATGATTCCGATTAATAAATTCATCTTGTTGTGGAGGGGCTCTATCATCGTCTTCCATTCCGCAAAGCTATTCGGATGGGCTTAAAAAATCAGTGGAAGTTAATTGGTAAGGAAGTACCTTCGAGAAGCTCCGAGAAGCTAGAACTGTAGGTATGAAAGTTTTCATCAGTCGTTTCGAATCTTGAGAAAACAGCAGCTGTTGAGGTTCCAGAATTGAATTCGTAGTTCGACGATTGAAACCAGAGTATATCAATGGTTACTCCTTCGCCGCCGATCTTCGCCTCTATTTCGTTTCTGAATACTTCTTCAAGGGCAATTGTTTCTGGATCATTCCAGTTGGCGTATTTGTCTTTCCATTGAGTTTGGTTGTTGTAGTACACGCTTGTTGCTCGAATTATTCGAGGCGTTTGTTTTGGGGGCCAAAGAGCCGAAGAAATTGAAAATAAAAGGATTAAAAGTAACATTTTGAACTTGACAATTATTGTTGAAAATGCGTTTATATAGGGTCGAGTTATGAGTAGTCTTTTTCAGTAACACATGTGAAGAATAAATACCATCTTGAGTAATGATCAAAATCGCTGGAATCAAACTTGAGTAATTCCTTACTAGCTTGAATCCATCACAGATCGAGAATGCTTGTGACACATCAAGATGCGTATATTATTTGAAATCAGAATAATATTCAACCAAAACAAGCTAAATATTTTTAGCAAGCATAAATTTTCGATCACATCTTAAAACTCGATATTTTTTTTTTTGAATGATAAATAAATTTAGAAAATAATCTTCAAGAAAAATTTTCTGGTAGATTAAAGATTCTATAGTACTTAAAATTTTGATTTATATTATTCGAATGAAAAAGAAGCGGATACCAGTTTAATGTATATTTTTGCAGATCATTTCGCCCGAGCTCGCGTAAATTCAATTCTAGTACTATGATTTTTTGATTAACACGGACATTTGCGGAGAGCGTGTTTCACAAGCGTGACTTTTAAGCTGCTCAATGTTTTTTCTAACTGCAGCCGATTTTGAACCCTTGCGCGCCGCTCCCGCAAAAGCGAAAGCGCTAAAGAGAAACAAGAATCTTCAAATCTTCAAAAGAAGTGCTTTTCTAAATTACCGTTTTTGAAAAAAAATGATAAGAAGAGAGTTTACAAAACTCAAATATTTCTTTTTATTATCCTTGCTGATTCCAGTTTCATTTTTCGCACAGAAAGATATTTCGTCGTGGAAAGAACTTATCAACAAAAAGAGAGAAGTTTTCGAAGAAAAAAGAATTTACGAAAAAGAGCTCGAAAAGATCGATGAAATCAGAGAAGAAGATCGAAATGCTGAGGAAGATCTTAGGCAAGAGAAAAATGAGAAACAAGAAAAACCCTATAAACTTCATCTTTCACAAAAAACAATGACCGGAGAACAAATGCACGAAAAACTCATCCAACGTCTCTCCCCAAGCGAACGAAAAAAGTGGATGGGGAAAATTTGGGGAACGAAAATGCGCCCTCAAGGAAATCGCGAAGAAAAAGTAGTGATTCTTGGTTGGTATGAAAATCGACTGATCCCGAACCAGCTGACGAGGATTCCAAGCAAGCCGTTTCAAAATTATGGGCGTGAGCTTTGTGGAGAGTGTTTTATTACGAATGATAGGGATATGTACGAAACTGGTAAGATTTGCTCTTATTTCATTTATCACATTATAATAAGCCGATGCGGTAATAATCAACAACGGACCACTTCTCTCCTTTCAAAAGGCAGAAGACGAGCGCTTACGAAAAAAGGACCCGGCAAAAAGAGGCCGCTCTCAAGATGAACAACTCAAGCCGCCTTCTTTAGGAAACGATACAAAACTAAAAACTTTAAAAAATTCCCGAAATAGCGAAATTGCGCGAAAAGCACTTGAGAGTTGAGTATCGAAAAAAGAGACCCGAAACAGCTCGCAATACTGGGTTTTCGTCAATTATGAAAGTGGAATAAAAAATATCGACTCGCAGCAAAATCTTCAATCTTTCACTCAGGAATTCGACTCTTCTTTCAACATTACATATTCGTACAAGCGGGATTCGGATATTGTCAGGGGCTATGGAAGCATTCAGAAAACGATGAGGATGTATTTTGATGAAGTTAGTGGGAAGGAACTTTTGAGCAATGAGCAGATGATGGAGAAAATATTGAAGCTAAAGAACCATGAAAAAGAGGGGCTGAAAGACTTTCACACTGGTTGGTTGATTTCAAACTGTGATCACACGCCCGGGGCAAGGTTGAGATGGACCTACGGGCAGAAACTGATAGTAAAGGGTCGACAAGACAATTGATAAGTCAATTTTTGGGCAGAATTTTGGTTGGATCTTTGACCAATAAGATGTCCGAATTCAGCCGGTTAGCCAATCAGATTTTGATTTATTCGACCTTTTCTTGTCGACCCTTTTTGAAAGAAGCAGGACTGAAACTTCATGGAGAAGGCGCCTGCTTCGAGAATCAAACAAAACGATCCTTCGGCAACATGGCCAAGTCCCTAAAATACAACTCTGACAGCGAAGATACAGTAATTCAGCACATGAAATTCTACCTCTCCTTCGAAAATGCCTACCATTGTACAGACTACATCTCTGAGAAATTCTGGCGAAATGCTCTCGGCGCTCTCGCTGTTCCAGGAAAAAGGTTCAGATTAATTAAGCGGTACCATGATTTTTGATTGAATAAAGCGAATTTCGAACAACCTGGGAAAAGTCGTGTTTGGACCGCACTACGATGATGTGAAGCAAATCGCGCCCCCGAATTCTTTCATCCACGCGGAGCAATTCGAGGAAGCCGCAGACTTAGGTCCCTAAGCGAGTAGCTCAATGGATTAGTCCTTTCCCTGCGGTTGAGTAATCCTACTTACCTGCCGGTTTTTTACATGATTTTTTCCAAAAAGAGGTTTTCTCATAATGAGAAATGAACCTCTTAGCTTCTCATTAAAACCACGAAAGTAGAAAAATTGCGACATTTTTGACCTAAAATTTTGTTCAAATTTTTAACCAATCAGATACCCGCATTCAGCCAATAGGCCAATCAGATTTCAGAGAAAAAATTGTCAAAAAACTTGAGTTTTCTGTCGCAATTTTTGTCAAAATCTTCTTTTTCATCAAAAATCTCAGATTTTCATAACAAAAATTCAGTTTTCTACCTCGATTATTTGGACAAAAACGACAATGCTTACATGGAATACCATGACTGGCGATCCCTTCGGCCAGAAAGAATCAAACCTCTTCATGAATCTCATTTCACTCTTTGTAAGCTTTCTCGAGCTTTTTTTCTTCATTGAAATTCTCCCTAGCACGTGATGAATACGATTACTGCCGAATCTGTCGACTGATCAGAGCGAAGAGAGCGGCAAAGATCAACAGATGGTACCAGAGCGTAATGCGATTCTGGCGTTTTGACGTTCACCGCGGCTGCAAACAAGATGCCAAATATCCAGAATACATTGAGAAGATAAAGAAAAATCTTGTCGAAGTTCCTGCTCACTGATTATTTATTCATTTCTTCAAATAGAATTCAACAAATTTTTAATTTCAATAGATTCTTTTACCTTTTTGCTGAGAATTGTGCAAGTGTCATCAAATTTTAGGAGAACCGGCTTCATTACGAAAAAAACTGTGAGAAGAAAACACGTGTTTTCAAGAGAATCAAGAACTTGAAAGCTTTTCATTTCGGTTAGATCAGACCGAGAATGATACTTCCGCTTTTATTTCTCGTCGCTGAGGGGTTCATACCTGGAAAGTTTCGAAATTTTTAGCCTTTCAAGCTTTTAGGAGAAAAAATCTGAAACACAGAAAAAGAACAAGCGATCGGTTTCAACCAGAGAACATGCCCAGATCAGGATGTTGGCGAGGAATGCGAGGCTACTTGCAGAATGAGCTATTTGGATTGTCGAAATGCCTGTGCTGATCATGTTTGTGAGACTCTTTGCTTGGAAAATTTTGTCTGTAGGTTATTAAGAATTTATTATCGAAAGCGATCGGTTAGATTGTGCGGAAGATTGTCCCTGCAATCTGAACTGTTTGGATGGATGCGAAGGATGTGAAAGTCCCTATTGTGTTTGCAGGAATCCAGAAGAAGATGCAGATACATTGAAATGCATTAAGGAAGCTATCGATGATCAGGTTCATTTTTGCTACGAGTGGAAAATTCAGTGACAAAATAGGTGAAATGTCAACTTATGTGCAGCCCAACTGATAATGATTGCTACTCAAAATGCTTTGAAGAATTTCTCGTGGCGAAAGAAAATTGTCCATGCATGTCAAATTGCTCTAATGGATGTCCTTGTCCATCATACTCGGTGAGATCAGAATTGCAAAATTACCGAGCTGAGTAAGCTTTGGCAAGAAAACTTTCACTCTTTAGCGAAAAAAATTTTCTAACAGAGTTAATACTATAGTGTGGTAACTCTCTTGGAAATAGTCTTCCAGTTCTCGTCTTGTCCGACAAAGGAAGCAACAGACTTTCCTATATTTTTACAGCAGAAGAAACGATTGTAGAAAATGTTGTCATCAACACTCCAGCGCAAGGATATCTTGAACGCGTTGGTTTTGGAACTTTGAATGGGGAACATTATATTTTTGGAGGTTCAGGCGCTCCACGAAAAGTAGGACTCGGTATCGTATAAATTTTTTTCAAATATTATTTAAAGGTTGCAAAACTTGTTGGTTGTAGTTTTGTCGAGCAACAAATTCAATTGGTTCAAGATTTTAATCTGTACGAAGGGGCGACACTCACGATGGACAAAATAAACAAAGGTTTATCTTTGATTAACAATCTTTATTATTTTTAATTGTCAACCTTTATCAATATATACTTATGTATAAAGTTTATGTATAAAGTAGAATCTACAGGTCAAAAACGATTTTGAGGCTTAAAGTTTTGGGGGTCTACCTCGACTCTAACACCCTCAAAGTCGCGCTTGACAATTTAAGTTTTCGATGAAAAATGACAAAAAGTCGAAAATATGCTAAAATTATATATTTTTATTGGTCAAAGATTGCTCCGAACAAGTTTTCATGATGTATTAAATTTCTAGGAACACTAATAAGCCAACATACTATGATCAACAAATGCCCCCGAAATCCGGGGATTTCAAATGCCCCCGATCGGATTTTCCTCGGGTCTTCTTGAAGTCGGAATTTTCGGATCGGGTTTTTGTCGGGTTTTCGTCGGGTACAGAACTTTGGGGGCTGTCTATAAAGAAACTGATGAGTTGATCCAAAGAGAAACCCGACAAAAATACCCTACAAAAATCCGATAGATGACCTTACAAAAACCCGATTTAAGAGGGTCATCCAAATCATTTTTTTTATTTCAACAGAAAATAAAATCCACAAAACGTTCAGTTCTGCTTTGCTTCGGTAGTAGTGGTCATACATCTTGTCAATTTTTCGACGGCGTGAAAGCAGAAGAAACCTTCTCAACAAACTATAGCCATCGGTAACAATAGAAACTCGATCTTATTGCTCTTTATCTTAAAGATATACGTGTCTGGCAAATTATGGCGAGTGTCCTCTCGTTGTTGCCGGACTCAGTACCGATTCTGTCGAAATCTTAAAAGAAAATGGGTGGCAAGACTCTGTGAGCCTGAATATCAAATCTCATGTTTGTTTTGATGTTGATGAAGGAGTGATTGTTATCTCTGGCTGGACGAACACCGGGGATGGGGGGAACTTTAATGTTTTCTTCCTAAAAGATGATCAGTGGAGAAATGTTGGACAAGTCTCGACAGTAAGGATACCGCATATAAATTAGATAATGACATCGGTTCAGCACCAGAATATTGCTTCTGCGCTTAATTTGGTTGATCGATTTTACGTTTTCAGTGGAGAAATGGGAAAAGTAGTTCAAAATATCAACTGGAATGGAGAAACCGTTACAGCCACCGAGATAGTTCATACTCATCTTGATGATTTCGCTCGACCTGCTCTTTTTTCTATACCAAGTAGTTCATTCTGCATTGTCTGATTCATTTTATATGCGGCTTATATACAGTCAGGTCCTGCAATTGCGCGTTTTTATTTTTCGGGATTTTCGCCTAAAACCACGTAATTGCAAGCCGTCAATTTTTTTGAAAATGGGACAATCTTATTGACCTTTTCGCCTCTTTTCTGCGTAATATATAAACGTATGCTGAAATCTTACGTTATTTTTATTTTTTTGTCTCTAGAAAAGTAAAAAATTGTTTGCATATTCAATTATTGTTCTCATTTGGCATTTTACTATCAAAAGAAGCACTTTACGAAAATGCATTAAATTTCGAGATTATCGCCAAAAACCGCGCAATTGCAGTTCTCGCAATTGCAAGACCTGACTGTATAGAATATGCCGCATATCATATGCGTCAAATCATCTTCATTAATGTTACAAACAGAATTAAGGCAACAGTGAAGTATATTCCTGACAATATATCTTGATATGTGTGATTTTTGATTTATTATATATACTTTGTTTGAAAACTGAACCTTGCTGAAACAGAGGTTGAAGTCTTGAAGTGGGATGAACTTGATAACTTGCAGTAGCTGGAAACAGAGAACGGTTTTTCTATTGTTTTGTTTTTAAATTCGAGAGAAAAGGGAGTATACGATAATAAGTCCGGCAAAAATTGAAAATAAAGAGACGGCGGGATTAGTAACCTTAAAAAATTTGAAAGAGAGGGAAAAATTTAAAGCAAGCCTTTACAAAAGTTGGTGGGAAAAATTGATAAGAAGCGTTGAAAACGCTTTTCTAGAGCGCAAAAAAGTCAGGCCGCCCGGAAAAAAAGCTGTGAGTTGACGTAGAAAAGACTGATTTATTTCGGTAGAAAATCGACCCCTCGATCGTCCAGGTCGATTTCTAGTGAAATAAGCTTCTGATGGGTCTCTTGGCGAAATGAGAAGGTCGAAAATGAGCTTCAAATTTGACTGAGAGATTGTTACAGACAGTTGTCATTATAAAAACAGTTCAAAAAGAAGAAAGAACAGGTAGATAAGCTCCCTCTCGGTCCTTTTTGAAGTGATTTTATAATGAACATTTTCTGTATCGCTTTCATCTGAAGTTTTTAAGATGCACTTTTACATCCCTTCTCGAAGCCTGAAGAAGCGGGCGATTCAAGAGACAGCGAAAAGGGATAAAGAAGGAAAAGCTTCGACGATGATTTAGTTTGTGAAATGGAATGTGAGAGACTCGACAAAAAATAAAAAAAGTGGAGAAAGTTGGGAAACTGAGAAAACAAAAGGGCGGCCGAACAAGAAAAAAGGCGGGAAAAGCTAGAATTGAAAATAAAAATAGAAAACGGGCGAATACGCTTTAGATAGTAGGAGAGGTCTTATTGAGCTTGTTGAACGAGGTAGCCAAATAAAGTCCGACAATCGTCTTTTTCAGTGACCAAATGGGAGGTGACGCTTCGCAGTGGATCTGAAAGGAGTTGATTAGCAAGAGAAGGGTCGGAGAAACTATTACCTAGTGTGAACACGGGAGGTGGATCGGGTCAACACGCCAAAGACGCGTTCGGGGGAAGTGCTGCCGGGAAGATCCATGGAGACTTTCTTCGGCATGCTGGATCGTTGACGCTTCACGGTGAACATTTCTAGAGCAACGATTAGTTGAAGCGCTTTTGAAGAGATAGAATTGACAAAAAGATCGGATCTTATAAACGAGCTTTGAAAACATAGAAGAAAGTTGCTTTTTTGTTTTTCAACATCCAAAAAACCGATATTTTTTCATCGGGAAATTGTTATTATGTTTACCTGTCATTGTGGTTTGAGTTGACTTCTTGGCGAGTTGCGAGTTTTTCGCGCTGCGAGTGGCAGATTTGCTCGAGCGTCGGGAGGTTTTTGGTGTTTTCTGTTCAACTTCAGCTGCTTGCTTTGGCGCCTTGGGATCAAATAACCGTTTGCTTCGGTAGACAGGTGGCACTGAGCTTGATCTGAAAAACAATAATAAGAAAGAGGAGTGGCTTCAAAATATTTTCAGACTTCAAAATGCCTTGAGTTCAACTGTGCGAATTCAAATTGAGCGCGTCAAATTCAAACTGTGCGCGAAAAGGGATGAGCTCCCAAAAGAGCGGGAGCGGTCTTTTTTCAGTTTTCTTTTTGAATTGAGAATTCGTTACGTCATTGTGCTGATTTTGGACTTACCGAACGACTTCCCATTTGTAGCGGGCTTCGGAGGAAAGGATCGGATTTTCATCTGCGAAGTTGAAATTCCAGTCTTTTTCGGCGTTCTGAAAATAGCGATTATTTTATAGAAAGAACTGTTGAAGAGTTTTTTGATGGGACAGCGCTTTGTTGATGTCATAAATTGAGATTAAAAAGTTCAGGCTTGCTTGAATTCCCGACCGAGTTCTGGCAGGGGTCCAAGAATTTCTGGATCTTGAGCCATAAAATTCTGGCAAGCTTTTATCATTTCGTAAAAAAATGTTATCAAGCGTGGATAATGACACCTTTTACGCATCATCATATTTTCCCTATATCTACTTTTTTATCATAAGACCAGTTTAAGCGTTCAAAAGCTCCTACAAACAGCTCTTTATCAACTTTAATCCACCTTATTTACAATAAAAATCGGGATAAAAAGACACGTGATAGCGCTATTAATCCGAGAAAAGAATTCAAAATCTTTCCGTTGTTTATTTAGATTAGCTGCGTAACATGTTCTCCGGAAAAAAATTGGAAAAGCATTGAAATAATTTCAAAGCCAATTTGGCTTGATTTCAAAAAAAAACATTTTTCTAACTTTTCGAAAAGTTGGAAAAGCAAATAGAAATTGTAAGAAAAGGGCAAATTTGCGCGCAAAACGGTGACACTCAAAAACTCAATGCCGGGTAAATGGAACTGTTTGAGTAGTAGTATGGCGCCGTTTGCTCGTAGTAGCTGGTTTTGAGGCAGAGTCACTGTAACTAGTGGGAAATTGGCCGTACTACGAATCAAATAATTCTCATTCTTTGGGACGAAGAGGGAAAAGTTCGGCTCTTACAGTCACAAAGATACCGGAGTGGGGCATTCCACTGAGCTCGAGAACCTGCGTGGAAACCCTGAGTCAGAGTGCAGAAAGAGCAAAAATCTTATCCTGACTGAGCTAAGCGGCTTTTCATAAGCACTCTTTCAGAACCCTGACTCAGGATTCTACACAGGTTGCCGAGCCCAGCTGTAGGCAGAACTGTCTCATTCATACTGTATTCCTTTGATCCTTTTTTAGCGATCAGAGGAATACAGAATATTTGAGCTTAGCCCGTGAATCAATCGTAAAACCGCGCGAATTTTACGACTGATTCACGGCCTCGTTCACGATTTCAGAAAAAAATGACGGAATTAGTAATGATCCTTTGAAGCTCATAAAAACAGGTGGCTCTCAGTTTTGGAGAAAGTCTAAAACTGACAAAATCTCCTTGAAAAGCCCGCTAAGGCCGCTTTTAATTGCAATCTCCTTGGAAGAAGATTGGCGCCCCAAAGTGGATATAAACAGTCTGTTTCGCGTTTCTTTTTTGGGTTAATTGATGGATTATCCCAACCCGCTCGATAAATGAATCGATAAGAAGATGCTTTTGTCTCAATTTTGAGCCCTTCATCTCCTTGATCGGTCAAAATTGGACAAAGTTCTGGAGTTTTATTACTACAGAATTTCATTTTTAATGATTTTTCGTTCGTAATTAATTGAAAAACTAATCAAAAGCGGTTGAAATACTTGAGTTTCCGCACTTTAGCTGTAGTTTTATAATAGCAGCGTATCTGTAAGGTAATTTTGTCAGCGAATTACTCAGTTTCATACAGTAATATTCTTCTGTTTTGGAAAAATATGAGAAAGAAGAGTGAAAACAATAGAAAAACTGACACAAAAGCTTGTTTTGGGGCTGTTTTTGGTCACAAAATACACTGCAAAATAGCGAAATAAGCTTTTATGAGATGTTCTTACTGTCTTTTTACAGTAAGATGACTTCTTAAACCTTGATTGCAAATATTTATCCTAATTTCTAGCATCAAACCTATTGCCCTCAAAATTTGACATTATCAACAAAAGATCCACAAAAATCACTGTAAATCCGATTACGTACCTGTAGATGTTGTTTCAAGCTTTCATTGTACTGTCGGTGTGTCAATTCCGGGTCGCTGGGTCCAAAGAGGCATCTCTTTGCCTTCATCATCGTTCTCTTTTTTTCTGCTTCAGGAAGATTTCTTCTTTCGTCTCGAAAAAAGTTTTTTTTCTAGATTTTTTTGGAAAAGTTGATTTTACTACGTCTTTTTGAAAAAGTGGTTTGATTTGAAAAAAAGAAAAGCGTCGTGTTTTTGTGCTTTGAGCGCGAAGCGTTCTGACACGCGAGGATTGTGAAGGAGGCATTTGGCGGGAGAGCGCCACTTTCAAAATGCGCCCCGCTGATTGGCCGGCGGGGCGAGGCGCCGCGCAGAACCAGCGCGGACTTTTGAATGAATTCTCGAAAACAAGCAGAGCTGACTCAGCGGACCTCTCTCAGACTCGTGTGCCAGTGTTTTTCCATTTTCACGGTCACGAGACAGTTTTTTCTGTTGCAATTATTTTCTTTTTGAAAATTGCTGAATATTTATTTCATTTATTAGCCACGTGATAAACGATCGAAAATGAATAAATTTAGGCTTTCAGATTTTAAAAAATCTTTCTACCAAAAATTAGGGAATAACAACTTGTTTGGCTATTTCTAGTAAAAAGGTTCCTTGACTCTGATATACTGAAAGCCTCAATTTGTTCATTTTAGGTCATTTATCACGTGGCTAATAAACGAATCAAAAAGTTGGTCAGGCCATTTCAACTGTAGGCTCTGTTGAATACTGTTCTTCTCGCCGTAAAGATTTCTTGACAGGTTTTTTCCGAGTGAGAATTTGTCTAGAAATCTTTACAGTGAATAATTCAGAAGAAACTGTATTTACACAGAATCAAACAGATGGGCTCCAAGCCTTGATTCCACTAACAAACTGCCCAGGCCAAAAGAATCGTCGCTTTCTGTTTCGTTACATTTTCGATCCTCAGCTCGGAGGGTCTCGAAGACGAAGATCATCTTCAAAAACTGATACTGATGATTATCAGTGACTATCAATCTGAGGGGGGAATCACGACGTCAATTCTGATAAATTGTCGCTTTCCCACGGTTTTTTTCTGCAATTTTTACTTGATAAAAGATAATTTTACTATCTTTTTCATTAAAAATTTATTTCAAGAAAAAAACGCCTATTTATTAATAATAAATCAAAGCCAATAAATGTCTCAAAAAACAGTTGGATCGATCAAGTGTGTATCCACTTCTGTATTTATTTTGATATAGAATCCTGGCTCAACCTTTTCGAATGAATAAGAAATGGCCTCAACAGGTTGTTTTATTGACGCCTTGCTCGAGCAATAAATCATCCTCGGTCAAAAACGACAAGTGCAAAAGGAAGCTCTTCAAAAAAGACCGCGCCCGTGCGATGCAGGTGTCACTACACTTGACATTTTCAGGTGACGAGTGAATCCAGCTAACAATTTTTACAAATTTGCGGTTTTGCTTTTTTGTTATTTTTCAGGATTCGAAGTAAACTGTCCGGAAAAATCGCAGCGGGAGAGCGCAAGATGGTGAGAACTTCCGGGATTTATATCTTGTTACCTCTCTTCGGATGCCCTTAATTATGATCGAAGAGCTTCCGCTCACCCGCCGAAGGAATATACAAAATACTACTGTATGAAGATCGATTGAATTTGATTCGAGGAGTTTTTTCGTCATTTTTTAATTGTTTGATCACAGTGAAAATGAGTAGCTACTTCACTACTTTGAACAAGGCTCTCTGCTTGTATGCGAGTTATCATATGAAACCCCTTATTTCAAATAAGTTATTTGCGAAATTCGCAAATTGCGAATAGTAACTGATTCTCGGTCTTGTGTACCAAAGCGTTTGAGTGATTCTTTTTTTGTCGGAGAAGACAAAATTTAAAATGCTCAGGATTTTCTTTTTCGTGATTTAAAATCACTGATTTTTCATCTTTCAAGAAGAGAAATTTGCGACTTTCGATAACTAGAGGCGACAAATTGGGGTAGACCATGGCATTTGAAGCAACTACAGCGGCGCCATCGGACTTCCTTGGCTCGGCAACCTGTGTAGCAAACCTGAATCAGGGTCTGATTAGCTTCGAAGACCCTGATTCGGGTCTTCGATTTTAAATCAGAAGGCGGGTTTATTGAGAAGCTATCTTGGAATGGAACGAATATAATTGCTTCGGAAGTGATCGATTTATTTCCGGATAACTCTTGGAATTACGAACCGATTGTTTTTAAAACAAACCATGAGTTCTGCAATTCTTAAATCATGAAAATAAATTAAGATCACAGTCGAAAACGTCGATTCAGGAAAAAACAGCGATTTCAAAATCAGAAACTCTCAAAGGTCAAAACAACACGATGCATATTTTTGATGGTTCTATTTTTCTCCCGGTGTCTCCGAGAATAATTTTCTGTGAAGTTGTTCTATTTCATCAAAATCAGCTCTTTCTTATTTACTTCTTCTCAGAGTTCTTGTTGATTTCGTCTGATCGGACGGCCGACCCTTGTTTGTTGCTTGTTTGCTTATGTGTCTTCAGCGCAGCATTTAATCGAGGGACTACGGTAGAAAAAATCAGAAGAACTTTTAATCTTCCAAAAAATCGAAATAAAAATTTGAAAAAAATGAAGCTTTTTGGACTCGTCGCTGCTGCTACCGCTTCTCCTCTCAACTGGGCTGTCAACACCTGGTAAGTTTCAAGCTCTCTGAAGCTCTAGAACTCGAGATTTTCCGAATTCAAGATATTGATGATCTTTTTCAGGTGGAACGAGGCCCTCAACGTCTACGACTTCGCGAGCAACAACCCTGCTGCCTTCCGCGATGCCGTCAACTCCGTTGGCGACGCTGCCTACACCCCCTCCTTCCAGTACTGCGGCGGCAACGACGGCATCGTCTCCGCTCAGGAACTCACCGTCTGCGCGGCTGAGATCGCCGAATACGTCGGAATGAGCCAGAGCTCCCAGAACTTCGTCTACAACTTCGCCTCTAAATACTGGGACGTCGTCGACACTGATTCCAATGGCGCTTTGGACTTTGACGAGTACAAGCTGGCCATTGGCGCTTTCGCCGCCACCAATGCCCGAGTCGTCATCGATGCTTATGACAACAACGGCGACGGACAACTCGCCGGTGCTGAGCTCACCGAATGGAAGAACCAGGCTATCCAAGCCTTCGGCAACTGGGGCTGGTCCGTTGACGGACAAACCTACGCCGCTCTCCAGGCTGCTTACGCCAACGCCCAGACTGATGGAGACTTCAACACTTGCTCCATGCTCGAGATTGCTCGATTCCAGCTCAACGCCGGAAACGTCTTCCTCCAGTAAATTTCTGTTTAGATATCTGTCATGATATGACTTTTTCTTCTTTTCTTTTCAAATGCAATAAATTTCAAGGATTTCCTCGAAAAAAGATTTTCACAAATAACGAAAGCTGTTATTCGGATTCGTTATTTATGAGCATTACTTTTAATTTCAAAAATACGAACAAATGATAGTCGCATAGACAATGCAGCACGGGATCTAGCAAAAGATGATAACTATCGGTGCAATAGTATATACTTGTCATGATTTGTCTTTTTCTTATTTTTTTCTCAAACAAAATAAGAAAGAATAAACTTATATTAATTAGATTGTAAAAGTCGAATAATTAGTCATAGTACACAGAAAGAACTTGTTTGGACGACAAAAAGAGCTGGTCTGAAGAAGGTTTCCTGATGAGTATGGATGATTTCTGAGTCTGTCACTGAATCTCCATTCCAGTTGAATTTTTGCACGCCTAGAAACTTTGAGGAACCCACTGTCGCCCCACTGATGATATAAAACCGATCAATTGCATTAAAAACAGACGCTGCGTTTTGGTACTAGAAATTATTATGGAATGTTTTTTTGTGCCTCACGAACCGTGATTGTTTGTCCAACAATTTTCCATTGGTCGTCTTTCAGCAAGTGAACATCAGAGTTAACATTGCCATTATTATCAAAGCCCATAAGAGCAATAACACCATCATCGACAGAAAAGCAAACATTGGATCGAAGATTATTTATACTGAGCGCAATTGAAGCTTCCCATCCATTTTCTTTCATAATTTCTGTTGCGCCACCAAGGCCTTCGACTACGAAAGGATAATTCTTGTAAATCGCAAGACATGCGTGACTGATGAAGTTTTTACTTGTCAATAATTTAAATTATTTTTACTGGTGAATATTCGTTGTTGTGAATGTTTCTTTAGAATTGTCTCCGTCGAAAAATTGATAAGTTTTCTCGTAAGGCCCACCAAAACAAAGTAATACTATAAAAATAAAATGAAAACATTAAATCTCAACAATTAATCACTCTTTTCGCCATTTTTGATTGTCGTCGAAGCCCCGTAATTATGATCAAAGTCGAATAAAAGCCGCTGAGATTGCTCGGCAAATGTGCAGCCTTCTAATTTTGCTACCTTTTTGGAAAAAAATTATCAATAATTATTCAGAAATTCTGTGAATGAACTTTTCTAAGATTCATCAATCTGCCAAAAATATAATGCTCTCCATTCAATGTTCCGAACCCAACATTTTCAAGATATCTTTCTGAAGGAGTATCGATCGCAACATTTTCCACGATGGATCCTTCTGGTGTCAAAATATACGAAAGTCTTTCGCTTTGTCTATCTGACAAAACAAGCAACGAAAGACCATCTCCAGGTCGAGCCTGCAGTGGTTTCCGCTTTCGATGTTGTTGTTGACATTATTTTTGGTGCAGTCGTTGTTTGCTTCAAAGAAGAATGAAATTGATTTTTCAAGGAAAAGATACCGGAGGACAAATTGGATTTAAACATTCAGCACATCCCTGCGGGCAATTTTTTCCACAAGGACAGTTGTCGAGGCAAACTAACAATTTTTTGAAAAATAATTTCGGTGAACCATACTTTGATACTCCCGGTCGCAAATCGACAGGCAATATTCGGTCTCACAAAGAAGACGGCACCGATTGAATTCTACTCGGCATTGACCCTCGCATTTTGATTGCAGCTCTGCATCGCTTTTAAAATGATAAGAATCAAAATAATAAAAATAACGACTCACGCGCAACGTTTCTCGAACCCAGAGATATTGAAGAAAGCATGATTTTCATTTCTTTTCTCTTCCAAAATAAGCCGAGGATGAACTTCATGAGCTCTGGAGTAAATTTGAGAAAAAAGTAACAACTGGAGAAGAATCATTTTTTTTTCATGTGATTGAAAATGGAACATGCACTGCTGCTCTATGTGCCGGTTTTCAAGGTCATCTTAATATTTAACTCGTTTATGATTCCAAATTCGAGTATTTTGTATTCAAACAGAACATAAAATTCCTTTTTCAAGCTGAAAAAAATTTAACAGTTCATTTTCGAATTAAAAAAAAAAGAAGTCGAGTGCAGAACTTGATCAGATCCTAATTGAAAATTGTAATAATCTGAAGGTCAAGAACATAGTGGCAAATCAGCAATCTCGCCAGAAATTTCATGCATTCATTGACCTTCCGCACTTCACTATTAGACTCTTCGCTGGACAAAAACCCGGCTTTCGTTCGAAAATGCCCAACAATGCGCAAGAAAACATATCGATAATAAAAAGATCGATTCAGGGCTGGACCTTCAGAGAATTTTTGCCGTTGATAACTCTTGCGCTTGGATATTTTTACGGAACAATTTCTGTTTCAAGAGATATTGAATATCCAAATGATGTTGTTCCCGCAATTTCAGCTGGAAGCCCTACTTTGGGAGAAACAATTCAATCTTCGCCGAAAAGAGAAATCGTCCAATATGAAGAAATATATCGAAAACTTGAATATAAATCGGTTGGAATCGGGAGTTTGACAGCTTGGGATCGGGAATTGCCGAGCGATTACGAGAATCTTTATGATAACAGAAGCTGCGACTGCAATTTTGGTGGAAAGTTTGATTTAATAGCTATGACAAGAGACGAATTCAAGAGCAAGCATGAGACAGATATTAAGTTTTGGAAAAGTTAAGGTTCCATTTTTACATTAAGAATACCGATTTTTGACCAGAAAATAGAATGAACCTTCAAAGAGACTTTTACTACGAACTAAACAAACCTCCTCCAACAACTTGCAAACCCAAAATTCCAGTCGAATATGTTTCCAGTGGATATCAAGTCGAACCAAATGAGTCGGCAAAATTGGAGATTAAAATAATCTCCCAAAATGACCCAGAAATACGAATCTCGGGAAAGTTTGAGGCAAAATTTGGAGAAGTCAAGTTGTCGAAATTGCCAAGAAATTTGGATGTAAGAAACTTGACGGTGGAAGAGATGAATGCTGGTCTTGCTGGAGCATGGTATCATCCGACAAAATACGACGCTAGGAATTGGTTTCCATGAGTTTTTATGCTATTGATCAAAATTTTCGAGAATCGCATCTTTGAAATCAACAAAGAAAACTAGTTGACATCGTCAAATTTACCGTAGAGGGCGATTTAAACTTCACCATCGAATTTCCCATTACAATTCATTGGAGCAAACTACCCGTTCTCAATCATCGAACCTCTGATGCCGTCGAAGATCGAGTAACTGTCCTGACCAAAACCTATCTTCGCTACCCTTGCCTTCGAAGATTTTTGAAAAGCGTCGAACTTTTTTACCCGAATATAACTGTCATCATCGCGGACGACAACAATGATGAGGACTTTCGGAAGATGGAGAGTGAGATTATAAAGATCAAGCAATACAGAATGCCGGAGAAGGAAGGCTGGTTTGCTGGGAGGGCTCTTGCGCTAAGTCAGGTGAGGTAAATTCTAGTGTTAAAATAAGCTATAGATAAATTCCCATGGATCATGGCCCATGATTCATGGGTCATGAACTTATGATTGTTCTTGTTCAATATCCAAAAATTTTTCAATTGAAAAATCAAAGTTTGTTTTTTTTTATTTATTTTTATGATTTTTGAAAAATAGAGCCATTTTTAAGGACTCAATTCTTCCTCTGGTGCGATGACGATTTTCAATTCACGAATCAGACCGACTTGCGCTACATGGTTAACGTAGCAGAAACAACAGGCTATGATCTTATCGGCGGATCGCTCAACAAACATGAACGGAGTCCCTGGGCGAAGAGTGATTTCATGAATATCAGACCCTCCCCGACCGGCTTTTGCTTTCACAGGGGGATCTATCAGCATCTTGAACTACCAGGAAATGCTCAAAATACAGACTTTGACGAAAAATCTTTTCGATTTTATACTTCAAATATTTTTTTCTGGAGAGTATGTTTTTGAGCTTAGGAAGGCTTCGAGGATGAATGTAGAATTGTCGACATCATGGATAATTTCTTTCTTGGTCGAACTGTAACAGCTGGAAAAATTCGCTTTGGTAAACATTCAAGTTCCGCTTTGTCTCATATTTTGACCCCTTAGACCCTGAATTCGACAACAAAGGCCACAAAGAATACTTTTTCGACGCAAGAGGTCAATTGCGAATCGCCTGGTGCAAGAAACCGATGATCACTCATGTGAATAACTGCACCCCGAAAGAAGAATGGAACGAATATAGATTTGGCCGAACGGGAGGCAAATATGGATCGCCGAAAGAATACACAAACTGGCTAGCTGAGTTATGGTATTTCCGAAGCCATGTAAAATGTATGCCTGAGAAACCGTGAAAACCTGTTTTAACTTTCAACTTCAAACTAGGCTTTTTCAATAAAATAACAATCAAGTGTTCGATTCGTCCAACTCCGCTAATTTACAATAATATGCAATTATTGAAGCTTGAAGTAAGGTGAAGTTGTTTTGAATTTTAAAATAGACTGGAAAGACTGTACTCTCAGTAAATTTTTGGCATCACGTCCTCGGTCTAGTACTTGGATTAAACCGGAAGCAATTTTTCTATTTAATTGATCTCTGCCTCTCGATTTTATAAATTAATTTATCGAGTCGAGATAAGCCGATTTCTTCGCAAACATGGCATCAAAAGAAGGAGATTTCCCAGCGCTTACCGTCTTTATCAAGGCACTTCTAGAAATTTTCGAAAAGCACGGAGATGAAAACGAAACGGTGTCGAAAGAAGATATAAAGAAGCTTATCTCTGAACGTAAGTCATCATTGAAGAGACGCTACCAATCCATACATGAAATATTAAGAGGGATTTCACGAAGAATTGTCAGAAGCATTTCAAGGCAAATTTGACAAGGATGAATTGATGGGAAAAGAAAGACTATCTTTCCTGGATGTTTTCAAAATTTTCTCCAAATTCGTAGACTACGAACTTCGCACATTTATGTCTGGAAGTGGAATATCGAATTATAAAACATATTTTTAAATAAAAATTGTATCATTCAATCTCAAAAAAAAAACCAACATACAATGCATCTGAAATTATACACAATAAATCTGCAGTTGACTAAGTTTATCTACTGTAATACGCGATGTCAAAAAAACTAATCAGAAATAAGGAAATAATTTATAAGAAATAATTTATATCATGAAATGTCGTTTTTTCCAAAGTCTATAATAGTCTTCTTGCTTCATTTTCTCGTCCTCATCTTTTATTAATCGCAAAATCTGTTAACGTTACGACGACAAATGTGCCATATTTGGCACAAAAAATTCTAAACGCCCATTTTTCTCTCTTCTATCACTTCAGTTTCTTCTATTTCATTCGTTTTTGGTAACTAGTCTGAGATCGAGGCTAGGTTCATCTTCGAGTTTGGGTTTCGATTTGTGTTTTGGTTTGGGTTAAGGTTTGGCTTCGGGCATTCTATTGGTCGAAAGATGGCGATAAAGTCCAAGTACATATATGGCACATTTGTCGTCGGCGGGTGAAATTCCGGTTTGTCGTAAGGTTAAGTCTAATCCAAAATTTTCCCAAAAAAAACAGTGAGATCATGCACAAAACTATAAAAACATCTCGAGTGGCAAAATTCATACTTTTATATTATTTTTAATGAATTAATACCCCACGATACTCTGAGTCATTTCCTTCTGTACCCTGTCAAGACGGCAAGCTCAATTCTTTTATTTTTTAAATGAGTGAAGATTCAGAAAAGTCAAAAAATGTTAAAAACCGTGACGAAAAAGAGAGGTCGTCAACCCGAAGTAGCCCTTTTATGCAAACTTCAACTATTGTTCAAATTCTCGTCGCCCTAATTGGTGCAGTCGCTGTCATAGTACCGGCTGTTTTGGTGTCGATCAAGGAATCAAGGTCAACAAGCGTAGATCCATGTAGAGAAAATCCCTGTCTAAATGGCGGAAACTGTTTTGCTGAAATCGACGGCTTCACCTGTGTTTGTCAGGAAGGTTTTATGGGGCAAACATGCGGAATAACGCCTTGCACAGTTAACCCTTGTTTCAATGGCGGAATTTGCTCGATCGATGGTGGTAGTTATTCGTGCCGCTGCCTCCCAAGTTTTATCGGAATCAATTGTGAGAGTCAGCCGTGTTTTGGAAATCCATGCGGAAATGGAGTGTGTTATGTTGATGCCATCGATGCTGATCAATATGATGGGGAAGGATTCGAATGCTCCTGTTATGATGGCTTTTCTGGGACACTATGTGAAAACACCCCTTGCACTTCCGATCCTTGTCAGAACGACGGAATCTGCTCGATCTCGGGATCAACGTATACTTGTGATTGTGCTGAGGGATTTTCCGGGCCAACTTGCGGGATGTCGAGCAGAATGGCCCGACCTACTCCCGCATGAGGGCGCCAGGTGCGCGGAGGACTCAGAATCCTCCGAACTTTGCGAGTCCAGGGAGAACTGATGAGTTGGCGATAAGCCCTAAATACGATAATCGAGCCTTCCACCTGGGAGTGAGCGCAGCAGGGGCGGACGGGATACTTTTGTTCTACCCATGTTAGTATTAATTCTAGAGGCGAGTAGGAGTGATGGCCTTCTTTCTATGAGACATATATATATCAGAAGAAAGCTTTTCGCGCAAAGAACATAGATTTTACGGAATTAAAATACAAAATTGATCGTATTCTTGAGGACTAGGCTCGTCATTCTGTACTGTCAGAAATACTGTGCAGCCCTACTGTTTCCTGTTTTTTTACTACTGTACTGAAAACTGTCTGAAATTCAAACTGTGTACAGTACTGTTTCCAGTAAACAGTAAACCGCGCGAAAACCCAACGGAAAACAAGCTGGATATACAGGATGACGAGCCTAGCCTGAAGATGCGGGATCCAAACATAAACCTACCATTTTCACCATCGGGCAGGAGCAAAACGAGAAAGCTACGCTCCAAGTCCTGGATCAAAATTTAGGGTTTTCGACGTTATATTTAGATTCAGCGCAAAATTTTACCTTTGAAAAGTTTTTCTAGTTTATTTATAATTTCATAAAAATGTGCGCGAAAAATCAGTCTAACGAAATTTTGCTCCTACAGCGGGTACTACGGAGTCAGAAATGATAGCGGTGTTTGAACAGAGATTGACACACTTCACGCTAGGATTAGGCGGCTTCGCGCTCCCTTCCTTACTTGCCCACCCGCTGAGTAATTCATGGAGGTTCTCCATCTGCGCTCCCCTGCGCACTCTCCTCCGGCGCCATACTCAAGGCGCTCTTCAACCTCTTTTCCGTTCTTCCACCTCTTTTCCGCGCGCCCTCTTGCGGATGAAGGTCGGGCCATTATGCTTTTACCCCAACTTGCGAGAGAACCCAATGCTCTAGTAATCCTTGCTTGAATGGGGGTGTTTGCTCGATCATAGATGACTCCTATCTTTGCTCTTGTGAGGACGGTTATTTCGGATCCGATTGCGAAAACTCAATATCAACCACAACAACTACAACAACAACGACATCAACAACGACAACTTCATCAACAGAATCAACAACGACAATAATAACTTCTTGTGCTGATAAATTAAAGACCTGCGCAAGTAGGGCTTTAAGTGCCGAGTGTTTCAAAGACCCCCAGATGATGCATATTTATTGCAGAGCATCTTGTGGTTGGTGTCCCAAATCAACAACTACAACAGCGACCACAACTACAACAACAACAGCAACAACAACAACGACCACAACTACAACAACAACTACGACAACTACAACTACAACAACAACATCAACAACAACAACAACAACAACAACGACCACAACTATAACAACGACTTCTACTTTAACAACGACAACTATCGTGAACCCATCGGTACTTTCATACCATGAGCTACCTAGTTTCTATCATTACAAATTTAGGATGATGTCCATATATTATCTCTTCCTTATATGACCACCGATTCTTTTATTATTAACAAAGATGGATCAACAACAAGAAGTACCTCAATAACTGCTCCATCCGAAGATTATACCAGATTTTCTTCTTTTGCCCTTATTCAAGATCAACTATTCATTTTTGGTGGAGAGTCAGACAATTATAAAGTAAGCTTTTTGTTCAAGCAGATCATATAAAAATCGGCTTTGTAGATTGCGGTACTTTATCGCTGCGTATTCATAGAGCTTCCGACACGTCTTAACAATCCAATGACATATCAATCGGCAGCATTGGCAATCGATGATGGACGGAGAGCGCTCATTTGTTTTCCTGAAAATGATTCCAGGAAATGCGAGATTTTTGACACAAAAGGATCTGTACTTACCCATCAAACTCAATATAATCATGCTTATGGTGGGCTTGGACTGTATCGAGGCCAGCCAACAACAGTGAGTGGAAGTGAAGCCAGTGGATTTGGGAAAGTAGAAACATACAACTCGAAATTTGGCTGGCTATCTTTGACCGATATTCCTATGTAAACCCTCTTTCGTCCAATCTATAAAAATATGTTCATTTAGTCCGATAAGATGGAGTTCATTGATAGGATTGCCGAGCGGATCACTGCTATCTATTGGAGGATGGTCGGTCAAAACACTGAGTGAGATATGGCTTTTGAAAGATGACCAGTGGAGTATAATTGGAAGCCTTCAATACGTAGCTAGAACTTAAAACTGATTTTTAGCTAAAATATTTTCAGGCAACCAGAGGAGCATCAGCGATTCTCATAAACGAATCCGTGTTTCTTTTCACAGGTGATTACTCAATGCCGACTTTTCCTATTCACCGCATTGATCTTGATGGCGATAAAGTTGACGGCACTGGAATAATTGGTTGGAGCAGTAAGGGCTCTTATAATAGTAATGCCATCCCTGTGCTTATGGCAGTACCAGCGGACTTTTGCCTCTGAAAAACTTTACTAGCTTGAAAATACACATTTCAAAAATCATTAATAACCGGCTCGAATAAAGTTTAATTCTTGCATCGTGTTTTTTTTTATTATCGTTAATCCGTAACAGGATTTATTCAAGGCGCTTCTAGGATGATTGAGGAGATATAAATAGGTCACGAGTTTGTTCAAAAAATTTTCGCTCAAAGATCAAATGTTTAGCTTCCCTCTTTTGTTAAAAAATCGACAGTGACATTGAATGAATTTCTCCAACAAAACATTCCTCGACTCCTATTCATTTGCCAACACCTCACGTGATCGAAACTAAAGCTTCAATATTCTTCTGAGAACTGCATCATTTATGTTTACACAGCATGAATCGCATCTTCCTCACATGTTCCGAAAGACGCAAAACGACGCAGGAATTTTCTGAGAGCAAAAGAATGAATGCTCAAATCGGGAAGGTATTCATCGCCTAAGGAGCTGATCTGGCCAATCGCCGCGCTAGCGCCCGCGAGTCAAGCTTTCTCCTCTCTTTTTTTCGATTTTTAACAAAGAAGATTCAATTTTAATAATCTTCCAACAAAGAAGTTTTTGAGATTTTTTTTTTCTAGAAAAAACACATTTACGAGAAAAGACGGAAGTTAGAGGCGTTAGTTTGAAAGGAGAGAAGAAAGAAGCTGCTGAATGGCAAGCGCACTATGGAAGCTGAAGAAGATATGCGTTAATTATCAGGCTCAGCGAAGGTTTAGACATAAGAGCGTTATGTAATCGTGGCAGCAGGGGGGTCGAAAATCAGCCGGGCTAATAACTTTTATAGCGTTCTTGATTGAAATATTAAAAAAAAGGATTCAAAAGTCGCTCAGGTTTGATAATAATTCATGAGTTTCTTGAGCAGCCATTGAACTCACGATGTCTGCTAGAGAAATCCTCCTACAATCCATAGAACAAGAAATGTTACAGTAGTTTCATTCAGGAAAAATTTCCCTTCCAAGCGTCAATTTTATTGTTGCAATGAAAAAAATGAGTACTTCCGTTCTTTGGAAAATACGTTTTCTTTCCCAGGAATTAAATCTATTTTGAAAGTATGCCAAATTTTTCGATTCTCATAAGATGAAAAATATGTCTAAACCTTTTTGAAGATTATTTTAATCTTGACGCCTTTACTCATCTTTCCCCTTCTGAACATCGAGGATAAACTCGTAACCGAAGAATGCAAGACTGACTGCAAAAGGAAAGTGCTCAGCTTCGTTCTTTATTAATTTGAGAAAATGAAGATGATTGACATCATCAATTCGATAAAAATAGTTCTCAGGGCTTCAGCACGGTCTTAGTTGTCTATCGAAAGCGATCAAATTCGAAAATGGCTCTTATCAGCTGTCTGAAAATGGGTTCCCGTATACAGAGGCGATTCAGAAGGTAAAATTGGAAGAGTTAATTTCTTAACCCATCAACGCATTTTTCCCAAAATTCTGTCTCGTGTCCAGGCATTCGATATTCAGGCCCCCTTTTCAAAAATCAAGCTCTAAAAGCCCAGACAGGTCCAGAAAACATGCTTTGTGGTTTCCAACAACCCGTTTCTATGCGTTTACCCTGGGCCCGAGGCCCTGTGCTCCCCCTTCCTAGGACCTGGGCGTTGCCGTTTTTCCTTTAGAGTACCCTCGCCTAGACCCATTTTTCGAATCTCAAGTTTGTGTTCAAACAAGCATTGAAGAATAATTGGAAGGGAAGAGGAACACTCCAGATTCTCCCAATAATTCGATTCAATTCGAAGCACGTGATTCTTCTTATGAGGCTTAATTGACGCTTGTTTTTGCGTATTCACTCACTTTCGCATCAGTTGACCATTCCCAGGGGGAAACATCATTTGACCGCAAATAGAAACACGCGCAATTAAAAAAGAGCTTTATTGACCTTTTTCCCAGGCCACTGTTTAAACTTTTGCCCTAGCCATACAAATGTCTCTTCTGCCTGATTCTCATGTCAATCTACTGGACATTCGAAGTCACTCCTTTGGCCGTAACTTCCTTGATGCCTATGTTTCTATTTCCTCTCTTCGGACTTTTGCCAGCAAAAGAAGTTGCGGTCCATTATTTCAAGGGTGAGAAAATTAACCCTCCAGCGCGTCTTAGCCATTTTTAGACACGAACTTTCTGTTCTTTGGAGGCTTGATCGTCGCGATTGCAATTGAAAAGTGCAATTTGCACTTGCGAATCGCCCTGCGTGTAATGAAAGGGAAAGGGTGATTTAAGCGCTCGTTATCTAAGACTGGGTAATCAACTGCTAAGCTAAGTCACGTGTGACATACGACACACGCTTTTTCCTTTACTGATAAACGGGCTCTGTAAGTTTTCCGTATTCGAGCGACTTTTTTTCAACCTTATTGAAAGTCGCTGGCGCAAAACTTCACACAATTATGGGATCAATCATGTTTGTCACGGCTTTCTTGAGCATGTGGATTTCAAACACCGCCACAACCGCAATGATGTTGCCCATCGCCGTCGCTACAGTCAAAACAATCGTTGGGGACAAAGAAGATTCCTCGGAAGTGAAAGAAGAAAGCTCGGAGATTGAGGCGGATCAAGGATTGTTCTAGAAAAGAGTCTTTTCTCACGGGACTCCGAAAATGGTTTTTACGATGGGAGTTCATCTCTTAATTCTAGAGCTTGAATAGGCTTTAATGTAACTCTCGACCCCGCTGCCTACGAAACTGGGCCACAAAAGTCGACCTTGTCGATCCATCTTTCTAAATTTGGCGGTTTTATCCAGGTTTGAAGCTTAAATTTAAACTAGTAGCTGATCCATGATTCAAAAGAAAATGCGATACTCGCGGAATCCATCAGCATTAGCTTCTCCCATGACTTCGATGACATCTGTTCAGCAATCGCAAGAGCGACAAAAGGTTTGATTGATGCCTGTTTATGAGCTGTATTTCTTCCTTTTAGAATAATCGTCAATCTGGAACCCAAGTGCCCCGAATCGTTGTCGACCCGGTGGCTGGATTCGAAAACGGAAATGTGCGTTGAAATGAAAACTGACGTGTGAGATGTTCTTTTCGTGCGTTTCTCTTAATCAAATCAACTAGAGAGATTTTTTTCGTAATTAGTTTGTGAAGCTATTAACTCAACTAACAAGCTGCGTTTTAGGACGTGGATGGCTTCAGTGACGCCCAGACACCCCTAACTGACTCTTACCAGGTAATCAAAAACGAAGACAAGAGGCCGTCAAGTAGAGTCGACCAAATCGTAAGTTTACAGTCAATTACAGTGGCTGGTGATTTCATTGGTGACTTACGGTGGCAACTGTACATTTTTGCTTCGCTTTGCAGTGAATTTTTCATTTTTTGACTGTAAGTAACTGTTATTTAGATTCAAAACGAGTCTGCCATGACGTTGGATACTTCGAACCAGAATCTTTTGGTGGAAAAACGAGTCTCACGAACGAGAAAACAGAAGAAAAGAAAATCGAAGGAATCTCCAGATCTGGTAAGAAACCATAAACCAAATGCGTTCGGGAAAAATTAGAGTTTTTTTTTCGTTTTCAATGACGGTTACCAAAAATCACCAATTCAATTTTTTACCTCATTTTATCAATCGCAAAAAGACAGAATCTAAAATTCAAATTCTAGCTCATGAAAGCCATGCTTCTCGCAGTCGCCTACTCCGCCAACATCGGCGGAATCGGCACACTCATCGGCACACCCGTCAATCTCATCCTCCAAACCCAAATCTCCACCGTCTTCAACCACCCTTCCGCTGGAGAAGAAATCAATTTTCTCACTTGGATGGTCTACGCTCTTCCCGTTTCGATCATTTGCAATATTTTCTGCTGGATTTGGCTTTTGACCCTCTTCGTTGGAATCAAAAAAGTGTGGAATGACATCAAACGGCGCGAAGTGACATCGCAGGATGAACAAGTCGTAAAGGACATTCACGATCGATATGAGAATCTTGGAAAGATGAAGTACACCGAAATCGTTGTATTGATTCATTTTGTCGCTCTGGCTGTGCTTTGGTTTACGAGAAGTCCCAAGTTTATGCCTGGATGGGAAGCGGGTTTTGATGGTGGATACGTAAGGGACTCTACTCCAGCTCTTTTGACCTGTTTCAGGTATGCCTTCCCTACTTTCTCCTTCTATCTACTGGTTTTTCAGTCTTTTTATCTTCCCTTCACAGCCGAATTTCTTCCGCTGGCTCCTCGGAAAGCCCTGTGAAAAAGATGAAGAAGGAATGCCAAAAGCTGCAGAGCCAATTTTAAAATGGAAAGAAGTTCAACGAACTCTTGCTTGGGACGTCATCATCCTCCTTGGAGCCGGCTTTGCCCTTGCTGATGCTTGCCAGCGCTCAGGATTGTCACAGATTCTCGGGGAAGGAATAAAAGAGTTAGTTTCTGAATGGCCGTTTTCGATCCTTCCCTTTTCCATCGCACTGTTGATCTCCTTCGTCACCGGTTTTACTTCAAATACATCAACCGCCTCGGTTTTTCTTCCGATTTTGATGAGTCTGGCGCAAGCGATCCACCTCAATCCCCTCGTGCTCTGCATTCCAGCCACCATGGCATGTTCCTTCGCCTTCCTTTTGCCTATCGCGACGCCGCCAAATGCAATCGCCTTCAGTTACGGTGCCTTGCGATCGTTTGACATGGTCCGGGCCGGATTCTTGATGAACATCATTTGTGTCACAATCTCGGCGATTTTCCTACCTATCATAGGTAAGCGTTCTCTTCCTTGATTCCCGAAAATTCCATTTTATAGCTTATCCAACTTACAACCTTGGCGTCTATCCTGATTGGGCCAACACAACAATAAGTGGCTGAGATGAAACTGAGAATGAAAATTACTCTAATTATTTGTTATTTTTAATTTAATTCTAATACCGCTGACTGCCCTGCGATTCTTATGTCTGCTTCTTTCACACTTACCATAGAGAGTTTTGCCTATCAGTTTTTTCTTTCTGTTGAACGATCAACTATTAAATATATTATAATTATTCATTTTCGTAGTGGTTCTTTTAAAGCGATAATAATTTAAGTATGATGCACAGCTAGTAGCAGATACACACTTGTGCATTGACAGGATCATCTCATTCAAAAGTTACTCAAGGTATAAGCCTAATATATTGACGTCAAAAACCCAGACTGGGATTGACGCCAGAGCCTCTGGCCCAGAGGGTCCCACTCTAATAAGAAGAGAGCATTTTTTCTGAAACAAAAACCGCACATGAATCTTTTTTGCATCTTTTTACTCTTCAGCTGCTTCTTTCTTGAGGCAAGAGGAATAAGAATGAGAACAGAAATTGGCAATATTGACCTGAGAGTAAAATGCAGAATATTCAATGTTGCGTTGAACGATTGGAGAATAAGAAAGAGCTATCGAATGATGTTTAATTCACTGTACTCGACCTACTGCATCTAACATAAATTAAACTTGTTTTGCCTGGTTTGAAATTGTTTCATTTTCAAAATTGACATTTCGCATGTTCTACTCTTGCCGCGGGCTGTTTAGCTTCTCTTGAATAGATTGAATCCCTTGCCATAATCCTTTTTTTTCGATTCAAAGAAATGCTTGTAAAATGACAGAAATTACATCGAAAATAAAAATCCTTATCGTTGTTCCTATTTTACTCTTGGCTCTTGCTACTTTTCGTGATTATGAAGAAGAACTTATGATAAATCAGCTGGAAGAGGGGAAATATCAGCCACAGGAGACGGGGATCGAGAAAGAAATTCTAGAGCAAGAATGCAGTGAGAGAAAAGTACGACTGGGGAAGAAAGGAGAATTCGAAATCGTCCCACTTTTGTCCTACCCCGGAAGCGGCAATACCTGGACGCGTATTTTACTCGAAGACGCGACAGGAATCTACACAGGAAGCATCTACTCCGATGGTTCCCTCGCAAGAGGAGGATTCAAGGGCGAAGGGACGAATCCTCTCAGTGGAATGACGATGATTGTCAAATCTCATTTTCCGTCAAATGAAGAAGTGATGGACAGAGCTAAAGCGCTTATTTTTGTCGTCAGAAATCCATATGACGCGATAATCGCGGAATTCAAAAGAAGAAGAGGGCATGGGCATACAAGTGTCGTCGAAGAAGATATCTTCAAATCCAAGCCTTGGTTCGAGGTAAGAAATAATCAATGTGTCTGACTAAAAATGGATCTAGAATGCGCCAAGATGGCTTCAAGGCTGGGGCAACTTGGCGCGAAATGTGACTGAAATCGCCCGCTCTAGAAATCTTCCTCTGCACGTTTACAGCTTTGAGCGACTCAAGGAAAACGCCACTTATGAGATGGAAAAAGTTCTGAATTTCTTAGATGACGGAATAGGCTGGACTCCTGACGACAGAGAGATGAGAATTAAATGTCTCAGCGAAGTAAGTTTTCGCAAAATCGATTATCTTTTTATGAAACTTTTAGCTTCAAAAAGCAGCAGTTTCTTTCAAGCGAGAAAAAGTCCCGCCGTCATTTGAATACTACACGAAAGAAATGATCGAAATCGGGGATAAGACGATACGAGATGTTCATGAAGTTCTATTAGAAGCAGGATTCGACGTTTTTGATATTGAAGAATATTTCCGAAGCTGACTCAGTCAGCCTGACTGTATATTCCGTTTTTTCTCGAAAATATACGATATTTATTTATTATTTATTAATTTCATCCATTTTTTCTATTTTCAATTGAAGAAATTCTAGCAAATGTGCTTTAAAAAGCTCAAACTGGGTCCAATAATCTCACAGAGTTGCAGATTAAAAGGCAGAAAAAACTCATTCAGCTCCTTTTCTTGCTCTTCTGATAGCTCTAGAACTTCTGGATCAACCTTCGATGACCGCCCTTTTGCTTTTGTAGACATACAGTGGGGCTCGAGAGTGGCTGGGTTTTTGATACAGTAGTAACCAGAAGTTTTGTTGATGAAAAAGTGCTCGTCCTTGATTTCTTCCTCGAGATTGAGAAATTTTTGCGTCTTTTTAGCCATTTTTTGCGGCGATTTTAGGATTTCTTCGCCTTCGAGAATCAGGATTTGGTTTTTCGGGAAGTATTCTAGCCAATGTTTGAGGTGATGAACGTAGATGCTATTGGTGAAAAGGCTGTGTGCGATGTCGTGGCGATAAATGTCAGTGATGTAGTCTTCCCCGTGGAGTTTGAGCTTCGATTTGATGTCTGGAAGAGCAGAGTCGATGATGTCCCCGACTTTTGAATACGCACCAATGATTCGATTGTGCGGCTCTTTTGTCAAAGGAACGTGCATGAAGTCAGATTTGAGGCGCTTGATTGGATCGCAGAAGACAAACACGATTTTCATCAAAGGATTCATCGCTTTTACCCTTTCTGGGACCAGGTTTTCGACCATGTATCTCGGCGTTCCTTCGAAAATTACATTTCCATCGTTTGGGCCGTAGCCCTTGAAATATTTTTGGTAGTAGGGCCAGCCGAGAGCCCATTTCGAATCGTCATAAATGAAGTGTGCTTCTCCCCCTCTCGCTTGTTTGAAATGCTGATGGTGACCCATAAAGAATTTAAAGGCGCCGGTGCCACATTTTTTCGCGCCAGCTCCGATGAAATTTGGCGGAGCGGAGTTGGAGAAATATGCTTCGTTGTAATTGAAATTTTCGTGGGATTGAGTTTTTCCCCATTTTTTGCTGTTGTATGGTGTAGGTTCTTTCAAAAGGCTATTTTCCAATTATTTTATTTGATAGATCCTAATTTCTTCCGAAACGCAATAAAATCGATCATAAAAATAATTATGAACCGGCTTTTAAAAAGTACAAGAACTAGAAATGGGATTTTTGAGCCTTTCCTATCCATAATTCATCTTCTTTCTCAAGAAATTTCTCAGTTTTACTCTCTTCTTTGTTTGATCTCTAGAAAAAAATTTTCAAGGCAATTATAACAGCATTGATTCTTACCTTTGAATAATACTCGAAGCTGAAAGACTCTTCTATTCTTTCTGTAAAATGCCAGTACAAAGCCCCAAACAAAACAAATTGAACGAAGCAAACGAAAAGCCCTTTCAAATAAATTCTCTCCATCCTTGCTTTTTCATAATATCGGCCCTAGAATGTGGCTTCTGCTGAGAGGTCGTACCAGCTAAGCGATAGGTGCCGCGGGCAAAGTTCCTTTGCGAAGCCTTCTCTTTTTCTCGGTTTAAAGGCGATAGCGGCGGAGTTTAAATTTTGTTATGACAGAAGTCCTCCAGATTTGAAAAGATAAAACTAATCGAAGAGCTCAAGAGATAGCGCGCAATTGTTCAACGCTAAGATAAAAATAGCCAAATTGACGCCGATTTTTAACGATAGGAATTTTATTGACTTCATTCATTTGACATTTTCGGCAGCTTTGAAACACTTTGAGAAATGTTGTTAGTGGAGTTAGTAAAATAAAAAGAAAGATTATTAGAAGATTAGTTCAATATGAAGGTGACGTTTTTGACATCTTCAGATGTCAGGAGGAAAATTTGACAATATCAGAATGATATTTTCTTGAAGAAAGTATTTCTTCAAGACGCCGAAATATCAATTTTTATTTTTTTTTCATTCAGAAAGATTGGCAAATCTCGCTTTTCGTATCATGAAAATATGCATAAGAAAGCTGAATATTTGTTATCTGATTTGAATGGGTTAAATTTAACTAAAATAGGTTAAAAATCATGTTGAGATCCATGAACACGGAGTCGGTAGAGACAAGTAAAATTGGGATTTCCCCAGTTTGAATTGATTCTTAGTCGTATGAACTTAAATAAGGTCTTCCTTTGTGTCCAGGTTGACAATGCTTTTCAAAAGGAAAGACCTTTGACCTGAGTTGGTTTAGAAAGAGCATCAGTAATGGAAGTCCTGAAGGTCTGAACGGGAAAACCGTCGATGTTGAATGTTGAGGTGCCGACGATGCTGCCTTTTCCGGAAATAGGGTTGAATACTTCCAGAGTCAGGTTTCTCGGAGCAGAGCTTATGTCGCCAAATGACAGTGCCTGAAATAGTAAGGCGTAAAAATTTCACGAAGAAAGTACCTTTGGAATGTGCTCGATGGTAAAATTGGTTGGGTAAATCGGCCGAGCGAGCTTGACCGTCAGAAAGCCTGTATCTCCCGCAAACGCGAAGCAATTCCCCGGATGCACATTCGGTTGAAGAGCAAGTCTAGGAGACATTGTCTGGTAGAAAATCGGCATGTTCCAAATCTTCATCAAAGCGTTTCCAGTCGGGATTCCCGGAGTCGTCCATTTTTCGAGAACTTCTGCACCTGCTGATTCTAGCGCGTAATCAGCCATGCCCGTCTTAAAAATACGAGTTGAAAAAAAAACTTTTGTCGGGGCAAACCTTGTCTTCAAGAGTTGAATAAACAATTTCTTGAAGTTCCTCCTTGACTTTTTCCGCGTTGAGAGGATTTTTTCGGAGATCATCAAGCTCTTCTCGAAGCTCTATTAGTTCTTTACGCAGGTTTATGATGTCTTCTGATTCTCCGCACTTCTTGACTTCGTGGCGGCTCGTTTTAGAGTGAAAGTTGACCGCTGGAAGCTCTGGAAAGGAGATTTTCGGAAAGTCGGGAAAGTCGGGAATTGAGAGGGCGGGAGGTGAAGAAGCTATTCTGCCAATCTTCATTTTCAGGTTTCGCAAATGTGGGATCGAAAGAGGAAGCATCGCCAGAAAAGCAAGAACCAGAATGTTTTTCGGAGTGAAATTTCTTCTTCCGGAAATGGCAAAATCATCGCATTTTCTTATGACTGAAGAAGTAGCTTTTCTCGCATTTGAAATTATGCTTCTTTTCAAGGGAGTAATATCAGGGAAGAAAAGTTCTTCAAGCGGTTTTTTCTCCATTTTTTTTGAATCAGTACTTCACGGAATTTTTATTTTGGATTTGAAGTACTATTATCCTTACTTTTTTCGGTCATGACTAGCTTCTTCTTCTTTTTCAGATTGATTTCGATGGTGACCTAAAGCTCCCAGACAATTGAATTCTCGATGACGCAATTGCATCTGGGATGTTATCAGTCCCAAGGCTTACGATAAGCGCTCCAGCCATTTATATTTTTGCATATTATATGTCATAAAGATAAATTATATAATTCACATTATAAATCTTAGAAATAAGCCCTGAGTATGGATAACAATCATCAAATTAGCGAAAGAACTTATTCTTGTTGTTACTTGATTTTTCCATTTCCTTTCAAATCGGGAATTTTGTAGCCTGCTCTTCTTGGTTGAGTTATGAATTCTCGTTTTTGAGACATTCTCTTGTTCAAACAAAATCTAAGCAAAATTTTCTCTATGATTGTGTCTGCTTGAAGTCTGCTCACACCTATGTCTAAATCACACTCTGAGCTAAAGTGATAAGCTTATCCTTGCCCTTGGAAGAGGCCTTCAGATTTTTAAAATAAAAATTCGTGATCATAAATAATCGAATTTAATATCAAGGTAAATGTAACATTAAATATATTCGCCTTGTTTTGGTTAAGAATTAATTTTTCGATCAAGGATGACAAAGTTGCTGATTCAACATTTCTTATTAAAATTATCGTACGAGCTTGAAACCGCCTGCGCCAATGAAAATAAGTTCATCCCGCGCAATTCTTCAAACTCGATATTGATCCCATCTTTCACCACCGTTTTCAAGACACGTGTCCTCGAAAAAAGAGAAACTAAGCTCGTTCTTCCTAGCTCTCCTTCCGATATGATTTTTTACGAAGAAACACACCTCATTGTGTAAATACCACGGCGGGTAGTATTGACAGAGTCTACTTGCCGAAAATTTCGTTCGATTTTTTTTGAAATCGAATGAGGATTCTTTCGAAAGGAGCAAAGAGTAAACAAGCCAGTTGCTGATTTTTGACCCCGGTTGGACTCGATTTTTTTATGTCTTTTCGACTTTGAATTGCGATTTTTTCCGGTTGGAATAAGAAAGAGAAATGAGCTTGGAAATCATAAAGAAGAAATAATTTTATCTGTACAAAATGAGAACATAAAAATCCCTTGCAATTTGAACCGGTGCTTCCTCTGCGTGATCATTAATTAAAATATCATAATGTTACATAATTACAGTTATTATTTGTTCAGAAAGTAACTTTCTATGTCACCAAATCACACAGTCGCTCCACAAGTCCAATAAGTCCAATTACATAATCCCGGCGCATCGATCCAGTCCTAACATCAACAAAACCAGACGAAAACTGCAGAGATCTTGAAGAATCAAATTCCTGACGAAAAGAGAAAGCGAAGAATCTGCTGATGGCAGAACAAAGAGAGCCAGCATGGGCGTACGCGCTGAATGGATTGCTGATTGTGCTGAGTTTTGTGATTGATGTCATTACTTACATTCCGTGGAAATTGTCGATGGTAGGGTTTTTAGCGGGAATGATTTAAAAGTGCCGCCTACTGCCGGCTCGCGCCGCCTACTGCCATTAAGTCTTAAGATAATGGCGGCACTAGGCGGCATTAAGCGGAACTAACCGGCACTTTTAAGTTTCTCCATTTTTGATCATCTTTTATGATTTAAATTTCAGCTTGGATCGCAATATTCCAGATCCCAGAGCGGTCCAAAATCCGTCTCCACCACCGGCTCACCTGCCGGTCCGTACATTTCAACCCAAAATGGCGGGCAATTGATGAAAAGCTGCTATGGAAATACTCAAACTATGGATGCTGCCTTTGAGCGAGCCTGCAAACTCTTCAAAGACCAGCGAGCTTTGGGCACGCGAGAACTTCTTTCGGAAACTGATGAAAAGCAGCCGAATGGAAAAGTGTTCAAAAAGGCTGTTTTTGGCAAGTATCAGTGGTTGACGTATGGAGAGATGTTTGAAACGGTCGACAAGCTTGCCAGGGGCTTTTCTGAGCTTGGAATCAAGGAATGGGCTTTTCGATCAAAATTTTCTTTTGAAAAAAATGACCGCGATTGACCCAAAACCAGCGAGTCTGTTTGTACATGGAGACACGAGCAGAATGGATGATGACCGCGCACGCATGCTTCAGACATAATATCAAGGTACAATCTCTTCTATTGAGTAACTCGAACACCTTTGACCCTGTTTGTCTTACTGTCGAACTATGGCGAGGCAATAAAACTGGATTTGTAGATTGTGACCGTTTATTCGACTCTTGGAGAAGTTGCTGTTTCGCAGGCTTTGAATGAGGCGGAAGTTGAAGTTGTCATCACTTCGGCTAGTTTACTTGAGTCGAAACTTATTGTAAGTGATAGATTTGTATCGTCAAACCAATTGATCGGCTTCGATATTGATATTCACAATTACTATGCAAACGAATTTAGTAAGTTTATTATATTTATATCAATATCTAGTATTCATCAAAAAATAAATTTCACATAATTTTTGCAAAGTTATGGTTTCTCAGTAAAAAATTTCAGAATATCGCAAAAAACATCCCAACACTGAAAACCGTCGTCTACGCTCCTCATGAATTCCGACATCAGAAAGTCAAAACCGAATCCCTACCAAGTTCCATCAATCCCCGAGCTTTTGATGAAGTCTGTGCAATCGGAGCAAAATCAAAAATCACAGAGAATCCGAATGAGCCTATTACTCCTGATACAATAGGAAAGAGTCCGAGAATTGCATAAATAAGAGCTTTTTAGCGTACCGCTTTGATATTGATTCACAGCTTTGATATCAATAATGACTCATGAAAGCCGTTATTATGTACACTTCTGGAACGACCGGAAAACCGAAAGGTGTCATGCTTTCGCAAGGAAACGTGCTCGGATCGGCCAGTGCCATGTTCACTAGAATCACTTCTTTCGACAATCCCATGACTTCAGAAGGTAAGAAAATCGACGAAAAAGGCTCCTGAAAATATTCAGATATTTGGCTTGCATACCTGCCACTTGCTCATATTCTTGAGCTTTCCGCTGAAAACGCCGTTCTCCTTGCCGGTATCCCTGTTGGCTTTGGCTCCACTTTAACAATTTCTGACCGATCTTCCAGAATCAAGGCAGGTTCGAAGGGTGATGCATCTGAATTGAGACCGACCATCATGCCAGCTGTCCCTGAAATTTCCGAGCGAATTCGAAAAGGTAAAAAATCGAATAGCTCAGTCACTCAATTTTTGTCTTAGCGGTGATGGCGAATGTTTCCGAAATGAATCCCTTCAGAAGAACCTTGTTCAATTTTGCCTACAAATATAAGCTCAGGTACCTACAACCGCCAAGTCTCATCGTTTTTAATGATTTTCAGACACAAGAAAAACAATATGCCGACCCCATTTTGGGACCGACTCATCTTCTCGAAAACGAAAAATCTTCTTGGCGGTCGGCTCCGAGTCTTCATTTCCGGCGGTGCTCCTCTCGATGTCAAGACCCAGCGATTCATCAATATTTGTTTGTGTACTGACGTTACAGCTGGATATGGGCAAGGGTCTTCTAGACAAAAAATATTCAAGAAAGCTTTGCAAGAAATGACCCTTGAAAAGTCTGACAGAAACATCCGCTGGTGGAAGCCTCCAAGATATGTTCGATAATCGATGCGGCAATGTGGGTCATATTCTCGACAGGTAAACTAATTCATTTTCTTTGGCTAATAGAGAAATTAAGCTCAATGATCAAACTGGTTGATTGGAAAGAAGGCAACTACTCGGTCAATGACAAGCCCTTCCCAAGAGGCGAAATTCTTGTTGGAGGAAACAATGTCGCGTAAGAAGAACTATCAAACACAGAGTCTTTATTTTTCTAGACATGGATACTACCAGATGCCCGAGAAGACGAAGGAAGAATTTTCGATAGATGAAAACGGAGTCCGATGGTTCAAAACTGGAGATATTGGACAGATGGACAACAACGGAAATCTCTCCATTATCGGTGAGAAAAAGAAGGTGTCGGATTTAGATCGAAATTTTTTAAGATCGAAAGAAAGACTTGGTGAAGTTGAGACATGGAGAATACTTGGCGCTCGGAAAGATCGAAGCTATTTTGAAAACCAGCTCAGTTTGTGAAAATCTCTGCGTGTTTGCCAATCAAGATCAGGTTAAAAATTGAAA
The DNA here is from genome assembly GCF_907165135.1 of Oikopleura dioica. Taxonomy (NCBI): domain Eukaryota; kingdom Metazoa; phylum Chordata; class Appendicularia; order Copelata; family Oikopleuridae; genus Oikopleura; species Oikopleura dioica. The sequence goes on along the minus strand of NC_137293.1, from coordinate 884,073 downwards.
GATAGCATTAGAACAAGCTTCATTTCAGCTCACTTGCGTTGCTGTAGCAGTAGTGAACAAAACCGAAATCCTCAAAATCGCTGCCGAACTAAACATTCCTGGCGAGTTTGAAGCTCTACTGAAAAATAATGAAATCAACAAAGCTGTGTATGAAGACTTCCTGAAAATCGCCAAAATCGGAAAACTGACAAAACAAGAAATTCCCTCAAAGATTTACCTCGAAAAAGAGCCCTGGACGCCGGAATCGGGATTGATTACTGACGCCCTGAAGCTCAAACGAACGGTACTTTCTCTCCTAACTTCAGATTTCATTGATTTCATAGGTACTAAATGCCCACTACGAAAAAGTTGTGAATCAACTTTACACGAAATAAGAACCTGAAAATCCTGAAACAATCAGGGGCTCTGATGCAATAGACAAAATGACGAGTAAATATCTTCTATCTGTACAAGTGTAATTCTTATTATTTACTGCCAAATACATAATTTTTGAAAAAAAATGTAAGCGAAAAAGAAAAGATCGTCCAGATCATGACAAAATTTTATATTTCTCTGGCAAGGTATTTCTCTGCGATTTCTAGCAATTAAAAATTTTATGACCGTATTTATTCGCCGAAAAGTCGCTGGCCATTAAAGTACTTAATCAAACTCAAAGTTCTTGGCGACCGCAATTGTATAGTTTGTGGATTAGAGTCCACGAACGGCTTCACGCCTCGACCTAAGACAAGGACATCGAATAACAGCCCTGCTGATTATCAACTCAGAATCTGCAATAAATCAAGCTCAGCTTTTCCATTCATTCAAAAAGAGAAACAAAAAGAGAATGCAATTGTCTAAGAGTGCCTGCAGCGAAATTCTTCAGGTAACAAGATTTGGAAGACAAAAATCTCTAATAAATATAAAGGGATGCAGCAAAGGTGCTCTTCCTCCTCGAATCTGCAACCTGATGGATCACTGTAAACAAGAATACAATTTAAAATTGCGCACGCACTCAATCCTGAATTTATGAATTCTACTATTTTCGGCGAAGAAGGTGCTTCAATTCACAGATTCTTGAATTCCGCGCTAATTATGTTGGTCTTCCTTATTTTGATAATCGGTGGCTGTTGCAAGGTGCATCACAACAACAAGAAGAAAGAAAAGAAGGAATACCAGCCTGTTTCTGCATAATAAATTTATAAGCAATCGCTTTAAGACCCGTTTGAATAATCTGACTGTATATATTTGCTTTAATAAAATGCTTGTATTTATTAAATGCTATATATTATAGCATATATTTTAAAGCTTATATATTTTTCATTAGATTATAATTATCTTCGTTTTCCCTTTTATCGAAAACTATTCTTTCCATCACGACATTAAGACTCCAGCTGCTTCCAGTTGACGGATAGAATCTTCGGCTTTTGAAGCACATTTCTTGCTCAAGAAGTGAGAAAGCATCGTGGAAGTTTTTCATGATTTTCGGACAAGAGGAGTAGTTCTGCTTGATGAATTTTTCTAGGTCTTTTCCTGTGAAGACTTTTATGTGCTTCTTAAATTAACAGTAAGGTGTTGCTTCCAGATAAGCTTACCTTGATTGGTAAAATAGGTGGTGGTCTAAACTTTGAAGTTCTTATGTGCGATAAGAACTTCGTGTGGCCTGAACTTTGATCGTTCCCATGTGTGATTCTTTGAGAAAGTGGCCTAAACTTTGAATTTCCCCGGAGGCGGTTCTGCCATCGGTGACTAGAGCACCGCCCGCTAAGGCCACTACGCTTTATGCAGACCAATAAGGTTTACGTTTTTCATTCAAGGTGATGACACACATAAAACTAGTCAGAGCGCCTCAGGGGAAATTCAAAGTTTAGACCACTTTCACACATATGAAGAATCAAAGTTTATGCCACTTTCTCAAAGAATCGCACATGGGAACGATCAAAGTTTAGGCCACACGAAGTTCTTATCGCACGTAAGAACTTCAAAGTTTAGACCACCACCTATTTTAGTATGATTTTTGATATCAATTCATGGTCATCTACCGGCGCCGCAATGTACAAAACTTTAATACTCTTTGTTTGCAAATCCTCCAGCAACATTTCACCAAATCTTTCTGGATTATTCCTCGCATTTCTTACTCCAGAGCAAATCGGCCCTTCATTCTTCTCTCTGTCGCAATGAAGAAACCAATCTTTCGGATCATACCGCCAGTGCAGCGCTCCGTATTCCTCCTTGATTTCACTGTCGAAGAATTTCTCCACGACTTCTTGAATGTACTTCGGTCGGCGGGTTGCGCGGACGATTTCTCGCTGGAGATCGACGAATGCATACTTTTTGCTGTTGTTCACGATCCCTTTAAAATTGATCACGTGATATGGGAAGAGCATAAACGCGCATTTTTCATCAGAAGTCCAGAGCTCTCGGACGCGAGTTACATTTGTCCCCAGCTTTATCGCACCTGAAAAATGGAATCTAAGCAGCACTTTTTGTTTTACCAGAAGCTGGAAGAGTTGTTGAGTTTAATGATGGTTGACGTTTCGTTTGTTTGAAGGAGTGAAAATTCATTGAAGAGTAATTGTAAACATCTTCGATTCTGCTCATAGGATTATTTCTCCTTTTGGTTTGCAAAATGACATCAAAGCTTTCCCCGCAGAAATTCTTCAGTTTCCTCGGGTCAACCAAAGGGACAATGGAAGAAATTTGCGAAAGGTCAAGTCGATCCTCTTACTGATTCAAAAATGTTGGCTTTTGTTAATGAAACTGAATGTCGAATTAAAATTTTGAACCAGTACCCATGGATCGATCAAATTGGAACTTGAAGAGACAGATTTGTCAGTCCGATCGTGCTTGAAAAATGGTGGAGCAACTATCGATCTTGAATTTGAACATTGAGATTGAAAAGTTACTAAAAAAAGAGAATTACCTGTTGAGCATTTTCGCAAGAAAAATGGTCTCTCGAAAGCCCCTAATTTGATTGTTCGGGCCATAAGGAAAAACTGCAACTAAAACTCGCCCATTTGGGGGATTACTGAAAATTTCATCGTTGGGAGCAGCTTTTGGGCAGGAATGATTTGATACTTGAAGAAGAAAATGATCATTTTGCTTGTTTTCTACGGGGTCGGAATGGTGTTTTTGCTGTTTTGTTTTGTTTGAATTGTTCTGTTTTTGTCTTGATTGATGGAAAGATATTTTCTTGTTGTCGAGGTAATCAAGGGTTTTGACGATTTCAACGGCTTTCAAAATCGCCAATAAAACAATCAAATAATTGAATAATCCACGAAATAGTTTTCTGCAATCTCTGTTGATATACATTTCTCTTGCGTGTGGAATGCTGGTTTGATGCACCGGTACATTTTGAAATGGATCGGCGCGGGCATTTTCAATTGGCAAAGGTCTCCGAAATGGCACCTCGGATAAGCTCGTCAATTTAAATCTGCATTCGTTGATCTTTTCGTCAAGCAACGAAAAACTAAGGAACTACCCAATATCTTCGTTTACTGTTGTTTAGTTACAGTAAGAACAGTCTACGACAGAATTTTTTTTCTTATTTGAAAACTTTTTTCTTCAAAATATTTTTTTTCAAATTTTTATTCACATATTTTTTAAGATAAATAAATTTGTTATGATCAAACTAATCATTCAAAAATAATTCTAGCCCGAAACGTTCAAAAATAAAAATCGAATTCTTCCAGCAGCGCGAATTTTCTTCCACGACGCGCGCTCCTCCAAGAGAAGCGGAGCGCTTTCCCAAGCGAAAATCGCCCAGCGCGCTGAATTTCTCAAAGAGTTCTCATTTTCATAGAAGAGTGAAAAAGAGGCGAAAATGGAAGACGGGGATAACACGATCGTGGAGAGATACAAGAAAACTAATGCTGTTCTTGGGAAACATGGGCTAAGTCTGAAGAGCTCAAAGCTCACGCGAAATATTCTTAAAGATGCGAACAAGGTAAATTAATAGAAATGGTTTTTGCGTCCATCAAATATCATTTGTCTATCTAAATTTTTTTCAGAAGCCAGAGGAGATTCCAGAAAAAACTTCTCCCCAAAACCTCGGCAGTCCCAAAACGCCAAAGAAACTGAAGAAAACTCCCGTCGACGAAAAAACGCCACGAAGCAAGAAGGGCCACCGACTGACCTTCGAACGAGCGTCTCATCTTTCTCCGGCGAAAAGAGACAGTCCAAAGAGCAAGAAGAAAGACTCTCCGATTCGAGACCTAGGCGAAACGCCGCTGCGAAAGAATCGATCTTCTCGACGAAGTCTGGCAAAAGATCTCTTCAAAGGCGAGACTGGACCGAAATCAAGCAATGATCCCTTCGATCCCGACTCTGAAGAAGTCGCCTCTTCTCCAGTCATCAAATTCACCGGAAGCAGCCGAGCTTTCAACAAAACAACAGGATCCGTTGAAAACACCTCGAAGCTGTCTCCCCAAGGTGCAAAATCACGACGATCAATTGGAAACGGTCGAGCGGAAAAAATCATGAGCTTGCTCGAGCAATCAGTTGATTCGATCGAACTGGCGAAGAAGAAAAAGAAGGAGAAGGACTTGAAGAAACAGTGTTTGGAGAACAACTTGAGGGTCAAGATTTCGAAACTAGATATTCAAAACTTGCAAGACGAGGTCTTTTGTCTTTCGTTAAAAAATACTCATGCTGATTTTTAGGGAATCATCGGTCCAACTGAATCGACAGAAAAGCCGCCGGGAAATCTTCCAGTAGCTCAATCGACACTGTCGAAGACCAATATCAAAGCTGCCTTTCATCCGGCTCAGAATGAAAGCACAATTTCGAATGAAGACCCGCACAAGACCGTCAACAATACAAGCCTCGATTCTCACGATGAAATTCCCCTTGATTTCACGTAAGTTTCAATATCATTTCGATTTGAATCACTATTCCAACAAAAAATAAGGGTGATGAGCGCGGAGCAAAAGTGGAAGTGGATTCTTTCAATTCCAAAAGAAGAGCTGAAGAACCAAGATTGGGATCGTTTCCACGACTTTTCCAACATTGTAAGTCCTTATTTCTCCATTTCTTTTAGTCATCAAATCGTTTCAGACCTCCATAACTGGCGTCGTCGAGGAATTCAAAGAGATCCTCAACAACAACGAGGATCCCAAGGAGCTTGAGTATAAGAAGCTTCTTTACAAACACAAGCTCACCATATGGCTGGCTAGAAATCCAGAAGAGACCAAACAATAATTTCAAACTTGCACATTTTCCTCACTCGCATCACCTTTTATACTGCCTTTATCTTCTCACACATTCGAACACATCAAAGATAAAACCAGATTTTTTTTAAATTAATAAATCACCTTTCTTTGAAACTCATTTTTTTTCTTTCTTCAAAAAAAGGGATGCAAATCAAGATTTTCTGCAGCTTGCCGCTTCGCAAAAGTAATCCTTTCAATCAGAATTTTGATTTCCCGCGGCTTCTTTCTTTTGTTCACGAAGCCGCTAGCGGCTAGTAGATTCTTAGTAGATCAATAAAGGTAAATTTGAGATTGATGACCGAAAATGATCCTTCTCCCGAGGTCCAAGACAGCGAAGAGGCGCCAAAAGACAAAATTGACGAAGAAAAGCTGCTAGAAAATCTTCTCACTGATATTTCCGACCGGCTGAATGCCAGAAAAGCTGCTCGTGAAGAAAATGCTGATCCCAATTTCGACAAAAACAAGCCAAAAGGCAAGCTTGATTCGACGGTGAAAAAGAACTCGGCTTTCGTGAAGAAATTGGGGGCGATCAAAGAAAATCAAAAAGAAGCGCTTGAGAAGGAATTCGCTGGATTGAATTTCGGGCGATACATCGCCGAAGCAGCGGCGGCGATTGCAGATGCGAAGTTCAAAACAGCCGATATCGATGCTGTCGTCAGCCTTTGCCAGAAAATTCACCAACGATACGAGGATTTTATGGAAGCGCTGTTTTCTTCGTTCAAGAAAAAGTTTACTCTGTCCAAAATCGCCGACGAACCAGCAAAGCACAAAAACGATTTAAAGATTATTTGCGAGTTGACTGTCCTCGGCGTTTTTATGGACAAACAAGGGTTGGGAATCCTCCATCATGAGATCAAAGCGCTGATTGAGTCGGACAAGGAGAAGTTTGAACATATCAATGTTGTGCTTTCGCTGTTGAAGTCGATTGGAGAAGATGTGGCCGGAATTGTGCCGCCAAATATCAGGGAACTTTGCAAAAAGCAAAACCAAGATCTTCCAGGTAAGCCCTTTTCTTTCTTTCTGATACTTTTATGCAAAGCGCGGCTCTTTTTCTGCAAATGCAACTGTCGAAATCCCCCTTTTATTCTCATTTTCAGTCCTTTCCGTTTTCGAACCAAAGAAGATGAACCATTTCATCGCCCTCTTCACTGACTACTTCGAGAAGCTCAATGTCTGCCTCAAATCGCAATTTGACAAGCTCAAGAAAATGGAGAAAACGAACCGTCATATTTACCAGCAGCGCGGTGAAATTCACGAAGAACGTCGCTCCGCCCTTCTCGATCAGCAATCAAAAGTCAGAGAACTGACGGACTTTGCCAAGTCGTTTGGAGAGCTCTTAGACTTGGAGATTGTTCATATGCCGGAAGACTCCCCGGAGGACAAAGAAATGAGCATCGATATTTATCACCCAGAGCGGGGAATTGAAAACTGCGAAATGGACGACTGCTGGGAAGATGAAGATCAACGACTTTTCTACACTTCTTTGCCGGACCTGAAAAGCCTCGTCCCAATGAACGCCTGGAAAGACTCCGAGAAAGAAAGAGGAGGGAAACATATTCCGAAGAAAACGGGCGTCAAGGATAAAGGAAAGCGAAAGGCAGATCAGGACATTCAAGAGGAAATTGCAGCAGGCCTGTCGGAACTGTACGGCGATGATGATTTTGGAGATGACGATCATTTGGAGGATGATAAGGAAGAAATTGATCCGAAGGAACTTTCAGGTCGGGCTTTTTATGCCCTTTTTTCGGGTCTCAAATCAATTTTTGAATCGACCCAAAAGCTACCTTAGAATTTTTCGAAAAATATCGTCCAAATTGAACGCAAATAAAAATAAATTACCATCGAAATTCTCTTGAAAATTCTATTTTGGTTCGACCAAAAATTGCCCAGAATGATCCTGGTAAAAATAGCCCAAAAAGCAAAAGAAGAATTCGACGCTTACATGAAATCCCTGATGACAATCTACAACCGAGAACTGGTCGATTCGGCGGCTCAAGAATTCCTCCTAAACCTCAACACCCCCGCTAATCGAAAGCGCCTTCCACGAGAAATCTGGAAAGTAGATCGCCGAAGAGTCGATCTGCTCCCTTTCTTCACCCGACTTGCCGCATCGCTGGGCGAATGTGCGCCAAAAGTACCGGATGATTTGGCCTCTTATCTGCTCAAGGAAATGTTCCATTAAAACGTCGGTTGTGATAGAAAAGATCAGAAAAAGAGTGAGTCCTGAATTCGAATTAATTCTTTTTCTCAATTCCAAGGACACCAATCTTTTTTCGATCTCTAATCTTTTTACTTTTGTATCTCTTCGAAAATGGTCGAAATAAGAAAGAATTTCGGTTTATATAGAAAAAGACTGGTTGTTTTCGACTTCTCACAGACAAGAGATAATTGTTCTTGCTATCATGAGAATCTTATTTGCGTTTTAAATTCGTCATGATAAGCTTATCAAAGCGGATTCTCATGCATCCAGCATGCTGGAATTTATTAGTTGCGTTTTTAGAAAGTTCTTAGTTCAAAAGAATTATTTCTATCTGAGCAGCGGTTGTCCGACCTAGGTTCAACAAAGTCGCCCGAAACGAAGATCGGATCCGACTGGATAGCTCTAGTTAACTAATTCCTGAACATTCTCAGGACTTCCGATACCATCTTCGAAAGAAAGACCAGGTTCACTTCGATGTTAAAATCAAAAACGCCCGCTACATCGGCGAAGCTACCAAGTTCGGTCTCATTTCTCGTTCAGAAGCCACTACTTGTCTGAAAATTCTCGTCATTGATTTCTCAATTGTCGCGATAGAAATGATCTGCGGCTTGCTAGAATCAGCTGGCAGATATCTTTTCCGATCACCAGATTCACATCAGAAGACGAAACTGCTTCTTGAGCAGTTGAAAAGGAAGAAAAATTCGAAGAACTTGGATCAGCGGCTTCTTGCGCAGTTAGACAACGCGATCTACTGCTGCAATCCGCCTGTAGAAGGCACGAGAGAAGTCGTAAAACGACCAGCAATCGAGGAATACTGCTGCCGACTACTGTACGATCATTTGTCCAAAAGAAACGTTGATTTCGTTCTGAAGCAGTTCCGAAAAATGAACTGGAAAGACCCTGAGATGCGTGAATTTATCGTTGGCGTCTTATCGAAAGGATACAATATTAAATTCTCAGTCGTTCACTGTGCTGCGAGTGTTCTCGCTGGATTGTCGAGCTATCACGAGGAGGAAGCGATCGAAGTCGTTGACAATATACTTGAAGATATCAAGGCTACGATGGAGTTTCCCGATCCAAGATTTAACCAAAGAAGGTTGATTCAGGTTAACAAAAAGTTCTGCCAAAAGAATCGCTCTATTAAAGAGTTTTAGGTGAAATACTTGGGCGAGCTGTACAACTACAAAATGGTTGATTCAAATGTCATCTTCACAACCCTTTACTCCTTCATTACCCTTGGCGTAGCACCCGATCCACTGACGATGGTATCGCCACTTGACCCTCCAGAAAATCTCATCAGACTTCGGCTAGCTACAGTAATGCTGGAAACATGTGGTTGTTTCTTTGACAAAGGCTCGGCAAAGAAGAAATTGGACATTTATCTTCAGGAAATGATCAGAAAAAAGACCCGCATTTGGTTGCTGTTTTCAGTTTTTTGATCATCAAAAAAGTACTTGCTCCGCTACTGGCTTATCAAGAAAGAGCTGTACGCGATCCACAACCAAGCGTTCCCCCTGGGAATGGACCACATCATTCAAGATTGCGTCGAGTCGCTGAGACCCAAGCTAAAAATTCCTCAGACACTCGATGAGGTAGGCGCGGCTATTGAGAAGATTGAAACCGAAGCGATGGAGAAACTAGAGCAAATGGGATACCAGGTTAGTGAGTCGACGTAAATCAAGATGTCTGACATAGTTTTTAAGAATGATGATCAAGGAAATGCTGGCTTAGGAATGATAGCAGAAGGAGATGAAGACTCACAAGACGAGCAGCTCTCCGAGTCTGTGACCGATACAGACACGCAGACCGAAGCGGAAAATGAAATAACAGTCCCTAAGGTACGATTTATTGGAATGAAAGAAAGCTTTACTTTTCATTCTAGGGGAACAAATACGAGGAATGCCAAGAAGACGACGATTTCGTGAAGGAATTCGAAAACATGATGAAAGCAGACGAGGGAATGGGTTCCGCAAAAGCCACCGATCTGAATGTCCCAATGAATGCGAAAAAGGCCATCGACCCTGACACAAAAGAAGACGGAAAAGTCGTCTTCGCCTTGGTCACAAGAAAGGGCAACAAAACCGACGTCAAAGCTCTCCATGTCGACCAAGACTCACGACTTGCTCAAGGACTTGAAGCAGCAGAACGAGAAAGGACAAAGAAACAAGAAGAGATGAAGAACTTGACTCTTTCGCTCGCGGAGAACTTGGCGATCGAGGAAGACACGGCAGAGGCGATCGGGCTGAATAAAATTCCTTCAGAAAATAGGAACCACGAAAGAGCAAAGAAGTACCAACATCCGAAGGTAAAAATAGACTCGATGATTGACAAGTCGGTCAATTTGACAGGATGAATGGTTTTTTTATAGAACCGGCTTTTGAATTTATGGCAATGCCTTTTCAAAGGGATGCGTTAATTTTGTCCATGATAATTGATTCGCTTTTTTATAAGTTTATTATCTTCATATTTTCAGAATAAACACGCATTTATGTAAACGGTAACGCATTTGAAATGTCGCAATTGCTTTGAGTTGTCGCAATTTATATTCTTAGCTTTGAAATAAGCCGGCAAATAGCTTTCCCAGAAGCATTTCTTCCTAAGAAGCACCCACTTTCTCGACTTACGATTTCATTCTAGGCTCCTCCAAACGCCGACCAAATGTTTTCCGTCGGAGGCCGCAGACGCTGAAGAATCGACCTTTGAGCGTCTCGATTTCAATAGAATTCCTCATGATGGCACATGAAAATGATAGAAAAGAAGTTCACCGAATAAGTTCAAGGGATTTTAAGAAAACCTGAAATCAAACTGTAAATTCACTTTTGACTGTTGTCTTACTCAATTCATCAAATAAAAATTATTTGCCACACAAATACAAAAGTTTGTTTAATGTTTTTTTGTCATTTTCTTAGTGCAGGTCAAACTTTTTCAGCATCAAAAATTTGACTAGTATGTCGTCGGATCTCTTAGTCGGATGACTTTCGAAAGGGTCGTTACGTGTTTTATCATTTTTTCATCGTGATAAGATTGTGTTTTATATAGAATGGGCAGAGTCAAGTGTAAGTTGAAATGGGTCAAGAAATATCTGAAACGAACTGGAAGAATGAAGACGTTGCTAGAATTTAATAAAGACTTAGAAGAGACGATTAAGAAAGGTAAGCAAAATTTTTAAAACAAAAAATAGCGTTTTTAGACGAAAGAAAACCTTCGAAGCGCAAGCCAAAGATTGAGAAGAAAGAAGATAGATGAAAAGTGAGTAAGGAACCTGAATGAGCCTGAATAAGCCTCGTTATTTCTCAGCAAGTCGCTTCGCGGCTTCTTTTTTTTTGGAGAGCCTTTTTGCGGCTTTTTATAAAAGTTTATTCAGGACCCTGACTCAAGTATCTGCACAGGTTGACAAGCCCAGGAAAATATATTATGAAAGGAATTTTTCTTACGGAAACGTTTTTTTATAGAAAAAATGCGAGTTGCTTTGGGAGAGCTTGCGAAAAAGATAAACTGGAGTTATGTGGAAAAAATCTGGATGCAGAACCAGCCTTACGTTCGACAACGAAGCTCTAAGCACAAGAAATCGTCAAAATCTTCAGCGAAAAAGGCGATTTTCAAGGAAGTCGATGAAAATGGCGATTTCATGGTTGAAAAGTCGAGTCCGGACTTTGCTTCTGCCACTTTTTCGCTGGAAAGAGAGGTCGGCATGAATAATTTAAAGAATGAAGATATCAGGTAAGGACGGAGAAAGATTTCCTTTTCGTTCATTCTTTGTCTAAAGATTTCGATGCTCTGCAAACCGTGTTGGGAAGAAACAATGCATCACGAGTTGCCTCTGTGCGAATATTTTTGGTGGGCATGTTTTCGACAAGGCAAAGTGGCAATTCAACTTGACCGAATTCAACTGCCACTTGATGCTGTTTATGATGGGTAAAAGTATCCAGGTCTACTTGTTGCTGACGAACGAAAGTTTGCACAGAAGGAATGTCGTTCATTTTGGAATCACGACACTCCGGGTTAGTGGTTTTCTTCATTGATTTCTTTATTCAAAATTCAGCCGACAATTTGCCATGGAATGCTGAGAGAAGCGCAAATCTCCCTTGGCGACATCGTCCTCGATCCGATGGCCGGATCTGGTTCTCTTTCAATCGAAGGAGCTGTCAGCTGCCAAGACCGAGCATTCTTCATCGGAACCGATTTATTCGCCCCGGCAGTGCGAAAATGTGAGCTGAACAAGGACCATTTGGACAAGCTGATAGAAAAGCTGAATTTGAAGCGGTTGAATTTGAATTTTGGAATGATGGACGCGACAGATCTGCCTTTCAGGGATAATTCGATCGATTCGGTTGTGACGGATTTGCCCTTTGGAAAGAGGATTAAGGAAGTCATGCTTGGCACGAATATGAGGTGAGAATTCAGGCGGAACATTTTTGGTTCGAGCTTTTTTGCATCAGTGATTTCCATCGCCTTTTTAATGCTGCCGGAGTTTATTTCATCCCCATTTTAAAATGAAGCAAGACCTCGAAAAAGTGGATTCAGAATTAACCTATTTTTAAATGAATCAACATGAACTTGAAGTTTTTGTAATTCACTATTTGTCACGGTTGATATAATAAACAGATACCCACAGGCATATAAAAGCCATCCTCCATTGAGCTTCATATTTTTTTAGAGAACTGTACTTCAAAAGCCTGAAAGAACTCTCCCGCGTCACAAGAAAATGGGGCGTCTTCCTCTCCTGCGACAAGAACTCTATGAAATACGCGATCGACAAGCTCTGCAGTGATGGCCTGAAACTATGGCGGTTCATCCACTGTCGAATGATCAACCATGGAGGATCAAGAGTGGGAATCTATTTATTCCAAAAATATGATTATTTTCTGCAATGTGCTGAAGAACATAATAGAAATAAAGAAAATATAGAGGCATAAATTTTAAACAACTTTGAATTTTTGAGCAATTTATTTACAGAACTGTAATTCAAGCAACGGTTTATTTTCTGGGAAACGATTTTTAGGCGACATAAGTGCCTTTTGCCTTGTCGACCTGAAAGTATGGTATTAAAGTAATAGGAATCGTCAAGTTTTTCTTACTCTTTGTCTCGATTTTTCAATCTTATTCAGCAAGGTCTGTTCGCCACTCTGGACCATAGCAGTTTCTTTCGCAATGAAATCGGCTTTTTGTTTATGCAAGTTTTCCAGGGTGCTTATTTGCTTAATTTTTCATAAAGGAAAAAGAAGTTATGAGTGTTGTACTTTTTGTCGAAGTCGCCAAAGTGTGTAATCATCATCAGAGTAGCCATATGGTCGTTCTTTTTCTTTGTACGTTCCGTCGTTGAAAACGCTTCTCGGAATTTCCTTCAAAAGAAATCATTGATAGCCGAAAATTCGAGCAAGAAAGTACCTCATCCGGAGTTCTGAAGTATTTGACCCAAGGTTTTCTTTCCTCAGGCTGCTTTCTTGCTCTCCAGCGTTTCTTGCACATTCTGTTCCTCAGCGAGACGATCTAAAGGGAATCTGAGAACCAGTTTATTTGGGAAAACATACGGTATTTTCGCCGACATCGCATGTTTCTTTGCTTGGGAGCGCGCTGAAATCCACGTCGACTTCGTATTCGCCCTCGTTTTTGTCCGCCAAAATATCTTTGAGGACATCATTTTCTGTTTCCTCTAGGAAAGAGTTGATCCGGTCGAGATAGCTGCCCGAAGTTTTTTCCATTACAGTTTTGCTCCCTTCAAGAGTTGAATTGACTTTTTGATCTAGTTCGTTTACGGACATGTTTAGGCCAGGAAGTCTAAAAACCAGAATTAAAATTTACCCTTTAAAATCCGGATTTTTAAAACTCGATGTCCGAATGAATCACAGTAATTTTAACTACTAGGAAGAAAAGATGAAAAATCATCTTTTGCGATTCAGTAACGATCAAAAAATGAGTATCAAAAAAATTCGAAAATTACCTCTCATTCGTATTCACCGCGGCAAAAGTCCTCCTAAAAGGCAGAAGACACTGTGGCCACATAGTCACGTCTTGGGGCCAAAAGTTCGGAAGCCAAGGAACCGGATACGTCGGAATGTATCTGACACCCTGATACGACATCGGGTTCCAAACTCTACTGATAACATTCGGTGAAAGAACAACTCCAGATCCAGGAAGGGTGTATTTTGGAGTTCCGTTGAGGAAAATGTCGAGTGGGTGGTAGACGGCGTGCGACTCGACGCCGGTGTTCATTCCTTGGGCGATTGTTTGAACCCGAGCCTAGAAAACAATAAGCATGATAAGGGACAATTCGACAGGCTCACATTAGGAGACCGTAGTTCTGCAACAACTCTGTCATACAACACATCAGGAATCCAGCAAACATCTTCCATCGGAACATCCCGAATCCTGTTATCGAAGAATTGCACTCGGAATTTGTTCTCATCAATTTCATCTGCGTACTGAATCTTCCCAACGACGTACGCAGAAGGACCCTCTTCAATCGGAGCCAAGCAGAAATCACCTTCTCCGACTGAATGGCGCATTGCATCGCCCATGGCGATCATGTCAAAAGAAGCTGTTTCTTGCATCCTGAGCGAGGGAACGTACTTTTGTCGAACTCGACGATGAAAATGTTGCCTTAGGAAGGCTCAATTGATGAATTCTAGGGCGCACGCCCGGGGCAGAGGCCGGTTAGCTCAGTTGGTTAGAGCGTCGTGCTAATAACGCGAATGTCGCGGGTTCGATCCCCGTACTGGCCATTATTTTGGAGGGTGAGATTTGAAATCTCAGATTTCAGTTTTTAACAGTTTAACATTTATTATCAGTTTTCAGAAAATCATAACCAACGGTTTCGGATTTGTGCAATTCGTAGATTAAAGCAATCACTGTTTCATTTTATCAATAAATTTTAAAACACTGGAGGATACAAATCATTCTGGTTCAATTGATAAAGAAATCATTTTACTAGAATATATTTGTTTCGAGATGCATGGAGCATTCTTTATATTGCTTCTTATCAATTGTCTTATCTACCCCGCATAAAATAGAACGAACCAAACCAAAAAAATGGGTAATTCGGGACTCGATCCCTCAGCGTCTGGGTACAAATCCTAACGCTTTATCAACCTAACCAACTCGCCGTACTGCCCTAGGGCGCGTTTCTGCTTATCACTTTGTTCATTTTGAGCCCTTTTCCTTCTTGATAATCAGCCACCGTAGCAGGATAATAGAGTCCATCTTTCTGTCTCCTCGCAAGAACTTTGGTATCTCGCAGAATCGCCGAGGAAGTGGGTACGTGATTGATCAGCTTTTTTACAGTGGCGTTGTACGCATCTTATCATTGTTTTCCTGTTTAACTAGCAAATGCCTGATATTTACCTTTTGCGCCCGGTTGACAAGTTTATGTTTGCCTTGAGTTCAGAACTCAGCTTTATCAAATTTTCGATTCAATACAGTAACTGCTCATAAGTACAGTTGTGTCAACCGGGACCTGTAACGTTGACGACCTGGGCGGGCAATACAGTGGGTACAGTAGCAATCGGTCCCCATGGAGTTTGCTGGACAAAGATTTGACGACCTGAAGTTAAAGATGAGGTTTTTAACCTTGAAAACAATGAGTAGAATTGTTATATAAATAATGAACTTACCTATGACGGGATCATAAACAATATCCTTCGTAAATGGCAATGAGTCTTTCTGAAGTGGCTTTGTTGACGGCAAAATAGGACCATAAAAGGGGTTCTGATCTAAAAATCCATGATGTGGAAAAGTTCATACAGATAGAATAAATTGGAGCTCCAGATATGCCAATTATCGTTTATTGTTTTGGATAAATGCGTAATTTGCATTTTAGAGGTATTTTATAGTTCGTTCCTTTGAAAAAGTTCAAGAAAGATATTTTTCTGATGTAAATGGGTCGATTTTAGATGACCTGGTTGATTAGATTTTGAGATTTAAGGGTGATAAGGGGCGTTATAAGGAGTTGTCATGTGAATTGGAAAGCATAAATTTTCTTTAGCAATAAAATGATGCAAAAAGTCCAGGATCTTCGTGAAATTTTTAAGATACTTCAATAAATAAATACCTAATGTTGTTGATAAAGTAAAAGTTTTTCCTGTTGGCAAAGTTTGTTCAGCCATTTGGTCAGCTTTTTCTTCCTCTTTTTCTTTCTTATCTCTCAAATTTTATTTTTCAGAAATCACAATTCTATCTTCTGGAAGTCATTTCTGACTGTTGTTTGAGGACAATTTGGCTCAGCAGTCGTTGCTAAGTAACCATTTTTAGCTGGATACAAGAAAAGTGGAAATTCAACTAAGTGATTGAGTCAAAAGCAATCAAGAATTTATGAGGGCTTTATTTTCTGAACAGCGGAATTTGAAGTGGATTTTTGAAGTTTGAGAAAAACAGCAGCGACGGAGCTCAGAAGAAACGGGATGAAAAGGTCGATTGGAAGTCTTAAAAAAAGCTTTGGGGATATTTTTGAAGAGAAAAACTTACTGTTTTCGCTCTGGAAAGGTCTCAGAGTCATAGAAATACCAAGAAGTAAGGGCGACCCTCATGATTTCCATGAAAGTCGTGACTCCTTCCATCATGATTCCAACAGAGCACATAGACCAAAATATCCAAATTATCGTCGTCATATTCAACGCAAATGAATATTCATTCGTTTTCAAATTCAGAAAATGGTCAAGAACCAGTGCTAAAATTTCTTTATCAATAGTTTTACCATTCAACTTACCCGTCAGTGCCATTTGAAGGAGTCCGTAAAGACCCAAAAATGAAGAAACTTCCGGGTCGTGAAATTTTTTCTCATCTCCTTTGTGAATCTTCGGGAGCTTGGCGGGATCCCCAAGGCGAATGTTGTCCTTCGGGTTCCACCCTGGCCCGTAGAAGAGCACTTTTAGCTTGTTGATGACTTCGGGGGTTTTGAAGAATCGAATGATTAGCTAGAAAAATCAAGTTTTTTTTCAGAAAGAAGTCTTACCTTTTTGAGTGAATGAAATTGAACCGTGAAATATTCAAAAGAATTGACTGGTGGAATGAGTCCGTAGGCGATTTTTTCATCCTTGTAATCTAAATTTTGCGTTTGAAGAAATTTCTTTCTAGAGACAAACCTCGGTCAGCATCTCTATCCGCAAAAGTGCCAAACATTCTGTCCCAAATGATCAAGCAAGCGCCGTAGTTTTTGTCAATGCAATATGGATTTCTCCCATGATGGACTTGATGGTGTTTTGGGACGTTGAGAAAATAGTTCAAAAGTCTCCAAGTCCATCAACGAGTTCTGTGTGAATCCAGAATTGATAGAGGAGGCCCATTCCGTGGTGCATGATGAACGATTGCGGCGGAATTCCGAAAAGAGCAAGCGAAATTTGGGTTCACAGGGGAAAGTACACAAAGGTTTGATCGACAAGTATCTTTCTTGATTGACAATTTTATGAAGATCCTATGATGAAAGATAACGCGATTACAAACCGGGGAAGTAACCAATTAAATTACGCGTTATTTTTGAAAGAGGCCGGTTCTTATCGACTTGGGAACCCTCATCGGAATGTAAAACGGCCAGCTTGTGTATCGTTGAAATATACTTTGGCGCATTCCCATCGAAAGATTATAATCTTCGCCGCTTTGTTAAATACTCATAAGTAGCTCATTATATACGGCAATGTTCTCATGACATGATTTCATCAAATTTGAGCAAGACTTATTTGTGAGAAACAAGATGTTTGCCGGTCGAATATAATGAGCCAAAACACTTCTTGACGCTCATTTTCTTTCATAGAAGAATATTCTTGCCGGCTTAGTTTTCAATTTTCACAACTCTAGTTCACGCGCCCGAGGGCAGAGGCCGGTTAGCTCAGTTGGTTAGAGCGTCGTGCTAATAACGCGAATGTCGCGGGTTCGATCCCCGTACTGGCCAGTTCTTTTTGAGCATTTTTCCTGTGATGAACTTGATGCGCACTCCACATCAAATTGACTTCATGCATCGCCCGATGCGCCCAGTAATAAGAAAGATCCGCGCCAAGCAGCGCCAGAATCCAAGTCGTCTTGCTTTCTGGGTCGAATTCGAAGAAGTGGAACTTTTCGTAAGCAAGGATGTACATGTGGTACTCGATTGCGACTTCTCCAATAAGCTCAAAAACGCGCAAGCAGGTTGCATGCGACATGGAAGCCAGACTGTCGTTGAATCGAAATCGACCCTTGGTCCATCTTTATCCAGGTTTTTTTCCAGAAAAAAGGGCTAAAAAGGAAAAATCAGGAACAACTATCCCATCTTAGCCGAGAAAAAACCAATGCCTGAATTGACAAATAATTCCTTCAAGAACAATGAAGAAGAAAAAGTAAGGAATGACCATCGCCACAACATCAGGAACATCATCAAGCGTTTTCGGACTCGTTTCACTACAATTAGCATGATTTTCTGATATTCACTCAACTTGAAAAAATCAATTAGAATTTTCGATGAATCGGCTTTGTCTCGACAAAAAAACTAATAATCAGACATTCAGATAATACTTTTTTTAATTTCCTTTCTCATTAAAAAGCAGTACCTGGGCGTGACGAGATAAAGTAATCCTCTCAAGATAAACGTTTTCTCCCAGATATCATCTGGTAAAAAACCTGTTTCATTCATTTTTTCTCTGTATTTGAATAAGAAAAGTTGATTTGCAAGATTTGAGTCAACAAAATGGGCGTGTTCTTTTTTCATTTATATAAAGATCATGAGGGTAAGCAGTAGAAAATAATAAAAGATATTCTAAGTTTTGAAGAAATGATGAGTTTTTTTTTTCCAATTGGATTTTTCATCAAAAGGTAAGTTTTTTTCTGAAGGCTAGTGGATTTGAGCATATCTTGAATCACCAAATAAGTCGCCGTTCTGAAAAGAGGAGCTACTCCCTTGTAACAATTTTAGGGTAGGGTGGGTTGCGTCATTTCAGCGCTGCGCTCCCGGTACAATACCTACCACACTGCCCGCAGCAAGCGCCTTTCTCAAAAAGCGCCATCTCTATTGGATTTTACGCTCGCTGCGGGCAGTGTGGTAGGTATTGTACCGGGAGCGCAGCGCTGAAATGACGCAACCCACCCTACCCTAAAATTGTTACACGGGAGTAGAATTTTATTCTGGAAATCGCAACTTACGAATCTCGTCGCGCCATTTTTGAACCTAACGAATCTTTCTTGCTGAATATTCATCGAATAACTCGACATGATAGAATAATAAAAGACCGGCGCAACTGTACAAATTTCACTGTCTAGCATTGATAGTATTTCGTATCGCAGGCTTTTGAACTTTTCGCCACAAGAAGCTTCAAATTCTTCTCGCATCAGCTGGTCCATTTCGACTTGAGAAACGATCGGAATGAGTCCTTTCCGAGCGAAGGATTTGCCGACGCCCTCGATGAGCGCGAGCTCTGATGGAGGAGCGGCGATGTAGATGAAGTCGAATTTCTCTTCAAGGCTGGACAAGTAGCTCTCTATTTCATCGGACAGTTTCTCCGGATCTCGCATTATCTCAAAGTCCTTGCAAATTTTGAAGTCCGGTTTCCGCCTGCACTGCTCATCTTTCCAGTCCTTTTCGTCGTATCTCCAGTGGATCGCCATGAAATGAGGGTCTTCTTTTTCCCCGGCGAATTTTTCGATAAATTTTTGGACGAGATTTTGAATGTGTTTTGGTCGCTCAGTGTATCTGAAATATGTTTGAAATCCCAGAAAATTATAACTTAATTTGTTCAAGTAAGTATGGAAAAAGTATTGAGATAATCAGTAGATAATTTACAGTAGATTAGTTTATCGAAAACATCTGATGGGTGTCGATTGACTCCAGAAAGTCTGCAGCTGCGATAGCAGAATAAAATTGATGCAGAGAGCGGGTTTTTATCAAAAATTATTATTTCTAAAGTGAAACAATAATGAAGAAAAACGAACAATAAACGGCTTATAAATGCTTTTAACTGTTCATTATTTTTTATTTTATAATTTTGTTTTTCTGGTTCCAGCAAAAAGGAAGCGATTCTGATGATGGAAATTTTTTCCGAAAACGTTAAGCCAAATTTCTTCTGCAAATAAATTACGAACTCATATGATATAGTAATGAAATCAGTTATTTGAATTGTCTTTATCAAACTTATACATGTATAGCTTACTCAGTAAGCCTTACTGTATAATTTCCCTAGCAAGATTTCCAGCCTCATCGTCATGTTTGATCAAATTCATGATTTGCACACTTTCGTAGGGAAATCCCGTCGCCGCACAAACTGTGTCCTTCTCTTTCTGAAAGAGTCCGCGAATCAAGTCCTTGTTGTTCATCCTCAAAACCCGTTTTATCGCAAGATTTTTCTCTTTCCCAAAACCTTCTCCAAAAGCCGCGTCGATGTCCTCCCGATTGGGGACGATTTTATCCTGCTGAGTTTTGTGATGGCAGATGTTTTCAGTTTCGAAATTCACTGGAAGATTCATTTCCTCCTGGGTGGCAGAGAGTCGAGGAGGGTTTTCGTCGAAAAGACAGATTTTTTGAGCCCGGAAGATTTTTCCTAACCCATTTGGGCAGACGCTCGATGCATCTTTTGTGAGAATGACTATCGAAAGGATCAATTTTAATTTTAATTTTAATTTTAATTTTAATTTTAATTTTAATTTTAATTTTAATTTTAATTTTAATTTTAATTTTAATTTTAATTTTAATTTTAATTTTAATTTTAATTTTAATTTTAATTTTAATTTTAATTTTAATTTTAATTTTAATTTTAATTTTAATTTTAATTTTAATTTTAATTTTAATTTTAAAAATCCGTTCCTGGAATCAGCTCTCTTAGTTTTTCAATGTCAACCCTTTGGTCAAAATCGACCACAGCCGTGTTTGATCCGTTCGAAGTCGGATCGCCACGGTCGTGTTTGAAAAAGGGCGGCAAAATCAGCGTCCTATTCAAAGCGAGGGCAATGAAGATGGTTTCTCTCAGCGAGTAAATCTGGTTGTTTGGGCCTCGAGAGACAAATGCGGTCAGGAATCTTTCCGGGCTAAGGTTGTACTTTGGCTCGATTTTCTTCTCAATTGAGGGCTGGATATTCAGCTCGCAATAAGCCTGTTCATTTTCTTCTTGATTTTCTTCTCTTATGATTTTCGCCTGTCTCTCTTTTTGCTTCTGATAAAAATTCTCTTCCGTCAAAATCGAGAGAATCTCATTTTGATCTTCCCAAATCTCTTCTATCATCACCTGAAAATTCTCATCCTTTTCGTTCTTCGGAATAAACAAGCTTCCAAGAAACAAAAACGAGATGCAAAAAATCAAAAGTGCCGCAAAGCCAGTGTTCTGAAAGCTCTTCATTGTCCTAAAGTACAATGTAAGGTTGAAGAAAAAGAGGAAGAAAAATAGACTTTGCGGGAAAGATTGAGGGCTTTTTGAAAAATATTTTTCATAAGAGATGAGTCCTTAAATTCCAAAAATTGAAACAATGCTCGAAAAAAAAAAAGTCTCGCAAAAAAGCCAAAATTATTCAAAAAACAATGTTTTTTTTGACATAATCCTTCTCTTAGCCACAGCACAGAGGGTAAGTAAACGTTGTTTGAGATTTCTTTATCTTTGTTTCTCTAGAATCAGCCTTATCAGTCGCCTTATCAGCTCTGTGGCCTACAGACTGTGGGCTTTATAAGCTTTCTTTTTGCTCTTACATTGGTATTTGAGCCTTCTTGCGGGTTTAATCAGGAAATTTGAAAATCCGAAAATTCGAAGATAAGAAAAAGAGCAACCTCAACTGGTTCTTTCTGCATTCTCCCTTTTGTTGAAACCAAAACGAGTCCGTTTCTGATGGATTACGAAACCGACGCGTGTAATTTTGAGGAACCTAACTGACAGGGTCACTCTAATTTGTTAATCTCCGTAATCAATGCGCCTTGAACGCGAAATTTTGGATGAAAATACGCGATTTTTCGACAAATAAAATAAATAATCGGGAAAAACCGCGATTTTAAAAAATTTTTTTGGTAATTTTTGGACGATTTTTATCATTTTTTTTCCAAAAATATTCAAAAAATCTAACATAAAAATCCCGAAAATGCCAAAAAATTGAAGTTACCTTTTCATATCAGCTTCTTTTAATTGAACTTGGTTTTTCTCTCAATGTTGAAAACTCGAATGTTCTGTTTTTCTTTGCAATAAATCTTCGTATTGTGGAATTTGTGACTTACCGCAAAAAATCGTCTACGAAACCAACGGTCGCCCTAATCCTTTCCTGCTTGTAATCAATCTCTGTTTGTGATCCCTTGGTTTGTCAAATTCGCAAAAAGGCCGCGCTTAAAATTGAAGAAATGTCAAATTTAACCTTTTTCACGCCAAAATTTAAATTTTCTCCTTTCAAGTACCGCCTCTTTCAGACTTCTCTGGCAGCTAAATTTAGACGAGGCGATATCCTGTTATCTCCGTAATAGAGCCGTTTTGGTTGATAATACTTTTTGATCGAAACCGTTTGAAAATTTTCACGAACTCAGGATAACTTTAGTTTATTGAATTAGTTTTCCTTCAATTATTGCTTTTTATGAAGCAATCAATTACAGCCCTTTTCCCACACCTGGGATAGGAAATCAGGAAAGTGGGTTAGTCACAACCCTGGCATAACTAGGGAAAATCACTCATAACTGAGCTTTTTCCTAGCTTAGAAGGGTAGACATAATATAGTTTTAGAAACCCCAGAAGCTGATGATCATTTTCACTATTGATGGTAGGGAGTCATCTCGTACCCTGTGGGCCTAGCCCTAACCCTAACCCTGAGGTACCTGAAACTTACCTGGGAAGTCTCTATCCGTTGAATTTACCATCTGTTTTTTTTATTTTAAAGTCATTGGAAACAAGCAACCGATTTCCTGCAGCAAACGAAGTTATCAAAACAGGAGCGAAATTCTTACAATCCGTTATTTTTCCGGCCAAAAATAAATACAGTTTCTTTGCGAAGAATTTTCTTTTCCCGGACATTTTTTTTCAGAATCATTTTTTTGAAATATGAAGAACTTTGTCTTATTTTCTATTTTTTCAACAATAGTAGAGAGTTCATGTCCAGAAGTCGTCTATTTCAAAGTTGGAAGACAGGATCAGACTGTTTTGAATGCTTTCAGACAGATAAACAATACTTACTATGAAAATAAGGGACAACAAACGCTAACGGATCATGGCGTGGGTACAGTTACAGTCACGGCTCAGAAATATCATTTGAAATTTGAGAAAAGAATGAGTAAAAATTATAAAAAATTTTTTTCAATTTTTTTCTTCTTTTGAGCCCGTTTTACAGTCAATTATACTCTCTCCCTCGTTGGGCAGGCAGTGGAAGAGCTCGGCAAGTTCAACTGGACTTATTACGAGCACTACCTGGAAATCCGCCCCGAAAACTCTCCAGACACCAGCCCGCCTATGGATATAAATCTCACCCGAGCCCACGCCGACAAGCCCTCAAAATGCCCGAATTACTACAACAAGTGGCTCTACAGATGTCCCTGCTACAAGCAATCGACTTGCTCGTGCGGAAGAGAGGAGCATTTTGAAATTGCCGCGCCGACTTCTCGCCAAAGCCTCACAAGTTCTTGCTGCGAGGAGCTCTACCATCGCTACACTTTTCAAACTTGCAATGGCGACTACAGCAATCGAGTGGCAAAATTCACCAAAGTGAACTCGACCGTCTACGAATACGTCGCATGCAAGGAAGAAGGCCTTTCCTACTACATCTACGTCGACAGAAAAATCAGCTTCAGCCCAAGATGGACCATGGGCCCAAGTTTGGATCCAGAAGAGCGACTCCAGCACACACCAATCAGCGACGCTTTGTGCCCCAACCAAATCGTCTCCTGGTTCAGTATCTGCGATCCGACCCTCCACAATCTTTCCACATCCCGTTGCGGTGGCGCAAAATGGATTAAAACGTCACCCCCTCAATGCGCCAAGACGCATTTTCGAAGCGACCACACTGGCACCAGTTTTGTTTACAATATGGGCGATTGTTGCAAGAAAATGGAAATCAAGGTTACGGCTAAGGACGGGATCGGAATGAAGTTTCCAGAAGCAGTCGGCAGTTATTCAGGTTTGCTCTTTGATGAATTGTCCTGACTCAGGCTTCCCCTGAAACCTGAGTCAACTTTTGAAAGAGTATCAATAAAAGCCGCGTAGCGGCTTTTCTATAAACAGAGCCGCGAAGCGGCTTCGCGTAAACCCAAAAAATAAACTAAAATAGTAATTTTGGCGAAGCCGCTTCGCGGCTTTTAATTAGATATCAAAACGCTTATTAAGGGGTCCCCACGATTTTTAGATTTTTCGAATTCTAGATTTTACTCTTCAGATTTGAATTCCTCATGCAAAAAGCTTCAAAAAAGGTCTCTAGCTTTTTTCGATTGTTTTAGAAAAGTGTCCAAAATTGACCTTGAAGTGGCCAATTTTGATGTATTTGCATGGAAATTAAAAAATCAACCCTTATTTACAGTTGTCTAAAGTACGAATATGGCACATTTTTAGAAAGGCTATGAGCTCAACTTTCTATTTATGCCCGAAAATATGGGTTTGGGTAATGCCCGGAAGGCAATTCGCATGGTTGAAATTTCAAAATCGTACATTATTTTGATCGTCTTCGTTACATTATCATTTTTGGAATTTGAAAACTGAGATACGCTTCACTAGATTAGCGTTAGACCTTTTAGAAACCATAGGAAAGAAATAAATTGTTTCCTAAATTTTTGGAGTAAATCTCGTTCAAAAAGTACCCAAAAACGCGATTTTGCGCGAGATGGTTACCTTCTCAGCGCTCTAGCGCCGAATGTGATTGGATTAAAAAATTTGAGACACGCTTCACTAGATCTAAGAATGATCTAGTTAAACGAAAAATAATTTTTGAAAAATCTAAGTCCGTGACGCCGTGAGCGCCGTTTGAAAATGGCTCATTTCGGAAAAATCGTTTGGGACCCCCTTAAGCTTAAAGTTCTTTTTCCATGTTTTCTTCATTTCAGAATTAAATTAAAATAATTTTAGTAACGAGCGAAGTAGTCCACCAACATGATAAATACACCCTGCGAAAAGCGCTTAAACTGAATGATCGAATGATTTACGAAAAAGACTCCAACAACTGCAACGACAAAAATTCTACCTCTTCTTCTCAGAGTAAGAAATCTTTTCCGTCAAGAAAATAAACAAGTTGATTTGTAGCAAGATGCAAAATTGGCATGTTTCGGATGTCTTGAATGATACAAATGCGATGATTTATGGAGGTAAAGAACTTCTTAAAAAAATATTCTTCCAACTAAACTAACTTGAAGAGGGAACAAGTGAATGTCCCGGCGATGTTAACAAGTGGTTCTATCTTGGAAACGAAAAGGATTCTTCGACTGATTCAGCTCCTAACTGGCGGCCAGCCGCTCTTTTCGACGAAGATGGAGCCCTGAGCGCTTCCCGCATGAGTATATCGTGCGTACACGCTGGCTGCTGTCATAAAATTAATGTCACGTATAATCCTGAGAATCCCGACAAAACTCTAGTAATTTTACAAATTTCGTCAGTGCTGACTCAGACGTCAAATTTTCAGAAAAACGTCACCTTGACAAAACTAGCCGAAAAAGACGTTTGGTTCTTCAACGACACAGATGGAAACTACACTCGAGTGATTTATCGACAATCAAGCTCCGGAGCATGGCTGTATGACAACGATCTCGATTCCTCTGCAGCGCTGGAGCATAGTCAGGATATCGGAGCTCATTGCCCTGAGGATTCGAAACACTGGAACGACTACTGCGAATGTTTCAGAACCGATCCGAATTGCTGGTGTGGACAAATGGCTTGGTTTCAAGCGCCGATTCCGACCTGCGCCGACCCGTTAGTGTCTTAAAATACATCGATTCAGCAACAATTGATTGGATAAGTGTCCAATTATGTTTATTTAAGGCCAAAAGATGAATGTTTCTACAAAGAAATCGACAATTATCTTGCTTTGAAAGATCGGCAAAGAGCAATTAACATTACAATCGGCATTTTCGGAGCTCTAATTGCAGTCGGTCTTATTGGAGGTAAGCGGGTCAATTATTTAATTAATTAATAAAACAACTTTTCAGTTTCTGCGCTGAATATTCATCGAAAATACGCGGAAAGAGCGCAGATCCAAGTTCAATATGGGTTCGTTTATTCTTCTTTTACGATTGAAAAAGCTATTTCTAGCCGGCGGAAACTGTCACACAGAACATCTTTCGAAGGATTTGTGAACTCGAATACTGACGCATCTCATCTAATCTCCACTTGAGTCGGGAAATGGCAGCTCAATCCTTTGACCTTTCTTTGAATGAGCGTTTTAAATGTACTGCGATCTGTTTTCAAGTCGAAATAAATAAAATAAACATGAATATGAATCGAGCTTTATATTGTGATGATGAAATTTTATCATGCATAAAATTGGGCGATAGAAAAATGTGTAAAAAAATATGAATGATAGCCACCAATTAAAAACATGTTTATACATAGAATTTCTTGTGAAGCGTAAAATTATATTCGAAGATACTAGGGGACGTTCGATTATATTATAGCGTGCTCATCTGGGTGTAAAATAAGTGCGAATTGTTATACACATAAAAAGCATAAAACATATACGTATGGACTCACGTAAAGCTTCAAGAAAAATATTGCGGAAAAAATGATAGGAGGGCTCCTATTCCTAAGAAGGATAAGTCTCTTACTCAAAACCAGGTGCTACCCCTGCCCCATCGGGGCGAAGTAACCCATGCTCTTCGCTAAGAGCTTTAAGTCCCTAACTCTTATCGCCAAAATTCTAGACATCTCATCTAAGGCTCTGATGACTACCCCTTTTATGGACGATATTTTGTTTTTTGCATTTTATTATTATAAGTGAAAAAGCAGTTTAAAAGGGGCGAACGGAAAAAGCAAACAAAATAGACATTTCATAATATTGCAGTAAAATATTTGAACGATCTCAGGCAATCGATTCTTCTAATCGTGTTTTCTTGCTGTGGAATCCTGGTTGTCCAGACGCCTTTATCACAGTCTGTTCATGAGCATTCTGAAGTTTCGGGGAAGCCTGCGCTGAATTGGTTGCTGGTATGCATATTTGTTAAGCAAGGATCGTTGAGTTCGAGCTCTGGCAACTTGGCTCAGCTGTTTTGGCAAACTCCGGTGTGAAGCGAAATCGCGGTGGTGGTTTCCAGCGACTAATGTGGTTAAAATTGACAGAAGAATGGAAAAATTCATTGTTGAAAGAAGATGTTTTCGAGGGTCTTGAAAAGAATAAGTTTTTCTACCTAGAAACGTCCTTTTTATAGCAAGGTTCAGCGTGAACTTATCAGCGTAGCGCCATCTCTTGGCGTTTTTTGATGGACGGAGCCGGCAGAAAAGAAGGGGGTAGAGAGAAAGATGTGTAACGTTCTCTGAATTTGACAGTTCTTGGATTTTGAAGCTGGGACTTTTGGCACGTGGAAGATGCCTTCAAACAACCATTACCTTGTTATACAAGATGAGCTCTTTTTGAAAGGCAGACTTCCTGATAATCAAATGTTACTGGGAAAGAAAGTAAGTAACTTTGACAACTTGTCACTCAAAATCTTACTCACTCAAAGTCATTGCGTCGTTGAGAAAGGCTATTATTCGAGCCTATGATTCGAGCCGTCCAATATTTCTAGAATCTGGGCTATTGGGTAGGGTTAGAGACTGGGAACTCTTAAGGGGGTCTGAGGGCGAATCCCTGGTCTAGGTTTAGGGTTAGGGGCAGCTTGAATGATAACCCCCTACTACCCATTCGGAATGGGCCATTGCGTCTTATGAACAATTTCTATTATATTTTCTTATTAAAGGAGGATCAGCTATAAAAAGATCAACCTTCGATAGGGTTCGGGAATTTCATCAACATAAGACCAAAAATAACGTCAAATAATGTTATAGGAGAAAACCTTCATAGAACTTGACCTCCGGCGAAAATTGAAAGGAAGAGGGATTGAAAATTGGAAAAAACAGAATTTCAGAGAAATGAAGTCACTTTTTTCTCAGCTCTTGAATCTCAATAATCGTCACCCAAAATGCATCGAGCATCATGAAGGAATTCTCCACGCGATTCACAATGATCTCCAGGAACGCATCTTGAAAATTTGTCAATTTGAAAAGGAGAATTTTTGATTGATCAATTCATCCGCTGCATTGTATATAAATTGCCTTGTTTTTTTTATTTGTAAAAGATCCGATCAAAGACGTCAATTCTCATCGATTCAGAAGTCGGAATAACAAGCTCAACAACTCAGAATATTCTTGCTTATGTTTCTTATCAACTTGGCTATATATCGAGGTGAATCATTTTAATTATAAAGCCCTATCTAAATTTCTTAATTAAGTTCGCTTAAAATACTCGAGAAGATTCTTCAAAAATCCTCTGAAAATTGTACCGCCTTGCTGAGTCTTTCGTACATCTATGCTCAGTAATCGGGTTTTATTACATCAAGGTTACACTTTTTCTTCGCAAAGCGTACCTCTCCGAAACATGTTTCAACTATATGATATGGTCTATATCTTGTTTTAATCTGATAATTATCAGCGATGAACATCATTTTGTATATTGAGAAAGAACATTTCTTTAGCATTTATATCAAGCACCTTCCCCTTATCTGAAATCAAGATTCTAAACCCTAGCCAAAAGCGTAAAGAGGGGTTATCATTCGAGCCATCCAATAACCTGGGCTATTGGTGAGGGTTAGGGTCTTGGAACTCTTAACGGGGGGTCCGGGGGGCGAAGCCCCTGTTTGAGGCCCTAGGTGGGGGGTCCCGGGGGCGTAGGCTACGCCGCGTAGCTCCCTGGGTTAGGTTGAGGCCCTTAACTTAAGGGTTAGGGGCAGCTCGAATGATAGGCCCCTACTACTACCTAAGGGTCTGACCCCCAAGGAGCCATCCATTCTTGGGGCCCCTTTGTCTTACTCTGTCAACTTAACCCTAAACCCCTTCTATGAATTACTACCATTATAACAACCCTGACAAAGCGCCGAAAAGAATCAGCTGCTGAGCATCAAATTCAACGAGTCAAAGAAATCCTCAAAGAAAATCCTTCCGCTTGGAATGGCCTCCAAATCGACCGACTCGCTCTCTTCTGCTTCGATTACTACGATCAAGAGGAACGAGAATCATTTGATGTTGAACAAGCCAAGAAGCTCTTTGCCAACATTCAGTTGGAACAACTTGATGAAGTTCAAAGGATCTCTCTGAGTCGGATTCTGCTGCGTTTTCATCAGAAAAAGCTGCCCTTTGATATTCAGGACGGGGCAATAAGTCTACTCTCCAGTTCAAAACCTGTTGTCGAGCTAAGCCACCCTTGAAAAAGTCCTATCTTGTCAATCTTCTCGAACATAACTCTTCTGTCGACGAGACGCCGGTTCAACAACTCTACTCTTATTTTTTACGCTTTGTTTCCATCGATGACTACCAGTTCAATAGTGCTGGGGAGAATTTGAACATTGTTTCAAAGATGCTGGAGATTTGCGAAGAAAATCCGGAACTTTATCTTTTGACATCTTTGTTTCTACTTCATTGCGATAATTTTCCGGTGGCGATGGCAAAAGTTTTCAATAATAATTCCAATTTGGCTAAAACCTCATTTACATTGTATGTTTTCCACATAGAAAACTAGACGCGAAGTATTCTTGTAAAATGAACTTTGAAAAAGGCTCAGTTCAACTTGCTCTGTCGCACAGTCCTGATTCATCCGTTGGAGTCTTGCTACGTGGTCGACTATCCAAAATCCTGGGAGTTAGCGAAAAGGGCAGAAATAACGCCAAGTAAGTGACGGCTACCCTTTTACACTTGAAAACAAGGATGACTTATCTTTTATTACTGTTGTTTTGAGGGAGGCTGTGGAAAAGTTCAAATCGGCGAGGGACGATTTTCAAGCATTTTTGAAGGGAGAAAACGCGACTGAGTTCAATAAGTTGGAGCTGGCGTCGATGCTGTATCTACTGGGAAGTACAGTCAACGATCAAGAACTGTTTCAGAAAAGTAGTGATTTGTGCAATGAAATAAAAGAGCGAGGGCTAAGGTAAGCTTGCCTAGATAGAGCGAATTAAACATAGATAGATAGTCTATCTAAGATAGATAGTATATCTACTATGTAAAGATAATTGTCCAATCATTCCTGGCAAGTACCTTAATGTGCACTTTAATTGCTTTGGTGAAGAAATAAATTTCCCTTCTGAATATTTTTAAGCCCATCATCGACGCTGCTTTTGGCACAGAACCAACTCCGATTAGGACGAGTACAGACTGGAAAAAACGTCCTCATGGATCTCGTCGGTCATAAAAACAACCCTCTCAGTGCAGTTGCGTTCCGATTTTACCTTGAGCACCTGATCGATTTCGTGACAAATCAGGTGGAAGAGCAAGAAGATGCCATACCCGAGCTCGAGGAGCTAGAATCCTTGCTGGCGATTGTGGATGACTCATCAGAATCGATCAACGAAGAGCTTCGAAAAACCGTCAGAAGAAATCCAGAAGGGGTGAAAAAATTCATCCAAATTTGCCTCATCAACAAAAATTTCCGCCTTCTTAAGTTTTTATCCATCATGCTTTGAATTTTCTAGAATAAAAAAGAATAAGCCTGGTCAGCCAATCAAAGCCCCGGAAAGCCTTAGTGGCGGCGCTTTTCGGGTTTTGAGTCTGAAATAGTCGGTATCTTATTTTTGTGTATATATAGGTTTATTTCTAAATGCTTTATGAACAATATCACAATACAGTATTGTCGATATCCGTGACAGAAATCTAGAATTAAATAATAAAATTGGTAATGGCAGTTTAATAATAGTATTTTCTTTAAATAAGTAAGATAGGATTCTACCAGTCCCAGTGATCATAATTATCGCCGGAATACTTGTTCGTTAGATCTTCTAAAAACGGCTTGTAAAAGCGCCGTATTCGGTTCTTCAACTCGTCGGGAAGCACCTTGTCCTTTGAGCGACCTTTTTCAGAACCGAGACAGAATGAAGCACGTCCTGACTCAACTGGCGGCGTCATGCAGTAATAACCTAACAAATGATTGATGTTAGCTGTCGAGAAGACCTGCCACTGACCTTTTTGCTCGTCAAAGTAAAAGTTGTTCTCGTCGATAGTTGCCGGTACGTTCATAAATTGAGCTACTCGTCGGAGACTTTTTCCAGGATTTTCGATCAGCTCCGTCGCGTCAAGATATAGCATTCGATCTGAATTTGAAATTGCCCCTCCCCTTCGTCACGAAAATATTTATTACCTTGAGTAAAATAATGGAGATAAGTGGAAATATGAACCGAGTACAAACTTCCAGTAAGGATTGCGTCAGGGATTCGGAGTGGAAAGACGCGATTCGGATCGCCAGGCTTCAAGTCCCATCTGAAAATTGAGAAATGAGTAGTGGTGATAAGGCTTATCGCGCCGTAGGGGCATGTCCCACATGGTCTAGGGGTTAGGATTTCGGATTTTCACTCCGACGGCCCGGGTTCGATTCCCGGTGTGGGAGCACTTTTTCGATTCTGAGATAAAGTGTTTTTGAAATCAATTGAGGAAACCCAATAAAATATCATTTTGATCAATTTTTCCCTCTTATTCTTAATTTTTCTCCTCTCAAAATCGAAAAAGTCCTCCCACACCGGGAATCGAACCCGGGCCGTCGGAGTGAAAATCCGAAATCCTTACCCCTAGACCATGTGGGACATGCCCTCCGGCGCGATAAGCCTTATCACCAATGGTATGAGTTCATACTATGAGTCTGATAACTTTGGTATGGAACAATGATGAGCTACTTGTATACTTACTTGGTGAAATATTCTCGGACAGCAGATCTGATCTCGTCATCTGATAGTGTCATTAGTTCTTTCCCGTTGAGGAGATTTTTGAAGGCCATTTCAATCGTTTCCCCAAAGGCTTGTTCTTTCGGCATGTCTCCGAAATTTTTGGACAAAAATTCGAATCCTCCTGTCGCCCATTCTCCATGCTCTAAAAACAAGATCAAACTTCTGCATCCATTCATAAAACTGTACCTTGAACAGTGAACATATGCAAAAAGTGCGAAAAGCTTCTCCTGACCGGATCGCAAAGGACATGAATAAACTTGACTTTGTCGGAGTTCGGTAGTTCTTTCATTCTTTCTGGAACAAATGGTCGATCGAAGTAGTCCGGAGTTTTCTCGTAGCAAACCTAAAGAATATTTTTGAGCCGGGTTGATTGATCAAAGCTTGACAAAGGAGAAATTTTTTCAATATCGAATAATATCAAATGTATATATGATATAATATCTCTCAAAAACAACATTGTCTATCTGCCAATTTTTCTTAAAATTAACAAAGATAAAATGATAGATACAACATCAATTAAAGTCAGTACCTCATCATCGTAAGTAAGCGGCATCTCACTCAAATACCAAGAGTAGCCTTTTTTCCAATTAGGGGCTCGATTGAAGAAATGACGCTCGCCGGGTTTGTCCTTTTTTCGTATTTTGAAAATTCGTTAGTGTCAAAGATTAAATTACTTCATAGGAAACCATAAGACCTATTTCAAAATTAAAAGTCACAGATTTTTAGTTTCTCGGTTTACCGAATTTAGAGTAGTATCAACGAAACAGTATCAACGAGAAACAGTATCAACGATACAGTATCGTCGATTACTTATAATACCTCCACTAGAAAATTTGTAAATACGTTCCTGAAAAGTCGGATGATAGTTCATAAAAATCTTCAACGCCGTCGTTCCACATTTCTTCGCACCAGTAATGATCAGATCTGGCCACCGTCTTTTTGGAATTTCCTGCCCATGTTTTTTCTGCCTTCTTCTGTTCATCGGCGAATGGAGGAAACTGCTCAGGTTTTGTTTCTGCTCGACAGTTAAATCCAGCTCCTCCACTGTGGGAAATGAGACACCGTCAGCGTAATCCACATTCTCGGAAAGGCCAACTTTGAAAGGTTTATCTTCCAGTACCATTTTTTCCTTCACGTTGACATTTACATCCGACATATCCATCATCCCGTGCTCAACCAATTGCCCCTTTTCCCGGAGTTGGAACATCTTTCTTTACTACGTCTTTTGCTTAGTAACTATTTCTTAAAAAAAGGGGCTCTCGTCATAAGTCCAGACTTTTACGTCACGCCATAGTCGAGCAATTTAAGTTATCAGACCGTTATTTTTGCGTCAAAAGAAAATTCATTCGATGAGTAAGGCTCCTACTACTAGAAATGTTTAACTCCTTCCCTGAACTCTCGCAAAACCATCATCTTTCTTCTTTTCCTTCTTTTCTGGGCCCGGATTGATCCCAAAGTTCTCCGCGATTCCATGAGTATCGACTGTTACGGAGTCAGGAATTGGATCAAAGCTGAAGTCCTTGGTGTTTCGATCATATGTAGCTTCTTTATAATAAATGACGAAAAAGGTCACGACTAAGGGCGTCGCGAAGAGGCGAAATATTCTCTGCATCCGACTGAAAAATAAATGTAATTTTCTTTTCGAAATATTTTCTTCGATTTTTTCTCTTTTTAAAACTTACATCATTTTTCAAAAATTATGTATTTCTTATTACTTCCAATTTAATTCGCTTTACTAAAGTTTCATTTTATCAAAAAAGTCAATCAATCAAAATTTTGATTGTAGTGTTGATGTACAAAATTCTCGTGGAATATGACCTAGGCCTGTCAAGAAAACCGCCCGCGGCCCTTTCAACCTTTTTTTCTACCGGTCGTTTCCACATTCTTCTTTCATCGCGAGTTTTTGCTTTGCTTGTATAAAAACAACTTTTTGAGAGAATTATTAAAAAATACTTTATTGATTTCACGAATTATTTGATAAAGAAAATTAATTTGTTCAAATTGGAAATATGATTCTTCGTTAAAATTCTATAAATAATATCGTTAATGATCCTTTATTTCAAGTCATGAGTACATTTTTTCGAAAAATAAACATTCTAATTCATAATTTTATCTGAATAGCCAGAAAAGAGTCGGTAAGGCGGATTCCACACCTGGTAAGCTGAAAGTAGCAAGAATCAAATCCCCCGAATTAGCGGCGAGGGACATGCCTTGCTGGCGCAATGGATAGCGCGCTGGACTTCTAATCCAGAGGTTCCGGGTTCGAGTCCCGGGTAGGGTAAAACTTTTGTCTCGCGGTAGCTTGGAATGCATTCGCTGATATGTGCGATAAAATATCGGCATAATTGAAAATTTATTCTCTTCTTGAGAAAATAAAAATCCTTTCCAATGAAAAACAGTAAGTTAAGCATTTATATTTCTTCTTGATTGGCGTCTTTCGAGAATACTCGAATTATAATCAAGACTCTATTAATAACGCTTGTAGAATAAATTAAAGATCTACTTACATCGTATCACGGCTCTTGATCATCTCCCTCCTTGAATTAATTGTAAGATAATTGGAACACCTTAGGTAGTAGTACTTCTTGCTCTATACCAGTTCGGATATCACGTGAATTAACTCATACTCTCTTTCTTCATCTGAGTCAAGAATAAGTTGCTTGTGAGGCCAAAAAAGAACCGGCTAAATTGTTTTCGCCAGAAAGAAAACGAAATATTGTTTTATCATTTGATTGATTAGCCAATTAGCCAATGTTCATTGAAGTGAAAAAAAACGAGCAGAACATGAAGAAAGACTATTTCTTTCCTTTTCTTAATGATACAATGATTGTATTACAATCATTATACCATCAATTGGATGTAAGGATATTGTAACAAACTCAATCAAACTGAGCTCGTTTGACATCCATTGATTGATAAAGGATTCAAGGATTCAGTGATCCGATCAATTTATTTTGAATAATTTGTTCTGGATAATTATATGTTATAATGTGTTATATAAGACAAATATACATCTTGGAACGCTTCTATAAATAGCATGATATACATATGATGATATGTATTTACGCATATCGCAGCTACTTACGATCGTTGATACAATCCGTGTGGCAAACACAAGTGTCTCCTGAAGCCATTTCCAAGCACACCTCATTTTCTTGGCAACCATTTAAAAACCTATTTAAGAATTATTTGAGGAAGAATCTTCTGAGCTTGGGAACCTTCTTATTGAGTATTAAAATTCAAATCCTTTCCTGTCGCAATGCTTTGAGGCTGAAACTGCGGCGCGATCCGAGTCGAGATATTCGCTGAACTCGAAATTTCGAAACTGCGCGTATTCATCCTTCACAGGAGCCCACGAGCTACTAGATCCTCCGAAAAAGGTGCTGTAATGAGCGCCGTTGATTTTAATAGTGTCGACTGATGTAAGAATCGAGATTATATGGAGAGGTACTTTTAGAACTTTGTTACGCATGCTTATCTAAGCGAAGTGTCTAAAATCGGGTTACTTATTAAAAAATACTTCTTGATCCCTGTTCCTTCTCTGTAATTAACATCATCGAGGCTGAGGACAAGCTGATCATCCACAAGAATCTTAATCTTCCCATCAAGATTGCCGGCAGTATTCAAATGAACTCGCTGCTCGATTTTGTACCAAGTTCCCGGGACAAAGGTCCAAGCTCCTCGCTGGACGGAATGGCCGTAATCAAAATTACAGTGGTAGCCTTCTCGGTCGCAGAAACCATCGGCCTGATTGTAGGGAGCGTAGAGATAGAGTTCTCCCTCGCCTCCGGTTCTCCACATCAGTCTTGTGGAAAAACAGCCTTTCACCGCAGCATCTGCTCCTCCCGAACATCCAGTTTTCCCACCAAAGAGGCCTGGGAGCTTTCCACCCTTGACGAACTCAAATCCATCTTCGAACATCACATCGTATTTAAAAGAAAGCGACTCTCTGTAGTCCTCGCCAGCAGCGGGCAGCTCCCAGTAGAAATAACTTCCGCCCGCTCCGCCAGCAACCCCTTGGGGGTAAAGTTGACGGATTGGAGTGGTTTCGCCATCGGGGCAAGTTTCGAGCTTGCCTAGGTTGTCACGGCCGGTGCTGCCAGGATTGCCGGGGAGATTGAAAGCTTCGCGGATTGCGGTGTAGGTTGGTTCAACGTCGCAGGAAATTTCTGAAGAAAAAATTGTTGAAACCATAAGAAACCTTCTGATTTTTAAATAGATTTATTTTTATTCTTTGCATACTGGTGAATTTTTTTTCCATGTTTTATAAAAAATTAGGCGATTTTAAAATCTTTATCATCGAAATGATCAATCAAACTAACCATCAACAAACATAAACCCTTTCCTTGTCTCCCCATTTCCGCATGCAAACCCATCTCCTGCAAATCCGTCGTTACAAAAGCAAATCGGAACATTATCTCTCATCGAGCAGTGTCCAAACTCATGGCAAGGCATATTCTCACAAGTTGGATTTTCAACACAAATCGTCCCATCGCCCGTCCAGCCATCAACACAGCGGCAAATGTTGCTTCCATTTTCAATAACGCATTCTGCCGCTTTATGACATGAATTCGCTTCTCTATCGCATCGTGTTGGATCGACAACGATTGGATCAAGCGAATCAGAAAACTCGGCAAATTCGAAGTTTCGGAACTGGGCATATTCGTCCTTTACCGGAGCCCATTCTGCAGAAGAACCGCCGAAAAAAGTCGAGTACTGGCCCCCATGTATTTTCAAAAGAGGATCGACTCGGTAATTGACGTCGTTGAGGTTTATCCTGAGAATGTTATCCACAAATAGCATAAGAGTACCATCAAGAGAGCCGGCTGTGTTTAGCTTTTATCTGAGCTTTTTAAAGCAATTATCTTACTGATTTAAAATTTAATCTTTTTAACTTCTATAATTTCCTAAAATCTTCAATCTTCGGTGAAGATTCTTCAGTGTTAATTTAAGCTCCTTCCTTTACTCTTTCTTCGATCTGATACCACTGCCCAGGCGTAAAAGAAAAGGACCCTCTATCGATAGAATTTCCATAGTCAAAGTTACAGTGATAATTCGGCCGGTCGCAAAAACCATCAGCTTGATCGTAAGGAGCGTAAAGATAAACTTCCCCAGCCCCATTTGCTCGCCACATCAATCGAGTCGAAAAACAGCCGAGTTCTGCTGCATTTGCTCCACCTCCACAGCCGGATGAGCCGCCGTAGATGCCGGGTAACTTGCCGCCCTTGACAAACTCGAAACCATCTTCGAACTTTACTTGATACTTGAATGTCAACGACTCTCGAAAATCGTTGCCAGAGTCAGTCAGTTGCCAGTAAAAACCGCTCCCGCCAGAGGAAGCGGCAACACCTTGCGGGTACTTTTGACGGATCGGACCAAAGTCGGTGCAGTCGGGATTGACGCCGAAATTTTCAAAATGCTGGCTAATTAAAAACATCAAAAAGGTCTTTTTGAAAAGACTACTAAATTCTCCCAGACTGGAGAAAAAGTCTATCATTGATCAATCAAACTTTGATCTTCAAAGAGTCTTTCAATAGAGATCATTATAAAGGAAAAATAATCATGATTATCACGCATGGATTGCACCCATAATCATCAAGAACTCGCATGATATTATGTTGGGTTAGTTATGATGCTTGTGCTTCCTCGTTTATTACAAGGATGAATTTTAATTAGCCTTTCCTTTTCCAGTATTTGTCGGACCAAATGCCAAGTTAAATGCGTTCTTGATTGAAGTATAAGTTGGACTTGTTGTACAGGAGATATTCGGCACATTCGCTAATGAGAATCAATTCAAGTCCCGGAAAGTACTGTACCTAAGCCCGCGACATTTGGTGAAAGATTCGCCATCTCTGAGATTTCTCTTTAGACTGACGAAAGGTCTTATCTTTCCCAGCGTCGGGTTAAATATAATCTGGCCGCAGGTTCGCAAAAGTCATCGTATAATAAACGATGCAACTATTTATGACGAAACTCTTCAGGTCATATTTGAATGAGTTTGATTACAGCAGAAAAAAGATTCACTGAAGAAGCCGATGATTGGTGCGACTGTCGAGAAATTCTCAATTTCACCTTTTCTGCTTACCGATCATGTAATTTTGAAGGTCCCGAATTCGCGATTAATTGACCGCGCTACTTCCGAAAATGTCAACTTTCCACATCTTACCTATAAAGTCTCTCTTCTTTCTTTCCGAATCAGAAACTTGAAATAATCGAGTATCCCCTTTTCCAATTTTTTTCTCAGAAAAATGAAGCTTTTCACCACTATCCTCGCTCTTGCCAATGGCGCCCACCACGAAGCCATTGCCCAGCTGGCCTCGATGTCCAACAGCAACCCGGCCCCAGCTCAAAACAACAACATGAACTTCAACAGCCAAGCTCACCAACAACAAAACCACCATCAACAGCAGCAGCAGCAATTTCAGCAAACGAGCCAGCAAAACTTGAAAAACCCAAGTGCGAGCGGCAACTACGGAGCTTACGGAAGCCCAGTTTATGCCACGCCACTCAAGTGCTGGACTTGCGATGCTGATAGCTTTGAGCTTTGCGGAACTTCTGGACGAGAAGTTGTAAGTTTTTCAATTTTTTTTCAAGAAACCATAACTCAACGAAAATATTTGTCAAAATGAATTTTTAAAAATATTTTCTAAATGAAAAATATTTTCGAATTTCTGATTTACCATGACCTCTGATAGATTTTAATAGTTATTTTCTAGATGTGCCAAGCCAACGAAAAATCCTGCGAGCTCGAAATCCGCCAGCGCCAAGGAGTGATCATGCAAATCCGCACCGGCTGCAAATCGACCGACGCTTGCAAAAACAACATGAACAATAACTTCCGCAACCCTAACCCCCACTACACGCAGTGCCGACCTGAGGCGGGCTACACTCATTCCGTTTGCCGGCAATGTTGCGACTCGGACAATTGCGTCAAAGAACCCGAATGGTGGTACCCAACTACTCGAGTGGAATGGGCGTACACTGGTGAGGAGACTTACCCGGCTACTGGCTACTAAAAGAGAAAAATGAAAAGAATCAAAGGAGTTTCTTTACGCTTTTCTGGCTCTTTTCACAACTAATTGCTCTGGAATCTTGAAGAAAATTACTTCACAATCCTGATTAAATCCTCTAATAAAGCGCTCTCAGAAAATATCTTGTAGAAATTATGTTAACGAAGGATAGTTTATTCAGAAAAATGTAGATTTTTACAGCATATTTACAGAAAAAAAAGGTGGAAACTTATCTCGAGGACATTTTCCCGGCCCAGCTGAGGAGCCTGTTTATTCGGCCGAGGATTTTCTTTGATCTTCCCCTGCATCTTGCCTAAAACAAAATTCTTGACAGAATGAACAGGACTTTTCTTACTTTTCTGAAGCGTTCAGCAGCAAACTCCGCGAAAAGGCCCCTCAGCTCTCCGAGTTTCTCCACGGTTTGAACTTTCTGCTCCGTTTGAGCGAAGAATTCGCCAGAAGTTTGGTCCTCTAAGGACACATCACAAGGCCCTTTGACGTAAAAGAAGGTCTTTTTGATCGTGCTTTTGATCCTGACGATCATTTTCTTGACCAAAAAAGGTCGATTTCTCCACTGAGAAACGCGGCCACCGAGAATTCTCTCGGTAGCTTGCTCAAAAGCGATTTGCAGATTGATGTAATAATTGACTGGGTCTTCATTTAGGGTCTTTATTCCTGGAAAGAAGCCCTTTTCTACCTGTGTTTCATTTTTGGGAATTATCAAATTAGGCATAGTTTCGACACTAGGGGGACTTATTGTCATCATCCCTTGTGTAACGAGGTTTAAATTGCTCGGGCTGATATCCACCATCGGCCTTGAAAATCCACCTGGGCCTCCTGGTCCCCCGGGACCAGCTGGACTGCTCTGTTCTTCTTGGAGAGAATTGAGCTCGCTCATCATGACTTCTGACTCTCGGGCTGAATAGTCGACATCATCGTTTTTGACTGGAGGTCGAGCTTTTGGAGCATAGTCGTAATCATCATAGTTAGTTTCCGCATCATCAGGACTATCAGATGAGTCCATGTCAACTTGAGGAGGAACATATCGAGCAGAATAGTCTTCGGAGATGAATTTTGCTTTGATGAGATTTCAGCGAGAAACCATAAGTATTGTTTGAATTTGTTGTATTTATAATTTTTTTACTTGCAGTCTATCGATAATATTTAATCATGTTTACTATAATTTTGACATTACATTTCTCTCCTTGTACATAAGAATATTTGCAGATGTGAAATCTCATTCCTGAATAATCATCATCAAATCCGCCAAGAACAAATCGCGCTTGATAATCTGCCGGTCCACGATCTTGATTCAGATCCTCTTCCTTGATTTCAACACTTCTACAAAAGAACCCATCTCCTTCGAACCCCTCTTTACAGCTACACTCATACTCTCCTTGGTCATTCACATCCCTACAGTCCGCATTCTCATCACATCCATTAATCCCTTCACAACCCCTGTGTTCCCAAATTTCCCACTTGAGCCGAAAGCCATAAAACTCTACTTTCTCATCGCTCACGAATCGAATCTCAACATTGTTCGTTTCCAGCTCTTTTCCATAAAGAAAATCATACGGAATAGCTCCTTCGTCTTCGTAGTCATATTCTAAAAACTTTGAATCTGCTCTGAAAAATTTACGATTTCGGTCGACCAAAGCGCAGATTTTCGCCTCCTCCTTTTCTTTGGCGAAAATCTGGAGATAGTCCCACTCGCAACTTTCAGTCTCTAGCGGCGGATCGCAGTTTGGAAGAGTTATATCGACATTTGAGCATTTTGGGCCATCGTCTGATCTTTCTTCTTCGATGTCGAGGTTGAGGAGCGTCAGTTTTATTTTCGTCCCCGGCGGAGTTGTGATGAACCACTTACATCTTGTCTCGGGCTTGTAGGGATGCTCGCTCTCCAAAACTCCAGAGGTGGACGTAAAATTGCCGCAATAATTGAAATTAGCTGCCGCGATAGATTCTTTGTCAAAAACAGCATCTTTTCCGGGGTTTTTATGGATAACAACTTAGGGTTAGGGTGAAAAACAGGCTTAGGTTAGGGTTTAGCTTGATTTTTTCCGAAATAAGAAGCCCCTAACTTTATCTTCTCTTTTGCAAGAGCTTTTCTTCTTTCGAGCTTTTTCTTTCGTCCAGCATTAATATCTTCTATCAACGATAATGCCTGAAATTTTTTTAATGAGATGAAATTTTGAGGCATCATATTCATGTTTCGAGCCTTTTTGGTCCAATCAAAATTTAAATATCAAATGAAGTTTACCAATATTGAAAGAATCTTCATGCTCTCGTCGATTCTGCTCCTTTTCTCTCTCTGCAGACTCAAAATCCACTCTAGAACTCAGATTCCCCGATTTTCTAGCGTTCCTAAAATTATATCGCCGATTTCAACAGCGCCACCTGCCGCGCTAATCGTTACGCGGCGGCCCTAATCAACTTGACAAGGCAAGTTCTTGAAAGCGAGAGAAGCAGAATCTTAATTCAATCTTGTTAAATCAGCACTGATAGGCTATGAA
Source organism: Oikopleura dioica (assembly GCF_907165135.1). Lineage (NCBI taxonomy): Eukaryota > Metazoa > Chordata > Appendicularia > Copelata > Oikopleuridae > Oikopleura > Oikopleura dioica. Next base: position 843,388 of record NC_137293.1, on the reverse strand, counting down.
TATCTAATTACGGCGATTTTTTCGTCTTTTTCTTCTTGTGCAAGAAATTTGTATAATTAGATCAATCTTCTTTCTTTTCTGTTAATCGACGCAATGAAAACTCGCAAGAATTTGAAGTCAATTTCGAGTCTTCTATTTTTTATTCAACTGTTAAAAGCTCAGGCTCTCCTTTTTCCTTTTCTTTTGTTTTCTTACAGCAATACTTTTCAATCAACCAAGCCGACAACACAAGGGAAAGAAGACCGCCGAAGAAAATCACCTTTTACAATCGAAATTAATCAAGTTAAAGAAAGAATTTACCCAGCCAGGCAAGCCTCCTTCATCTGATCCATTCCTTCTTCGTACGATTCCTCTTCCCCTCGCGGAAACGTTTTTGAGGAAGGAAAATAAGAAAGTGATCTTTGTGAAGTTTTTCCTATTTTGATTCTTCATCATCAAGTCTTTCTATCAACTCGTAAAATCTCTCGATCTGCTTTTAGCTCTAAGTTTTCATTTTTGTCTCCAAGTCGCTGGGGGCAGGGCAAGTACTTTGAAAAACTGCTAGGTCAACGAAATCAAGGATGAACTCAATTTAACGGATTCATAAATCATGAAAAAGAGAATTTTGAAAAATGGCTACCCATTTTTATATGATTTCGAAATCCAGTTTGATTTTTTTGATGAAATTCAAATTTTGCTTGCCAAAAAAGATCATCCTTCTATTAAAAATTTCATCGTGAAGACGATCATTACACGTAAGCGATTAACCCGTTGCCGAAGTCGATTAACATGGGTAACGAGCATTGGATTAATTAATTTTGACTAGCTGGACAATGATTTAGAACAATATGTCGCATTCGTTTCGCAGCAAAAGTGGGCTTTGTAATGAGCCCTGTCAATTTTGAAAAGAATATCTAGCCTTGTCCTTGACGATTCTAACAGGTTAACGCTGGATAGAGTCCAGAGAGTTCATCTTTGAGCGTCATTTTCTGACTAATGAGCAATTATAATCATACTTTTTCCTTGGAAACGGACTCTTATTTTTTTGCTTACAAGAGTTTATTAAATCAAAACTGCATCGTTTTAAAGAAGAATTCAAGCAGAAGGTGATTCATTTGAAAAAAATATGGATATTGTGTCTCTATTTTCTATTAATAAAGGCGTTTGCAGAAGTTACGCTGTGCTTTTATTGCAATCGACAGATGTTTTTTCATTATCAGATTTCAAATGAGCCACTTTTTTGTCCTTATCTTCATCAAAATGGGTCGGTTTAATTTCGAACCAAGATTCGAATTTTATGTTCCTTAAACCAATTCATGGATGTGATTTTATGGATCAGGGTTTTGATTGGACGGTAGGCCAAATACAGCAATCTTATTGGTTATCGAAAAATGAACTTCAATAAATTGGTTTTGTCTTCATTGTTTGTTTCATTATCCAATATTCTGCGATAAAGATGCTAAAAGACAACAAAGCTATGAACTCCAAAAATGCTTGGAGAAGAAATTTTCCCGGAAGAAAAATTTCGTGAACACGTGTTAGAACGTCTTTGTGTTAGGTTGGACAAGGGCCTGCTCGTAACGCGGGGTGAAATCGCGCGTCCTCTTCGCCGAATAAAGCTTCCGGTCCCTCTATTCGTAACCGCAGCGAAAATCCATGTTGCGTTGGATTCAACCAAGTTCAACCAGCACTAGATTTCCGGCAACATTGCGCATCGAGCAGATTTTCTCCCAGCAAGGGTTTTTGAGACAATGTCTAGCCGACGGACAATTTTCGTTTGATTTTAAAGAAGGTTAAATATTTCGAAAAATTATTTGATTATTCGAAGATTAATCGATTGGAAATGCGTTAGAAATTGATTTAAACAGCTGGCTTTTCTTAGCTAACAGTAGGAGCTCTTCTCTTATAAATACTCTGGTCTGCTCAAATCTCGGCTAAATAAGAAAGAGTGATTTTTAAAATGAAACGATACCATTAAAAGTTAGTCCAAACTTGTTCCAGCCATCATTTTCCTTGAGACGCGATCAACCTTTAAAGAAGAAATCATGATGAAAAAATGCCAAAAAATAAACTGTCCTGTCAATAAAAAATGAAAAATAAACACGATCTTTAATTCATTTAACTGTACTCTTTACGCAAGGAAATGTGTTGGAAAAACGACTTGCGGTTATTTTCAAATTTTAATCATCATAAATAACTTGGTTTCACGTGAAAGGTCCGTAATCATTATTCTTGGTTTGAAGCTTTCTGTAAAAATATCGATTGAAATTGATTGAGTTTACCGGATCTGGAACATTGAAAATTGATGACACAGCTCGGCTGGTGCTCGTATGGTATAAAAACTCGCTCTTACTCAAAGATTGCCAAAATAAAAGAAAAATTTTAAAAATGAAGCAAATATAATACTGATGCCAAAATGTCTACGTCCGTAATTTCGCAGCTTATAGAAAAAAATCTTGAAATCTTGAAATCTGATTGATAACAAGGAAAAAAGTATTTGATTGTATGAAATGAAACCTAATTATATTCTACATGTATTTGGATAACAGGAAAAATAAATAATTCTCTACATTTAATGTGTGTCTTTGATTTGTAATTTCCTAAAAACAAATTGTTATTCAAATGAACTTTCTTGCATTAAAAGAGTTGAATGTCTTTGAAAGTTCCTGCAAGTCAATTAGTAGTGACTTAAATGACGTCGTTTTCTTACGCAAGATGCTTAAACTTCTCAAGCCAAATTTCCACGGCGCGCTGTCAGCAAAGGTTTCTACGTTGTCCGCAATTTCCACATCGAAGAAACGTGCTTCCGAGATGTTAGAACCCGCCAGTAGAGAGGCTTGTAATTCGAATTTAAAACGCTTCTTCGGAGAAAAAAACAAAAAGATTCTTAAATGGGAACTGCCCTCCTAACCCAGAAAAGATTTTAAGAGTTAGGCTGGGCTGGGCTGGGCTGGGCTGGGCTGGGCTGGGCTGGGCTGGGCTGGGCTGGGCTGGGCTGGGCTGGGCTGGGCTGGGCTGGGCTGGGCTGGGCTGGGCTGGGCTGGGCTGGGCTGGGCTGGGCTGGGCTTTGCTGGGCTGGGCTGGGCTCGGCTTGACTAGGCTGGGCTGGGCTAACCTTAACTCTTACCCTAAAACCGAGCAAAAACGGATATAAAACCTGACCCGAATTAATTTGTTGACTGAATTCTCCTTGCTCATTGATGTCAGACCGCATATACATCCTTAACCCCATCTGAAACATCTTTATCCCGAATACTCAAGGAGCAAAGCCTCTTGTCTGCTTATTCGAAAGATGCTCATTAATAACAGCGAATTTGGGCTTTTCATCGTTTCGATTCAACATTGAATCTGACAGATAGTCGCTGGAAAGCGACAGGATAATCGGGACGAACAAGGCGAGCCAGATTTGCTTCTCAACGTCACTCATTCATTGTTTTAGTCAGAATCAGGAATTTAGACGAAGAGAAACATTTAAATTGGAAGAAGATTTTTTTTTTAAGTTTTTAAGTTGGCGAGATGAGGTTTACTCAATTTCTGGAACGGGGGATTCAAGTTCTTTGCAAAATTAAAAAAAAGGCATTTTTTGACAAGTCTAACGAATTTGATGGAAATTTTCTGAAGTTGATCTTCGAAAATTCAAGCTAAGAAAAGATGAATGAAAGTTCTTCAGTTTGTTATTTGTATAATAAAATAACTTATTATTATTATTTCTTTATTATTATTTTAAATAAGGGTGTTAGTATCCAAACTCAAGACAAAGATTTTGGAGAACAATTATCTTTTTTTATCAAAATTTTGAGTCAAAAGCCTTAGATTGGTGAAAATTCTAACAGATATCTTCTTTTGTATGATTACATAAGAAGTTTTAAGGATAAAAAAAGCCGGCTTTTAGAATGATAGAAAATTATTTCTCAAGATTTCTCAACTTTCTCGACCTTTTGACGTCATTTTTCTCAGCTGATCCTTTAATCCCCCCCTAAAGACTTTTACCTTCAAGATATTCTGTTTTGTCTCCCTCGGAGGCTTGGGCCACCTGACCCCTGGATCAATTGGCGAAGATGTGAAATATTTGACCGAAGAAGCGAAAAATCCGGAAGTCCTGCGGGGCTTCAACGTTTTTCATGGCTCCAAGTATTATGTTAGGAAACGGGCTTTAGGAGCAATTAAACCTAATTGATTTTGTTTCCTAATCGAGGGAGGGGTAATTATGAGTCATCAAAAAATGACTTCTCTATGCAAAAAAGCCTGAAAAAGACGTAAAAGAATGCATTTTTCTTGATTCCGACGACCTACTTATTGATAACTTACAGTAATAAAGTCTTCACTGTATTACTTTCCTGACAGTATAATTGAACATCAAGCAACTTTATTGTTTTTCTACTTGGCAGGTAAATGACTTACAATAATTTCTGTCCAGCTTCGCTTTTTCTTTTCACACTCTTTTCACTCGTTTTATTTATTTTCTAAGAAAAAAATCGGGTGTGAAATCAAGGAAGAGTACCTGAATTGGTCATCTGGTCAACAGAGAATTTCAGGGCGTTGATCATTCGGTCAAAACTGTCAGTTTTTCCGATGTCTTTCAGACGCATTGTCGGCTCGTTTCGGTGAATCTAGAATTTGGAAAGGAAAAGAAGAAACGGTGAAACTTACCGGAGAAGGGTCGCTAATGCGAGTTTGATTGGCGAAGATATTCTCATTTTGTCTGACGGGAGTGTATGTAAAATCGACTGTGGAGGATGTCCGGAATTGCTCTTTGTACTGAGTTTGGACGTAGACTTGGACTTTGACGGGCTCTTTGATGTTCGTGTTGCAGTATTCCGGGACATTACAGATCAAATGATTCTTCAAATTTTAAGTAAAAAATAAACCGGAGAAGATAATTTACCGCTGCTAGAAATGATTTGTTGACGGTCGCTTCTGCTTTCCACACAACTTTTCCGTCTGAGCCGAGCTCTTGAAAAAACACTTTCAAATGTCTGAAATGCTTCCCAATGAGCCATAATTCTACGTTTCCCGTGGCGGGAGCTTTGTCAATTGAAGATCGCATTACCACTGGATCGCTCGAAATTTGATCTAAAAACGCTTGATAGAAGGGAATAGCTCTCTTGGTTCTTACTGCAGCAAATGGGGTCGGACAGGACTTGGATAATGTTGTTTACGCTTCTGTCAGGAAGTTGGACCATGAAGGCGATTCGCACTTTTGTGCTTCTTAAGTTTTAGTCAATTGAACAGGATGACCCTTTAATCAGAAAAGGGCCAAAGAACTCGACTACTTCGAAAATATTTTCGGCAAATATTTTTCTCCTTGATTTTTGATTCATTGATAATTTCGGTGACGAAAAAGATCAATAAAAGTATTCAAAGAATTTTTATTGGCAAATTCTTTTCTAAGCTGATGAAACTGAAAAAACCTCGGTGTGAAAAAAGTTGCTCCAAAAGCTGCTTCGACAGTCGAGTTTTTGAGCTTGAGGATTCCAACGCTGTTGATGTCGATCAGCTCATTTTTCGATGTGCAGACGTGAGATTGCTCTAGAAAAACCGCTAGAATAATAAACCCGATCTCTTTTACCGATGATGACGGCATTATCGAGAGTTCTTTCCGCTTGAACTCCCTGACTTCCGTTGTTCAATTTGTTCAGCACTTTGCAAACTCTGTAAAAAGGATGATATCGCACTGGATCATCCTCGATACAGAGATAGACTCGTATGACGATGTTTCCGATCACTCCAGAGACTCGCAGTTGAGGGTGGCCTTTTTGAAAGCTCTTCGAGTTTTCTCCTTAATTTCAGGGAGATCGAAATGTAGAGCTTTTCCTTTGGTGGATCTGACTGGCCCACGAGATCCTTCGCCAATGTATTGAGCTCGGTGGTTAACTGGTTGTTTTGTGATTTCAACTCGCATTCCATCTATCTAAAATTTTGATTCTTAATTTCAAAGTCAAGTTTGTGCAAAATCAAGTCTGTTATTTTCGAGAAAATCAAATCTCATTAGAAAAAATAAACCGCATTTTACATTTTGTTTCTATTGCTATGGTCCCCCTTCTCACCTCTGACGGATATTCTCTTATCCATGGCGCCTGCATTTCCACTTGCTTATTATACTGAAATGCATCGATACAGCTCCCCGATCTCGCCCGGTTCGGGACTTTTCTTCGTTTCGCATCAAAATCGTGACCGACCATTTCGCTATCGCTGTGGCCATGTCTGAAATAATTACACTTAGTTTTTGACACGCGGCCAAGAAGGAAGCTGACACGTTTCTCACGGAAAAAGAGGTTGCTTTGGAATGTCAAAATACTCACGTCATCTGCAAATTCGGCGAGACCATAAACATGTGCTGCTCGTACGCTGCCAAGTTCTCCAAGTCCGAGAAGCTGAAAAGAATTTGTCAAGCTAAGGTGGGCGGAAATCTCTAAGTAGGGTTGGAGGGAGGGTGTGAGCTGGGGTCCCTGTTAGCCAGTAAAAACCCAGATTATTTTCTATCAGCCAATCAGATGCGAGGAAACTTAAAACTCCCATTTTGCCCACCCTAGATATAAAGCTACAATTTCTGTAACGAAAAATTCGTATTCCGCATAAAAATCAAAATTGTAAAATTTGAAGTGCCCCTCGTAAAATTAAAAATGCCACGAAAATTGAACTCTCGACTTTGAGGCTAGGTATCCTAGGAATTAATCGAATATTGGAAAGAAGATAGGAAAAGGGCAGAATTATTGATACCTGGAATTTCTTGAGCCCATAGGAGATGCGTCAGGAGAGGAAAAATAACCATGGTGAGGAGCTTGAGCGGACTTTCCAAGGGGTTCATTTTTGTTTCATAAGGACATTTTGAAGTAAAGATATCAGATATTTTTCAGAACCCTGGCAGAAGCGTTTCAGTATTGTAGCGATGTCTGTAGTCGTAATCGTAAGCCGAGTTGTAGGCAGCATTTTGCATGGAGCGATGAGGAATCGACGGAGCATTGAATTCTACGTGAGGAGAGCTGTGAGCAGGAAGCTTGTTGTGTTGATTCGCGAAATCCATTCCAGATTCTTTTTGTTTTGTTTTCAAAATTTCAAAAATCAATAGACTTCTTTGTTTAAGATTCTTCCGTATTTAATTCCATTTGACAATTTGTTTTTCTCAAAAAAGGAACAGATAAAGCGTGTTGGTACTGCCTTTTTGATAACTTATTAATGATAAGTTTCATTTGAAACTTGTTTTAACAATTTCCTTCATATTCATTTTTCGCATGAGGTGGCGATATTTCGATCCTCGGAATATCCATTTCTCTCTCTTTGAAAATTCTTCCTTGCCCTCAAATCTGAAGATAAAAAAGTCAGATGCTTAAGACCATTATTTCAAGATTTGTCATAATAACTCACCAATTATGCTCGTCTTTTTTTTCGCCTTCTTCTTCGTTTTTTCGCTCTTAGTCCTTTTTACATGAGCAACTTTGGCTTTCGCGATAACGAAATTTTTGCTTTATTCTCACAATATTGCTCAGTGTTTATATTGGATCTATTTCTTTTCTCCTTTTCGTTTGAACAAACACAGAAGACCAAATAGTAGAATTGGTCAATTTATAGAGACAAAAACGGGAACCTCCTTTTCTTTTATAAAGCTTCTTTTATCCACTTTTTTAGTTGTAAATCAAAAACTAGGGCTCAAAAAAACGGGTCAAAATTTTGAGAAATCAAGGAAGAGAAAATTTCAAAAAATTAAAGAAAAATGAAAATTTCTGAAAATGATATAAAATTTTTATTTTATTCTTAATAAATTAATTTTTAATTTAATTTTTGTTGTTTCAAATGTCCTGTTTAAAAAGAGGGATTTTTGATGGCTTTTTGATTTCTCTAAATCTCGTCTATCTTCATCTACTTTTTTTGGCCACTTGAAAAAGTGGCGAATTATGGAGAAATTTGACTCTTTAATTTCAGCACCGACGAAGAGTAACGATTTCGGGGCGTTGAAATGGTTCCAGACAATATCAAAAAATACGTAGCTTCTGTGGAAAATCGTCATTCCGGCGTTTTTCTAAATCGATTTTCATGAAAATCTGACGATATTTCCGACTTTTATTTTGAATTTTTTAAAAATTACGTTCTTTAGGAAATTTTTTTCCTAAAAATTCGCAAAAAACATGATCGTAAATAAAAATCGCACCAAAATTACGAATTCTGTAAAAAGAAGGTTAAAATTGACACATCGGAGCAATTATAGCGTCGTGGCTACATCATTGATCGTCAGCTGCGGCCGCGGCGCCGACCAACATCACATTCCTTGGCGAGATGCTGTAATGGGCGCTTCTGCTTCACGCTTTAGAGCGTTACTTATTACCATTCAAGCGGGATTCATAATAAGCATCAAAATAAAAAGTCATAGGTTCAAATAGATAGATCATTGTTTGGTGCTAGAAACATGAGTTTTCGAGCCGAAACATTGTTTTATGAGCACTTTTCTTTGAAAAAATATGATGATTTTTGCTTAGATCTTTTTACACAAACAAATGAACTTTCGCTTATTCCACAAATTTACGGCAAATCGCGATTATACAGTGCTGAAAAAATGCCAAAGTGACAGAACCATGTGTCCATTACTCAAAAACCATTACTGTCAGCTTTGTCAGTTCTTCCATCTGCAATGTAAGTTTATAAAACTCGCTAAGTAGGAACTTCTTCACTTTGCCAGAATAGAAAAAAAAATGTTCCGGCTTTACTTCGCTTGCTTTTTGTCGCTTGTCGCGGCCAATTTGAATTACAACCCGCCTCGATACAGCTTGTACATGAAACGATCTAACGATGGGTTTGTCTGGTTCGTACTTCATTAAATTTTGAAGGAAAATTTTTAACCGATCCCATTATTTTAGTTTTATAATATTAACAAGAAGGGTAGTAGGGGGTTATCATTTAAGCTGCCCCTAACCCTAAACCTAACCCAGGGGGCTAGGCCTTCACCTTAGGCCTAAACCAGGGGGTTTCGCTCCCCCCGGACCCCCCCCCCCGTTTAGAGTTCCCAATCCCTAATCCTAACCACTGGCCCAGATTCTAGAGATTTTGGATGGCTTGAATCAAAGGCTCGAATGATAAGTTATCATTGATGAGAACAAGAAGAGAAAGAGCCTTTTTCCCGACTATGTGTTTTTTATTTCTAGTTTTGAATATGACTCATAATCCGGATTTTCAGGGACAAGCTGCACGAAAAACGAGCTCCAGGCTTCCATTCGTCGAATTTTCCTTTCTACCTTCAGCATCTTTACCAACAAACCCCTTCAGACTAACAACACCAAGACATCAAGAACAAAAAATAATAAGTGTTCATCTGTTCCTCTTAACTTCCCCTTTGTCAAATTAAAATGATTGAAATCAATAAATTCCCGACTGAACCCGGAGCCCTTGAAAATACGACGTAAGGCTTGTTTGTTTTTTAAGCTGGCGATAAGTTGAGAAAAGATACGTTTATTCAAAAAGACCTGTGGACAAAACAGCAGATATGTTAATTTCGAAAGACCAAGAAGGGGAGAGGCTTGTTTGTTTCAAGAGCGATGAAGATTTTTGGATTACTCTTTTCGTCAAAAAAGGGGGTCCCCTTGTTCATTATCAGACTTCTCGCAAGTGCCCCTTTGTTCATCCCTTGGGCCACGTAGCATTACAAATTTCTTCAGTAAAGCCTCATATTATTTAAAATGAAAGGAAATCTGTACACGGATGAACAAAGGGCCACCTGCAGGAAGTAAGAGGATGAACAAAGGCACACCTTCACAGAGACAATGATGAACAAGGGTAGTATAAAATTTGGCTGAAAAAATCGAGCGTAATTTTTAATCAAATGCATTTTTGCTTTAGAATGAGCTAATTTTATGAGAAGCAAAGACAGTAGTTGTTGAACCGATAATCCTATTGACAGAAATGCGAAGCCTCTGTATACAAAAACGTCATAATCCCTGACGTCTTAGACGCCGATCTCTAATCTTCCCCTTCAATGAACTCGGCGCTAATTCTTCTAACGGTTTAGTATTTTTTCTAAAAGGAACCTGAGACAGTTTTAAATTCTGACATCAGAAGGGAATCAAATCATCGTCAACTGTTGATCTTTTGATGATGGCAGGAATCTCGCTGAGCGCTTTTTTCAGCATTGGGTAGCTGATTTTTTCGCCTCGCTGTTCTTTTGCTTTTACAAGATCCTTAAATTTTAATCAAAGCCAATCAGATAGACGCATTTGGCCGGTTGACCAATCAGATTTCAGAAAAATTTTTTTCATAAAAATCGATTTTTGTCGCGATTTTTAGCCACCACCACAAATTTTTGGTTCATAAAAAATAGCTTTTTTACCTTGAAAACATGAATAAATGTCGCATGTCCACTTTCATCATGAGAAAAAAAGCTAGCTTGAACCTGGCCGACGACAATGAAAAAGTTCAAAACTCTCATCGGAAATTTATTTGCTTTGGATTCAGAAGAAACGAAGTGGCACTCTTTTTCAACCGATCTCTAAAATATTTACAATCCCAAATTGACTCCCAATAGTGCAGTGTGAGCAATTTTGAAAAACCGTCACGTGGTCTCAGCTTTGAATTTTTTATGTTCTGAAAAAGGTAGAAGAACATTGATGCTTCCAAGAAGATCTTAGCGGCTTTGGAAAAAAAACAATTGAAGATTAAGGACCCCCCCTCCTTAAATCAAGATTTTGCAGACCCTGACTCAGGTTTTCTACACAGGTTCTACACACACCCTTCTTCATCCTTTGAAGAATCCGGTAAACAGTAATGTCGAATTTTATCTGAATTATATACAGTCTGAAAAGACTCATCTTCACAGTCAGTTTTTAAGTTTTTTTTCTTATTCTTCCCTGTTCATCTCTTTTTCATCGAATTTTTAATGGAGAAAAAAATAAAAATCAAATTCTTCGTATTTTTCTATATTCGATGCATCCTTGTAAATTGTCGGCTCTCGCGGTGAACGTTCATTTCCGTCGTTTTGAAATCGTTCAATTCGCAGCGAATTCGTAACTGAAATCAACAATGTCAGATTTTTTCGATTAAAAACGTGCCCTCGATCGAATTTAGTGAATTTTCGAATTTTCTCACGGTCATTTTCGGGTTATTTTCCCTGAAAATGCATTTTCTAAGGCATGGGCTACCTGTGTAAAAACCTGAGTCAGGGTCCTGAGATTGCAATTTTGGAGAAGCTGCCCCGCGGCTTTGTTATAAAAAAAGCCGCAAGGCGGCTTATTATATAAGTTTTTCTGGATCCTGACTCAGGTTTTTACACAGGTTTTGAGCCTCGTCATAACCCTAGGCCTTTTTCATAGTCTTTTTGCTGTCTGGTCATTCTCCAAGAAATCCGTCTTTATTGACCTTTCTCGGGTCTGATCAAATTTGAGGGAGCATAATTCCATTCCCAAATCGAAAGTTAAAAGGTCAGCAGAAAAAGACGAAACAGCGGAAGGCGTTTTTGGCGGAGGATAGCGACAGTTATCGGATTAGGTCCTCGCCCCGTCTGATGCAAAACCTGCCAAGCTCCAATCCACAACGTGGTCGCTTTAGAGGCAGACTAGTTCGTGGAGCAGCGATTTTGGAAAGCGGGGAAAATACGGAATGTCGCGACCTGATGATTGAACCGCGAATTTGACTAGTCGCGCTGTCTATGTCTTCTCTTATTATGGAAAAATTTTATTTATTTTTATTGACTTTTCTCCTTCAGAATTTTTAGTGATACCGATGATTTTTGATGATTGCCCCGAAAAAGAAAGCCCGAAATTTCATTTTCTTTGTACGTGGAGGACCCCCGTACTGGAAGAATTTTAAGTAGAAGAAGAATAAACTTTTCCGGTCAATTATTCGGATTTCCGAAAAAGCTTCAATTTTTATTCATATTGACGCTTTATTGATAAAAATTTGAGAATAAAATTATTTTTCTCTCGATTATTTTACCTTTTGATATTGAGTCAGTCTCGTCCATGATTTGTCAACCTTTCTGTCGTAATCGTCCACTTCCCTGACGTCGACGAAATCGTTAAAGATGACTGCGCATCTCTTAAAATTCATCGTAAAAACCACGTTGCTTTTCGGAGTTTCTAGAGCTTATGTAATGGGCTAACGGGCTTCTGATAATCTCTCCTCTCCCGAAAATAATCCGGGTCGGTCGATAAGGACCTCTTACCGCCACTTTCCGGCGAAAATGGAAATTCCAGCTTCATTTTCTCGAAAAAAGATTATCATTTTTGGTAAAAAAGATTACGTGCGCTTCTTCTACTATAAATAATCTGTAAGTTTTGCGTGTTACAGACAATTTATTTCGAAAGTGCTTCCGCGATGTTTCTAGCTTGATTCGATGGGTCGTCAGTTTATGGAAATGAATGATAAAGTTTATGAAAGGTCCCAAACATGCGTGACTTAGGTTAATAAAGATCCAATTTTCTGGAAAGCCAGCGCACAAGAAAATATAGAAGAGGAATGAATTAAAGATTATTATTGAAAATAAACAAAAAAATATTACAAAAAGTCCGAATTTGAATTTTTCCAAAATAAAAAAGTAAAAAAAAAATAAATTTTTTTAAATAATAAAAAGATTTTTTATAAATTTTATAATTAAAAAATAGTTTTAAAAATTTTTTATTTAAATTTATACTTTTTATTTTTAATTTTATTTGTGTTAATTTCAATTATAATTTCGAATTCTTACGATATTTTTTTATTTAAATTTGTACTTTTTATTTTTAATTTTATTTGTGTTAATTTCAATTATAATTTCGAATTCTTACGTGTGAACATGTCATAAATCATTTAAATGCTTTTTTAAATTAATATTTTTTGCAGCAGTAAAGCATTAATTACCTTTGAAGCTTTTGGGGATTTAGGTTTTGAAGCTGTTTTTAGCAGTGGTGTCGGCGATGCAGTTTGCGGCTGAGCGAGTCGCGGCTGCAGATTGCTTGATGGGTTGCTGATGACTGGCGAACTGAATCACGAGCGCAATTACTGGATTTGTTCAAGTATTAGCCGAAACCGCGGCGAAAATTGAGAAAAAATGAAAAGTCAGCAATTTTTTTTTCTTTGATAAAAAGCCGCGAAGCAGGGGCTTTATGAAATTTTAAAAAAGCCGCGCCGACAAAACGATTCTGCGGCTTTCCATGATAAAGCCGCAGAGCGGCTTCGCCAAAATATCATCTCAATTATTGATATTAATTTCGGAAAAGCCACTAAATCTATTAAAGCCGCTCTGCGGCTTTTATTTTGATTAAGTCTTAATAAAAAGAAACGATGAGAAAAACTTTGAACAAAAAGGAATTTAGCGCAGGAAAAAAGAGCTTGTAATTGCGGCTTTTTGGAAAATTCTTTACAGTACCAATTTCGGGTTAATTGAAGGTGAACAATTTACAATAACGTGAGCGAAAATGCAATTGCGAAAAATGAACACGTGAGGACTTCGAATTTAGATCATCTCTAAAGTGCTCGAGTATTCAAGTTTTCAAGTTTTCGAGCAGAGGGGCTTCAGCTAATTTTACTTGCATACCTAATACTCTCAGTCGAAATTCTCAGCTGGGGTTTTCAATTTGAGCGAAATTGGCTTTAGAGAAACTTTTTGAGTCAAAATCTTCGAAAATGATACTTTTCAATTTTCAATATTCAATTATTTGAAAAGCCGCGCCGCGGCTTCGCAGAATATATTGAATTTTAGCCGAAAAATTCGGTGCGGCTTTTTGAAGATAAAAATTCGACTTTTACAAATTATTTTGCAAAAGAGCTCGAAAAATAAGTTTACCTGGCGATTGAACTTTTGGGAGCTTCTGAGCTGGTAAGAACAAGTCGTCTCTGTTTAGAGGGGGAAGGCGCTCTGACTGGAACTTGCGGAATGACCGGATTTCGCCAATCGATCGGCTCGTCCATCATTGTGTAAGTGCTCTTTTATCCAGGTTGGATCTTGTCAACGAGGTCGAAAAATATGAGATTTTATTTAGAAGGGCAGTTACTTTTTACGGGCTTTTTTGTTAAAATCAAGTTAAAATTTTTGCTGAATCATGAATTTTTCCGAACAATATGAGGTCAAAACGGGGTGGTGTCACGAAGCGAATTGAAATTTTCAAAAGCGAAAGCGAAGCGAAGCGAATTCGCTTCGCCTCGCTTCGCTTCGCTATATGGCGATTTCGCAAAGCGAATCCAGACCCCTGACGAATCCACAAAAAACTCGACAAATTTTGCGTTGGCGGTTTCTTGGCTGCTGATTGGCTGGTAAGCCAAATCAAGGCTTCTGATTGGTTGAAAATTTCCACGCAAAAATATCGAAGTTTTTGTCGGGTCAAGATACCTCCCCTCAAAAACCTGTCGAAAAACCTGAGTAAGGGCTTCAAGTCCCTGAGCTAGCTATTTTCACAGGTTTTTGAGCCTATTTTCTAATGTTTTAAATATGAAAATCCGCTTCCTTTTGGATTTTCCTCTACCATTTTCTCTCTATTTTGAACTGTTAAATCTGTTTTCTTTGAATATTCAAAAATGGCTTATCCCGGATAAGTTATCCGAATCTTAACGATCATGAAAGATAAAAGAATGCGAAGAGAAAAGAAAGGTTAAAAAAACGTTTATGGCCTAATTACGAAAGAATGTATTATTTGGTTCTGAATTGTAATTTGCTGAGTTGTGAAAAGGTTTGAATTGCGCTTTTGTCAAAATACCAAAATAGCAGCTGTATGATTCTGGAGAATAATTCGATCAAGGAATACGATCGACTTTTTAGAAAGACACCTTTTTACTGTCTACCAGTCTTTTTCTAGTAACAATATTAAGATTTGGTGTTTTTAGTCGAATAAATGAATTTAGGATTAAGAGTGTTATCAGCGATTTGATACATGAAAATCCTAATCCTAACCCTAACCCTAGGCCTAACAGTAAGGTTAAACCATTTAAATCGATATCGATACCCTTAAAACTCGATGAAAGAAACTTTTCTTGCTGTAAATTTTGCTCTAGGAACTTTTTGGAAGAAAAATTCGTGGCGATCTTCCGCTATGCAAAATTCTAGAGCGGATTTTTGGACCTTCCTTAGCCGGATGACGAATTCGGATCGGTAGACCGGGCGTTTCTGCGGCGGGCGACCATATTGTACACTAGAAACAGAAACTGTTAGAAACTTCTAAAGAAAAATTCTTCAACAAAAAAGGGGCTGGTTTGTCAGAATTAGATTGTTTTATGTTCCGCCATCTATTTTGCTTGTTCTTGGAGCTCATGACACGTGTCTATCCATTATTATAAAATATGTTATTTTTTCTGCGGAGGTATATAAAAATAACGTGAGTTAAATTCCCCAACTGCGGCGAAATTGAGTGCAACAAGTGTTTTTGTTGTGCGTAAAATAAAATAACAAACGGAGATCAGAAAAGTTTGACAACCGTTCAGGCTGAGAAAACAATAGAAAAAGCGGTAAGATTTTATTTTAACCGGTTACTTGATCAAAAAATCAGGATTTTCTTCATCATTTTTCATCAATTAAAAAAAAAATTCTTAAGGACGCCCTTCTGTTAAAGTATTGAGAGCGGATTGGCGGATAAGCCGAAAGCTGACTTTTGATTCGTCCTCTTTTGAAGAAAAAAATTGACAAATTTGGCGCTGAAATTTACAACCAATCAGAAGTCAGGACTCGGCCTATCAGCAGCAGAATAGCCGCCCACGTGAAATTTGTCGAAATTTTTGACAGTCGGTTCTTGACGCTATCCCTATTTTTTTGAATAAGGATAAACAACGACTCAAATTTTCCTTATTTTCCAAACATCTATAAATTATAGACTATAATACGATGTCCTTATTTCATCGTAAAATGTTATATTGTGTCTATTATTTTTAAAAACAGCGCTCCTCCCTTTGATCCTTTTTTTTTATTCCGTTATTCAGATACTTTGTCTTTCTATCCTTTAATTTAATTAAGTTCTTTTCCCTCACGTTTGACAAAACAGGACAAAACGTTTAATTTCTAAATTCGTTTATTTTCGTTTTGAATTCGTGTTTTGTCGGCGAAGAGACCCTCAACAGCCGAGAAAAGACGGATGATCCGGTTTAGAAAACGGCGATAATTATTTTGCAGCGCTGATTGAATAGCCTATTCAGAATAGCCTCTTTCTCTTTTGAAAGGCGAGCTTATCAAAATCGAGCGAGATTTTTGAGGATTCAATTTCGAAGTCATTTTTTGAGCCAAAGGAGCGATTTCGGACTCGACAACCTGTGAAGAAAACCTGAGTCAGGTTCTGAAAAGCAAAAATGAAAAGCCGCGTAGCGGCTATTTTGAGAACGAAGCCGCAAAGCGGCTTTAAAACACAATCCTTTTTGTCTCCTCTTTTTATATCGGCTAAGCCGCTGCGCGGCTTTTTTTTACTGGAAAAGCCGCAGCTCGGCTTTCCATTTTAGTTTCTTTCCCGTTCAAGTGGGACCCCTTGCTTGAGAATTTCGTGGCCCTCTCGATCGCGGCTTTGGCTACGTTATAATTCTGCGTATTGATGATTTAAGGACATTGATATGGCTGATGTTCGGGCCGGTTTTAATCCGCTGCAGCTGCAATGTCACCGACGAAGCAGCGCGCGCTCGTTTGGGTTTTTCGATACTAGCTCTGTTTACATCGACTCTACTTTTAAGCCGGTCTGACTGCGATCGGCTCAAGAAGTCGACACTTTTTTAAACGAACGGCTTCTAATTGCACCCGTGGGGGTACTAATGCGTATTTCTATTACTCTAATTAGCAAATTAAGGATGGGCGATATCCGAAATTCGCGATTTTACGAAATTCTAAACTCGAATAATCCTGTTTTCATCAAAATTTTGCGTGTCAATTTAGAATTTTTCGTCAAATCGAGGAAAAAAATTGGTCAATTTGTGTCAAAACTTTTATGAAATTTTCCAAAAAGATTATTAATTAAAAAAATGAATATAAAAATTTAATTGTCGAAAGAAAATAAAGAAAGTATTATTTGAAGATTATAAAAACTGAGGTCGAATGATTGCCAATAATTGAATTTGAGTACTTTACAAGTGCCCGAAACAATTACAATACTTCTTTGCAACGTGGTTTTTGTACGACAACTACTCACAAATTTCTATTTTTAGGTTTACTTTTTGAGAAATTTTCTTTCCTTCTCCTTTCTTGATGGATCAAAATTTCACGGAGCTCTTTTTCTTCACCAAAATTTGACCCGGCTCGAAATTAATTCGTGGCGAGCCATCTTTTCTTTTTAATGACGTCAAAGATCATTATCCTCGGAAAAGTAATCCAGCTCGTGAGCACTGAGCAGTAAGCCGTGTCAGATTCTGTGTCCAATCTTGCTCCCGTGGAGTGAGCATATGGATGTACTTAACCGTGAGATCATGTCGCTGCTCCAGCTGCAGCTGCAAAAAACGACTCGGGAAAGTGGCTGTGCTCCGAGTAAGGGTTCTTAACCTTCCAATGTAAAGCGGGAGAAAAAGGGCTGTTTAGATAGATTCACGTGGGATGAGACGGCTACCAAAAAGCTTTGCAAATATTTACAACCAGTGACGATAACTCAAGGTTGAAAAGAGGGAGGTTTCTTATTATTATCAAATTCGAGCAACAAGTTCAAATAAGGTCGTTTTCTTCGAAATACGATTCTTTTAACATTCGGTTTTTCCAAGACGAGACCTAAAATCTGACTTATAATATAGACAATTATTTGCGGTCAAAAGAGAAAAGACTAGAGCTCATTTTTTAGCAAAGTCTGCAAATCTCCCCTCGCCAGTTGCGGCTTAAATCCGCACGATCAAGTTTCAGAGCGGACTAGCAGTTGCTCCGGCTGAAAAGCGGATCAACAAATCTGGTCGAAGGTCAATGTAACGTGTGAGCGGCGATAAGACGTTAATTTGATGAGGAGAGCTTGAAATTGGACGGATGTTCGGATTTCGCGAGCATTTTTCGAGGGCTTTTCGGACAGGTTCAATTCGAGCTTAATTTCCGACGAAATTTTCTCAACAGAATCCCAAATGCTTTGTGATTATATCGGACCCTTTTTCTAAACCCAGCATAACCCCAACCAAGGTAAGGGTTAGAGTTAGGGTTTTGGTTCAAATACGAGACTGGGGTGGGATTGGGGGAGGTGTCAGGAAAAGCAAAAAATTTCGACAAGTTTTGCGTGGAAATTTTCAGCCAATCAGAAGGCTGGATTCGGAAAACCAGCCAATCAGAAGCCGAGTAGCCGCCCACGCAAAATTTGTCGAAATTTCTGTCGGTTCCTGAAGCCACCCCATTTTGGGCACACCCAATCACACTCTAGACTTTTATCCAAACCCTTACCCAAAAAAACACAATGGTTTTGCTGTTAAGTTTTCTGGAGGAAAGATTTTCCAAACATTGGAGGATGAACCTTTAATCAAAAAATGATCTGAGATCTCCCTCGAGTATATTTTTACGCTCTGGGAAAAGGTTGACGGATTGTTAGTCTTATCTGGTGATGTCTATTTGGGATGACTTACGTGCTCGCCGTGAGGATTGTCGTTCCACCAGATCGAAGCCGGCTCATTTCCTCGCCGCTTTTTGGAGATTTTTCTTCGCTGAAATCTGAAATTCAAATTTACTAGAAAATAAATCAAAAATCAACCGTTCTCGTTAAAATTAAAAATCGCGATAAACGACTGTCGATTCAAGGTTCACCGAAAAATATCATTTTTCCAGCGCGGTCGAACTCGCCACGATGCGGGCAGACTATCATTCCCGAAAACGACCAGAAGACGAGGCTAGAATTCCGAATCAAACCGAAAAGCCACGTTTTGGACAGAAATGATTTAATTCCCACGTGATCTCTCAAAAAGAGGAACGACACACCCTTATTTTCGATTTTCTAAGATTTTATTTAAGTATTATGTCGAATTAAATATTCCCTAATATTATATTATCAGAATAAACACATCAATTTTCGATTTTTTTGTGAGAAAAAAAAACTGGAAAAAGTCAAATTTTTTGGTGATTTTAGTCGATTTTATTTGGTTTGAATTGAGAAAATCAACTGTATAAAAATCATCTTACCGAATATTACTTATATAGAATACCTAGCTATTTGTAACTGATAATTTTTGTTAAATATGATTTTAAACAGCTGATTTGGCCAATTTACGGGTTAAAAATCGAATAAAATCTGACTTTCTCGCCTTTTTTTTACAAAAACCAAAATTGACCTTTTTATTCTGAATTAGAATTTACAGTAAAGACTATTTTGTTCTCAATTCTTGTTGAAAATCAGCTTATTGATGTTTATGCCCCTTGACCCGCGAAAATAGACGTTCAGGAATTGAAATAAGCGTTTTTAATCAGATTTGTTTAATTGAGAATAATTTGTTTCTCACGTTGAGCGCATAATCAGGAATAACTCTTAGTCTTTTCGCTTAGTTGATATTTGGAATAATCATTTCCGGCTGCTCCTTAGTCCCCTCATTTTTCAGCTCATGTTTTTCAACGACCTGATAATTAAAAGGCTTTGTTTTGAATATTTGTTTTTTTTCTTTTCTTGAAGCAAATTGACTTCTAGTGCAAACTTATTTAATCTTTCTTGAAAAATTACTATCGCGGGCTTTCCCAAAATCGTTAAAAATAAACATGTTTTTTCTTTTCCATTTTCAGCCATAGCTAATTTGACGACAAAGAGGCTTGGTGTGAATTTAATACAAAGTCCTTGTTTTGCCTTTTCTATTTTTACACCGCCAATTCGCTGTAGTTGCTTTTCCGAATTGTATTTCGACAATTATTTATAAAATCAAGGTGCTACAATTGTACAAGTGCTTGTAAGTCCTTTGGGAAAAGAGTTGAACTTGTGGGACTTTTTGAAGAAAGAACTCGTCATCTTATCGACTTTTGGGCGGGAGCTAGCCACAATTCAAGTTTTCCACGGTCAGATTTAACGCCAGCTTCTCGTGGCTCTAGAATTTTTTTTGTTCTCTTTGCTTGTTAATTTTTTTCATTAGAATGGTATTTCCAATATTTTATTTAAGAAAAAAAAAATAAAAGAATATTTTTTAAAATAATTTTATGGTTTTTGAAAATGCTTTCTGAAAAAAGTTCTTCAATCAATATTTCATATGAATTTTCTTCTCGCAACAGAAAAACCATCCTTCAGTAGAAAAAAAGTCGGCCGAACCAGAGCGTGGAAAATTGATCATTCCGTAGTAATGTCATAATCGATCTATTTTCAAACCGCCCGGTGTGTAAAGAAAAGGCCGCATGTTCACCTTCGCGAAAAATGGAAGAATTTTGGCGCCAACAAGGTGTCAAAAAATGCCAAAAATCGGTCTCTTTTTCTGTATTTCTCCTCTTTTGACTCGTAAATACGCGAGAAGTCGCTTGCGGCTTCGAGTCTAGAGCGAAAAAGACGCGCAAAACGCGGCTAAATTGCTGTTTACTCGAAGCTGCACGCGGCTTCTCGCGTTTTGTGCAGTCAAAAAAGAAGAAATACAGAAATAGAGACCGATTTTTTGGCATTTTTTTAACTGAAAAAGACAGAAACAGGAGCTTTCCGCGTCTTTGTGCTTCTAATCCCTTTCTGTTTCTATTGAGCAACGCGTGTAGAACAAAACCAAAAGTACAAACCAGGAAATGCCAAAAAATGACGAGTGGCACTTGTTTTCCGGTCAACTTTTTTGGCTGTTTTGAACTTAAAAAAAATTCTTGATTTCAAGGAAAAGGAATTTAGATAAAACTTGAATCTTGAGTTTTTTGCTCTTAAAATTGAGCTTATCGGAAATTTTGGCGTTGAAAATTACCAGAAAAAAAGGAAAAAGAGAAAGAACTAAACTCATTTTAACTGAGCAGGAAAAAAAGGACTTGAGAAAAACGTGGTGTTGTAGATAAAATTGCGATCTGCGCGGATTATGCAAAAGTCTTTACCACACATTTTCTTCCGGATAAGGCTCCCGTTTATCGTTATGGAAACATTTTATCGAGCGAGTTTTGGGTTTTCCCTTCTTCTGAATCTTGAACAACTGTATTTCTGCTTCTGATTGGTTCATCAGGATGCTTATTGATCGACCAATCAGAAGTCGAAGGTGTATTTTTAATTCGAGAATTCTGATTGGCTCAAAGGAGGGTTTTCGCTTGAGCCTGAACCAATCAGAATAATCGATTTTGAAAATCATAAAAAGCACCTCTGATTGGTCGATCAATTTTTATCTTGATTGACCAATCAGAAAAAAACATTTGAACGAGGTTGAAATGGATGAAAATTGAACATTGAAGAATTTTATTTGAAACCATGAAATTTTTCAAAAATCCCTGTCAACTAAATTGGTCAAGAAAACGCCTGAAAAAGGTTCACTCGATTACGCAAAATTGCAGAGAGACATTCTGAGCTTTGGTCAGTCGGGCAACATTGTGTGGCGAGTTGTCTGCGGTCATGCTTTTTGCTCCGCACGTTTGGTCACCCGCCGCGAAAAAGACCGCCAATTTGTAAATTCGCTTTTGTTTGCCTCCAACTCACACAACTTTTCTTTTTATTTTGGTTCGGTGCAGCGGCAAAAATGAAGAAATTAAAGAAAGATTTGTCTGTTTAAGTTTTTGAGGATTTTCGTCGAAAACAAGCTGTTTTCTTTGGCGAAGAAAAGAAGTGATAAGAGAAAAGGGATGATTTCTAAAAGCTTTTGATTTTTGGAATTATCGGAAGAGGACGATACTAAGCCCCTAACAAAGGAAAAACGGACTCGGGCGGAGATTTGCCGGAGATAAATATTTTTCCCCGCGACGAGGATCTTCGACTTTGGGCCGCCTCCATTCCCGCTTATTTGGATAAAAACCATAAAAGCACCACAATTTTGTTTATTGGGCATATTTGATCTCGTATCTATTCGAAGTTTTGATTTTAAATATAGGAGCAACTACAAAGACGAGTAGAGCATCCTTTTATATGCTGTTCTTACTTCAATAACTGTTAATTTGAAGAAATTCCTTTTATAGATAAACTGACAGTTAAATCCTTAGATTAATTCAACCTTATGCTAATGAAATAAACGTTTCTTAGAGCATTTTAGATTGGAAAATTTAAATTTTCAAGTAAAACTCTAGTTATAGATGACTTACTTTTTGATCCGGATTCAAGTGATTCCTTCTTCTTTGAAATTTCTTTTTACTCTCTATTTTATTCCTCTCTTATTAAAAAAACAATCAAAAACTCCTTTGTAAGCAGAAAATTCTCCGAGAAAAAAGCTCAAGCTTCAGAAAAATCAGCAGGCTTGCGACGCTCTCCGCTGCGAGGAGATTTGAGCTCGCGAGCGCCACATGAGCGATCCGCACCTCGCCATTTCTATTTTTTTGATGCCACAGAGCCGACAAAACGCGGCTTCTCGGTCATTTATGAACACAACAGCCAGCCAATTTTTACCTGGAATCATTTTCGAGGTCGCTTTTGATTTTGGGCTTCCTTCAAAATCTCTGTGAAAAATAAGATATCTGCTCATTCGTGGCCGCTGCAGCCCCGTCGACATCTTCAAGTGGCCTTGAGCATTACTGTAATCGCTCAAAATAAAACACAATCGCGTGACAGTACAAAACACGCGGCTGAAATAACATCCGCTGCGACCAAAGTCACGGCTAAACTTGTTTTTGTTACCTTTCACGCCCTCTTCAAAGCCCTTTTTCAAAAATTCTGGAAGAAAAAATATCTTGCTAGAACCAAAGTCGAGGCGATAAAGAAGCTGTTAGGTTTCCAAAAAACGTGTTTAGAATAGCGATAGCGGCTGGATCGTTTTCCCGGTAATTCGCGTTCGCGGCATTTTTTCTTCTGAAGATTATACTGCGGAAATCCGCAAGACTGGAAATTCTATTCCTTTTCTTTTTGTCTAGCATCTCGGTTAGGTTGCTTACTTTTTGTGCTTTTGGGAGACTGGACAGATGTAAAGGCAGTTATGCAACTTACAGATTTGTAGGCTGGGCTCCACAACTTGAGCAGAAAACCTGAGTCAGGGTCTGAAAGAAGTGCGCGGCTTTTCATTTTCAGGTCTTTCAGACCCTGACTTAGGTTTTCTTCACAGGTTGCCGAGCGCAATTTGAAAGACTGTATGTTTAACAGAACAATTTCTTTTTCCATTCATCCTCAGTGACGGCCACTTAGCACGTCAACTACAGATACTTTTGACAGTAAGACTCTTTTTCCTCGGCACATTTCACCTGTCCATCTTCCTTATTTTCTGAAAGAAATAATCCGGTAAATCGCCCATCTTTCTCAGGATATAAAAGCAGAGCCCTCTTATCGTCCGAGCTCAATCTTCTTAGCAGTCGAAAAAGGAGGGGCTTCAATCATTTTTTCGAAATTTCATTTTTTGGGAGGAAAAATTGAGGAAAGCCCTTGTTCAGAATTCGAGAGGAAGTAATTCCAAGTCGGAAGTCGATACAGTGAAATGCGGATTCTATACGCCTGCGCAGTTTTTGGACTCGTCAAAAGCATGTCTTGGCAACTTCAGCACGCAGAAATGGGTAAGAAAATGAAAGCGAGAGAGCCTCCATAAAGGGAAAAATGGACTTTCATGAAGATTTTTCCGGTAAGACCCTTTTTGGGTTTGGTGTCACGAATCGACAAAAAATCTCGACAAATTTCGCGTTGGTGGCTACTAGGCTTCTGATGGGCCGGGTAGCTGAGTCCAGGCTTCTGTTTTGCTTAAAATTTCCACGCAAAATTTGTCGAGTTTTTTTGTCAGTTCCTGAGATTTCCCCTCTTTCGGCCAAATTTTTTGGAACTAAGATTTTTACGCCTTTATAAGTAATTTTTTTAAAGATTTCTTGCCTCGAACAATCAATGACGGAGAAGTTTCTTTTGAACGATAGATGTCATTTCTATTTTTACAGCAAGTTTTATCATTCCATCTCCCCTTTTTTTCAAATAGCACAAGTATTTTCATAATTACTCAAAAATATGAGTTCTCACCAGGAGGCCGGTACACGTGTTTTTAAAACGCTCATGTTTTTTACTTGCTACATCTGTTTTTTTTAATTGATCATCGAAGATAACTCTCTGTCTAATCTTCTTAGACAATAACCTTTTTGATTTCAGAGAAGGAAAAGCAGCGACAACAAGACGCCTTCGAAAATTGGGGGCCCGCAGACTTGATGAAATTGGACGAAGGTGGAAAGGCCCCTCTTGGAATGGGGAATAACGACCACGAACAACTTTCGGAAATGATGAATCAATTGACAAGCTTCTTCTTTTGATACATCTCTTTTTAATGAAATAAAAAAGATTCATGTTACATGTGAAATGAGTTCTCTTCCATGATTTCATGTGCATCGTTAATTTGAAAAAGTAAAAGAAAAAAATTTAAAGACAGGAAAAAACTAAACTTATTCAAATTTCCCCCTTCAAATTCAATTTGATGACGCAGTTCTTGCAAAGAAAAACCGGTCGATCCAAAATTGAAATAGCCTTATTATCTTAGCCGTTCCCTGATCTCCTTGTCCCTCTGCTGCCATTTTCTGTTATAAAAAGCCAGGTTCAAGAAATGATTCTTATCAAAAACTTCGATAAGAAGTAAAAAAAATCTCAAAAAGAGAAAAAATTTCTGTCAATTAGAGGATGAAGCTTTTTAATTACCTCGCTATTTCGTAAGTAAAAATTTCCAGGACTGAATTTAATCTTGATTCTAGCGCTTTCGCTCAAGAAGATGACATCTGCTACCGAAACGGGAAAGAAGTTGATTGCTCTGTTGAGGAAGCCGAAGATCTTGGAATTTCTCCTCGATTTAGCAGTAGCTCTGCCAAGTTCGCCAATCAAATCGTCACCGATGACGAACGACGATATCAAGATCTAAAAGGTAACCTCCCTCCCTCAACCCGAATCTAAACCCTCTTTCTAGCGATTGCGAAAAAGCTCTGGAAAGAAAATGGCGCGGAAGAATTCGACGAGCGAAAGTACTGGGCTTATGGCTGCCACTGCTTTTTGCTTGGAGATCGACCAATGTCCGAAATGGGGATAGGAGCGCCTAAGGATCAGATTGATACGAAATGCCGAGCCTACAAGCAGTGCAACAAGTGTGTGAGACAAGAGCATGGCGATCTTTGCATCGGTAAGACAAACCATAATTTGGTAAAAAAAAATAATAAAAATATATTTTTGAAGAATTTTTGTGCGACTCATACATTTTATGTTTAAGAGCTTCCAGAATTTTTCCCTCTAAAAATTTTCAGCACATTTTTTTTAGGAGAAAGAGTCCAGTATACTTGGAAATACTCGAGAGCGACATCTTCCTTCGAATCAATGAACCACGTCGGTTCCTGCGAGCGAGACCTGTTCGAATGCGACCTTCAATTCGTCAAAGACCTTTTCCTTGCAAAAGACGTCTTCGACGAAAGCTACCATTTCTTCTGGGGAAGCCCGCCTTTTGACAATCGACAGCCAGCCAATTGCCCAAAGAAAGGAGGGATTCCAGTCGAGCATCAATGCTGCGGAGGGGGAGATAAAGCTTTGTAAGGATGAATTTCAAGGGCTCTTTTTTAAGTTTTTAGCAAGTGGATCGGGCTGAACAAATTCCAATGCTGCTCTGATGGAGCCGTCAAGCCAATTAATTTTGACTGTTAGTCGACAAAATATTTTGTAAATAAAAAATAAAAGTTGAAAGACAGACTCGTGTTATCGACGTTTAAGTAAGGTGATAATAAGGTTGAATGAAATTCTAGAATGCCCATTTTGCTGACATAAAAATAAGTTCGTCAATTTTAAATTTGATGTACAAGTTTTTTGAAGCCGGACGAATTATGCGACAACGGAATAATTCAAAATGGTTAGTGGTATTCTTTTTAAATTTGGTGCGGGTAAAATTAGATGATTACAGTCACGAACAACCGCGAGCAAACCATGGGTCGACACGACTGTTATCGGGGAGGAAAGATAGGGTTACTACAAGTTCAAAGATGAAAACGGCGGAAAACAATGAAGAAACGAATTCGATTCTAATGAATCAAGGAATGTAAAAAATAATTGACCTTTTTGGCGTTTATTTCAAAATAATTTTTTTACTGTATAAAGCGACAAATGCGGTAAAAATGCAGAAACGGGTCAAAGAAGAAATTAACCACAATATCAAATTATCAGCGGAAATTCAAAAACTAAAAATTATGGCGTCTAAAATCAACGCGGGGTCCTCGAATAAAAGTGAGTATTTTTCTAGCTCACTCATTCTTTTGCGTAGATTTTGACGGTTGAATTTTCAGAAATAATAGGGTCTCGTCCCTCCTCTTCTGGAGATGCGGATACAGGGACAACGATGACAACACAAGAATTGAGAGACCAGGAGCTAGCCTTGGCGTTTCAAGAAGCAGAGATGCGGAACTACTCGACAAAGTTGAGTCTTATCAAGCTACAGAAACGTTTCCCGAATATGCCGAAAGAGCAACTAGAAGAGAGGCTCCGGAAGGTGAGTAGGGCATATATAGGCCAAGATTGAAAAAGAAACGGCTGCGCGCACATGCATAGAGATCAATCGTTACCTGGTGGTATAGGGAACTGTAATCTACACTGTAAATCAGCCTCATCAGGGCATCGAGCAGGGCATTCGCGGAAAATATTCGTTTCGAGATGTGATATGAATTTTCTTCGATAGCCAAAGAGCTAATCATTCCTAATGAAACTTTCACCGAATTTTCAATTATCGATTCGATTGTACAATTTCTGAGTTCTTCTCTCTTGGCTCTTTTCCGTTTGGAGATCTCCAAGAAAAATGAAAGGATCTTCATTTAACTTTTTTATTGATTAAAAACGTGGAAGATTCAAATATTTCATTGTCACTTCGAGTCGAAGCATTGGACAGACACCAAGGATACACCATCCTTCGTGACCACCGCCAACTCCCGCAGAGGCAGCACATCTGCCAAAATATCTCCGTGAGAACAAGAACGACTACAGACAAACCGCTCAACAAATTCTACAACCGCTTTTATTTAATGAAAAACAAGCAAGCACTCCTGCCTGGACGAAAGAGACGGAATCTACAAGCGAATCTCCGGACTCTGAAGAAGATTTCTGGCAAGAGGCGCGAAAAAAAGAGGCGCGAAAAAAAGAAGCGCGAAAAAAAGAGGCAGAATATTTCTTCAGGAAGAATAACGAGCGCTTTGCTGGAACTTCATCAGATAATTATGTTGACTTCCACAATTTGCACCGAGATGAAGCCATCAAGAAACTCGAGCAGTTCATCGCAGAAGTCACCGCTCAAGGGCATTACAGTCAGATTTTCATAATAACTGACCAGGGAGACATTCGAAAGGCAATAAAGGTGATTTCTCGTTCAATCATCTCAATCTTGTTTATTTATTATTCTAGCGAAACTACGCAAATCTGTTGAGAGATACCTTACTGAAAACGACTTCAAGTTCCATCCGCAAAAGGACAACCCTGGTCTACTTGAAGTATTCTTACGCAGAAAGTAACCTTCTGAAAGTTTTCTTTTTTATTTTTCTTTTATTCGATTTTTCAATAAAAAATTCATATTATTCACAAAAAAGCTATCTTTGCACTGAAAATTCTTACTCGCTTTCAGCAAGAAAATTGCGCAACGATGAGTTTTTTGAACTCGATCGTTGAACTTGTGACCATTCCAGACTAAACTCAGCATCCAGGAAATTTAGTTTATCGCTGAACATTCTTTTCTAAAGGCC
The DNA here is from genome assembly GCF_907165135.1 of Oikopleura dioica. Taxonomy (NCBI): domain Eukaryota; kingdom Metazoa; phylum Chordata; class Appendicularia; order Copelata; family Oikopleuridae; genus Oikopleura; species Oikopleura dioica. The sequence continues at coordinate 815,823 of NC_137293.1, read as the reverse complement.
ACTTATCTATAAGAGCGATTTTTACGGTGAGAGATCACGATTTAGGTGAATTTATAGCTTCAAAGTTCAAATTTCACGATTCGACGAACGTAGCTCCCCACCTCCTCCGAGGCCGAAATTGCTTTCCATGGAAAAATTTAAGATAAAATACGAGCCGTTTTGCGAGTTATGACAGCTTTCAATGACAGAAGCTGATGAATTTTTCCACGAGTTAAAACTTTGTCTTTCCAGAAAAGGAAAAACAAGAAGATTTCAAAAGCCGAGTCATTAATTTTCGCTTTCGGAAAGGTCGTTTCAGAAGAATCTGACTGTATTTCGCAATATTTGACCGTCTCGTTACTGTAAGAATCGATGTGAAATGATTATTCAAAGAATTAAGGTCATTAAGGCTACGGGTATCGATCAGGCTACGTTTGAGGCCGTATTCCTGACAACCTGTAAATGGTGGATGGTTTCTAATCATTTTCAGATAAAGAACTATCCTAGATCTTAATTTTGTCAGAAGGAAATTATCTTCCTCTAAGATTTTTTTAAGAAAATTTCGCCTCAAAATTTTGATCTCGGTCGAAATTCGCCCGAAAACTGAGCGTATTCCGAGTAAAGTAGCCTGTAAACATGCATATTTTATATTTTTGTATGAAAGATCGGACCTTTATCTTAATTTTGTCAGTAGCTTATAACGAGTGAAATAACTTTTATATCGAAAATAATTTTTTGAAAAATTGATTTCGGCGATTTATGCATTTTTTGAAAGTTAGATTCACGTTTTTGGCTCTAGAATCCAAAGTATCATGTTTCAAGTAAATCCAAGACCACCATAATGTTTCTCGTGCTCTAAGCTTTATAAAGAGGCCTCATTGATAAAAATTGAAGCCAAAAATTTTTTTTTCGATCAAATTTCTAGCGCTCATATCTTGAAAACGACGAATGATCGCAGCTTAGAATCTATTACAAAAATGCCTCAAATTTTGCCTAGAATTCAATGAAAGACAAAATAAATGTCTTACGGGCAATATAAACCCCTTTTCAAAATCGATACCCGTACCCTTAAGACTCAGAAAATTGCAAAACAAATGTCGAGTCTTTCGGTTTTTCATGCCTTCTTAGAGTTAAAATGAAGAGAAAAGATACTGTATTCATTACAGTACAAGAAAAAGCTCAAGTTGCTTCTGGCCGATTTCCTAGACGAGTAAACTCATCAATAAATTTGTCGATTGCTCACGGGAAGTGGGTCGTTTCGTAAAATTTACTCAGTAATGAATCGCCCTACTATTTAAGAAGAGGTCATTTTTGCATTCGAAAACAACTTTCGAAAGTATAAAATTTTTGCGACCGAAGATATCAACGAAGAGTTCACTTGATCCATGAAAATTTTGAGATTTTCTTTACTTGCTGCTTTATCCCAAGGTAAATTACAGCAGTTCAAAGTTTCTTGTGTTATGGTTTTTATGTTTTTCGATACGCCTTGAAAATTGAAATTCTAGCGCTTCCGAGCCAGAAATCGAGCAAAATCGAGACTCGAAAATGTCACATTCACGCTCCGACCATCGATGACTGTATCGGACAGTGCGCCCTTCAGTCACATTGCGACTGTGTCACTTACTATCCAGAAAACAAGCAGTGCCAGCTCAAGGTAAATTCAATCGTAATCTGGATTTTTGATAACTGAAATCAAGGAGGAGGACGACGGCACTCACATGAAAATGGACGGAAAAGCGCAGACAGTGTGCAAACATGGTGTCTACATCGGGATGAAAATTGACGGTGGAGACATTCATTGCGAACACTGAGACGAAAATTGTGACATCATTCTTTACTTATTTTTTGACTTTATTCTTTGACATTTTCTCAATAAATTTGTCTGTTGAATACACTTTCTTATTGTAATTTTTATCCTTTGCCTAAGTTTTAATCTACTAACTTATGAAGCTTCATAAGAATTCCTACGATTGAAAATGTAAGACAGTGTTGAATATCAAATTGAAAGTCATCCAGTTGTAAAATCGGTTTTGTAAATCATTCTTTTGTAAATATTAAATGGCAAGTTATTATAAACTCTCTCTCGTCTCTATTCGTCGTCTCTATTGCGCCTGAAATCGAAATGAAAGAGAAATCTCTTAGATATCATGAAGATCACATCTGGCCTGATGATTTCTGCAGTGGAAACCGCGATCTTATGGGTTCTTTTGTAACCGGTTCCCTTTGGATTTCCTACAACACATTGATGCTTTGCATCTTTTTGTGCTTTGCAAAAAAAGTCAAACGCAAAAATGTCTTCTACGAATACTCATTGGTTTGGTTCATTTGTTTCCTCGACTTCATTGCGAGCCTTTTGAACCAGAGTTGCAAATTTTTATTACGCGACCCGCATATTCGACCCTTCACGAGAGTTCAGCGACGAAATCAAGCGAAGATCGAATTCGGTTGAAGTCTCGCGTTTGGCGCCCTTGTTTATCAAGCTGTGCATCTTGCCTGTGGAGTTGACGACCTCATTCCAAGAGAGTCAACCCACAGGTGAGCTTCTTTTTCAAGTTCTGTTCATAACATGTTTGAAGTCCAGGTGCTCTTTGGCTCTGGCAACTACAAAATTGTTGTCTTCTTTCAGCAGGTCTTCTAGCTTAGGAAGTGAGCCTTTTGCAAGTTATTTGAACCACTTTGTGGTGACTGATAAAGGTCTGAACTCACGAGTAAAGTTGAACTACCCCGAAGAACATGACAAGCAAGAACCTAAGCTCGATAATCGCCGCGGGAAGTGGCATGATTGAACCTCGCGATCTAGCAAATAGGAACCGTCTGAAGGACAAGATCATCGCAGTAATGAGAAGTGCAGGAACCGCGGAAGTTCCGGGAGACATGATTACCAACAGCCGGTGGTTATGGTCGACGGATGACACGAGCGGTGCAGTTCTACCAAGCTACGGGATCCCAGTTTCGATGACGGAACTCGAGAAAATGGTCAGCGAGAAAGTCCTGCAGGACTTAGACGACGTAGAGGACGATGACAGCGGCTACTTAAAATTCGTGACGAATGGAGCGTACGTACTGGAAACCAGGAACTGGCTAGAAGTCAGGGATCCAGGAATATCATCCGAAGAAGCGAAGAAAGAAGCAGCCAAGAAATCATCGCACTTCTTCGAAAAGATCAAGAACGCCAAGAAGAGCACCGCAGACAAGTTTCGAGAGGCGGCTCGCCTAGCGCGGGAAGCCATGTTGGCTCTACTAAACGGGAGTGAAGGTGAGATAAGAGTACTCCGGGATGCTGTAGCGGAAGGAGGTCAATTCTACTCACTTGAACACTTCACCAACACCGTCGTTCACAACGACAGCGCAGCATGCTTGAATACAGGAAGGAACATGGTCACAACTATGGAGTCCCTCCGCAATATGATGGCTATCAACAGCAGCAGGTTGAACTTCACCACGATGACTAGAGCGTTCTTCACGGAGTTCAAAAAGAACCTCTGTAAGTCAGAGGGGACGGACAAGATATCAGGAAACAACGCCATCGGCTCAAAGAAAACGTTGAGCGAGAAAGAAGCTGAGACCCAGATCTTGTCAAGGATTGCAACGTGCTGTGCGCTGATCACGGTGGACGCTAGAACAATCGAGAAAATTGAAGACGAATTCCACAAAAAAACGGGGAAGACGTCGACTCCAGTTGAATTCTTCAAGAACGCCAAGATCTACCAAGAAATCGCAGCCGCGGAAATCAGGAGATGCCCGAAGCGAATCGCAACGGTCAAGAAGATAACTGAAGAAAGTGGTGATCACGATCAAAACGAGGAATTGGTAGCGAAGATCGGTGATAAGTCAAAAGGGTCGAAAAGAGGCGGAGGCGGCGGCAGAGGTCGCGGCGGTGGTCGCGGAGGTCGATATTCCAACGGTCGAGATGACAGCGATCGCGCGAAGAAGCAGCCAAAGGACGGCAATGAGGACAACAAGGACTCAGCCGGCTCCAAGAAAGAAAGCACTCCATGTTGGCACTGCAAAGTAGCCATCAGAAAATGGAACGTGTACGATCACAAGCCCTACGACTGCCCTTATAGAAAGAAGGCGTTGAAGATGATAAGAACGATGCACAAGAAAGAGGAACAAGTCGGACAAGTCCATGAACAGCGCTCCAGCGATTCGGCATCAGAAAACGGAGGAGCTGGAATGTGGCAGTTGAGTTGACTAGAAAGCGTCAACCAGATTACTGCGACAGACAAGAAGGACATCCCAATGTTCTGGACTCAAGCAGAATCTGGTAATGACGAAGGCCTCGTTCCTCTGCACGTACAGCTCGATACTGGCGCTGAATGTACATGTATCGGGCTGGAACCACTAAAGAAGATAAAGCACCTGTTCAGATGGGAGAGCAGGAACATAAGATGCGCCGCCGGGAAAAGACTCGGCGTATTCGACAATTTCAACAGAAACAAGGTGGCCAGCTTCGCGATCGTGATAAACAACAAACGAGTTTGGATCGAAGGAGCTGTAGTCATCGAAAATCTACAAGGTCTGCTGATGGGCCTCCCACATCTGAAGGGGAAAACCATCGTCAATCTTGTGGAGAAGTCGGTCACGTTTAACGATGCTGGCAAAGTCTTCTACGGTACCGAGGAGGTGTGGAAGATTGGAGAAGCAGATGAATTGGACAAGACCAAATTCGAACCAGATTCGAGGAAGATCTACAAGGCGAAGATCGAAAAGATGCGCCAAAAAGCCGAGAATTCTACCACGGTTGATGATATAACAATGGGAGATGTAGGCGAAGCTTCAGCGAAGAGATTGTGGTCAGTCTTCAAGAGCGATGAGTACGCAGTCGTGTTCAAGAAAAGGATCGGATGCCTCAACAAAAACTTCAACATAAACGCTGAAATGAACGTTGAAATCAAGGAGGAGAACATCGGTCCAAGAAGAAAGCACGAAAAGCAGTCCGAAGAGAAAAAGGACGTGATCTGTGACCATCTCGACGAGCTGTACAGGGACAAGATACTGGTGTTCCCCGACGAATACGGCATAAGACCACGTAACATCATACCGCTGATGGTTGTGTCCAAGAAAGACGATGATGGGAACGCAATTCCACTGGCACAGAGCGCCAGAATCGTCACACAAGCGCACAACACGGTCAACAAATGGAGCAAAACACCGCCGATGGTAACGGACGATCTCCATGACATTCTTCAGAAAGCGGCGAAGGCGTCAAAGTTCAAGTATTCGATGAAGTGCGACGTCAGCAACGCGTTTTTCCAACTACCGATGAACCAAGACCTGTGGAAATGGTTCGGCGTATATCACCCGCGCCAAGGCGTAATGGTGTATACAAGATGCACGCAAGGATGGATCGCCTCGATGGGATTCATGCGCGAAGCATTCTTGAGGATTTTCAGCCCGATCGAGAAATGGTGCTTGAGGTATGCAGACGATATTCATCTAGTTGCAGAAACGGAAGATGAGTTCGTGAAGGTGATCTCAAGATTTCTCGACATATGCAAATACTACGGGCTCACGCTGAAAGGAAGCAAGATCTTCGTTTGTCCTGAACGCATGAATTTCTTGGGAAGCGTGATAAAAGACGGCAAGATCTACCCAAGCCCTCATCAAGCAGACAAAATCCGCCAGTATTCGAGAGAGAAGATCACCACCGTCAGCGAGTTGAGAAGTTTCTTGGGCCTACTTGTTCCACTGTCGAAGTTCCAGAACAGACCAACGGAGTACCTGGTGCCACTAAGAAAGCTGCTTGACGGCGACGGCAAAGTCAAGATCAACTGGACGGAAGAAAGTGAAGAAGCACTTGAACTAGCCAAGAAATCAATGGACAAGTTGATGGAACTAACTCCATTCGACGCGAAGAAAAAGGCGTACATCGTGGTAGACTCATCAGCAGACGGATGCGGCGCGATACTGTTCCAGAAGGACGAGAACGGCAAGAACGTAGTCTGCGAGTTCTACTCGAGAAAACGCCCAGACGCAGAACGAAAGTTCAAGGCGAGCAGCTGCATGCTTGAAACGGCAGGGATGATAGGCGCGTTAACCTACTGGAGAAGGTATATCATCGAGTCGAAATGGCCTACAGTAGTGTACACGGACTCGAGACCATTATACTGTATCGCGAAGAGGTGGGCCGAGAATAGATGTCCATCCGACATCGTGACCATAAACAACCTGTTTCGCAGCATCATCGGACTTCAAGTAACAGTTGTTCACCTTCCAGGAAAGTCCATCGAAATATCTGGGTGCGACTTCATATCGAGAAGCAAGAGTCACATGCAAGACTGCAACGACGATTGCCAGATCTGCAAAATCGCAAGAACACCCAGCTCTAACGAAGTACCATTCGTGTCGGAAAAGCAGCTAGAAGAAATCGACACACAGGTCAGCAAGTTGAAGAACTACCAAGCGGTCAGAAGAATCCAAGTTCACCAATTCGACGAAAGCATGAAAGATGTAGCATGGAACATGACAGATTCTTGGGTAGATGAAGTTGACTACGAGAAGGAAGCCTTCGAGAAAGTCTGCTACGTAACGTCGAAGCGGAAGCCGAGATCGCTGGAGGAATTCTTGAAGGACGGCGGAGCAATCAGGAAAATCCAAGAAACGGATCCAGTCCTGAAGCAAGCGTTGAGACACATCGAGAAGAAGCTCAATCCTCCTCCGAAAAAGATGAAACTGGCGACGTTATGCAGAAAAGCCAGGATCGTCAACAACCATCTGCGGATGAAAAAGTGGATCGGAACGGAAGAATACGACTTGGTGATAATACCAGAGCCTCACGCTGTAAAGATGTGTAGAATGGTTCACAACGCCACGACTTGCCAATCTCCAACACAGCTAGCCGATAAAACAAGGAAGATCTTCGAGATATCCAACATAAAGACGCACGCGCTGAGGTTCACAACATCTTGTTACAAGTGCAGCCTGATGAAGAAACCAGACAATCTGGTTGCACAGCCTCTGAAGGCAGTTCCAGTGCCTAAAAGGATCGGAGAGCTGATACTGGTGGACGAAATCAACAGGACGGACAGGAACAACCAGCCCTTCAAGTTGTATTTCGCAACCGAGGGTATCACACGCTTCGGCGTAGCACTGGCCGACAGAAGCAGCGTGAACACAGGAAACTTCGTCGATTTCATGACCCTAGTGAAGCAACTTCTAGCGCCACTACAGAGCAAGTCCACGAGAATCATCATTAGATGTGACAAACATGCAGCTCATCGAAGCGCAGAAACGAAGTCGAGACTGGCGAAGCTGAACATGGAAGTCGAGCTGTACGAGAGTACGCACATGAGCAAAAACATCATTCCAGAACAAGACGGAAGAATAGCAGTCTTGAGCAAGTTGTTGAACGCTCAGCTGAACGACAGATCATTGGAACTTCCACAAGCTGTACAGAACGCCATCGCTTCGTACAACCACACGCTGGGGCACGGCAAGCTTGCCCCGGTCGAACTATTCACGGGTAGAAAGATCGGCACGCAGGATAACATCAGGATGAGCGTAGACGACCTCGTCTCTCAGATCGAGAAAGAGAGAAGGGCGAAGAACTTCAGCTGATTCAAGGAACGCGGCGAAGAAGTTGAAAAACAAGCCCTTGAAGATCGTTGACGACAAGAAGCTGGCGGAGAAAGACGAACAAGTTCTAAAAATAGGTGATATCATCAGGCTAAGCACGAGATGGGACAAGCAAGACTACGACAGATTATGGAAAGTAGTCGAGATAAACTGGAAGAGTCGCACGTGCCTCGCTAGAAAGTTCAACGCCAAGAACGACGTCAAACCCCGAGAAATATCCTTCGACATCATTGACACAATCGTGTCAGACACGGTCCGCAAAGTCAGCGATAACTTACTGTCGAATCCGATGGCTAGATTGTGGCTGATGCAACCTGAAGACGTGTCAGTATGGGAAGAAGCCGACGAGAACCATCTGGGACCAAGAGCTCATCGAATCGACCTTCTCGATGACTCAGCAATCTCCCTCGGGCCGAAATCGACATTACCACCGACGCCAGCACCAGAAATTGAAGTTTCACCGAAGCAATCAACTCCGTCGAAGACGCTGAAATCCTCATTCGGGCTTTGGTGTTCGAACAACATCGTGAGCCGGTTACTAACAACAGGAGACACGGGAGTGTGGACAGCTTCACCAGAAACAGATCTAAACGAGACAGACGAAACTGTACAAAACAACGAGTCGAGCGAGGATTGCTCGTTCCACTCTGTAGCATCTTCTTCTGCGTTAAATGAGTCGGATCTTGATAAACTAAAGATCCGCACAAGCTCAAGGACAAGAAGAGAACCAGATCGCTACAGAAGTGAAGATTACATGTAAGTGGCCACGACGGGTAAATTTATTACGCCTGCAGTTTGGAACTCGATCAAGCGTTGGTACATGGAACTACAGAGTAGGAACAGTTCTCTTCAAATTTTTTTCTTCATCTTGCTTCTTCGCCGCCGCCGTGGTAGTTTCTGTAGAGATGGAACAGTCGTAAGTTGGGTGAAAACCAGTTGAGGACACCATCACTACAAACTCCGTTGTCAACTTGCTACGACGTACAATAAAACTTACGTTGGATGAGGTCGGAGTACTGAGCATAATGCTCAATCGGCCAAGTTCGAATCATCTTCAGCAGTCGAGGATTCAACAGTTCCTCCAGTTTCTCCGGCTGGATTCGCCAGAGGGACAAGAGCTGAGGCTTTATCAGCATCAATACGTCGTAGCAGAGCTTCACGCTCCTCTTCATTGAGACCGACAGGATCACCACGTTCGTCGAGTTGATACTTGGCAAGCCCCGAAGCGTAGCGGTGACACAAGCCGCGAGTCGAGCTCCTGGCGAACGTAGCACGGCGTCCGAAGTGAACTAAAACAAGATGAAAAACCAACGGATCAAGTACAAATCATGTAAAACATCAAATCACCAACAAACTACACTTACCAGAAACATTTACCTCTCGACCTCGAAACAAGGGGAAGAGACATTCACCACCGTGGAGAGTCAGACGTTCGGCATCGGATAACATACCGAGAATCGTGTCGACAACGTCGCGAGTTGTACCTCCATAGTACTTACAATGAGCTCCAGCCGCGTACCACTCCTGGAAACTAGCAGGAAGAAGCTCTGAATTCAAGATTCAATGGGTTTCATCCCACTAGTCTTCATCGACTTACGATATGGGAAGCGGTTGGAAGTTCTTTCACCCATCGAGTACGATCCCTTCTGCTGCAAATGCTTCACAGTGGCGTACACAGCGGCTCCGGTTGCTAAATAGATCACAAGTCACGAAATGAAGTACAGAGAGGGTCGACTCACCTTCAAACTCACGAACATAAGTGAGTCGAGGAACTCAAGAAGAATTCGACTGGAAGACTCACCACCGTCAAGTCGTTTCAAGGAGTAGCCAGTCATGCCAACATGACGAATAGGTTCGGCTTCGTCGGAGAAAGCGGTGGATCGCACGAACTTGGACTGGTACGGGGCCACAACGGACTCGCCAGGACGAAGTCCAGTCAACGACGGAACGGGCGGGAATCGGCGTCCAGTAGTTGCATCGTAGTAGCACTTCGGAGCCGACACTTCCTTGCTTGTTCCAGAACCGGAAGCACCATCACGAATCGTTGACGGATCAGCATCGGTGGACGGGCGACAGCCACAAAGTAGAGCTGCGAGAAATGAAGCACCTCGCTTGAGACCACCGTTGCCACCGCTGAGGATCAATCCATCATGAAACCGCGCCCTATGATCAAAATAGAAGGCCGGTTCACCATCGAGAGAGCAGATTGGCGTCAGGGAGAACTCAGCTGCAAGAACGGAGAGTCCAATCAAGGCAACTTCGAGGACTCCTAAGCCATGTGCGTCGACATCAGCCGCCTGGGTCGACCAATGACCAACATCGAGAAGCCGGAGTCGTTCTCGTCCAAGAGGACACTCAGGATCACGTGGTACGTCACCGTCATCTCGATTGACCAGCGTGTAAGGGCGGATCATGTTGGCGAGCTGAAGCTGATACATCTCAAATGGCGAGATGAGGAACAGTGGACGAATCGAGTTCACATCCAAGCCAAGAATCAAGCAGATGACCCGACGATCAGTCTCCTTCGGATAAAGATGCTCAAGACGACAAGCAGCGAAGATCGTGTCAGCCAACCTGAAAAATAAAATTATTAAAAAGTGCAGAAGTTAATAAGCACTAACGTGAAACCTTCGTATCCGAAGGGATTCTCACCGAGACCCTCAGTGAGCGGATAACCCCAGTGCAAGCAGTCGTTCCGATGATGAATCTGCTGGATATCGGGGCGCCAAAGAGGAGAAGAAGGGTCGAACCAGTCCCGTGATCGTAAAATCGGCGACAACAAATCGGCAAGACGGGTCACACCGCGCTCTGGATCCCAGTAACGTGGATCATCCAACAACTCGGACTGAAAAGAAGAAGTCAAAAATCTGCGCGAAAACGATGACTCACCAAGAAACCAGTTCCGGTAGCAGTATCAAGAACGGTTGGAGATCCTAGAGTACAGAGCGACTTGCCGAAGTCGATACGATCAAGAACAGAAGCATCAGCGTAGCCACCTTTGGTCAGCTGATCGAACAAGCCAACTTCGAGCGGATCAGGAAGAAGATTGCCCTGCGTTCGGACATCATTATCTAGAACTTGTTGAATACTAGTTGAACGGTTCACATCGTACCTGGAGGAACTACGACTACAGTTCGGTAGACGCGAGAGTGATCAAACAACTCCACGTTGTGACGAACTCGAGTATGCTCCAGCACATGCATCTGGCCTCCGGCAGCAGCAAACGCGTCGCGAGCAGCTTGAATGTCTTCCTCGATGTCGTATCCAGCGTAGTCAGGGTCAGAGCAGAAGCGATCAGGCCACTCGCAAGGATAGTAGTCGGGACCGGGAAGACCAAGCGATGATGACTTCGGCAGAAGTGGTACGGTGAACCGAGAGTCAGGGGTTGGGCGAAACAGCGCGTGGCAGGTATCGTCGATAGGCTGATTGTGGCCGAGAACCGGAAGATACCGCTCCAACCCGAGCTGACGATAAACACGGTCATGACGATAAGTCTCGCAAAAACGAGAAACTTCACTAGCAGACGCCAAATCTAAATGACCGAAGTTACTAGTTGATTTCAACATTGATGAACTTACTTCGCGATTTTACAGGGGTTTCAATCGGAGCCAGAAGCGATGTACCTCTGCGAAGGGAATCAACATCGCGGGCGAGCAGATCCGGAAAGCCCAAAGAAGTCCCGGTGCCGACGGAACGATGAGTTGCAACGGCAAGGGCAGCATCGACAGTTCCAGACTCAACGCGCCAAGTAGCTTCTTGATCAGCTTCATCACGGGCAGTTGATCGTGCGCTGAACGAAGGATGGATACTCCAGGAGTTCGCGGGACGACCTGAATCTACAGCAAGAACTCGAGGAGTAGGTGGTGGAGCTCCGAGACGTCTTCGTTTCACAGCCCACAACTCTCCGGTAGATGGATGAAGCTGCTCCACGTCGCGAGGATGAGAGAAGTCGGCATCATGAGACGAGTCCATGTGACGAGCGTTGAGGAAACCAACAAGAATTTGAGGGGGAGTAATCCAATCCTCGGTTCCAGACGCTGGGTTACCAGGTGCGAAGAGTAGTCGACTTAGCTCATCTTGCTCGTACCCGAGGTCAGCATTCGGGCGACTGGCGATACAGGGCACCCGCTTTGAGTAGTCAGGGAGGCTGGGCTGCGCCACAGGGAGAACTGCGAGCGAGAAGATGGGCACGGGCTCATCCGGAACGAAGCGAGAGAAGCCAGTGGAACTGGAAATGCCGGTGAAACCGGTAATCGTGGAGAAGGAAGGCGAATCACCGCCAACGCCTGGATCTCGACGATAAATCCCCGACATTTCAGGATAGAAGTGGTCGCGGAGAACGAGGGAAGTTGGAGTTGAAGACGGCGGGGAAGACGAAGAGTCGCTCCTGGAGTCGTCAGAAGTGCCGGTCGAGACATATCGAACGACAGGCATCACAACAACGGACTTCGATGATCTATGCTGAAGAAAGAAGTTTTTGAAGGAAAGAACTCTTTCTCGAAAAATAAAAAAATTTAAATATAAAAAGAAGAAAGTGCAAGAACTGGTACACATCTCAAAGTTGCAGAACGAAGAAGGTTGAACTTGATGAAATCTTCATAGGAGACGTTTTCTCTGGAAAATTTCTCTGGCAGAAGGATGAAGATGAAAGATCTGTAGGTCAAGCAAGTGCAGCGAAATGGGAGAAACGGTCCTCCATTTGTAGCGAGCTGATTGGCCGAGCGTGTTTTGAAAATGGCTCGAGCCCGAGAAATCGGATGAACTCGATGACTGGAAAACAAGTTCAGCTGGAAAACATGGCGCTCGAGGTAGATTTGAAGCTGGAAAACATCGCCATTTAAAAACGGTCGATGAGTGGAAAATCCGCCAGTCAGAGCCGAACTAAGTTCAAGAGATGTTGAACACCGAAGATAGCAGAGCAGTTTTGCGGACTGCTTTCAAACCGCACGAGTTTGACGAGAAACGACAGCAGGAACTTGGACCATCCACACGCCGGGCGATCAAGATTCTTCAAAAATTGGAGAAGGACTTGGATGAGCTATCGTCACCGTCGTTGATGGGGGAACTGGCGCACCGTCGTCATTTCGAGATGGAAGCCAAGTTCTCGGAAGCTGTTACCATCCAATCCGGCGATGAATACGGTGCCAAGGGTCGCAGACTTCAGAAGGCGATCCCGTTGGGCATCTGGAACTGCTTGTCGGGCCGGATGGACGTCTACGTCAGGCTAGCTCAAGTTCAGGGCGAAGTGATGGCGAGTGGAGACGCCATTTGGTTTCCCCACGGATACCCTGGGGATGAAGTTCATGAACAGGACCAGCAGCTGTTGAATGCAACGCTCGAAACATCGTTGCAGGAAGTAGTAGAGCTCGGAGTTGAAATAAAGAACGAGAGCGACGACGATCTTCTTCCTCTGCCTGAACTGGAGTTCATTAACGAACCAGGAACATCATCAGGTACAACTTCGCGAAAACCGAAGAAGAGAGTTCGTCGGAACGCGGTTTCGAAGTCGGCGAAGAAGACATCTTCCCTGCGAGTAACGACTACAACGAAGGCGAACAAGCGGTCACGCCAGATCGTGAAGGAAGTTGTCTCCTCGGAGTCTGATGAGTTTGAAACGCCGGACAGCGAACTGCTCGATATCATGGAGGAAGAAGTCGTCGAACCGAAGAAGAAGAAGCGAAACGCTCGACATCACTAGAAGCTTGGGGGCCACGCGACCCGCATATTCGACCCTTCACGAGAGTTCAGCGACGAAATCAAGCGAAGATCGAATTCGGTTGAAGTCTCGCGTTTGGCGCCCTTGTTTATCAAGCTGTGCATCTTGCCTGTGGAGTTGACGACCTCATTCCAAGAGAGTCAACCCACAGGTGAGCTTCTTTTCAAGTTCTGTTCATAACATGTTTGAAGTCCAGGTGCTCTTTGGCTCTGGCAACTACAAAATTGTTGTCTTCTTTCAGCAGGTCTTCTAGCTTAGGAAGTGAGCCTTTTGCAAGTTATTTGAACCACTTTGTTATTTTTTCCGAGCAGAGCTGAGCTGACCTAAGTAAAAATTTCTCTGAGCTGAGCTGAGCTGGCCTATTCCGAAGGAAACTGAGCTGAGCTGAGCTGGCCTTTTTCAGAGGTCATAAAGCGGAGCTGAGCTGAGCAGACCTTTTGTTTAAGAGAGTTGAGCTGAGCTGAGCGGACCCTAATTAGAGCTGAGCTGAGCTGATTGAGCTGAGCTGAGTTGTTTTTTACTGTTTTCTGGTAGTAAAATTGTATTCAAATCATTGAGCTGAGCTAAGTGATAGTTGTCTGAGCTGAGCAGAACAGATCATATTCAAAAAATTGAGCTGAGCTGAGCTGAGCTGAGTGAAAATTGTCTGAGGTTAGCTGAGCTGAGCAGATCAGATCATTTTCCAAAATCACTGAGCTGAGCTGGCTGAGTGAGCTGAGCGGTCGCTCAGCTCAGCAAATTTGCAACTCTGTTTTGAACATTCTTTTGTTTTTCTACGATTACTACAGTGATAATCACCCTTACCCAATCAATGTGCCCTGGCCAATGTTACGAGTACCCTTTCATTCACCACTCTTGGTTATATTGTCTAGGTTTTAATTGATCAATTTGAATTTTATATTCTAGCCGTCGGTTTCTCAATTATATTCTTGGTACAACTCATTCATCGATTCTTCCCCGCTAAAAATCAGCAGAAAAATGCCCCTGAATCCGGAGAAGTGAACAAACCAACAAGCGATGATTCTATTCCCGCTTCTTTTACCATTGGGGAAGCAATCAGTAATCGAATCAAACTTCATATTGGTTATTAAATAATTTTTAGTGATAATGCTAAACATCGCTCTTGCGACTGTCTGCCTTGGCTTTCTTTCGATCCACTTCCAGCTCTGCAAGAAATACGACTCAAATGCGTAATCAAGATTTCAAAAATATAACTATCCTTGAAAAAAACAGAGTGCTAAAGTATGAGCTATAAAATTGACCAACAGGAAAGAATGAATAGAAAAAACGTCGAAGTTTTTGAAAATAAACCAATCAAAAGTGGTTCGATCTTTGTCCGCTCAATAGACTGAGCTGAGCTGAGCTAGCTGAGCTGGCTCTTTTCGAAGAACCATTGAGCTGGGCCGTTCTCGCTAACCGACGTTTTCGCTAAACCGACGTTCTCACCAAAAGTCAAAACGTCGGTTTAGTCAAAACGTCGGTCTAGTCAAAACGTCGGTTTTCCTTAAAAATGCGTGGGCGCCTTGAATTTGGTTAAGACTCAGTTTGGAAACCGACGTTCTCGTCGAACCGACGTTTTCATTATCTTTCGAAAGATCTTTGTGAAGAGTAAAAGTATAAGAATAATGAATATCTTCATTAAATTAACTAATATAACTAAAATAAATCTTTTAAAAATGATTTCAACACCGATAAAATGTAAAAAGATCAGTAAATTATGCAGAGTTAATATTTTCCAAAATTATTGATTTTGTTATTCAAATAATAATTTTAAAATAATAAATTAAAAAATATATATTTTGTTTTTCCAAGTTAACAATTTAAGGAAATTTCGGTTTGAGGACGACGGCAGGCTTTAGACAGAATTTTTAATCCAGGAAGTGCCTATTCTCATTCGCTCTGATTCCCCCCCGCATTTTTAGAGAAAACCGACGTTTTGACTAAACCGACGTTTTGACTAAACCGACGTTTTGACTTTTAGTGAGAACGTCGGTTTAGCGAAAACGTCGGTTAGCGAGAACGTCGGTTTAGTCAAAACGTCGTGTAGCCATTGAGCTGAGCTTGCTGAGCTGAGGTCAAATTGAGCTGAGCTGAGCTGACCCTCACCTCAAAATTACTGAGCTGAGCTGAGCTGACCTGTAGCTCAGCAAGCTCAGATAGCTCAGCTCAGCTAGCTCACAAAATTTGCAACTCTGCTTATAGCCTATAAGAGAATATAATGAACGACGAATAATGATCGGTCCAAAGCCCTGCTACCAAGTTGGATTATTTTTTGTTTGTCGAAAACACTCAGTGGTTGTTTGAAAGTTGTTGCTGTAGCACTCTACCTCGTCCGTACGTGGCCGCGGACAAAAAAACAGTAGGGGATGGACAGCAACCCAAGGGCCACTTCCGCGTCTGTCAGTACACAATCCACCCTGTTTCCGCCGCGTTTTGACTGACCAACTCAACCAACTTGATTTTCATTCCTTTCCATTTTCCTCAAATATTTATCAATTTGTCGCCGTCGATTTGAATTCCAGTATTTATTTTCAATCGCTCGTGCTCCAAGTACTGTGCCATCTGGCAGCCTCGCAATGTCATTTTACAAATGGCTGACCAAATAGCCAATTTGACCGTCTTTCGCGCTCAATTTGCGCCTCGACCTGTCTTTCCGGAAAGCCGAATTCCTCGAGCTCTTGAACTGTAAAAAATATTTCGCCAAATTTTCTCTTGCTTTTCTAAGAACCCTGATTCACCTGCTTCTTGCTGGCGCTGCCGGTGGTTACTTATGCTCGTATAAACACAATATTTTTCTAGTTACGTAGATAATGAACCCAGCAGGGGTCTAAATTTCAGCCGAAATCCTAGTGCGAAAGCGAAGCGAAAGCGAACGTTTTTTTCAAATTTTTTGCGAAGCGAAAGCGAAGCGAATTCTTCGCCCAAGTGCGAAGCGAAATATCATTGAAAATTGCGAAAAAAAGGCGAAAATTTTTTCGCTTGAATTGATACGCATTTTCTGGCAAGAATCTTTAGCAATCAGCAACTCAAAAGCGATGATGATTTCGAAAACTATTTTTGGGCAGATAATTACAAAAAATCTGTTACTGTACTTTTCAGCTCGTCAATATAAGCCGAATGGTGGGTCTAACTGTTGATAATTCCAAGGTAGTAATAAACACTACAGCAGGGGTGACCATTTGGGCTGCCCAAATTGGGCATCGGGCAGTCGGGCAAAACGGTCAATTTTCGGGCAAAATGTGTTCGGTCAGGCATTCGTTCGGCTCAGCCCCTTTAATTTGGCGGGGCAAAAGCGGGCATTTCGGGCATTTGGGCAAGTTGGGCACTTTCGGGCAATTCGGCGCTTCTGGGTAGTTGGTCAAGCTCGCGCCGAGGAAAATTCCTAAATTTCGCATTCTTTATAACTGTTTTTGCTCTTTTGCTCCTCTAACTGAATCAAAAGCCCCTCGAAACTTATTTTTCTAGCCCTTATCTATCGAAAATCCCATCACCAGTCCAATTCTGTTGACTTGAAAATCGAAAATTAATGCCCAACTGGGCGTTTGAGGCACTTTGGTTGCCTGCCCGGCCGGGCATTTTCTGGCATTTCGGGCACTTCGTCCACTTGCCCGACTGGGCAGTTCGGGCACCTCGGCTCGGACGGGAATTCGGACGGCGCAACTCTTGGCCCTTGATTTCGGCCGGGTATTCGGGCGGCCAACCGACGATTTCTTGCCCGAATGGTCACCCCTACTCGATAGGAGATAACTTACCTCAGATAAGATATGGCGGTCATCTTCGATTCTAGATA
This sequence comes from Oikopleura dioica, assembly GCF_907165135.1. Taxonomy (NCBI): domain Eukaryota; kingdom Metazoa; phylum Chordata; class Appendicularia; order Copelata; family Oikopleuridae; genus Oikopleura; species Oikopleura dioica. The sequence continues at coordinate 798,760 of NC_137293.1, read as the reverse complement.
AGCCCTGTTCATAAAGATCATTCTTATCATTCAAAAATTAGTCTAGCATACTTACAATAAAAACGGCTGGTGACAACGAGATTTCCGGTAATTAGCTTGCTAACCGGTCACTCCTTGGATTTATCAAGAGTTAGACCCACCATTAGACTCGTATTGACAAAACGGAGAAAACTTGAATTTAAAGCGGCATCAATGATGCCCCTCTACAAATCTTTGATAAAGAATCTTCCGAATAACAAAGCCGCTTGCTGTGCGAAAATTAAAGCGAAAATTTTGGAATTTTTGCGAAGCGAAAGCGAAGCGAATTCTGCTCTCCAGTGCGAAGCGAAGCGAAAGCGAATTCGTTTCGCTTCGCATCGCTTCGCAAAAAAGCGAATTCGCACTGCGAATTTAGACCCCTGAACCCAGCTTTTCTCGAAAATCCGCCGCTAGAAGCAATTTTTTCGAACTTTTTCTAACTGGCTTTCGAATCAAATTTTCTTCCCCAATTAGCAAATTTCGCCAAAACTTGTAAACTTTGAAATTAAGGGCGTCGCCTCTTTAAAAAGTAGACATAATAAATCATTACGAAGAAAAATAAGGAAGATCGAGATCCAGCAAATTGGGCAAAACTGGCGAACTGGAGCTCAATAACTTCCGGTTCATTTCCTGTTTTTTGTATGTTTTTGCTTTTGGGGACCATTGAATTCTGAATTTGAGAACTGGAGATTTTTAGGATCGGTGAATGCGGTAAATTTGATGGATCAGTTAGGTGTAAATCCACTTAGTCGGGTGGAGGAGTCGCATCGAATTTCTAATTGCAAATGATAACAACAATCAAGTTGGAGCCTCTTAGTTTTTAAATCATCATTAATTTTATAAATAAATCCAATGCTCTTTAATACATAATAAAAGGAATGCGGCCGACAAAAACGACTTCTTTTAAATTTTTTTATCATAGTGACTCCCTTAAATTTTTGAAGAAAATCATGATGAAAAAAGGGTTGAGAATTGTGCATCAATAAAAGTCAAAAAACATGAGCGATGCTGTAATACACCCTTAACTGTTAATTTGCATAAGAGAGCACCGCTCGGTCACGATATCGGGGTCGCATGACACTGACACGATCGACTATTTGATCCAGGTAACTGTCCAAATTACATGAAAGCCCGTCAATGCAGCAGGCTCCACTTTAGAGGACATCATCAAATTGTACCCGGCGCGGAAAAAGGCGGTAAAACAGAATGTTTTCAATAAAAAACTTTACTTAGCCTTTTTTGATTCTGGAAATCATGATTTTATGCACGCGTCTTGAAAAAATGAATATTCAATAAGTTCCATAAGATAACATGTCGTTAGGCAGCGAAAGAAACAGTAACCAAATGATGCATATCGAGGTCGACTGATAGTATTTTTTGCATATTTATGGTTTCAAGGGGAGGAGGTATCGCTTAGCAAAATCTTCAAGCTCATTTCGCTGCAATAATTTTGGCTCGGAAAGCTCTGTTAAAAACCTGAGTCAGGAGTCGGAAATACACTGTTAAAACCGAACTCAGCCGCTCAAAATTTGTCATTTCTAGAAATAATCATATCATAGTATCACCTTTATTTTGTAGTCAAAAGAAGAATAAAATAAGGGTGTCACGATCTTATTTGGTAAGTGGGCTAGAAAGCCTTCTATTTGTAACCTACTCAGGTTTTGTACACAGATTGTCGAGCCCTGTTATCGAATAAGCTCTCGACACCCTTATTTCATTTTCTTTTGGCTTGAAAATAAGGGTGTCTCTATGATATGATTTATTTTGTATGTCACGTTTTTTCCTAGCGTGAAATTTTATAGTCGAATGATTTGAAGATTCCGCCTGAAAAGAAACATTTCTCCTGATTTAATCTCCATTTTCGATTTTGAACACTTAGTTTCCATCCCTTTGCGGTGGGAGGTGATTCGAATGTGATTTAATTTCGCGCTTTTGACATTGTCTAAACACCACCACTCAGGTACGCCGCTCAACTTACTTACTCTCCCGCTTTTGATCCAACTCATGAGAAACTAAATAAAGCTCAATCTGACAAGTAATGAACAGATATTCTTTGAAAAAGAATTCGGGTTATTCTGGAATCAAATATTCGAGAATAAGATTATTTTCAAAAAATGATCAAAGAAAACGAAAAAGCGCGGCTAAACGAGTACTCCTGGAGAGCCTGGGGAGCACTTTCACGTGTCTACTCTAGCGATGATCAGTTCCCATGGTCGACACACGGGGCTCCGGATCAGCGAGGACTAAGAGCCCCTGTCCTCTTATGAACATCAAAAGCCAAAGGGCTAAATGATCGCTTTCTTCGCTTTTTCAGAACGCGCTCACTTGAGCCGAACATTTAAGACGCTAAAAACTTTTTCAAGTTAAATTTGGTCCTTTTCTGAGTTGAAAAACTGTGTTTATAACCTGAGTCAGGTTCCTAAAAAGCTTGAATAAAAAGCCGCATTGCGGCTTTTTCCAAAACGAAGCCGCGGAGCGGCTTTTGAGAAATAACACTTAATTTTTTATCGTTTTCGACCCTGACTCAGGTTTTCTAATCAGGTTTTTTACACAGGTTTTTTGACAGGATTTTTGGTTTTCTTAAATTTTCTTATCTTTTCTTTTGAAAATTATGTACCGTCGTTTTCCATCTTTAGAGCGTTTTTCAGATGACAAGGGTAGACCAAAACGCTCTTAAGTTGGAAAATTTACGATCAAACTAGGATGACAGTGGGAAAAAAATGATGAATAAAAATGCATAAAATGAATTTTTTCCAAAACTCTAAAAATGCATCTGAGGTCATTTTTACCTATTTATGATAAAAAAAATTACGATCTTTGAATCAGAGGCTATGATTTCACCTGAAAAAAAGCGTAGAAAACAATTTTTTTCAATGATTTTACAGGTTGAAATAAACGATATTCTAATTATTAATTAAAAATTTCAAAAAACGCTCTAAAGTTGGGATTTTTTCAGATGACAGAATATGGAAAATATTGGCAAAAACGCTCTTAAGTTGGGCGCTCTTAAGATGGAAAACCACGGTATTTAATTCAATTAGCATGCGTAATTGCCATTAATAGTATGTACCCACCTTGTCAGAATGCGCTTGGCGCTCCACAAGATGGCGCTTCTTGAAAAAAATTTTGAGAAAAAGTACGCTTCGGAGGCGCTGGAGAGCCGCGCTGAAAATGCGCGCGCGCCGAGCCCGTCGCGTCGGATCTTCCACCGGACGAATAATAATTTTATATAATCAAAGAAAGAACTTGTACTTTGTGACTACAGTTGTACTTCCTGTAGTTGGTTTTTTTTATTTATAGAGATTATCGAAGAAGAATTTTTGTAAAAAAAAGAGATTTTATAAGAAGAAAAAAACGAAGAAGCGTCTTAATGATAACAAAAATATTCAACCAGGTTCTTTTTTACAAAAAATTAATTTAATCTCATCTTTTATCCTAGCATTTCTTTTGAAAACGAAAATTTAGGGAAAATTTTAGCCGAAAATTTCAAAATTTTGAGGGTTTTTTCGGTGATTTTTTCAGAATTTCCTGAAATTCAGATTTTTCTCGGCATTATCAATCAAAATTAAGAATTTTGACGAAGGATTAGATTTCTCACTGTAGTTCTCAAAATGACGGACGACCCCTCTGGGCTCACCTTCTGTTAATTTGACCTTCCAGCAAATATAAATCATCCCTAATTTGTTTCTTTTCTTTTCAACATGCTTTTTTGCTTTGCTTTGTTCTTATTTAAATAACAATAAATATTAAAGATTATTTTATTTGAGTCAAATATCATATGCATTTTCTTAAAAATTTACGAATTAATTTATTAACGTTTTACAAAGCCGAGTTGTCTATACATTTTTACAATTTCGTTTTATTTTTCAAAATAATGACATGAATTTAAAACCGATTCTTTACTTTTGTTGTAGGTATTATGGTTATCAGTTTTGGCGTGGAGCATTCTGGCCGCCTCGAAGACGAAGAAAATTTCGGTTCCGGAAGGACTCAGATCTGGAGAGCAGCTTTTCAACCTCAACTCACTCACATTTGATAGGACTGACATAAAAAGGTATCTAATTCTAGAGCTTACTTAAAAAAAAATAATTTTTTTACAAAAAAATATTGATAATCAGCGTCTTCTTTGTCTTTCAAGCAAAAGAGGAATTAACCCATCGACGCACAGAGGACAAAATTTTGATCTTTTCGCGAAAAAAAAAATTAAAATTTTCAAGCTTCTTATTGTCAATAAAATTTTAGCATTTTTTTCGCGAAAAGACAAAAATTTGGTCATCTGTGCGTCGATGGGTTAATTTCTCTTTTGGAATTTTTTTTCCGAGATTTTTGTTTAGAAAAAAGTGTCTAAAAAGCGCCCCGTCCCAGCTGAGTTGTATTTTATCATTTTTCCGGGTAGCTGTTTTTTCCAAACAACACCCAGCGCCAGAAACACGAGGCTGGAGCTGTTGATAAATTCAAATTTCAAGCCCGGCCTCGTTTTCCATTACATTCAAGAAAGCGATAAGCCCGCTTGTCTACTTTCGCAGAAATGCATTTTAATAGAATTTGACAGAATAAAGGTTCTAAAAAGCGTCTTACGCCCATTTACTTGTTCTAGTGAGTTTTGAATATGAACTGTTCTTGAAAAGAAGGGATGAAACACGGCTTCAACCCGTTTTTGAGAAGAGAGGTTCACACGTGGAGGAAGTCGACATTTGTTTGAATAATTTCTAGCAACACTTTTTCCCTTGAGCATTTTTTAGTGGTTTTGAGCGAGTTAACGACTGTACATAGTTGAGTTTACTTTTCATACTGAAGCTTTTTATTTACCATCGAAAATGTCGTATCAATAAATATAAGAGCAACATAAGAAATTTCAGATTTATGGTTTCTTTTTCGGGTCATTTGGGTGTAGGGCGCCCAGGTTCACAATTGTGAACCCGGTTCACAATTTTGTGAACCCGGTTCACAATCTGTGTGAACCCGGTTCGCAAAATTTTTAAAAGTATAAAATCAGGGGTCTGTATGCGCTCCGCGCCTGATTTCAAAGAGAAACTCATTTTTGACGTTATAAACTTTCTCTACAGCCGCGCCTTTAGTCAGTTTGAGTCACTTTTTTGACCGAAATTGTGAACCAGGTTCACAAAATTGTGAACCGGGTTCACAAAATTGTGAACCAACCGATTGTGAACCTGGGCGCCCGCCACCCGGTCATTTCTTAAAATTTTGGCCTAAAACTTGACCAAAATTTTGGTCAAAATTCTCGTATTTTTTCAACTTTTATTCGTCAAAACTTGAATTAATATTTTTTGTCTTCAGGATTTTCCAATTGCAGAAGAATTCCGACTTGGTAGAAGTTCTCGCCTCAGGGCAAGTCCTGCTGAAGAAATCCCTCGACCGCGAGTCACTTTGTGGAAGAAAGAAAGAATGCATTTTCGACACAACTGTAAGCTTCCCAATTTTAGAAATTCTTTTCTTCTTTTCTACTGGAATTTCTTCTTTTTACAGGAAGAGCGCCAATATAAACAGGGATAATGGAAATCAATGGCCGCTATTTTCGTCCCTTTTTTCTGTCGCACAAGGTCAAAAGGCGATTAGCGCTTCTTACTGTCTTACTATTGCGGCGCGTCTGGGGACTTTGCCGCCGGCGCTTTTAGAGCCAAGCGATATCTGGGCACACAAAAGGGGATATTTGGGTTTCTGGGCGAGTGATACTGTCCAGCGGCTCAAGGGGCGATATGTTTGTTGTCTTTGAGGATTTGAGGATTTCTCTTATTTTGAGAAAAAAAAAGGGTTGATAAAGAATGATTTTCTAAGGGTCGACGAAAATAGGTTAAGATAAGAAAGTGGCACAAAACGACCATTTCGTTGAAAAAATAGACTTTTAAGATTTTTTTTCTTCAGCTAAAATGGGTTAAATAAGAGAGTGACACGAAAAAGGTCATTTTCTTAATAGAAAAACATTTTTTCACTGATTTTTTGGTATTTTTTTCGCCAAAATGGGGAAAAATAGACCGTTTTTTTGCAAAAAAGGTTAGTCTTGATAGATTTCATAACAAAGCAATTTTCCCAAATTAGAATTGAATAACAATATTTTCACCCCAATTAACAATTTATAATTACTTTTCGCTATAAATACGTTTCTTTCCCCGCGTCTCTCTCTTTGTGATCTCCCAATAATCCCCAGGCTTTATTTTTTACAAAAAGGGGCTATTGTCCCAAAACAAAGTGATACAACGAAAACTATTTTGTATTTTTATAATCGGCAATACTTTGCTTTTTCACCTTGCTCCGGATCGATTTAGAATTTCCGGTTGACAAGCATTTTTATTCTTGTTCACTTCGTTTGTTTAAAAACAGGGAATTTGATTTGGAAAATTAAAATGAATGAAAAATGGAGTTTTCCAAGAGACAAAAATTCTCATTTCAATAATCCAAATTTATTAACCTTTTCGAGCGAAATTGACCAAAAATTGCCTCTTCATGCTTCTCTATCAACTAAGGGATTCTCCATCTTAACAAAATAATAACTTCAATAGATTTTTAATTAACGAGTTAAATATCCTTTAAGGTTGGCACCATCTTAACGGATCGTCTGAAATATTGCTAGGAAAAGGCTTTTGGCTAGAAAATCCGTTAAATCGGCAATTTTCGAGGAATTTAAAATCTTTTAAAATTAAGATTTTCGTTGAAATGGGGACCCCTTATTTTAAGGAGACAGAAGATTTTTACATTGAAAAAGATAATCTTGGTTGATCTTTTGCCAGATTCGCTTTGTTATTTTAATAAATGAAACTACTTTAAATTTATTCATATCAAAAGCGCCCTACTGACTCAAAGTCGCATTGATACATTATTGATCTTCGTCCCCTTAATTCTTATCCTCCATTCAAACAAGAAATTAATTGTTATCCCCACTTCATCAAACATTTTTTTTTCAAAAAGATTTGCGGATCTTTGTATTCTTCTTTTGAGTATTGTTTATTGAAACGACATTTTGGAGTGCTAGAAATTCATTTAATGAAAAATGAAAAGATTTTCGGAAGTGCGACGGAAGCTGCGAGTCGATTTATCTTTGCTATGGCAATATGCGGAGGCTCGAAAGGCGGAAATTGGACTCTTGAAGGGAACACTCTTATCGATCTTTTTTGCTCTCAAGGACAGGAGCTGCTCCTGTCTGTTGAGAATGGTTTTGTTTGTTTCAGAGTCTTTCCTGCCCAGATTAAATCGGGGCTCTTATGGATTTTCGACAGATTAAATAAGATAAAAAAGATGCTGATAAGAAGCTTCTGACTCTCCGAAAATGCACGGGAAGGATTTTTTTAATTGACCTTTATCGAGTCAAAATCCAAATAAAAAAAAATGAAAAGCCAATTCAACGGCGCGAAAAAATCACGTCATTTATTCGAGCGTGGCATTATCCAAGAAGTCAGAAATCAGCGCGCTCGGTACAAAGTGCCCAATCGTGCCCAAATTCGATTTTTGACGGGCGGTGCCAATTGCATCCGTGATGGAATCGAGCCTGACAGCTGAATATGCCTTTTTCTGTTTAGAAAAAGCTTTGAGCGCGGCGCCTTTTTTGTTCTGAATTTTCAAATGATTGAAATTTTAGGCTTACTTCAGAAAATAAACGGTTTTTGACCATCCTCAAAATGGTCAAAAACTCAATTTCCGGTTGATTTTTCCGAACGCCTTAATTATTTAAAGAACATGATCGATCCTCCACCTCGAAAACAAAACGTAATTATGTTTCGTTGCGGAAGAGTCAGCCAGTTAACGAAATTCAGAATAACGTAAGCAAAAGTCAATTTATGTTAGAACACGGGCGACGGGGCATTTTCTGGGCTGCGGTAACACGAGGGCCGGACGGAATTCCGGAACATGCTCAGTTAGAATTTCCGCAGCGTATTTCCTTGGCACGAATATTTTTTAAAAGGAGAGAGAAATATATTTATAAAGTAACGCATAAGTGGCTCAGCCAATTTGCTACATTTTTTCGATGGCGATAAGAGGTCATTTCCTGTCTCATTTTTTTCGCACAAAAATGAGCTTTCACGAAAAATCCTATGTTGAGAACCTTAGTCAGGGTCTAAAAGATCTTAAGCGAAAAGCCGCTACGCGGCTTTTTAAGAAACGAAGCCGCGGAGCGGCTTCCCTTAATTAAAAAAGGAGATTTAAGTTGTAATTTGCCCTGAGTCAGGTTATCTACTCAGTTTTTCATGAAACCTCATTTTCAGGCAAAAGGACCCTGATTCAATTCTGAGAACGATTTTCATTATCGCTAGTGAATGAATGCTCCATTCAGGTTTTCTTTCCAGTAGCCCTTATTTCATAAAGTTATCGAAGCTCCAGGAAAAATATCATCCACCTGTGCTGGTGTGCGTTGATCCGCCGCTGTCTTTGACAGCTCGCGAGCATAAAATAATACTCACCGCGATAAGGCGCCTAAACAACTCTTGCTCACTCCATCAACTAGAGCCGTAGCGCGCATGCTGTATCTACTGATACGCGGTTTATTAGATTAGGGGTGGTTCTTCTCAAGTTTCCCGAGTAGAAAAATACAATGATCGCCGCCGCAAGTGGGAAAACAATTTGGATGAAATTGGCCGCGGTCGACTCAAAACGCAGAATAAAAATATGAGCTGTTATCGGAGCTCACGCTCTAGAACAAGTTAGAAGCTAGAAATTAGTCTAACTATTTACTCAATTTAATAGGGAGCCATAATCATATGGACAAACTTAACCACTCAAAGCACTCAAAAGATGGTTTTTGAAGGGTTAAGGACCCCCCGTCAGCTCTTTCCTTTGAAAAATGGAAATTTTTAAAAACACCATATTTTTGGTTCTTAATGCGTCCTCTGGTTAAACTTGCTTCAAAATCTTTATAAGAGGACTTTTTGACCAAGAAAAAACAATATTATCGCCAAAATTCAGGCAAATTCGTCAATTTTTGGCGAAAAGTCCAATTTTCAAACGCGATTTTGAGGGTGAAGGAGACGAGATAGACCCCCAAAAAATGAAGCCTCATAATCATTTTTCGACTCGTAAAATCCATTTCCGGGGTCAAAATTTTAAAATTCCGAGCTTTGATTTTTCGAAAAAGCTGACGGGGTCCTTAAGCTCACCCTATCCTGACTATTGTTTAGGTCCTAGGGTGGGTGGTAGGAAGGGGGCCCTAACTGTGTCCAAAAATCTGGGGTAATGGTTCTCTCAGCCAATAAGAGGCCGATATTTGTTTCCATCACCCAATCCCTAATGGACAAACACTACTTATCCAATCAGAAACGCCCAGCCACATCTTTTGCCCTAGAGCCTAACCCTAAACACTTGCCGTTAGGGTTAACTTCGACCTTTAAAAGCCGGTTGAATTAGGTTATTGAGTGCTGGTCAACCCAGAAGCAGAAAACAGTGATTTATATTAAAAGGACAAGAGCTGGCCCAGCCCGCAAATTCACCGCGCCGTCAGATTTGGCAGTCCAGGGTGGACACGAGTTATCTAAATAAATTATCGCTTACGCCTAACTCGTTAGACGCATCTGACTTGTTGCATCACCAATATTTAGATGCGTCTTTGATTGAACTGGATTCTGTTTATTGGTGATTTTTATTGATGATATGACTTTGTTTTATTGAATTTTTGATGATGTTGTATTGATGACTTTCTTTTTTCTTTTTTCGATAAACGTAAGTTGAAGAAGCTTTTTACACGATTTTTGGAAAGTCGACATTCTAACGGATCCAGGATCGGAAAGTTTTTCGCGTGATAACAGGCTCGTTACGATATAATTTTATAGCCATTACTTGGCCAGGGAAGTGGCTCAGGGCGAGATAACGATGCGATGATCCAGGCTTATCGTAAGGAGCACTGTGGGCAAGGAAAATTTGGAAAATTGTTGCCTTCAATTTGTAGGTCTTTCTCAATTTTTCAATAGGGGATTTTGACTTTGTTGATGATTTGAATCAAAAACTAGTGGGAAAGAAAAACAGCGATATTTATCGAGCGCCAAGTTAAAGAATTAAAAATCGAAAGAAATTGAAAACCATAACTATGTATCAATTTTTAGAATTCGGACTTTTTCCGTCTCTTGCTGGATTTTGAGAATACATATTTACTCTGATTATCAACAACTTCTCGTTCCTCAGAAGTTACTTTTTCAAAAGTAAAAGCTCTTCTTAATTGAAATTTTCAATGATTCCAGATAATAAGGTTTTACTTTGGTATTTAAGATCGCAGTAATGCCGCAAGAAGTCTACGAAAAATCATCCTTTCGATCGAAATCACTGATGTCAACGACAACTCGCCCGTTTTCCGCTCGAATCTCGTCTCTCTAGAAATTCCAGAAGCCCTCGGAATCGGAGAAGAATTCGAAGTTTCCGACTTGATCGCCAAGGACGCTGATATCGGAGAATTTGCGGCAGTCAGCTACAGTATCGTCCCGCCCGGAACATTCGATATTCAAGTCCAAAATGGAAGGCCTTTCTTGAAGGTAAGATTTCGGCATCCGAAAATACTTGTCTAGCAGACAAAAATGCAGAGAAATATCAAGTTCGCAAAAAGAGCCACAAAAACAGTCAGCGCGCTTTTAAAAATTCAGATGCAGGTGTTGGAGCGCTTGTTCAAGATGAATTTTTGAATTGCGACGATTAAACTTAAAAATTGAACATTGAGCACTTTTTACCGCGGGTTCCCTTCAAAGATAATAGAAAAGAATGGCGAATAATAAGATATGAGTTACTTTCTAACTTCTTTATTTTGCGTTTTTTTCTTGATTCTTGGACAGCTTTTTGACCCCAACCCTCACCTCATCAATTTCCTAGGTCCTAAAAAAGCTCGATCGCGAACTAGCCCCGCGCTGGGAGGGATCCGTTATCGCCACCGACGGCGGGGGACGAGAAGGCTCAACGAAACTCGTTATCAACATCCAAGACAGCAACGACAATTCGCCCAAATTCGACCAAGACGTTTTCTCCGCCAGCGTCGTTGAAAACGCGCCCGCAGGAACATTCGTCTACAAAGTCAGTGCGGATGATTTGGACAACGGGCTGAATGGAGAAATTCGATACGAGATTGAAAGTGTTGATCCGAAAACGGCAGTCGGGAAGTTTCAAATGGAGCCGAAAACTGGGGTGATTTCGACGACTGGAGCAATTGATCGGGAAACGACCAAAAGGTAAAAGACATAGAAGCCCCTTTTTCTACACTGGGCTGAGAATCCTGTGTAGAAAACCTGACTCAGGGTCCTGAAGCTTTGATAAAAGCCAGAATCTGTTTTTATGCATTTCTTTTCGGTTTCTCTAGAAAATAGCCGCTACGCAGGTTCAAGACTCTATCAGAGCCCTGACTCAGGTTTCCAACTCAGGTTTCCAAGCCTAAATTTTCGAGAAGTCTAAACCAGGTTGGAAATGTAGTAACATTTTGCTACTACATACTACCATTACTACCACCAGAATACAGCGCTCAATAATACCTCTACTACATTACTACATTACTACCTCGGTTTCCAAAAACGGCTACTACATACTACCATTACATTTTTTAATAAAGAAAAGAGACATAGATAACGTAAGAAAAAAATTAGACAACTCTTTTGGAAAGAATAAAGCGAAAAATGGCTAGTTTCCCAAAATAAATTTATCTCTAGAACTGCATGTAGTAATGTAGTATTACTACATTACTACATACTTCTGAGAATGCTACTACATACTACCATTACTACCACTTGATGTAGTAAAATGTAGTAATTTACTACATTACTACGTTACTACCCTACTACATTTCTAACTCTGGTCTAAACATAAATGTAACAAAATAAGCAAAAAATCGAAATTGCTTCCAATTTCATGGTAAATGAGCTGAATCTTGAGCCGATTTACCATTTCGCCTGACATTCAAATGGCGCAGAAGGGATGTGCCTAGTCGCTTGTGTACATTTCCGGAAAAGGGGGAAATATTCTCGAAACCGTAAATTGGCCAAAGATCAATCAAGCTCTAAAAACTAAGGCGAGGGAAAAGTTTCCCAGTCGGTACTTAATCCCGAAATTTCATCCGCTCCACTTGTCGGCGCGACCACAAGTTTGAAAGTGAACTGGAAACGGACGAGGGTGAGCGACCCGCTTTAGCTTCTATTTCAAAACCAAACCCCGGAATTCTAGAGCTAACAAAAGCTCTTCCAAAAATCAACTCTTCAATCCTTCCAAATCGCTCAATTTTGGCCACACTACCACACTAGTCATTTATTCTTGGAGATATAGAAGCCGCACATGATTGAATATAGAAAAGCCGCTTGTGGGACCTTGAGGTTCAAGAAATGGTTAAATTATTAACCAAGTTCAAATTTTTTCCTTGCGAAAAGTGCCATAGAAAATCAACAAAGAGAAGAACATGTGTTTCCTTAAGACAAAAGCCAAAGAAAAACCATTTTCTTGAGCTTTTTCTGACAACTCTCTCATTCATTTATCAAAGTCATTATCAAAACTCTTCGATAAAAAGTCACGTTGACGGGCAAAAAGAAAATCGGCTCTTCAGGAAATTCCGCATCATTTTAGAGCTTCGTTTTTTCCCATGTTAGTTAATAGCTGAGCGTTCTCGCCCAATCATTTCCATAATTTCGGCTTTCAGCAAAGAGTCAGAACCGGAAGTTGTACTACACGGGGCGGCTTGTATTTTTTACATTTCATTTTCAAATTTCGAATGACAGAAATCGATTCAATCCTCAAATTAACCTGTCTTTTCCGAGTGGAAACGGTCAAGAAAAGAAAAAATCGCGGTAAATTTCATCGTGACCAGCGAAAAACGCCAGGGATGATCCCATAAGTGGCCAATTTGTTGCTTCTGGCGGGGCGTAAGCCAACTTCCTCAATTAACAAATCGAACGAATGCGTTGTTTCGATTGTTTGAATATAAATTCGGGGCGCTTTTCTTAAGTATTCCGGGCATAATATAGAAATATCAAGTGAATCAAAGGGGGTAATTTGTTGCTGGAAAAACAGGAAAAGATCGTTTAGTAAGGACCATAAACACATGTTTTTAATTTCAGGGATTTCCGGAAAAAAATAAAAAAAAGAATAACTAAAAATTCTAGCGTTCGAATTCGGGTCGAAGCCCGCGACTTGGGCAACCCCTCCCGATCCGGCTACGCGACCGTCGAGGTCTCAATTCTGGACCTGAACGACCACGCGCCACAAGTGTCAGTGATGCCAATCAACGGACTCGCGGAAGACGGTGAGTACTTTCGTAACCGATAAGAAAATTCATCTGCTACTCAGCGGGAGATTTAAAAACGCCTTATCGCGCCCCCCATTAGACTTTAGTAATTTTATACTCAAGTGGCCACACGTTTTTTTCTTCCCTAAATTTGCCGAAATTTTCGCAAAAAAGAAACAGAAAAAAGGTGCAAAACCTGAGTAAAAAGCCTGAGTCAGGGTCCTGAAAAAGTCTTTTCTATTTTGGCGAAGCCGCTTTGCGGCTTCATTTAAAACTAAAGCCGCGCTGCGGCTATTAATTTGAGCTCTTTTCAGGACCCTGACTCAGGTTTTCAACACAGGTTTCTGAGCCTATGTATGAAAGACAAGTCTTTTTTTTCATATTTTTTCATTACTTTTGAATAAAACTGGCTCCACCCGGGAGGCGCCAGGTTCATTAGTTTTCTTTTTCTTCCAGAATAAGTTCGTGCTATTTTGGTTTTTGTTTCATAAGGGGCTGCTAATTGTGCTATTTGATGAATACGTCTTTGAGCACCCTCGAGTGTGTGTGCTGTACTGGGCACTTGAAGTGGCACAACAATTCACTCTATAACTCTCCACCAATCCAATAATCACCCAAGTACCAAACCTCTCTTTTTCGCGCTTCAACTGGAGAGGTTCAGTAGTTGGCTGCTTGTTGACTCGGAATAAGTACCGTTTTATCATTGATTCAGATACTTTGTGCTAGTTTCAGCCTAAAACTTTCAGGAGAAGGGCAACTTTTTGAGGTGGAAAAAACTCGATTGACTTTCAACTAGAATTGAATAAATGTACAAAATTTTGAAATAAGTGACGAAGATTATTTTATTCATCGAAAATGGAAAATTATTAAGAAAAGTAGCAGTAAAGTATCGTGATTTCGATATTCGATGATATATTCGATGATTTCTTGTCTAATAAAAACTATAAAGAAAAATTATAGTAAACCGCTCAAAAGAGCAATTTATCATCATTTGTTCTTCATTGTCGATTCATTTTTAAAATGGTGATAAAATTTTTTCCAGAAGCTGTTTTATACCGGTATCCAGCTGCCGATAATCAACTAATTACGCATCAAAAACCCTTTTTCTTAATCATTTCCGACATCATAAAAATTTTAAATCGAACAGCTGTTTTAAACCGAAAGAGGAAAAGATTCTTCAAGAAAGCGGAATTTTTCAAAGTTCGAGCTCATAATAATCGTTTTTTCTCGCCAAATTAACAATTTAAACCAGCAGAAACTAAAATATTTACCTATTTACCCGCTCTTTGAAATAAAACTGTTTCAAATTCAATAAATAAGCCCCGATGTCTAAGTTTTTTCAAACTCTCATTATTATCCCATTTCCGCAATGTTTTTGCCAAAATAGGGTTTTTACTTTGTTCCGTCAACAACTTTGGGAATCCGTAAATTGAGTATTTTTCTGTCAACTTGATTAAATCAAGCAACGCTTAATTCTCCAGCGAATTATTTTCATGCGAATCTGACGCTCTACGGAAAATATTCAAGTTTGCCAAATAAACTGCCGCTTTATTTTCCTGTATGAACTGGGCGTTTTCTAGAGCCAGTTGTACCTAACGCGTCTTTTTAATTATTCTAGCATTCTTGCAAACAAACAAGCTGTAGTAACCCATTACGTAAACCCTCCTCTTAATGAGTGTAATTTTCTTCCCAAAAAATTTGAAAAATGGCGATTGAGGAATTTCTATTTCGCGAAAAAGACGACCACGAGAGGAATATAATTTCGACCTCGCGATCTCGACTGAAATGTTCTTTTGGCGCATTTCGATCGTGGTCGGCATTTATTTTCGTGGTCGTGTAATTTCCGAATAATGAGGCACTAGAAATGCCCCTGCGGAGGAAGATACAGTGGCAATATTGAAAATAACAAGAATAAGGGGAATTTTTGCTTTGAAGAAAGATAACGTAGTGATACCCTTATTTTATCAAGTAGACGCTTCTCGCAGCTTTTGGCTCGAAAGAGTTGAGAGTCGCGGCTTTTGCGGCTTTTTCTACTCGCTCGGCAACCTGTGTTGAAAACCTTAGGCAAGTTCTAGGGGGCTAAGATTAAAAGCCGCGTAGCGGCTTTTTCAAAAACAAAGCCGCGAAGCGGCTTCGCAACACAATCAGTCCTGTGACAAGGCTCTTGCATGTTTCAAATTATTGGCGAAGCCGCTTTGCGCCTTCGTGTATTAAAAAAGCCGCTACGCGGCTTTTCATTTAAGCTTTTAAAAACCTGACTCAGGCTCTCTACACAGCTTGCCGATCCTAGCCGCAAGTGGCTTCTCGTTTTTTGACAGATTCAAATAGTCCTCGAAAAAAGTAGATTTTTGACTTTTCGTCACGTTTTTATCCTGTCAAAAGAGGTTAAAGGATAAGAGCCTGTGTGTACGACTAGTAGCAGTGAACACGAAAAATAATGAAAAGAGCCAGAGATTAGAAGCTTGAATTAACGCCACTTACGAGCTGCGCGACACTTGATAAGCGTCGAGTATCCCGCTGCGAAGCAAGCATAAATATTTAAAGTGTTTTGCGATTTTTAGGAACAAATTTGGACGCTCAATTTTCAATCTTTTCGAAATTTTTTCCGTAGCACTTTTAAGCTCTCAAATTTATCCGGTCGAAAGTCTGATTTACTCCAGAAAAACTTGATAAGTCCGAAAAAATCTACAAAATCTGAAATTACAGTTTTGAAAGCTTCGTATCTCACGTATAGAAGCAACTCATAATGGAAGCCGATGAGCTCGTTTCAAAACAAATGCTCGTTTGGTGGGTCGTTTGGCGGATTTTCGACACCGCCGTAATTGCCTTGAGAAAGATGCTGCTTCTCTCTTGTTAGAGCTTGTTTCAGCTCATTTTGTCTTTTGTTGAAAAAGAGGAGCTTATTGAAATTATAGGGATTAAAAAGATGATACGATAAAAACTTCTCATAGCTATTTGCTGAGCTCTGAAACCTGTGTTGAAAACCTGTGTCAGGATTTAAAAGACAATTGAAAAGAATCATGCCAAAGGTCTTTCAAATCCTGACTCAGGTTTTCAACACAGGTTTTGGAGCCAAGATTCGGTCAAAAGTTTTGACTCAAAAGTTTCGAGTCAAAACTCTTTTGGCGAAAATCGACTGTTTTCTTTAATTTTTAAAATAAATTTCAAGGATCAATCCTGTTGGCTGAAAACAAAAACCTGGCTCTTTCGTCGCCTTCGTTACTGTATCTGACCTGGACGGCGAAATCAACTCTGCGATCGACATTGATCTGAAACCTAGGACCGGTTCAAACTCAGAAGCGAAAGCGAAATAAACGCTTCAGCAATTATAATTTTAGCTTTAAATTTATTTCCGAAATAATTTATTTTTGGCTCTCAGACTTTTTATTTCCAAAATTAGACATGTGTTGAACCGCTCGAAAAGCAATTATTTTCACATTCGGCGCGAAAGCGACAACGAGTTTATATTGGAATCGAAGATGACTTTCGACCGCGAAATTCAGGATCGCTACAATGTCGAGATTACTGCTTGCGACGGTGGAAAGCCTCAAAGGTACAGTACTCCTCACGGGAAGGGAAGATACGGGAGTAGAGTTCAAATTGGCGAAAGCGGAGAATGTCCTAATCCGGCAAGTTAATTTGGATCAGTCGGGGATCTGGGCGCCTTAGCGGCCAAAAATCGAAATCGGGAAGTGCCCCTTTTTGCCGATTTTCGCAAATACTGTAAAACTTACCACTCATCATTTTCTTCGAGTTCCTCACTTTAGAGGCCCTGTTTCAATTTTTCTTCATAAAAATTGTGAAGCGACACCCTTATTTCAGATTTTGCCTTCGATCAAATAAGGGAGTCACTCATATTAATTCGATTGCCTTTTTTAACCGGAATAACATCATGACACGTTTAATTTTAAGTTTTCATGCATTTTTTCGACGGAGAAAATAAGGGTGTCACTATCTTGAATCGAAAAAGTTTGCTGTTTAAATAGAAACAAACAGGAATTACTCAAAGAGAAGTAATTCCTGTTTGTAAATTTGAAATTTACGATAGGGCCGCTGATTAAGGGGACAACGTGCACTTGTGTCGCAAACTGACTTCGGAATTTCTGGTAATAGGCATTTTGGAAAAGGGCGAAATTCTGGATGATGGGGCGGTCTAATCGCCTCGCGCACAATCGCTCCGATCAAGTGTTAATTTAACCCCCCGATCGTTGAAGAAGGAGACGCCCTTATTTCGCATCTCCATCCTTTGCAGATTACGCCAGAACTTTATTAGTTCGATAAGAAATGTTGGAAGAAAATCTATTTGAAATACGGCCCGTCAAAATTTTTTGCGAGAAGAAAAGCCCAGGCGCGCGTTTAGAACAATTGTTTTGGATAAAGTGTTGCGATAGTTTCATTTGAAGACAGTCGCCTGTTAGAAGTGATCGGCTCGCTGGCAGCCGCACTTCCAAAGGACCAGAAATCAAAACTTCGCCCGAACGTGCGAACATGCCAAAAATTGATATTTTGAGTCAACTAGACGAGATGATCATCTCTTGAAACCATTTTTTTATTTAAATATTTTTTAAAAATTATGATGGTGATACCCTTATTTTTGATATTTTTTGATAAATTTTGTTTTTATGAGTCAAAAATAAGGGTATCTCTTTGATAATTTTATTAAATAGTATTTTTAAAAATCTTATTTTTTTAATTATAATAAGGGTGTCAACATCTAAATTTTTAAATTAGAAAATAATTGATAGTTAAATTTCAGTAAAATTTAAAAAATGCCACGTAATTCAGCCCTTCGAAAGGGATGAACTAAAAAACTTCGGAATTTCGTGAGCTTGCTGGGAAATTTCTAGCGTCGTTAGTTCGCTCCTGAGTCGCGTGTTTAGACTCCTAAGTCGTAAGAGTCCGCCGAAGATATTACGTAGCGAACTCGGCAATATTTCATAGATTCCAAAAAGTACACAATTCTCGTCATTTTTCCTTTTTTTTTTTACAATTTTTAAGTGCTCAAGAAAATGCTGAAATTTTAAAATTTTGAAAATTGACGAAAATTTTTGTCTTACGATTTTTCGCAAAACAAAGCGGTTTCGAGAGACGATAACAATTGGAAATTGTGGTTTTATCGTCAGCGTAACGTGTTACGAGTTTCTGATGTTCGGCCTCTTCGAAATTGTTTCCGAACGGGCGGAAAGCGAAGAAAACTAATTCATTTAGAAATTGACCGCAAATTGGGGGTGCTTATTGCGCAAGGGCGGATTTGGAGACACTTTTTTTGTAATGAGATAAGGGGCCCTAAATGAGTCAACGAAAAATGCAATTTTTAAAAATTCAAAGAAAAGAGGCAAAAATAAGGGTATCCCTGTCTTATCTCATTTTTAAACAATCATCAAGTTAACTTAGTGACACCCTTATTTTCAAAAAATGATCGAGAATAAGGGTGTCAGAAAGATTGAACTCCGGAAATTTCAAAAGCGCTGTCTACACCCTTAAATTACTTGTTTTTCATCTTTAATAAAAAGTCTTTAAGGTGCTCTTCTGAAAAGAAAACGATCAAAATTTCTGACAAAAACGACAACTCCCCGCTTCTTCGATCAGATTCAGTCCGATTCTCGATCCCAGAAGACGCAAAAATCGGCACTGTCGTTGGAAAAATCCTCGCAACCGACAAAGACGACCCTTTTCTCTTTGGAAAACTCAGCTACCAACTTGATGTTGAAGAAAAACAATTTGGAATCGACGCGGAAAGTGGAGAAATATTTGTGAAAGATGAGCTGGACTATGAAACGAAAAAGGAATACAATGTAAGTTGCGCAGTTTTAAAAAGGATGAAGACCGCGGAACGTGATCGACATCATTTGGGAGCATGGAGATTTTCGAGTTTTGGGGTGTAAGAGAAAAATGACGTAGTTCTGCTTTCACTCGTCACTAAAAACGGGCTTCATAAATCGAGAAGCCGCTTGCGGCTTTGAGCGAAAAATGATCAAAAACGCGCGTAGCGCGGCTTTTTCAGAAAAGCCGCAATCTTCATAAAGAGAAGAAAAAATTCTTTGTATGAAGAAAATCGAGAAGCTGCTTGCGCCTTCGAGTCAAAAAGATTCGAAGTCGAAAGAAGCGCGTCTTTTCGAAATCCTTCTTTTTCGTACAAAGAATTTTTCTTTCCTTTTACGAAGATTGCGGCTTTCTGCGAAAAGCCGGGCTTCGGGCGTCTATGGTCGTTTTTCACTCAAAGCCGCAAGCGGCTTCTCGATTGAAGAATAGTATTTTTCTTTGTGATTTTAATTGAGCAGTTACTGACTCTTTTTCTATCCGGAGTTAGAGTCAAGTCTGATTCACTCATTGAGAAGTGCTCCTTAAATTTTCGCGCTGCGTAAAATCTATTTAGTCCCCAAATTGGCAAGTTGGCGGGTGAGCTGTGAATTTAGAGGAAAATGAAGGGGCTAGTCTGATTTCACGCACGGGTCTGGGCATTCTTTCTTTCGTAACTGTTGCGCTAGAAAACGTGCGCAAAACAACACCTCCGGAAAATTTGAAATATCTCAACACTCACACAACACAAATTGCTCGACAGCCTCTAATTGCGCTTTTGCGGGGGCAGAAACGAGCCCCGAGAAAATCGACCTTTCTAGGAACAAATTTATAAAGAAAAAATGCTACATGCAAGAAAACCGCCTGTGATCGGCAAACTGTTATGAAAACCTGAGTCAGGTTCTGAGAAGCCGCGTAGCGGCTTTTTCTATAAAGAAGCCGCGAAGCGGCTTCCAAAATTATGATTTAGATCTATTTCAAAATACTTGCAAAGCCGCTTCGCGGCTTCATTAAAAGCGCTACGCGGCTTTTCGTAAAATGTTTTCAGAACCTGACTAAGGTTGTCGAACTCAGGCGCTTTTTTGCATGTAGAATCTTCTTTATAAATCTGGGACACTAGAATTTGGCGAAAGCTGTCAGTCTTTTTGGAAAAAGTGGAGGGTCTAATTAATAGAAGGAGTAGCTATGCGTCCGTTTCCGTGAAGAGGAGACATTTCACTTTCGTATTTTGATTTGGCGATATCTTCAAGAGTGGGGCTCGAGCGGGACCCGTCTTTGAGCAACGATTTACCTCACTCCCTCTCCACTTGAGTTTAACCTGGAGTTCTCTTTCTGAGGAACGAGGTTTTTCGATGATGTAGTTTTTTATCAAGCTTAGTTAAGGACAAAATTAAGGCGAAACCGCTTCGCGCGAAATATGGAAATTCAAGCGAAGCTAGGAATTTATTTTCAGCATTTATCTAATGAAAAAATCGGCATGTGGCAAAAACTCAGATTTTTTTATGGTTTCTATAAAGACGTCCTGAGAAATCTTTTGAGAAAGCGAAATAAAAAATAATAATGAAATCGAATTATTGCAGCAAAAACAGCAGTAAAAATGACACTTCAACAATTTTAAGAATTCAAGTCCCTTATAGATTCAAATTATTTGACAGGCATTTGGGTTAAATATTGACCCAATTCTTCAATTTTGAAAACATAATGATTCATTTACCAATGAAGCCAAAGTTTTTAGTAAACCCAACACTGTCTTTTCCAATTTCCCATTTATCGCCTGCCCCTCCCTTAAGACTTCTCTGATCGTGTCCAAAACTCTCTTTTTCGAAATAAACTCCACGCTCGCTTGATCGGATTCGCTGCTCATCTCAAGGCGTTTCCCAATTTTTCGTTTCGAAATTTTCAGTTTTCATGAGATCTTTTAGATGACGGTTCTTGTCACGGATGGAGGCGGCAAATCGACCAAAGGACTGGTGAAGATTCAAGTGCAGAATGTCAACGACAATCGACCTGTGGCCGTGATTCCGAAATACATTGCGCTGGCGAGTGATGTTCAGTTTGGAGATGTTATTTCGACTTTTGAGGTTAGAGTTAGGGTTAGGGTTAGGGACTTTTCAGGTTAGGTATTCTAGGCCCTAGAATCTAGGGTTAGGGTTAGGGTTAGGGTTAGGGTTAGGGGTTAGGGTTAGGGATAGGAACTTTTGAGGTTAGGTATTCTATCAAAAAGTTTCTAGTTCTCAAATAACCTCAGGTTTTATTTTAAATAACCATAAAATACATTTTCGAAATGAGAATTTATAATATCTTATAATGGTTAAAATGATTTGTAAATGTTTAAATGCGCAATTTTTTCTGACCAATGGTGGCAATGCCAATAAAAAGAGTTTTTCAGCACCATAAAAAGTTAACTCTTCTTAGTCATAAATAGTTTTGAAAGATTCTTCAAATGTTTCAGAATACTGAAAAAATGCAGCTCTCATGAAATCCAAATTTGGCTGAAATTTACATTACTGAATAAGAACCCAGCATGAAATAATTAGAGGCGAGCTTAGAGCAAAATAGTTCTCCTTAAGAATTTTTTGTTTGCTTGAAAATGAGTTGTATTTTCTCCCCACAGGTGTATTAAAATGAGCGAGTGAGACACAAAGAGCGGTCGAGCTTGCGGCTGGAATTGTTATTCCTTGCACAAGTTCTTTTAGAGCGCTTATTAGTCTCTAAATGAACACGCTCCATTTTAATTCCTGAATAAACTTCAATAAGCAGCTTTCAAAGTTCTTGCTTATCGCCGCTCTTTTTCGGGAGAAAATGTGTTAAAACTCACTTGGGCGGTTGAAAACATACATCACTGCTGCTGGTGAATATTCAGGAAAAGACTATGTAACAGGATATAGCCGAGCATATTTATGGGCGAAAATGTAATCGGCGGCTTAGATATTTTAAAATTATCACGTTTTCGACTTGTTATTCTGTTTTTTAGGGGATCAAGACAATATGAAAGCTTTTCTTACAGTTCATTCCAAAATGATGACAAACTAAAATAAGGGTGTCACTATCTTATTTCTTCGAAAAAAATCGATCAAAACTTGATTCTTCCTTCAACTGACCCTTCTTTTGATAGACAAACTTAAGATAGTGATACCCTTATTCGATCCGTCAGACGAAGCGTTAAATAAGATGGTGACACCCTTATTTTATTTTGCCAAAAAACTAAAAAGCAGGATATTTTTCGAAGGCAAATTTGAATAGAAAATTAGGGTGATTCCATAATTGCTCCTGGATCCGAAATTAAGATTCAAAAATCGTTTTTTATCGACACGTTTTGTTGGGAGTACTTTTTCTTCGTAAACTTTGGTCAAGTTTAAAGATGCGATTGTTGTGGAAAAGTATAGTCCGATTGTTAATGGCGGGAGCGGCGCATAAGCCATTTTCTCGTGGGAATGCTTTACGTTATTATCCGCCCGCCACTATTTTCGAATTCTGCTAAGGGACTCTTCTCCGAATGAAAAGAGCCACCGAGGAATCTAGTTGAGGCAAATGCCAATGTGAGAAACAAAAACACTCTGAGAAAATCGACATCGCCGAACAAGGAGGATTTTGGGACATTTTTAATGGTCGCCGTTCTCTTTTTTTTTTTGAAACATATTTTATATATTTTTCCAGACTCTATTTCAATTTTTAAAACAGGTTTTGTAATAGGCAATTTTAGATCTCTGACGCAGATGGAACAGAACCAGTCATTCAACTTGGAGGAAGAGATGCAGAATTATTCGCGCTTCGTGGCCACGACTTGATTTTCGAGTCGAATTATTCGCGCGATTTGGATGCGGAAATTACACTCACGGTATTTGAGGCCATCAAATAGGGTCTTTTTCATTTTTTTTTTATCAAAGAAATTGACTGACATAAATACAATTTATTCTTAGTTCCATTCTAACTATGGTTACAGATATTGTCAAGTGGATCTCAACTCTTTATTAGTTTGATATTTCCTGCGCTTCAGAATTTTTTTTCTTTTATGATTTTTGATAAAAAAAATCTAGAAAAAAATCATCAAATATTATAGGTCTACGATGGCCAAAACACCTCCGTCGCAATGGAATACGAAATCACCGTCAGCGCGGCTATTTCCGCGGCTATCATCGGCGCCGTCGCAGCTGTTGCTGGAATTTTCATTCTCATCGTTGTCTTCATTTTCCTCCAGCGGCGGCTCCGCGCTGCGCACAACGACAAAATGAATTCGTCGAATTTCGGGGATAATTCCGCGAACTCGCAGAATATTTCGCGCACGGATTTGATCATTGACATGAAGATGAAATCGGAGAGGAGTGGCAGCGAGGGAACGATTTGTACGGCCAGGGGAGCTTTGCAGATGAACCAGAAGAGTAATTCCAGAAGGGCGGATTCGGACTCGGGGAGAGGCGAATCTGGGAGCGAAACGCAATCAAGAAATCATGTGAGTTTTGAAATCAAGGAAGAAAACTGACAAAATAAGATAGAAAAATAGATGAATTGAAAATTGAACTATTTTTGACTCAGATTTTGGGTTTATAATCCTCATTTTTGCTTTGAATTCTAGTAACCCTCTTTTCAGCTGGCGATGCTTGGTCATTACTGTAATCAAGACTGTCTAACCCTTGGCCACTCTGATGCTTGCTGGCTTCCATCAAATTCGTCCTCGAAGCCTTTTGAAGTCGATGTTTCCGACAAAATCAACCAGGTAACCATCTAGAACAGTCTCATTTTGGAATACGAAATTACAATATTCTCTATTGAACGAATTGATTAATCCCTTGTTTTTCAGGTGTCTTCATTATACGTCTGGGAGCGGACATCCGACTACAGCTCGCATACAACGTCTTCCGGAAACAACAGTTCCGGAAAGCAGAACCGAACTCGCCTACCGCTCCTGCCAACTCTACATTCGCCAACAAACAAACCTTGCCTTGTTTGAACATTTTCTTTCAATTACCTCAAACGAACATGAAAATTATCTCAAGCACTGTATTTATCAAAAATCGACGAATAATGTTCATCAATAAATGCAAATTTGTATAGCTTAATTATCCTGAATTTTTTATTCTGAAATTTTTATTCTGGCAATGAATTTTCACGGGTAAGCGTAAACGAAAAAGCTTGAGGAAGAAGATACCAATCGCCTGAGATAAGGTTTTTGCATTTTTTATTCGCCAGTAGAAGAAACTCTCCATAAGTCTCATAATAGTTGTATTCGCCCCAGGAATTCAAACAGTCATTCATCATCTCGAAAATGATTCTTGAGAACCAAAGTTAAGATTCAAATGGTGACTCAAGAGGATTTACAGGGGAGATTGGACATTTCCCATGCACACGATTTCAGCCAGGCTACCATCCCGCGCTACCACACCTAAAAAGGTAGCGCTCGCGAGTCGCCCCGCCAAATTGAATTTCTCCCCCGAAATGGGGGCACTAGAATTTATAATTTTCCGATAAAAATTATCCGGAGTAAAAGACGGTGCGTAAAAAGAAGTGTGATCCGCTCAATGAAGGAGTTTCCCTACCACTTTGCCCGCGGAGCAGGCATCTATATAAAAGTTCTAAGTTATTTAATGATTTTAAAATAATATATTAATATTATTTAGTTTAGTTACAAATTTAAAAGAGACTTTAACTTCCACTGGTGAAGGATCTGAAAATGATAAGGTTTCACTATTCGCGCTCAGTTGCGCCCCCATATCTAGGCTAGTAGAGCGGTGTGGTATCCTCGCCTAACTCGTGTGCATGGGAAATGTCCAGGCATCCGATTTACAGCACCCAAAGGCAACTCGAATGTAAGAGAGAAAATATGATAAGATTTCTCTTTTTTCTTTGGTACACAACTGCTGGAAAGTCATGCACTCCCGAATCTTCGGCAAGATGCAAAGAAACAGCTCAAGCTGGTTTTTTGCTTTGTAACAGTAGATGCTTTGATTCTGAGTGCATTCAAATCTGCAAGCAGCGGATAGAACATCAGCTTAACGATTGTCTCTGCGATGATAATAATAAAACTCAAGCGCGAAATTTTCAACCATCAGTTGATTTAGCTCAATGTCGTTAAAGTTCAGAAATTGAAATTTTTTATTATACCGAAATATTTTTATAATTATTTCAAATTTTGCGTTAAGGGGGTAGAAACAGCTTTTTTCTGAAAAAAACGATTTTTGACCGGCGCTACAGACAAGAGAATCTTACATTTTCAAATTTTCTCTTCAGGTTACGAAAGATGCATCTTAGATCTAGGAACATCTCTCTCGAAATTTTTTTTCGTCATCAAATTTTTGAGTAAGCGGGCTCAGAAGCAGCTCATCTCTCTGAAATTCTCGATTTTCCCAAATTTTTAAACACGTATATCTCGAGTCCCCTGATAGTTAAACAAATTTCTTTCACATTTTTGTGAAGCTGAACCCTTTTTCTAGGAACATTTATCAGGAAATTCCGTGAACATAAATAAATCTTATGTTTACTTTTATGCAGCTGCTGTCCATAATCGAGAAAGCTGTTTCTACCCCCTTAACCCTTTGATTTGTTATTTGAACTTTGAAAAAGACAATTGATGGGCAAACAGAAACAAGAGGTCCGAAACTTAATATTTCAAAGGGAAAAATTGATGTCGGAAATAATTAATCTTTACAAAATATCTGAACGAGCTCAAGTCGATAAAGAAATTTGTCAACTGTATGATAGACCTTTTACTTGTTAAATAATGATAACCTAGCCGCGGAGAAGAGCTAGAATCAGAAAATCTTCAACTGAAAAGATCTAGACAAGAAAGCAGAAACTCAAGTTTCAGGAAGGAAGTTTCTTCACTGATCTCGCGGGTGAAAATCCTGTCAAGACAAGTTCACGATCTTCAGTCAAAAAATGCTCAGCTTGAAAATTAGCTAGAAATTACCCTGACTAATGCGACTCTTACGCAGTTTTCGTTCGAAGAAAAATTGACAGATAATAAAGACAAACTCGATGAAAAAATTGCGGAGCTCGATGAAGAAAGAAACAGAAATCAAAACCTTACTAATTTGATTGAGAGAAGTCTTGAGGAAAATCAAAAATGCGCCGCAGAGAAAGACGAAAAAAGTGAGGAAATTTTCCGTCTCGAAGCAAACATTGTCGAAAAGCAACAAAACTTTGAATCTGAAATTTCAATACGAATTAATGAAATCGGCCAGGAAAAAGACAAGACGGAAGCGCTTAAGAGGGTTGTTGGAGATCTTTTGGATGAAAATCAAAATTGTACTTACGAGAAGTCTTCAATTATAGAAACACTAGAACTAACGACTACAAAACTGAAGCTTGAAGAAACAAAACCTGACTGCGTCAAAATGATGAAAAATGCACTGTTTGTTCTTGCTGGAACCAAAGGCGCAGTCAAATATCTTCTTGATGATGATGGAACAAAAAAAGATTTGCAAATACAGAAACCAGACTCAACTCATGATCGCCACTATCTTTATAATTCTATTGCGGCATCTATTCGCGGTAAAATATATATTTTTGGTGGTTATTCAGGATACATAAACAGGGTACGCTTTTTACAGAAGTTAGAATATAGTTATAAATTTTCAGATTTCAATGCTCGAGAACTTCAAAATCATTGAAATGACCACAAAGCTCGGAATTTCTGTTAATCATCGATCGAGTGCAGTTACAATGGCCGATAGACAATCTGGTTAATGATCAAAAATTACTTTTAATAATTAAGCAATAGTTTTAATCTGCTTTGAAGACGATACCTTCAAAAAATGTGAGGAATTTGATGGATCAATAGTAACAACTCGCCCTGAATCACTGGTTGTTCATAAGCACTCGTGCTTAGCGATTGATGGGAACCGGCCAGTTGCGGTAGGTGGTTGGACTTCGAGCGATGATAAATCAGCTCATGGAACGGTTGAGAGTTTCAACTCCGTAAACTGGGAGAAACTTCCGGATATTCCTAAGTAAAATTGATCTTATTTCAAATATAATGAATTTGTAGAAAATTGGGATTTCACACCTGTGTTGGAGTAGAAAATGGGCTGCTCGTTTTGGGGGGTTGGAGATATGGAATTAATCATGACATTTTCCTTTTTCGATCCTTAAAATGGACAGTCGTCGGACAAACTGAGGAAAAGGTAATTTATTTTTAATTTTTTTCATTTGTCGCGATCTGTTTTAGCAAAATCATTCTTCTTCAATCAAAATAGGAAACTCAATCTTTCTTGTAAACGGCGATCAGGAACCGTAATTTTTTCTTCTTTGACTAACTTTATTGATTTCTTCTTTAGTAAAGGCATCGTTCGAAAGCTCGTTTGGGATGGTGACAAGATTGAAAGCTCGAAAATCGTCAATGAACACACTGAAATATTTTATCGACCGATTTTATTTCAAGTTGATCAATTTTACTGTTTGTGATTCAATCTGTTTCTGAATTTCAACTTTAAATTTAAAAACAAGGGTTTGTTTGTTTGCGAATGAAGAGATGGCAGGAGCTGCAGATGATTTATTTGAAAAATGAGAAATTTAATTAGATGTTAACATTTTCGCTCAATAGAGTTTTTGAATTTCGGACATTTGAAACGGCTGTCTGCAGCTAGGACAGTTCTTCGGATTGAGAGAGTTGAGACATTGAAAGCAAAAGGTATGAAAGCATCTGGTTATGCAGGATTGGTGATGGAGATTTCTGTCGAATGTCGAGAAACAGATCTTGCAGCAATTCTCGTCGGCCCCTTTGAAAATAATGAATTTTATCTAAAACATTTGGTTGAACCTTGATCTGATAAATCAGTTTGCTTATATCGAGCTTCCTCCTTTCTTTCTGTTATCATTTCAAGTTTTTTCTCAAGGCTTTCTTTTTCTCGTGTAAGTCCGTCATTCTCCTGTAGAAGACTCTCAATCATCGAAGAATTCTCAATGATCTTTTTTTTAACCGTATCAAGTTGTTGGGTAACGGTTTTTTCTTCCGAGTAAATTTTTTCGAACTGATTTCTTAAAGGGGTAGTGCCTGGTTTTCGTGGTTTGACAATTTTTTAATATTTCATAATCTTGATTTTCATCAAATCAGGCACTACCCCCTTAATGATTGCACTTCGTTTTCTCGGAGGTTGAGATCCCTCTCAATATCCTCGGGAAGACTGACACGATTATTATGTCCTACACGAGAAGAAATAGTTATCCGAGGAAAAATTGGCGCACTTGCTCCTTGAGTGCTCTGCATAAACCGAGGTTGAAAGTGATTAGCGGAAGATCCGCGTTGTTGATAATGATCGAGAAATTCGTAAAAAGACAAAGAAGAGTTACATTCCATGAAGAAGCATTTGAAGCGGATGCGGTTCCGATGTTTGCGAGTGTAATGATCAGAGAAAAAGTAAACTCGACAATGACATCTTCTTTTTCGGGTAATTTGTGACGAACAATCCACGCAAAATGCATTGTTTTCGATTGAATAGTCGCCACAATCATGAATGAAGAACTTTTCCGAAATAACACTAAAAAACCAAACAATTTTTTTCATCACGCCGAACTTACGAGCAAATTCTGCACTTGTGAATGAATGTTGGTTCTTTCACCTTCTCATGATTGTGAAAGGATGTGAATCTGTAATTTCCATCTAAATAAATTGCTGGTATCTCTCGTTTCTCTGGACTTATAACTGCTTTTTTATCTGCCATCTCGACCAAAATATGATAAAAAATGACTCGTGAAAAAAACTTATCTGTTGACTTTTACTGAAAATATGCGATCTTCAAACAAAGGGGGGGGAGGTCGACGAGAATCGGGATTTCCGTGACTAAAAATGCGGGGAAACTTGATCAGACAAAATCTGAATTAACTGGCAGATAGAAGAGGGTTAAAAAATAAACCGGCGAGACAGCGGTTACAGATATCCGAAATTCGAAAACTCTATTGAGCAAAAATGTTAAGATCTAATTCAATTTCTTATTTTTCTTTTATAATTTGGATGCGGAAATAACACTCACGGTATTTTTCGACTTTGTTGATTTTTATGACTAATTTTACGAAGGTCGGACTCGGGCGCATTTAATATTTCCCGAGCTCTTAAATTTTTATTTCTTTTTGTGATTCTTGATACATGGGCTCTAGAAAAGGCAATTACCAAAAATTCAGGTCTACGATGGGCCATCGTCGATGGCCAAAACACCTCCGTCGCAATGAAATACGAAATCACTGTTAGCGCTGCTATTTCCGCAGCTATCATCGGCGCCGTCGCAGCTGTGGCTGGAATTTTCATTCTCATCGTTTTTATTACAAATCGACAAAATGTAAATTTTTAAAGCATAATAAATCATTTATATTATTATTTATAAGAAGAAAAAGTAAGTAATTGTTGGAAAAATATAAAATAGGCAGATTTTGACAATGATTCTTATTTTGTAAACCTCATACAAGCAATGAGTTCTCGCGCGTAAGGGTTATTGAGAAAGCTTGAGGAAGAAGATACCACTCGCCAGAGATCATGTTTTTACATTTCTCATTCGCCAGTTGTAGGAATTCTCTGTTAGTTCCGTAGTAATTGAAGTCGCCACTGGATTTTAAACAATCGTTCATCAACTCAAAACTCGCATAGTAACGGTTCTTCAGAAAAACTCGAATTTGAGGGGAGAATGAGAAAGAAGAGTATTTTGGAGAACGTATTGGTCGTTTTCGACGCGGTCGAGAACCATTTGGTGGAAAATAACGTCGCCATTTGGCTTCAGATAGGCCCCAGTTACTGTCAATGGTCGAGTGAAAACAAAATCGTTGTGCAGGAGAATTTGCTCGTACAGACAAAACGGACAATTCCGGAAGTTTTTTTTTCGGGGAAAAGCGCCAAATCTCCGGAATTGTCCGAATTCTAATTGAAAATTTTTTGCTTCCAAAGTGCCTTTTTAAGGGTGTCAACCAGAAAATGGGCTTTTTTAGTGCTACTCATGGCTTTTTTGACCCTTCTCTCATTTTTTTTCTGAAAATTATTCGTAATATTTCGCGAAAAGGTGGTCCTATATACAAAATAGACCTCTCAGTTGAATTTTTTGTCTGAAATTTCCGGAATTGTGCGTTTACAAAAATTTTACCGATTTCCCTCAAATCTCCGGAATTGCCCGTTCCGGAATTGTCCGTTTTGTCTGTAGTTGAAATTGCCGTGAACATAGCCAAAAGATTGAATGATTTTCCATCCACTTTTATTCAAAAATGTCTCGAATTTCATTCGTTTCAGAAGAATTTCAATTTCGTTGTGTTGAAACTCCTTTTCTTGTCTATTCGGATTGAGATTGAGACCGGCCAGACTTCGCGGGTAAATCATCATTGTCAGCAATATGAATATTTTTTCAAAAGTACATTTGTCGTTTCCAAAAGACAGGCATAAATTATTTTTCATCGCCCATCGAAGAAGAGACGTGATTGAGATTGCAACGCAGAGATTTGTGTCTTTTTGAATTAAAACATTCTTTGTCAAATTTATGAAATCAGTGTTCATCTGCTTGGTCATTTCCTGCTTCAACTAAGCCATTGCGGAAGACTTTGTCAAATTTGGATCATCAAGGCAGAAAAAAGATGAAATGTTTCTCAGAGAGATAATTTTCTGAAGACTTTTTATTTCATTGATACTCGGATCGTCCTTGTTCTCAATCCATCCGTTGTTCAAAACCTGAATTTTTTATCTTAATTTTTTTGATATTCACATACTCTAAGATCATTTTGAATAAGATTTCTTGGAGCCGGTTTAATTGGGTTGAAATGGAGACTCCAAGCAGTTCCCCAATCGCTGAAGATAAAAATATAGATGCTAGAGCAATCATGGTGATGAAAATATGTCGGACAAAGCTGATAGTTAGTAGCGAATGCAGCAGAGCCTGCATCTAGAAAGATTTTAATTCAATTTCACTCAAAGCAAAACTTACAAAGAAATTTATACTTTTTGTATTTGCTTCCTCTCCTCGTGTATCCCATTTCTGCGTAGCTCATTCTTCCAGTTTTCTCCCGAACAAGTCCAAAGTCAATCCATTTGGGCACTGCATTCTTCAAAAGAAGATTTTCGGGCTTCAGGCCGTAGTGCAAAATCTCAACGGTAGACAAATACTCGTATCCCTTTTTGATTCCGATGGCAATTTTCTTTCTTTCGTCCAAATTAAGGCTTTCAGCCTTGAGCTTACATCTCAAAGTCGTATCACAAATTTCCATGATTGTTATCCAGCCCAAACAGTCTTCCTTTCTCTTGTCGGCGGCGGAGAAGATCTCGATATTTGCATAATTTTTGATGACGTTTTTGTGCACAGGAATCGAATTCGATCTATCATTATCGGCGTTTTCTGCAACATCGTAATCTAAATTCATCAAAAATCGTTCAAAATGAGAAAAAAATACCTTGTGACAAATGAATATCAAAGCAAAGCACTTTTTCCTTCTTCGTTAAAAGAGCTGTATCAAAAACTTGAACACGAACAGCAACTTCAAGATCCCCGAATTGATCTTTCAAAACGATAGCTTCTCCTCCAGTTGAAATCATTTGCGCGCAAAGATTAGAATCAACGAACCACCTTCCATTTTCTTCTTTCAACTCGGATCTCTTAATTTTTCTTCTTTCAAAATCATTATTGAAATCGAGTATCTTCTTTTGCAATGATGTGACGCTCCATTTTTCAGAAATTTTTCCTCCCCAGTCATCAACAGAGTTTATTTTTCCCCCTTCATTTTCAAATATAACTTCGTCCCAGCCGGCAGAGTCTTTGTTCTCAAACTCCATTCTCTCCACAGACAAAATCAGTCTATCTAGGTCGCCTCTGGTCGTCTCTCTCTTCAATTTTTTGACAAAACCTTTCAGCCATTTTTTTATCTTTCTTCTGCTCAGCACTTTCGGATGCGTAGTAACTCGCATTTTAAGCTGATGAGAAGGATATTGTTTTTTTTTTGTTACTCGAGGTTTTCAAAAAATCTCTTTCGGGTAAATTTGTTGCCAGAAAAAAAACAAACATTTTTGAATTAAGAGGGAAATGCACTTCCTTATGACACTGAATATGTCACAAAAGTCACGAATGTTTATTGAATCGTTTAGTGAAAAACGCGGGTTATTAGGGTTCTTTGCGGCCAAGAAAAAGTTATTGATGAGAACGGCCATGAAGGCTTACGAAATTTATCTGGCTTTGGCACTCGATTCGGACTTCAGAATGCCCGACGATAATCATCCCTGAGCATGGTTCTCTTCCTTGATTTCATTAAATATTTTTCTATTTTTTATAATAAAAATAAAAAAAATAAAAATCCTTTATTTTTGAATAAAACTAGAGCAGCGAATCTAAAAATCAAGCTCCCATTTTCAAAAAAAAAGCATAGCACTTGTCGAAAAACTCGATATTCAGGAGGCTCAATGGACAACAAGCCGCGCCTCCGTGCCAAAAACAAGCTTTTACAAAAAAGATTCTCAAAATGAAAAAAATGCTCAAAAGTGGAGCAAAGTGCCACCAGGAAATGGCTTTCCCACAAGACGTGCTCCTTCACGCAGTGGGACAGTATTTTGAGGGTCGATGAGGTTTTGCCGGATTGAAGGTCCATTTGAAGCTCAAAGGTTAAATTTGGCTCTAATTTTGATTAATTTTCGTCTTTTCTAAGTTTTTTACCTGTGTAGAAACCTGAGTCAGGCTCCTTATAGAACTGAAGAAGTATTACTAAAGCTCAGACAGGACCCTGACTCAGGCTTCTTCACAGGTTGCGGAGCTCATATTTAAAATGACCTAATTATTCCATTTTTTCATTAAATAAGGGTATCACTGTTAAATTTTCAATTAAAAGATGTTCGAAATTCAAGATTCTCGGTTTTGAATTATGCTTGATGGGTTAAAAAAAGCTAAATTCACAGGAAAAATCTTGAATTCAAGAAAAAACAACCTTGGAATAATTATCCTGTATTTCAAGTCCGTTAGTAGCGTGTTCGGCTAGTTTTTCCGCGTTGTTTTTCGAACGGTACGAGCTCGTCGCATTTTGTTCAAGCTTGGCTAGCCGTGCGCCCAGTGCCACTCTTTGTTTTGAATTGAGCATTAATCTGGGCGCACAGTGAACTCCCCACTCACCCACCTAATAGGAGTAATCGCGATTTTGCATATTTTAGGGAAATTTGAACCTGGGCTACAACTCGCCCTTATGCAATTTTGATTTCTTGTTTTATATTTTGGCAATAAAATGCATTTTGTGGAGGTCAAGACTCTCTTCTTGCGTCAAAACTTGTAAGAAGATATAAGCAGTGAGCAGTCTAATGTTCGAAGAGCTTGATGATCTGTTGAGGAGTAAAAGCTTTTCGGCAAACAGGGCAAATACGTCTAGAGAGGCCAGTCAGGCACTTGAAGCAAAATTTGTGACCACAAAAAAGGACTTATTCTCGGCGATTATTTTGGTCGAAACGTTCCATGCAGATTTTGCAACACCGAATAGCAGGGACTAAAAAATCAAAAATATGTCTTGTACAGGTGGGAAATATCTACCAGAAACACCAATATCATCCAGTGACTCTGCCACAGCAACTTGAAGCGAAATTTCCATGCTTCGGACGTTCTTTTCTGCCTTTTCGAGTTCTTCTTTGAGCCTCTTCACATCAGCTTTTGCCTCTTGAAAATTATTCAGAACAAGGGTCATATTTTCAAGATTATCTAAAAGACCATTTAGAAAGACTGATCAAAAGGTATTTTCCCTAGTCATTTTTACCTTTTGCAACGGTTTTTCGCGCCGCCTCACAACATTTTCCGATGAAAAATTCCCGTACACTCAAATTTTTCTCATCACACTTCTTCGCTGGACATTTCAGCTTCGCATCGCAGATTACAGTTTCATAACTTGTCTTCGAATCTTTGATATAAAGAACACTTTGGATTTCTTGTCAATTTGTTTATAAGTTAAAATACATTTAAAAAAATTATTTGAGAAGCCTTGACAGTTTAAGCAGTAACATATGTCTGTCTCCTTGAAGGACTTGAGGCCATTTTCTCAGTGATCTCAGTGCAATCATAACACCCCCGATATTTTCCCGGTTGTGAAGAAAACTTCTCATAATTCACTGTCTTGTTCATTTCTAATATTGCTGATGCATGTAGCTCAATTTGAAATTTAAGCCAACTCTCTTTCAGATACAAACCGGCATAAACTGCGATGTAAAACTTCTGAATGTGACGTCAACACAAATATTTATTCGGAAAAGGATAGGAAGAGAACAGCTAAGAGATATAGACTAGCTCATTATCAATTCTTTCTTCTAAAGGTCAGCAAAACTCCATAATCCGCTAGAAGCTTTTTACTGGAACGGAAGTTTGTTTGTTCGGACTTGCTTTCTTGTTTATCCTTATTAGCATTTCACTCAGCCATTGTGCAGCCTAATCGACCGCTTCGAATTTCTCAAAGGCGAAAATTCCCTAAATTCAAATAGATCTTTCCGAAAAGGTTATCTAAATTTTGGCCAAGCGCCTCTAGAATACAGAAGAAGGGAAGAAGGGACAATCCCTGGAAAGCGAATTCATGTGCTCGTTTGAGGAAGAGGAGAGAGGGGCCCTCATGTCACATGAGTCATGTGCTTAATTGATCAAGCGTGGCACCGCCTTATTTCCGATTCAGCAGCAACAGAGCTGCGCAGTCGCCTTTTCCGAAAATGCGTTTTTGAGCTCTTTGAGGTGCCACTCGAGCACCGGGCTTCGGATTTTCCTAAGTCTCGTGTATTTACGCCCCTTCAAAATCTACTTTTCAAAAAAGCAAGAGCAACAAAACCATAAACACACCGGTTCTCCTCCAATTCCAAAACCCCCCTTTTCAACCCTTTCCAACGAAATAAAAATCCTCGATTTCAAAAATTAACCCTAAAATTTTACGAAACTAGCCATTTCAGCGCCGTAGAAAACAAAAAGCTCCAGAGCCGCAGAATCCGACTTATGCAACTTTTATCTTTGCCAGGCTTTCCCAGCGCCCGTGGTACCAGAATTCTAGAGCAGTGATTTGTCCCTCTGTTTTGTAAATAAACAAAGGGGACAGTAAAAATGGAGTCAGAAGTTTAGAAAATCATTTTTTCTCTAGAAATTTTTACGAAGAAAATCAGAATTATAAATTTTTTACTTATAAATTATAAGTCATAATATATATTTTTTGAATTAGTACAGTTTGTAGAAAATGACGACTCAGACTTAGTTTCATAGCAGATGCAACATGGTACGCTAAATTCAAAAAAATTATTGATCATAATTCTTAACCCTCCAACCGCTATAACTAGTGGTTCCCTTCCCAAAGAAATTTGCATAAATTGATCACGTGGCTTCCTTTGAAGAAATCCTCAATCGGATCTTTGGGCGTTCTTTGCGCGGAAGCTCCATTGTACCCGTTTTCTATAATTTTATTAACCACCGGTGATGACCGCAATTTACGGCGCCCCCTAACCCCGACCGTTGGAAATTTGAAGAGTTGTTTTCTGAGAAGGATTTTTGATCCCAGAGGAGTACCAAAGAAGGGATAGCTTGTCAAAACAAGTCAGCTCGTTGCATTTTGCGAAATTGTGAGAAGCGCAATTTACGAAGTGACACTCACGTGACATCGCGCCAACAGCGACTTTCCTATTTTTGTCAAAGATAATGGCAGATTATCGGCTCTGGAATGGACCCAGAATCTCAGGAATAGAACAACCGAGGAAACAATCATTGAATCAATTACTTGTTTACTTTCGCTCGAAAACCTGTGTGAAAAACCTGAGTCAGGATTCTTGAAGAGCCTTATCAGGGTGATACTCAAATTCTAGAGAAGACGCTTTGCGGCCTCATTATCAAAAAAGCCGCGCTGCGGCTTTTCATTGAACCTCTTCTTGGACCCTGACTCAGGTTTTTTACACAGGCCGGAAAGCCTCAATAAGCAACTTACATAGCTATTCTGAAATAAAGGAAACAAACAACGGTATTAAGGAATATCCGAATATTCAAGAAGCAACTATGGGGAAAGTGAAACTCAGTGAAGCGTCGATGGGAGGACGAAATAACGATTCCATGTTGAATTTAATCCATTCCTAAAAGCATCATGAGCGAGGTTGAGGTCTTCACTTTTTGTTTTAAATAGATTATTCAGTAGAATCTATTCACAAGAGCAAGAGAAATTTTAAGTTTTTAAATATTGTCCAAAAAATTGTATGTTAACCGTGGTTGACCGCGGTTAACCGAACGAAACCATTTTTTATTTCGAATATTCAATTATTATTTATGAAGATTTCCTAGTTTTTTTTATTTTAAAAATAATTTTTCTTTGAAAATTAAGACTCTCGGTTGCATGCTGCCCAGAAAACTGTTGTTTAAACTATCATCCTATCAACCTCAATTCGAGTCCGAGCCACTTGAGAACACAGCAGCATACAAGGCATGGAAGCTGAT
This sequence comes from Oikopleura dioica, assembly GCF_907165135.1. Classification (NCBI taxonomy): domain Eukaryota; kingdom Metazoa; phylum Chordata; class Appendicularia; order Copelata; family Oikopleuridae; genus Oikopleura; species Oikopleura dioica. The sequence continues at coordinate 762,397 of NC_137293.1, read as the reverse complement.
TTCTACAAAGATCAAGGTACGAGAATAAGGTCAAGGAAAACAGCTTGCAAGAATATTTATTCTAGCGATCCTACAGCTCTGAGCCTCAAGGAGTCATTGTTCAACCACAAGTAGCAGCTTCAGGAAGAGTTTTTGATCAAGAAAAAATCTTTCGATTAGCCAATCAGGAGCTTGATTGACAAGTCGTTATTCCGACTCCAACTTGTAAAACTCTCAAAAAGGATTCCAGATGCCGAGTAGCTTCCCGCCTTTTCCTCAATTTCCGGATATCGCAGGAATGGTTAAATAAAAGAAGAAAATCTCAGATTCTAAAAAGAATCAAAAGGCGGTCATCCATCTTGTCCGAAATCAGCAGCCAAGATGATTTTTTGAACACGTTATATTCGTTATGCAAACGAGCAGTTGTTAGAAGTTCTCTTCTTATTCCCTGCCTTCTGAATTTCGAATATTCACAATTGTGAATTTCAGATACGCGCCAGTCCGGGCCCAAAAGATTGTTGAATATTACGTCACGGAGATTTTAAGGGGGGGTGGACATCAATTATTAGCATTTTCTTTCGACTTTTTTATGAAGTTTACGGTTTGACACCCTTAATTTAGTTTAGGGTAAGGGATAAGGCAAGGCTTCAAAACTGTTTAATAAAAATTTAAGGGCAGTGGCTAGGGTTGAAAATTTTTTATCAAAATTTTTTTCAAAAGGGTTAGGGTTAAAATATTTCAAAAATTTTTATCAAAAATATTCAGTTTGCCTCTACTTTTTTTTGAAATTTACTTTGGGATACCCTTATTTTTTAAGTTCCTTATCATGATTAGGGTCGACGAGCAAAAAATCAACCCCTAAAACCCCTTCAGGTAACTGCCCGAAACTTTGGGACTATATGTATTTTAGCCCATCTTAAAAATTTGTAATAGAAATTTTTTTGGTATGATCACGTGATCACGTGATACGGACCCTCGAAAAGCTAGAAAAGCTTGCCAACCTTGATCCCCTGACCGCAGGTGATCGTTATGTAGCTCACATGAAAGAGCACAAAAAGTCCTTCCTAGAGAATCCAAAACATTTTTGGTGGCGAGATCACATGACTCGCTAGAGGGAAGTGAAGCGTCCAAAATGGCCCTTTTTGCAAGGTATATTGGCCTTAGTAACCCGTGAAACCTGAATTTTCAATAACAATTTTGTTAGTTGGGCCCAAATACATATTGTCCAAAAGTTTCAAGGCTTTACCACAAATGGTCCTTGGGGTTGAATTTTTGCTCGTCGGCCCTAATCATGATATCTTATCAATCGACAACTTTCGATGAAAGCGTTTTTCTAAAATTATATTTTCAAATTAAAATTACTCTCCGTTTCTAAGTTGTTTGCATGAACCATAATCTGGCGCTGATAATTTCCGTCAATGCGGAAATGCGCGCCACTCGACAACAAGCACTTTGACAATAAAAATATGCAAATCTGATCAAAGCGTAGACTCACACGATACAATAACTGACATATTTGAATATCTTAGACGAGTTTTGTTCACGAAACTATGAATATCGAGAGGCGGGTTAGGGCGACGCTGGTGGGATTTCTTATTCAAAAGGTTGAATAATTTCCGATCTATTGAATATCAATCCGACAGGTTGGATCAACTCAGAGTACTACCCTTATTTGGTACTTACCTAATGCAATAAGGTTTTTTATAAAATAATTTTAAATGAGTTTTTAATATTTCGGTTTCAGACACCATAAATATGGTTTCAAATTTTTCTCCCTAGTTTTTTCCCGAGTCTTCTAACATTGACATCTAAACTTTCTGGTTTTGAAGAAGTCTTTCTTATTGGGCCTCATTTTTACGTGAAAATCTTTTTGATTAAATCTGATTCGACCACCAGCCGAATGCGAAAATATGAGTGGAGGTGTCCGGAACCGATAAAAAAATTTCGACAAATTTTGCGTGGAAATTTTCAACCAATCAGAAACCTGGATTTGGCAAACCGGCCAATCAGCAGCCGAGTAGCCGCCCACGCAAAATTGTCGAAATTTTATGTCGGTTCCAGACACCATCCAAATTATGATTGGTCAAAATTATTTTTTAAATTTTAATCAAAAAATTATGTTTTTAATTAAAAAAAAAAAGTTCTATTCATTTTAAAAGGACAATATGGTACAAATATCAATAAAAAAGGCAAATTACTTTTGTCATCTAAAAAGTTGAAAATGTCTTCCAATTCGCCATGATTTCCCATAAAGAGTTGAAAATGCAGCGAGAAACGTCGTACGCGCATTTGTGTGATCTAAGATGAATGAAAATTCAGTTGATGGCGTTTTGAAGCGAAAATGATCTAAAGAAAATACACCAGGACGCTTCTTAGCCGGCCCGGTATATTTGAATATGCTGAATTCAGAAGGAGTCGACTCTGAATGCGGAAGCCAACGCTTCTTGCATCACCTAGTTTGCATAACGAATACAACGTGTTCAAGCCATTCACCACCTAATTCAAAAAATCTTTTCGCCAAAAATCGTCGAATTCAACAAACGTCTCAAATGCTTATCAGCAAGCGCAGCTTGGCGCTGCTCAAAATCTCTACAAAAACCCGCTGACTTTTACATTTTGAGGAGAATTTTTCTCCCAGAATTAGAACAAACTTTATAGTCTAGGGTTAGGGTTAGGCCCTTACCGTTAGGGTTAAGGATGTAAAGGAGAATTATCGACAAAAGAGACTAACAAAAATTTTGATAAATGGACAAGAGTATCACTTTATTAATGCGAAATCTGCAAAAATATGAAAATTTCGGCAATTCTTTATTCAAAAAATTAAAATATTAAAAGTCCAGTCTTCGAACTCCTATTCAATGAGGCCAAAGCATCAATTTTTTGATTAAAATTTTGATATTCTTAAATTTAGACATAAAAGAGAGCGATTTTTTTTCAATTGTTCCTGCGATTTTCTTGTAATTGAAGAATCATCGTCTATTGTCATCATTGATATCGTATCAATAAAAAGATATCGTCTTCTATTTTTCATTAATCTTGAAACCCGGCCTACCATTCTAGTATTTTATGTCCTCCCTAGCGCCCCGCCAAGCTTTCCTTATTGCCCGCTTCTTTCTCTAGCTTGATTCTCTCCTTTCTCGAGCAAAATAAAAACCGCGCCACCTGGCGTTGGCCCGGCGCCGTTCGCTACTCGCTGGGTGCTCTGGTGCTGGTGGTGGTGCTGCCACCAACCGGGCGCCTTGACGCATCATCATTCACGTCTCTGTATTCAACAGAATTCGCCCTAACGTATTAAATTCACTAGATTTTGAATATTTTTGCATTTGAAAGTGCGCCTCAGCCAATCACCACGGGCTGATATTCACTACGACTGTAACCACGTAACAGGTTCAATCAGCAGGTGGACTGGCAAATCAGCTGCAAAAGACGAGCTCAAGAAAGAGCCCGAAAAGGAAGCAGAGACCCTTAAGACTGAAATCAAACAAGAGATTGACGAGCAAGAGGATAAGAGAGCAGCCAAAAAGACTCTGGAGAAGACACAAATCGGCCAAATGGCCGCATCAGTCAGCTTTTATCCGGAAGAAGCCGGGTACAAGGCGGCTAATGTTCAGTACAGGAAGGGATTGAATTTTTTCTAATGATCAAAATTTTAAAAGAAGGTGTGGAAAGCCAAAATTGCGGCTTTTAAAAATTTTTTTTCTGAAATTTTGAAAGCCGCTCGAATTTTCGACACGAAAGTTTTTGCTTACAATTTTTAGCGATATCTTGTCTTTGAACTAAATTGGTGGAAAAAAGGCGAGCGCGGCTATTTTTCCTCAAAAAGCTCAGTATCTCAGTAAGGATTTGAAACGTCATATTCTTTCAAAATTTTCATCCCCATAAAAAGCAACGACACCGTCAACACCGCCCAGTACCGCAACTACTACACTCCTGGAAACATTTCCCCAGCCCATGTCGCGGCAACATCCCCTGTCACCGCTGCTCAAGCATCTTCCGTCATCAGCCAGGTCGAGCAAAGCCCTGTGACTGCTCAGTATCACACTGTAGCTGGGGCGTATCCATATTGGACTGGAACTCAGGTAAATATATTTTTACAATTAATGGCCCATGAAATCGCGTCAAAGTGTCTGTGTGACCTTCAGATGCGTCATTAGCTCGTAATTACTAATAATTTTCGACAGTATATATATGGGAACATTGTTTGCTGGCGCGGGAAGGGTTCCCAGGCGCGGCAGGAGAGAAAGATAATCGCGCTTGTACTTGGTGATAAGAAATTGGTCAGCGCTTCCGTCAGGAAATGTTGGCGCTTTGGTGTTTTTTCGGCGGTGCAAAGTTTTTCTGGAAGTTGGAAATGGAAAATTTATTTTGAAAAAGAGAGACCATAAAACTTAAAATTAGAACTTGAATTTATAGTTTACCCCGAGTTTTGAGATGAAGCTTAAAATCAAAGATTACTAAAGAATTACCCTCTCCAGATTTGTCAAATTCCGGAGTCTACTTTCGAATCTATCTCCTGATGTTGATAGTTCAAAATGGCTCCAAGTAAAAAAATAGCAAAATACCTGCCTCATGTCCATAGTGCACATATCTCAGCAGGCAAAAATCCCCCGTTACAAATCACCCCTTTCCGGCCTTCCTAGTCCGAGTTCTGCAAGTTCGCGCAGTTTGTAATTTTCGCTATCTCGACTGGTCTGGTACTCGCGGGCGGATAAAATTAAAGATTTCCGCTAACCAAGTGCCCGTCGTGGTGTGAAAATCGGAAGTGCCTAATGGATGCTAATCGGATGTTTAGCAAAGAGCCTCAGCGCGCCCTACCAACAACACCACATGCACGCCCGCTTAGCTCAGGATCAGCTGGATACACGAACATTTGCGAATCGTGATTTATTAAAAATCAACTTCTAGTACTTTTTGGCCAAAATTAGTAAAATTAATCATCGAGTCGAAAATTTAGAAAAATAAAAAAAATTGACTATTTTTTTTCATTTTGAAAGTCAATGATTTATTTTACCATCCTCCCAAACCCAAGGAACAACTCTAAAGAAAGTTCTAGAGTGGGATACAAATGGGCACCTGATTTTGATTGATGTAAAAAATCTTGAAGCGAAGGACCTTCTTACATCATCAAAACTTCGAGTTATTCATTATTTTTTAGGAAAAAACGAATTCCTCTGGCATTGGCTCGAGCACTTCCTCCCTCTCCCAGACGCCTCCCGACAACGCTTCCCAAGCCGCATATCTGCCCAAAACGGAGCCCAAAGTGGAAGCAGATGAGACGACCATCCGCTCCGAGCTCACTCCTGCTCAGCCTGAGCTCAGCTCATCCCCATCTGCGCTGCCTGTTTCTAGCTCTGCCATTTCCACTCCACAACTACCCAGCGCCTCCCCAGTGTTGACCCCTATTGACCCAACTGGTCATAATCCTCCAATGAGCTCATCGGTAAGTTTTCGAGAAAAGTGACGATCGGAGCACTCACAGTAGATAAGCAATCGATCAAGTTTGTTCGGTCAGTAACTTGGAATATTTGTAGATAACGACCTCCACCTTATCAAGTTATACACCGACTACTGCCCAGTCAATCTCTGCCTGGAATTATCCCTACCCTTCTTCTTCAAGTATTTACTCCGGTCTTGATCCTTCTAGGTACGACTTTCCTCTTCCTTCTCATTTTTATCCCTTTTCTAGAGCTGCCGCTGCTGCTTCTCTTTCGTACCCAGGTTTTTCCTCCGCCGCCGCTGCTTCTGCCCATGGAGCTTCAACAGTCTCCGCTACCGATCCTCATAGTTTTCTTTCTTCCCTTCATCCCTTTGGCCCTGGCCATCCGGGTACCCATCCATCCGTCCTACCGTATTACCAGCAGCATGCGTATCAGTATGCAGATCAATATGCCCAGTATGGAGTTCACCCAGAAGATCATATGACGAATCCGGAAAGTGATCAACAATCTTTTATTAAAAAATTAAGGGGGTAGATATTGTTAACAACAAATTTAAGTCGACTTTTTTCTGAAAAATTATCATAGCGACACCCTTAACTTTCAATACCAAAAGTTTTTTGAGCCTTTTTTGAAGTTTTCTTATGTCTTTACCATAAGAAAGTGATACCCTTAGCTCATTGTTGATCGCTAAAAGAAGACAAGTGACGACCTCGAGGGCTTTGCCCGCGATTTCAAGCAGCGCCGAATCAAGCTTGGCTACACTCAGGTAAACCATCATAAAAACCAATTGATCATAATAAGTAAAAAGACCTTTCGTGTGTTTATGGGGCGATTTTATCAAAAATTCAGCGAGCAATCATTTTGTTTACTCACTAAAATGTCAAAATGCAAATTCCGCTCTCCGCGCTCTTTAAAACATCCTTCTTTTTTTAACTCGGTTGGGACTTTTTCTTTTGGACTCCAAAAAACAATACCGGAGGATTTTGAATATCGGAGCTTCGAATATCCAGACGATAAGATTTGAGAAAGCACAAAAAAGATCGGGTCGGTGGGGGCGACCACCTCTGGAGTATAATGCGGAATCGCGCTGCGGCTGAGCGCAATAAAGGAAAATCCCGACCGAGCCCTGCCGAACCGAGTGGTCAGAGTTGAAAGAGGCGGTTTTTATTGTGGCCTTGCATTTTTGTACAGAAAAACGTAAAATGTTCAAGCTAGATGAATCGAGTGATAAAGGAGTAAATAAGCTTTCGAGTGATACTTAAAAATTTAATCCACAATTTTACACCTGCCCTTCCTATTATGGTCTTCGAATCATTATCTTTTTACTGTTTTTTTTTTGGCCGCTGTCTTATTTATTGTTCTAGGCTGATGTTGGACTTGCCCTTGGAACCCTCTACGGAAATGTCTTCTCCCAAACAACCATTTGCCGATTCGAAGCCCTCCAACTTTCCTTCAAGAACATGTGCAAACTAAAACCTCTCCTGCAGAAGTGGCTTCAGTTCGCTGTCAAAGGTAGTGAGTTACCGTTTTCCAAGGCAGTTTTTGACGCTTCATTAGATCAATCGAATGGCTTCTCGGCGCTAGAAAAGGCCGCAAACACTGGAAGAAAGCGAAAGAAGAGACCGAGTCACGAGGTAAGAGGAGTTGAAAGACTCCTTAGTAGCGCTCTAGGCGGGGTATTCGCTTTTTTTAATGAAGAGTAGATTTTAAGCTTTTAACCAAATAATTGGCTATTTTGTTGAAAAAGGTTAAAAGACTCTTTTTTATTTTGAACCCTTGATTTTCGCTCTCTGAAATTAGAAATAGGGAATTTTGAAGCAAGACTCGGATTTTTAATTAAATTTCTGAATTTGGCCATTGTTCTCTTTTTTGCCGGGCAGAACTTTTTTCTGCGAGAAGTGGCGCTTTTTCTCAAATTGAGTGAGTGGGGCTGCTGCATAAGCCTGAATTACGGTGCGCCCAGAATGCACGCGAGTCCTCGCTGGTGAGATTTTTCGCGAATTTCGATAAGGCCTGATTGATTGAATAAAAGTTGTACTCACTTCTTCTTGTGAAGTAATCACTAGGAAAGATGACGAGAAAAAGAGGGACAGAAAAATTTATGGTCCAAGTGGGATTGGTTTCCTTTGCGGGAATTCCATCTTATTCCAACCTTTCCGAAATATTCAAGAGCCCAGGAGAGTGCGCAGAGATTGGTGATAAGGGCATCCCGCACAGTAAATTCCTGAGCATCTTGTTTTGCTATTTATCAGCCCCGAAGAGACTGTCCCTCACGACATCGAATTCTAGAGCATCGACTAAAGGAAACCCTAAGTCGTTTATAAAAAATTTATTTGTACTTCTAACCTAATTCTAGAGTTGATTTTGATTCGTCAAAGCGCGTATTTTTTAAATTCCTTGTTGTCATAAATATCTTATTGATAGAAGATCACTTGTTTAAATTTCGGTCAGGGAGGTCCTTAATCGTTTCTGATGGTGCTGAATTTCGCTCTTGTCGCATCCCTTGTTACATTTTTCCAACAAGTTTGTGACAACATGTCAACATTGTCCGCCGCTAGAGCTGCGACTCGTGAATTCAGAGCAGGCGTTGTAGACTCTAAGGGCTTCAGAGAGTTAGTGTCCTACTTCATGTAGAAGATACCCTTAGAACGATATTCAAAACAAATTTTCACGAGTTAAGGGGATGAGGCTGGGTGCACCTGCTCGCAGGGTGTGCTCAACCTTGACACTCTTAATGGTTTTGAATTATCTGCGCGCGGATTCAGCCAAAACATCCGCTCGGTGTCAATTCTCTGCGAGCCGGGGTGGCAACTGCTGTATAATCCTGAATTTCGGATTTGGTTTAGTTTGCTCCACCTTCCTACTCCAGACTCGCCGTGAAGCGATAACTTACCATTTTTAAGGGTATTCACATCCGAAAATCTTATTTTTGAAAATAAAAAATTGATAGCTAACAAAGGGATCCCCTTATTGAAAATATGACCCAATAATTTTTTAATTTAAAAAAAAAATTTTAAGAAAAATTAGCGTTAGAGTCAATATTTTTTAATGTATTGGGGAGTAGCGCGTCTAATTTCACCCTCTCTCTACCCTAACCAGAGTCTAGATGAGCCCGAGTATGGCAAGCGTCCCGTGGCAGACCAGCCACAGTGCATCGTCGGTGATTACTACGGAGGAGCCGAAGAGGAAGATTACTAAAAGCGAAGATCCCTACTCTTAAAAATAACTCCTTCTCTAATGTAAAATCTGCTTTATTCTGGCAAGTCTTATTCTCACAACACAAATTTCTTTCTTGATATCTGATTTTCATCCTCTTTTTTTATCTTATTCTGTGCATAAAAATATTAAGTGTAAAGATTCTTCAACAATAAATTTTCGTGTATATGGTTCACAAGGCGTTTCACTTCTTTGTTAAAGTAAATAAAATGTCCACAAAAAAGCGAGAATAATATGCAACACACAACGATCTCTACCCTTTTACCGTGAAAGTTTGACCCTTTTCTATCTAAAAATGGCCTGCAAGAGAGGTCTATGTTCGGCATTTCTCGATTATTTAGCGTGTTTTATTATAACGCCTCCATGGATCGCTTGTTTGACAGTCTACGCAATTCTACAACCACTTTTTCTTCTCATTGCGAAAAATTTATTTTGCTGCACTTGGCTGTGCGACGATTGCTACTCACCATTTGATTGTTTAAACGACTGCGTTATCATCTTTAAGGAAGGTCTATTTTTACTATCGCCGTTTTTCTGCTGTGAAGATTCCTGTAAAGTTGAAACAGATGATGAAACACCGAATCACTCAGAAGTAATCACAGAGCAACCATTTTCGTCTATGGGTCCGTCTGCTCCAACGCATCTCGAAATAATAAACGAGGAAAAATTTGAAAACGAAGCGCCACCAGCGTATGAGGACTTATTTGAAGAATAATTCAAAGAATAAACCTGACTCAAGATCAAATATTTTAACCTGGATCGAAGCGGGGAGGAGAGAAGCAGCACTAAGATCGTCAGGGGTTTCGGGAAAAAGAATCAAACAAATTTTTCGAGAAAAAACAATAAGAAGCAATTTATTACAAAATTTTTGGTATAAAAAGTGCAATTTTTTATAAGTCGATATCAACTTGAGGTTCTTCCGAGCAAAAGCATCCTTTGGCATATTCAAGCTTTGGCTTTTTCTCAGCCTTTTAAGTTCGAAATTTGTTCATATTTAATGACTGATAAGCCAGAAATAAAAAAAAATTGAACTATTCCTTGATTTCGATTTGAAATTTCACTTTCCAGAAGCCAGTTTTTTCAATCGACGCCAAATCTCCGTTTGTAAAATCGATTTTGACAATGTTCTCGTTGTTGATTTCAGTGTGATTCACGGACTTCACCGGGAAAGACCATTGGATCGCTTCTTTGATTGGAGTCGACAGACCAAGCTCGAAGAAGTCCGAAGAGTCGAAGGAACTTGGCGGGACGAGATCTGCCTCAATCATGTAGCAAGTATCACAGCTCCAGGTTCTGTAGATCTCTGAAAAAAAAGATGAGAGTTTCCTCGCTTGTGTTACTGACCGATATTGTTCCAAATATCAAAGCACCCTGGTGGCTTTTGGTCACAAGTAAGCGGCTCCTCTAGAATTCGCATTTCTTCACGGGCTTTGCACTGGACTTTTTTGGTTTCAAATTTGTGATTTTCACAAAAAAAATCATAAGAAAGAAAATAAGATTTCCGCCAAATTGATTTTCAAACAAAGGAAACCAAGCTTTGGTCAATCTCAGCGGTTTATTCTTCCTCTTCCCACTGAACCATCTGCAGCCAAGTTTCTTCGTACAAACACATCTCAACTCTCCCTTCTTCAGTCCCTTCAGCGCATCAGCTCCGTCGGTACATCTCACCTTACAAACGCGCTGGTTCTTGTCTTTCTCGACGAAGCAGAAGTCCCGAAGATTGAAGTCGCTGAAAACTGGCGGCACGCAACTTCCACAGCCGCGAATAGTATTGGTCCAAATTGGCTTTGATTTTCTAGAGCTGATGCAGTTCGTCCTCGCTTCTCCGATTGGCTGAAATCCCGGGCGACACTTGATGGCGCAGGAGGCCCCATCGCATTCGTAACCGGTCGAGTCTTTGAATTCCGGAAGAGCTGGGCATTTCTGGTGCGGCAAAAATTTACCGCCGACCGGAGCTCCCCAGGATTTTTTAAACTGCGATCTGGCTTGTAAATCAGTCGTTTCTGGTCGATAAATGATCTCTTGAAGCTCTCTCCAGGTCAGTTTTCTCCCACCAGGCCAGTTGATCCCGGAAACACTTGCGCTTAGAAAAAATATTTCAAAAAGCTTCATTGACAATGAATCATTGTCCACTTTTTTTCTTGATGATTGAATAAATTCGAATTTCTGAAGGAGGCGAAAAAATTATGGAAAATTTCATAGCTGTCAAGTGGCGCGGCGGATTGCCATGGGGTGAGCTTTTAGAAAAAGGTTGAATTTGCATTTTTATGAAGAAAAAACGTGTTCTTGTGGTGTCTTTTTATAGGGATTTTGCGTCATCAATTCAAATTGAGTTTTTTGTGTCGATTTTTATGCAAGTTTTTTGAAATTAATACGCAAGAAAGTATTTTTAAATAAGGTTTATTAAATAAATAGGAGAAAAATCATAGCACATAAGGAGAAATACAGTCAGAGATTCATTCAGGGGCGTCTGTATCGAATGAGCTCCCGAATATTGCTCGTCAATCGTCTTCTTGTGACTCGTCGTTGGTATTTTTCTGCATCGAATGAAAGAACTGAGCGTCTGGAAGCTCTGTTGTTGACCCGTCGTTGAAGCTCTTTTCTGATTTGCGAGTGTCCGTCAAACTCGCGACGCCAGGCTTGGACGGATGAAGAGAAGATGAAGAGGAGCATAAGCACTTTTCCGAGCATCTTCTTTTTAATTATTTTTTTTTAAATAGGGAGAGTGTTTGTCGTTTCTTGGGACTGGAGATGTGTCGTTTGAACTTTAGAAAGCGACTTGTTTTATAGTAACTTGTCGAGTGAGGGCGATAGAGAGAGGATTTCATGGAAGATGAAATGAGAGTTCGCTTCCAGTTTGGATTACAAACTCGGAAACGGGTGGCAGCGTGAATTCTCGATAACACACTCATAAGTTCACTTCGGGGTCGAATATTATTCAAAGCTGATTTCAGTTGAAAATTATCTACCGCCAGTTTACTTTGAAAACCAAAATTGAGGTGGCAAAAGTTTGAGTTTCTTGTCTTAAAAAATAAACTTTATAATAACGATTATAAAGTCAATGATAAAAATAGACAGGAAGCAAAAAAATAGCCGCATAAAAATTCATTTCCGCCTGAAAACGCATATAATCAAGCAACGGACGTCCATCTCCAGAGTCTAAAAATGACAGCTTTGAAAGCTTTTATCGAAAACCTCCGTCCTGAACAACAAGAGAGGCTTGGAGAAATTTTCAACGATCTTCACGAATTCAACGGAAATCTCGATGAAAGCCAGCAGAACTTCTTGCAGCAGGAAAACTTGGACAGTCTTGCTAAAGATATCTTGAGAGGTGATGCCGCAGCTGTCTATTTTGGCAAAAAGCACGGCGAAAAGATTGAGGAAGAAGATGCCGCTGACTGGCGCCGACCCATTAACCATGACCCACATCCTTTTTACGGACGCGACTACCACAATGGAGCCTGGTTGAGATAGAAGATATGTCAGTAGCCTTTAATCTGGATACAAAGAATATTCTACAAATGCGATTTATTTTTACTGTTATTTGTAAAGCAATAATAAATTGAACTATAAATCGTTGTCAATCATGAATTATAGATTTTTAAGCTTTTCTCACGCATTCCAAAAGGATGATGAAAGACTGAAATAAGACCTTTTGATTGTGAAGATATACAATAATCGCCAGTGACTTCACCGAGCGAGCCAATTAACTCCACCAATTTTCGAATTTTCTTCGTGACCTCACGAATCCACTGAATTATGAACCAGAGAATACTGATGCTTTGTCTTTGTCGTAAATTGAGCTGGATCGTAGAATTAGGAGGGAGATGGAAAAGAGACATGAGTCGACGCTAAAATAGACGTCAATAAGCGCACATGAAAAACGACGGGTCGAGCAGTCAGCCGTACGAGGGGATCAAATGGTAAACGATGGAAAATTACATCAGGTTACAGTAAGAATCAGCTTCCCTTTGCCACGTTGCTTATTGAAAGAAAGAATTTTTGTTGAATTCTTTTATTGATTTTCAAAGCATAAAAAACAGGTAATAAGTGACAGAAATAAAATGAGTAACAGTAACTCTTCATAAATAATAGAAGTTTTTCATCCGAAGTAGGCGTAATTTCCGGCAGTTCGGTAGTTTGGTTGTTGATAGATAACCACTGGCTGTTCTGGGTGAGCTGGCTGGACAATCTGTTCCGGGAGGGTGACAGTAGCCGCGTTGCATCCACCGTTGTTGCCAGCTCCGAACATCATCATGTAGAAAATGAGGCTCTCGTTGTCTCCACTGTCGTCCATTAGCATCAAAGGAAGAAGCATGTTGCTGCCCATTCCAGTTCCGGGGGCGGCGCTCTGCATTGCCATCATCAACACAAGAAGGGAGCTGCTGTCGCTATCGCTAGAAGTGTCGTTCATGAGAAGAAGGGGGAGGAGCAAGTTGAAGGAGTTGTCGAAGCCGCTCTGGGTGTTCATGCCGCCGGACATGGAGCTAAGAAGAACCATCATCAGAACATCGTCGAGGCCGTCATCAGTCGATCGTCGCTTTCGGCTGGAGCCGTCGGAGAACAAATCGAGCATCAGAAGAGTCTCGAAGCTGAATCCCTCGCCGCCGCTCATGGTGGAGAAAAGAAGCATTGTCATGAGCGAATCAGAGCTTGATCCAAGCGAGCTGCCATCATCAGCGAAGAGAAGCAGCGGAAGGAGATTGGTCATGGCGTCGTTGGTGTTGACATTGCAGTCGCCTTGCATTGTTGAAAGAAGCAGAAAAGTAGAGAGCATGTCGGTATCGCCAGAATCGTCGGAGAGGAGCAAAAGCGGGAGGAGCTGATTCATGTCGTTTGTTCCGCCGGACATCATTGTCAGCATGAGGAGATCAGTGTTGTCACTTGTACTGTTGTTGTCGCTGAGAAGGAGGAGGGGAAGGAGAGTGTTCATCTGGGATGTCTGGGATTGGGAACCAGAATTGCCATTGAGGAGGCTGAAGAGGAGGAAGTCCTCAATTGCGAAGGAAAAGGTAAAGAAGAGACTGAAGATCTTCATCTTGGAAGCTTTGGTTGTTTTCTTAGTATTCTCTTATTGAAAAGTTGGTTGATGAAGAAGAGGAGAATATGATTTGATGACCTCTCTGGAATCGAAGTGAGTTTTATCATGTTCAAGGCCACCAAGCGGAGGAAGTGACTGTAACGATCGACCAGTCAATCAGAACTGGGGCAGATAACGAGCAGGTGCACTCGACTTTCACGCTCTATTTCAGCTCCTACAGTTCCTGTAGTTCAAACCAAGATTGTACGAAAGATCTACCGTAGTTACTGCTCCTTCTCAAAATTCGTGGATAGATTTGAATCTCCGAGAGAACCCATGGTGACGTTCAGTAATACTGTACCTCCGTTCATCGATACATAAAAACATCCGTCTCCAGCGTGCCAAACGATACCAGTAGTCGATCATTAAAATATCGTTTCCGATAGTTCATTTTTGAATTCGATGACGCTTCAACTAATTTTAAGACGGGAAGAATTTAAAGAATCTAAAGAGAATCTGAAGAACGATCGCCCCTTTCGATTTTACCTTTGAACCGACCGGTTCTAACAGTACAAAACCGTCAAATTCGAATCGAATCGCTTTGACAGCCGCTGCCAAATCTGACTCCTTTCGAGAATCGTGGCGCGCGAAGATAAATTCGCGTGGGTGGCCACGAAAAAGATAGAGTAAATTTCAAAGATAAAAATTGCGCTCTTTTATGATCGGAAAAGAGAAATTATCGAATGGATAAACCAAGAAGACGGAAAAGCAATGAGAAAAAGGTGTTTTTAGGAAAGGTCTCTCAAGCTCGAATTTTCAGACTTTTTGAAAAGAAGATTTTTTTACGGCTTTACAAAAGAAAAGATCATTGAAAAATTTATGATGCATTTTTACCGTAAAAATCTGTGGCAATAGTAATTGAGTAGAATTTATTGTTTTCTAGGCAAACAAGGCGTTTTTTACAATTGTCAATTTGAATTTTGAACGATGGTAAACAAAAAGTAAAGCTATCAAAAAGAGTGAAAAGAAGAAGTGGAAAATGAGAGATCCTAAATTGATAGCATTTTGCGGATTCGTGATTTTTGTGTTTATTGGATATTCGTATCTTTATTATGAAGTTGCTTGTGACTCTACTGCTTGTAAATTGAGGTAAAAAATTGGGCATCCTTAGGCCTACGCAGGTTTCAGAAACCTGCGTAGAAACCTGAGTCAGGGTTTTGGAAAAGCTCGGATAAATAGCCGCAGAATGAGCAAAAAAGCCGCAAATAGGGTCGCGGTTTTTCGTTAAATCTGTTTGAGGACCCTGAGTCAGGTTTCTACACAGGCGATCGAGTCCTGATTTTTATCAAAATCCCTTCAAAATCAACCAAACCCTTACAGCTTTTTAGCTGTGGAAACATCCATCTTCAGCCGATTATCCAAGACCTTTCCCACGATAATGGCAAGACAGTGAATCGAATATTCGTCAACGGAGAAACCTTCATTGTCAAATCTTCCTTTTCTTCACGCCCAGATCCGCTAAAACGAGAGAAATTAAAAAGAGAGCTGGAGATATTGGAGAAACAGATCTTGTATGGACAACCAGAGGTGCTAAATACTTGTTTCAAGGGAGAAGAACTTCTTTATGTTTTATCCGATGTCGGTGGAGATCCAGGTAAGAGTAGGGGAAAAATGTAGAAGGGAGAAATGTCTTCAAGAAAGCTGCAAGCGGCTTTCGATTGGAGAGAAAGGCCGAAATAATTCATCTTTTCAGTCTGCAGCGACGAATTCGGAACCAACGACGAGTGTTTCCGCCTCGAAGAGCTACAAGAAGCGCTCGTTTCGGAGGTCAAAGTCCACGACGACGAGGTAGAACGCAACATCTGGCGCTCGATCCAGTCCTTTGCCGAGCTCTTTCTCCAACTTGAAGACAACAATCTGTACATTGACGACATTTCTGGCTCGAATTTCGTGTTGAACGAGAACTACCAAGCGCATCTGGTCGATTTGGACTCGTTGCAAGAAGAATTCGAGCAAAGGAAATGCGAAAAACACAGCGATTGCGTTTCCAGCAGCGATTATCATTCAAAAGTAAGCTCAATCACGTCCCTTTTTTGCTAAATTTCTTGTAAAGAACTCGTTGTTTTACAAAATCCATCAATCCTGCGACGAGTTCGAGAATCGCTGCCAGCAAAATCTTTGCACGAAAAACGCGGCTTTGCATACATGCGGCTTTGGAAACTGGATTTTGACCGGACTGTCCAATATCGGAGAAGAGCTCGACTTCTTTGACGAACTAAAGGTATCTGAGATACCGTATCTCTTCCCTCTTTGATTTGCTCATAGAACTTTTGAAGAAGCCGCTTGCGGCTTTTCAATCAAATAAGACGACAGGAAAGCCGCACGGGGCTTTTTTCGAATATAAGCCAATGTCCTCCCAGTTGAAAGCCAAAATTCACAAATTTTCTATGTTTTTCTTTCAGGAAATCCGATCATGTTCTACCGCTGCTCTTGCCGATCGCTGTTCCTTCGAAGACATAAAATTTACTACCCAGGATGTTCTCAAACAAATATAGATAAATATTATTTATTCACAGAAAATACGAAACGCGTTAAAAATCACTGTACTTTTCAAGCTTGCAAAATTGGAAATTCTAAAAAATATGAAAAAGAAAGGGTTGAAGGCAGCGGCATATTTAGTTATGTAACAAAAACGATTCTAGAGTCGATTTTCTAGTCGGCTTTTACTCGGAATTGATCGGCAGTCGTGAAAACATATTGCTGGCCGTTTTTCATGAAGAGTTCTCTGAAAAAAAAACGCTAGAAAGTAATTTAAAATGATGACGGTACCTCTTTTTGACTGTTTCATCGACCTTTTTGATCGCGTGGGAAGTAACTACAGTCATCTGTAAATGCTCAGACGGAAGTTTTTTCGACTTTTCCGGGTCTTTTAGATACGAATCTGGCATTTCTGGCAGCTGGTGATGCTCGTAAAAAGCCTTAAAATTCTTAAGGGGGTGCAATAATAGATGGTAAAATATAAAAACTGCGTTTCACATTTGAATAACTTCGAAAAAGCCGCAAGCGGCTTTTCCCTCGAGAATATAGATCATTTCAAGCCCAAATTCATCAGTATTACCTGCATCTCTCTGATTCCCTTGTCGAGTCCAGGAATCTTGTCGGCCGGCCAAATATCGCCGAGATCAGTTTTCTTTCTGTGGAATTTCACTTCCTGCTTCAGAAGGCAATCGAGACGATGCTCCGCGTCGTCAAGTGGAATTTTGAAATGCTCGCGGTACCAGTCGACGACTTTCCGCATTTCTTTCACAAGATTTTCCTTAACAATTATTCTTATTCTTATGTTATTGCCCGAAAATGTTAAGTCAAATAAAAGCGTAAAAGAGCCGCGTGCGGCTATTAAATACATTTTTGGTTACTTTGAGGGAGTAGAAAAAGCCGCAAGCGGCTTTAAAGCGATCTTTCTCTCAAAAGTTCATTTTTCTATTCAATTCTACCTTCATATCCTCGTAGTAAATGATCAGCATCGGAATTTTCGCCTTTTCAGCAAACATCGGAAACCAAACAGCGCTTCCGAACCAGCGATGCATGTGCTGGTCGATGAATTTTCGCCAAATCTCGTTTTCGAAATCTTTCTTTTCCAAATTGCCAGTATGCGAGCCCGACATTTGGCGTTTATAATCAGCAAGAGTCGCGTCGTAGGGATTTCGCAGGACCATGATGATGCCTTTTCAAGGGGTAAGGGTTATTCTCTCGGGTAAAAATCGATGAAAACGTCGAAAGAAGCCGCTCGCGGCTTTCGAGCAAAATAGAATTGATTAACTTTCGCCCCTTTCCTTCTGCACTTTCGTACTCTTTCTGTCCGTGATTCTTCACCGCAATAGTTCGTCCACTCCTGGTGTGTTCCATCTCGCCTTTGAGTCCATTGCGCGTCATTTCCATTTCGTAGTAAACTGAGCCAGTGTAGAAGCCAGTCGTATCCTCGAGAACCTGACGGGCCCACGTGTTGCCCGAACCAGGAAACGAGCTCAAAAATACCACGGGAAATTGGCCGAAGTCACCCAAGGCGACTTTTCGGTTACAGCTAAAATTCAGCTTTCAAAAAGGATAAATCCCTTTCGAATTTTACCTTGAATCGTGAACATGACTGACTGCATATTGAAACTTTGGATTTTCAAGTTCTTCTGTGTTAAAAATGTAGGTTCCAAGAAGCGTCAAAAGAAAAATCAAAATATAATTCGTAAAAGCTCCCATGATCGTTGAAAAACTCATTTATCCATCTTCTCTCCAACTTCTTTTCTCTTTTTATGCGGTTTGATGGGTAATTACACGATTCTAGCGCAAATTTTCAAAAATGGGTTGTCCTAGTCTTATCAATGGAACGAGCCCTGCCGCGGGCCATTTCACTGCCGGAATGCTTCTTGTCTTGACCTTAGCGAGGTCAATTTTTGTGTTTTCAGATGCAAATGCGGCTTTCAAGCAGATATTTTGCTAAAAGAAATCTCCGAGAACTTGAAGAGACTCTAAAAATCACCCTTGATCATCAAAAATCCTCTTTCTTCAAAACAACTGCTTTATAATCACCCTCATTCGCGTCATAAGAAGCTTCATCATGATTTTTCCGCTGTATCTACCTATTTAAACTGCGGTTTCGCAGCTTCATTCTTCATTTTCAATTCAAAAAGGGGAAAATTTTCGATTTTCAGATGAGCCGGAATTTCGGACGCAGAAGTGGGAGAAAGAGCAGGGGCGGTTACGAAAATTTCAAGCCGACAAAAGAAGAAGTCGTGAATTGGTTGGAAGGAGTTCTGAAGCCAGCTGATATCCCAAGTGCTGTGGAGGCTTACGCTGGGAATCCGCCGAAAGGGTTCAAGATCAAGGAGCTGCGAATTCTAGCAGATTTCGGTGAGAAACAAATGTATCAAAAATGGCCAAAACTAAGCTAAAAATGACTAAAATTTGATTTTTTATACTTCAAAATTGACTAAAAAGGACGAAAAAATTGTCTAAAAAGACCAAAATTGCTTTAAAAAATTCCTTCTAGAATCTCTTTCGAAAAGTGATTTCTAGAAGCATTCTCAGCTTTTTGGTGGCCTTTTTCGAAATTGAAATCTAGAGAGAAAAGAACTCTTTTGTTTAGCGGGAAATCCGATTCTTCGAGATTTCCTTGCCAAGCGTTATCCACGAGACGGATCTGCACCAGTTGATTGGCAGCCGCCGCCGCCCGAGCCAGAGCCGAAAAGTGAAGAAGAGAAACGGCAGCTTCGCTACAAAGAGGACTGCCAGAACACGCAACACGCTATCCGACTGAACAAGTACTTCCCGCCGGGCCCTTTTTCTGGTCCAGAGAGAAATTTTAACGACAGGACGATGTCACGTGCTCACAGCTCGCCGCTGAAAGAGAATCCGAATCGCGCTAATTCTGAACAGAATCAGCAGACTTTAGAGAAGGAAAGGGTTTGAAAATTGATTTGGTAAAGAATCTATTAATATTTATCTCTAGAAGAAAAATTTTCTTCTTTCTTAAATCATTCTAGATGATTTCATCTCGAAAATTCGTTGATATTGTTGACGAAATTTCACTTGCTTCTTTGCAGAGATTATAATGTTAACTCCAACGCGTAGACGAAATTCTAGAGCTCGTTCTTGCAGTAGAAACAGAGGAGATCGTTCTTGGGTTCCGTCCACCGATTTCTTAACCGTCCTAAGCCCATATTCAAACCCGACAAAGAAAGAGAACGAAGATACAGGAATCTTCCTGGACATCAAGCAAGACAACTCCAAAGCCTTCCTCGATCGTCTCAATTCAGGCGAGCTTGATTGCAACTACATTCTTCCAGCAGTAAAGAAAAGAAATTCTTCTGAGAAAAAACCCTTCACCCTTCTGGAATGCGCGATCCACTACAACGCATTCAACTGTGCGCTGATTCTCTCCATGCAGCCTGCTCTTGACCTTACTCTCAGAGGGAGGAATAGTTACGAGTTACCAGCGACAAGAGCCTTTGCTGGCCTCGATGTCTCCATCGGCAAGATCCTTCTTGACAACGGTGCGAAGGAAAAAGGAGCGATTCGCGACGACCTCCTCGGCTATGTCTTCTTCAAATACACGACCAGGGACAAGAATAATAGAAAGGCGAAAGAGTTTCTTGAGACAGTGCAGTTTCTGTTGAAGAAGGAGTTCCGATTGAGGAAGGAGGATATTTGGAAAATCTGGGAGAAGCTCGAGAGTTTGATCAAAGAGGCCAACGAAACGATCGATGCGTTGGTGGAAATTCTTGATGCTCATCGGTAAGTGACGACTCGTAGCGAATACGAAGTCAAATTCAAGTGTCAGTTGTCTATTTACTCATTCTTTATTTTAAGTTCTGAGATCAACGTTCAAATCCAGCGCAAAGAAATCTGCAAGACGGAGAATCTTCTCAACGGATACATGGGACTAACCGACCCAGAACAGCGAGAAAATGCACGACGGATAATCTCTTCGATCGTCACCGCAGATTGGAATACATCCTTGAACAACATCAGCTTTGTATTGCAATGCCCTCGACTAGTGGACTTCCTTCCTGCGTTTCTGGTCAAATTTGAAAGCGGCGAGTACCCAATTGAGAAGCGTTTGATGACGGATGTGTTTGGAAAGTTTGCGCGCGATTTTGTCAACCCAGGGGACGATCCGAAGTTCGTTTCAGAAAAGCGAAAGTTTGCAGAGAACTTACTGGAGACCGGCGAAGTTGATCTTTCTGCGACAATCGGCACTAATGGAAAGAACTACTTCATTATGAACAATGCGCTTATGATGCGAGAAGGCGATTTCGACGAGTTCTTCGACAAAATCGTCTTTGCGATGAAGAAAGTGGAAGGCGATTTGCTGAACACTCCGATCGTCAGAAGAAAGAACGAACAAGGAGAGCACGAGGAAAACTGGCTCACTGCCTATTTCTTCCGCACAAAATCGCGCCGGGAAGGCTATGGTAGCATACATCAGCCAAGAAAGTTCGATAAATTCTCGAACATTGAACTCGAGCGAATAAGATTCCTGATCGACAATGGCTACGACATCAACCGTCACCCTGCAACATCGTCGGGAAACCTGCCCGTCCATTTCTTCAGCAAAGCCGGCGATGTTCTTGCATTAGACTTCTTCGACGATGAAAGCTTGAAGAAGAAAAATCACGATGGTTGGACTCCGGCACATCATGCCTGCAGTGCTGGCCGCTCCAAATTTGTTGCTGCCCTTTTCCTGAAGAATCCAGAGCTGAGAAACATTCTCAACAATGACGGAAAGGTAATTTGCCCTGGTTAGAGCCAGCTCAATCTTAATATTATATTTTCAGAAGCCGGAAGATCTTTTCCATAATCGGCAGTGTCAGGAGCTCGTGGACATCATGATCGCTGATGGCAAAGTAAATATGACGCAAAACGAATGGAAACAAGTCGAGGAACGAGCGAAAGCATCTCTGAAAGCGAAAATTGAGAAGGAAGCTGCTGCCCGAGGTCGAAAGACTTCTTCTGTCTCTCTTGCTCCCAGCTTTCCTCGGCCAGATGAGAAGGGAGATACAGGTAGTTTCAAGACAGAAAATCTGATTTTTAAACTAGTATATTTCAGGGTGTCAAATCGCGGGGGATTTTGAAGGGATCGCGCGCCACAGCGCCGTTTCGATCCCACGGTGTAAGGGATCGCCTCGCAGCGAGAGGCAACGAGAAGGGAGCGCTCACATAAACAAAGGGATCGCGCCGATCCCTTCGCGCGTGGGATATCCCTTCGCGCAAGGGATCTTAAAATTCCGAAAACGAGCGACCTTGTAAAAATTCAATAACAATCAATTTTTAATGCAAAAAAAGATCAACATATAATAATCCTTACTTTTTTAACGAAAATACTAAGAAAAATTATGCCATAATTAATCCGACTTTGGGTTATTCAATTAAAAAAATAATATTATTCATGTAAAAATTCACCATGATTCTGACTTCATCACAGCTGTTTGGTACCTCGAGTCTTTTCACGTCTTTTCTGTGATTTTATCTTCAGCTGCTTGGAAATAAACCCTTCATATCTGATTCTCGCAGCGGGGTATTACTCAGATACTTTACTAATGATCGGAAATCAGTCCATCTGCAGAAGGACGCCATCTTTCCAGATGTACTGTCAATATAAAGTCCGTCAAAAATGAAATTTTTTCGTAAATATGAGTCAAAAACGGCCATTTGATGAAGGTCCTTTGCTTTCTCCGCCATCTACTCCATTTGAGAAAAAGAAAAAAACCAAAGATGAGTTCAAGAAAATTGTAGAGATTCTAGAAGAAGATGAGAAGCTCGTTTGCACTTCAGAGATCCATCACAATTACACAGCAGATTTCAAACTAGAGAAAATCACGAAGTCAGACCAGACGCCGACGCCATATCTCATTTGCCGGAGCCCCTTCTGCACTAATGCTGAATACAAACATAAGGTAAGAAAAAATTGACCAGATTTGAGTTAAAATTAACCTTTTTCATGTAAAAATTGACCCTTTTCCATGTAAAAATTGACCTTTTTCATGTAAAATTTGACGCATTTCATGGAAAAATTGACCCTTTTTATGTAAAATTTGACCTTTTTCATGTAAAATTTGACCTTTTTCATGTAAAAATTGACCCTTTCATGTAAAAATTGATCGGTCGTGAGAAAAAATTAGCCGTTTTAATGTTAAAAACGACCAGTCAAGTAAGATTAACTCTTTTATAGGTTTTCTTTGGCATTCGAGGCAATTTGGCGAAAGCGAGCCATGCGACTGACTACTACGTGAAACGGCACATCCAAGAACACCATCGTTCAATTACAACCGACGCCGAAGAGCTTGAGGAAATCGCCGCGGAAGCTGTTGCGAACGATGGTCTTTCAATTGGTGCTTTCGAAACCGAAACAATGAAGAAATTTTGCGCAAGGGCTCATAAGGCAATAGCGAATGGAATAAGCAGTCACAAAATTGTGAAGATTCTCAGGTAAAAATTAACCATTATATTTGGATATATAAATTTTCAAGGCGCAAAAGTACCGTTTCGAATGGTATCGTCAAGTCCAAGCTGCCTGGTCTCATCCAGGAAAACAGATGTTGCTTGGTCCTTGATGGATTCGACTGCCCTCGGCTAACGAAAGAAAGAAGTAGCAAATACCTTGGGGTCTTCATCGGCTTTTACGATTCGAACCTGCGAAAGACACGATTTTTTCTTCTTCATTACGGGGTCATCTTCAAAGCAACTGATGCGAATGTACGTCGACAACTAGAAAACGTCCTCTCGGATTGGAATATCCTCGAGTTTTTTCACGCAAAACGACTTCCAGTTGTTGGAGATGCGCCAATGGCTCAGGCCTTCTCCGACTACTTCGCCGTTGTCTGTGCAAGCCACACGATTTCGAATCAGTTAAAAAGGTAAATACATCATTCTTATTTCATCAAATAACGTCTTCACTTTAGATATATTACCCTTGTCCAGAGCGATGCAATCGTCGGCGATAGCTGTGTCGAGATCGAGAAAGCGGTCTCAGCATGCAATCATCGAGCTGAACGAGACGACTGCTCCGAGAAATCCTTCAATGATCTGGTGAAAAGCTACACTCCAACTGAAGACGAGCTCAAGCACATCAGGCAATTCTACCCGAATTACGACAAATTCGTTACGATCGACAGGATCTATTACATCAGATTCAGGTTTGTTCTTCATCATTGCTTGTAACAATTGACCTTTTCCATGTAAAAATTGACCCATTCCATGTAAAAATTGACCCTTTTCGTGAAAAATTTGACCCTTTTCATGTAAATATTGACCGTTTTAATGTAAAAATTAACCCCTTTATGTAAAAATTAACCCTTTCAATGTAAAAATTGACCCTTTTCATGTAAAAATTTACCGTTTCACGATAAAATTAACCGAGGTCATGTTTAAACTAATCGAAAATATGTAATTATTAACTTTATCTTTCAGATCTTTCATCACGACCTACAAGCAGCTCATGGCAAACGAACCTCTTCTTCGTCGCCACCAGAAGTACCTGACTGACTCAAAGTCGATCTTACACGAAATCGACTGGAAGCTCGTTCATTACCTCCACTCAGTCTCCCAAGTCTTCGAGCCTGCTCTGGCGTCCACCGATTCGGATCACTTCTCGGTTGGTGACACTCTAACAAAACTGTTCGACTTGCTGAAATTCTTGCTTCAAATTGATCCGGCTGACTTCAAGGAAATCCACCAGGAGCTGATTCTGACCGTAGCAGACTACATTTTCGGTGCTAACATCACTGGACGGAAGCCATCGAGAGGATCCTACATCAAATCGAGAGCAAATCCAGCTGCTTTGATCGGGCTCTCCCTTGACTTCTTTAGCCGTCACTTCGAATTCACCTTGATCCGTAACCGACTTGACGACGCCTTTGAGAAGGATTCGTTCATCACCAAGTCTACATACGACACCCTCATCAATTGCTTCGATACTGCAGTTCCTGTCTGGAAGGAGACAATGCGCAAGACCTTCTTTGACCTAGCTGAGCAAACCAAACCAATTGAGGAAATCTTCATTCTTGTAAGTAAAGGTTAATTTTTACCCGGAGCTGGTTAATTTTTTCCCAAAAAAGGTTAATTTCTACCAAGTTTCGATTAATTTTTGCATTAAGCGGTAAATTTTTACCCGAAATCGGATGAATTTTTCATAGGAAAGGTCCATTTTTACTCAGACGCGATCAATTTTTACATAAAACAGCATTAATAATTAACTTTATTTTAGGTTCCTGTTGAAAACCAGCAACAGAAGACACCATCAGCAGCTCCTTCATCACAGCCAAAGACGTTGACTCCTCCAAACTCACAGGAGCGCGCTCCGCCGACACCTCCATCTTCTCAAGCAAAGTCGACTTTCGAGGAAGAAATGGAGCAATATTCGAGCGACGAGGATGAATGCGAAAAATCATCAACTGATGAGTTCTCTGCATGGTTCAAGAAGGAGAGCAAGATGGAGCGCAAAGAAAGCGTCAAAAGATACAAGCAATGGTTGAACCAGCTCGATCCCATGTTCAAGACCTCCGCCAGTACGGCCGAACGGAGCTTGATGTATTTCACGCATCACGCTGGAACTTACCCGACATTCGCCAGAATCGCACAACTCATACGCTCAACTCCTGGCTCAAGCGGCAGCATCGAACGTCTCTTCTCGAAAGCGAACGATATCATGTCTTCAAAACGAAACTGCTTGAACACCAGTACTGTTGAACTCATTCTACAAGTGTCTTCTTATCCAAATGTACAGAATCTATTTGAATAAATGTTTTTTGCTGAAAATTTCCCGTCGAAATCATGCATTTATAAACCTTTTGCATGCAAAAATTAACCAAATTCATGAAAAAATTAACCTTGATCATGCTAAAATATCCCTTTTTTAAGTATAAATTGACCGAGGTCATGTAAATATAAACCGAATTCATGAGAAAATTAACCTTGATCATGCAATAATTAACCCATTCTAAGCATTAATTGACCGAGGTCATGCAAATATTAACCATTTTCAAGAAAAATTAACCTTAGTCGCGCAAAAATTGACCAAAATCGGATAAATCAGGCTTTAAGTCGATTAAAACGCCCTTAAATGGCCCTTAGCCAATCAAACCGATCTAAAATGGCTCTTAACCAATCAAAACGCTCGAAAATGTCTATCAGCCAATCAAAACGCTCGAAAATGCCCCTTAGCCAATCAAAACGCTCGAAAATGTCTATTAGCCAATCAAAACGCTCAAAAATGTCTATTAGCCAATCAAAACGCTCGAAAATGTCTATCAGCCAATCAAAACGCTCGAAAATGTCAATCAGCCAATCAAAACGCTTGAAAATGCCCCTTAGCCAATCGAAACGCTCGAAAATGTCTATTAGCCAATCAAAACTCTCGAAATGTCTATCAGCCAATCAAAACGCTCGAAACTGTCTATCAGCCAATCAAAATCTACGTATCAAAAACGATTTTGAGGCTTCATTTTTGAGAGTCTTTGAGCCGTTAAGCATTCAGAACCAAGAATATGTTATTTTTGAAAATTCTCTAGAATTATTATTCTTACGTTTGGAAAACGAAAAAATCAGTTTAGAAGTATGACAAGAAAGGCTTGGAAGTTCCCCATGGCGTGCACGATTTGTTTGAAATCTGTGAAGCCACAAACATTAGACTGGCACTTTTCTCATTACCATGCGGAAATACGACCATCTGATCGAGTCAATTATGTAACCAAGTGCGTTATTTCATCAGAAAAATAACTTTTCTCAGGAAAATGTTTGAACAGGGGTCTAAATTCGCAGTGCCAATTCGCTTTTTGCGAAACCCTAGCACTCTCGTTATTCCATGCACAGAAATTATCAAACAAATAAAAGATCTCTTGAAATTGATGAGAACGACCCGGGTAGATCGAAGATTCGAGCAACATTCGTGGATAATATGAATAGATCCAGGGTGTCAAATCGCGGGGGATTTTGAAGGGATCGCGCGCCACAGCGCCGTTTCGATCCCACGGTGTAAGGGATCGCCTCGCAGCGAGAGGCAACGAGAAGGGAGCGCTCACATAAACAAAGGGATCGCGCCGATCCCTTCGCGCGTGGGATATCCCTTCGCGCAAGGGATCTTAAAATTCCGAAAACGAGCGACCTTGTAAAAATTCAATAACAATCAATTTTTAATGCAAAAAAAGATCAACATATAATAATCCTTACTTTTTTAACGAAAATACTAAGAAAAATTATGCCATAATTAATCCGACTTTGGTTTATTCAATTAAAAAAATAATATTATTCATGTAAAAATTCACCATGATTCTGACTTCATCACAGCTGTTTGGTACCTCGAGTCTTTTCACGTCTTTTCTGTGATTTTATCTTCAGCTGCTTGGAAATAAACCCTTCATATCTGATTCTCGCAGCGGGGTATTACTCAGATACTTTACTAATGATCGGAAATCAGTCCATCTGCAGAAGGACGCCATCTTTCCAGATGTACTGTCAATATAAAGTCCGTCAAAAATGAAATTTTTTCGTAAATATGAGTCAAAAACGGCCATTTGATGAAGGTCCTTTGCTTTCTCCGCCATCTACTCCATTTGAGAAAAAGAAAAAAACCAAAGATGAGTTCAAGAAAATTGTAGAGATTCTAGAAGAAGATGAGAAGCTCGTTTGCACTTCAGAGATCCATCACAATTACACAGCAGATTTCAAACTAGAGAAAATCACGAAGTCAGACCAGACGCCGACGCCATATCTCATTTGCCGGAGCCCCTTCTGCACTAATGCTGAATACAAACATAAGGTAAGAAAAAATTGACCAGATTTGAGTTAAAATTAACCTTTTTCATGTAAAAATTGACCCTTTTCCATGTAAAAATTGACCTTTTTCATGTAAAATTTGACGCATTTCATGGAAAAATTGACCCTTTTTATGTAAAATTTGACCTTTTTCATGTAAAATTTGACCTTTTTCATGTAAAAATTGACCCTTTCATGTAAAAATTGATCGGTCGTGAGAAAAAAATTAGCCGTTTTAATGTTAAAAAACGACCAGTCAAGTAAAATTAACTCTTTTATAGGTTTTCTTTGGCATTCGAGGCAATTTGGCGAAAGCGAGCCATGCGACTGACTACTACGTGAAACGGCACATCCAAGAACACCATCGTTCAATTACAACCGACGCCGAAGAGCTTGAGGAAATCGCCGCAGAAGTTGTTGCGAACGATGGTCTTTCAATTTGTGCTTTTGAAACCGAAACAATGAAGAAATTTTGCGCAAGGGCTCATCAGGCAATAGCGAATGGAATAAGCAGTCACAAAATTGTGAAGATTCTCAGGTAAAAATTAACCATTATATTTGGATATATAAATTTTCAAGGCGCAAAAGTACCGTTTCGAATGGTATCGTCAAGTCCAAGCTGCCTGGTCTCATCCAGGAAAACAGATGTTGCTTGGTCCTTGATGGATTCGACTGCCCTCGGCTAACGAAAGAAAGAAGTAGCAAATACCTTGGGGTCTTCATCGGCTTTTACGATTCGAACCTGCGAAAGACACGATTTTTCTTCTTCATTACGGGGTCATCTTCAAAGCAACTGATGCGAATGTACGTCGACAACTAGAAAACGTCCTCTCGGATTGGAATATCCTCGAGTTTTTTCACGCAAAACGACTTCCAGTTGTTGGAGATGCGCCAATGGCTCAGGCCTTCTCCGACTACTTCGCCGTTGTCTGTGCAAGCCACACGATTTCGAATCAGTTAAAAAGGTAAATACATCATTCTTATTTCATCAAATAACGTCTTCACTTTAGATATATTACCCTTGTCCAGAGCGATGCAATCGTCGGCGATAGCTGTGTCGAGATCGAGAAAGCGGTCTCAGCATGCAATCATCGAGCTGAACGAGACGACTGCTCCGAGAAATCCTTCAATGATCTGGTGAAAAGCTACACTCCAACTGAAGACGAGCTCAAGCACATCAGGCAATTCTACCCGAATTACGACAAATTCGTTACGATCGACAGGATCTATTACATCAGATTCAGGTTTGTTCTTCATCATTGCTTGTAACAATTGACCTTTTCCATGTAAAAATTGACCCATTCCATGTAAAAATTGACCCTTTTCGTGAAAAATTTGACCCTTTTCATGTAAATATTGACCGTTTTAATGTAAAAATTAACCCCTTTATGTAAAAATTAACCCTTTCAATGTAAAAATTGACCCTTTTCATGTAAAAATTTACCGTTTCACGATAAAATTAACCGAGGTCATGTTTAAACTAATCGAAAATATGTAATTATTAACTTTATCTTTCAGATCTTTCATCACGACCTACAAGCAGCTCATGGCAAACGAACCTCTTCTTCGTCGCCACCAGAAGTACCTGACTGACTCAAAGTCGATCTTACACGAAATCGACTGGAAGCTCGTTCATTACCTCCACTCAGTCTCCCAAGTCTTCGAGCCTGCTCTGGCGTCCACCGATTCGGATCACTTCTCGGTTGGTGACACTCTAACAAAACTGTTCGACTTGCTGAAATTCTTGCTTCAAATTGATCCGGCTGACTTCAAGGAAATCCACCAGGAGCTGATTCTGACCGTAGCAGACTACATTTTCGGTGCTAACATCACTGGACGGAAGCCATCGAGAGGATCCTACATCAAATCGAGAGCAAATCCAGCTGCTTTGATCGGGCTCTCCCTTGACTTCTTTAGCCGTCACTTCGAATTCACCTTGATCCGTAACCGACTTGACGACGCCTTTGAGAAGGATTCGTTCATCACCAAGTCTACATACGACACCCTCATCAATTGCTTCGATACTGCAGTTCCTGTCTGGAAGGAGACAATGCGCAAGACCTTCTTTGACCTAGCTGAGCAAACCAAACCAATTGAGGAAATCTTCATTCTTGTAAGTAAAGGTTAATTTTTACCCGGAGCTGGTTAATTTTTTCCCAAAAAAGGTTAATTTCTACCAAGTTTCGATTAATTTTTGCATTAAGCGGTAAATTTTTACCCGAAATCGGATGAATTTTTCATAGGAAAGGTCCATTTTTACTCAGACGCGATCAATTTTTACATAAAACAGCATTAATAATTAACTTTATTTTAGGTTCCTGTTGAAAACCAGCAACAGAAGACACCATCAGCAGCTCCTTCATCACAGCCAAAGACGTTGACTCCTCCAAACTCACAGGAGCGCGCTCCGCCGACACCTCCATCTTCTCAAGCAAAGTCGACTTTCGAGGAAGAAATGGAGCAATATTCGAGCGACGAGGATGAATGCGAAAAATCATCAACTGATGAGTTCTCTGCATGGTTCAAGAAGGAGAGCAAGATGGAGCGCAAAGAAAGCGTCAAAAGATACAAGCAATGGTTGAACCAGCTCGATCCCATGTTCAAGACCTCCGCCAGTACGGCCGAACGGAGCTTGATGTATTTCACGCATCACGCTGGAACTTACCCGACATTCGCCAGAATCGCACAACTCATACGCTCAACTCCTGGCTCAAGCGGCAGCATCGAACGTCTCTTCTCGAAAGCGAACGATATCATGTCTTCAAAACGAAACTGCTTGAACACCAGTACTGTTGAACTCATTCTACAAGTGTCTTCTTATCCAAATGTACAGAATCTATTTGAATAAATGTTTTTTGCTGAAAATTTCCCGTCGAAATCATGCATTTATAAACCTTTTGCATGCAAAAATTAACCAAATTCATGAAAAAATTAACCTTGATCATGCTAAAATATCCCTTTTTTAAGTATAAATTGACCGAGGTCATGTAAATATAAACCGAATTCATGAGAAAATTAACCTTGATCATGCAATAATTAACCCATTCTAAGCATTAATTGACCGAGGTCATGCAAATATTAACCATTTTCAAGAAAAATTAACCTTAGTCGCGCAAAAATTGACCAAAATCGGATAAATCAGGCTTTAAGTCGATTAAAACGCCCTTAAATGGCCCTTAGCCAATCAAACCGATCTAAAATGGCTCTTAACCAATCAAAACGCTCGAAAATGTCTATCAGCCAATCAAAACGCTCGAAAATGCCCCTTAGCCAATCAAAACGCTCGAAAATGTCTATTAGCCAATCAAAACGCTCAAAAATGTCTATTAGCCAATCAAAACGCTCGAAAATGTCTATCAGCCAATCAAAACGCTCGAAAATGTCAATCAGCCAATCAAAACGCTTGAAAATGCCCCTTAGCCAATCGAAACGCTCGAAAATGTCTATTAGCCAATCAAAACTCTCGAAATGTCTATCAGCCAATCAAAACGCTCGAAACTGTCTATCAGCCAATCAAAAATCTACGTATCAAAAACGATTTTGAGGCTTCATTTTTTGAGAGTCTTTGAGCCGTTAAGCATTCAGAACCAAGAATATGTTATTTTTGAAAATTCTCTAGAATTATTATTCTTACGTTTGGAAAAAAACGAAAAAAATCAGTTTAGAAGTATGACAAGAAAGGCTTGGAAGTTCCCCATGGCGTGCACGATTTGTTTGAAATCTGTGAAGCCACAAACATTAGACTGGCACTTTTCTCATTACCATGCGGAAATACGACCATCTGATCGAGTCAATTATGTAACCAAGTGCGTTATTTCATCAGAAAAAATAACTTTTCTCAGGAAAATGTTTGAACAGGGGTCTAAATTCGCAGTGCCAATTCGCTTTTTTGCGAAACCCTAGCACTCTCGTTATTCCATGCACAGAAATTATCAAACAAATAAAAGATCTCTTGAAATTGATGAGAACGACCCGGGTAGATCGAAGATTCGAGCAACATTCGTGGATAATATGAATAGATCTAAGTCTCGCTTGATTGAAGTTAATTCAATCTTAAAGTCTAAAGCAAGAGTTTCATAATAAAAAAAATATTCAAAGAGAAGTTACTTTTCACAATGAAACGCGTGAAAAGAGCCGTTGCTGTTTTTGATCAACCATTTGGTGAATAATCGCATATCAACGCTTCCTGCCAATGTTTCTTATATCGGTAGGTTTATCAAATTCAAAACTCTCTAAAAAGCAAAAAATGATAAAAAGATGCTTAAAAAACACGTCTTCACGACTCGAAAGCGTGCCGCGGCATCTCGAAATCATTTTCGACTTCGTTTATTGAATATATTTGTCTTACAAATATATGGAGATGATCCTCTCCAAATTGATCCTCCCGTTCTTCTTATTCCCGCTGATCCAATGGAGTGGTAAGCTAGGGTCGGACTTCCTTCCTTAATTTTTTGCTTTCTAAGGGTCCTTTCCTTAGTAAGGTAAGGATGCTTTACTTACCCTTTTTCGGGTTTCGGCGGAAAAAAATCCTTTCCATAGTTCCTTTCTGAGTTTTCAGAGATCATCAGATTCATCAATTTCAAAACCCTTACCCTTAGTAACTAAGGAAACCTAAGTAAGGGGTCCGACCCTAGGTGGTAAATTTAAGGGGAAGAGTATCAATATTCACATTTTAACATATTATTTAGTCCCATTGGTCGAGATGACTGTCAAAAAGTATTTGCTGCTGCTCAATGCGAAAAGTGTCCACCAATGTGCTTGGCGTGTCACAAAAGAAGCCTTCCTCCTCATTTCCGCTGTCCCTTTTGTCGACAGACAATGATGTAATTTCTTTCTTTTTTTAAATAATATAATCAGACAAACTTATTAAACTTAATTTGAACATGAGTTTAATTTTAATCAGAAAAAGAGGAGAAAAACTACACTAGATCTGAAAAATTCATAAAATTTGAGACAATAACGAAGAGTTCTGAGTTTTTGAAAAGCGGCGCGAGCTTGATCGGAGAAAATTCCACGCATGAAGCCTGGCGCTAGCCCGCGCGTTTGCTCTGCTATTTTCACCGCGATCCCTTTCCGTTCAAAAAGCGCGCGAGCGATCCCTTCAGACTTGGGATCGAGCGTGGGCGGTGGCGCGCGATCCCTTCTCGATCCCCCGCGATTTGACACCCTGGTATATTTAGCAAACGAGGATGAGAAAAATGTCGAGAAGATTGTCGAGAATGCCGTCAAAGAAGAAAAGGAGAAAGAAGACCGGGAGCTCAATGAACTCGCGAGAGAACTTTGCGAAAACATCATTCGAGAAGTCATTGATGCAGCTGTTTCTGAGTGCGAAAAGAAAGGTTAAAAGTTAACTGCTTTATTTAGTTTAAAATATAACTTTATAGAGAACGAACAAGCCGCCAGCGATCCAGAACAAGCTACACAAGATCCCGTTGTGAACAGCTCTTCACCTGATGCTCCTGCTGCAGCTGCAGCTCCTGTCCATGATGTCCGAGCAAGCTATCGATTCGATGCAGAGGAAGAAGCGGCTTGCGATCAGGAAGTCGACAAATTACTCAATTCTACAGCTGGTTCCTCTGAAATGCAAGAATCTTCGCAGCTAATGGCTTCTGAAATGAACAGAGGCGAGCCAGATAATGATGATGAAGAGAGAGATGCTCCCGTCGAGGACGCTCCTGTGAGTGAAGTCGACCAAGAAGAGGCTGTAGTTGAAGAAGCTGCTGCAGAAGAAAGTACAGTGAAAGAAGCTCCCATCGAAGATCAAGCTCCTGAACCAGTTGCTCCTGTCACTCAGCAAACTTCTCGCATCTGGCACCGACGAAGACGAGGCCACTTTGAGGCAAGAAAGTTGGCTCAGTCTCGAGTAGATCGACAGCAGACCGACCAAGTGAACGAAGAGAAAGAAGAAGTGCCGCCAGTGAGTGAGGAACCTGTGCAAGACGCTTCCCCGCGGTTTTCACTTGATGCGAGATCAACTTCTGGTAGGAATTCTTGAAATAGGGACTCTTTCAAATATGATTTTTAGGAAGCACAATAGGCTCTTGCCAATCGTTGGCAGGATCTTCCCAGGCGCCGTCGGAGATAACGTTGTCTAACATCTCCATCAAATCAGCTAGTGCCTGTGATTCTATTCCGGTAAGTTAACCGTTTTTGATGCATAACTTATGATTATGCAGCATAAGTCTAATAATTCTTAAGGCGAGCCTGATGCCCTACAAAATGAAGCAGATCGCGCTCCTCGAGAGCGAGCTTGCGATAGCCCTGGAAAAGTCGAAGAAATACGAAAAAGAGGCCGAAGGATACAAAGCTGAGCTGAACAAGTACATCGCGTTGTACGGGCCGCTTCCATCCGACTCTACCCCCAGGCATGGTTTTCAATTTGAATTTTAATTTTCGTTCAAATCTTCTATGATTTCAATTTCGAAAACCCTTCAAAAGAGCCTATCCGTCCGAGTCGAACAACTCCGAATCCTGAGCAACGAAAACTTCGCTCCTCACTCATTTTCTCCTGGCACTCACTCACTTCCTGTCCACTCACCTCATGTGCCTTTCACTTCAATCAGTTTCTAGCTCAATCATTTAGCCCAAATTCGAATTTTTGCTACATGTTTCTTTTGTTTCATGCTGCCACTGCTACGGATACATTTACAATTTACAGTCACTGAGCTAAACAATAAACTAATATTATTTTATTGAAAGAAATTTGGTCATATTTTGTTTTGGAATATCGAAGAGAATGATAGAAATAGAAATATCTCGGAAACATGAGTTTTAAAAATAGCTAGTTGTTTCCACATTTAAAGTTCATCGGGCAATTACAGGCGATTTTCTATTTCTGCGCAACAATCATTAGATCGTATATCTGCCCACTTTTCCAGCCTATTGAGAAGAAACCCAAAACACAGCCGGCTTCTGAATCACTGTTTTTCAGCCGATTTTCAAGCGACTGTAAACTTTCGTTGGGGTATTTTTACTCTGCGTGAATTACGGAACGGTAAAATCGGTGGAAAATGAACTTACTATCTTCAAGGTGTGTCTAATAAAAATATTCCGTTAAACGGATTCCGTTTCAAAAGGTTTAGGCGGCCTAACTTAGGCCAAAAGCCAGTTTTTCTACCGCAAAATGCCCCGTCTTAAACTCTGAATCAGGCCCTGTTTCCGAGTGAAATTTCGGAATAACTTGTCCGAGTTGCTTGTTCTATTACTGTCCGTGACCCTGATTTAGGATCCCTTAACACAGGATATAGAGCCTCTGTATAAGTTTTTTAAGAAAGTTTAGCTAAATACACTCCTTCTCAAACCAACTCATCCATTAGATCATCAAAAAAGTGAGTGGACTCCGGTCAACTCCGTAGGAAATCGGAGTTCTCAAGTTAATGATGCGCAATCATCGAGCCGCGCAGTCAATCCACGCTCAGGTCGTCTTTCCATCGAGATATGTTATCCTCGGTTTCGGTTTCTTCTTCAGACTTGTTATTTTCCGTTTGATTTTACCGTAGACTTTCGCTGATTTTCGAAAATAGTTATTTTTTTTCTTCCAGTTGTCATGGAGACGCTCGATGGAAATTTTTGGTTGGCGCATTGCGGGACAAAAATCGATAGAACTAGTCTCCTTAGACATTTTGAATTGTTATCATCCCTTGCGCAAACTTCGAGTAGAAGATTCTCTAGAACGCTTCCTTGTTTTCAGTTTTCGGTGAAGAGAAAATCAGTTTGAACGGAACCATTCCAGGTAAGAAGTTGATTTATTCCGGACCAGTCTCGGCAATCTGTATAGATCTGTTAGAAACCTGACTCAAGGACCAATCTCAAGAATTTTTTGTTACTCTGGCAAAGCTACCGAGCGACTTTTCATCGAATTCTCTACTTTTTAAACAGATTCCCGATCTTATGCTTAGATTCTTAGATTTTTTGAATATTTTTTTTCTAGAACGACATTTTTGTTGTTGAAAATTAAAATTCTAGCTTCAGTTCTATTTTTAACCGGTTTTGAGAAGGCAAATTTTCTGAAAAATTAATCTCTTTTTAGGAAATGTCTTCATCTGCAAGAATCGCTGAAGATATTGGCTGGGATGATGGGTTGGAAATCCCGGTCGCAAATTCGGAGAACAAGAAGGTATGAATTGATAGCGTAGACGACTCTTGATTTTGAACTTTTAGCTCACCGCCAAACTCCAAGAGCTTCGCCGCAATTACGACCAAAAAAGCGGAGAGAGTGAGAATCTCAAAGTCAAAATCAAGAACTTAGAATCTCACCTCAAGACGGTTCGGGAGGAGCTTCAGAATACGCTTCAAATGCGAAATACGCGCAAAAAAGAGCTCGACACTGAGAAGCACTTTACCGTCGTCAGCGAGCACGAGAACTCGCGCCTTTCGCAGCTCATCCGATCGCTTGAAAAGCAACTCGAGTCGCTTCGGGAACAGCGAAATGTCTTTGAGAACAAGATCTACCAGACGAACAGCAAGGTTGAGCAGCTCAAGAATCAGATGCAATGGGACCAGCACGCTCTTGAAGCTTGGTTGGAGGAGTCAGCTAGACGGGACGAAGATGCGCTGCTCTTTCAGAAGTATCGAAAGCAGGATGATTCGAAAATAAAGGTAATTCCGATCGTCAATCTTTGATTTCTCAATAACTGTCTTTAGGAGCTTCAATTATCCATCGAAACAATGACCGAAGAGCGCAACGCCGCCCGCCGAAAACTCGAAGTGGAAACCACCGAGACGTTGACCGCCCAACTCGAGCTAGAAAAGATCGCCGAGGAGTTCCGCACCGCTCACACCGCCCGACAAGACCTGATCTCTCAGTGGGAGTCGAGCTTGAACTCGATGAAGCAGAGAGATGCGGATATCAAATCCGAGGAGGACAGAGTCGAAGCGATTCGGGAAGAAATCACCGCTCGAGAGCTGATGATCAAGGAGAAACGGGCGTTTATGCAGACTGAGTCGGAGAATAACAAGGAGCTGGAGAAGAAGATCGACATCAAGGAACGACAGAACTCCAAGCTTCGCGAGCAGAAATTATATATCAAAGGTAAGACAAGAAATGCTCGGGCTTGAATGCCTATTTAAGAGCCTGAGTCA
This sequence comes from Oikopleura dioica, assembly GCF_907165135.1. Lineage (NCBI taxonomy): Eukaryota > Metazoa > Chordata > Appendicularia > Copelata > Oikopleuridae > Oikopleura > Oikopleura dioica. Next base: position 726,361 of record NC_137293.1, on the reverse strand, counting down.
GGGTCCTTATTCCTGTTTTTGAGACTATGATCTGTCGCAGAAAATACTTTAGTACCCTTACTCAGGTTTTAGCAAAGGTTCCCGCCCCAGCTTTTGGCATTTTATAAGACTGTGTAACATGTAATTAATCCCAATTCTAGAGCGAACTCGCCAGCTCGAAGACGACGTAAAAACGCTGCAGTACAAGAGCGACCGATCCCGCAAAGAAAACGACTCCCGAATCGTGATGGTCGACTCGCTCAAGAGCCAATTCAAGCAAATGGAAGGCAAGCTATCAACGATGCAGGGCGAAATGCGCGACATTGAAGAAAAGACCGAGAGCGCTCGCAAGGGTCTCCTCTCCGCCGCCGAAGCCGCCAAGGAAGCGGAGAAGATAACCTTGGAAAACGAGGCCAAGTTGAAGGAAAAAGAAGCGATGAGCTCGAGATGCCGAAAAGTCGCGTTCAGGAAACACCAAGAGCTACAAGACGCGATCGGGGAACAGAAACAGCTTGATTTGGAGCATCATGGGGCGAAAGCCGGGCTTAGAAATCTGAAAAACGCGCTGGTGAAGCTCGACCATGAAAGTATCAAAACACAAGAGATCATTTACAATCAAGACTTTACAATCGCCAACCTCGAGCGTCGAATCGCCCGCGTCCTTGGAGAAGTAAACAGCGAAGAGAAACAAGCGATCATCGAAAAACGCGACAAACTCCTGGCGCTGGTCGAAAAGAAGCAAGAACGAAAGAATATGATCGACGCGCAAATGAGGAAACTCAGCGAAAACAGTCGCAGGGTTACTCTTTTGCTGGAGAAATGCACCAAGGAGTACAACTACGTTTCCAGCAAAATTGAGGAGTTTGAGCTTTATGATGATTCTAGGTAAGAAAAAATATGCCACTTGCGATGGCTCCTGTTTTTTAACTTGTTTTCTTGTTTATAAAGTAAATGACTTTTTTTACTAGCAAACGCGCACACGAAAACCTGATCCGCGAAAAACAAGATCTCATGGTCGAAAACGCTATCCTCAAGCTCAAAGTCAAAAAGGTCGAAGAAATGGCTGACGCTCACGTGCGCGGCATTATCGATCTTGAAATGCACCGGACCCGGCTGGAATCGTCCCTGAAGGAGCGACGCATCGAAATTGAGCAGCACGAAACGCTGGCGAGGATCAATGTTCAATCGTATGAGGCGATGCGACTGACGATTCAGAAAAAGATTCATGAATGCAGAACGAAAGTTACTATGGTACGATAATACTTTAAAATATCTCTTTTTGACGATTTTTCTAGCTTCGAAATCGCTTTGAAATCATTAACATGCAGCTGAAAGCTCCAGAGGGCGAGGAAAACAAGTCGCAGGCATTCCACGTGATCCAAGCTGCTCAAGAAAAAGAAGCGCTCAAACGACGAGGAGACATTCTTCACGCGCAGATTAAAAAGGCTGAAACTGAACTCGAGGGGCTTGAAAACACGCTCGTCATCATCAATGGCGGAAATGAAAGACTCAGACACAAGTAAGCCCCCAGAATCTAGCCTAGACTGTCTAGGTTCTCTTTTATGTCTCCCAATTATCAACTGGCGTTCTTATCATTAATTTCTAGCCTACGACATGCAGATGAAAACTCAGCAGAACACGAAGAGATGCAAAATTTGGAGCGCAATCGACGCACAGTGTCGGAAACGCTGCGACACAAGAACAGAATTGTTAATGAACTTGAAGACGATCTCCATCTCAAGGAGCAGACCCTTATCGCGCATAATGAGATGCTGCTCAGAACGCAGGCGATCATTGATGAACAGAATAGCAAGAGGCTTACAGTGAGTCTTGGTGTCTTCATTTTTACCCATTTTGATAACGATATTTTAGCTCCAAAAAGAGGTCGAAAAAAGCGATGAACGAGTAAAACGCGTCTCCGAGCGACTCTCAAAGCTAGAAAAAGACATCAAAAAGAACGCCGACGGACTTCAATACTCCTCCGACTTCGTCCAAGCTGATGCCCGAATCAAGGCCCTCCGAGAGCTGTCGAAAGAAACGCTCAAGAGCATCGGAAAGATTCGCGATCGACATCCAGAATTAGGCCTCGAGCTTGAGGACTCTTTGGCTGCTGGTGGACTGAGAATTCCGACGCCTTCGAGTATCTCTTCTCCCGCCAGTTCTGCTAGATTGTCGACCAGTCGAAGTTCGATCGTTTCCAGAGGATCGAGGAGTTCTCAGGGCTCTGCAGCAATCGCCACTTCCACAGGTAAAGAACAAACTCTTTCTTTCGATTCAATTTCATTAGTTCAACTCGGCCTGTCTCAAGTAAGCGCTCCGCCAAACTCTGCTGAATCCAGCCGCGCCGGAACCGCTAGATCTGTTCGCTCAACTCGATCAAACACCAGCTCGACCAAAAGCAAGAACAAGACTCTTGACAAACTGTAGAAAAAAACACACATGTCTGTATTTTATACTCATCAAATGACGAGTGTCACTACTACTATTTTAATAAATAAGATTATTTTTATAAAAAATGAAAGCGAAATCATTTTGAAAGTCAAAGATTTTGCACAAAGTCTACTTTTTCGCGTGGTCATTTTGCATCAGAACTAAGTTCAGCTGTCATAGCAAGTAAAACAAGTGTATCGGCAAAAATGGCAGTCGTCAATGTCATGTTTAATGAATATTACAGTAATTTCTTGCCTACTTAAACAGCTCTACAGTCGCTGAACCATACAGTTTCCTTATAAGACTTTTCAATTCCTGATGAACTTCATCCTTTTTTCGCTTCTCGTCGCTCAAGTTTTTTCCAGAACCAGTAAGTTTCGAAAAGTAGGGAAAATTGCACCTTTCAATTTTCAGGCGAAGAGTGCTATCGCAAATGCATGAGCAATTCGAGACAAATGTTTCAAGAAAATTCTGATCATGGCGATTCCGATGAGTTTTTCGAAGAGTTTCTCGGCTAAACTGACTGTTTATCAAAATCAATGTCGCTAGAAAAAAAAGGTTCAACTGCAGCTGTCAATTTGTGAATTGCAGAAAAGTGCGCGCTTGTAACATTTGTTTTCGGAAAAGTGGAATCCGTTCGGCGGAGGATCTCGAGCTCAATCTGCTCAAGTGGTTTCCTTGAGTATCCCAATTCATTCCCGTGCTCAGGAAGCCAATTAAAATCATAAGTAGAACATTTGCATACACTGTTGTTTCCACCACCCTCTTTCGTTCGAGCTACGATACTTTGACTGCGCGCCAATTTGATTTCTTGCAAATTTTTACTTTTGAGAAGATTTTTTCTAGCAAAAAATTTTCGGGGTGGGACAAGATCAGCCGGACATTATCGGGTTTTTCGCGGTGACACTTGATGACAGTTGTCAAAGGACACTTCCGAAATGAGATTTGTTTTGCCCTTTTAGGCATTTTTTTTCTTTCGAATTCGTTTTTTTTCTTATCATTTAAGGAACCCCCCCACATCAACAATTTTTGAAAAATGAAAAATCGGCTTTTCATAATTATGACCCCGGAAATGCTTTCTATAGGTCAAAAACGATTTTCAGGCATCATTTTCGGGGGTATATCTCGACTCCTTTACCCCGAAATTGCATTTAAAAATTTTGGCAAAAATATTGATTTTCTAGGTCAAAAATGCCTCTTATCAAGTCTTTGAAGGAAGTTTAACCTGAAGACGCATAAAGAACCAAAAATATGGTGTTTTTGAAAATTTTAATTTTTCGAAGGAAAAAGCTGACGGGGGGTCCTTAAATTTTATTTCCTTCATATTTTGTTTCATTTCTTTCCACGTGAGTACACAAAAACAACGATTTTTTTCCAAACTTCTCGAAAAAGCAATCAGCTCTCTCCTTGTTCGCTCTCTATTGTCCAGCAGGTGCGAAATTTTTGGTAGTAGAACATCGCCGGGTATACGCGCGCTGAGGGTGGCTAGAGTGTGTACGGCGGTGCTTGATTCTCGCCCAGCTGGCTCACTCTCATTTGCATCGAGGACAGCGCTGGGCGTAAACCGCGAAATTCGCGAAAAGCCAAAAATATCTGTACACAATCGAATACCTCCCCAAGTGCCATAAACCTAACTGATCCAACTTCGTCAGTTTCAAGGCGAACATTTCTTTTCCAAGTGTCACTTTAATAAATCCAGACAAATCGGCGCGTCCAGGATCAAAAGAAGCGCGTCACTTTAGGGAGTAAGTAATTTGGTCAACTTTCAAGTGTGTTTTATTGTCCGGTAGCGATTCTCGTAGCTCCCCGGAATCCCATTTACCGCAGCGCTAGAAAAAGAATGTCTGGGCTCGGCAACCTTTGTTAAAAACCTGAGCCAGGTTCTGAATGGTAATGCTCCGAACCCGCTTTGTCTGACTCAGAACCTGACTCAGGTTTTCAACTCAGATTGCTGAGCTTCGAGCTATGTTGTCCAAAATAATGGAACCCTAAAAAATCTTCAAAACCTTTAGCAATGGCTACTTGTCGGTAAAATTAAATAATCATATAATTATATTTTATTATTTATTGTTTTATTATCAAGGTGTTGACCAGTCAAATAAAACACACTTCGTTGCCTATGTGAAGAAAAATGAAATGAATCTTTCATTTGAGAAAAAAAATGAAACGCATATTTCTTTTTTTATCAACCTTTTTCGCCATTGCTGCCTGCGCCATTATCGGCGTGACCATTTTCTTCTGGATGAAAGCAGAACAAAGTGGAATAGAAGGAACCACTGATGATGGCGAGATTTGGATGGATGATCTTTTTGGAATTTTTGATATCTTCGAACGAACGAATGGAAATAAATGGACAAGGGTGGAAATTTTCATCAAGAATTCAACAAGAATTGCATATGTTTCAAATAAGACGATGACTAAAGAGGATGCTAGAGAACAATGCGATTTGCTCTCAAAAAGAATGAAGAAAAAACTGACCTTTCCGAGGAATATATTCAAAATTTTAACACCCAATATTACTTGGAAGGACATTATTTCGCATCCTTATCCTGAGGGCCCAACCCCTTACTTAGGAGATTCAGGTGCTCGCTCAACAGCACAGGGGTCAGGTATGAAGACTTCTGATCAGGATGATGACCAACCGCCGACATTTTTTCTCGACGCTTCTTTTGATCAAAATGGAGTGAATGGCAGTGCTGCGATTCTTAGCTTTCTTGAGGTTAGGTCCCACTTCTTGAGCATAATTTTTCTCAACAATTTAGGCTGAGAGGAAGAAGGTCTTTGACGACGATCGTCAGTACGTTCTGATGAAGGTCGGGCAACATACCTTGGCTTATTTATTAGATAGCTGCCTTTATCTTCCCGATCTTTCTTCCACCGTAAAACCTCAAACAGTGCTCGCGGATCCAATTGGCAAAACATACAGTTATATTTGTGCAAACGACTCGATTTTCGGCGACCCAGAAGTCGCGAAAATACAATGGGTGGAGAGACAAGAAGATATTCGGTGTGAAATATTGAATGTTTCAAAGGGTTACGTTGAGGATTATATCATTATGAACGACGTTGAGTTTGAATGGGGATTTAGACCTGATCTAAAAGGAAACTTTCCAGGTTAGATTAACGCTTAGTTTCGCATGTAGGTTCAATTTATTTAGAAAATCTAAAAGAAATTTGGTTTGAACAATATGGCAAATACCCTAGAGTAGAGTTTTTGCCAGGCTGGACGATCAAAAGCTACAGGGAATCGTTGGAAACTGAAGAAGAGCCCATTAAGCTTTGCAACTCAGAAAAACATGGTACTGCTCCCACATTTATCATGATAAGGATTTTATTAAGGACTTGCTTGGAAAATTCACACAGAAGCAGCCATAAATGAGGAGCTCGAAATCGGAGTTCATGGGGAACTGGTTTCGTTGAACGAAAATGGTTTTATGTAAGTTCTTCGAAATTTAAGGATATTAACGAAAAACATTGAAGGCGGGAAACTCTGTGCGTAGAAAACTGAGAAAGGAGCAATTTGAAAGATTTATTAACCGCGAATATTTTTGTGAAAATTCCTTTAATAAACGATAAAACAATCCTGAGACAGAAGGCGCCGGGGAATGAGTTGTTTAATGTCATGACATGAGCCAGGGCGTAGCGGAAGTGCATTTTTTGGAATTTGAGCGGCGCAGGAAGCGCGCTGCTAAAACCCACTTCGCTTTTTCAAATTCCGCGACCTCGAAAAATCGTAAAGATCGAGGGCCCATCCAATCTCCAAGGTTATCCAAGATAGTCAAATGGAATGTCTCCAAGATTTTCGTCCCAAAATGTGTATCATTCGAAGCATCCCTTTTTGGGCTAAGTTTATTTATTGAATCTGGAAGAAGGAAAAAAAGGCGTGAGAGTCGGAAGTAGCCACCCCGCCGCGCTGCCCAATTTGTGAAAACTGGCAACTTTCGACCGTATTTGGCTCATTATGCAATTGATTAGCAAGGTAAACTTTCTCAGCCCCCGGATTCAGCCACGTGATCCAGCCAGCGCCACGGGAGAAGAGCACTAATCTGAACGGATATAATTGTTTACTTCCGATAAAAAATAATTGAAGAAATTTTCAGGATTTCCGGAAAAATTTGAGATTTTGGATAAACCATAAAATTTCAAAAATTTTTTGATATATATAATTTCAGATTTTCCAGAAAAGTGAAAAAATTTATCTATTATGAGCTGTTACAGTAACAATTTAATCACTAGCCCGGTGTTAATGTTTATTACCAACAATAACTGTTCAACCTTGAGGTCACGTGATCTGATAGAAGTTCCAAGTGTTGACCTAATCATCCTCCTCAGCCCCCTCCCGTTCTCCAGCTGATTGAGTCTTGCACAAGTCCACTTGACAAAGAAAAAATAATCGTGTTTGGTGCTTCTGCGGGGGCGGCGGCGTCTCTTTGATCAGCAGCACGGGATTAGGAGAAAAACCGACAGCACAAAACCTCACCCGCCCGGTTGAGCTCACTCTTTCTGACACTCGAGTGATAAAATCAAGAATGCTAATGTCGGCTTCCACGCTTTTTTGTTGGGAAATGGAAGGGTATGCCAGTACCGGGCTCTAGAATTGAGATTTTGGTTGAAAACTAGATTTGTTCTTTCGCCCGCGCGCAGAAGTGGTGCCTTGTCAGTGCGACTAATTGCTCCGGTGACCGGACACTGACAGGCGGTTCCTTGGTGGTGGTGGCGGATGCCTGATCGAATTTAGAATCGGCACCAGCAGCCACCGCCAAACGTCATCCAAATGGACCACGCACCACTAAAAAGAGTGACCGGGGAAATTTAACGCTCCCAAAAAGGAAAGAAGAACGCGTGGTACTGGACTTTTCCGCTCGTTTCTTCTGACAGGTCCATTATTATTCAAAACATGATTTACCATTTCGGCGGTTCAAAGCCGAGCCTATTTCACGCTATTCCAAATTCTTAGATAAAAATGCAAATCTACTAATTCAAACAATCAACAACTCATTGATCCCGACTCTCTTTTTTTGGATGATTTTCTTAATTGGATCATTTCTTTCCCTCTCTCTAGGAAGAGATAAGGTGGCGAAGATAGGTGGAGAACGACAAGGAGGGGAAATTCCGTGATCCCAGGAGGAAAAGTTAATGCTAATTTGGTGACCTGAGACTACGCTATCGAGGCGAAAGTGCGGTCGGTAGAATCATTGATATGCTAAAAGGGTTGAGATAGTGATTGTTCTCAATTTTTTGCTAAAGATTTTTGAAAAAATAAAGAACCTTTCTTCTTCAGAACATTTAGGAAACAGCGTTATTTTGTGAGTTTTGGTAGTCATTATTCAAATAGAAAAAAATACCCAAATTTAATTAGAAAATGTAGCATTATGGTGGCACCAAAAATTCTTTGATATGACGATTCGAGAAAGAAAGTTTTTATCAATCTGTTTTCGGAAGTGTGTGTAACATATACACAAATCTTGAATGTGTGTATTCGATTCCGGGTGGATTTCGGATTTGAAATGTCGGAAGCTTCTGCTGCGAGCTAATCTGATTACATCGACTTGGTGCTAATGAAGGGAAATCGATTTGAATTTTACGCGCTAATGAGCGCTTTTTCCTTTTCTGTTTTTTCAGAAGTAGAAAAAGGGGAATACTTGGTACAGGCGATAGCGATCGGAGTTAACGGGTATTTACGTTTATCTGTTGACGTTGTTTATATTTTTGTCAACAGGGAAAGTCGCGCTTGGTGTTTGTCACTTCAGTGACATGATCAGATTCGCACCTCCACTGCTCTTGCCCGGGCCCGGACGCGCCGCACCTGCTAGAACACCGAGATTACACCAAATTCGACGCCAACAACTATTCTCAGTACTACTGTACATCGTTTTTGATTGTTGTTTTTCGTTCAAAGTCAAATTCAATCAATTTTTAGTCCGAAGAATTGCTAAGAATCGAGAAGCCGCTTGCGGCTTCGAGTCAAAAAGAATTTTAGCCGCGCAAAAAAAAAAAACGGAAAAGCCGCGCTTTGCGCGGCTAAAATTCTTTTTGATTCGAAGCCGCAAGCGGCTTCTCGTCTCAATGAATCAGTTCGGAGCCTTCTTTTTCCAAGAAATCAAAGCTGGAAACCCTACAAGTGATCAAAACATCCCTCTCACTCAAGAAAAAAGTCTTTCCCTTCGACTGGTTCCCAAGCGGAAATTGCACGGAACATGTGATTTCCTGTTTCAGATTTGCGTCTGAAAAGTGCCACTTGGGCCGGCTCTGAGAGACGCCGCCCTCGAGTTTTTTCAAAAACTCTTGAAAAGTTGCGCACGTGACCACGGCACCGTGTTGTTTGCGTCTAAATATCTTCTTTAGAGCTTCTTTCATCATTTGGGATTTTTTCTAGAGCCAGTGTTCAGAGTGCCCTTTTTCATAATCAGTTGAAATTATTCGATGAACATCTTGATCTTGACGTATTTTTCGCCGTCTACGAGCTTTTGTATTTATTACGATCATCAAAATTATCATAACCGTCATTACAAAATCCAAGAAAATGCCGAGAAAAACAAAATTGATTCTGATTTTTATTGCCAATTATCCTGATCATCTCCCAGAGGATCTAAAGGATCATTTTCTCGACTCCTTGAATAATAATTTGGCGGTGGCCATGTGTAACAAGCTCGTGCACTTCTGCGACATACGCGTTTTGGTGCTAGAAAGTTGTACTCCACCCAAGCTTTTGACACTTTTCGCCAATCTAACAAAGTGCTCTCTCTGTCCGAGTGGGGGGTTTTCTTCTTCTGCCGGGTTTCTTTTGAGATGACAGTATCACTGCTTCATCTTAGGGCTCTAGAACTAAATAGCTCAATCTCAGAAAAAGAGACACTGGTGAAAGCGCTTAGGACGTAAGACGCTTAATACCTCCGCTACTTTAGGCAGCACGCCATGAATAATGAGCATCATTTTGAAGCATATTGGTTTTGCTCCAGATTTCACGGACGAGGCGACCCCTGGAACGAACGAAGAGAACTTTTCCAAATAAACAATTAAACAAAAAACAACGGGTATCACCTTAATTGAGATCCGCTTATCGCTAGAAAAGAAGGTTCTTACTTCTGGCAGATTGTTTTCCCTAATAAAGACAATTCTGTCAGATTTGGTAAAGAGATTAAGATCACTTTTTGAAGCATAAATTTTCTTGAGAGATACTCTTATTTGGAAGATATAATATAATAAAGAAATCAATATCGGTTTAAACTTGAATTTGGTGTAGTGAAATAAGGGTATCACTACGGTAAATCGGGTCTGAAAGTCTAAGAGGATTTTTACGAGATTTATTAAAGTGACACCCTTATTTTTACTCGTCATATTCAAGTTTAAACTGCTACTGATATCTTTTTTGGGTTATTGCTTTCGAATAAGGGTATCTCTTTATAAAATCTTTGAATTGACAAGCAAAGCATAATCTTAACTTTCTAGCTTACGAAAAAGTTCATCTGCATCTCTTAGGTAGATTAAGATTCTTCAGGCGAAAGTTTCATTAAGAAAAGAAAATCTCAGGAAAAATTTAAAGCTTCGAAGATGAGTTTTAAAAAATCAAAAATGCGCTACACGACGTAATCGTTCAGCGGCGAGGCACGTTGCGCCTGCTCAAGATGCAAATGATATGAAAAGGAGATTCAAAAGTGAACGCATTGTTTGAATTTTCAAGTTCAACCCGTTTCCTTAGACACCTTTCGGAAACATTATCCCATTGCTTCTCCTGCCATCAAGATCTCGGAGCAAATCGACAGGGAGTTGAGCAGGGAGTCAGTAAAGTTTGGAGCAGTATCGATTTAGACTCAAAGTTGCACGTGGATTCCAGGATTTGCGTTTTCGGAACCCCAGTGGAGCTTATTATTACCCAGCAGGGGCCCGTCCAAAAAGTGTCGATTCTTTATCACCATCGGAAGGGATCAGGGGTCCCAAAGGATCAATTTTTAAGAAGCCATATATATTTCCAATCCCCTTAACTTTATCTCTGAGGAAAATTGTCTCATAAAAATATCATTTTTGACTGCACAGAAAGAAAAACACATTCGAGTCGAAAAGCCGCTCGCGGCTTCGAGCAAAAAGATCGAAAAAGCCGCGTTAAACGCGGCTAATAACTTTTTTATTTAGACTCAAAGCCGCGTTTTTAATTTCCAGGACGACTTTTAACCACCTTTCGGAACCCATAAATTGGCTTTCTTATATAAATTCCCCTCCAAGTTCTTGTAATGATATTCATAACTGCCGTCTCGCGCGGTAAAAGCGCTCAAAACAAAATCAAATTTTACAATCAACCCCTGACCACAGAGATAGAATTCATCAATATATTAGACAGCAAATGCTCAATCAAATGCTCTCGAGGAAAGCCTCGCGTAATAAGGGAAGAAATAGAGAGACGAGAAATTATGGAAATGAATCGTATGACGTGAAGGAAAAAAAAAGCAAGCGACTAATTAGTATTCACGAGCGACGTTTTTTGTGAACTTGGCGAAGGATTATTATTCACAGGGAGCAGCCGAGGATTATAAATTTTCACTTCAACATGCTTCGGAGCTCTTTTGATTGATAATTTTGCCAAAAAAGCTAGAAAAAATGATCAAAAATTTGAGAAAGGAGACATTTTTTCTCGCTTTCAGGACGGTTATCCAGGTTTTAACTGTATTTTCAGTAAAAGAAGACTGTTTTTGATTGAATTTTATGCAATTAAGAATCTTCAATTTGTAATTTTTGATCTCAAATAAAATTTTTTCGATAAAAAATCAAAAATTAACAGAAAAAAACCTCCAAAAACACTTGTTAACTTAAGCCAAGATGATAACTTGCTAAATATTTCCCCCTCAATCTGATATTGATCAGTATCTTGACACTAAACCAAGTTCCCTTCATTTTTCAGTACCAGTTCTTCCATTTCCCCTTTCTGCCCAAGCGCGCCACCTACCGATCCGCCCCGTCGCGGGCTCTCATTGGCCGGGCTCGCGTGCGCCCTCGCTGGAGACCAAGGACTGATGGAGTTGTAGAACGCTAGCGGATCTCTCTGTTAAAAGTCCTCGCTCCAATTTTTGATTTTTCATAATCGAGGAATAAATTAACAACTCTTGAATTTCAATTTTTGAATCAAATTCAAATTTCCTTCGATTAGCATATCGGAAGAACAGAAAACATTTCCATAAATTTGCCTCCAAGTCTAGTGCAAATTGTAAATTAACATCAAACGAGAGACGCTTCTGCTACATACAGAGACAAACAGGGAGAGAGAATACAAATTCTACAGGCGGAAACAAACAGATGTCGCTCAAGACGGAGCCCAACGATGGGCTGATAAAAACACCGGATTTTTACGGCTACGGTGCGAATACTACGAGCTTCGGTTACGGAGCTGGATACCCTTATGGCCTCAGCGGTCCTGCAGCAGCGACTAATGGAAGCCTGGCTGATCAGTGGAACTATCATTATCAGGTACAGATAGATCAAAATTTGGAGCATTGGAAATTTTAGAGAATGAATTTGATTGAAATTTCTGGGGGACCAGAATTGAGTGCGCGTAGAAATTGATTTTCAATCTCTTTCGAAAGGAAATTTTTGATCACCATGAATCATGGTCCATGATGAAATGAAATATAGAAGGCTGGACGATCAGTGATTGATATTTGACTGTATTTCGCGTCATTCTTGCGACATTTATTTAATTAATTTTTCATTTGATTTTTAATTTTTTGAAATTTTTTCCGTTATTTTTCAAAAGAAACTTGGCAATGTCGGCATCAAAGATTGAGAAAAAAAACCTTGTTTCAGATGATCCTCGTTGGAGTTTTGACAGGTCTGATAGGATTTGTAGTTGTTTCTGTTTATCAACAGAGTGAGCAACTAACGGGGCGGAAGTGTAAACAAAAACGTTTTCCAACACCGAAAGAGAGCGAAAGTGCCGGCCGCAAGCTCCTTCCGCTTTTTGCACCACCAACGAGGACATTTAGACCACAATTTAGGACAAGTGCGGAAAGAGGCAGAAAAAAATACCGCTTTTTAACGTGGGTCTATTTTTCTTATCGAAAATTATGAAAATTTACATCAGGATTTTGAAATAATTTCTGCTGCAAAATTATCCCAAAAAGTATTTTATGGTGTTGAAACCCTTAATTTTGGTCTTGAAAGTAGACACGTAGCTTTAGAGCTATTTTTTGGCTCCCTGTAGCTCTAGAAATTTAAGGAATGCAGTCTACTGATATTTTCGCGAACAAGGAGCTCCTCGAAATTCCTCTCTCTGGAATTTCACCTGCCGTGCCCAAGTGTCCTGAACAATACACTGTACATCAGAACAGGCATTTTTTTACAAAGCGGTTCGCAATCAATTTCCCTCAACCTGTACCCGATCAATAGGCCAAACAATCCCATTGACTTGTGATTTCAGAATGGCGTTTCTTCGCCAAATTTATTCACGCCTTCTTTTGGATCTTCTTCATCCCCCCATATGGGGCTTTCGCTTGGAAGCGCGGCTACGGCTGCTCCGGTGGTTTCATCTTTATCCGCTTCGCATCATTTGCCAAACTCGACGACTCCTCCACCAACGATGGAAACGGCACCGCCAAATTGTAGTACTCCGACGAATACCTCCATGATTCCCAGTTCGATTCAAACTCAGCCAAGTAAGAACTAGAAACTCGTTGCAATAAAGCCTCGTATTATTCTGTCATCTTTACCCCCTTATTTAGGAATCGTCTCCCCCGAAGCCACGCCTGCCGAGGTGCTGCCCGGCCACACGCCAAGATCGACAAATGTGCCAGGCGCAGATGCCGCCGGAATAAATTCGGATCGTCTTGAGGATGGTTTGGTACCAAACGAGACCCCGGTTGCAAATAATAATAATGAAGCGTCATCCACGATTCCCTCCCAGAATCATGGCCTCTTCTCGAATTGGTCGCAAAATCAAGCCGCGCCGGATTGTGCTTCTCCCCGAACGCCGATTTTGAGCATGAGGTAAGGGAAAAATATGATAAAGCAATAAAATGATTCTTCTATGCCATCGTAATTTTTCCCAGTGGAAAAATGACGGAATGAAAATCATTTATGACTGAGTAGAAATATGAGACCTTTTCTGAGGAAAAATTTTTCCATGACACCAAATTCCGAAATTATCATTTTGTGTGAAAAGCACTGATTCACATGGAAATACTTTAAAATTTCCCCTTTTAGCAGCGCTCTTCCGCAGCACTCTCCGACCTCGTCACATTCCACGGCCAACGAGGGGTCGCCAACTGGCTACTCGACCGCCTTTTTGTCTGCCAAGACCGAGCCCAGCTCCTCGGCGCTGCCTCAAACTTCATCTCTCTCGTCCCTCTACCCTCAAGTGCCAGTCTCTTCGCTCAGCCACTCCGGTCTCGGCCTCGATCCTTCGATGAAAGCGGCGGCTGCTTCAGCCGGAGTCTCATTGGGCAACTCAAACCCGTCTGGCGCGTGGCCCTCTTCGGCCTCTCCGTGGCCAGCAGCAGCAGCTTCCGCCTCCGGTCTAGGCGGCGACTCGTGGTATGCGAGTCAAATGTCCGCCGCTGCCGCCCATCCTTATTCGCACTACGCCAATCCCTACACCGGAAGTGGCCTCGGCGCCGGACTCCATGACTCTTTTGCTGCACAGGTACTTGATAATACTTAATCAAGGCGGATTTTTTTATGAATTCAAAGTATTCAATTCAGAGAAAAGATCATCTACGATCATTTTTAACCCATTTTTTAGAATCTCTTCAGTCTCGGCGACGACCAACAGCCCAGTACTGACGATCTAGAACGGTTCGCACGTGACTTCAAGCAAAAAAGAATCAAGCTCGGCTACACCCAAGCCGATGTCGGACTCGCTTTGGGCACGCTCTACGGAAACGTCTTCTCCCAAACGACAATCTGCCGATTTGAAGCTCTCCAGGTAAAGTTATCGCTTTTTCTCTTTCTACAAAAGCTTATGGAAATTAGCTTTTGCCAAGGGTGTGATCATCACCGCAGGGTGAAGTCCGCAGTGTCTCACGTGGTTTTGAGAGAGAACATTATAAATGCTAATTTCACCCTCTTGATTTCTTTCCCAGAACATTTTCTCTAACTCTTTTCAACTTTTCGTTTTAGCTGTCGTTCAAGAATATGTGCAAGTTGAAGCCATTGCTGAGCAGGTGGCTCGATGAGGCGGATTCGGCGACTGGTGGAATGCCTTCGATTGGAGGGGATAAACTAAATCAACAGGTAATGATTGTCTTGGAATTCTAGAGCTGAGAATTGAAAAACTATAAAATCAAAACTTTAAGTGGAAATATAGATTAATCAGCCTTCATTTAAGAGACAAAAAAATAACAACTCTAATAGCCGAAAAATTTTTCGTTTGACTTCCCCATTATCCAAATTCCTTTTAGTTCCAAGGCCGAAAAAGAAAGAAGCGAACATCAATCGAGCTCTCCACCAAAAATGCCCTTGAAATGGAATTCGTCAAGCAACCAAAACCATCAGCAGCAGAAATCACCAACGTCGCTGAGCAACTTCAGCTCGAAAAAGAAGTCGTTAGAGTTTGGTTCTGTAACAGGTAAATTCTCGGCAAAAAATCTTCTTGATATCAAGGAAGAGAACTTTTGAGAAAATTCGCTATACAAAATCTTTAGGCGACAAAAAGCAAAGAGACTTCTTGGCCCAGAGCGAAAGAAACCCGATTCTACCGGCGAAAACCTCAGCGATTCTTATTCAACAAATGGATAAAATCGAAATTTTTATATTTTCAAAATTTTCATTCTTGCCATAATCATATTTTGTACAAATGTAACTGTGACTTCAAGCTCAAACCAATGCAAACTGTTCAGTGGAATAAAACTATACCAGCAAAATAAAAGTTCTCATTTCGGCAATCGATAATCCAGTTAGGGTTGAAAAAAGATACGCTGAACAAGCCTTGGGGCTATTTTCCGCTAGAGCGCGTTGAAATTTCCATAGAGGTTGAAAAAAGAAATGATATCTAGAATTAAATTAATTTTTGCCCAAATTCTTGTAGTGGCCTTGATTGTTTTTAAAATTTATACAGACAATATTTTAGAGAATTCTATCAAAAAAAAACCAATAAAAGAGGAAGATAAAATCTGCAAGAATCAACCGAGGTCGATTTTTTTCATGAAAACTCACAAAACAGCGTCATCTACCGTTCAAAATCTTCTTTTTCGGTATAACCTGCTTGTTTTTTTCATAAACAAGCCATTTAAAGCTATGGACTCCGACACAACCTCACAATCGGCGTTCCAAAAAGTGGTCGCCAGCACCATCTCCTCGGGTACCCACATTTCTTCAATAAAAATATGCTTCAAAAAACTCCGACTCCAGTACAACTTATCGCCAGCCATGTTCGATTCTCCGAAGATATAAACGAAGTTTTGCCAAATGCGACGAGAATAACGATTCTAAGAAACCCAGTAGAGCAATTTGTCAGCAACTTTTTCTTCTTTCATAAAATTGCCCCATTCAAGGCCCGGCTTGACTAATTTTCTAGCGAATCAAGCTTTATTTCAAAATCGAAAGCCTGCAAAAGGACCTCGAAGAAAGCATTTCAGGCCTTGAAGAATTCTTCAAGTCACCGCGAAAATACTTCGCTAGAAAATCTTGGGGGCAATGGATGGCGAAAAACTCCAACTTCTTCGACCTTGGTTTTTCGAATGACATTTCGAATGAATCTGAAATTCGCGAAAAAGTGGAGAAGACGATCGAGTACTTTGACTTCATCATGATCTCTGACAGATTTGACGAGAGCTTGATTTTGGTGAAGGAGAAATTTTGCTGGGATTGGGAAGATGTTCTTGTGTTTTCGAAAAATGTTGGCTCGAAGAATAATTTAACAATTTCTCGAGGTAAAAATCTATTTTCTTCAGCTATGATTTTAAACTTAGAACTCGAGAAAAAGATCAAATCCTGGAATCTTGCTGATTCGACTCTTTATTCGCGAGCACTCCAAAATTTTGAAGTTGCTATAGAATACTTTGGAGAAAATAGAATGAAGAACGAAATCGAAACGCTACGAGTCAAACGACAAGACGCACAAGAAAAATGCTCGACCGAGAAAGATACACAATCGCAAAAATGTAAATTACTTGGTTTCTCTGAACACGATTTTACGAATTTTATTTGGAATAAAAATGCTGCCGATAGCTAGAAATAATAAAACTAGGCGACATTAATTGAATCACATTTTGCAGCCCTGTTTAATTAAGATGAAATTGGTTTGCAGAAATTAATAGGAGTCGCAAACAGAATCGGTTTTTCAGTTCTTGCTCGTTGGCTTGCAATTACTTCTATCGATTCAATTTTGTTGTTAGAATCTAGAATGCTCAAAATTTATTATTTTAGTTCTTCGGGTTGATGAAAGAAAAGAATTCGAAATAAGCTGATTTGAACCAAAATCGAATTTTCCCGAATATATTTTCAGCATTCACCTAGGTTTATTTTTTGAATTTGAATATTACTGCCGTCCATCACCCCAGGAAAAATATAAATTGAGTTGTCAACTAGAATCGTTGATGACGCCGCGACTGCCTTGATGATAATTTCTCTTATAAATGTCTTTTCAAATTTCTACCTTTTTCAATTTTCCGACTGAAGACCAGTCATTATTCATCAATTGCCAAATTTCATCTGTTATCTTTGTTTTGAAACAATTTTGGTTTTTAAATGGAAAGAAAATGAATTTAAATAAAACTTATCATTGCTCAATTAAGGAGAAAACCAACTGCCTAAACGAATTGAGAAGACTTTGACCTCCGATAGTCAGGAGATTTCCCGAGGGAAGCCCGATAACATCGAGTTTGTGAAGATTCCTTGATTTTTTTTATCAATCTGCTTGCTTGAGTTACTTTACTTTGGATGTTTTGCCAACGAAATCCACCCTTTATCTGTCAATGTCTCCGTTTCTCCATTGGAAGATCCTCCAACGGCGGTTGGTAGCCCATTGTAATAGCCTAACTCGCCCGAACAATGATTTTTCTTCATCTCAAAAGACATTTTTCTTGAAGAGGAACCATCAAATTTCTCACAAGTTTTAGCTTTTCTTAATGAGCAGCAAATCATTGCTTCAAATTATTTCAATAAACTCTTTAACTGCAAAATAAACCTCGATCGCCGGTTTTTATCGACAAAACAAAATGGTCGCCAAAATCATACATTTCAGTCAATTTAACATCAAGAGGAGATAACTTGCATCCATCAAGCCGACTTATCTGAAATACAAGACAATTATCTTACAATGTCGTGAAATGGAATTAATCACCCTTTTTGGGTAAGCATTGCCCCCGAAAATATGTAGTTTAGCATTGACGAGTGCGTATCGTGATCTGTAAACGTACGCATTGATCGTATTAGGTCCAAACATATTTGGACCCCACGATGGCCCCCAGCCCACATTGGCCGGGAAATCTTTTCCTCCATCTATTTCTATTGTTAAATCATTCATCAATCCACTTTTAAAAAGAGCGTAATTGTCAATTTTGTCATTCTTTTTCGGTAGAATAACGTTAATTTGAAACGTATGATCTGAGTAAACGAAATTTTTGATTCTTGCGATTTTCTCGAATTTAAATATTCTGATTTTTTTGTTCTTAACATTTTCCAGTCCAGTCAAAGCCATTTTGCCATGAGAATTTTCTTTTTGATTCTTCAAGAGGTTTGAATATGAAAAGGAGTGATCTCCGTTTGCCCAAGTCGCCGTTTGCCAAACTTGGGGAAACGGAGATCTTGGGCAAACGGCGATGAGAATAAATTTATATTGATTGATCATAAAACATTATTTTGCTTCTCAAACGTCAATCCTAGCTTCTTCAATGCCAATCCTGGCTTCACTAACATTATTAATGTCATCTTCAATATTAGTTATATTATATCAATCATGGCTTCTTCATCGTCAATTCTAGTTTCTACACCGTAGATCGGATTGACTCAATCCTGGCTTCACCGACTTCAATCATGATTTCTGCAATGTCAGTCCCGGGTTCTTCGACGTCAATCTCGACTTTTCCAACGTCAATGCTGGCTTAATCAATTATAATACATTTTTATGGTCAATCATTGATTGACAATCAATCTAAATTAATTCACATCGCCGTTTGCCCAAGTCGCCGTTTCCACAAGTTGGGCAAACGGAGATCTTGGGCAAACGGCGACTTGGGCAAAGAGAGACCACTCTATGAAAAGAAATTGGTCTTGAGAAAATAAATAATTCAAACAATTCCTCAAGGATCATTAAACTTGCTCTTGACAAGTGTTTCGAATCAAAGTCAAGCTTGAGCGCTTTCAATTCTGATTTTTTAGAATCCAATAGTTTCTTCTTTTCGAGAAAATCCGACGTTAACCAAAGAGATCCGTCATTATGAATCCAGAAGGAGAGAAAATTCTGTCCTTCGAAAAGTCGGCATTCAAAAATTTTTACATTTCCGTGGCCAATCGAATTTTTCTTTAGAGTAAATTAAATTCTACAATTAAAAAATTACTACCTGAAAGTCAATTTCAAGTTGCATCATTTCTTTTTGGTCTAATTTAAGCTCCTGTGTGGAGATATGCTTTTGCTCCTCAAACGAAGAAAAGAAATTGTCCGGGATAATGTTTTTGAAAACCGATTCGGCTCTGGGAAATAGTCGCTGAGAAACAGCATTCTTTGCGAAAGCAGGAAAAATATCATCATGGTAAGAAAAATAAGGGTTGCTGGTCACGTGCATCTTTTTATTCGCCGTTTGTTGAACAAATTCGAGCTCGATGAGGTCTTTTTTAGGTCAAAAGTAATTTACAGTTGACAAGCTTTATTTTTTAAACCATTCCGTAATTAAACTCGATTTCGAAAGCACTCTCGAAAACATAGCTTTGTATGAAAATCTTGTCGTTATTTATGATAGCATTTCCAAAGTACTCGCATTCATCATTATTGATCCCCTTTTGATCCGTGTATTGAAGGTCCGACGAAGCGAACAATTTCGAGAAACAAATCGAAGGCTCTTTGTATTTAACAATGGATCCGATCCACTCGCTTCCGAGCATTAGATACTGACCTTCGGCTTCAAATAAGACTGAGTACAGCGTGTTTGATAGCTCGATACTTCTCGAGACAAGAACTAGCATCATTCGGCCGACATCTATCTTTTTTCCGTTTGAAACTTTTTCTTATATGATCGATTTTATATCATTGTTTCAACCGTTTTCAATGGAATAACATGAACAGGATCCAAATCTTTCAATTTCGCATGCAACGCGATCTCATTTTTACGCCATCCTTTGTCCATTTCTTCGCTTTTTCTGATCGTGTTCAAGGCCACTGTTGTCGAGAGTTTGATCCATTTTTCACCAAGCCTGACGCTCATCAGATAAAAGACATTTTTGAAGCCGATTGAAGATAGTTTGGCATTGAAATGATTACTCGCAATGAAGCCTTGTGCTTCTTCGAATCGATTTAAATTGTAATCGGGGGCGTAATAATAGCATTTATCCGATCTCCCAGTAGGTGAACTTTTAGAGGTCAAGAAAATTAACTCACTTCCTTTTTACTCTCGAACTTTACGATGATTTTGGCCTTTCCAAATGACAACAACAGAAAAAAATTTTCTATCATCCTCTTTGCGTCGAATCTCAATTTGGTGGGTTCCAATCGACGAGCCAAAGTGAAAAACAAAGAATCCGCTGAAAAATGTCAAATAAAAACATATGATAGAAAAATATGTTACATATCTTTCTATAAATGTCGATTCCTTCGACATATGCGGTCAATCTTCGGGATAAGTTACGTAACCGGGCTAAATGTTATTGTTAGGGGGGGTTTCGGGGGGTTCCAAGGGAGCTTCGGGTTAGGGCTTAGGATAAGGAACTGTGTTATTTTCTATCAGGGGGGGGGGGTCCCGGGAGGCGAAGCCCCCGGGTTTGGAGTAGGTTTAGGGTAGTTTATGAGTAGGTTTTTTCTTTTCCCCGAAGATTGACCGCGTATGACCCGATTCCTTACATGTTTCTATGTCGATTCGGAATCAAATTTCGATTATCACGATTTTCATCAATTCGCATCAGATTTCCTTTCGCATCAACAAGATAGTGCTGTCCATCAAGAAAAGCTGCACCAGTTGACTTTGCCCATGATTTCTCAATTATTTCAAATAATTTATTTGACGTCAAAAAAATTTTATAATCAAAGAGATTGAATCAAAACTTTCATAAGGTAAAAATGAGTCAGGAGCATTAAATCCAACTTCTTCAAATATCCCCGTCCAATCAACAAGAATAAATGGAAATTTTTGAATTGTTCTTTTTCTCTCTTCCCAACGCCCTGTTATCCAATCAATAGACTGATTATCCTCCGTTTGATTGCTTTTAGTCAGGTCTTGTTCATCTTGTCTTATTGTTATTGATTTGCCGATTTCAAACACCGGGATCAATTTTTGATGATTTTCGGCCAATTTTTCGCATTGATAAAAAAGACAAGGGCAGCCATTTTCGCAGTACTTCTGCAAAGGACAAATTTCTCCTCCAGATTCGGAAGATCTCGTCAGTCCAAAACAGATAGACTCGCAGGGAGGGTCTTTTCCTTGACTCCTTGTTGTTTCCATAACAAGGCTTTTCGAACAAATATGGCGGCAGATTTTCTGATCGTAAAACTGTTTCTTTTGACATCGACGCATGTTGACAATATTTTCTTCTTCAGAAAATTCAATGGCTTCGATTCGCTCGCTTTCGATTTTTGAAATGGGCTCAGGGAGGATGAACACTCCTGCTTCAAAACATTGCTTTATCAAATGCCCGCAGTAGTCCATTGAGGCGATTTGAACACATTCTTTATAGTTTCTGTGGCAAGTTGTCGTCAAAAAAGTTGAACTTCCACGACGTAAATTTTCCAAGGATTTATAATTTGCTAAAAATCAAAATAAATCAAAGTTGAAAGTTTCATCTCTTATGTGCTCCAACTTTCTTTTTCATGTTTTTTTCCAAAAAATATTTTTCGCAAGGCATTCTAGGCAGTATGCCTAGCCTTGCCTAGGCTTACCTTTTAGGCAAATATGCCTAAGGCATTTAGAACCCTGCCCTGAATTAAAGAGCCTAAAATAAGCCCCAATTCTAGTAAACAAGATTGCTGAAATGGTTCAAGAATAACCCCTCTCAATTAGGCTTTACCTATGAGCATGACCGTTATCCAGAAAAAAGAGCCAAGTGTCAGGTATGTTGATTGTTGACGACTTGTTGAAAAACCATGTGTAGCAAGACTTGTTTGCGCTGTTATCTTCGTAACCCATGACTTTCTTCTTTTCAAATGACGTTTTCGAGTGTGAATGCTTCGAGTTTTTAAAATCTCTTCAGGAAATAAGTAAACCTTTCCTTCCTTTTGCTTCAGAACGCCTTTGCAGTGACAATCCAAGCACTAAAAGTAAATCACCTTTTGAGTCTCGTTTCCATAAATTTTTAAAAGATTTTCAGTTGTTAAATGAAAAATAAACTTCATGATACTTGTAGTCGCTCTTATAATGAACAATCACTGTACTTGAAATTGGATTTTTTTTATTCGTCTTTGTCTAGATTACCATAACTCTTGGTTGATTAGCTCGAGCAGATTTTTTCTCTGCATCGTCTTCGAAAATCATCTTTCTTAGCTCATAATAGAGTGCTTTTCTGAAGAAAAAAATAGCACAGAACAAGTTTATGAGACTATTCTGAGTTGCCGGTTCCGTTTTTTGGCGTTTTGAAATGTCATTTTTGAAAATTACTTTCTCCACTCTTGAAATACAGTATATTTACGTGTTATGGTAGAAAATCGACCCTATGATCGCCTTATTTAAACTTAAAATTTAAAAAGAAAAAAATTCTGAGTTGCAAGATGATCATGCTGATCATTTTGTGACAAAGTTCATCGGAATCGAACTAGATTTTCGACCGCTAAGGAGCATCTGAAGTCACAAAAAATTACAATTACTCTTTGCACTTCGCATTTTCATCATAGCAGTCGGAGACTTCAACGCCGTTTTGATTTTCAGCGTCAAAAGTATTTGAAATCCAAATAATAAGAACATATTTTCATGAGTTAAATTTATGTTTATTTACAGTAAAGTTTTGTACAGTTTTTGTTAATCAAGGATTTGTGCGTTTTTCTTATTTACAGTCACTGCAATAATAGCTGATTCTATTGATCCGCCACAAGTTCGTTGTCGCGAAGGTTGGCATTGCATTCGGTTTTAGTGTTAGATTGAGGCAAGAAATAATAATTGAGGAATTCTTCTTTACTTCATTTACAGGTCGCGCGTTTTTACTTTTTGACTTTGCTTGCTAAATGGCTCTTCAGCAATTTGCCGATGATGTAGTCGGCTTCGATTTTTCTGATTCTCTCAGCTTGGTTTTCTTCGACGACGATTTCTGGCTCGAAGCTAGCGGATTTGAGGCGCACTTGTCGGGGCTCCATTAACTCAGCTTCCAACATCTTTCTTGTGGTTCTGATCGACTCGATTTTGAAGAAATTATCGAGCAATCGAGGAATGGTCTTTTCACCGGGCGCCATGAAATCGACGACCATGAGTTCGAAGTTGTGATTGTACAAAATAATCTGGAGCAGCTTGAGGTTCTCTTCCTTGATCGCATTCATTGCGTACTCGTAATCCTGCTCGCTCAATGCATCCTTCATCAGAGCATCCTGATGGGCGCAAACGAGAATGTCACACGATCGCCGTTCCGATTCAATTGGCAACTTGCAAAGTGCTCCTTCGCAGAGTCGCGCTCGCGTTTGCACACCGCTTGGGCATTTGCCCGTGCATTCGGACCATTCTGTCCATTGAGAATACGCCGCGATCTGAGCGGAAGTCGTTGTGGCGAGAGTAGTTGTCGTTGTAAGCACGGTTGTTGTGATGTCCTTGACTGGCTCGACAGTGGCATACTTGGTGGTGGTGTCGAGAGTGGTGAAATCAGTTGTGGTCATCGTGGTTGTTGTGTAAGCAGTTGTCGTGCTGACTGTTGTTGTGATTTCCACTGCTTCGGTTGTTGATGCCAACGTGGTTGTTGATTCCATCGTTGTCGTAGTCGTTCCAATCGAGGTAGTGGAACCATACGTCGTTGTTTGCTCGAGTTCTAGAGTTGAGGATGTAGCAGTTGTGGTGGTCGTTCCTGTTGTTGTGGATGTTCCCTCTGTTGTTGTTGTGAAGTCCGTTGTTGTTGAGAAATCTGTTATTGTTTCTTCCTCTGTTGTTGTTGTCGATGTTGTCGTTGTGGTTGTTGTCGTCGTTGTTGTTGTTGATGTTGTTGTCGTTGTCTCTTCGACGGTCGATGCTGGTGGAAGAATGACGAAGTCGTCGGTGTTCTCTGGAAGAAGCTTCTGCTTCTCCGGATCAGTGGATTGTCGAATAGTAGCCGGTCCATCAGAGTTCATGCTCTTTACAATCGCCTGTCGTTCCATTTGAACTTCAACAGCCGCGGGGTTCCAGCCAGGAAGAACTCTTCTGATAGATTCACGATGATTTTCGAACGACGGCTTTCGGGTTGTGCTCTTTCTCGAAGTCCTTGGAGCTTTGGTCGGTGGAGATTTTCCTCGTACTCGGACATTAGGGATTTCTTCCGTTTTCTGTTTCTTGCAACCTGCGCCAAAGCAGAAATCAAAGGGATTGGCAGCCCAGCCAGATGAGATTGTCGGTCGAGGGGTTGCAGCCTTGAGTCTGACAACAGGGGCAGTAACAGTCTCCATGGTTGTTTCGTAAAATCCTCCAGCGCGCATCATTGGTCCAAATCTGAAAAAGATTTGAACAAATATGAATTTCGTGAATGATTCTAGCGTGTCGAAAAAAATAAGCATGAAGGTAAAATACCGATAATTTCGAGTTGGAGCAGTGGTAGTCGTCGTTGTTGTCACCCGTCGAATTTCACTTCTTCTTGATGATTCATACTTACAACCATCTGCTGTTGAGACAAATTTATCCATGCAAACACATCTAAATCCAATCAAAAATCGGTCAAGAATATAGTTCCTTACCGTCCAGATTTCAAAATCTCTCCCTTCGCCGCATCACAAGCCCTAGTCGGGCAGTTCTTGACCCGATCGCAGCAGTTATATCCTCCATTACCCGAAAACTTACAAATCGGCGTCTCTCGTGGACATGGAGATTCGAATCCGCTCGCGCTGAAGGTTTTGAAATAATGAGGGCAATACCTGATCGTTGGAATTTCGAGGCGGAAGGGTTTTCCAGAGGGCCAAATGAGCCGGGTCTCTCCGACTGGAACGGAAGAAGAATCTGAACCCTGGACGGAGAAAATGGCCAGAGCGTCGTCAGAAGAAAACATGTTTTCGTCGATGAGCTTCCATTGGTCCTGAAAAGAGAAGATTCTAGTGGAGCCTGTTTTTTAGAAAAAGTTCATTAGATTACTCTTTTTAGAGAACCGAATTCTCTCCAATCACAAATGCGATCAACAACGCTTGAGCGGTGTAACAACACTGAACTTTTCAAAATTTACCAAAAAAGCCGCTTTGAAAAAATAAAAAAGTGAGCTGTGAAAGATCAAAAAACTACTTAATTTAATACTGCTCAAGTTTATTTTGAAATATGTTCGGATTTCGCGCGGACTGATGAAAATCCGAGCAAAGCGCATAACACGAAAGACGTTAGAGACGTTTTTACGCCGTTGGCGCTTTGATTCGCCGAGGGTAACATAAATTCTAGAGGAGCGCGAAAAACGTCACTTTTTTCTGACGTTCGTAAGCATGAGTTAAAGTTTTAAGAAGTCATTTTTTATGACGATTTTAA
This sequence comes from Oikopleura dioica, assembly GCF_907165135.1. Classification (NCBI taxonomy): domain Eukaryota; kingdom Metazoa; phylum Chordata; class Appendicularia; order Copelata; family Oikopleuridae; genus Oikopleura; species Oikopleura dioica. The sequence goes on along the minus strand of NC_137293.1, from coordinate 701,219 downwards.
GGTAAGCTGTCTGGAACCGACAAAAAATTTCGACGAATTTTGCGTGGAAATTTTTAACCAATCAGAAGCCTGGATCCAGAAACCGGCAAATCAGCAGTGGAGAAGCCGCCCACGCAAAATTTGTCGAAATTTTTTGTCGGTTCTGGACACCAGCCCGATTTTAAGGGTGGGAAACCTGAATAGAAACCTGAGTCAGGGTAAGGGTAAGACCCAGATTCAGATTTTCTACAAGGGTTACTGAGCCCAGTTTCAGATCTGTTTATGTATCGGTAAACAGTACTATCTCACTACAGATTTCCTCTAAATTGATTTCTAAATCAGTTGTAACATCTTCGCTGCCAAATCTGGACCGGACGTGTCCAAGTCCGGCTTTCCCAAAAGCTGGATTAGAAGTTACCTTGATGTTGTGTTTGACAACGAAGAGTCGCTCCGATCCAAATTTATTTCCCAAATCGCCGTACACCGGGTACTCGTTCTGTCCAGCGTAGCTCACTCCCTCCACCAACTGCATGTTCCGGATGCGGTAGCGGCTCAATGGAGAGCTAGCACCATCTTCAAAGCTTTTTTTGTGGCTTTAAATTATCCTCGCGATGATTTCTTCAAAGAAAAAGTCAATAATTTGAACAGTCAAACATGATTCAGTAAAATTCTTGAGAAAAAAGGTCTTTTTGAAAAATTAACTGATCAAGTTTCATGATCTGAAGGGTCTTCCACCGCAGAAAGAGGCAAGAAAAAACGTGAGAACTTTAGGTAATGAGGCACCTTTCAGGTGAGCTCATGGGAATCTCTCCTTTTGGCTGTTTTCTTGCTTGGCTGCTTATGAGCAATTCACGGGCGAATTTTCATATGTCAGTAAGTGCGCGGAAATGCTCCGCGAAAATTCTTAAGGTGTAGTGCGAAACACTTTTGTCAAAATAAATGAAGAATCATTAGGGAAATAATTTTCTAGTTTTTTTAAAACTAGAATTTCTTCAACCTTCCCTAACCCTAACCCTAACCTATCAGAGTTATGGTCCTGAAACGCTGTCCCTCTAAAACATCTTTATTTACCCCCTATCTAATAGCCTTTAGCTTAATCTCTAATAAATAATATGCCGAACTTCGGAAATTGAATGAAGACGCGCTGGATCCGACCGCCGATTCAGCAGTCAACGTGGAGATTAAATATTTTTCAACAAAAAGAAACAACTTTTCACTTCGAAAAGGCGCGAGTTGTTTTAGCCGTTCCTGAGGAACTTGGGCGCGCACGTGAAGCCGCCAAGCTTGTTCAGGCAAAAGTAGTCCGATGAGCCGGCGCACGGGGCCAAGCCGCTTGAGCAGTAGTCGATTTCTTTGTGGACGGCGACTTGGAGGACGCGTTCTTCGGTGACGGGGCTAGAAATAATAATATGAAAAAAAATTATTAGAAAACAAATAAAAATAAACTCTATTGCAAAAGCCGCGCGCGGCTTTTAATTTCCATATTTATGATTAAAATACCGCATCGAATTTCTACAAAAGCCGCAAGCGGCTAAAATTTCTTTCAATTTTCTCTTCATTGAAATTTAATTCGAAAAAAGCCGCGCGCGGCTTAATTTTTTTTTAAGAAACCGCACTATTTTTCTCAAAGCCGCTTGCGGCTTCGAATTCAAGAAAAAAATTTGTTACGAAAAAAAGCCGCAATTTTTATCTTTCTTGAGAAGCCGCAAGCGGCTTGGTTTTTTCTATTTTTCAACTTTATGTTTTACCTTTTGTCCTTTCCGTAGTACTCAATAATATTTTTGGCGCCGCTGGAGACAATCCATTTCTGGTTATATCTGATAACCTTATCGCTTCCAACGTGGCGATAAAGGGGGCGTCCATTTTCGAACGAATTTTTAAATTTATAAAATCCATTAATTTCGGGGGCATAACTCGACTGCACGTTTAACACTTCTTCGGGGTGGCAGTAATTCCGGTCCAGGTAGAAGCCCTCCGCGCAGGCGCATTCCATTCGGTCGGCAGAATAGCTTCCAAACGGACCGCACCAGCAATCTAAAAAGGAGGTTTAATTGTTTGAAAGAGTAGGAAGAAATCGAAACTGTAAAAAAGTAACTGGCTAATCGCATCTCTCGCGCCCGGATCTGAACCAGAGACCACGATCTGACGAGCGGATTACCGGTCGGTGATTTGATTTTCTTTCACTTTTAACGCTTCAAAGTGAAAAGCTTAGATACTGTTTTCTCTTCTGTAAGAAAAGAAGAGGATATCATCTCAAGAAACACTGAGTTCTGGACTTGGAAACCTGCGTAGATAACCTGAGTCAGGCTCTGAAAAAGCTCTTATGAAAAGCCGCCATGCGGCTATTTAAAAATAAAAGCCGCAAAGCGCTTTCGGAAGTCATCATTATAATTCATTCATAAAATCGCGGCTTTTTTTTCAAATAGAAAAAGCCGCTCCGCGGCTTTTTGTTAATGATTCTTAAAATCGCTAAGAAATTTTATTTTCAGGAATTTTTTTCAGAAAAACTCTTGTAATCATGATTTTTTTCTTTGGGACTTTCGGTTTATTTTTTTACAAGTACTGCCAGGTGAGTCTCTTTTGCATCTAGAATTATCTCAGTGAGCGTCATAGCACTTGGTCAGAGTACTCTCGCTGTGGTCGTCGAATTAGCAAGATTGAAGATTGAAGATTAAAACGGCTTTGAAATGAAAAAGGTTCTGTCTCCTTTCAAAATGAACTTACCAGGTGCTTCGACTTCTTCAACATCGACTTGAATATTTTGAAAGTTGATCGTTTCCCAAGCCGTGATTTGATCCGGGCAGCGGTCGATTTGGCGCGAAAAAAGCTTTGTGTGGCAACTTGCGTGATCGCAGCTGGGCGAAGGCCCTGCGAAAAAGGGTTGATCAACTGATTAACAGAGAAAACGAGCTTGATTGCGAAAGAAGATCAGGTTCCACGGGGGCGGGTTCTGAATTCTCTTTTCCGAGCGAGGAGCGGGTAATTTTTGATCGTCCACCCACTTTTGATCCCTTTGACGAGGGCTGGCTTATCCGGGGCTCAAGGAAGTGATCCCTTTTAGGGGAGGGCGCGTTCATTAAATTTTCTGCCAAGTTTTCACTTTTGGAGGTCTTGGTTCACGAAAAATAAAGCTGTATTTTTAAAGGGGTAACCTCCATTTACTTCAATCATTTTTTAATATTAATTTCCCTCAATTAGTCTGATGAAACCCTTAATTTTGCACCTTCGAAATACTGCTTAATCTTTCTTTACAAAATTTAAGGCTCTCACTCTTTTATTTGCTGAGAAATCCTTTTCTGTAAAACAGACCGAAAAATGATGCTCTTTTATTTAAGGGGGTAAGCATCATTAACCCTACTATTTACTTATTCTTTATTTCCGAGAACTAGTCTGATGACACCCTTATTTTTTTACTCTATTGAAATTTTTCTTGAAATTTTTTGAAAAAATTTAAGGCTCTCACTCTTTTATTCACTTTTCTAAGAAATCCTTTTTAGTAAAAAGACCTGAAGCTATCTTTCTGAAAAACGTGTCTGTATCTGACCCTCTTTTTTTCTTAAGCCATTAGAAGGAAAAGTTATCTAAACGACCCCAAACTCAAAGCCAATTCCGCGATAACTCTTCAGGATGCCATTAACCGCGCCGCGCAACCTGTCTTTAGACACCTTGCGAGCGCAGGTTAAAGCTAAGTACTCCTGGTGGGAGAGGGAGTTTGGCATTTTATAAACGATTTTTGATCGTGCCAAAAAGCTGACAGACTTGTAACTTTTGGTGATTCAATCGAAAAAAGCTGGAAAAAAGCGAAAAACTGGACTTTAAAAATTTGGACAAGGCTTTAAATTTTAGCCACGTTTAATTTTGACGTGAGATAAACAGATTCTAAAGAGAATTACGAGGCCTTCTATTTCTCAAGAAAATCCCTGACCCAATCGGCTTACGCGCATCAAACCTTCAAGCAAATATTTACAAGTACCGACAGGTGCATCCCGCTTTATTTCGCCCCGTAACATGCTCCAAACGTGGGTTAAAATCTCGCTCGTCTGAAGAAGACTTTCCGAAAAGCCACAAATTCCAATAGAAAAATCTCTTGAAGAAAAAAGTGAAGAAAACCTCTGAGCTGTTTCTCCAACATTGCTCGCCGCAAAGTTGACCAACCGATCCTGAAATCCAACCTCGATCCGTGCGGCAGAGGAATTCGTCCGATGACTCGCTAAAATAAAGATGAATAAATAGACAATCTGGGGCGATGAAGAGCTCCTAGGGTTTCTTAAATGCCGTCTGTGCCTCTAAAGAGACTTTAAAAAATATCAGTTGAACATTTGATAAAAAAAATGGTTAAAATCTACCGGCTGGGCTCGGCAACCTGTGTAGAAAACCTGAGTCAGGCTTTGAAAGCCTCAAATAAGAATCTGCGGAGCGGCTTTTTCGAAAATGAAGCCGCAAAGCGGTTTCGCAACAAAATCACACATATATAATTAATTTATTTAATAATTTATCTTTATCAAAAATTGATAATTATATTATTTTTATTAATATAATTATATTATATAATCAAATCTTATTTTTAATAATTTATTTTAAAAGATCAGCAAAGCCGCTTCGCGGCTTCGTTTTTAAAAGAGCCGCTACGTGGCTTTTTATTTGAGGCTTTCAAAGCCTGACTCAGGTTTTCTACACAGTTTACTGGTGCCATTTCCATTTGCTTCATAGTTGGCTATCAAATTATTCGTCGATTTGAAAAGCTTACATTAAAAAAGTCATTTTTAACAGCAAATATTGCTTTTATGGTATCTACAACAAAATCTGAAAAACCGTAAATAACCCAAAATGTTTCTAAAGCTCAGTTTTAAAAACGACTTTGTTAGTCTTAAAGTTTGCAGAAACGGTTGGATAATGGAAGCGATCGATTCAAAAAAACGTGTCTACAAAATACGGATTACCTCATATTCTTGGTTATGTTTTGCTCCACGACAAGAAAACGCCCAAAACCGAGGTCATTTTCTTATACAAAATCGGACGTAAAATAATCACGCAAACATCAACATAATACCGCAAAAATGAGAGCATTTCTAACTAATGTCCAAGTTTATTTTCAAAGTAAAGTGTCTCTACTAAAATAGAAAATAGAAAAAATCTAAAAAAAAAAATCTAAAAAAGAAAAAAATCTAAAATAGAAAAAAAAACCCGAAAAAAACCTTTGATAGACAAGCATATCCGTCGCATCTCCAACAGTCCGGAAGACCTCGCCGTTGATTGTATAACGTGATGGGCAGGCCTTATCGGAGAATTTTCCTAAAAAAAAGAGTTTGAATTCTGAAGCTCTTGTTTTTCCGATACAAGAGTTTTTCCGGCTCGAGTGCGCTTTTCAAAGAATATTTCACATTTTTCTCACCTTTGATGACTTTGAGGAGCTTGTTCGACTCGCAGGGCTCAGCACAGTAGTAGCTGCCAGGGGTATTGAAGCAGGATTTTGATGAGGGACAGTTGTCAGCTTTTTTGGTTCTTATAATTTCGAGACCATAACTCACCGTATTTTTTTATATTTTTCAATTTTTGAATTTAGATTTGTGTTGATAATATAATCACATTTTCCCAATTGTATTTAGGTGTGTCTTTTTCATATGTCATGATCGTGGATAACGAAAAACTTTTATTGAAAAGAAGACGGTAACGGGAGTTGCACAAAATTTGAACCATTCCTTGAAGTGCGCACTCGTCAAAGTCCTCACAGACGGTCTTGGAAGTTAACGTGTACCCTGGGAGGCAAAGACACACGCGTTTCCCAGAGCGGATGATGCAGTCGCCGTTTGTACAGTAGTTTTCGCCTTCTGCGCAATAGCCTGAAAATGGTCGATTATTATTGTATTACAAAATCTATGCTGAGCGGTTTTATTTAACGCGTGATCAAGTGGATAAATTAATCAGCTCCTCCATACTTCAATAGGTAAAATAAAAAATCATTTTGTTTTTATGATTTTTATGGTTTTTCGCCATTTTTCATGAAAGTTTATACCAGCTAATCTCGTCCGGGATCTCATTCTCACTCCCATCAGATAAAAAAGCATCCTTTAGAGGTGTCTAAAATACGAAAGCCTTCCGCAGTTAAAATCCGTTTATTCCTAAAATTCAGCTTTGTTATAACAACGCAGTCTAATAATTAAGACTTTTTACTCGAAAATAACAAGAAAAGCTGCAGCTGGGTTATTGTATTTACAAAATTAGCGTTTATTTTTTAAGATTTCGATTTTGTTAAAAAAAATAATTGAATTTTCTAACTCGCGGTTAACTGTTCAAATTCAGTATCTTTTCAAGAGTTATTCAAGAGCGCTACAGTACCCTTGATTAGGATTTCAGAGAGAACTGGCCGCTAACCGTTTTTTGCAACGATTACATAGCTCTCTAGAATTTCGGGAGATGATTCCCATGATCGCGGAATATTTTTCCAGCGAATTTCTTTCCGAATTCCAAAGACCAGTAATTTCAAAAAACGCTAATGTAAGAACATATCTGCTTCGGCCATCGAATTCCGCGGAAATCGTTCAAGGGTAAATTTTTGAGCCGAAAAATTTAGCTTCGAAAATGTCGTTATTTTAACGAATTTTCGAGCCGTCGACTTTTCGGGTCGAAAATCCGTTAAAATGGCGATTATTGTTGGGAAAAATTTTCACTTCAAAACAGCGAAAATAGCATTTTTCTCAAATTTATCTTCATCAACTTGCGTCAAGTACCTACACTTGTAATATAGTCATTTATCATCATGACTCAAAATCATACGTTTCATAATTCACGCTCATGTTTTTCTAGTGCAATTTGCTAATTTTCCATATCAATTTTTTGATAAGGCGAATGCGGATATGCAAGAATTTTCAAACTTTCATTTTGGCAACAGAAAAAGAAATTTTAAAGCCCTTGAAATTTTTGAAGATTAAATTCTTTTTGACGTTGACGTTTCAAAAACAAGGTTGTTTTTCTGAGTGGTGAAAAAATTAGCAGTGAGGATTTTTTGTAATTCCATGGAACGAAGACGTAAAATCAGAAATCAGAGCCTTTCGGGGGATAATCGGTTTATCCAGCTGCTGATATTTTCCCAATTCTCGGCGGGCCGCTGTGTTCCACGAGAAAAAAATCATCAGATTTTCGCAAGAACTTGGGGGTTTTCAAAATGAGAAATTTAACAAAAATGCTTACACCATAAAACCTTAATTTTTTTGAAAAAATGGACTTTAAGTTTTTTGATTTTTGAGTGATAAAAAATTTAGATTTGTTAGATAGACCGAAATTAGATAGATTTAATCTTGAGAAAATGTTCGACTGAAAAATGAAAATGCACCGTGCGGCGATGATCATTCGTTTCTATTGGGGCAGCGCACTTTGGACTGCGCTCCACGTAATGCTGAGCCCCTTGGGCTACTTCCGTAAAAGCTCGCTTCTATGATACCACCGCTAGTAAATATCCATCAATACCTAGTACGCAGTTATTGTATCTTTTTCGTTCTTTAGAAAAATCAATCAAAAAGCTTAGCAAAAATTAATCATCATATAAGATCGTTAACCTGTGCGGAAAACCTGAGTTCTGAAGAATTTATATCAAAAGCCGCGCAGCGGCTTTCTGAGTATCGAAGCCGCTTTGCGGCTTCGCATCATAACTATTTTCATGATCTTTTAAAAACTGGCGAAGCATATGCGGCTTCGTTGAAAAAAAGCCGCTGCGCGGCTTTCCATTCGAGCATTTAAAAACCTGACTCAGGTTTTGTATACATTTTGCAGAGCCGAAAAGTATGTCATCATTATTTCAGCAATATTTTATAATTTAGAATCTGAAAAAACTTTGAAAAAATTTTTGATTCGCTTTTATATATTTTTTCAGATTCGACCTCAATCTCGTCTCTAAGCTCAAGCCTACTCGTCCAGCTTGAATCGGTTTTTTCAAATATTTACGCCTCCGATAAATAGTGGCTCACAAAACTAACAAAAAACGGCTGTGCATAAAAAAAGGAACGGTTCAATTCAGTGTTGGCCAAGGAAGTCTTGATAAGGAAGCACGCTCAATTTTTGCCCATTTTCATGGCGAGTAGTCCCGTTCGCTACAAATTAATCATGGGATTATGCACAACGGCGTGTCCGCCAATTCGATTAGCATGGCGAACCAACGACGACTTACTCCATTTTTCGGTAATGCAGGGCTTATCTCTTGTTCAACACAAGTTAAATAAACACACATTGAATAATCCGATGAAACTCTGCAAGAATCGAAAGAATCAGAAATAAAATGATGCTTACGTAGAAATTGAAAGAAACCTAAGGTTTTTTGAGCAATCCAAAAACGCCTCTGACAGATTAATGATCCAGGAAAGATTAATTTCTAGAGACCATAAAGTACTCGCTATTGATATTTTGCTAAGAGTTATTTAAGGCGAAAGTTTCGTTAATCGAAGGATGTACCCTTAACCCAAACAGAGAGTAACCCATTAATTTCGGGTAAAACCAAAATATGGAGTTGGTTTTATAGATCAGGGTTTTGATTGACCAGTATAATAACCAATAAGATTGCCGTATTCGGCTAACCGGCCAATCAGAACCTTGATCTATAAAATCCACTCCATATTTTAGTTTTACGCAAAATTGATGGGCAACTCTTTGTTTCGGTTAAGAGTACTTCCTTCGATTAAGCCTTGAATATTTTCCTTATTACCCTATCTTGAAAAAAATCTTCATTATGATTTCATCAATAATTTTGTCAACCATACTTTTGCTCGTCATCTCATTGTTTTGAGAAGGAAAATGACAAGGAAAACTGCGGATAACAGCGGACTCTTCGTCAAAAAGAAATTCTTTAGAATTGTGCGTGTGTATTTTGAAATGAAGGCAGCGTGTATTTTAGTCTGCTCGAACAACGAAATTATCATTTAACCGCTGTTGCTAGAACGTCTCGTTGTTTTTCGAGTTCTTTCGCAATTTTCGACCCAACAAGTCGCGATAGATTAGAACTTACCGTCGTCAACAGAGGCAATGACCAGTTTAGAATCGTCAAATCCGGCCCAGATGACCTTCGTGTCATTTTCATCAGTGCCAGCGTTGTAGAAGGGGAATTCTGATGAGCTGGTCATTTTCAGGAAGTATTCGGAGTCGATTGCGGTTGAAGTCGAAAGGGTCCAGAAATCTTCTGATTCTCCAACAACGGAATCCTGGAATTAAATTTGATCAAAGGATGACAAGGAAAAATATATTTTTGGAATTGTATTCTAAGATACATTCCGGCCTGCATACATGGAGCAAACGCAAGGTAATGCTTGAACGGAGCTATCGATTTTGAGGAACAACAGAAAATACATAAAAAAAGAAAAAATGGGATTTATGGCTCTTTCTTAGATATCTATCGTCTAGAGATTTTGATAGCTAATGATTATCATAAGAAATAATAAATTCTGTTAAGGGGGTGGTGGTCGAGAATTATTAAATGATTTTATATTTTCTGCTTTAACTTACAGTTATTTAATGAAATAACATAATTTTTTTTCTCAGACAACCTATTTTTAGCGTCAAAATCATGTTGAGACAAATCAGATTCAAAAAAATGGCCAAAAATGACCAAAAATCGGAAAATGTCGACTAAAAAATAGCGAAAAACGCGATTTTGGGTCGACTTTCACTCTCGATTTCGTCATTTCTCCCTTAAAATTTTTTTCTTAAACCTAGCCGCCCACACAATTTCAACCCTTTTTAACTTATTAAGATTAAGAACGAAAAAATTTTTTTTTGAAAAAATTGAGTTTTTTAGGTTGAAAAAATCCTAATTCTCGACCACCACCCCCTTAACTCATTTTCTGTAAATTTTACAACCCAATATTATATTAAAAGCGAACGGTTGAGAGTTGTTACTCGTTAATTTCGAACACCAGTGAAAGAATCAGGTCTTTCGGAATCAGACTATTATAGTAGGGCTTGTTTATCGATGAGCTACTCTTCGGCAGGTTTTTGCTATTCTTGGTTAGGGTGAGGGTTTAGAAACAGCCTTATTTTGTGAATTACTCAATGCATCATAGATGGTGCAGAGTTATAATGGCGCCGACATATATGGAGGTGTCTTTCGCCGGTAGGCTATATTTTTCCGAAAAATGGCCAAAAAATCTCCCTATTCGAAGTGGATTATTTCAACCGATGCTGACACCCAAATCCGAACCCTTACCCGAACCAAAACTCAAACCCGAACCCGAACCAAGAAGAATGTGATAGTCTTTTGAATAATCAAAAAAATAAGCACCATTCATTTGCCGGTAAGGTCAAAATAAGATCTTGGCCGGCTAAGGCTCAAAAATTATTATCCAAAATTTGGGTTTTACAATTTTAAACCAAATTTAAAAAAAACGCAAAAGATCGTCTTTTTCGTTAGTTTAACCCGTGACAATACGCCCTGACCCCACATTCGTGTCGGACAAAACCAACTCATCAGAGCCTGTCGTAATCGCTGCGCGCACAACTTTACTTTTTGGTGGTGCGATTTAGCGCCTAAGCGCGTAAAAGGTTTTGAGCCCGGGTCAACCTCAAGGTCGCCGCCGCGGTTCGCTCCACCCTACAAGTCAAATGAATTTTCGCGCCAGATTTCGCGGAACAGAAACACCCTGATTCGATGATTTGATTAAATTGAAAATAATCCTGATGAAACTTCGTAATTCTAGCGCTTTTTCGGTTCACCTGGGTTATTGGACGTTACACCCTTAATCTTTCAACAGTAACTTTCCTCAAACCAGTAGTACTGATTAAGGGCGTGCGCTCATTAAATCATTGCCAAAGCAAAATTCATGAACCGTTTTATTTTTGAAAATATTAAGGGTGTCAATTCATAAAATCATTTCGGTAGAAATCGAGGAAGGATTCGAGAGAAAGATCATTAAAATCGATAATTATTATTAAAAACTAAAATATTTGAAGAGAATATTTGAAAAAAATGCAAATTGATAACTCTAACTCATGAAAAGCGAAAGTCTTACTTTATCAGTTTTGGTGATGTAGAGATAGCTCTTGCTCGTCAAATCGGAAGTGTCGAGGATTGCGGGATGTTCGGAGCGGTAAATGGGCGCCCCATTGTTGTCGTTGGCTTTTAGATAGATGTACCTTCCGTCGTATTGAGGGGTGGAACCTTATTCGGTTAAACGAGAATATTCAACTACGGTATTTCTTAGCTTTCTTATCAGTGCGTCTTACGTAGAGCTGTGGTGTTCGTATCCCGCTGTGATTCACGAGCGGAGAGTCAAACTCGAGCGGTGATAGTGATAAGGGTATCCAGTTCGGTAAAGAAAAAACAATCATCTAGACTCTAGAGAACCGATAAACCAAAAATACCATAATTTTTATTGAATTTTTTTCTTTATATATTTTGTTTATCTAGTCCTCTTGAAAATTGTCAATAAGTGTCCAGAGAAGATCTAGTTAATGCTAGTTGTTGTTAAAACCGTAAAAATGAGTCGATTTGATTTCAATTCATTTCACACAGAAAAGCTCGATTCCGCCGTAATTCGCCAGATCAACGTATATTTCGCTCTTTGGCGAATTATCGAAAGGGAACTTTGGAATTTACGTGGAGCATCAGAAATTGGTGCTCCAAGAAATCGCAAGCTACAAATTAAGGGATTCCTAAATTCAGCTACTGAATAAAGTGAATTTCAAGGGCGATTTTCACAAACGTGCAGCGAGAGAATGAAGCTTTTTAAAACAAAGTGCTTGAGTGTGTTGAAAAAGCTTGATGATTGCGTGTTTTTCAATGGCCAAGGTAAATGTGTAATCAGATCCCTGTGAAATTGTAGAGTTTAACTATGATTACCACGACTAGAAATGGATCCGTGTTGGAATATAGCATCAAATTTATAGAAACAAAAAAATATATATACGTTTCAAAGAATAAAAGATTTATGGTTTCTCCGTCATTTTTTTAAAATTTCAATCGCCATCATTTTTGCTGGAGAGCAGTTTTGTTAAGGACACGGCCTTTCGCCGATGCCCCAAAACTTTAAATAACATTACGAACGAAGAAGTATCGCGTGCTCAACTAACGCTCGAAAACGCCGGAAAGCTGGTGACAACTCTTCAAAAAACTTTCAAAATCTAAAAATAACTAAGCCCCTCCGCAACTTCAAGACTTCAAGAGTTATCCAAGCCTCTTTCGAGCCGAAAATCCAGTATTTTTTGCCATGAGAACTGTTTTTCAGAAGCGGAAGCGAAATTTAAGCTATGCGTTGTCCCAAAAAGCGGATTAGAACCAATTCAAAAGGTCAATAACAACATCCGGTCCCGGACCAACTGCTATTTCTTTTTTTCTTTTCTTTTTGAGTGAGTTGAGCATTGCGCAAAAATATGATCGGTGTTGGCCTGCCGTCGAGTTCCGCTCGACAGGGACAACCATATCGACTTGATATTTTCGAACTAATTAGGCGTATAATCACGTTTTTGATTTCGATATTACTCAAATGATTTGGTCAGGCCGAGAGAAACCTGGATTAGATCACAGCTTTTCAAAGTTTTTGGCTCGAATTTTTCCTGACACTTTTTAAGGTCGGGCTTGTATATTTTTAAGGGCAATACCTTTGATTTGTCAAATAAAAGAAAGTTGGGGAAATCGAAGGTTATACCCTTAAAGGAAAATGAAGATCAGAGGAAGTTTTACCTCCCTTAGAAGTTTTGATTGATTTCAGCTGGTAACGGAAATTCTCTTTTTATTGTCATCATCAAATCTCGCCAAAAGATGCAAAGCGCCATTTGAATTTCAAGAATTCCAGCTGTAACAAATGATGCGCTAAAGAGCTCATTTTTTATCGGGGAATATAAATGGCCCGAGATATTTCTGACATTATCGTTTTGCTAAAATGAAGCTCAAATAAAGAAGATTTTTTGCTTCATGATTTGATTTTAAGATTATGAAGCTTGAGATATTTTTTATCAATCGCGTTAATTTTTTCATGCTTTCGCGCCACAAATCCGATAGGTTTTTGCCCGAAAGATAAATATGGAAAACTATTATTTGTTTGTTGTCCTCTTCAAATGGTTTAATAAAAAAACTGTTCTTATAAAATTTTTCGATTTTGTTCGGTCTTCTACCAAACCGACCAAAATATCAGTTGGTACAGTAAATCCGGGCGATAGCATCAGTCTTGGACAACTGACAAAACTGATAAGGTCGTTCTTCCCTTTTCCTATAGCTGGAATTCCACTAACGTACTTTCTATTTTAGAGGTCAACAGCAGATTGTGTAATTAACAAGAATTGAATTTAGAATAATCAATCAGATTCTAATTCAATTTGTTATTTCAATTTTACCAACTGGGGCCACCATCAAACTCTGTTTGGAGCAAAATACAGAGCATTAGCACTGTTCTAAGAAATCGTAAAACAACGATTGATGAGTTGGTGGAAATAATCGAGCGATGAAATCGTGTTTTTGCCGAAACTCGCTAATCGTCGTTATGTACAAACACTTGAAAATTGAGCTTCTTACATAACTTCTCAAGGAGCCTTTCAATTTCCGGCTGATCCACTTTTCTATAACAAGTGCTGAAAAAATAGAAAGAAAGAATGGATGTTTTAGCAAGAACTTAAGGGCATCCACTTTTCGATTGTTTAGAGATCGAGTGCAAATTTAGCGAGAAAAAGTACTTAGAGAGGCATTTCTTGGGGAATATTATCGAAGACTTATGAAAACTCTGTTTTTGAGATGATTATTTTGCTGTTTTATCATTCTTACTCCCTTATTTTTTGCAACAAATTGGAGGAGGTATCAGGAATAAAAATCCCGACAAATTTTTCGATGTCTTTGTTTCAACCAATCAGAATTGCACTCTGAATTGCCAGGTGTTGTCGCGACACAGTCATCAAGATTTTTACATGTGGTAATCACATCCGAAATGTACACGCACATGACTGTATCCCAATCACTATACGACGCAGCATCATTTTGAAGATCCATCAAAGCCCAGTCTCCAGTAGCTGGGTCGATGTAAAAAGCATTTCCATTCGAGAGCTCCTGAAACGCGGCTTGAGCAGCCGTGTTCGATTTCGAACCCCAGAAATTAACGAATCCGTTGTTTGCATTTCCCGGTTTCAACGGCTTGAGAAGACCTGGCGGAAAGAAAATGCCATTTGTCGTTGTTTTGTAAATCGTTTCGAGTCCAACGATTGCGTAGATACCAGAAACTGAGCCGGTGTCAATGACTTCGTTAATTCGATCGGACCACCATTGATTTTGTGATTCCATCCAAGGGTAGATGAGCTGCTTTCCGTCGATTGAACAAGCGGCTTGAGCATCAGAAATTGAGAGAATTTGTCCACTGAGTTTCTTGATCGCTGCCCAATTAAACTGCATATTTGGATGATCATCTGTGGCAAAATCATAAGGCCCTGGAAGAATAATTTCTCCGGATAGAACTCGCTCGTATCCGAAATTTGACAAACTCGTGGGTTTCGCATCGAGAGCACAAATTTCCTTGTCGATACCGGGTATGATCTCGCTTCCGACTTTGTAATTACCGGCGAGGAAGGGGATCATTGCGCATTCTTTCCAATAAAGAGAGATTTCCGAAACTTTTATCGCCGTGTTTCCAAAGACCAGTTTGATTTGATTCGTCACTATCGCTGAGTCTTTGGGTCTGAACTCGAAAGTGAAGAAATCATCTGTCGGAAGAAGCTCTGAAATCAGTACATCTTCGTATACATTCGTCCACGAGTCGATACTGTTATAATACGCTTTGACAGAGTTGTGAGAAAAGCCCTTGAAATCGACATGCTGATTCATCGGGTGTTCAGAGTCGAAATTCGGAAGATAGACGATCTCGTAATTGAATTTGATAACAATTTTTTCGAAGATGACTCTTCCGAAATCTTCATACCAGTTTCCATCCCCGACAGTTCCGTCGATGAATCGAAACGTTAGTTCGTATGGTCGGTAGTCTTCTGTACAAGGCTCTTCAAAAGAAAACCAAGTTGAGTCGTCCCCGTCAAACATGTTTTCAACGTCAGAAACATCGTAATCTCCAGTGACTTGAAGTTCGACATCGATGTTTGTTGAAGGACTCATAAGAAGATCTTGAGACGCGTTGTATCGAAACCAGTCGCTGGCAAGGAGAGGAGGAGTATAAGTTCCAGCAGGATCAACATGTGGTCCGTTTCCGCTCCAAATAATGTCTTTGTAGAGATTAACTCGTTCGTATTCGCATATGTCATCAGGCTCATCAATTTCTCCGATGAATCGAATCGTCGTGCACTGAGTCTCTGAATATTGACCAGGAAAGACCGATTCGCATTGACCACACAAGGAATGGTCTGAATTGGTGGAAGGTGAGAAGGTGGCTGACTTGCCAATCAGAAGTCTGAACTCGGCTAAGCGGCCAATCAGAATTTTTTATTTGGCAAACAGGCCAATCAGAAGTCTTGATTCGGCTAAGCGGCCAATCAGAAGGCTTAATTTAGCTAACCGACCAATCAGAGTTCTGTATTCGGCAAACTGGCCAATCAGCAGCTGAGAAGCGTCGAGAATCCGTTAAAATGGCGACTTTTTGAGTTTCCTCCATTTCTTTAATTCCGGAAAAAACAAATTTGCAGAAAAAAGTCGTTTCGACAAAAACCTCGAAATCCAACCCAAAATCTTATCAATCAAAAACTGCTGCGGTTTTTGATTGCCCCGTTGTTCGCACGTTACGTTTTTGACTGTGTTTATTATCGTGTGTCATAAATTTCATCAAATCAATATTTCCGTGCTTTGACAACACGTTTTCAGCGGCGGATGTCGACTCGCGCCAAGAGGATCATCCCTTCCTCTTCAAAGCAATAATTAGCCATATTCAATGGAACAGATAAAGGGCAAAACGTTTATCATCATTTAATATCATTTAATGTTGCATCGGAACTCGGGCTTTCGCGGCAGTAAGCACCTATTTACCAGTTTTGAGTTTGACTGACAGTCAAAATCATTATTTTTCTCATTAAAAATTGTACTTTTTCAATATTTCTTTTAAAAAATATAGAAAAAATGGGCAAAACCAAGAATAAAAAGTGATTTTCTGGATCTTCGTTTTGATTGGCCGGTGGGCCATATACAGCAACTCTATTGGCCTTCCGAAAATGCACTTCCTTTTCTTGTTTTGTGCTAAAAAAATAGAAGAATTTCTCCGAAATATTTCTGCTAAATTGTCTGTGATAGATTTTCTATTTTCAATCTGGTCGTCTCTTCTTGCTAAATATTTATAATCAGAGCTTATTTTTGAGCCTCACCATAACCATTTTTAAATGAATCTATAAAAGAAACTCTGATCTATAATCGGGGCTGCCCATTTTTAGTCAACTTTTTTATGATATTCCTATTTTAACTGATTGATAATTCGATAAGAGGGTTGGGGTAAGGGTTTTCGTTTAACAGCTCTAACCCTAACCCTAACCCTAGCCCTGACCCCCTTAATTAGTGGCCAAAGTAATATAAATGCCCTTAAACCTGATTTATTCAATTCATTTGCCCTTGAATCAATTTCAATTCCGCCAGCTAGTCCGGATATTCTTAATGACTCAATTACCAGCAATCACAACATTGATCAAGCGGGCCCCTTGTTCCACCACAAAGTTCCGGAAAGCTCGTTTCAATTTTCCACTTTCACATAAAATAATCTCGCTTTTCCGGGAATCATTGCCAGCCGAGCAAGTTTAAGATGTTTCAACAAAAATCTCGAGGGCCCCGCCGGAACAACGTGGTTTGTAAAACCCTTTTGAAACAGGAAGAAACTTTTCAAGAGCGAAAGAAGAATCGTAAATTTCAAACCAGTTTTTTCAGATTCCGTAAGAAGGAGGAGAAGTTGTAATTTAACGTGGCTCGGGTTGAATATTTGGAAGTTCCGATCCGCCGATCTGCTGCTTTAATGACGGCGAAGGAGTTTATCGCGCGGGCATTAATTTTCGTAAACGTCGGAACTCAGTTTAGACACAGCCGTCAAGGTGGAGTTCCGAAAGATTGCAGCTCATTAAAAATCATTAAAAAAGAGGTTGGCATCGGAGAAAACAAGGCGAGAAAACTCGGTGTTTAAAAACCGAGTCCTTAAAACCGAAAAAAATAATTATGTGACACCCTTAATTTTATTTTTTTTTGAAATTCTTTTTTTGAACAAGAAGTTTGACCAAAAATAATAGTTTTTTGAGATTTAGCCCGAATCGACAATGGTGACCAAAAATTTGGTCAAATTTTTAACCAATCGAACTTTCGAATTTGTGTGATGGGCCAATCAGACTAAAGAAAGGATATTGTCATAATTAATCGATTCTATTTATTACATTTTTTCCAGAAAAAATTGTTTTTCGATGCAAACCCCTTAAAAATGAAGAAAGTTGTTGAATGTTTACTAAATGCAGTGAACTGAAGAATAAAGGGTATCAGTACGAGAAAAAGTCTTCGTGTACTTTCAAGAAAAAGAAGACGGAATTCGAGAAGAGCATAATTTGATAATAGTTTTGAATTTGAACAAAAGCAGATTTAAAACCACGACAGAGCTGGACCGGACAAGCTCATGGTCAAAACAAACGATCTTCTAAAACAGTTGAAAATATTTATTTCTCCGGCAAATATTGAAACTCCATCGCCACAAGTTCGACTATCAATCGTTTGTAAACACAATTAATACGCTATCAAGATGTCGTGGTTTCAATTCGATTAATTAATCGAATCGTCGTACCATATTTTGCGACAGTTACTACCGTAGCTCAGTTTCGGCGAAAATGCTAAATAGACGGGAAATAATTCAAGAGCAAAGTCAGTGGAAAGCTTCTTACATATTCAAAACTCTATCGACCTTGATAGAAATCTATTGATTCACCGATTTTGAATACCGTTTTTTTGACAGATTTTTACATACTATGTAAAACTATAGTGACACCCTTATTCAATCAAATTAACAGATTCAATCTATCCTCAAATATGACATGAATTAAGGTGGTAGATATCAAGAATCGCCATTTGGCTTCAGCTGTCTCTCCAAAATTTTTCATAGTGACACCCTTATTTTTCTCCGGCAAATAAAAGTTTACACCTTCATCTACTTTCGATTGAAGCTGAAATTCAATATTTCAAGAATTTTTTTCATAGAATATATTATCAAAGACCTATCCCACTTTGTTAAAAACTCTCATTTTGACGACAATTAAAGGCGTCAGATTTGCATTGTAGCAAATGGAAAGCTCAAGATATCTCAATTTTTGGCTTTAAAAGGAAATAGATAATTGCCTTTGATTAATTTTTAGCAGAAAAAATAAGGGGGTTTCTATGTTAAAAATTGAAGAAAAAGACTGCAAGCAAATCCGATTCTTGATCTCTACCCCCCTTAATTTTGACAGAGCAAATGATAAAGGAGCTTTTCAGACAATTCATTCAAACTGTCCTTAGATTCGTTTTATTTCTGCAAGATAGACAGAAATCTGACAGAACATCTATCAAACGTTTTGCAAAACGCGCTGTGGAGCAGTTAGAGCATTCCGGAAGTAGCTCGGCGGGTCAATCATTTGGCCCAGAGAGAATTTGCACACGTTGGAGAAGAATACAGCCTTTCTTTCCTTTTTGGGAGATTAAGGGAATCGCTAATTATACACAGATATGTGGAATGGTAAGAGCTTTCTCAGAGAAGCAGCGGAAACGGGGATGGAGCAGGAGGAAGCGGCTGGGAAGACATGATGATAGAAGGTCTAAAAAGATGGCGGGAGAAATTCCTTGGTTTAAAAAATGGGCAAAAAAAGCAAAAATGATGGAAAGAAGGCAAAAATCGACGACAAAAACGACAAATGAGTCCAAATTAAGTCAAATTTTTATGGGCCAATCAGATTTCCGGATTCGGCCAAAAGGCGAATCCAATTTCAGAAAAAATTTCGCTAAGATTTGAGTTATTTTTTCAAAAAAAAACGTCCAAAAATTTAATTTTTTTCAACAAAAAATATATTTTTTCCATTTAAAAAATTTCATTACGCTCGTTTAACCATTCCTGATATTTTTATATAATCCACGAGGGCATTTATCGGCCCCAAAAGGGCCAATAAAACCGATATTTTCTTCATATTTTCTATCTGCCGCTTGTGCTTTTGATGTGTTTCTTAAATTCTCTTTCAGAAATCTCTCAGTTGATTTTGGTTATAAAAAATGTTTGTTGTTGTTATAAAAAAAAGCGCAAATAAGTTTATGTTTGCATAAGTTTTTTTCAAGACTAGCGATTGTTGCCAAGAAGACGAAGAGAAAATCGTCAGATTCGAAGCTTGCCGATTTGGGCGAGGGCGCTCGCGAGCGACGCTTATTTCGTGATCGCTCATGGTACCCAGCGCGCGGTAGTGAGATGAAGATTGACTCGCGAGCGCCGCCTAGGAAGATTTTGACTTGTGTGTTTTCGGATGCGACGCGCGAATGTGGTGTAAACCAAGTACTCAAACAATATACGACATGGCGTTTGCTTATGATGTCATGAAGAAAAGCATAGAAGGAACGCAGAAATTGCTCAACTAGCCTTTGAATGATGTTTTAAAAACCAGGTCATTTCTTTATCTACCGAGATTTCGGAAATGGAAAAACCATAACGATCATTTTCAAATGATAAGTTTACTTATTTTTCATTTCAAAACTTTAGCAAATGATAACCAAAATTTTCAAAATCGTTCTGATTCGTGATGTGACCAATAAATGTGATCTGATGCAAAAAAATAACAAGGAATTTACCATTGTTATAAAAGGTCACAGAAGGCTTTGTCGACCGAATACATGTAATAACCGAAAAGCTGAGTTAACGAAGTTGACCTATTTGTCTCCTTTTTGAACATTGCTTGAAGGAGCTAACTATTGACAGCTTCATCTAGTAATTGATACATTGTTGAGTCAACAATCGTGGAAAAAAAAGTTACGTTGGAGTGATTAAGTAATCCAATCCGATCAATGTCACAACTAATCCTTCTTAGTTTTCGACTTGTGAGATGCTCCAAGAATGGAGCAGTCGTAACATATTTCACAATCGCTTTGAAATTATTTGGACGAATGAAACGCCTCCACCGAAAACCGCGTCGTTCAACGAGTAGCCACGAAGACAACTTTTTGATGTAAACTCACTCAATAAATTAAATGAATTACAATGCATTGTGCGTGTAATAGAACGCGTACTCTATTATCAGGGTAATATGCTTGAGGAGCTGAGTCCACGACGGATTCAATTATTAATAATTGATGTTCAAAGGAGCACTGATTATTCCAGTATTGAAATAACAAACTGTTTGTCAAGGTTTAATTCTGTCGAATGTGTCTATTTAATTAAGGGTGTGCCGTTGCTACTCAGTAGCTTAGGCTCCAGATTTCGCTACTTTTCCAGAGGCGAAAAGGGTTGGCGTCAGGAACATACAAAAAATTTCGACAAATTTTGCGTGGGCGGCGACTCGGCTGCTGAATGTCCGGTCAGCCGAATCCAGGCTTCTGATTGGTTGAAAATTTTCCACGCAAAATTTGTCGAGATTTTTTTGTTCGTTCCTGATACCTCCACGTCAAAACCCCAAGATATTGGGGGTCCTGGGGGTGTAGTCCCCAAGTTAGGGGTAAGGGATAGGGGTATCTTCATTAATAACCCCCTAGTAAGAAAGAAAACTATACTTTTCTGAATTTTTTATCAAAAATTTATTCATTACATAGAAGAAAATTTTTGCAAAATCTTTATTCTGAGAAACGACCATAATATTGTTTGTCTGTCAATTTTCGACAATGGTACCTGATTGTCTCGGTTAAAAGCTGTTGTTTGTAAACAAGCTCGTCAATAACAACCGCCAACGTGCAGAGCTCCGTTTATAGACCTTACCGCTGCATAATTACATCCTTAGCCGAGCTTTTAAAACATTATGAAAGCAGATTTCTTCGTGTTTCACTGTCATTTTCAATAAATGACCAAACAGCGTATAATTTTCGCTGGACATGTATTTTCATTACACTTGACAGTGGTGGTTTCCGATGGCGCCACGAGAAGTGCGAATTGAAACCACTTCTGTACAAATTATACCGCGATTTTCAATCACTGAACTTGAGAGGAAACAGTTTATTTTCGTGTTTACAGGTCTCCTGATATACCGTTAAATCTAACAGCAGTTCAACGTGGGTGCATATTCATCTACGTTACTAAAGGAAAAATTTGTAACAGCTCCGAAGCAAAAATTTTAAATTTTTTGCAAAAAAAAAAAGATTTTTTACTAATAATTACTATTTTTGGGACAAAAAAGCCCATGACCTGAGGTAAAAAAAAATTTTTTAATTCAAATGCAAAAATTGATTTGAAATTGCTATTTTTTGGCACATTCTAGTGGCTTTTTATTAAAGTTCTTTACGACCCTGACTCAGGTTTTCCACACAGGTTGTTGAGCTCAGGCAACTCGGTAAGGCTGCTTCAGTAAAAATGATCCTAGCGTTGAGGGTTAAAACATACAGTATATCACGCTCAAGAGTGTTTGAATTATCCTGTGGTGGTCAAGATTCGCACTACCGTAAAAGAAAGACACTGCACACAGTGTGTACAAATATAACCGCGAATTTCAGTGATTTTCTCTTGAGAAGAAACGTTGCTTATAAAACCCTAAGCGTGTAATTCACTGTCACATTCTTTGAAACGAAACTTCTGACAGAATCTGGCCTTTCGAAATCGACAGTATTGGGCGCCCCAAGAAAGTCGCCAAAAATCGCCGAATGTCGACGAATGTCGCTACTTTTTTTGGGAATACAGGCATTTTGAAAGAGAATTGTTTTTTGAGCCAAAATTTTGAAAACAAACTACTTTTGTTCTCCAAAATTCTGTTTTAAAAAATGAGTGGCGACATTCGGCGACATTCAGCGACATTCGGCATTTTTTCCAGTGTCGGTCGACTGTATTTTGGATTTGACGTTTTGCATTCATACGGTAACTCATGGTGAATACAGTGGCGGCCTCAATTTTCACCCCCTGAAAGTGTGAACTGAAACCTACAGTGGTGAAAATTACGCCGCAAAATTCAATCACTGAATTTTGAAAAAAAAAGAAACGGTATAAGTTACAGCGGAAAATTCATGTCACCTAATTTGCAGATAAAACTTTCATCAAAGCCACCGACAACAAGTCGTTTTGGAAGAAAACCAGCGAAAATCAGGGTTCAAATCAGAGCGATCGAATTATTGGAAAGAGTTGAAATTGAACACGTTCAATTCGTTTCTGGGACCAGTGACTAGGTGGTCGGCGCCGTGACATGATTTATTTAGCGAAAGTCGCGATTTGACGATTCTCGCCGAGGATCAGTTCGAGACGGAGGAAAGATCAACAATGTCACGAGCAAATTCTGATCGTCACCTTTGAGGAGCCAGCTCGACCTCTGACGTCAATTGGGGATGAAATTAATGATGACCTGGAACAACTTCTTGAAGATTCTTTGAAGACAAAAATAAATACTAAGACTTTGTTTTTTTTACTGACTTTTTTTCGACTCAAATCGAGAAGGCGCTTGCTGGTTCGAGTAAGATAAGTATTTACCCACGCGAAGCGCGGCTTTTGTCTCATGTTTTGCTCTTAGCCGCAAGCGGCTTCTCGATTTGAGTCGAAAATTAGTCAGCAACAATTTTTTTCCAATTATTTCCCTTCTTTCTTTTAAATCTAAAAAGATAAGGGCTTCTGCTCGCCAGAACAGATCGCGATGACCCAAAAATGCGCGTCTGCGCTACTAGGTAAAGTATTCTCTTCCTTATCAAAAACACGCGAGGTGGATCGACAACGGAATCCTTCCAAGCCTCTCAAAATATCATCATATACACAAGGGGCTTTGTCGAAATTTGAAAGAGAGGCTTAGAAACCTCGAAACTTCGAAACAGGGAAGGCGGGACAGCGTACGTCCTCGCGGAAGCACTTGATTCTGCGGTGAACTTGGATGGCTAATCAAGACTTGACATAAGTTTGCGGCCGTCTCCGACTCATTTACGATTCTTCTGACATTGGACATAAATCTCCTTCTTTCTTTTTCTATATAAAAAGAGCTCTATAAGAGGAAGGGCATATATATTTCTAAAACATGCCGAAACAATGTGCAGTAAAATGTGGCTCTGGCTATCGTAACTGCTTGATAACACGGGTCAAGGTCGCGGAATTTAAAGACTTTTGCTACGTTTTCCGAAGACAGATTGACTCGATTTCGTGCTTATCAGTTTAAGCCTTTCTATCCAAAAAGATATCGCTGAATTTAGCTCAACAGACTATTCACGATGTCATATCGCAAAGATCAAATCTTCTGATTGGAAGTTTTATATTAAAAAAAAAACGGATCTCTATTTAACGGAATATGACTCGAAGATGACCATATTAGCGTATACCTAGGTTAGGATTAGCTTACCCTAAAGGGATACCCTAAGACATCAAAATCAAATGGGGTGGTGTCAAAAATCGAAAAAAAATCTCGAAAAATTTTGCGTGAGTGGCTACTTGGCTGCTGATTGGCCGGTTAGCCGAATCTATGCTTCTGATTCGTTGAAAATTTCCACTCAAAATTTGTCTTTTTTCGGTTCGTTGCAGCTCCCAAAACAAATTTACAATAATCAGGTCGATATGCTTAAATTTGATGGATAGAAGGGAATAGATTTCTACACCAAAAGAATATTTTTTTTTATTCATAGATGATGCCGTTCAATATCGTAGCTTACATCATCAAGAAAAAAATTGAATCAAGTGAAATCAAGATTTATATAAGATTATGTAAGTTTATATAATGTTATGTCTAGTTTATATAAAGCTTAAAAATAGATATCGACGAATTTATCACCTCGTTATTACCATAAAATCGATATCACCATGTAAAAAAATATTCAAGCAAGAATTTTGTTGAAAATCGTGGACTGAGATTGACGACAAATTGAATTGCTCTCAATAAATAAAAAAGGTTCACGATCAAACATCGCATTCCGAGTTTTATATTTATAACGGGCCCGGTTCTGAAAATAGCTTGCTCGATCCTCGCTTGTTATTATTGCATAACAGGGAGCAGGGTTCTTTGAAAGCGCACGTTAATGCCTTTGAAAAATACTCGACACGGCCACGAGTGAATAGAAAAAACGTTTGTTGGAATTCGGAAGCAAGTTAGAAAAAACGGCTAAAGAAATAATTAGGTCCAGCCCTAACATAACACGCCGCATTTTTCAAACAAGTCGACGCCTCGTGAAACTGCTTTTTTTTCTCGCGGATTTTTTGAGAGGGGTCTTCGAAAATGCGTTAAAATTACTACTCTAAAGTTTTGGGTACGCAAGTCTTAGCGGAACAGATTTTTAATTGATAGTTTGGCGAAATCAAAATTTGTGTTTTGGGTTCAAAAGTCCAGTAACTTTTACTCTAGAAGTTACGTCAGGATCCGGTTATTTTCATGTCAAGGACAAAAATTGTAATTTTGTTCTTTCCCTTTGTTGTCCAGGGACTTTTATTATTACAGTCAGGGCTTGCCATTCCACTGATTTTTTTTTCTGGGATTTTCTCTTAAATTCGTGTAATTTCAAGCCCTGACTGTAATAGTATAATCCCCTGGAACACAAAGGGAAAGAACTTAATTATAATTTATTTCCTTATCAAGAAAATAACCGTATCCTGACGTTATTTCTAGAGTAAAGTTACTGGACTTTTGAACCCGAAACACAAATTTTGATTTCGCCAAACTATCAATTAAAAATCTGTTCCGCAAAAAGCTGCTTACCATAAACTCTAGTGTAGTAATTTTTACGCATTTTCTAAGAACCCTCTCTTCTTCGGTCAAATCCGCGAGAAGCAGTTTCAGTAAATAGCGCAAATTGTTTTCAGGGTTTCCACCAAAAACCGTGTATTTGCAAGGCCAGAATTCGCAAGCCCTAAGTGCAGTTATGATAATTTTGGTAGTTCATTTTCAATAACAAAAAAAAAACTTATATAGTATTTGACAAGTCAGCCATTTATGATTTCTTGGCGAAAATGCAGAACAAGCTGTCCGACGCATTCTGGAAGCGCTTCTTTGTGGCTCTATTTTGTACCGCAGCGTCACTCACCCAAACTCTCGCCCGACGTAACTCGCCCCGATAAATCAAGTGTCTTTTAATTGCCACACTTTCTCCCATAACAGACTTCAAACGAAAAATGACGCTAAACCGGATCGTACTACTGGCAACTATCGATTACGATGCTTATCGTACTTATCGTTGATCATTTAGACATCAACTGTCAAATTACTGTATCTTCTCTGAAAGCCAATAAACAACAAAATAACTGACAATTTAGTTGTCGTCAAGACCATTTTTCTCCTTCAAAAACTTTCTCATAATGCAGATTTCTTGCCTTTTCGCATATGATTTTTCAGAAATGAAGATGGTGATTCCAAGGTGATTACGAGTTGGAGACTGGACATAAAGACACCAATTACTGGTGTTTAGGCGCTTTGGACTAGCGCTTCTGTTCTGGAGTTGTTTTTCTGTAAGACTGTTTTCAAGAGAAGATTTCATTTTTGGGTCAGAAATCGATGAGAAAAACAAGATTTGAAGAAGTTTTCGTAAAAAAAGTCATTTTTCCGAAGCAGCTTTGCGGCTTTGCTTCAGAAAAAGCCGCTATGCGGCTCTTCCGGAAAGCCTTTTTGGACCCTGACTCAGGTTTTCATTCATTATCTAAATTGACGAAAAACTCATGTGACCTCATTTTCCTCTCTTCAATTCGATGCCAACTTCCGGACTTTTTCCAACCTTGTTCATCTCAATTTGCCGCGCGTGAAGCTCAAGCCTGGGTTCAATCTTGGGCTGACAAGGTCGACCAAAAGAATGGTCAAACAAAAGCCGCGCGAAAATCATGATTATGGCGGGTGCATTTTTCGCGCGCTAATGAAATGAAAATTTATTGAAAATAACGTAACGGCTATCATCTAAAAATTCACTTGAGCGAATTCCTTCCATTTTAGCCCCGTTTTGAAACAATGCGGATTGATTAAGCACCATCAACAGTGCGATAATATCCCAATCAACAAAACAATCAATTGCAATTCATAGAAACCACTAAATCTTCCACGATGTTTGTGATTGCAATATTTAAGTCGCTCGTTTTTAAAGAGACTTTCAGTTGCTTTTGGAGTCAACAACTCGAATGTGCGAATTTACAACATTTCAGCACCCTTTACAAGTTTTGTTCTGTTGCAGGTTTAAAAAGATTACCTGATTTTATCTTGGCTAAAGAAGTTTTTATTCATGAAAAACTGTCTGAGCCGAAGTTCAATTTTGAAAATTGAGAAGCCGCTTGCGGCTTTCGAGCTTTGTTCGGCTACCTGAGTTAAAACCTGAGTCAGGGACTGAAAGATCTTTTATGAAAAGCCGCGTAGCGGCTTTTTTTTTTAAACGAAGCCGCAAAGCGGCTTCACGAGAATTCGAAAATCGATTCGGCTTCATTTTTACAAAAGCCGCTTCGCGGCTTTATATTTAAAATCTTTCAGACCCTGACACAGGTTTTCAGAATTGAACTTATGCTCAGACCATTCTTGAACAATAAATATTTGCGAGAAAAACGTTCGGAAAACAACATTGTAGTACAAGAGCGAATTTCAAAGGGTGCACTCCACGTGGCTGAGGCGGCTTGTGGTTCGCAGCATGTGATCAGACTTGGCCACGTTTTTTCAGATTTTCACACATTCGCTTGTTCAAGAATTTGTAAATCGACGCAAGAATTCGAGCTGATCCCAGGCTCATCCTCAATCAGTTGTCCTGTTATTAGCTCAGTAAAAACTTTCAATTTGCTCAACAAAAAATGGTTTTCGGTATTTTAAATGAACGTTAAAATGAAATCCGAAATTCGAAATTTCACAATCTGGAACTGCTCCGGAAGCTAAGTCAGACACCTGCTGAATCTGAAGGAGAGGAACACTGTTGAATTCTCTCAAGTAGAAACACCAGATCAAGTTCATTAAAACTAATGGACGCTCGAGTCGACTTTCTCTTGACATCAAATCGGGCTGAGAAATAAACATGAGACGCGCTTCTTCTTATCTCGATTAAACCAACTTTACTTCTATTCTCAATCACGTGATATCCGTCCAGCTCATCTATCAAAAAATAATGCTCTGATGAAATTTAAGGAGACGCAGGTCGATAATTTCTTCTATATCAGCATAAATAAGAGGAATCTCTTTTATATTTCTTAAGGACCCGCCAGTGGGGGCCCCCACCCTGTATCTTAGATACACCCTTAATTTCAGCAAGAAACTTTTAGATCAAAGCCTCGACTTCAACCGTTTCTATTATGATGATCTCTTGACATCAAACTTAAGGATATACAGGCCGTTAAAGGTTAGGTCGCAAGGAGCGAGCTTTTTTCGGTTTTTAGCTAAGGTATACGGTAAAACCAAAATTTTTTGAGGGTACCCTTAATTCTGAAAAAATGATCTTCACGGGGGTCCTTAAGGATGAAAAATTCTGGCCCTTTAATTGATAAAACTGGTATCTATTCCAGGAGAAAAAATGGCTGATCCAGTAGGAATACTTGGGACATTCTTGAGTGTTAGCCGCGAGCACCCGCAAAAACCATAACGATACAGAGTGCCAATTTCATTTTCCCTGAATTCGAAAATTTGAAAATAGTTTTTCTTCCTTTGATGAACCCTGGTAGGATTCAGAACAACATGTGTTTAATTTTCAGATTTGTGTCAATTACTTCGACAAATTGGGGCGATTTGACATCTGAAAATTGTGCCCCAAGAATTCAACAATTCATCCCTCCAACAATTTATCTCCCTCCTTGATCTAAAAAACCTCAGTCAAGATCTGAAATATCTTTGATTAAAAAGCGTTGTGGCTTTTACGAGAACGAAGCCGCATAGCGGCTTCGCCATTTTCGCCATTTTCGTTTGAATTCTGGCGAAGCCGCTTTGCGGCTCTATTTCTGTAAAAGCCGCTTCGCGGCTTTTTATCAAAGGTATTTCAGAACATGAGTCAGCATTTCATACCACTACCTAAAACTCGTCTTATATGAAATGTTATCATTCGGAAAGGCGACCTCTAGAAAGTGTTTAATTGGCCAATCATGTTCCTCGCAGGTGAGAATAAATCGTATCTACACACATTTCACATTGAATTAACACATCAAATTTATTAATCATAATTATCCACACCCAGCTTTGCCACAACTAAAAACTATAAATAAAGCCTTTCTCTCACCTTTCTAACAACCCACCATCTTTTCAACATGAATCTACCGAAGCAACAGAGGCCTTACGTAAAACAAAAATAAATGTGCCGACTGCGAGTCACAGAAAAAAAATGTCTTGTGGCTCCAAAAACCCGACCTTAAACACGTGTATAAAACATGGCGGCTCATTCTGGTGAACACTGATGTGGCCGATTTCCTGCAAATTACGTCTAGTTGCATTATTTATTACAAGAAAATATTGATCGGGGTTCCCTTAATGCATTTTAAAATAATTTTTAAATTATTTTGAAATAATAAAATTTTAAATTTATAATTATTTCTATTATAAATAATTTTTAATTATTAATCTTATTTTTAATTATTTATTAGAATAATTTTTTAATTAATTATACTGGCTGAATAAAATTTTGCCTTGCCAAAATTGGTACTGGCAGTACCAATTTGTACTGGGAGTCCCCGGTGGCCGTATTTTTTGACCTTCCAATTTCTTGACCTCCTAAGAGATTAAACTTGGAACGCCCCTCGTTTGCCAAGAATATACAAACTCATCAAAAATTGCCTTTGTTTTCAATTAAAAAAGCACAATCTCTTCAATAACTCATATTTGTTGGGTGGTTCCTGTATAAACAGCAAGCCGGCTATTGCTGAAAATACGGTAACATCCGTCATTAAGAAAAAAGTCATTGCGATGATTTTTTACTTTTTGACTACCTTCACCGGTATTTTCGGGGACCCGCCGGCTCCGCCATGTGAGAATTTGGACAAGTGCGCGTATTCGACGGGGGAAGATGTTGTCAAGCATAAGACCTATACTGGAACCATTTCAAGTAAGGACTGGATGTGCTAGGGTTAGGGTTAGGGTTACGATTCGAGGGTCTAGAATTCCAACGCTTACTTTTTATTAAGCGACTCGATCGGGAAGAACATGCCAAAAGTGGTCGGCTCAATATCCTCATCAACACAGCATGAATGAAATGTTCGTCGAAAGCTATGGAGAACAAGATCTCGACACCAACTATTGTCGCAATCCTGACAATATGGAGGACGGTGCTTGGTGCTACACGACCGACTCGAATAAGCGTTGGGAGTACTGTGATATACCGGCTTGCGACTGCGTTTCTTTCTACAGCGGAAATCAGGCAAATTATGAAGGAAAAATTTCCGGAACGGATTTTTGAAAAAAATTTTTCTCTGAAAAATTTTCGCGGATTTTCGCGGATTTTCTCTTTTAAAAAATCCTCCATGAGTAACAGAATCGGGCAAAAAATGCGACGTTTGGGTTGACATGCCAGATGGCTTCGATGGAACTAACTACTGCCGAAACACTGATGGTGAACCACGAGCTTGGTGCTTCTCAGAAGAATCTGACGGGACTTGGTAATTCTGTGTTCAGAAAGAATACGTCGGCACAAAATCAGGAAACGAATGCTCAGACAAAATTTATTTTCCTTGAAAAAAGGGACTTGTCTTAACACGAAAAAGTAACCCGCTCCGGAAAAGATTGCCAAAAATGGTCGAGCCAGTCTCCACACGATCACAACCGAGGAGACATGATTATTCAATTTTATGGAAAGTCTACTTACGACACTTATTTCTGCCGAAATCCTGACAATGAGCCTGGCGGTGCTTGGTGCTACACAACCGATCCTGATGTTCGATGGGAATACTGTGACCTCCCAGAATTCTGATTGATTTGAATTTTTGCGAAACTGATTCAATAAATTTTCAAAAAAAAAAACGTCTGGTACGTGATGAAGCCCAAGAACGGTGTACCAAATTTGAACCCTGAGCTCGAGAAAGGTCAAGCTGTTTTTGAGATTAAAATATTTGTTTATCTAGTAGATTCTCAATAAACAAAGCTGTAGCTTCCAAAAATGAAAATCCAGATTTCATTTCGGAAAAAATCAACATGTTGATTTTTCATTTTTTTATGATTTTTCCCGTCCTTTTTCAAGCGGAAACACCTCAAGGATGCGTAGATTTGGATAAGTGTGCGATTCCGACGGGAGACGATGTTGCCAAGCATATGAGTTACGCTGGGACCATATCAAGTAAGGATTTTTGGAATTTTACACTTATTTTCTGTGGTAGAAACAAATTTAATCGTTAATTTTTCTTAAGCAACTCGATCGGGAAGAAAATGCCAACAGTGGCGGTCAAATGAGCCACATGCTCATTATTACCATAAGTACATAGTCAGACTTTATGGAGAGGACGACCTATGGCGAAACTATTGCCGTAACCCGAATGGCCGTGATGGCGGGGCGTGGTGTTACACAACCGACCCGAATGTGCCTTGGGAGTACTGTGATATCCCGGATTGTCCTTGCGTTTCATCACACCACCCAACAACGACAGAACTTCCTATCTGCGAGTGTGCATCTGGGCGCGGAATTCAAACGGAATACGTTGGCGCAAAATCAGGAAAATTGTTTTGATATATTTTTATGCGCAATTTTTTATCCTTATAAATATCACTGTCCTA
Source organism: Oikopleura dioica (assembly GCF_907165135.1). Lineage (NCBI taxonomy): Eukaryota > Metazoa > Chordata > Appendicularia > Copelata > Oikopleuridae > Oikopleura > Oikopleura dioica. The sequence continues at coordinate 670,586 of NC_137293.1, read as the reverse complement.
ACAAGTAGCAGTAAGCGTTTCCGGTAATCGGTGCAGAAATTGGGTCGATGTTGACGCTGCTCATCATTGGAAGTTCGAAGACAACTTTATTGCCTTATATGGGGAGAAAACCTTTTACTGTAGGTATGGTCAATTCCAACCTCCAAAAAACGCTTATTTTTTTGATAAGCATCGAACCAATTCAATTGTCATAGTAAAGTTGGTAGTAGGGGTTATCATTCGAGCTTCCCTAACCCTAAACCTAACCCAGGGGCTAGGCCCCCGGGACCCCAGGAGGGGCTTTACAAGGGGCTTCGCCCCCGGACCCCCTTAAGAGTTCCCAATCCCTAACCCTAACCACTTGCTCAGATTCTAGAGATCTTGGATGGCTCGAATCATAGGCTCGAATGATAACCCCTCTCTTTGGTAATGTGTGGAAGTGACCATACCTACTGTAGACAAATTACTGTCGAAATCCTGACGGCAGAGACGAGGGTGCTTGGTGCTATACCGACCGTAAATATTTGGGAAGATTTGAAACTTGGGAGCCATGCGATGTCCCGACTTCCCCCTATATTTCCAAGAGACCAAATGTGACTCTCTCTGGTAGGACATGTCAACGATGGTCGAGCCGCAATGATAGAGTATTGCGCGCGGAAATTCTCAATCAATATGTTCGACCGATTTATTTTACCAATTATTGTCTCAATCTCAACCGGGACGAGCGCTCATGGTGCTACACGACTGATCCAAATGTTCGATGGGAATACTGCGAGTGAATCCTGACCGTAGAATCCCGGCATTCGTGGTTAAATTGAAACAATATATTTACGAGAAAACTTTCGTTTCGTAATTTGTTTGATAAAATAGTTTATATAGCATTTTAGTGGTTTCCAAAGTGCGGAAGGTGTTTCCGTTTTGCAGCATTCCGAGGGAAATAGCTTTGACTTTTTATCATTTTGATTGATTCACTCAAGTTTTTACGCTGAAATTGACGCTAGAATCTTTTTTTACGAAAATGATTTTTCTCATTTATAAAATATAATCTCCCGATTTAGGGATGGTTAAGTTGAAAACGGGATAAAATAAGGGTATCACTTTGTTAAATTTAACATAAAAAAGCATTTTATGAGTTGACCCCCTTTTACATAGATGGGTCAAAAGTCGCGAATGCAGCTTTTTTTCTGATTGGGCCAAGAAGTCTAAAATTGTTCAATGACCGAAATTGCAAATTCCAAACATCATTTCCTTCCACGCAAATTCCATGTGATCGGTTGGTTCTGTTGAATAAACGAGCGTGTATTCAACCTCCAACATGGAGAATCATGAGCAAGGCTAGAATTTTGTATTATGCAGGAGGCGGAAAATGGGGTTTTACATGTGTCAATTAGAAAAGAAGCGAAACGAAAAAATGAGCCGAAATTTTGTTCTGTTCGAAAATAGATGAACTCCCTAGATGTCACTCCCTTATTTCAACAAAAGTTATTTTGAGTCAAATTGAGCTGGAAAAATTGAATCTGTGAGATAAGGTTCGCACGTCGCCTATGAGATAAAGGTTTTCCGAAACATGACTTATTCATTTGGCGGGTGTTATCAGCGCTGAAATTTGTGTTCCGGAAACAGCCACGTGGTTGTGCGCCCGTCGAGATTGTGGCCAAGATGTGTTCCACTTACACGTTCAACGTTTTCCCGAAGATAAGCACACGTGGCTTCTTTTTGCTTTCCCATTGAATATTTGGCCAAGAAGGCATGGTATTTGCAATTAAAAAAAAAGAAGTTGAATGCAAACATTGCCTATCAAATGTTAAAACATTTGCGTAGCTTTCGATAGAAAAGTAATACGCAAGCACAGATTGGTTAATGATTGGTGAAAGAAAATCATTTTTCATGACATTGCCTAGATATTGATTTTAATAAATCGAAGAAATAAAGATGACCGATTCTTTTTTTTCTGAGAATTTTGTGGTACTGGTGGAGAAGGGTTCTTCACACCGCTCCATTGTTCGGAAGATTAAACTCGCCATAAACGATGATCATCTAAGTGAAGAAGCACGTATTATCGTAAATTCTATATCAGATAATTTGCAAAATATTAATGAGTCAACTATCCGAAATTCGATTCCGGGTCTCCTTCGTCGAGTGATCAATTTGCAGAATGCCCAGCGAATTTTTCATCATGGGCTTGTTCTTGCTATTAGACTACGATTTCCTGGAGATTTTGATTCTGTCCTTGCTGGTAACCTTACACAGTGGATTCTCAGCGAATATAATGAAAGTATTATTATCGAAGAAGAAGGCTCTACTGTTATCACCATTATTGTTGATGCGATAACATTTTCTCGCAGAAAGTTCTCAGAAAGGTTTTGAGTCTATCCATTATTCTATAAAAACAATTAAGATTGAGAAAATTTAGAAAAGATAGAGATAAATGGTGCAGTTATGGTGAGTTTATGGCAGATTATTTCACATCAGTATATCATGAGCAACAGGGTGGCGTCATGAAGCGACAAATATATATTATATATTGCGATTAGACAATTCATGTAAATTTTCAATCAGCGGCCCAATTAAAATAAGCGCAAAATTTGTCTCAGATTTAATGTCTCTTCATGGCTCTTACCCTAAACGACAAAAATAAAAGAAATGGAAGAAGAACTAAGAAGAGATGAGACAAAATTTCTAAATGAAGAGAAAAGAAAGTACCGTAATAATCATTCCTGACTGACTAAATATATAGAAGCGACAAAAGAACACGAAGAAAAAATGACCAAACTAAGAGAAGAACATGAAAAATTTTGGGAAGAACAGGAAAGAAAGTATAGCGAAGCAAACAGAGAATTTGCAGAAAAATGCCGAAAACTTGAAGAAGAAAATTTGAAACTACGCAAATACACAGATATGTATAGGTGTCATGGTAGAAACTTTTCACTCAACTAATCCTTGAAAAAAGAACTCGTATAACAATTTTGATTATCTTTCTGCGAAAATTGTTTTGATTACCAATGATTTCAGTAATACCAGTTTTACAAATAAAAGAAAAATAAAAGAAAGCGAACATGAGTCGAAATGCGAGAGCCTTCGCGGCGAGTTTATTGATGTTTAGAACTTATTGATACAAACTGTCAAAGTTGATGGCTTGACTCGGATCCCACAGGCTTTGAGTTGGGTTTTGGGTTCCGATTTTAATTCGACTTAGAAGCGATTTGGGCAAACGTTTTTGATCGCTGATTAGCCTCTCACGCTCTCGGTCCTGCGCAGAAAATGACTAGCTTCAATTGCAAAGAAAAAGAAATGAAAGAATTGGAAAAAGAAGAATTTTATTTTTGATTAAAAAATACGAAAGAAAATAACTCAAAATAAGAAGAATAACATTTTCCGCTCAAATTTTTTGAATCATATTAATAAAATAAAATTATTGTGAAAAAATTTAATTTGAATATGAATTTAAATATTCAAATTTTTTAATAAAATGAATAAATTAATATATTTTTCAATGAATTTGAATTATTCTTATCTTTTTGATAAAAAAATAAATTCTATAAAATAAAATATAAAACCAGAATTTATTTGAAATAAAAATATTTTCTTTCTAATTAACAAATTTTCAGTGGCATTTCTTAAAATCAATAATATTTTACTTAAAAATTTTCTTCAAACTTATTTTGAACTATTTGTTGTTCTGAAATTTTCTCGATTCTGTATATTAATCCTCAAAACCCGTTTTCCTGATGTCAAAAATATCATCTCCAGGAGATCTTTGTTGAAATTTGCTTCGTCGGAAATGTCGGTTTGGTGATTCTGTTCTCAAAATTCCACCTAGAAAAGAGTTTGTCTGCGTGAACGGGATAAATTTTATCGGGAAAAACGTTACATTTCTTATCGCCACGGCTGGCCAGGGCTAAGACCCTCCCCAGTGGGAATAAAGATTGAGACCTCTTCAGCTTGATGTGGTTGCGTAATCCGAGAAAGGGGCGCAGATTACTACCGTACGTGAGTGTTTTCGACAGATTTTACGCTAGAACGCGGTTTCGTGAAAATAATCACGTGGAGAAGTGCCGTTGAAATGTGATTAACATACATTTCAAGAGCTTCAAGAGTTCTCAAGAAGACCAAAACATGATTTAATTCTCTGAAAAAGAGGGTTCACGATAAACACAGGCAAAAGTCATTGGAGCTTTTTGAGTCAGAAAAAAATACCTATTTTGAAACTTATAAAAAAAGATAATTTTTAAAAACTTAAAATCAAAATTAGAAAAAAGCATAAGTTTTTGCCGATTTTCTTGATTTTTTTTCGACTTAAATTTTAGTTTTATTCAAAGTGCTCAAGAAGTATTAACGCCATAACATTTTGATGCTGTTAAAACTCAAATTCAGCTTTCCTTCGAAATAATGTTGCGCCAGCAAGTTTTCACTCGAAACCGTTCTGCCCTTTGTTCCCTACTTACCAGGGTTCGGTAATTTGAGCTCAAGCTAAAACTCATTTTGGCTAGACGCTCAAATTTCCTCAAATTGAGAACTCAAAGTGACTTGAGAAATCATTTTGAGAAGATTTGAGAGTTTTGAGTTTTTGGGAGATTTGAGAGTTTTGAGTTTTCAAAACTCAAATTAAGCGAGCGCTTCCTTGATTGGCTCATGGATTGCCAGAGTCGCGAGCTCTCATCTCTGAGTTCTCAAAACTCAAATTAAAAAACGTGAGTCTCAAGCTTTGTTTCCTTGAGTTTTAGCGTGAGCTCAAATTACCGAACCCTGCTACTTACCATCTTGTTCCATGTTTTTCATATACCCTGCTGCGTTATTACTATATTATCTCGAGTTTAACACGATTTTCAAAAACCTGTTTCATCCGCGAAGCACCGGAAAGCGAAAGCGCCTTCTATCCAATTAGGCCAATTATTTCAATTTTAATGTTTCAAATAAAAAAATAGCTCAAGTGGCAATTTAAAGTGTTCGTTGGCGCGACCACCGGTTTGGCATTTTTTGACACCGAAGATTATGCAATTTTGGTACGCGGCTGCTGGTTTTCTCAGCTAAGTAACGAGAGCATTTATCTTGATAGAAGTTGGCAGCAATTTGCTACTTGTTGGTTTGTTTTACGTTTTTCGACGCGAAATTAGAGTTCAGTCAAATTGACATTCGAAAAAAAAAACATTAACAAAATAAAATAAAATTATAAATTTAAAAAAGAATTTTTTAAAGAATATAATATAAATTCAATTAATAAGATTTTTAAAAGATTAAAAAAAAATATTTTAAATTTAACAATTCATCAATTAAAAAATTTTTTTATTAAATAATTTTATGATTTTAGAAATAATTATAAATAATTTTAATAATATTATATAATTTTTTATTATATTATTTAAATTAAAATTCAATTCTTTAGAGATTTCAAATTAAATTTCTAAAAAAAAATAAAATAATCTTCTTGAAAAAAATGACGCTTGTTTGAACTAATACTACGGTATGTTCCTACTCGAGTGTTTACCGCAGCAGGCGTTCCCTGTTTTCTTTCTTTACGAGCGCTTAGAAGAAAAGTGTTATGTAATGGCATCTGAGCCAGCTGTATCCGCGGACTGGCACTTGTGGTCACAACAAAGGTGCCAATTTGTTTATCGCGGTGAGAACCGGTTCACTTTAGAGACATAAGTAGTTTTCTTTGACACTTGGCTGAGCATCGAAAAAAATGTCTTATCTTTTTTCTTTCTTCATAAATATACCCCCTTCTTTTACCTTCTGAAAGAGCGAAAAAGAGTCCAGCAAAGAAGCAGAGTCTCATTTTAAAAAATATATTATTTTTCTTTTCGTCGATTTGAAGGCCACTTTGGACGATTTATATACAAGTAGTTAAATGAATAAATGAGTGGGAAGTTGGAGACAGACACATGTTTCTTTCTCAATTTTTAATCTTCCAAGTGTCGAAAGTTATTCTGGGGCCAGCAAAGATAAAATCTTATTTTACAATAAGACGAGAATTTGCTCCATTCTTAGTAAGATTCATCAAAAATGATCATGAAAATAAAAGAATAAAAAAACCAACGTAGAAAACCTGAGTCAGGATCTGAAATATTTTTTATAACTGCCGCGTAGCTGCTTATCATTTGACATCTCTCAGGCCCTGACTCAGGTTTTCTACACAGGTTGCCAAGTCCAGATTTTCGCACCATAAAAAGGCAAAGCAAATATATTAATTGAGTTCAATTCTGCTCTGAAAATTGTTGAACATTGTATTTTTATCCTTGTTTTGTTGTTATCAACTCTCTTTTTGACACCAAGACTATTTTGCAATCAATTAAGCCTCGCTTGCAAAATACACTTCTTTGAAGAACAAAGCAATATTATTGTTGAATACTCTTTTTATTATTCGATCAAAGAATAAACTGTTTTGGCGCAGTTCTAAAATCAAAGTACTCAAACTCGACGATCAGCTGGTCGTAGAGTTCGTACATGTACTCGCTTGCCCTTTCTTCATCTTCGATTTCGATTTGTGATTTTTTCTCGAGTGGGAAAGCAGCTAGAATATTCAAAAGAAACAAAAGCACGAAAAACATCTTTTATTAACGGGATCCTTCTATAATGGCATTTTGAAAATAACAAGTTTGACAAGGATTTGAGTTGATATTTTGAGAGCATGAGCATTGACTCGGTAGATCTCAATAACAGTGAAAGTTTACTTTTTATGATTCTTTTTTCAGAAATGAACATACATATATGATGATTATCACTAAAAATTTATATCCATTTATTCACAGGAATAAAAGTATATGATCAAAGGTCCAAAATTTTTAAAATTTGGCTTTGCCAATTCCTTTAAAGATTTATGGTGCTAGAAATTTTTTCAGCTGTTATTAAGTCATCAAAATTTAACATCAAATTTTATTTTATATTCATCTCTTTTTTATCTTACTGAATTAATGTCAAAGATTCTCGTTTAAAAACTAATTCTTTTTGAAAACTACAATGAATCATCATTTTAACATATCTTCCCGTAAACCTGCTGCCCTCAAAGTCCACCTCAACCCTCCCCACGTCGGATATCTCTCTCTAAACAAATCGTTTCCCAGCGCTTCTCCACGTTAAATCAATCCTCATCCCAATTTTTCTCAAACAGAGAAAAACATGATCAGATTAAAGCTGATTCTTGCTTTCGCGAAGCTGCTTCCGGCTCAGTTTTCGAATACGCGCTACATCGAGTCTAATGAATTCGCCGCCGCCGAAGAGTTTTTCAGAGAAGATAACTGGAACGATTATGCGGGACTATGGATCGAGCACAATGATTTCTTGGTAAGAGAAAATGCAGGCACAACAGGGGGGAAGACATGAACTTTGATAATGAATTTAGGGGTGGCGTCAGGAACCGACAAAAAATTTCGAAAAATTTTGCGTGGGCGGCTTATCAGCCGCTTATTAGCCTGTCTCCCGGATCCAGGCTTCTGATTGGTCGAAAATTTTTCGGAATTTTTTTGTCGGTCTCTGACACCTCCCCAATTTAAGAAAGTATCTTGAAAATATTGCCCCTGTTCAACCTGAAACCTTTTCAAGTGTAACCTTGTTCGTCTTTTATTTTTGTTTACCTTTAAACCTTCTTTATCCATCAATTATTATTCTGTTTCGAGTAAATCTGTCCGAAAAGAGGGGAGACGCTCGGTTAGATTACCAATTGGTATTCAAATACGAATTTTGGTATTCAAATACCAAAAATTTTTGGTAATCTAACCGAGCGCCCCCGGAAAAAAGCTTGTTAGAATTTCAAACGCAACATTTTGTCCCCCAAGTTCAACAACTCAGTTGCCAAACTGGCGGCTAATTTATTCGCATTGAAAAGCCACTAAGTGCAACTCGGCGCACGTTTCTCAAAACAACGCCTGGCTGTCCTTTTATTTGTCAGGCCACGCTCGCCAAACGCCAAATATTATATGCTCATGAATAGCTTCATCTCAATTCGAAAAAGCTTCTGCTCAACCAAAAGAAACCATCTTCTTATCTGGCTTTTATTTTATCTGACAAGGGACAACGTTTTTGAGGAGATGGAAATTTCTTTGTGGCGCTGAAAAAACCATTTGGTGGTTTTTATTGTGTTTTAGAAAGAAAAAACTTTCGACAATTTTTATCTAAAAAACTATTTTTTTTTTATTTTTTTCTATTGCGAAAAAAATATGAACGGAGAAGAATGTGAATAATTGGTTGAGCGGGGAAAAACGAGTTTGCCGAAATTTGATTATCCGGAGGATTTCCTAAAAGATCAGCGAAAATTTTCGCTTAACAACTTTCGCCCGAAAAAGGAAATTACTAAAGCAGCTGCGAACGAAAATTCTAGTTTGATTCTTTTTTTAGGCCTGATAAATGGGGAGGCCAAAAACTACAGAATTTGTCGAATTTTTAAACAATCAGATGTCCGCATTCGACCAGTTGACCAATCAGAAATCAGAAAAAAATCAATAAAACACACACAAAATTAAATCCTTAACCCTTACCCTAACCTCAACTCTATCATATCTCAACATCAAATTCAAGGGCTTTCCTGACCCTTATTTTTTAACGTGAATAATTTTAATTAGATTCAGTAATTGACCATATTTCTGGGAAAACGTGGTTTTTAAAAGTTCAAAATACCCGCAAGAGGATTAAAAATTCAATCCATATTTCTCTCAAAACAGAATTTTCAGACGGCCGATGAAGATTATTCCGAAAATCTGTCAACCATGAAAGATGAATATTTCAAGTCGCTAGGGTTCACGCCCGATCCGCGAATGCCGCCACAGCCAGGTTCGTTCTAGTTCTCTTTCGACTTTCTTGCTGGAGACACCCTTAATATTATGATTCTCGAGCTCGTTCGCGGGAATCGAAGGAGAAAACATACACTTGAATGTTTAGTTTCTAGCCACTCGACAGGGTAAACCAAACGCGGTTACGAATGCTTATCAAATAATGGTAGCGCTTTCTCTTTTTCTGTCTATTTTTCAAGCAACTTTAAATTGAACATACAGTTAGCAAAAAAAAGAAGCCTCGAAGGTAAATTTTTACAACAGTAAAAGTTCGGCCAAAAAAAACTTTTGGGTCCATTTTTCCGAATTTTGTTAAAAATTGAATCTGAAATCGGACACTAGTTTGATGCAAGAACATTCGGCAAATGAGCATTTGAATGGATTCCGGGCGACGCAAAGCACGTGCTGATTACAGAGCATTTGCATTTAATTAAGCTGACCTCAACTTGTTTTCGAATTGCTTTCTAGCGATTTTTAGGGTCCTAAAACGTGAGGATCCTTGTTGATTAAGGTTGATTTCTTGACTCAGGAACCTGTGTTGAAAACCTGAGTCAGGGTTCTGAAAAAGCTGCAGAGCGGCTTTTCAAAAAACGAAGCCGCGAAGCGGCTTTGCCACTAAAACTATCAAAAGCCGCCTTTTCGGACCCTGACTCAGGTTTTCTACACAGATTGCCGAGCTCAGATGAACGGTTCATATGAACTGTTTTTGCTGTCGCTTGTGTCATAGAAGCGATAATTTCTAAAAGCAAAAACATGATTCAATTTGTCCATCATTTCGAAATCATTAAATTTCTTTGGTCAGAATCAAAAAACCGCAATTCAAGCAATTTCAGCAAGCGGTCAAAACCGGCACCACAAAAACGCGCGATAAAGCGTCCAACAACAGGGAAAACGAAAGGCATCGAGTCAGATGCTAAACGTGGCTGGGAGCTGTTTTGGTAGCAACAGGGAAATTGAGTGATAGGGGGAAGTCTTCTTTAGGGAAATTACGTATCTTTTCCGAAATTCTGAGGGGCGGAAAGTGATGATAATGGAGTGATAGTGGGATTTTTAGGAGAAAAGGGCGTTAGAAAAACAAACCCTAGGGACCTGGCTCGGTAAGTTGTGTAGAAAACCTGACTCAGGGTTCTGAAAGAACCAAAACAATCAATCAAGAAACCTGAGTCAGGATATTGAAAGAGCTTTCAGTTGAAATTCTTCAAGATCCTGACTCAGGTTTCTATTCTGATTGCCTGAGTTTATTCTCGACCCTGAGTCAGGTTTTCTACACAGGTTGCCGAGCCAAGTTTGGTAACCGACTCAAAAAGAACCACAAATATTTTCTTGAATTATTCCTTGGGGATTTCTATTTCAAAGGAATCGAAGAAGCATCCGAAGAATTGGGAATATCAAAAAATATTTACTTCTTTAGCAATCGAGCTGCACCCCGACGCCGGTCGCCGCGTGTCTCACACAGTTCGCATCCCGCCGCTCCCACCTGGAATGGCTTACCGCGTGACACACTGCATCGCTCAGGTACTTTCGCAACCCGGATTAAATTGCAACGCTTAGACGGCCATTCTCCAAGCCAAAGACATTCTTTTCTTACATCATCACCTGCAACTTGCATTACTCGCCAATTTGCTATAGAAACACTTTTTTTCTGCAGAATTAAGATGTTTCAAATATTTCTGCTTTGAAATATAAGTGACCCAAATGTTGCTTCAGTTACCTGTGGAGAAAACCTGAGTCAGGGTTTGAAAGAGCTTAAACGAAAAGCCGCGTAGCGGCTTTTTCATAAACAAAGCCGCGAAGCGCCTTCGCGAGGATAAGAAAATTGAGTGGAGAGGTTATTCAGCAAAGCCGCTCCGCGGCTTCGTTTATGAGAAAGCCGCTGCGCGGCTTTTTGTTTTAACTCTTTGAATACCTGACTCAGATTTTCTGATTTAGTTCCTGTTTAAAAATAACGGCTAATTTTGATATCAAAGCTGGAAATAGCCTCAAATCGTCTAATTTCTACTTTTCTTTGACATAATGATTCGATAAAAAAAGATGATAAAAGTGCTTTGAAGATTACAGCTCGTTATATATTAGAGCAATTTCGATTGTTCATTTTTATATAACCCCTTGTAAACTCTTTCAGAGCCGCTATGGTCCGATTTACAAGATGATGTACAATACCTGCGCGGACAAGAAAATCGACGTCGCCCGCCACAGCCCGATGGTTACTCAAGGCGTTTCTAGAATTTCGTTTCGGCAGTTTAAGGGACCCCCGTTTGAAAAATAAAAAAAACACAGTCGTCATTGGTTTCGATTTCTGCTTATTTTCGTAAAAGCAGGAACTCGATTTTTCCGTTTTTATTATTTTAATTCTGTTTTTGTTTTTGATCGAGTGTAATCGCGGATCACACTTTTTAGTTGTAAAAGGTTTATTTTTGTTTTCTCTCGGTTTGAATTAACACTAATCTCAGGCACTTATTCACGAGAAAAAAAACATTTTTCCGTATTTTTTTCAACGGGTTGAACAGTTTTCCGGAGTGCCAGGAGGATTCGATCAGAGCAATATCCGATATGTCTGCAAGGTACGGTTTCTAGCGGCCTCTAGACCCTTATTTTTACTCTCAAGGTTGGACTGTGCCCTCTGATGATCCAAGGCTCGTGCCCATCCGTCAATTCCTGCCCCGAATCGCCGCCAGAAATGCCGCCAATCGGAAATTTCGAGGAAAAGCTTTATCATCTGAAAAAACACCGTTATGCATAATTCGCGACAGGTTTTTTAGTTATCTTGAAGGGGACCCTAATTTATGACGAAATTCAAGATGCGACAGGTGGAAAACAACACTTGATAAAGCTTTGTGAAAGAGGAAGAGATTTAGAAAACGTGGTTATTTGGGACTCAATCGACCTCACTCAGGAACGGAATGAAAAGAAAGAGGGTTGAAAAATCAGAGGGGGTTCAGAAGAACTCAGAAGGAAAGCCGCGCAGCGGCTTTTACTAAACGAAGCCGCAAAGCGGCTTCGCCAGAATTTTTCTTGAAAGGCTGAAGAGAAAATGTTGCGAAGCCGCCCGCGGCTTCGTTTTGAAAAGCCGCTACGCGGCTTTTCATTTAATCTTCTCAGAGCTTGGCTCAGGTTTATGAGGACCAGTCAAGGGGGTTTTCAACTGTCAATTGAGGAGAGAAACCGTTGTTTATTCCCATCAAAAGTCGCTGACCCCGAATACAAACCCTTCGGCGGTTTCGTCAAAAATGCAAAAACATCGTTTGCCCACGAGTCTGAGCAGGAACTTACGAAATCTGCCAAGTTCGACTTTTACCTCCACAAGGAGGAGCTGGTGTATAAGAATGTGGTCGTCAACGCGAGCACGAACGAGACTGACCTCGTGCGCGTTTATCCAGAAACATTCGATGACATTATGCTTGGCATCGCGCGCCATTTGTACAAAACAGGTACGCGAAGCTTTTTGATCAAATAAGGAGCCTTTTTGAACTCGACGCGTTTTTACTTGTAAAGAAAACGAACGTCCCGGAAGTCGGGAAAGAGCTGGACTTCCTGTAATTTGTGTCCATAATACGATTTGATCGGGGTTCTGAGAAAGATGGACTAGCTTGGTATTGAGGGCAGCAGTTTTAGACAGGATTTATGATCTGATTTCGGAACGAGATCTAAAAAGACTGAAAAATGATGATTCTGGAAGATTTATCTGATCCCAGATTTCATCATGGTCTTAGTCTAAGCTAAGTCTAAATCTTATTCTTAATCTTAGTCTTAGTCTAAGTCTTAGTCTTAGTTTCAGTCTTAGTCTTAGTCTTAGTCTTGGTCTTAGTCTTAGTCTTAGTCTTAGTCTTAGTCTTAGTCTGAGTCTTAGTCTTAGTCTCAGTCTTAGTCTTAGTCTTAGTCTTAGTCTGAGTCTTAGTCTTAGTCTTAGTCTTAGTCTTAGTCTTAGTCTTAGTCTTAGTCTTAGTCTTAGTCTTAGTCTTAGTCTTAGTCTTAGTCTTAGTTTTAGTCTCAGTCTTAGTCTTAGTCTTAGTCTTATTCTTAGTCTTAGTCTTAGTCTTAGTCTAATTTTCGTCTAGAGATTTCTTTTTAATATTTTTTCTGAGAATTTGTAAGCATTGGAAATAGTTTTGATGTTCACGAAACCGACCCCTAACCCAATTGTTTTTTCCTAGGAGTGCGAATTCCACAGCTGATCGAAATGAAGATTGTGGCATCTGGAGACGTGTTGACAACTCAGCCGGATTTTGAGGAGATGAGCGGTTTCCACGAGCACTCGCGCGAACGCTGGCAGCGGAAGTCGGAGACTCCAAAGGAATGTTTCGCCTAAGAGCCCTTCTTCTAGTATTTTGGACTACTTGAGTTAATTTATGAACCCTTGGGGGCTTGTAAATATTTAAATGGAGGGGGCATTTAGGGAAGACTGCGGAAGGATTATCGGAGAAGGATCAACAGGGTCATCAAGCTTGCTAAAAGAAGAGGTAAATAAATTTTCATCCACAGGTGGCGCTGGCTTATTTTTGGCCAATAGAAGGGCAGGAAAATTTTTTTGAGTTATCGTTTTTTCAGAACAAGGGTGGGTTAGGGTTAGGGTGCCCTGTGATTGGCTGACGCATCAAAAACTGGTATCTGATTGGCTGAAGCAACCCCTCATCCTCCCTTTTTTCTCGACGGTTTTGACGCAACCCTTATCTCAAATAACTTGTAATAGAAAATCTCTCTAAAAAATAGAGTGCTTCAGATAGCCATTTTGATGACCAAATGGCTGCTATCGGTTAAGGTGCCCCTTGTTATGGATATTTACCGATACATCATGCGGAAATTGGAATGTCTTGATGAAGGGTATCTCAAGTGGACACGATAAATCCACACTCGGTTGGGCGCCTTAATGATAATAAAGTGGACTTTGTATATTAACTACGAGCCAATTTCCCGTCCCCATATTTGTTTTGCCGCCAATTTTGGGGGCGATAAAACGACGTGTAATCTCATCTTTTCCCTCCTTGTTTCCGAAAGTTTTTTTTTTCACTTTCGCGGCTTTTTCCGAGATCATCCTCCTTATCTCAGCCGTATTTTAGAACTGGGAAGCTTGAAACCACACAAAGCTTATCGAAAATTCGCTGGACTACTCGGAGCTCCAACAAAGCCCACGCCGACGGAGAAGCCCATTCAATTACAATTACAAACAGGTTCGCTTAAAAATGACTAAAATTCAGAAATTCGAAAAGAGAGCAAAGATTCTTTCTCGCGCATTTTGTTGGTGATGTAATCATGAAATGGAAAAATGATATAACTTTCTTACTCGCGCTTGAGATAATTTTTATGTAACCTCGGCTGGAATTCAGTCGAATGGAAAGAGATTTCATATGAAGTGTGAATCAATATTCTTATTTGATTCTAACGTAACCTTATAATACCAGCTATAATCTTGCTTCTAGAACGAGAAATTGTCTACGAAGACGAGCGGGAGTATGATGAAGAAGAGGAAGAAGAGGAAGAGTATGAAGAAGAAAAATAAATGATCTCATCCCGTTCCGTCAGCTTTTCACTGCCTCCTGTAAATATAACTTTATTGCGCATTTTCAATCTGGACAAAAATGATTTTAACATAGACAAGTGGACATAAATTATCTCCCATAAAAACAGTCCTGTCAGTCTTGAGTTACAATTCAAATACTAAAATGAAGCCGTGTTTTGGAACTCAAGCCATTCAACATTAATTTTTACATAATTCATTTGTGCGTAAGCTTACTAACAATTTAAGCTTAAGGATCTCCCCAAGAATGATCAAAGCAGATACTGGTGTTTCAAAATTCGGCATTTGTGTGAAGAAATCAGCTCACAATAAAAATTTCCTCATGGAAAGTTTAAATTGTAAATTTTTCGTAGAGATTAATCCAATATCAAGGCAGATCAAGATGAGACCGAAAAATGTTGAGAAAGCCCCCGATTTCCCTTCTCTCGTGAATATTATTCCCCAAATCCACGGTAAAACGCGTCTCTTATATAAAACCTGGCAATGATCAATTTGATTTCATAAACTTTTATTCGTCTCCTCTTTCGATTGATGATATAAGAATTCATCGAGAAAAGCGAATCGTTACAACGCGTTTCGTAACATTCCATAACGCGTTCTATAAAATCGAGTCGATTTTAAACTCAAATCATCAGACCGAATCTCAAAGCACGATTCAAATCAAAAATGACCCAAATGTCCTCCTCCTCAACTTCTTCTTTCCACCTCTCCAGCATCAAAAACTCGACCCGGCCGCTGAAATGCCGACTTTGCTGGCGACGCTTCAAGTACTCGACCTGCTTGAATGATCACATGAACAAGGACCATAAAGACACAATCATGCTCCTTCTCTCTCTCAAACAAGCTCAAGAACGAGCAAGAAAGCAGCAAGAAATGCGAGCCCAGCTGCTCTCTTTGATCCGCGAAAAGCCACAAATCAACCGAAACCCCGTCAGAATTTCTGTTATTACGCAAAATGTCAATGCTTCAGTTTGAGCACTGTTTATTCCCCTGTACATGTCTAGTCTTTGTTCTTCCTTCTTTTTTGTTCAATAAACATCTTCCAAAAATTTGAAATTTATGACTACGTTTTTTTCGCGAACATGATTAGTTTTGCGGCGCACGTTCCATTTCCGAAGTGGCACGAATTGATCCGGAAACCTGTGAAACCGAAATATTCTTCCGCATTATGCTGAGCTCGCACGTGCTCAGATTTTACCCGCAACTCAACAGCTTGTTTTCCTGATTATAGCACAAAATGAGCTTGTTTATTGCCTTATTCTCAGACAGAAAATCTCCGAAAACTTCAGAAAAACCATTCTAGAGCTCTCCCTTTCCAAGTGAATAGGTCGCTTTCTAGGTCAAGCGCGAAATCTTCTACCTGCCTTATCTGAAAATCAAGACCGTGATAACCATCAGCCCATGAACCCTTCCATTTAAAAGTATCCTCTTCTCCACCATTTCATCAAATCACAAAAAAACATTCATCAGAAAACATTCAAAAGAAAAATGAAGTTGCTCAACTTTTTTCGAAATTCAGCGCTCTTCAAAGCAAACCTGTTCTCCGAAAAACTCGGGCTCGAGAAAACCGTCAAAGACCGAATCGAAGAAAAAATGTGGAAAAACGAGACGGAATTCATCGACCATCTCACGACAAACTCCGCAAACTTGAAGCTCAGCTCGCTTTGGAAAAAATTTCACACAGGTAAATAGTGCGATTTTCGTATCTTTCAACCAGTAATTTCAAATTAAGGTTATGTCGTCGCAAAAACTCCAGGCTCCTTCTTGTCCGACAAGGGAGACTGCCAAAAGATGGACTTTCGCTGGCTGAACAAACACGTCGCTGAAATCGCCCATTCTGAAGTTCGAGAAGAAGGAGTTTTCAAGAATTCAAGAAAGAGGAACAAAAATGCGAACCGATTCTACGGCCGAACTCTTCGCGATTGGGACAACGAAGTCAACCTCCTCGACTTCTTCTATGATGCGAAAGGATTTGACAAGATCAACGCGAGATTGAGCGAGAAGCTTTACGGTCACTCGGGAATGTATGCAATTGCCTGGACAGGAACAACAGATCTGGCTGGAGATGACAACATGGCGGTCATCATCGGTAAGGAGGGTTGAATTGATCTAGGATTTAGAATTTTTAGGAAACCACGAGGGTGAATTCTCAGCCGTGATCATTTGCGAAGATCCTCTTTGCGATTTCGAAGAGAACTTCGACGACATCAACACTGACATCGACATTGATTTCACGGACGTCGAGCTGATCTATCCAGACAATCGAGCGACCTTCTGCGTGCATGACAATGAAGATAAGCTCTGCGATCCCTGCTGGAAGAAAGACAACTGCTACACGCTCATTGATTGCAACGGTAAGAATCTTCTCTTTTAACACCATTTTTCTGACTGAAATCATAGAGGAAGTTCCCGTGCAAAACCAAAACTACGCGACGATTCCGTCGATGAAGAACAATTTCCGCCTTTCAATGGACATCAAAACTTCCGATTGGACAACAAGCGCAACCAACGCTGCGATTTTCACTGTAACTGATCTGCCAGCTGATGATGATATTGCTTCCACAACGAATACTGCCGATGGAAGCGCGCTGACAAAAGATGTGCTTCCAATTCGCAGCACAGGCGGAAGCACAATAACAGGTAAGCCCGAAAATAAGAGTCAGATTTTTTATGCGACAATTCAGGACGTCGCTACACCGACACTTCCTACAACACTGTCGGGGGGTCTCTAAGTCCAGACACAGATCTCGACTACATCACAACCACCATCGCCGTTTCTAGAGTCGCCGGCTTCTACATCAACGCAATCTTCATCGAAGCAGACAATCCTCACAGTGTTCTTATCGACCATGATACCAGCTTCGCGAATGAGATTGAGTACGGAGAAATGACCGTTCGCGGGGGCGACTCGACATCGGTAAATAATGTTTATGATGGAAATGTGAAAAATGCCTACGTCCAGCTTGGATCCTTCCAAGACATTCTTAACGAACGGTTTGTCCCTGACAATTAAAGATAACGATAAGCTCTTCCCTTTTCATGCGTCTTTTCTTTATCAAATAATTTATCATGCCACTGTTTTAATAATTTATCTTACTGAAAGATATCTTCCTTATTTATTTTTTCTTCCTATCTATTTCTCTATTTGCCTTTATTTCTTTGAATAAAATGTTATGTCAGAAAAAGTTTATTGCCTATTGTATCCTTCTCCATCTCCATTCCAAACGTATCCCCAAGAATGAACGATTCTCTTGATGATGTTTCGGTAAATATGCTGTTGAGTGAGAGTCGTTGACCGGATTGAATGATCTTCATCAGCATAGAACTAGAACAATGATTCGTTTGATGGAAATAAGGGATAAATTACGAAGTTGTCAAATTCAATGCCTCGCTTGGTTAGTTCTTTGGTCATTCTAGCGGCGGATAAAAAGTGGACATTGTCGTCATTTGTTCCATGAATAAGGTGATATTCTGTGTCTCGGAAATGCGCCATGTCGTTTTCGAGGATGGGTCTTTCAATCATTGAGCAGTTTTTCCAGTGCGGCTTAATGAGTCCAAAATTGTTCGAAAATAATGGACTTACAGATAGAAGTTCATTTGGTTCGCCAGTGAAATCCATGTATCGCTCAGCATGCATCGCGTCATAAAATCTTCTATCAGCAAGAGGAGCTACCGCAACACCACTTGTGAAGATCTTGCCGTGCTCTCCGCCTCCGTATCCGATAATGTGTGTCGTAGTGTATCCTCCGTAAGACCACCCGTAAAGAGAAACTCGTGTTTTGTCGAGGCGATCGGCCCATTCACTTATTTTTGAGTTTCTCAAACACCATAACTGCTGTTTGAAATATGGTTAAAGAAAATGATTTTATCAGATCCGTTTTGTTAAAATAATTCAAATACTTTTAGTGGATTTTGACAATATCCGTAATATAACAATTTATATAAAAATATTAATATTAATTTAAATATAAAAATATCCAGTTTAAACAAAAAATTAAAAATATGAATAAGAAACTCTTCCTGTCATTGAGTAGCCAATTCATAAAATCGCTCTGATCGACTCTTTCCGTATGAGCCAAAGCCTAAATTTCTCTGAATCCTGATTTCTCTTCCTCGAACTATTTACCCGATAATTGGAGAAAGTAAATTTATCGCCTTGAAAAGCGCTGCCTCGGCCATCAACAGAGACCGTAATTGCATCGTAAGCTCCGGGAAAATGAGCCTGTGTCCAGCCGGTTTTGAATGTTTGCTGGACTTTCTGATAACCTGGGCCGCCGTAGACTTCCAAAAGACGGGATACTTTCGTTCATTTCCATCGATAAAGAAACTCTTTGGGACGAACATTTCAAAGTTGTGTTTGAGTCCTCCCCATTTTGGATTTTCCCATGTTCCGTAAATTGTCGTTGGGTAGCCCTTCATTTCGTCGAGCGTATTTTGCAGCTTGGTGTTGTCTTGAATCAAATTGAAGGAGATCTTGCCGGTGATGGAGAAATCTTGATCGGCAGGGGTGATGAAGGTCTTAGGGCGAAGATTTCCTCGGCAGTTGGCGATAAAGCGCATTTTACAGGTTCCTGAAAATATTTTTCCAAACCATTATTGGTAAAATTAAAATAGGAATTTGTAATTTAACATTTTATACAATATGAATTATTAGTAATAATTTATTACTATTTTAAAGTTTTTCTATAACTTTTAATGAAAAAGCTTACCTCCGACAGTTTCTTGGCAATTTCTTCTAAAATTAACCCATCCACAATGAGAGGCTCCATTTTGATCTTGCTCGAGCTCACAAGTAACGCATTCAGGCTCCTTCACTGGAAAATTCACTCCGGCTGTGGAAACTCGGAAGACATGGCGCTGGCGATGTCTTACTTCGTTTCCTCGCGCTCCGGTAAAGTAGAGAATCTGATTGACGGAGTCATAGAAATTGAGTTGCGTAACCACCCATTGATCCTCCGTCGTGTCAGTGATCCAGGTTAATTCCGTGATGCCGTCTGGGAGACCTCGGAATGACTCACGTGCGATATTCCAGTAGCCATCCTTGATTTTCATCCCGTAGGCATGCGAGTCTGTTTGTTCCGACCCATCCACTTTCTTTGAATGAATCGTAAAATACTCATCCCCAGTTAGAATGGGCTCAAACGGGCCGAAATCCCCGACCCATCCGTGGTACATATTCTTCTGCCCACCTTTTTCGTCCAAATTTGTCCAAACATGACCTTCATCATCAAACTCACCAAAAACGCCACCAGTTTCGCCTCCTCGAATTGAGCAGTCAGTGTTTGCGATGTCAGTATTGCAAACGACAGTTTTTGATTGAGTTCCAGCGCGGCTAGACCAGACCATGGCAAATCTAGAACTATCGGCCGCGTAGGAAAGTCGGGTAAAATAGCGGTTTTCCGGATCGCCTCCAGTTCCACGCTCAAAATCGAGGATTCCACCGATTGGCACGAGTTCTTTTTTATCAGTGGCCTCGTTGAAAGTTGATTTTGAAGCATCGACAATGTAGAATTTTGTCTTGGCGATTTTTCCAGCTGCTTTTGCGTAGTGGATCGTATTGACTCTTGGGAACTGATCGATTGAGTCCTTGACGATTTCCTTGGGACTTGAAGCTGTTGCTTTTTCTGGGTAGACGCTGTATTTGAGAAGTTCGATTTCAGAGACGTCGAAGGCGGCGAAAGTGAAAGACTTGCCATCTGGGGCCCAGTAGATTGTGTTTGTGGTGGAGACCATTTCTTCTTCGTAATTCCATTCTGGCACGCCGTTGTAGATGCATTTTGTTGGGTCAGACGCGTATCCAATTCCTCAAAATAACGATTGTTTCATAAGACGAATTATAAACACGATGTTGCATGAAAATGATTTCGCACATCGCTGGGAGCTGCGCTTTATTTCGCACCTCTGAATCCATAAAAACGACAAACGAATCTACATTGTCACATTTGTGACTTGTTTTAACAAGAAAACTCCCGATAACTTTTCGAGATAATGCGAACTGTGAGAAACGTTTCTATTAACGATATTGATGCCATCATAGAAGACTTAAAGAATTTCAAAGAAGAAACGCGAAAGAAATTCAAGTCCGTTCGCACAGAAGAGAGTCACTCAAGAATCGAAATTGGAAATTGAGACATCGACGTTTTATAGTGATCGTTATTCGAATTTGAAAGGGTTTCTTGTTAATAATGACTATCAATTAAAGTCAAAAAATAATGTTTAAAATGAGCCTATTGTCAAAAAGTGGAGCAGCTTTGAATAAAATTGTTTTAGAAGAAAAACTTGAAGAAATCAAGGACGATGTCAAGCATGAGTTTCGAATGACGCAAAAGAAAATTGACGATCTTGAAATGGCGATGATAAATCAATTTTTATCGCAATCTGAACATTTAAGTCAGGTTAATGATAAACTCGACAAGCTTTTAGAGAATCAGCTCAGTGTATAATCCTGTTGGTAAAACTTCAGAAAGATACACCGATATTCAATTCTACTGTTCAATTCTTCACAAAAATTTTCTGCGTCATCAAACAAGCAATTTTTCAGTAAATAACCTTACCTAGAAGGTGATGTTCTCCGTTTTCCATGCACCAGCCTCCGTCATCAGTTACTCTCCTTGCTGTCGAAAACCGATCACTAACAGAAGCGAAGTAAATATCTTTGTTGTTGTCAACCCAGAGCAATTTCAGAATTCCATTGACGTTCGGTGACCAAGTCGCATATTGAACCTGCTTGAAAGTCGCAATATTGGCATTTGTTAGCTCTTGCTCATTTACAAGATCGAAAACGTAGTAGTCGGAGAAGTAAGAGTGTCGCCACTGCTTCATATAATTATTTCTCGCCAAAGCAAATTTCTCATCAGGCGAAAGATAATATTTCTGCATTCCCTTGCTTCTGTACCACTCGCTGAAGGCAGTTGATTTTGTCACCTTCTCTCCAACAGAGCAATCATCCGATTCTCCATCATAATCATCAATGTTCTTCCGGTAAATCATAAATTTTCCATCGCTCAAGTTTTCTGTGCAAAAATACTGGTTCGGGTTCACAGCGGAAAAAGTCGGATTGAAGGATTTCGAGCTGAGTTTTCCCTTCCACATATCTTCAAAAAGGAGGAAATCTTTGTCAGGGAAGACTTGGCCATTTTTGCCGATAGTTGGTTCATATGGCTCTTCTCCGATGAAGAGAAGGGGGAGGGCGATTGCCAGGGCGATGCCAGCACCCAGAAGAGCGGCTTAAAAAGTGTTGTCGTCCTTGATTTCAAATTTTTTTTGACTTTTTGTAAGAATGTTAAAACGCCAATTTTCCTAAATATCCCTATAAACGCCGCTAAAAACTCACCAAAAAGCCACTTGAAGAAATCTCTCATGTCTCCGAACTAAGCAGAACTTGCGACATAGCAACGATTAACCCTTATATTCCTCCAATATTTGCATGTTTACAGGCCCTCCCAAAGAACTCAAGCCGCTCATGATAAGTCTATCGTTCTCAAACAAACCCTAGGAAGCGATTTGAGTAGAAATTCATTTTTTATTCTTGAGTACAGGAATTTTCGATCTCGCCAAGTTTATTTTCATTTTCTGCTGCGGCACTTGGGGAAGAAGATCGAGAACTGACGATGATTTGCTAAAAGAAAGGGATTAATAAATACCTTTTTTGTGGAAAAACCTTAGATTTGATTCGTCAATGATGCCAATATCGGGGGTGGAAACAGTTCTCCGTCGTCTTGTTTTGGTTTTAGTCCCTTTCATGAATGGCCAAAAATTAGATCTTCGGGTTCCAGTAGTTTTCTTCGTTGATTTTGCTTTGAGAACGGGGAGTTTGACCATTGGTGGAGTCATTGTTGCTAGAAAATTCTCGGTTATTAGACGATCAATAGACGATTTTGCTTAATTTTTGACGAAAACATACCGACATTGGCGACCAAAACCGGCGGAGTAAAAAAGCTTTCGTTAACCTTTTTCAGCGATCGTAACTTCTTGATTTCCGCTCTGTATTTTTGACAATTTGGACAGCTCGGAAGCTCATTTGACAGTTTGCTCGTGCTAAAATGCGTTTGAATTTTAAGTTTTAAGGACCCCCCCATCAAGATGGATAATGTCCAAATTTTCATTATTTGTTGACTTTTTTGGGTTGTTTAGAGAACGAGGAAAAACTTTTTTTTTGAAAATTTTTTTGCTGCTATAGAAAATATTTGCAAAAATTGGGTTTAAAAATCGAAAATTTGCATTATATTTTTAATGAAAATCTTAGATTTGCTCTTTTTTAATTTAAATTAAGGGTATACCTATCTTAAAATGCATTTCCTTCATAAAAATTGTTTGAAAAACATTATTGAGGGCAATTTAGGCAGGAAAAACAGAAAATTAAAATCTGAAAATTTGCTAAATTTTCGCCTTATAAATTTTTAAAGGGGCTTCCCTCCTTAAATTTATTGACCAAAAACTCTCTTTAGGTAAACGGTCGTAGCTTAGGGCCTAAACTTGTAAAATTGAAATTAAGGGTCTACCTAAGATTGTTTCTGAGAAAAACTTTCACTAAACAGCCCGTATTTCACGATTCTTGATGGGGGGGTCCTTAAAAGCTCAAAAACCTTTCTTTCGGGGCAATTTGTAATTTTTCAAAGGCAAAATCCGGGCTTGAGCAAGGTTTGACGACGATTCGTGAGACTTTTCTTCTTGACATGGGTTCCTTTTGTGATTTTTAAAAACTGATCATTATGTTTGCTGTGATAACAAATAAAGAATCTAATTCTAGAGACAAGAATATTCTGAGAACTCGATTCTAGCCGCAAATGCGTGTTGGCTCAACGTGACTCGCCGGGTGAGGATGTCGGCCGAGGGACCAGGTCGAAAAAGGGCCTGTAATGCCGGTACTTTTACAAGCAGATGGATAGCAGATTGAAATGAGAGATAGAAAGGTTGGCCTATCCAGAATTTAGTTTTTTTAAAAAATCTCCCTCGATATGACTTTTTCATTGAAAAATGACAATTAAATTTATTCGTATGGTTTTGTTTATTTCAGTAAAGCTTTCGGATGCTGAGATCCATCTTCAGTACTAGAATAAAGTGTAAAGAATACGAAAAGAAGTAAAAATTTACCTTTGAGGGCTAGACTTTGAGAGAGAGTAGCGCACTGAAGTTCAAATGAAAGATTTCAAGGGAAATGAATTTGGTCTAGAGAATTTTTGAAAAAGTAAATGTTGAACTAGAGATTTTTTGAAAATGATCCGAAGCCCGATTATATTAATCATTTCAAAAAATCTCTAGTTCAACATTTACTTTTTCAAAAATTCTCTAGACCAAATTCATTTCCCTTGAAATCTTTCATTTGAACTTCAGTGGGCTACTCTCTCGCAAAGTCTAGCCCTCAAAGGTTAATTTTTACTTCTTTTCGTATTCTTTACACTTTATTCTAGTACTGAAGATGGATCTCAGCATCCGAAAGCTTTACTGAAATAAACAAAACCATACCAATTTCATCGATGTCAAACAACAAGAGATTAAATTTATTCATGAAGAAATATAATTTTTATCTTTAATAATTGATAAGTAAAAATCAGTATTTCGCTCCGAATTCTATGCCAAAGCACCGAGAAATCTGGCATCGGTCCAAAATCTACGCCGAAATGATTGCTCCAAGGAAAATGGCGTTACCGCACAAATTGTTGCTACAAGGCGTGGCTTTTCGATTTTCTTTTCGAATAACCATAATTTTATTTTGAGTTTTAACCTCCGCTATTTTATCAATTTGCTGTTTGGTGATACTCTTTGACTTTGTACCAACGACGGCGATATTGTACAAATAATGTAAAGAATATATTAATGCAAATAAATGTATAATTATGAATTACAGTAAAAAGTGCTCATAAAACAGAATAATTCTCAAAAATCTTTTTTACCAATCGCCGACAAGTTTCGTAATATCCGAGCGTCAAGAGCACAATTAACCCCTCCCACCTTCCAATAACCGCGGCAAAGCACCCTTTTCGCCATCAAATTCTAGGTTCAGATGAAGCCGACATTGCAAAGCCATCGTCTTCAAAATAGCCAGAAAAGCAGTCAAAGATTTCGAGTTTCTTTACTGTAAAAAAAAATGCTTAAAGTCCTCTTAAGTTGGAACTTTTTAGGATGACAAAATAAGCCAAATTGACGCAAAAGTCCTCTTAAGTTAGGGCCTCTTAAGATGGGTAACCACTGTATGTGCGCGTAAGGGCTTTTTCGCGCGAAGTCGAAATTTTGTGCTTGATCAAACGCCGGGAGCTCGGAAAAGAATCGATGGGCAGCTGTGAGGCGGGCTCAATTTTTGTCTACGACTCCCCGTCGCTCGATTAATATTCAACCCTTTTTCATACTCTGCCAAGTTGTATTGAAAGAGTCAGCGGGTGAGGCGAGGGTTGAAAGATCATGAAATTTATACTCTTCCTGTTTCTGTAGAAAACCTGACTCTGGTTCTGAAAGAGCTTGATTAAAAGCCGCGCAGCGGCTCTCACGAAAAAAGACCGCGAAGCCGCTTCATTACTTTGCGGAAAATAAAAAGTTTTCTGAGCCCAGCTTTCGAGAAAGAACACTTGATTGCGATTTTTATTTCAGAAAATTAACAGCAAATTTTACAGTTAAAGCTTAACAGGTCATTAAGATCAAGATTCTTATTAAATCCTATTGATGAAAATATCTCTTGATTTTTTCCAAAACAACAAAAATGAAGCAACAAATCCTCCCTTATCTCCATCTCCGTTCAACCCCGGTGACGGAGAAAGATCTTTGTTTCACAAAAAGATAATTCATCAGAAAAGAAAGGCAGATTGATACAATAGCAATAAATCGTATCGGAAGTAGCAGGCGCTTGGGATCAGTGAACCGGAAGAAGAACTTCTCACCGACTCAAGCGAAAAAGTGGTAATGATCAGGGTGTCAAATCGCGGGGGATTTTGAAGGGATCGCGCGCCACAGCGCCGTTTCGATCCCACGGTGTAAGGGATCGCCTCGCAGCGAGAGGCAACGAGAAGGGAGCGCTCACATAAACAAAGGGATCGCGCCGATCCCTTCGCGCGTGGGATATCCCTTCGCGCAAGGGATCTTAAAATTCCGAAAACGAGCGACCTTGTAAAAATTCAATAACAATCAATTTTTAATGCAAAAAAAGATCAACATATAATAATCCTTACTTTTTTAACGAAAATACTAAGAAAAATTATGCCATAATTAATCCGACTTTGGGTTATTCAATTAAAAAAATAATATTATTCATGTAAAAATTCACCATGATTCTGACTTCATCACAGCTGTTTGGTACCTCGAGTCTTTTCACGTCTTTTCTGTGATTTTATCTTCAGCTGCTTGGAAATAAACCCTTCATATCTGATTCTCGCAGCGGGGTATTACTCAGATACTTTACTAATGATCGGAAATCAGTCCATCTGCAGAAGGACGCCATCTTTCCAGATGTACTGTCAATATAAAGTCCGTCAAAAATGAAATTTTTTCGTAAATATGAGTCAAAAACGGCCATTTGATGAAGGTCCTTTGCTTTCTCCGCCATCTACTCCATTTGAGAAAAAGAAAAAAACCAAAGATGAGTTCAAGAAAATTGTAGAGATTCTAGAAGAAGATGAGAAGCTCGTTTGCACTTCAGAGATCCATCACAATTACACAGCAGATTTCAAACTAGAGAAAATCACGAAGTCAGACCAGACGCCGACGCCATATCTCATTTGCCGGAGCCCCTTCTGCACTAATGCTGAATACAAACATAAGGTAAGAAAAAATTGACCAGATTTGAGTTAAAATTAACCTTTTTCATGTAAAAATTGACCCTTTTCCATGTAAAAATTGACCTTTTTCATGTAAAATTTGACGCATTTCATGGAAAAATTGACCCTTTTTATGTAAAATTTGACCTTTTTCATGTAAAATTTGACCTTTTTCATGTAAAAATTGACCCTTTCATGTAAAAATTGATCGGTCGTGAGAAAAAATTAGCCGTTTTAATGTTAAAAAACGACCAGTCAAGTAAAATTAACTCTTTTATAGGTTTTCTTTGGCATTCGAGGCAATTTGGCGAAAGCGAGCCATGCGACTGACTACTACGTGAAACGGCACATCCAAGAACACCATCGTTCAATTACAACCGACGCCGAAGAGCTTGAGGAAATCGCCGCAGAAGTTGTTGCGAACGATGGTCTTTCAATTTGTGCTTTTGAAACCGAAACAATGAAGAAATTTTGCGCAAGGGCTCATCAGGCAATAGCGAATGGAATAAGCAGTCACAAAATTGTGAAGATTCTCAGGTAAAAATTAACCATTATATTTGGATATATAAATTTTCAAGGCGCAAAAGTACCGTTTCGAATGGTATCGTCAAGTCCAAGCTGCCTGGTCTCATCCAGGAAAACAGATGTTGCTTGGTCCTTGATGGATTCGACTGCCCTCGGCTAACGAAAGAAAGAAGTAGCAAATACCTTGGGGTCTTCATCGGCTTTTACGATTCGAACCTGCGAAAGACACGATTTTTCTTCTTCATTACGGGGTCATCTTCAAAGCAACTGATGCGAATGTACGTCGACAACTAGAAAACGTCCTCTCGGATTGGAATATCCTCGAGTTTTTTCACGCAAAACGACTTCCAGTTGTTGGAGATGCGCCAATGGCTCAGGCCTTCTCCGACTACTTCGCCGTTGTCTGTGCAAGCCACACGATTTCGAATCAGTTAAAAAGGTAAATACATCATTCTTATTTCATCAAATAACGTCTTCACTTTAGATATATTACCCTTGTCCAGAGCGATGCAATCGTCGGCGATAGCTGTGTCGAGATCGAGAAAGCGGTCTCAGCATGCAATCATCGAGCTGAACGAGACGACTGCTCCGAGAAATCCTTCAATGATCTGGTGAAAAGCTACACTCCAACTGAAGACGAGCTCAAGCACATCAGGCAATTCTACCCGAATTACGACAAATTCGTTACGATCGACAGGATCTATTACATCAGATTCAGGTTTGTTCTTCATCATTGCTTGTAACAATTGACCTTTTCCATGTAAAAATTGACCCATTCCATGTAAAAATTGACCCTTTTCGTGAAAAATTTGACCCTTTTCATGTAAATATTGACCGTTTTAATGTAAAAATTAACCCCTTTATGTAAAAATTAACCCTTTCAATGTAAAAATTGACCCTTTTCATGTAAAAATTTACCGTTTCACGATAAAATTAACCGAGGTCATGTTTAAACTAATCGAAAATATGTAATTATTAACTTTATCTTTCAGATCTTTCATCACGACCTACAAGCAGCTCATGGCAAACGAACCTCTTCTTCGTCGCCACCAGAAGTACCTGACTGACTCAAAGTCGATCTTACACGAAATCGACTGGAAGCTCGTTCATTACCTCCACTCAGTCTCCCAAGTCTTCGAGCCTGCTCTGGCGTCCACCGATTCGGATCACTTCTCGGTTGGTGACACTCTAACAAAACTGTTCGACTTGCTGAAATTCTTGCTTCAAATTGATCCGGCTGACTTCAAGGAAATCCACCAGGAGCTGATTCTGACCGTAGCAGACTACATTTTCGGTGCTAACATCACTGGACGGAAGCCATCGAGAGGATCCTACATCAAATCGAGAGCAAATCCAGCTGCTTTGATCGGGCTCTCCCTTGACTTCTTTAGCCGTCACTTCGAATTCACCTTGATCCGTAACCGACTTGACGACGCCTTTGAGAAGGATTCGTTCATCACCAAGTCTACATACGACACCCTCATCAATTGCTTCGATACTGCAGTTCCTGTCTGGAAGGAGACAATGCGCAAGACCTTCTTTGACCTAGCTGAGCAAACCAAACCAATTGAGGAAATCTTCATTCTTGTAAGTAAAGGTTAATTTTTACCCGGAGCTGGTTAATTTTTTCCCAAAAAAGGTTAATTTCTACCAAGTTTCGATTAATTTTTGCATTAAGCGGTAAATTTTTACCCGAAATCGGATGAATTTTTCATAGGAAAGGTCCATTTTTACTCAGACGCGATCAATTTTTACATAAAACAGCATTAATAATTAACTTTATTTTAGGTTCCTGTTGAAAACCAGCAACAGAAGACACCATCAGCAGCTCCTTCATCACAGCCAAAGACGTTGACTCCTCCAAACTCACAGGAGCGCGCTCCGCCGACACCTCCATCTTCTCAAGCAAAGTCGACTTTCGAGGAAGAAATGGAGCAATATTCGAGCGACGAGGATGAATGCGAAAAATCATCAACTGATGAGTTCTCTGCATGGTTCAAGAAGGAGAGCAAGATGGAGCGCAAAGAAAGCGTCAAAAGATACAAGCAATGGTTGAACCAGCTCGATCCCATGTTCAAGACCTCCGCCAGTACGGCCGAACGGAGCTTGATGTATTTCACGCATCACGCTGGAACTTACCCGACATTCGCCAGAATCGCACAACTCATACGCTCAACTCCTGGCTCAAGCGGCAGCATCGAACGTCTCTTCTCGAAAGCGAACGATATCATGTCTTCAAAACGAAACTGCTTGAACACCAGTACTGTTGAACTCATTCTACAAGTGTCTTCTTATCCAAATGTACAGAATCTATTTGAATAAATGTTTTTTGCTGAAAATTTCCCGTCGAAATCATGCATTTATAAACCTTTTGCATGCAAAAATTAACCAAATTCATGAAAAAATTAACCTTGATCATGCTAAAATATCCCTTTTTTAAGTATAAATTGACCGAGGTCATGTAAATATAAACCGAATTCATGAGAAAATTAACCTTGATCATGCAATAATTAACCCATTCTAAGCATTAATTGACCGAGGTCATGCAAATATTAACCATTTTCAAGAAAAAATTAACCTTAGTCGCGCAAAAATTGACCAAAATCGGATAAATCAGGCTTTAAGTCGATTAAAACGCCCTTAAATGGCCCTTAGCCAATCAAACCGATCTAAAATGGCTCTTAACCAATCAAAACGCTCGAAAATGTCTATCAGCCAATCAAAACGCTCGAAAATGCCCCTTAGCCAATCAAAACGCTCGAAAATGTCTATTAGCCAATCAAAACGCTCAAAAATGTCTATTAGCCAATCAAAACGCTCGAAAATGTCTATCAGCCAATCAAAACGCTCGAAAATGTCAATCAGCCAATCAAAACGCTTGAAAATGCCCCTTAGCCAATCGAAACGCTCGAAAATGTCTATTAGCCAATCAAAACTCTCGAAATGTCTATCAGCCAATCAAAACGCTCGAAACTGTCTATCAGCCAATCAAAAATCTACGTATCAAAAACGATTTTGAGGCTTCATTTTTTGAGAGTCTTTGAGCCGTTAAGCATTCAGAACCAAGAATATGTTATTTTTGAAAATTCTCTAGAATTATTATTCTTACGTTTGGAAAAAAACGAAAAAAATCAGTTTAGAAGTATGACAAGAAAGGCTTGGAAGTTCCCCATGGCGTGCACGATTTGTTTGAAATCTGTGAAGCCACAAACATTAGACTGGCACTTTTCTCATTACCATGCGGAAATACGACCATCTGATCGAGTCAATTATGTAACCAAGTGCGTTATTTCATCAGAAAAATAACTTTTCTCAGGAAAATGTTTGAACAGGGGTCTAAATTCGCAGTGCCAATTCGCTTTTTGCGAAACCCTAGCACTCTCGTTATTCCATGCACAGAAATTATCAAACAAATAAAAGATCTCTTGAAATTGATGAGAACGACCCGGGTAGATCGAAGATTCGAGCAACATTCGTGGATAATATGAATAGATCCAGGGTGTCAAATCGCGGGGGATTTTGAAGGGATCGCGCGCCACAGCGCCGTTTCGATCCCACGGTGTAAGGGATCGCCTCGCAGCGAGAGGCAACGAGAAGGGAGCGCTCACATAAACAAAGGGATCGCGCCGATCCCTTCGCGCGTGGGATATCCCTTCGCGCAAGGGATCTTAAAATTCCGAAAACGAGCGACCTTGTAAAAATTCAATAACAATCAATTTTTAATGCAAAAAAAGATCAACATATAATAATCCTTACTTTTTTAACGAAAATACTAAGAAAAATTATGCCATAATTAATCCGACTTTGGTTTATTCAATTAAAAAAATAATATTATTCATGTAAAAATTCACCATGATTCTGACTTCATCACAGCTGTTTGGTACCTCGAGTCTTTTCACGTCTTTTCTGTGATTTTATCTTCAGCTGCTTGGAAATAAACCCTTCATATCTGATTCTCGCAGCGGGGTATTACTCAGATACTTTACTAATGATCGGAAATCAGTCCATCTGCAGAAGGACGCCATCTTTCCAGATGTACTGTCAATATAAAGTCCGTCAAAAATGAAATTTTTTCGTAAATATGAGTCAAAAACGGCCATTTGATGAAGGTCCTTTGCTTTCTCCGCCATCTACTCCATTTGAGAAAAAGAAAAAAAAACCAAAGATGAGTTCAAGAAAATTGTAGAGATTCTAGAAGAAGATGAGAAGCTCGTTTGCACTTCAGAGATCCATCACAATTACACAGCAGATTTCAAACTAGAGAAAATCACGAAGTCAGACCAGACGCCGACGCCATATCTCATTTGCCGGAGCCCCTTCTGCACTAATGCTGAATACAAACATAAGGTAAGAAAAAATTGACCAGATTTGAGTTAAAATTAACCTTTTTCATGTAAAAATTGACCCTTTTCCATGTAAAAATTGACCTTTTTCATGTAAAATTTGACGCATTTCATGGAAAAATTGACCCTTTTTATGTAAAATTTGACCTTTTTCATGTAAAATTTGACCTTTTTCATGTAAAAATTGACCCTTTCATGTAAAAATTGATCGGTCGTGAGAAAAAATTAGCCGTTTTAATGTTAAAAAACGACCAGTCAAGTAAAATTAACTCTTTTATAGGTTTTCTTTGGCATTCGAGGCAATTTGGCGAAAGCGAGCCATGCGACTGACTACTACGTGAAACGGCACATCCAAGAACACCATCGTTCAATTACAACCGACGCCGAAGAGCTTGAGGAAATCGCCGCAGAAGTTGTTGCGAACGATGGTCTTTCAATTTGTGCTTTTGAAACCGAAACAATGAAGAAATTTTGCGCAAGGGCTCATCAGGCAATAGCGAATGGAATAAGCAGTCACAAAATTGTGAAGATTCTCAGGTAAAAATTAACCATTATATTTGGATATATAAATTTTCAAGGCGCAAAAGTACCGTTTCGAATGGTATCGTCAAGTCCAAGCTGCCTGGTCTCATCCAGGAAAACAGATGTTGCTTGGTCCTTGATGGATTCGACTGCCCTCGGCTAACGAAAGAAAGAAGTAGCAAATACCTTGGGGTCTTCATCGGCTTTTACGATTCGAACCTGCGAAAGACACGATTTTTCTTCTTCATTACGGGGTCATCTTCAAAGCAACTGATGCGAATGTACGTCGACAACTAGAAAACGTCCTCTCGGATTGGAATATCCTCGAGTTTTTTCACGCAAAACGACTTCCAGTTGTTGGAGATGCGCCAATGGCTCAGGCCTTCTCCGACTACTTCGCCGTTGTCTGTGCAAGCCACACGATTTCGAATCAGTTAAAAAGGTAAATACATCATTCTTATTTCATCAAATAACGTCTTCACTTTAGATATATTACCCTTGTCCAGAGCGATGCAATCGTCGGCGATAGCTGTGTCGAGATCGAGAAAGCGGTCTCAGCATGCAATCATCGAGCTGAACGAGACGACTGCTCCGAGAAATCCTTCAATGATCTGGTGAAAAGCTACACTCCAACTGAAGACGAGCTCAAGCACATCAGGCAATTCTACCCGAATTACGACAAATTCGTTACGATCGACAGGATCTATTACATCAGATTCAGGTTTGTTCTTCATCATTGCTTGTAACAATTGACCTTTTCCATGTAAAAATTGACCCATTCCATGTAAAAATTGACCCTTTTCGTGAAAAATTTGACCCTTTTCATGTAAATATTGACCGTTTTAATGTAAAAATTAACCCCTTTATGTAAAAATTAACCCTTTCAATGTAAAAATTGACCCTTTTCATGTAAAAATTTACCGTTTCACGATAAAATTAACCGAGGTCATGTTTAAACTAATCGAAAATATGTAATTATTAACTTTATCTTTCAGATCTTTCATCACGACCTACAAGCAGCTCATGGCAAACGAACCTCTTCTTCGTCGCCACCAGAAGTACCTGACTGACTCAAAGTCGATCTTACACGAAATCGACTGGAAGCTCGTTCATTACCTCCACTCAGTCTCCCAAGTCTTCGAGCCTGCTCTGGCGTCCACCGATTCGGATCACTTCTCGGTTGGTGACACTCTAACAAAACTGTTCGACTTGCTGAAATTCTTGCTTCAAATTGATCCGGCTGACTTCAAGGAAATCCACCAGGAGCTGATTCTGACCGTAGCAGACTACATTTTCGGTGCTAACATCACTGGACGGAAGCCATCGAGAGGATCCTACATCAAATCGAGAGCAAATCCAGCTGCTTTGATCGGGCTCTCCCTTGACTTCTTTAGCCGTCACTTCGAATTCACCTTGATCCGTAACCGACTTGACGACGCCTTTGAGAAGGATTCGTTCATCACCAAGTCTACATACGACACCCTCATCAATTGCTTCGATACTGCAGTTCCTGTCTGGAAGGAGACAATGCGCAAGACCTTCTTTGACCTAGCTGAG
This sequence comes from Oikopleura dioica, assembly GCF_907165135.1. Lineage (NCBI taxonomy): Eukaryota > Metazoa > Chordata > Appendicularia > Copelata > Oikopleuridae > Oikopleura > Oikopleura dioica. Next base: position 637,642 of record NC_137293.1, on the reverse strand, counting down.
CAAACCAAACCAATTGAGGAAATCTTCATTCTTGTAAGTAAAGGTTAATTTTTACCCGGAGCTGGTTAATTTTTTCCCAAAAAAGGTTAATTTCTACCAAGTTTCGATTAATTTTTGCATTAAGCGGTAAATTTTTACCCGAAATCGGATGAATTTTTCATAGGAAAGGTCCATTTTTACTCAGACGCGATCAATTTTTACATAAAACAGCATTAATAATTAACTTTATTTTAGGTTCCTGTTGAAAACCAGCAACAGAAGACACCATCAGCAGCTCCTTCATCACAGCCAAAGACGTTGACTCCTCCAAACTCACAGGAGCGCGCTCCGCCGACACCTCCATCTTCTCAAGCAAAGTCGACTTTCGAGGAAGAAATGGAGCAATATTCGAGCGACGAGGATGAATGCGAAAAATCATCAACTGATGAGTTCTCTGCATGGTTCAAGAAGGAGAGCAAGATGGAGCGCAAAGAAAGCGTCAAAAGATACAAGCAATGGTTGAACCAGCTCGATCCCATGTTCAAGACCTCCGCCAGTACGGCCGAACGGAGCTTGATGTATTTCACGCATCACGCTGGAACTTACCCGACATTCGCCAGAATCGCACAACTCATACGCTCAACTCCTGGCTCAAGCGGCAGCATCGAACGTCTCTTCTCGAAAGCGAACGATATCATGTCTTCAAAACGAAACTGCTTGAACACCAGTACTGTTGAACTCATTCTACAAGTGTCTTCTTATCCAAATGTACAGAATCTATTTGAATAAATGTTTTTTGCTGAAAATTTCCCGTCGAAATCATGCATTTATAAACCTTTTGCATGCAAAAATTAACCAAATTCATGAAAAAATTAACCTTGATCATGCTAAAATATCCCTTTTTTAAGTATAAATTGACCGAGGTCATGTAAATATAAACCGAATTCATGAGAAAATTAACCTTGATCATGCAATAATTAACCCATTCTAAGCATTAATTGACCGAGGTCATGCAAATATTAACCATTTTCAAGAAAAATTAACCTTAGTCGCGCAAAAATTGACCAAAATCGGATAAATCAGGCTTTAAGTCGATTAAAACGCCCTTAAATGGCCCTTAGCCAATCAAACCGATCTAAAATGGCTCTTAACCAATCAAAACGCTCGAAAATGTCTATCAGCCAATCAAAACGCTCGAAAATGCCCCTTAGCCAATCAAAACGCTCGAAAATGTCTATTAGCCAATCAAAACGCTCAAAAATGTCTATTAGCCAATCAAAACGCTCGAAAATGTCTATCAGCCAATCAAAACGCTCGAAAATGTCAATCAGCCAATCAAAACGCTTGAAAATGCCCCTTAGCCAATCGAAACGCTCGAAAATGTCTATTAGCCAATCAAAACTCTCGAAATGTCTATCAGCCAATCAAAACGCTCGAAACTGTCTATCAGCCAATCAAAATCTACGTATCAAAAACGATTTTGAGGCTTCATTTTTGAGAGTCTTTGAGCCGTTAAGCATTCAGAACCAAGAATATGTTATTTTTGAAAATTCTCTAGAATTATTATTCTTACGTTTGGAAAACGAAAAAATCAGTTTAGAAGTATGACAAGAAAGGCTTGGAAGTTCCCCATGGCGTGCACGATTTGTTTGAAATCTGTGAAGCCACAAACATTAGACTGGCACTTTTCTCATTACCATGCGGAAATACGACCATCTGATCGAGTCAATTATGTAACCAAGTGCGTTATTTCATCAGAAAAAATAACTTTTCTCAGGAAAATGTTTGAACAGGGGTCTAAATTCGCAGTGCCAATTCGCTTTTTTGCGAAACCCTAGCACTCTCGTTATTCCATGCACAGAAATTATCAAACAAATAAAAGATCTCTTGAAATTGATGAGAACGACCCGGGTAGATCGAAGATTCGAGCAACATTCGTGGATAATATGAATAGATCTAAGTCTCGCTTGATTGAAGTTAATTCAATCTTAAAGTCTAAAGCAAGAGTTTCATAATAAAAAAAATATTCAAAGAGAAGTTACTTTTCACAATGAAACGCGTGAAAAGAGCCGTTGCTGTTTTTGATCAACCATTTGGTGAATAATCGCATATCAACGCTTCCTGCCAATGTTTCTTATATCGGTAGGTTTATCAAATTCAAAACTCTCTAAAAAGCAAAAAATGATAAAAAGATGCTTAAAAAACACGTCTTCACGACTCGAAAGCGTGCCGCGGCATCTCGAAATCATTTTCGACTTCGTTTATTGAATATATTTGTCTTACAAATATATGGAGATGATCCTCTCCAAATTGATCCTCCCGTTCTTCTTATTCCCGCTGATCCAATGGAGTGGTAAGCTAGGGTCGGACTTCCTTCCTTAATTTTTTGCTTTCTAAGGGTCCTTTCCTTAGTAAGGTAAGGATGCTTTACTTACCCTTTTTCGGGTTTCGGCGGAAAAAAATCCTTTCCATAGTTCCTTTCTGAGTTTTCAGAGATCATCAGATTCATCAATTTCAAAACCCTTACCCTTAGTAACTAAGGAAACCTAAGTAAGGGGTCCGACCCTAGGTGGTAAATTTAAGGGGAAGAGTATCAATATTCACATTTTAACATATTATTTAGTCCCATTGGTCGAGATGACTGTCAAAAAGTATTTGCTGCTGCTCAATGCGAAAAGTGTCCACCAATGTGCTTGGCGTGTCACAAAAGAAGCCTTCCTCCTCATTTCCGCTGTCCCTTTTGTCGACAGACAATGATGTAATTTCTTTCTTTTTTAAATAATATAATCAGACAAACTTATTAAACTTAATTTGAACATGAGTTTAATTTTAATCAGAAAAAGAGGAGAAAAACTACACTAGATCTGAAAAATTCATAAAATTTGAGACAATAACGAAGAGTTCTGAGTTTTTGAAAAGCGGCGCGAGCTTGATCGGAGAAAATTCCACGCATGAAGCCTGGCGCTAGCCCGCGCGTTTGCTCTGCTATTTTCACCGCGATCCCTTTCCGTTCAAAAAGCGCGCGAGCGATCCCTTCAGACTTGGGATCGAGCGTGGGCGGTGGCGCGCGATCCCTTCTCGATCCCCCGCGATTTGACACCCTGGTAATGATGATCTTGATAGCGGCGCGGCCTGTCATTTTTATGATTTCTGAAAACCTTTTTGAAGGTCTTTGAACTTCTTTTTCGCGCGTTTTTTGAACTCTGAAAATCAATATAAATAAATTTCGGTTATATATAATATTAAAATAATATTAGGTATATACCTAATATATTATATACCTATATATTATAATATTCGATTCGGTTACTAAACTTACTCGCAGAAAAATTTTTGCTGAAGAGGATCAGCAATTTTTCTATTTGAATAAATCCAGTTCTGTCCGCTTTTGAAATCCATTATGGTTTTTTAATCAAATTACAAAATAAAAAATATGATTTTTCAAACTTCGTTCCCAAAAAGAAAACAAAATCTTGAAGTTGGGTGATTTTTTCACTTAATCCTTCATTTTTGGCGAAATGACTGGCTTTTCTGTGAAGTTAAGTATAAAAATGTATTACCTTAAGCCATAGTATGAAGGAAAATGAACTATGGTTTTAGAGTAATACTAATCCGGATTTTCATTTAAAAAATCAGTTTCCATTACGATTAAGATCATTTATGGTGTTTCTTTGTTTTTCTCCCTAGAAAAATAAATCCCTTCAGAAATGCGCATACAGTACTTTTTGACTACTTTTGAAGCTCGGTACTTTTTGCCATCCGATTGGTCCAGCACTTGAATTAAACAATCGGCTTCCTGAGCCCCTTGTACGGCTCATCCCTGGCTCTCGATTCTAGAGCGCCACCGAGTCCGTCTGACACGGCAATTGAGCCTTTTTCGAACATTTGGTGCGCCCGCGGGCCCATTACTCGGAGCGCACAGCCTGGCGACGGACGATTATTAATTTTTCGAAAAAGCGCGTTCCACCAAGTGGCTTAGCATTTTCCTCCCTTTTTCGGCGCCCAAGGATGAAGATTTGAAGAGATGGAGGAAGTCCTAGAAACCCTTCTAGGGACGAATTTAACGAGAGTAGAGAATGTCACGATTGAAGATGATTTGATTTTATCGACGAATGCTTCGACGAGCCTGAATTCGAGCGTGGAGGAACTGCATGCTAGCGATTTGATTATTTTGAGACAAAGAGAGTAAGTCAAAATTTTTGAAGTAGGAACTGTATGAATGTTTTGACGTGCTTTTTTAAGGTTAAGGAAGTTATTTCACCCACTTCCTTGATTTTAGACCCAGAACACCATACATATTTGGAATCAGTGGAGAAAATCTAGAAACTTGACCGTTTAAGTTTTTCGAAATTCACTTCCGGTTGCGATTCTAGAGCCGGAAGAAGGCGAAATTTTGGAGTCAGGGCAAAGTGTGATGTATCAAATTGATGCGCAGAAGATTCGCAGTCATCTCATCATCAATTAATTAGAAGAAACAGTCCCAACCGCGGTTAAACTGACCGGTAAAACTATGAAAAAGCATGATTTCGTGAGAAATTTTCAATTTTTATCGGTTGTTTACCGGCGGTTTTTGACGACGGTTGGACTCGGTTTCGATCCAAAATGACTTGACTTGTTGTAAGCTGCAATTTGATAGGTCATATGCATGCTTTTCTTATAAATTTCGTGCATTTCCGGCTCTAGAATCGTAACCGGAAGTGAATTTCGAAAAACTAAAACGGTCAAGTTTCTTGATTTTCTACACTGATTCCAAATATGTATGGTGTTCTAAAACAAGGAAGTGGGTGAAATAACTTCCTTAACCTTAAAAAAGCACGTCTTTGGTATTATATCATTTTTGCGAAATCTGTATAAAATCATGAATTTTCGCTGAAAAAATTTTTATGGTTCTTGAATAATTGCTTGAATTTTAAGCATAACGATTTTTGAGTTTTTTTAAATAGAAATCGTATGAAAAATTTCTCAATGAAATAAAAACCTATAATTACCCCGAGATTTCCATATGGCGCGGATTGATCGATGATGATCCAGCTCGGATCGCCAAAACCTTTATCCGGTTAGAAGTAATCATTAATTTTCAGCTTGAAGATCGTCTTCTCAATTCTCGGCGCTTTGGTTGGATTCGTCTCTCTCACAGCTCTCATATTAAAGTAAGCTCTAGAATTGAAGGTGCTGATTTTAAATGAATTCTAGAGTCCGGGCACATGCCGGAGACTGTTTGACAAAGCCTGAGTCAGGATTTGAATGCCCTCCTTCGTATCCAAGTTCACCGCCACCCTATGCAATTGCACTTCAGGTATTCTACAGTAATCTCCTTCCAGAGCGCTCATTTTAACCTTCAGCTGTTCAACAGCATGCGACGATCTCGCCGGCGAGGTCAAGCACGCGACTCAAGATCCGCGGAAGAGACGGCTGCCGATCCGGGAACACCGCCGCCGAGTTACCGCGACGTAACGCAATCACCACCGCCATACTCGCCAAAAGAGCTTCCACTTTAGTCAATTTCCGACTTTCTACAAAACAAACTCATTTTCTTCAATGACGACAATATTCAAAACACACTTTTTTCTTTTCAATAAATCAAAATTGAAAACACAAAATTTGTATTTAGGGTCTTGAAAGCCTTGGCAAAGGGGCTTTTTTCTGTCTCAGTAAAGGTCCAACTTCGCAAGGATTTTACTTTCAATAATTATTGATGTTACTTCATTTACCATTTTATGCCATACATAAAAAATCGAGATCATTGTTATTTAAGCCCAAATGATCAATTTTTCATTGAATCTTTAAGTGATAAACGCCCGCTCCGCGGGTTTAGTGGTAGGAAATTCAAAGGGATAAACAACAAGAACAAAAGAGTCTCTAGAATTTTAGTGAAAATGTCACGAAAAAGAAACATGTTTTCGTGACATTCGTGACATTCGTTACATTCGTGACATTCGTGACATTCGTTACATTTTCAGTACTGTCGGTCATATATGACACCAGGAGTTTCAAACGCCCGTAACTCATTTGTAACTTGGTCTGAGAATTTCGCTGACCCCCTTTATGCCCCTACTTTTCGCTTAGCTTTCACTTGGTATCAACTTAATGGGCGCTGCTTCGCTACAAATGCATGAGAAAAGCGAATTTCGCTTCGCTACTTGTGTGTCGTATATGACACACGAATGCATTGAAATTGTGTCATATACGACACATTGTCGTCGTAGGGGAAATTCTCGTTTCTCGTCGTAAGGTTAAAAATAATCGTAAATACGGAGTCGCGAGATCGGCCTTTCTTGTTTATGAATCATGTTTATGATCATGCGAGATTGAAAAAACGCTTGAACATACTTTTAGGAAATTTATTTAAACAACACTACTGAAAAACTATGAAAAAATCTTTGACAATATTTTCCGGAAAAATCGTGTTTTGACGCATCCAATAGAGTTGACGAAAGAAGCAATTAAAAAATGGCTTGAGGATTTTAAAAAGAAAGTGAGGAGAACAACGAGCAGAGATGATTTGGATAGGTTGATTTTGTCCGTCGAGAGAACAGAATTTGAAGAAGACGATTCTTGTGGATGGCAGGAGATTATATTTGAAAACGGAAAAGGAAAAATTCTGAAAAATTCCATTCCAGAATTTTCCAGAAAAATTCCCAAGCGAAAGAACATGGACGATGACTTCCTTCCAAAAGATGATTCTCAACAAAAATCCGAATTTAAAGAAACGAAAAATTTGTCGTTCTGAATTAAAAGAAGAAAATGGTGAGTGAATTCTCGACGAGTCAATTCAAGAGAAAATGATTTCAACTGGAGGAGAAGCTATTGTTTTTGAAGAAAAATTTGGAGATTTGGAAGTTGCTGTTAGGGTTCAGGCATTTGACTCAGCACTGTTTGTAGAAGAAAAAGAATTAGAATTTTATATTCATCTTTCCAAAGGTAATGCTGATGTAACCCTGTGAGACGGCTCGAAATACATTGCGTAATCCTCTATGACAGGTTTTAAAGGGGGCCCGGAGAAATTGTCAAAAAAATACTTCCCTTGATCGTAAAGGGATGAATTACGGTTTGATTGAAAAATGGCGCAAAAGCGGCGCGCGAGAGGCGACATGCTGATGGAAAACCGGGTGATACAGCGCTCCTGCTGGTCCGATAGTTTCGTCGAATTTTTTGGAACAGTTCGATAGACGGGCTTTCCAATGAGTCCCTATTCATCCCTCTCGGATCACGGGTAATACCTTTTGTTCGAAAGTTCTCCGGGCCCCCTTAAAAATAAAATTGGTGGTGGCCTAAAACGTCGTCCAGTTGCTGCATGTGCGGCCTAAAACGTCTCTCCTGTTCCTGCATGTGTAGGCCTCAATCGTCTTTCCTGTTCCTGCATGTGTTGCTCAAAACGTCTTTCCTGTTGCTGCATGTGTTGCCTAAAACGTCTTTAGGGCGCCTAGGCTAAATGAATGAGTGAGTCGAGAGATGGTTGGTAAAGCCACGTCGCCTAACAGCCCAATAATAGCAGTAATAGCTAGCCTCGACGATGACTCGGCTTCTTACGTAACGATGAGACAGGAAAACAGATATTAGCCTAGGGGGCCCAAAAGACGTTTTAGGCAACACATGCAGCAACAGGAAAGACGTTTTGAGCAACACATGCAGGAACAGGAAAGACGATTGAGGCCTTCACATGCAGGAACAGGAGAGACGTTTTAGGCCGCACATGCAGCAACTGGACGACGTTTCAGGCCACCACCTATTTTACCTGTCTATTGAGAAGCGGCAGTGCATTCAGGCAGTCGATTTCTAGAGATTTTTGTCCCTTGGCCCCGGATGCACAATATTATTTAATAAATTTTAAGCTTTTTCTTTTAGACTTCAATAAAGCAGAAAAAACGGAAACATTTTCCGTACCTGTTATCCCAATTCATCCAAACGTCATCAAAAATTTCTGCAACATCGAAATTTATTGGAGCAAGAAGAGACAAGAATGCCTCGGTTGGATTACCATCATGGAGAAATGCGACTCAGATTTGAGAAGCAGACTGAAAAAAGAAGATTTGACTTTGGACGAGCGGAAGAAAATAGCGATCGGTGTTGAAAAGGGAAGACAGTATTTGGATCACATTGGAATCCAGCATTATGACAAGAAGCCGGAGAATATTTTGCTGAAAGATGGAGAAGCCAAGTGGATAGATTTTGGAAATATAAATGAAACGACAGGAAGCTGGAGCTATCGAAAAATGGGATATGCGAGGAGAGGAAACAGATATAGAGTTCGAAAATATTTATGTAAGTTTTGACTTGGATAAAACAAAATGTTGAACAACTAAAGCTCATTCAATGAGCCTCATTGTTTAAATCGGGCATCCTTAAGGGGGTCCCGAAATAAGCCATTTTCAAACGGCGCTCACGGTGTCACGGACTTAGATTTTTCAAAATTTTTTTCGTAAAACTAGATCATTCTTAGATCTAGTGAAGCGTGTCTCAAATTTTTTTAATCCAATCACATTCGGCGCTAGAGCGCCGAGAAGGTAACCATCTCGCGCAAAATCGCGTTTTTGGGTACATTTTGAACGAGATTTACTCCAAAAATTTAGGAAACAATTTATTTTTTCCTGTGGTTTTTGAAAGGTCTAACGCTAATCTAGTGAAGCGTATCTCAGTTTTTTCAAATTCCAAAAAATGATAATGTAACGAAGACGATCAAAATAATGTACGATTTTTGAAATTTCAACCATGCGAATTGCCTTCCGGGCATCACCCAAACCCATATTTTCGCGCATAAATAGAAAGCTGAGCTCATAGCCTTTCTAAAAATGTACCATATTCGTACTTTAGACAACTGTAAATAAGGGTTGATTTTAAAATCTCTATGCAAATACATCAAAATTGGCCACTTCAAGGTCAATTTTGGACACTTTTTTCTAAAACAATCGAAAAAAGCTAGAGACCTTTTTTGCAGCTTTTTGCATGAGGAATTCAAATCTGAAGAGAAAAATCTAGAATTCGAAAAATCTAAAAATCGTGGGGGACCCCTTAACGCCGGAACGCATATCGACCCATTTTTGGGTAAGGCGCTGAAATATGCCTTCAGAAATCATCATTTTGTAGTGTTTGAACAACAGATGAGAGATTTTTATGTATCTGTTCTTGCAGTTTATTGTCTGAAGATCTAATTTATGATAAAATTTGGGTTGATGTAAGCAAGAAAACGTGTCTACGGCCTCTCACCCAAAAATGGGTCGATATGCGCTCCGGGAAAAATCTATTTCATGCGTTCCGGCCTTAAATTGTAGATAGAAGGTTTAAAATCGATAAGTCATAATTCTCCTATCAAAGCCGGTTTTTCCTCATTTTTCTCACGAAAATCCCGATTCTCGTCGCCCCCTTTGGATTTCAGAATTAAATATTTCTTTTTCAATTTTCTATAGATGCCGGCACCGCTGCTTTTTCGGACAGCGAACAACTTTGTGGAAGAGGTGGAGGGTATCCATCAGAACTCCACATTTGAATTCTCTGCGATTGGAAAACAGCCTGGAGTCTCTTATTCAAGCCGATCGAAGAAGTCGAGAGAAAAGCTATTCAACATGAGTTAAAGGTTCATTCCTTCGTTTATCGTTGTCGTTAAATATTTTAAAGGTTTTTAATGCGGAGTGGCTTGGAAAGAAGAAAACTCCATCACTAAACCAAATCCAGAGCTTATCTAAAACAATTTCTTTAAAAACGCGACTTCTGATTTCTGTCTTAACGACCATAATTTAACGAAGTCTTCTCTAATGGCTCATCTTAAACAAAAATTGACAAGACAGATTCACTTAGAATTCAAAAACTTGACGAAGAATGTTTTAAACCAAAAAGAGAGCAATCTTTGCGTTCCCGTTTCAGTTTCCGTTCTTTTGAGATGGGCAATCAGAAATGATTTGAAAGTTGAAAAGTCAAAGATGGAAAGGAACTACACGCTTGAAACCATCTTTACTCATCTGACAATGATAGTTTACCCGCGAAGTTTCGCTGGCTTCAATCTTAATCCGAAAAAAACGGAACAAGAATTTCAAGCAAGCAATATTGATATGGTTTTAAGAAGAATGAAATTTAAAACATATCTAAATACGAGTGGTTGGGAAATTATAGAAAACATCGGCTGGGATGTAACAGGCGACCTCGATTTCGAAAGCGGTAAAACTATTTATTTCAAAAAAGTTTTCTCTAACTAAAAATGAACAAACAAATTTCAATAAAAAAACACATAATTTAAGTTCTCCTTCACCACAATTTCGCTTCCTCCCGTCCCTTAACAGTCACCGGCGCCTATCGAAATCCCGACTCTTCAATACTTTTCCACCAAATGGTGCTCGATCGAATCGAAAACACCGAATTCATCCTTCAAAACACGTTAATCGACCATTCTGGCCCTGCACTTAGAATTCCACTTGCAAGAGAGTTCTACGCTTCTTACGAAATGATGGAAGATTGTTACAACTCCTATGGGGATTTTGTTTATTACGGAGACAACAATGAGTCTGTTGCTTTAGTCAATGAAAATTTCAACATGGAAAAAGAAAAATGGTATCTCCTGCCTCAAGCTTATTCGATTACTCTAACCCCGAAGTAAAGAGTAAGTAAAGAATTTTTCGAATAAATTTTGTTTTGTTTCCAATTTTAGCCTTAGCTTGTCTCCTTCGCAAAAAATCATTTCTGTCACTGTCGACATCTTTATCTTTTTTAACACTCAAACTGTCAATTTTTTAATTTAATAAAGGGGATCATGATTAATCTTTTCTAGTTTTTTTTTAGTTTTGAAAGTATCAAAGTAGAATTTTATAAAAACAAAGAGTTATTCTGATCGATCTGTCGATTTCGACTTTTGCTTGTTTTCATTTGTCCGAGTTATTTATGCTTCAAAGTCAAATAATATAAAATATTAAATCATTGTCAATTAAGAGCGTGTTAATAATTCAGCTATCAAAAGATACTGCAAAGAAGGCGGTAGACTGACCCATTGTGTTCCCAACAAGAGAGATGGGAGTCCTCAATAGATACAAAAAGGCGAAGAAAGATAAAGGGCTCAAGAAATTGATTTGGTTTGACAGATGGCTGCTCATTTGCTTTGGGCTGCCGGAAATTCGAGATCTTCAGGAACAGATTTTTAAATTCCGAGCATTTTTAATTGAGAGAATATTAATGAAATTGATCAAGGAGGAAGCTAGGTGGCTAAGAAGTGCTTTTATGGATGAGTCGGACGGATCTGGCTCAGGATCAGATGACGAGGATGAAGACGAAGAGGAGGATTCTGAAGATGAAGAATTCGAAAATGAAGTGGCGGAAGCAGAAGAAGATATTCAAGAGGAAAAGTTCTTACTTTCGATATTTTTCATAATTCGATTTTGAGTCAAAATTGTTGACGATAGTAGAACTTCTCAAAAGGCAGAAGATGACGATGATGATGGCTGCGACATGGATTTGTGTGATGACGAGCAAAATGAAAACGCGAAGGATTTCGAAGAAATGGAACAGGGATATATTGACGAAGGTAATCATTCGAATTTCATCAAATGAACACTTGATTCTTTGAGAAGATGATGATCGAGAAAAAGAAGAAAGCGACGAGTACGACGTTGATGCATTTGACAATCCAGCTTCTAAGCACGCAGATCACATAGACGATCATGTGGAAGATGATGATCATGCTCAGATCGAGGAAATCCACGAAGACCCCATCTCAGGAAAAGGTCATTGCAGTCCTCTCGTAGAAAAACAAGGCGTTCGCCAAAACTGACCACGAAAAAAGCCTCAGATACAATATTGGATTTAGACGCGTCCGTTGAACCCGTAGAAATCAACCATGATTATGTGTACATTTAGCATATGTCCAGGAATACCGAACTGTTATGTAATTGAACATCAAAAAAAAAATAAGAATGATATTTATCGAAGTAATGGTTTGAACTCCTGTTTGAACTGGACAAGCGAGTTCACAGAAATGCAATTCGTTACTTGAGCAAATAATTTTCGCGCGTCTGGCGTCTCTTGGTTAGCAAAGTGAAATTGCAATAAGCAAATATAACGGGGAAAGTTTAAAATCTTCTCTTCAAGCATATTGAGCAGCAGAATTCAAATTATAAAGAAAAAAACAGAGAAAATGCTTGATGGGTTTTTGTCAGAAAAAGTCAGGATTTGCGCGACAATTTCGACTTCCCTAGGTTACGAAAAGTGCTGAAAATAATTTTGCTAAAAATCGAATTTTAGCCGGAATCGGCTGTTTTCTCGGTGGAATGGGAACACATCCTCTTCTCCGACTCGAGCCGAAGCAAAACAATTTCTTCCCGACAACTAAGGAAGTTTCTCTATGGAAAGTGACAGAGTACTCGCTCGAAGAGCCGGGAAACTCAACGACCAAAACATGGGCGATGTTCACAGGAAGTCCGTCTCCGATGCCAGTCGAGATCGGAGTTTCAATGACAATTTTGGCGAGTGTCACTGCTTTAAGCTGCTTTTTCAGGTTCTTTTTTGATAAAAGGCATTCGAAGATAAGCATTTTCTAGGCTCCGAAAGGAAACTCGACTCGTTTCTGCCCATGGAAATCTTCTTGCTGGGTTTCTTGCGCTGACTGCTTTACTATCTGTCAAAATCGGCTTTTCTGTTGAGCACGTAACAAGCGATTTCTACAGTGTCGGCCTTGCATCCTTTGGGATCGGGCTGTTGTTTCTCTGCGGCATCCTGGGTCATTTCAGTGCGGGGATGATGCCATCTACACCTCGATTCGGTTGGCACGAGTTCGGTTGTCTATGATTAACCGTTTTTCTAGCGATTCAGAATTTGATCTTCTACTTTGTCTGCACCCTCGGATGCGCTCTTTCTCTCAGTGGATGCTTTATGACAACGATTGGCGATTCAACCCCTTATTGCACTGTTCCTCTTGGCCTCTGCACGAGATTCGAGCCGCCAACCAGAATTGGGTTTTTCGAGAAATGTCTCATTCAAGGTCTTTCTTTCATGATTTATCGAAAAAAACTCGGACTTTTTAGAGAAAAATGGATCAGAAGAGCAAGATTGTCAGGCCTGGGATGCAAAGATGCAGTCGATGCTGAGTGGAATCTTCACCATCGTAATTTTTGTAAGTTTTTTTCTTTTTCATCGAACTGTTTTGATCTTTTCTCTTAGAAAATATTGACTCTTGGATCTGCTGGCGTCGTGAAATTTCTCAATGTCAACTGGAGAGGACTCTCAACAACGCTCGTTGTTCTGTCAATTGGTTTCGGCGTCATGGGGCTTTCATTAGCCGCAGTTTTCTTGGCGGCTTTTTATCACGAGAACAAGGAGGGTGATTTGCGATACATTGCTCCGTATTACGGGTAAAAGCTTGAAATTTTTAGTTTGATAATTTTCTAAATAGAGCTGCCTACTGGCTCTTCTGCTCTGGAGTCATTTCATCCCTTATCGCCGGAGCAACAATTTTGGGCGAAGAAGTTGAGCCAGAAGATGACGAAGAAGATTTCGAAAACTTGAAAAAACCTTCTCTTGTTCTCCAAGGAACTGATAATGACGCTTTTTCGCAAGAATCGTCTTCCATTTCTGGCGAAGAAAGTACAAATATGTGAATACAAACTTCTCAAAAATCGAGTTTATTGCGAATTGATCTCTTCAGGAACTCTTTTTGAGACAGGCAGAGAGAAAGAATTCTAGAGCGATCAATTCATCCTACAGCTGAATTCAGAGTTTACCAATCAATAGGGTTAGTTGGCGCAATATCTTTGACAAGTCGGTCAAAGCGGTAATGCAACTGGCATTTCAAAAAGTTCTTTTGATCTTCTCTCGTTTGACAAACAACATCAGTCTCATGCGTGGGATTCAGCGGGTATTTCCCGTAACCAGTTTCGGGGCAGTTCCAAGTGTAGAGTCGCTGAAAACGATCGAAAACCCGAGCGAGATCCTCGACCACGGAAACATCTCCGTCAGGCTTGTTCTTCAGAACATTGAATTCAGTGAAGATTGATTCGATTTCTAGAGAAGAAAAAAATAATTCTGATCTCGCAAATAATCCAGCTTACCATCAGGAGCATTTCCGTGAAGAATCAGAGATTTTTTCGAACAGCTCTTTTTTAGCTTTCCTTTTTCCTTTGCAGGGTCGAACATTCTTTTAGCTGTCTTCACGAGAAACCGGTCGATTCCTTGTTTTTTCTTCGGAGTGAAAGTATGGACGAGTTCTGTTGAATTGAAAAGACTGCCCATTCGCCTCTTTAATTCAGCGACAATCACTGTATTTGCTTCGAATGGAGTCCACGGGATACAGCCTTGCTTTGAGTCGAAAAATCCATCTTTGCACCGACAAAAGCCAGTTGTTTCATCGTAAATAGCATTCCAGTCCGTGCACTTGGCAGTCGAGTTTCCACAGTCTTCCTCGACCGAAATTCTTTCTTTCAAACTCGGAAGAATTTGGAACCAAAGCTTTTTCCCTTCCCTTTTGGTTGAGCACTGGTCAAAGTCGTCTCACTCGGAGTGATTGAAAAAACCGCTCGCGAGCGCTTGCCATTTTTGCAATTATCTTGCCACGCTTTTCCCCATGATAGGTAGTTTTCCTCCGGAAGTCGACAGTCGCCAAGGATTGATCGCTAAAATAAATTTTTATTTTTTTGCAGTTTATAATTTTTTCGAACGCTAATTATAAATGAAGCCATTTTTGATTTACCACAAAGCCAGGAGAGCATCCACATCTGGCTAAATCATCATTCCATGTCATATTTTTTGACGGGTCGCAAACGCACTGGCCATTCTCTAATACTGTATGCTCGTGAATACAGGACGAAACGCAGCTTTCTCCATCAGCACTCAAAGCCATCGAGCTGGGGCAATCGCAAATGGAGGCATCATCATCATGGATTTGGGCTGGACCAGCGCAGGTGCAAGTTCCTTCGAATTCCGTTGCATGAGGGCCTGAGCACTGAATGCACGGAACGAGAACATTTGTTGAAGGATCAGAATTTGGAAGCCACCCGGGAGAGCAGGAGCACGAAAAAGAGCCTTCAGAATTGGTGCAGTCTTGGCCCGCTGCGCAGTTGTTTAGAGCCTCATTGGAGCATTCATCAACGTCCTATGCTTTTGCCATTGAATAGTTAAGAGAATAGGCCTACCTTGCAAATAAGTGTCAATTTATTGTCGGGAGAGACGGATGTTTTGGAACCGTCTTTGTATCCTTGCTCACAAGCACACATACCTGAAAATCATGATGATGATTTTTTCTAGTTTTGATTTTAGAAAGAATAATACTGTGTTTTCTTTAATTTCTTCATTTTTTTGAGAAAGTTTATATTCGACTTTTATAAATTTTTTTTTCATCTATCGTTTTTCTTCGAACGTCTTTTGAATAGAAAATACCTGATGGAATACCATTGACTTCTTCTCTCACACAAACTTGCCTGAAGCCACATTCAACATCAAAGCATGGAACTTTTGCAACACATTTGCGACTAATTTCCGTATTCGGAAAATACTGGTCATCCCCCATCATTTTCTCCCATGTTCCATTAACTTCTTTAAAAGAGTCGAAATTGCTTTCACACAAGCACTCTGGCTCGTCTACTCTAGCAACGCATCCTGAATTCGTAACACTGGAGCAATCGTAATCTTCGCAAACGTCTACTCGCTCGCAGGTGACTCCGTCAATCCCAACTTCAGCGGAGGCAGAAGGGTCGGAGGGAACAAACTCTGGATGACACTCGCAAAACGCGTCCATCTGGCCACTTTCAGTTTGTCTTTGTTTACAATTAGAATGCAGGGGGCATTCGCCTTGCTCGATTTGTAGCTTTTCGCAAGCTAAGATCATCAAAATATAAAGTCGAAAAAGCGTTTTGAACTTACGAGAAAGCTGCTTGCAGACATGACTGTAGAGAGTTCCTCCTATGTCTTGAGGAGGATCAACTTCCACAAGCTCAAACGAAGCGATACTTGCACATTGGCAATTTCCAGTACCGTCCGAAATATTTTCACACGTCGCGAAAAATTGAGCGCATTCGGAAGTAGCAGAACATGTGACATTTTCAATTGAATTACCAAATCCTTGGCCAATCAAGAAAAGGCCCTAGAATGAATTTTTTAGAAATCTTGATTTTTGAATCTTACCGCGAGCCGCATTTTTCGAATCGAATTTCTACCTCTCTATTTTTCTTATTTTATTTTTGTTCGACTAAACAAATTTGCAATTTGCACAAGAAAATCGTCAGAGTTAATGAGCGGTTGTTTTATTTAATTTATAGCTAGCGTAAAAGTCAAAGATCAATTTGATCGTAACCAGATTTTTATTTCGAAATTTATGATGAAACTCAGCATTAAATTGTTTGTTGTTTCCGGAAATGTAAAAAGAATGACGAAAAAGGTACTGCTAAGCAAGTTTTGGGCCTCGTTGGGTAATCACTTTCGCACGGGCTGCGCTGTGGCCTTTCGCTTTTTCAAAATATTGCGTTTCGTCATAAATAATCTAATATCCTTCACAATCCCCGAAAGCATGTTACACCGAGAAGGTCAGCCTTTTATCCTCCAAGTATATAACCTGCGCCAAGTGTACCCAAGATCAAACTCCAAGCAAAGCAATAAGTTTTGCAAAGAGATCGAAAAGCTTTCTCCAACTCTAGAAAAAAATGAAGTTTTCTGCCACTTTTTTGGCCGCCGCCACTGCTCAATACTCTGCCTACCCCAATGATGGCGCCTATTCTGATGGATACAACCCAGGGAAGGCTCAATCGAGTAAAGCTGACTTTTAGATAGTTTGGGAGGGTTTACATAATAAGTTTTTTTCAGAAAGACGGCGAATTAAAATCATTTTTATAAAAACCATAACTCTACTAAAACTTCTCTGAATGAGATATATTTTATCCAAGCTTCGCTGAAAACGATATTTTGGACAAAATAGTTATGTCATCTATAAACGCGATACTCTTGCTATTAGCATTTAAAACGATAATAATAATTGATCCTCCAACAAGGAAACTGTGGTCCCGATGCTGCTCACGGAGGAGCCTACTGGCCATCTCAGTCCGCCTCCGACCCATGCGGAGTCACCTTCTGGTCCAATGAAGTCAAGCCCAATGCCCAGTGCCAGCTCCAGCTCACCGCCGGTGCTAGCTTCTTCCTCTCCCTCGGCGGCGTTTTCGTGACAACCCCCGCCAGTTCCTACAACGACAACACCTTCTACTTCCATACGTACGACAACTGGGCCGTCGGAGCTTACGGTGGTGCTTCCGTCGTCAACTTCTGGCAAAACGCTAACTTCCCCGACAACTCGACCTGCTACGACGCCGATGCCATCTGCATCACCTGCACCGAGAACGGCGACTTGAACGGCGACGGCTACGCTGATCCCGTCCAGGAGTCTACCTCGGCAACTTCATGCACGACTTCCGACACGCTGTACCTTCCCAGGTCAACGTTCCAATCGCCAACGCCGCTGGCCACACCGCCGGAACCGTCTACAACATCCAGCTCAACGACCAGTACGGCAACCCAGTTCCCATTACCAACATCGCCTCCCACTACGGTCACCAAATCAGCGCCCCTCAATACGACGACGGCACCTACTACGCCGACAATGGCTACTTCTCCCTCCACGTTGGATGCGAAGACTTCGAAGGCCAATTCCTCTACTTCTCGTTCACCCACCTTTCCGAAGCCGAAGCTAACGGATGGTACAGCATTGTGACTATGAGCACAGAGACTCCTCAGAACTGCCCAACCACCACTTCCCCACCTTACAATAACGGATATGCTGACGGAAGCTACCCCGCCGCAGGAGCTGCCCCATCTGGAAATCAATGGGCAAGTGGCACCAAAAACAAGAACAAGAAGAACAAGGTGATTTTCATTCTATAAAATTTTTCTTTATAAAATTATAGGGACGAAGTGACGAGTACGGCGACTCTGCTTACTCTGCATCTGACAGCCAGTACCAATCCGGCTACGACTACGATAGCTACGGATCCTATGACAATTACAGACGAAGAAAGTAAATTCTCTGTCTCTGTCTTTCTGTTCCTCGAAAATACCAGTTTCGAAGACCGTCCTATTCAATCTTTGTTCTGTCAAATAAATTGCTTCAAAGTAAAATTTGAACCCTCTTGACAGGCTTCCTTTCTGCTCCAATTTATTCAAGAAAGCGGTAAAAATAACAAACATCATTTGTGAACAACCAGTGAAAAAACAAAGCCACTCCCAAAAGTTTGTATATAAGTTGTCAAATCAATCAGTTTTCTTAAAACAGAATCTTAAGAAATGAAACTTTTTTGCCTTCTTTCTTTTTCCGCAGCAAGCTCCATTTTTTTCCAGGCGGGGAAACGTTCCTTCATCTACGGTCCGAACAATAATCTGGAAAAAGAAGAAATGATTGAAAAAACATTCGAAAAGCAGTCCCGTCCCTTTTTCATCATTTACGAATGACTTCGCAAAATAAATTGAAAACGTTGAAAGTGTTAGAAATCTTGTCACTTCATAAAAGCCGGCAGAGCCTTCCAATAATGTTAGTTCGTGATGATGCGCATGTTTTTTCTAGCCACCCCAACGTTTGCGCGTGATTCTGCGCGGCTGTCAGACAGCGCCTATAAAAGGCGGGGAAGAATTCGTCTGGTTGCATTAGAGAGGTAGTCACCATGAAGGAAAGGCTTTTTATTTCTAGAGATTTCTGATGATGTTCCCTAACTTCTTTTTATTGAGAAAGAAAGGGACCCCATACGAGGGGCAATATAAAGTGAAAAGCCTTGAAAGTTTCTCTTCTACCTCGGGCTCGCCCTGGTGGGTGCGAGCACGTCAGTAGACCACCATTACCCGCGATGTGCGAATCTCGGATGCGACGACGCTACGCAAATGTGCGCCTGCGAGTCAAAGAATGACCCCATAACAGACTCGGTCTATGCCTGGGGTTGCGCTGGTGGGATTTAGGCCAAAAATGGTTTGTTTTCAAAAAATTCTGAAACCACGTGACCATGTGTAAAAATTGGCGGAGATTTCATTAAAAATAGTTAAAATTAGAAATTTTTGAATTTTGGTGGTAAAATCGCGATTTTTTCGGAAAAATACCACGAATTTTGGACATTTTGTCGAATACGTCGAAACCACAACGACCCACAACCAAACGGAAACCACCACAAGAAAGCTCAGACGATGCTCTCTATAGATCCATTCTAATCTCGTCCGGTAACGCCCGGTAACGAAAATGCGGCCGATTTGAAAATTTCCGTTTTGGCCGAAAATCGCCTTTCTTTGGAAAAATATCATAAATAATGCTCAAAAATGTATAGAAAGGGCCGTCTCAGCCCCGTTCCTTGATTTTTAAATTTAAGGGGCTTGAGATCGGCGTTGGACTCTGAGGTGATCAATCTCAGTTATGTCCCCAACCCCACCCACACCCATTCGAGGTGGAAATACAAATTATTCAAGTTTTTCTTTTTATTATGGTTTTTATTTGAATGTTTTAAAATTTTAATTTCTTTATCTGCGGATACTTTATCTCGCTTCGACTTTTTTTGACTCGAAAAACTCATTTTTGAGCTATTAAAATGATAGTCTAGGTTTTCTCAGGCTTGATTTTGCAAAAATGAAAAAATCGATTTTTCGACCCCTATACCCTTAATTTTTCGAAATTTTTTATTGATTTTTTTCTTGATTAGGACCTCAGAAATATGTCCACAAAATTTCATCCCTCCAGGTCAAGTGCAAAAAAAGTCCATTTTCCCACTGGCGCAACCCCATCTATGCCGATTTCGCTGACTGCAAATGTGTTGCTAAATCCTCAAAAGAGTGTACTGCCTCTGACTGCGGACCAGAAGCCGACGGTTTGACTTTTTGTCACGTCACTTACGGCAGTTCCGGTGTCCTGAGCAAACAATGCTACTGTCCTCCCGGGTTCAAACAAAAGTCGATCTTCAACCCAGCTACTTTTGGATTCACTTTTGAATGTGAAGACTACGATGAATGCGCAGAAGGAGCTCGTAGTTCATGCGATTTCGACAATGGCGATACCTGCAATAATTTTGATGTAGCGACTGGAAATGCCTACGAATGCATTCCAACAACAACGACCACGACTACTACAACAACGACAACTACGACAACTACAACAACCACTTCAACAACAACAACTACTACTACTACCACTACCACAACTACAACAACTACAACGACGACGACTACGACTACAACTACCACTACTACTACAACAACTACCACTACTACTACAACAACAACAACGACAACGACCACAACAACCACGACCACAACAACCACGACGACAACAACTACAACCACTACAACTACGACAACTACCACCACGACAACAACCACTACTACCACAACTACTACCACGACTACAACGACGACAACCACCACAACTACAACAACTACAACTACCACTACGACAACTACAACCACAACTACTACCACAACTACAACTTCTCCCACTACAACCACTCCATTCTTTGACTGCCCGAACGAGTTTTGGGATCACCTATACGATTCAGACAACGATGTCTGGTTCTGCGCTCCAAAAGCTGGCCTTGCCACTGTCGTTTGCGGCTCAACATCAATGACCGTCACCCTCAGCACTGACCTTTTCAACGATAATAGCCAGTACGAGGCTAGTTTCATCGATGACAGCTCCATCGACTGTCGAACAGTCGGCTCACTTGATGAAGACTCCTTCACACTCGAGACTGCTCTTGACGGATGTGGAACTCTCAACTCGCTCAATGGGGCCAATCTCGATTTCAACCAAATCCTCCACGTCGAAACACACTCGACCATCATTTCCATCGACAAGCCAATCGATCTCGCCTTCACCTGCTCGTATCCTTCCTTGGTCACTGCTGTCTTCGGCGGCGATAATGAGACCGACTTTAACTTTGACGTCAGCAATCCTCAATTCAACGCTACCTACACTGGTGAGCAGACTGGATTTGGAGAGTTCAGCTTCGACATCAACTTTTTCACTGATCGATTTTACACCGATCTTGCTAGCGCTGTTTCCTTCGAAAGTGGAGACATCGTGTACTTTGGAATCAATGTAAGACCGCTCTTTATTTCTTGAAAGTAAATTGTTCAGCCAACTGGATCGGATACCAACTCCTCTCTCCCCGACACTGTCACCTATTCCGTCACCGATTGTCGAATCATCAACGAAGCGCTCAGCATTGAATTCCCAATCCTTGAAGATAGTTGCGGACAAGACCTCGTTGGATTCGACTTTGAAGACACTTCAGCTTGGCCAATTGATGCTTCCCTTCGACCAATTCACAACGCGGACTCTGTGTACTTCGAGTACATGAGCTTCCGATTCGTCTCGGCTGAGAAGAACGTTGACTACAATGAAAAACTCAGCTGCGATGTAAGTATCACGATCTCGATTCCCCTGCCTTCAACTATTTTTCCAAACTAAGCCCATTTTTAGATCACCGTTTGCGACCGAGCTGATGCCACCAGCGCTTGCGCAGCTGCACCAACTTGCGCCCGACGACGAAGATCATCTCTTGAAGATCTCATTACTTTTGATTAATTTCTAGATTCAATCGAATCACAAAACCTTTCCTTATTTTCTTCGCTGTAAAAAGTTGATTTATGACAATGCTATGTATATGACAAGATTTTTTTTGAAGGCTTCCAAATAAAAATGTTCACAGACTCAACTATATCCGATCAGAAAAAGTATCAGACTCAACGATAAGGACGATCACCAGCTAAATATAGGATATAATTAAATCGGAGTTAAACTTGACAATGCGACTCTGTCGAGTCAATACCTGGAATATCGATATCTTCAAAAACGTCTTGGAGGCAATTTGGGTCACCGTCACATTCTCTCAGTGCTTGCTGACAGGCCTCGACCGCGTAGAAACTAAAAAACTGGCAGTTTTACTTTTGATATGTTTGGGACATTACATGAAGAAGAACTGAAGAAAACGCATTTTTTTATCAAAAGTTTCGATAATTATAGATGATATCAAACCCGGATTCGAAGGTGAAAAGGCCAAGTCTTAGTCAAGGGTCATCATAAGACTGGATTATGTAAGAAAGAATGTTCTACAATTTAATTTACAATACAAAAATGATACGGTAACTCAAACCTGGATGACCAATAAGTAGGTATTTTCGGAACGACTCGTGGTCATCAATATGTTGCTTCCAACAAATAAGCGATCAGTCAAAAAGTATAAGCAAAAAATAAACCATGTCTTTACAAGAGTCAATACATAGGTCACTTTGGAACACAATAAAATGTCAATATTGTGAGAGTGTCAAACAATTTCGTGACGTTGAAATTGAAGTGTCAAAATCAGATATGAAGTGTATTCATGAATAAATGAAGAAGTTGTGTTTATATACTCAAGATAGAACAACTCGACTGAAACTCAAAAAAGACCTTTTTAGACTCTTGTTGCAGCAGTCATACTAAGAAACAATTCAAGGACCCCCCTTTTCAGAATTTTCGAAAAGAAAATTTCTCAATTTTACCTCGGAAATGGATTCTATTCATCAAAAATGAATTGAGGCTTCATATTTTTGCGGTAAAATGCATTTTTCATTGAAGTTTAAATAAAGTTTGTCGATCTTGAGAAGATGTTTTCAATTCTTAATTCACAAAAACAAGCTATATGATTTCTCAGACTAAATTCCTTTTGACCCTTTGCAGACTGTAGCCAATCTTTTTCCCAACGAAAATTATACATGTAAATTGGTTTATGTTCGTTGTGCCAGTCATCACTGAAAAAGGGGGCGCCTTGGAGATTGAAGAGCTCCCCTGTGCATCGGACAATCACAGATTGTGAGCTAATTTCGCAGAAGCTTATTTTGAAGATGAAAACTTATTATCCAAAGAGAACTTTTATACGATGAACGAAACAGAGATTGTAAAAGATAAAGGCTGTTATGAGATTTGCTTTCAAGAGTGGAGCTTTTTCCAGTGCTTCTTGTGTTCTTTTCCGATCGGCTCTCAGGTCAACGCTTTTCAATTTATTGTAAAAAATAGGGCTTCCCTATTATAGGAAAAAATTCTTTAAGGATGTCCACATTTCAACGAATTTTCGATTACCTGCTGAATTTTATTAAGATATTGAAGTGATACCCTTAATAAAAATATTTTAAAAAGTCAATAATTAGGGCTTCGTTTCAATAGCTTAAGGAGGTAGTCCGTTTGGAAATTCTGATTTTCTCCAACCAGAGGCTACCCCCTTAAGAAACTCAGCAGAAATTCGCGATTCTGGATGTCTAGCTGCTAAAATTAATGAGACAAGTCTGGTCGGAATCCACTAAAAGTTGGATCTCCTATCTGATCAGCCATTCTTTATGCAAACTAATAATCCAATAATGAGATCGCTCCAAAATCCATTTCCAAGCTTCATTTGAGCAATTATCGAGTGTCACGATCCCATTCCAATAAATAATAATCCCCTTTTTGCTGAGCGTACCGATAGTTTCTCCTTGCCGGGATCGGACTGGTGTCGTTTATTGGAAACTTGCGCATTATTTTGCTCTTCAGGGCTAATTGGAATTCACTTTCGCGGTCGGAACATGGAAGAGTCGCGAACTTGCACTTTTGGCAATTGCTTTAGGAACGGATTTCTTCAAAACAGATTTCTTTGAGACAGTAAACTTGACAAAGAACATGCTTTTAATTGAACCATGTCCCGGAGAACAGAGGAAATCCGAATGAAAGCCGATTTCGTTGCGACGATTTTCTTCATCCCTCCGCAACTTTACGTGAATCTGTCCGATCAGTGGCTCCTTGGCGGTTTTTACTGTAAAAGGTGAGCCTCATTACTTCAGCTGCCATGGGAAATTAAAAACACAATATGACAAAAATTAATGATAATTGTAGTATACATTATCTTGGGAGTATATGCGATACCTATTCTGTCTATGCGACCCTGTTACTAGGAACTGCCTTTGACAATAATATCATAAAATTATATTTAAAAAAAATTTAAAGTAATATGACTCATATCATCTGATAATATGACTCATATCATATGATAATATGATATGAGTCATATAATATGATATAATATGACTCATATTATATGGCTGATAAAGAAAAATTGACAGTTTGAAAAGGCCTTGAGAAGCAATCTCTCGATATCTTGCCACCAAAAAAATGGGAAAATTTCTTCCATACCACCTTCCTATCATCCTCCTCGTTGGCGTGATGGTCTTCAGCAGTGTCGTGGCTCTTCCCGCCTTGATTTTCCATAATGTTATCGACATGTCGGTCGTGTTTCCAGATTTTTTCCACGAACAGAAGCTGCTGTGCCTAAACACGATTGTTGGGAAGGCGAAGATGACGCAAATTATTGTCATGTTTATCGTTCAATTCGCGCTGCCGTTCCCAATCATTGTTATTTTCACGATTCTGATGATTCTTCAGGTATTTTTTTCTTCATCAAAATTTCATAATCGAAGGCCTCTTTTACATAAAAACGATTATCCAACGAAATACCCATTGTCTACCAGTTTATTTAGTCTCCTTTCTTCAGATCCGCCGGACACAGAGGGAATTATCCAGTTTTAACCACTCGCGCAAATCTGGAAAGCAGACGCTCGGCGTGGTCGAGCGACGAGTAGCGATGTGTATATTTTTCTTTGTGCTGACCTGGACGCCATATTCCATGACCAATTTCGTCGAAGCATTTGTTACTTGGGTCCTCAATTGACAATTGGCGAATATCATGAATTGAAAGCATATTGAGATCAATGAGGACCCACGAGCAGATCCAGACTACAAGGCGCAAGATCCGATTATCCTCAGTTTCTGGCAAATTGCGCTCTTTTTACGCTTCGCCCATTATATTATCAATCCGATATTGCTCTTGGCTGGCAACTCTTTCAAAGCCAAGAAGAAAAGCGACAGGAAATTTGCAGCAGTAAAGTGCAGGTAAAGTTAACAACTCAATTATTTTGCTCGAAAAAATTGAATCAGGACTCAGCTTTCTAAGCCGGGAGTAATACAGTAACATTCATTAGCGTTTGTAGTAGATTTGCGCTTTCTTTATTCCTTAGATCGGCTGCTCATCCTCTTGTCCGCCAAACTCAGCATATTATCGTCTTAAACAATACGAAAGTAGAGAGCTATGCTGGCCCATTACAGGTAGATCATCAGCATACAGTAATTTTATCTATACATTCTCTTCTCAGACAAAATGCCAAGCGAATCAACTGACCTGATAATGGCAAAGACATAAACGAAAAAAACGAAAAGAAAAAAGGGGATGATCTCCAGCCTTTCTGTCAGCCGTTGATGACCTCAGTTCAATGTATAAAAATGTTGATAAAGCTTTTGCTTTTGTATAAAAAGGCTGTTTATTAGAAATAAAAGGTGAAATAATTTGATTTTTGATTTCAACTCATTGTTGATTCCGGACTGGAAGTTTCGGCTTTGGATTGATCTGTCGTGAGTTTTCGCTGCTTTGCCCTAGAAAATGAAGGAAATATGAAGAAGACCAATAACAAACCTTGCATTTTGGAACCAAACTTGAAGAACTCGTTTTGTAAGACCAGTTTCGATAGCTTTAAAAAGGTTTATAAAAACCATAATTTTTCTATTTGCCGTATTATTTATTAATTTTATCGAAGTTATTGAAAATGATATTTCCAAGATTAAATTTTTAACAAATCGAGCTAATCGACGACCATTCTTAAGAAGAATACAATGAAAGTATATTATCCTTTCTCCTAAGTTTTTCAAATCCGCGGCATCAGGGTTTGGCTTCAGCTGAAATGCCCTCTTCATCGCGCTTATCTGATAGTTCTTGAAAGAGGTCCTGATTCTCTTCTGCTTGTAGCGCGGGTCAAAAGGGGTTCGAAGACTTTTGTAATCATAAGAGTCCGGAGAATCGTTTGGCCAAGAGTATTGGTTCGAGTGAGCCATGCAGGTTATAAATGAGTCTTTTTTCTTTGATCATGAAAATGGAAAAAGAGGGGTTTCAAAAGGAAATGAACAAGTCCTGAAGTGAGCATGAATTGATCTCCGGCTTTTATCGGCGTGTTGCAAACAACACAACAGAAACAGTTCCAATGAAACTAAAGAAGTTAAAAACATAGAAGAAATAGAAAGTTTTACTTTTGAAAATTTCGCAGTTTGATAGAGCTCCCCTTGTTTAATTAAAAACCCGCAGCGAGTGCACTGATTTCCGCGGCATTTATGGTAGCTCTGGGTACACTGGGTTCTGCAATAGTCTTCTCGGCAGTAGATCTTGTTGTTGACGGAGAAGCAGGTGGTTTCGTTGGCGAGATGGCGGCTGCACATGACGCAGTAGGAGCATTGTTCATGACTGATTTTTGATAAAAGCGGCCATGAAATTCTGGGATAACAATAAATCTATTTTTATCAAATCGAATCATCAAAAACAATAGTAAAATCGGCGATTTTTATCGGAGAACATTTTTATGGTCCTTCCAAAATATGATTTTATTAAAAAAAAAATAAATAAGCTTTTTTGTATCATTCCTGAAGCTATCCCCAATTCTCAAATAATGGGCTTCGAAAATTTCCATATTGCAGATAAAGCACAAAATCATTTTTGCTCTGAGCTTTCTCTCCAACTTCGAAAAAAAATTCAAAAAGCTCGAGAAAGTTCTGATAGAACGGTGCACTGAGCCGGGTACTTGGATCTTTGGGGAACAGCTGGCGGCGCGAAAAATGTCAAAGTTGGCGGATTGATTTTCTTTAACCTTTTGATCCCGTCGCAATTTGCATAATAAAATTGTATTTTTTCCCCAATTAGCGATCCTTCGCGGCAGGTTCAATCCGTTTAATATCGCGTAAAAAAGACACTGTTCTTTCAGATTTTTATTAAAAAAAGTTCTAACAAATAGTAACAGTAGAAAAGATCAAATTTGACCATGGGTGTATTTGTTGAGGAATGATCCAATGTTGCCAAGGCTCATCATTCTTTTTTCGACTGGAGGATCGCTCAGATATTTCGGGGAGAATATTCTGCTCGGAATTCGAAGATTGATATTTAGTTTTCAAAAAATAAGGGTTTCATCACGATATTCGTGAAAGCGGGTTTCAATTTAAAGGAAATAAATTTCTATGGATATCCTCTTTTCAAAAATTTTAAAATTTCAAAGTTATATCCCATTTTAACGGATTTCGCAGCCTTTAGGGCCTACCTCCTTGAAATTCGGTAAGGTTGACACGTAACCCTAACCCTAACCATTACCCATCAACTTGTACAACCCTAACCCTAGTGAAAAAAATGATCTCTGAAAAAAGTTTCTTTTCTGAATTCCATTCCTTAGTTGGGTTTCATC
This sequence comes from Oikopleura dioica, assembly GCF_907165135.1. Taxonomy (NCBI): domain Eukaryota; kingdom Metazoa; phylum Chordata; class Appendicularia; order Copelata; family Oikopleuridae; genus Oikopleura; species Oikopleura dioica. The sequence continues at coordinate 610,408 of NC_137293.1, read as the reverse complement.
GCCAAAAACTGGGCTTCCTTGGATCGTTGCAAAATAAAACAAGCTCAAAAATCTCATGTGGAAAGTATCGTTCGAAGAAATACTGATTGACAAGATGATCCTTGGTTCCTTTTTATATCCGCGAATTGCGTGAATTTTTCATCGGCTAATTGCATTTGAAAATTTAACACAATGTCAATAGGTCAATCATTGCCGCTGAAAAAACGCGTGCCACGTGATTTTCTGTTATCGTAGCTCTCAGACGACGAGTTATTAGCGGTGAATCACTGAATAAATTTAGCTGTCTTTTCGTCAAATGCAAGTTTTTTATGTCTGATACCAGTACAGTGGGTATGGTCAATTCCACCTACGTCAATTCCACAGATTTTGAAAAAAATTAAGAAAATTTTGAAAATCGAGGAAAATTTAGTAAGAAATTTCCGGATCTTTGTTGTTTATGAGGACTCTTATTTTTTTGGTGAATAAGCAACATTAATACCGCTCTAAAAATCAGACCATTGGAGCCACGTCTCTTGTATTCAGTCAGGGGACTAAATTCGCAGTGCGAATTCGCTTTATTGCGAAGCGATGCGAAGCGAAGCGAATTCGCTTTCGCTTCGCTTCGCACTGGAGAGCAGAATTCGCTTCGCTTTCGCTTCGCAAAAATTCCCAAATTTTCGCATAAATTTTCGCACAGCAAGCGGCTTTGTTATTCGGAAGATTCTTGGCAAATCCAAGGATTGACCGTGTAGCAGACTGGTTAACACGTTGTAACCAGCCTTTTTTATTGTAAGTATGCTAGAATAATTTTTGAATGATCACAATGACGCGCTTTTTTAAGGCTGTGGAGGTTTTCTAGCCCACTTGCGCCTTATAAACCCTAGAACACCATACCTTTTTGGAATCAGTAGGAAATTTTAAGAACTTTCATCAATTTATGCCTTTTTTCATAATTTTGCCGGTTCGATTGACTACGTTTGGGACCGTTTCTCCTGACATATTGATTAAAGGATGACTCAAAATCTTCCGAGCATCCATTTGATAGGTCACACTTTACCCAAACTCCTAAATTTCGTCAAAATTGCTCGTTTTGCCCGACTGCCCCATGCCCGAATGGTCAGTCCTGCTATCGAGTTTATTACTACCTTGGAATTATCAACAGTTAGACCAATATTAGATTATATTGAATAGCTGAAAAAAGTCATTAACAGATTTTTGTAATTTTCTTCCCCAAAAATAGGACTTTGAAATCATCTTCGCTTTTGAGTGGCTGATTGCTGAAGATTCTTGCCAAAGAGTACGTTTCAATTCAAGCGAAAAAATTTTCGCTTTTTTTCGCAATTTTAATGATATTTCGCTTCGCTTTCGCTTCGCAAAAAAATTGAAAAAATCGTTCGCTTTCGCTTCGCTTTCGCACTAGGATTTCGGCTGATTTTTAGACCCCTGATTCAGTCAGATAAGGGGCTTACCGACCCGAAGGGGAGGCCAGCCCCGTCTCTTTTATTCAGTCAGATTAGACGATCTAGCTCCAGATTCAGGCTTCTCTTCGGGTCGGCTTGGCCCCTTATCTGACTGATTCAAGAGATGGGTATTCAGAATCAGGACTCGGCGACATAAGAAGAAACTCTTTAGTCAATACAACAAAACAAAAATAAAAAGGAAACTGTTCATGGGATTTTCGATCATCTCTGGTCGATCCATCAATTAAATTTTCAAGAAAAATCCTCTGTGAGCATCTTTATTTTAAATAAATAGTGGTTTGCTTCTAGTGGTTGCATGTCAGCACTTCCAGAAAGCATTCTACTCGTCTCGGACCGCGCGCCTACACGGATAAGAAAATAGCTCAACCTCTTTCTGTTCACTACACAACTCACTCTGACACATATAAAATATCGAGAAATATACACACTTTATTTTTCTTTACTACTGGCCTAGTCCAGGAGTCCAAGCATAAAATTTGCAAAAATTATGCATAAAATTTGCAGAACAAATGCAATCGCTTTAGAGATATCATAGAGAATGATGACTTTTCAAGGCTGGTAAACCAGAGTTTTTCAAAATTTTGCTCTTCCTGAATTACAAGGAAAATATGGTGAACTTTGAAAGGCACTTTATCATGGAGTAGACTTCTTTTAACTTTATTGATTTTATTTGCGTGCGCTGGCATTTATCATTTGCAAAGTAAATCACAGGAATGGGTCAAAGAAACAAGTATCACTCAGCTCAGCTCAGCTCAGCTCATGATTTCAACACAATTTTTCTATTAAAAAATAGCTCAGTTAAGCTCACCCAGCTCAGCTCAGCTCTAATTAGGGTCTGCTCAGCTCAACTTCCTAAAAAAGGTCTGCTCAGCTCAGCTCAGTGACCTCTGAAAAAGGGCAGCTCGACTCAGCTGAGCTTAGTGAGCTCCGAAAAAGGCCAGCTCAGCTAAGAGAATTTTTCAGGCAGATTAGCTCAGCTCAGCGAAAATAAAGCAAAATTTGCAACTCTGTTACTGACCGAAAAAAGCTTGATAAAATGAATTTTACACAAAAGAAGATAGAGAAAGAGGAAAAATTATCCGTTGAAGAAAGATTTAAATTGAGAAAATTACGAGCGGAAAAAGTATGCGAAGCGAATCAGTGGACAAGACTCGACCAATACTTGGTAGAGGAAGGAGTGCGAAGACGGCCAAATATTCTCTTCGTAGACAAGTACAAAATGCTCTATTGTGTGATCCCAAAAGTCGGCTGCACAAACTGGAAGAAAGTTCTTCTTTATTTAAACGGTGATTTAGACGAAGAAAAGATAAAAGCGGCGGAGAGTGGGGAGCGTTTAAAAATAAAATAAAAATATTAAACAAAATTAATTTCACAAATTAAACGCAATCAACAGAAAATGGTTCCTTATACCCGGTTCTTACGCTAACGATGTAGAAAACCTGAAAAGCATGAACTTCTGGAGTCTCAACAAAACAGAACGACTAAGAAGGCTAGACTCGTACACCAAATTTATGGTCACGAGAGATCCATTTGAAAGACTTTTATCTGCATTTAGGAAAGTGGCTTCATTTTATTACAAATATTCAGACCATAATTTTGACTTTGCTGGTATTTTCTGATTTTTTTTAATTTGACGAATCGATTTTTAAGGGTGTCAGGGGCCTTCCGGTTCCCTTAAAACCCGGCAAAGCATCCGCCTTATTTCTACTCTTACACCCTTAAAAATCGGATCGAAAAGTAGGTCAAGAAAAAAACTACAGAAAACTACAGTTGCCCACAATTTTTGGTCCATAAATTATGGCCATATTATTCGTTTACGTATTGATGCCATATAAGGAACAAAATCGAAACATTTCGCGAAAATGATTTCTTCGGAGACGTTTCAAATAAAATTCATCGGATATACAACCGTACATCAGAACAATCGAGTTCAACTCCTGCCACTTTCGAAGAATTTTTGCGGCATGTTATCGACAAGGACCCGACCTTTCCGCCGATTCCGAAAAACGAGCATTGGGAGAATTACTGGTCAATATGCTACCCTTGCGACATTGATTACGACTATATTTTGAAACTTGAGACGATTGAAGAAGATTCCGCATGGCTTTTCAAAAGTCTGGGCCTTGAAACTATCTCCTATCCGACTGGAAACTCAAAACCGTCAAATCACGATTTATTGGAACAATACCTCAAAAGGTTCATTTCAAATATTGTTTCATGCTCATTTTTATATTTTTAGCGTTGATAAGCACCTTCCAAAGTCCGTCTATAAACACCTGCAAATGGATTATGAAATATTCGGATATGATATTCCAAGATTCATACGAGATCTTTTCTGAAAACCGAAATAAAACGCAATAGATTATTAAAATTGCAGTGACGAAATTCTATTTAAGAAAAATTTTGAAGCTTAAAAGCCAAAGTATTTAAAAAATTATTATTGTGTTTTTCAGATAATTAGTGATAAAAATTACCATCTTGATACAGATAGAGACGATTTTAAATAAGGATTTCTGAGTGAAATCCTGACCCCTCTTTTTTATTAACTCATTGAAAAAAGCGTAAAAAGTAATCCCAGATTTACCCGGAAAATAGATCAAAAAGTCAATTTAAGTGCCTTTCGACACTAAAAAATCGATAAAAATTCAATGAGACATTCAAAAGTAGGGCATTAATAAGCAGGGAGAAGGAGTTGTTAGCATAATGTAAGTCACAAGCCAAGTTCCCGAAAAAACATTCTCATCTGCCCATCAAGTTGTTATCTTTTATTTACACTAAGTAGCTCTCAAGAAAAACTCGTTCTTGAACATAAGTTAGATAACTGAAGAAGAAGAAATGTCAAGTGAAAAATAATGTGAGCCCCGTTTGGCAATTAAAGTTGTATTTCACGGAACTTCACCGCCAAGCCGCCCCCTCATCATCATTAGACCTGACCCAAAAGGAAAGTCGTTATCGTTAAAAACGAGAAAATGCGGTAAGTTCAAAACAAGTTCAGGGCGTTTTTGTTCGTTTTTTTCGCCATTTTTCATAAACTTGAGTCAATCAAGGTTATCGCTGCTTATTTTTTGTTCGCGTAGACGTCCTGTAGTAATTCCGCTACGGTATCGATAAAAGACTTGCCCGTGTAACGATAAAAACGTAATCCACGGTGCACGTGCCAGTGTTCGGGAAGAAGGCTCAATCTGCTAATTACGAGAAACATCTTTTTGCTTCCGATTCGACTAATTTTTTCATAATTTTTTTTTCTTTGAAAGGAGTTTAATTTTTGACCCTCTTTTCCAGTTGACCGATGCCAAGTGTTGTATCCAGCAGAAAAACCACGAGAAATCAACGACCTTGCATAACTTGAGTCGAGTGCCACAAAGAGAAAAAAAACGTCAAGAACCGAGTGTCCCGAGTCATAACACATCTTGAACTTTGAGCACTTGAGGACTTTTGAGCTAGCTGGACGTATATCCACTTGTTTCTTTGATGAAATGAACTTAGCTTTGGCGAAACATTGACCGCGATCCGACTTGAGTTGATGCTTCAAAATTATGGTTAGATGATCAAGTTTTCTAGAAATTTTTGTCAAGTTCATAAAACCAAGAAACTGTTTCGACAATTTTCTTATCTTTTTTTCTTGAAATTAAATGAGTGATACCCTTATGTCTTTGATAAAGAGGTCCTTAGCGCGGGGAGGATTAAGGAACCGACAAAAATCCCGACAAACTTTGCGTGAAAATTTTCGACCAATCAAAAGCCTTGATTGGGCTAACCGGCCAATCAGCAGCCGAGAAGCCGCCCACGCAAAATTTATCGAGAATTTTTATCGATTCTTGACACCACCCCCTAAGAATCACTCCAACACTAAATAAGGGTGTTACCTCATTAGTTCTGACTTTTGTCGAATTTTATTGAACGATATCACTGTTATTCTAGAGCAACAACTGACTCAGGATGAAAAAAGCTCTCTAATGTTGGCCCTTTCCTCAATTAGCGTTTATCAGTTTACCCTATCTCCTCCTCGGTGCCGGTGAATTTGTTGTTGCGCGCTGACACGGGGCGTCTCTCGGGTAAAAAAGGAATCGCCATGCCAAGAAGCACGAGTGCCACTTCTAACGCACGCGGGTCAAACACGAATTCACTTCCGAAAAATCTACTTTTTTTCCATTTCCACTTTCTAAATATTCAAATCGTCAATAAATTATCTAATGCGCTCCAACTCACCAGTTCCCGAATTTCAAAAAATTTATAAGTTTATTGATTCATAAATTATCTTACAAAGAAAAACATAATCAGAAGTGGAAGAAGTGATAGTTCTGTATCAAAGCTTTTATTTCTTTCTTTATCGTGGTTCTTTAAAAATGCTAAAGAAAAACACACTTTAGCTTTAGAAGTTCCAAATTAGAACCCTCGCCTGTTGTTGTTTCTACTGTAGGAGTATTCGCGCTTCGGGGCGGGTCGGTACACTCATCTGAAGAAACACAAGTCTGAGTAGCGTTATTCCAAAGCTTGTCTTCTTCGCAAACACAGATCTCCGGACTTTAATCGGGTAAATCTTGCATAACAAGTTGAAAAATTGACCAAATGAAAATGGACCCGTTTCAGATTGTTCCATCGGGAAAGCGAGCGCACATGGCGGAATTTTTATTTGCACAGTCTGACGTCGTACAACAGTTTTGCTGGAGCACCTGACCGGGTGGACAGGAATCGAGACAGATTGACTCGGGGATGCAGAAGCCGTCGCGGGTGTTGAGTATGTAGCCATCGTCACACTATTGTCTCATAACACTTTTCGAAAAGTAAAAGGGACTTACAAAACACCCGGAAACACAGACAGCAGCACAGAGATCCACATTCTCTTGCTTGCAAATTCTTGGGCAGGCAGTTCCGCAGTCTCTATAGCTCGCGTTCGGTTGACAAGTTTGTTCAGCAAAAACATTTTCGAGCGATAAAAATAGAAAAAACTTCATCTCTTTCATTTTTTCTCTGAATTTTACTTTTACTTTCGTTACGTTACGAGCGCTTTTGTTCAGATTCAGGGGCGAAGAGAAGCTGATTTGTGCGGGCGATTCAAAGTAAGATAGGATGATTCACCAAACTAAACTTCCCAATTTGTTAAATAATTTGTGAAGAAGCTGAATTTCTATAACGAGATCGATTTTTGGACGCTTTGTCTCCTTATCCAAAGAAATTGAAAGTAATCTGATCTTGATAATGATATTGAGTCATATCATTAAGCTTTTTTGATACAATTTTAATTAATCATTTGAGAAAAACATACAGTAAATATGTTAACCAGAATGTTCATGGACGAATTGATCTCGTATCTGAAGCCTGGTATTTCAGTGATCTGAGAAAATCATGTTTATTGAATCATAAGTTATGTTGGCCATCATCAACATACATGGACTCGTAAATAACTCCATCCTATCAAAAAAAACCAAGCCCTAGTTACGATCAATCATTTCGGCCTTATCGATTTTATCAAAACTGATGTTTCCATAACATGAGGTACGAAATTCGACCTCCAAAATCGAGGTCAATTTGGAATTCGAATTCTTCATTTTTGTTTTATCGTTCTGATGTGACTTTTTATCGCTTGGTGAATATAAACAAAGCACTCAGACTGAGTAGCTACTGTAGCTATTGAACAAGAAGCTTTTATCTCGTCTGGAATCGCTTTGGACTGCAAGCAAATCGACAAGGGCGCTGTCATGAGCGCAAACAGCCGTTTTTTCAGTACTATCAAACTACTGTAAGTTCAGACGCGACAGGCTTCTGAAACTTTTTCAAGATCGAACTCACCTTGACAAATGCAAACAACACGCTCACATCTGAATAACAAGAGCCGATAAGGCAAAAAATAAATCGCTTTGAATAGATACCATCCTACCAGAAGAACGAACGGAAGTTGAAAATTCTTGTCCGCTAGTCCCATTTTTGGAAGAAGATGGAAGAAGAAGTAGAAATAAGACGTGCAAGAGAGAGATTCAAAAGAAGAAAAATGAACATTGCTTTTGCGGTCACAGTACCGATTCTGCTTGGCTCAGCGATTACGGCACCGATTCTTTATGGAAAATACGCGTCACAAAGGTTGATAGTCTAAAAATTATAGAACTTTAATTAAGGGTGAGGTTAAGGTTTGGCCTGTCTTTTAGGGTTAGGGTTTCATTTTGGATTAGGGTTGACCCTCTCTTATTTCTAGGTTAAAAGAGAGGTTGAGATGATAGCATGTCATTCAGGGGAAATGCAGGATTCACGAAGCCGCACCCTACAACTTTAATTTCAACCTCGTTGGGTTCACAGACAACCACTTCACTTTTAAAAGGTTTGCTTGTTTTCAATATATTATTCATGTTTCTTCATTTTCAAAGAAAAGTTTTTGAGTGCATTATGCAATGTTCTGGACAATCCTTTCAAAAATTGAATCATTGAACTTGTTTTAGAGTTCACTCCCCGGCCGACGGCTCCGTCGGGAATCTATCCAACTACGGAACTTGACGACAGTTCCACTCCATCGATAACGACAGAGGCGAGTTTTCATTATTCCACCGAGGGACCCAAAAACACATCACCTTCGGAAATGACCATGTCATCTTCCACGACGCTTATCCCAACGACATCGTCCTCAGAAGAACTGGATACAACTGGTAGGAATATCAGATTAGAAATTATGCGGGATCAATGCTGTCTGAAAACTCTTAATTTTGGCACAAATTGGCAATAGTTAACAAAAAAAGGAAAATTTTTTAGACAGCTTCTGTCACATTATTCTTGTCACAAGGAAATTTTTTCAACAAATTTATTTTTCTCAGAGTCGGCAACAACGCTTTTTCCAGCAACTGAGGCACCCTCTTCTGAGGAAACCACAACAAATCTCATATCCTTATCTTCTCGTGCAACTACAAGTCCAATCACGTTATCGACATCCCATGAGAAAACGAGTCCAATTGCTGAGACAGCAAGTACATCTTTTCTGACAGAATCATATTCAATATCAACAGAAAACATGACAGTAACAACAGCAAACACATCTTCTGCCCCTGTTACTAAGAGTCCTCAAGTCGCGACTTCAACAAACACTCTTATCTCATCAAAAACTGAAAGTACTCTCGAGCAAGTAAATACAACTGAAGAAACATCAATTAGCACGTTAACTGCACTTTTAACAATAACAGTACGTCCAACGTCAACGTCTTTTATACCAGTGACAACTGATCTGAAAACAACTCAATCGACTACCTATTTCACTCATCCATTAACCACAGAAGCAAGTCAGCTAACGACTTCGACTACTACTCCTACTTTAACCACAAAACCCACTACAACTGCGATCCCTCCTTCTTCCACAACTGCGATCCCGTCGACGACATCTACATTTGCAGCAACATCTTCATCTAAAACGACAATGTCCAAAATTGCGACTACGACTCCACCTGCAATTATTAATACTTCAGCTGCTTCGACCACAACAACATTAACTAAGACTACAACTACAACTACAACAAGGACAACAACAACAACTACAGCTTTAACAACAACTACAACCACGACAACAACGACAGAGCAACAGCCTTCTGAAACATGTAATTGTCCGCCTGGATCGTTTTGTTTTAATACTGGAGATGGATTCTATTGCTTTAAACAAGTCACACTCGTAAATGTTAGATACCAGGTTTGATTGTTTTCTTTGAAAATAAAAAATGAAAATTTGATAGACTTATATTAATTGTGGAAATATTCCTGGAGAAACCTCTCTTGTCCAGCATGGCCAAAAAGGTGGTAACGGCGTCGAACTCGAGTTGAGAAGAGAACCTCATTATCTACGGCTAACACCAAGATTCGATTCCAACGGGAATTTCGATGATGGTTATTTAATAAATACCCATGCGTATAACAACACTGGTGCCGCAGCTTATCATAATGGCAATAAAGATGCCGTCTTTCACAAAGACATGGATGAAAGTGCAAAAAATACAAACGAGAAATGGAGATTTGAAAAAAATTGCGATAACAGTGACAAAGAACTCTGTCTTACATGGAGAATATTGGCTCTTGACGATAAAGCAGATAAATACATGTATGCAAAGAGCGCAAGTGATCCACATCTTTATCTGGAGAAATTCGATAACAGGGATGAGAAAGCCTTTCTTTGGACGATTGAATTTTCATAAAAACAGTAGATATTCTGTGCAACATCAATATACGTTTTATGACAAAAAAATAGATAAGATCACTTATGGAAATTTTAATTTCTTCCTTCATAGGAAGCAATTCCAGCAAAAAGAGGAACACGTTGTTTTACCGAACTGGCTGATCCAGATTAAACGTAATCATGCAAAAATCTGGAACCAGCAAAGCACAATGTCTGCCGTTATCAGCGATAACGTTCCTCAAGATCGTAAATTTGTATTGGGTTGTGCTTATCTGGTCAATTTTTTCGTCATTCTCTTCGAATCTCCCTGCATGCCTGATAAACTGTCGTGCTCCTTCTCAAAATTGAACACTATCAAGTCTATCGTGTCTTTAGAACAAAGTTGATACTAGAACGAGAGGCTTACCTTGATCGTGGCTTGATTGATAGCAAAATTGCATCATGCAGGTCGGTGAATTGCAAATCCGGACAATGATAAATACCGTCGTCCAGGTCAAAGTACTTTGAAATTAGAGAGCGGGACAAATTTTTAATGAATTGAATTCTTACGTAACCGGCCTGAATTCGAATGTACTGAGATGTCTCTCGTAAATTTTTCATTCTCCAAATCCATTTAAACCCACGGCACTGTCAATTTCAAGTTCCCAGAGCACGTAATTATACAAAACGCAAAAATGAGTTAAGCCAATTCTAACGGTGGGTACTTAACTGAAAACTCATCATTATTTTATTTCTCACTAGAATTCTTCAACCGAAAAATCGGCTGCTCTCTTCCAAACCTAACCCTAACCCCCACAAGAACTCTTTTTCTAAGTTTTTGTTTGACCTTGATCAACATAAAAATTTTAACCCATTCAAGCGCATCCGTTCCATGCATACCATTCTCAAGTGCAGAGAAAAGGACGCGATGCATAAGGCGATAAGGCGCTATCCGGCGCGTAAGAAATTTCTCAAGCAGTGCAAAATTTAGTTTAGAAGTATTCGAGTGCCTTGTTTTTGCATGTTTAGTCAATAGCTCTTGTGTGGAGCGGCGGGAGATAACCGAAGTTACTTATGTAAAACGAGTTTTGAACTTTTTTGAGGGGGAGATTTTTGAGGGTCAAAAGGGGGTGTTTTTTCTCTTGTTGGCTTTTCATATAAATAATCGTAAAAAGGGGGTTCCGAAAAATGATAATGACAGTTGAATAACTGACGCAGAGGTTGTATAATTTATGTTATCTTACTCAGGTGAGCTCACTTAAAAAGTGGCCAAGAAAAAACGTCATTTTCATTTTACCCAATTCCTTATCAAAGCCATTCTTTCTTCGATTTCACGAACAAAATATGCCTATAATTAGCAACCGCGTTTTATCAGCGTTTTTTTACGCGTGCGAACATTCTGTTTATTTTACCGAATATTTTCGGGAATGAAAAAATCCGCAAAAATTTCACGATTTGACCACGTTTTGATTCGTCGTGGAAAACGAACTTTTAATGTGTTAAAAAATGGTTCTAAAAATCCAAGTTTTTTAATGCAATAAAAACGAAAAGGTTCGAGTTGAACCTCAAAATAATAAGCTATTTGGCGCAAAACAGAAATGATAAGATCCTTATTTCGGATAATTCTGTTCAAAAATGTAATATTCTAAATTCGTTTTTATGCTGTGGCGTAAATATTGCTATTCGTCTGAGATACATCACGTGATCTTTGATTCGCCGACTTTTGGATTTGATCTGAGCGGTATTTAGAGCGCAAGTTTATGAAAACATGTTTAATTTATGTTCTGGACGTAAACTTGATGTCATCAAAAAGAAGGCGGTAACAAGTGGACAAAAAAAACTTTCAATGGAGACCCTTCCGCGAATTCCGGGGGTGCTTAAAGGGGGTTTTAAACTGGGGGTTCGGTGATTTTCTAGTCTAAAATTTTAGACACAAAATCGTTTCGGCCAAATACTGTCATTTTTGATCCCCGAATAATGACCCGAGTCTTGGCTCGGAAACCTGTGTAGAATACCATAGCGTAGAACGTTCTCAAAATTCGGCCACCCTCATTTTAGGTTAGTGTTAGGGGGGTCCAAGGGGGCGAAGCCCCGTAGGTTAGGCCTTAGGGTTAGGAACTGCGTACTTTCACCCATTGGGGGTCCCGGGGGGCCAAGCCCCCGGGTTAGGAGTAGGGTTAGGAAAAATAAAAAAAAAAACAAATTATACTTGGCCGAATTTTGAGGTTATACTACCTACCATAGTAAGGGTCAGACAGCTTAGCGGCTTTTCTAAGATGTTGTGTTTTTTATCTTATATTTTTCAGACCTTTTCTCAGGTGTTTTACGCACATTGCCGAACCCAGACCTTAGTTCAAAATGCCTTCACTTGATCAAACCCTGACAAGAATTTTAATTTCCTTTTTGAAAAAAAAATATACATATTATTATTCAATTCAAAAGTCCTTAGTTCATGAATTCGTTCTTGAGTGAATCTTTTTCATCAAAAATCGGTCTCAATCGAGCAGCGTAACCTCTTGTACCTCGCTTGTCAAAGTATCGGTGCGCTGCGCCACCACCACCATTTCTTTCCTCGCGCCGCGCATAAATACGCGCCGCATTGCGTATTCCCGACCATACAGAATTTTCCAACGAGAATATCTCTTGGGAATTCAATCAACTAAATAAGAGAAAGAAAAAAGTTTTTGAAAGATGAGACTTTTACCATTTTTTCTCGCGCTTGTGTCAGCTGGAACTGTTGACGTAACAAAATTTGTGACAAAGACGAACACATGGACTTGCAGAGCTTGTTTCAATGTCAGACTGCAGTTTGGCTTTAGTCAGGCTGGAATCAAAAGTAAGTCAAAAAATTCTTAAAATTTTCCAAAAGAAAAATTTTCCTTATTTTTCAGAAAAAAATCTTATTTTTTTTAGATATTTTTCAATTTTTTTTATATTTTTGGATTTTTTTTTGATTCAATATTCTTAATTTCTCATTTCAGGCTGGAACTCAAAAACCGCTTGGATCGAAATCGGCCTCTCGAACGAAGTCGGTTTCATCAAAACTGAAGGAATTGTCAAAAAAGTCGATGGCAACATGAAAACCTACAAGTTCACCTTCATTCCCCACTTCAATCCTGGCGACAAGCGAATCGATTTCAACACTGAATTCCGAGAATTGATGGCCGCTTTTGGCCAGAATTTGGGAACAAAGGTTGAACATGTTTATGTTCATGGAGTTGCTACTAACAACAAGGTAAATGTAATGAAAATCCATCAAGATCAAATAATCTTGGTGCAACAACCTGCACAAAAAACCTGAGTCAGGGCCTGACTTTGCCGATATTTTTTCATTGATTAAAATCTATCAGGCCCTGACTCAGGTTTTCGAAACAGGTTTTCGAGCCAAACTACACAGGTTGCTGAGCCAAGTCACTTATTCTTACCTTAACAAAAACTTTCAGACACCACCACCAACTGGAGGCCCAACCACGACAACCACCACCACCACAACTCCCCCTCCCCTCTCTTTCTGCGGCATGGACATCACTGAAGCCCACCCAACCGAAGAAAAGGGCTCCTGGGCCTGCGATTCCGACAAGGATGAGAAGCGACAAGTCCGCTGCAAATTCCAGTGCTTCGATGGATTCAAGCCTTTTGCCATTTCAACTTGTCTTCGACGTGAACGGTGAGCATTCTTTTGCTTGATACCAGCTAGGATTAACAAGCTCGCTTTCCGTAACCCGTTTATCTCGAGCTCAAGGCTTCTTATTCACCAAAAAATTTACTGTTATCTCGAAATTCTCGAGTGGCAAGAAGCTTCTAACGATTTTTTAAGTCAAGAGCATGCCTTCAAAATTCACCAAGGGATAATTTTTAACGATTGCATTTTTAGTGGAAATGAGTGGTCCAAAGTCAGACGTGGCAAGCTCGACTGTACTACTTGTGCTCAAAACACGTTGGAGGAGATGTACACCATCAAAGGTTTGAATACAAAACTGACATCTGATGACATTTGATGCTATTCGATGACATTTGATGACATTTGATGTTATTTGAGGACATTTGATGACACTTGATGTTATTCGATGACATTTGATATTATTTGAGGACATTTGATGACATTTGATGTTATTTGATGACATTTGATGACATTTGATGACATTTGATGACATTTGATGAAATTTCAAAATCACAGTTTTGATTCAGGCGGATCCTTCAAGTGCAACTTGGAATACGACGCCGGAACTGCCATCCTCCGACGCGGCGGTGACGGTGGTCGAGTTCGAAGCTGCTCCCCAAAATGCAACAAACCCAACCCAGACATTGATGGAAAGATCGTCTTTCGGTAACTTCAATCTAACTACTTTTCAATTGCTTTCATCGTTTCTTCTAGATGCCGAAACAACAAAGGATGGCGCTTGTCCCAAGGCTCCGTCGACGGAAACGTCATTAACTGTAAATAAACAGTCTGTAAATAAATTTTTCTATTGCCAAAATATTCAAAAGGTCTTGTTTTGTCAATTTCGTTTTTACAATTAGGAGATACGTGATCGATATGAGAAACGAGCCGAAGAAGTTCTAAAGCAAGCATTTCAAAAATCTACTACTACTCGTGTACTTAGTGGTACTACACTTGTTGTACCAAGGCTGATGTAATGATAGTAAAGTGTCGGGTTGATCAGAGATATGAAATGATTGCGATGTTAATAAAGGGCTAATCTTGATGTTGCTTGTTCTTTATATTAATATTTACTGATTAGAGTGTACTTATATTTATGTTGGTTTAACCCCTTGGCGGGAAGTGTCTATTTTTTCGCCTAAACATCCAATAAATATAAATTAAAAGAAATATGGGCCATATTATATGGCGCTTTTGAACCCGTTAATTTAATGACCTTTGACCCCATATTACTTTCTCTTTATAAAACCCTAATTTTCTACTTTGTTATTTACTCAAAGCATTATTTTTTCATTATGTACTTGTGTAGTTGCCCCAGTCGCAAGTTTTCTACTCAAAAAACGAGCGAAAAGTGCTAAGACAAGGCCTGAAAAGGCGACAGACAGGCGTTGTCTAGTTTCGATTGCGCTGGCCGGCTGCGCGACGTGACCAATGGGGATACCGCACCGTCGAATGGAAAAACAACGTCTGTCTGGTAGCCACGGAGTAGCCAACGGGCCATAAGCACTGCCCCCTTCTCTCTCGAGAGAAAATTGCCCATCCGCCGTCGCGCGCCCGCCCCACAAAGCCTTTTTTACCCATCCTTTTCGAGAGCTCCTGTTTATCAATATCGATTTCGAATTCAATGATGGACAACTTACCCGCTTCTTCTACCACCATTTCCATAGAAAGAGAAATGCCCAGAGACAGTGAAAACAACGAAGAAGCCAACGTGTCGTCGATCGAAATTGAAGTTCTAGAAGAAGAAGAAGACGAAGTTCCAATGAGCGAGACGGTCCAAAAGCCAGAAATTCTGAAGGAAAGGGTCGCATTAGCTCGTAATTCTTCGATTATTATGGTGAACTTGACCCTGAAAAGGTTCACTCTTCGATGATTTTCCAACTGCGACCTGGAGAAAAGCCACAGCTACCTATAAATGCTCATGTTTCTAGCGAATCGAGGGTAGAAGAGGAAGAGATAATTACGAGAGAACAGATCACGTGCAAAATTGAACGAGTATCAGGTAATTACAGGGGACTTTTGTTAAAATGATGAGCTTTTGATCCAAATAAGAAGGCACCGAGACGGCTTTATAATGGGATTTGACTTCTAGACTTGGCTTCTGTCGAGCCGACAACAAACAAATTAGCGCCAATTACTAGAGAATTCTTATTTAAAATCTCTACTCGAAAATCAAGGAGAATCAAGAAAAAGAAAAACGATCAAATTGAAAACTTATTGTTATTTTTAGACGACGAAAATAACGACCCGATCGCAAGACTAAAAGCCCAAGCTGCCGAAAATGTCAAGAACAATAAAACTATCAGCCCTGTTGAAATCAAAAGCATCAGTGAGTTGACGAGATTGACGGACAAGCTCTTCAAATTCGCGCTGGATCAGAAGAACGAGGATGGCTACAATTCTATCAAGTGTCTAGGAAAGGTTTTTGATTACAGGTTTTATTTTGTTTGAATATTCCGTTTATAAGATATAGAGACCATAAGTATGGTAGATAAATAATCTTTTTTCAATTTCTTCTAGGATAGAGATTTGTCAAAAAATACAAAGTTGGTAAGTCGAATAGTACAACCGAATCACGACAAATATAATATTATTATAGTTTTCGCGATAACCTTTTATAAAATTTATCGCTGATCAATTAGGAAATCTGATTCGCCTTAAATTTGACCATTTTTTGATCATAACAGTCGGATTTTATATCTGTTCTTAAATATTAGTGTTAATCCCTATATCTGAAATTTCTAAAAAATAACCATAAATAAGATATTGTTGGTAAAGTTTATATATTTTTTTCTATTTTTAGAATTTGAGGTGACAAAATTACCAACTTTAAGACTCTCAGGCTTGTCGCAACTTATTATTTTTCAACATAAAAAACTCAAGGAAGTCCGCCGATTGAGACGATCCCGATGCGAAAATCCTCTAGAAAAGCTCATCGTTGCCCTACGGTAATATTTCCAGACATCAATCAGACTCAATCAATCCCTCTTTCTCTCTCTTTAGGACGCAATCTGCTGACTCTGAATGTATCACAATACCCAAGTCTCAAGACGGCCGGATCCAAGTCGCGAAGAAGAAGTGCTACCCGCATGTCCTTTATGTTCAGCTGTTCCGTTACTCGGACGTGACTCATTCTACCCCGCTGCTGAGCCTGTGCAAATACGGAAGAGGCTCGTCGGATAAAGTTTGTGTCAATCCATTTCATTATGAAAAAGCCCACACTTCAAATATTGACACCAGGTACAGAAATAAAAACTGATCCTTCACAACAGTTTTCTCAGCCGACTGACCCCAACCCAAGTCCGATGCTTCTCGCAAATTTCGATCATCAAAATGGAACCAAAAGACGAACCAATTATGAACCAGCCCCTTACCATATCTCCAATCACCCCTGCGCAAGAAAGAATTAACCGTCGAATCCGTCGAATTCCTCAAGAACAATTTGTCCAGCTGACAAAACCTTCGCTGGACGCGCACATTTGGCATCGTCCGACAATTTGGGCCGACATTCAGCTCTTCGAAGGAGAAACAAAGGTCGGGACGGAAGTCTCCGCTGTCATGTCAGAACCACGAGTGTCTGTGCTTCCGCCAAAGTCGCCCTATCGCCGAGGGCTCCATCGAAATCCACTGAAATCGTACGACTTTTTCCGGCTGAATCAGAGCATTCAGGACAATTTGAGCGAAGGGATCCAATTCCATTGGACGGAAAGCGGAAATTTATCTGTAAAAATCTGACGAATCTTCGGATTCGTATTGATTCCAGCTCGACGAAGATGCAACGACAAATGGACTTGTACGATCCGACGTTGCTGGATCCGAATAAAGAAAAGGAAATTTTCAATTTTGAAATGTTTCAGACTTTACTCATCAAGGTAGCTTTGAATAAATAAAGGTTCGCTGACTGTTTTTAGGCGAGACAATTTGGGAAGAACAAGCTGTTCAGTTTGAGGGAGCACTGCCATGCGCGCATATTTTTCGAGACAGATTCTACAAATAGGGTCATTAATATGCCACATTTGTCCGAATCTCTTTGGATTATGGGAACGGGCTCATCGAATGAAAAGGGTATTTCTTCAAAAAAGAGCATCTTCGTAATAATAGGGGAGTTCCCCTTAGATATGTTGTTCGGGCCCTATATAATGCTATAATTTGATGAACCCAGAAAGTGATCCTTCATTGGCCGCTGTCTCTCCTGGATGTCTATTTAGCTGTTCAACACTACTAAGCCTCGAAACGCTGCTAAAAAGCGTTTATTCGTCCTGAAAACCCTATTGGTGCAAAACATGTACAAAAAAAGTTCAATAATAAACACTTTACATTTATGATCTGAATAAGGAATACTGACTATTCTCGTGAATCGATATTAAAATATTGAGAACGATCAGCGAACAATTTTTTGCGGGATCTCTTCTCATCGTTTGCCCATCTGACTTTATATTTGCTTCATCCAAACAGAAAGTTTTTTCCAGATTTAAAAAACGCATTCTATCTTCATAAAATTATGAGAGAATGAAATTTGGAGAGGTAAAAGACGACCACGATCAAGAAGCAATCTGTTTCTTTTTTGAAAAAGATCACATCAATGCAGAGTTTTTCGATGCAATTGAACGTTTTTCGTGGTTTGAGCCTGAACGAATCATATCAATTCTTGGACCGGACTCCAAAGTCCGAAACGATTCGCGAACAAATTTCGAAAGTTTCACTAGTCATCTTCAAAATCACGCCGTACAACAAAAAAAATGGATACTTTCTTCCGTCGCAATCAAAGCTATTCAAGATAAGCAAACAAATCTTATCCAAATAATTGGAGGAAAATATCTTTCGAAAAAATTAAAAGACCAAAAGAACAAGCTTTATTATTTTTCCCCTTTTTCATCGAATCCTTTTCCAGACAAAAGATATTCGAAGATAATTATAGTTCTGGACAATCACTTCGTTAATAAGGAACAGGGTTTAATATAAATATATTTATATAAAGATTATCGCAAATATTCAAACATGATTCATGAATCATGAAGCATCATAAGGAATAGCAGAATCGAAAATATAACCAAGACGGCCTTGCCCTCACTAAAATTAGCAATGAATTTCGTAACATTATGTTTCTCTTGGCTCAAAGCCCTCTGTTTTTAATGTGAACCTTCATCAGGATGATGCTCAATTCGACTTTCATTCGATTTTACGACCTCGATTTTCGTTTGAATTCGCGATTTTTAATGGTGATAAAGAAACACTGCCGCTCATTCAAGAAATACTTATGCGAAAATTTGGAAGAATCGTTTTGGTTGGAAATTCTGGAGGAATAGTCGACAATTTTGTGACGTTATTGCTTGAAAGGAAAATCGTGTATCAGAAAGGCGTATGGAAATCTATTCAATTAAAATGGACGGACTGGTTGAAAAAACAATCAAAACTCAAAGCATCGGACCCTGACCAGCTGCAGCAAATTCTAAACTTAAGGAGGTGTTGGGCAGTTATGCGCTAGTTCGAATTTCAAAGTTGAATTTTCAGATAGCTAAGGTCACGAGCATAAAAAAACTATCCTCCTGGCCGGTCTGCGTTCAAAGATAATTTCTCTTTGAAATTTTTGAGGAAGATCAACCGCACTGAAAGAACATGCTCAAAGATAGGAAATAATAAATTCCAACTTTCGACATAATTTATCCACAAGAGCTTGTTTCTCAATCTAAAGTAACCGTATAATTTAAATAGCCTAAGCGCTTTTCAACAATGAAAGATTCTCAAAGAACCGCCCCACATCTTCTTTAGGAAATCCGAGGATACAGAGGAAACAATTGTCCTTTACCTTCACAACAATTTTTGTCGAACCACTTTTCATGAATTTCATGAGGAATTCTTTAGAAGTCGTGGTAATGCTTCGCGCAAGAAATCGGATGAGAACGAAAACCTTTTCAATGAATATTTACCACCATTCTATTATGTCACTCAAACAGAAGCTTTAGAAATGTTGGATGAGGTCGTTTTCAAAAAGGATATTTATTATCATCACCTTTCCGGGATAGTGATTCCAATTTTGTTGAACAATACTTATACCAAAAAGAAAATTTATGATGCCATGGAACATGCGCTTACTTTCTGTGCTGGCGCGACTTTTGAGAAAGTTTATGATAGATTATGGTTCTTTGATATCAAGCTACAGGAGTTTATTACGCCGAATAGATTGGCTACGATGTACGAAAATATGTTCTTGAAATTTGGCCCAAAAATGAACGAAATCACGGAAAGAATGACAGACGATCAAATAAAATGGCAGTTTTTGGTCGATTTAAGGCCAAAGAATAAAGAGAGATGGCCCGAAAAGATAGACAATATGGAATGTTTACTGATTTCTCCAAAGTGGAACCCATTCGGTGACACATCGAAGGAGGAATTCATACAAAATTGGGAGGAAAACGTTGTTTCGATACTGGAAAAGCGGTTCAAAAAGCAAAATCGTGAAGAACGATTCTTTTGCTTACTTCTTCTTTCCGGACGTTTAGATGCTGCCAATTTTGTTTGGCAAAAAAGCGAACACAAAATCAGCCTGGCCCTTATTGGAGCGACCATATTAAGAGGAGTCGCTTTGTTAAAACTAAAAGACTCAGCAGTAACTCAACGATATACAAAAATCGCAGCGTACTATGAAGATGCTGCCTCTGAAGCTTTAGAAAAATATGCGAAGAATTATTTGATAAACAGAGATGACATGATAATGTTAATCGAAACCATCGAAAGAAGTGACAAAAATGAGACGAGAATGGGTAACATGACAATGCTGAATCTCGCGTATTCGGGAAAATGCTATAATTTTATGTCGCAAGCATTAGTTCAGAATTTCCTCGACAGACAGGGATGGAAAGATTCTTGAAAAAGGATATTTATTCTGCTGTCGCAGAATAACTTAGATCTTGTAGTTTGAAAAATTTAAAAAATTTTTAAAGAAAATTTTTCCAGCTCAGCAAAAGTGTCTGGTCTGGTGAAAAATTTGAGTTCTTGAATAACAATGAAGCAACCATAAACGATTATGAACCGTCAAGTCAAAATTCGACAAAAATAGGAATCGAGTCGAAAGTTTCCCGTCGAATTGATGAACAAACTTCGGAACACTTGTTAAAAACTGTAGATGAAGAAGCAAATGGGCAGTCTGATGGGCTATTAACAAACTTGAAAAATGACTGTTTCTATCAGTCATCAAATTTGGCAGACTCTCCTAACGAAGCGCCGAACTCTGTTGATCTCTTTGAAAAATTGTCATTATTTGATAAACTCAATATCGAGCTCCGCAAAGCTTATAAGAAAAGACAAGCGCCTTATATGGTCTTTCGGGTAAAAGGTCTTAACAATACAGAATTCATATTTTATTAAGTGCAATTTGTTCTGGCATCTTGTTTATATTATATTGTTTGGAATCTTTCTGACAAGAATGTTTTGTGTCTACCCGACAAGGCTCGAATGGATTCTTTATTTTTGGACGTTTACTTTGATCGTTGAGGAAATAAGACAGATCCGGGACATTCAGGATGGTTCTCAATATCGGAAATCAATATCAAGAAATTTTTGACAGGGTTGAAACTCATCGAATATCTATTATATGATATAATTTATATCTAACTATCTTTTAAGACAGTCGTTTCTTACATTTTTAGTAAAAAATAATCACAAGGAACCCTTTTAAACCTGCTTAAAGGGATATGATCAAAACATGGTGGAGCTCGTATTATAACAAAGTCGATGGACTTTCCCTTTTATTCTTTATTGTTGGAGCATTTTTTAAATTTGTTTATGCGTTTCGAAAGGATCTACGCTTTATAAATCATTAAATATCACTGAAAATTTTTCAATTTAAAAGCGTCAAAAAAGTCTTCAGAAATTAAAGAATGCCCCACAGAGATCTCAGTTAAGGGTCGAAACTGACCAGGGAAAATGCCGAACTTCTTTGTACGCGACAAACTTTCATGAAAATTTTATGAGAATAGAAAACCAATCAGGCGTCTGTATTCGGCCAATCGTCCAATTAATGCCAAGTATTTTTGAAAGTTTATTGCGAACAAAAAATGCTGACCTTAAATTGTTGCCAATGATTTCCCGTCAGTGCCGACCTTAAATCACAGGAGGATTCCGCGCTGCTCAGGTTTTCTTTAGCATATCCTTCATGTTGACTTCATACCGACAACTTGACGTTTTCGCACTTTCCTCAACATATGGCCCAAAAGTCAAGATGATTTCGAGGATGTTTATCCAAATGTTTCAGTTTTTGAGCATAATGGGACTTTTTATTGTTTCTTACGGAGTTGTTCAGCAGAGTTTGCA
This sequence comes from Oikopleura dioica, assembly GCF_907165135.1. NCBI lineage: Eukaryota > Metazoa > Chordata > Appendicularia > Copelata > Oikopleuridae > Oikopleura > Oikopleura dioica. Next base: position 588,858 of record NC_137293.1, on the reverse strand, counting down.
ATATCCTAACGAGCAGCGGGGAATATTTATTTTGAAGGTTTCATCAAAGCTTCTTCAATTTAAACTCACGTTTTTAAGAATATTTTATTTGGGCCTTACTTTGGAATTTACGGAGAACTCTTTCTTGGAGAAAGAACAAATTATCCTTTTGAAGATCAGCCCGAAGATTGTCATAAGCCTCAAGATATTTTTCTAGCGAACTCAACACTTCCCCGATGCCCTACGAAATCGGAAGTATCAACTTTTTTTCATGGACTTTACATGTTGATCGTACAGATTTTACTTATCAATTTATTGATTGCCTTGTTTTCGTCGACATATGAGGAAATAAATCAAAAATCTACTCAAATATGGAAATTTGAGAGATATCGACTTGTCAAGGAGTATTATTTTAAACCAAAGCTGCCACCTCCATTCATCATTTATAGGAACTGAGCTTATTTAACGTAGTATGGAAGTTCTTTTCGGCAAATGCAGCCAAAAAGGAAATCATTTCGAAGGCTAATATCTGATTTACTTTTCGGCACACTGCCGAAAAGTATTACCTTATTTCATTTATTTTTAGAAAAGCCATAGATGAAATAAAAAAAATTCAGTTAAGGCAAATTTTTGTAAAAAATTTATTCTTGCTCAGAAGAAAGAACAGAAAATTCAGAGTCGAATTGGCTTGATTTGACCTAAAAATTTTGACTTAAGGAGGTGTTGGGCGGTTTTCGGGAAATTGACCATTTTCAAACAGCCCTCAGGCTCAGATGGGTAAGAAAATTATTAAAAACTCTTCTTCTACTTATAGATTGGACCTTAAACTAGAGTTGGAAATTTTTTCAGAAAAAATTATTAAGGGATTCTGCCTATAGAGAGCTCAGCTTCAAGTCATGTCCGTGAAAATCACCATTTTGCGTCATTTTTGAACGCGATTTTTTTAATGAAAAAAAAATTTATTTTTTAAAACTTAGATGATCAAAAGAAACTTCCATCGCTGTTCTAGGGTTGATTTGAAAGAATTTACTTTTTCGCAAAAATTGCTTATTTAAAAACTTCAATCAAAAATTGGGTTTCAAATTGTCAAAAAGATGAGATTTAAAATTGCACTTACTCGTAATACAGTTAGATAAGTGAGTCACTGTAATGAATAAAAATACTCAGCGAGTCGTAAGCTTTCTAAAAATATTAAAATAATTGTATTTGTGAGACTTTAAAAAATCTAATTTCACGAATTTTCATAGAAATGTCAATTTTCAATCCCGTTTTTCACCAACTTTTGTTGACATTGAAAAATAAAGCTAGGGACCTTTTTTGATGCTCTTGATGTGGGCTTTCTAAAAATGGAAAGAAAATTTTAAAATTCGAATTTTCGCCAAACCGCCCCATACCTCCTTAAAGAGGTCACAAATTACGAAATAAAGTCCGAATTTGAGCATTTTGGGTAAATTTTGGGGCCACTTTTAAGGGGGTTTCTGTTAGATTTATTGGACGTTCTATAGCTCAAAAGAATCGCCGTCGAAAACTGATGGGGGTTTATAAGGGTTTTGAAAAACTCAAGAAAAAAAAATTTTGACCACTTTTCGACCGGTCGGTTTGAAGGTGTTTCTCTTAGAATTTCTCAAAATCCGTGAAAACCTACCCTAGATTTTTGATGACGATACTTATGAGCACATGAACGCCGAAAAATTCAATCGGAAACAGTGTTTCCGAAACACCTTCGAAATCGGCCCCAAAGTTTTTTGAGGAAAATGAGTCATTATGACGTCATTCCAAAAAATTAAAGAGCCGGAAAAAGACAAACCGTTCAAAATTTTTCATTCTTTCATATTAGGCCATAAAATTTTTTTTGAAAAATATTGCCTCAAATGAAGCTTTTTAATTTCATCTTAAAGAATTGACCTATTTTTAATCTCGAAACAGTCACATTCTCATTTTGTTTCGAGGCAGTTCTAGAACAAAGAACAATTTCCGCGGGGATTATCGTGATTTCAAGTTACATGGAAAGAATAAAAGAGTATATGGAGGATTGGACGGATATCTGTCTGAATTATTTCTGCGAGATAAGAAGACTTTCAAGGAATTATTTGAATCATAAAAAAACTGTGCTTTATTATATTTTTATGTCGCATGAATCAACTGCGTTAAAAAGAACCGTTTAACTGCATTTCTTACAATTCAATATCAGTTTATTTATTTTTACACCAATGCTTACGATGCATTTCAATTCGAAGTAAAAGACCTTGAAAATTAAGCTGTATTGCTTCAATAAGATTCTGATGAAATAAAATGGCGTACAGATATATCAAACTGACATAATTTCAAATAAAATAGCTGGCAGAAAAAATACAATCAAAATGAAAAATTAATAATTGAAAATCTAAAAAAATTGTTGAAATTCTAAAATTGTCCAGGAGTGATTTTGATGGAGCCAAATTGCTGCTCGATGATTTTTCCAAACGGAGTTCCGAGGACCTTTTTTGGCATGTCCAAGATCTCAGCTGGAATGCTCTTTTGGACCAAGAATTGAGCCGCATCCTCGCTAATAAGGGTGTCAGTTTGTTACTAGAAGATTTACTGAACCTGAAATTGTTGCAATTGTGCGTGAGAAGAGCATAAGTATCCCCTCTGTATTCGCTAGATCCCATCGCTCGAATCCACTCGTTGAAAGTACAGGGATCTACTTCTGTCTGAAAGACACGATTATGAGGAGAAAGAAAATGTGGAACAACTTTTCCGAGCTTGACTTTTCTCATGGGCGGGCCCAAGTGAGTCCCGCCAGGCCTTGATTGATCGATTCCACCACCGCCGAAGTAGAACTCGACGCCGTTGTAAACGATTGCTGTGTGATAAATCGCTTCAAGGTGAAAGCCAAGAAGAGGCATGCTCATCATTTGAGCCATTCCTTGACTAAAAAAATCATTTCTTCTCTCCTAATCTACTTTTCCCATTTTTCAATTTTCCGACTTTACCTGAGATCATAAATATACAGCTCAACTTCCATCTCCGTCCCGCTCATTTTGTCCTCTGTAAATTTTCCTTGATTTTATTGTGAATTTCCCCGAATTATTTTTCTCTTTCACTCAATTCTTCCAGAAATCGATTCAGCGCGCGTCGTACTCGCGTCGGTTTTGAGTGTGACTCACCTATTTGACAATTACTCACGTGCAGCTCACGGAACAGTGACAAATGTCGAAAATTCTAGCGCCTTCGAGAACTTCAGTTCAAGCGTTATCGTAAAGATACGTGGATAAGAAGTATTGCATCTAGAAAATTTCTGATCTGAGAAGTCAAAGAAAAAGTTTATTCAGTTATCGAGAGCGCAACAGTAAAGAGCTCCTTTTCCATAAGATCCGCAGCTTTCGGAAGCCCAGCGACCGACAGTGCAAACTCCTCGGACGTATTTGTTCGCATCGCATTTTCGGTACTCGCCATAGTTCGATGGGTATTGCCACGAGCAAGAAGATTGATTGACCGTCATTGTTTTCAGTGCGCAGCAGCGAACTCCAGAAGCATTTTTGTTACAGTCATCATTTGATCCGGAGGAACAGGCTCCGACAGCGAGCTCGTCTGGACCGAGGCATTTGTTCAGCTCCTCGAAGTCACTAGAATTTTTTTGGAAATGAATGATAGGGAAGCGTACCCGAATGCCCAGTAGCACCGGTCAGCAAAGTCAAGAGAGACTCTAGAATCTTCCTTGCACTCGATTAGGTGGGAGTAGCTGTTGTTGTTCCATTTACAGTCTTTCTTGTTGCCGGAGCTACAGTAGCCGCTCATAACTTACGATGGATTTAATTATCTTCCTTGTTTCGAGGATAGAAAGCTATTAAAATAAAGAATCCGTAACATAACCATAAGGACACTCAAGAAACTGCCCGTAGTCTCCTGTTAGGGTGATAACACTCTGAGCAAAAGAAGAAGCGAAAAGGGATAAATTTACGAGTAACATTTTCTGGAGATACTCAAAGCTATCTTACCACAAATTTTAGCAAGATTGGATTGACAGATGGTTGTGTTCACAGGAAGTAGAGCTGAAAATGGACAACTAAGCGGCCAAAGTGACGCTTAGATAATTTTCTAGTATTTTTGGTGCGCTTATTCGGCAAGTTTATTTTTTCGAATTGTATAAAAAAGCGGTGCATTGAGAAGGTTTATAAAAAAAAGCGTGATTATAGAAGAGTTTATTGCAGAATGATGTAAATTATCAACTCAAAAAAACGTGGCATAACACCTGGATATTACGCGTGCACCGTTTTACACTTGATATTCAACTTTGTTAGAAAAGGCTTAGCTCTATTTTGACAAGTTCAGAGGGTGTCAAGCTCACGTTTTTTTGAGTGACGCTTCGAACTCTGGTCACCCTCATTCGCCAAATCTTCAGGGAGATCCCCACAAAGATCATCAGAAGATGTGACCGTTATTAATTGACCCCATGAGCCTTGGAACCCTAGGATATGTTTCTAGAGTGTTTCCTAGGTCTTTATTCCCAGGTTAAGTTCCTGAAAGATTGAACTGATCAAACCATAAACCACAAATGGCGGACAGAATAATCAAAGATAAGAAGTTTCCTCAAGTTAATATATACTCTCCTTTGATTTCCTGATCTTCAGTTATAAATTTTCATCAAAAGTGGCCATCGGTAGGTTTTTTATGATGTCACAATTTACCATGAACGCACGAATTTTTTTTCCTGCTGAACGCATATTACGCAGATTTCTGCGCAGCATCTTTAGAGCGCTCTAACGACGACTGTGGTCGAGATTTGAAAAAATCAATGCTACCAGAATGAAGCTCAGACGCTTGCGAACAAGTTTATTATAGTTTAAGATCCTAACCCTAAACCGAACCTTGCAAAAAATAATGATTTCTAAAGTAACTCGAAAATTAACCAGTTTTTTTTTCAATTTTCTTCAATTTCATTGATCGCAAATACAAATGTGCAAAATATATACTTATGATAAAATTTGTGTTTAATTCGATGCAAGAATGCGATTAAACGTGGAAAAAATAATTTTCATCGACGGAAAAATTAATTCAGAGCTGTTGAAGAGCTAAAAAAGCATAATTCGAAATAATCGGAAATTTTTGTTCTGAAGCCAAATTTTTATCCTGAAGTCAAAATTTTTTTTCGATGCCAGATTCGGATTCCTCATCGAAAAAGAGCTTCTAAAGTGGGGGTCCAATAAAAATTTTGGTCAAGTAAAGTAGGGGATATCGAGCTTTAAGGGGGTAGAACTAGATTTTTCGAAAAACCGTGATTTTCGGGAGGCACTTTAAATAAGGAAAACCTGTTTTTATTTATGATTACGCAATTTCCTCAAAAATGTTGCTAGATAAAGGGTTAAACTATCTTAAAATGAGATTTAAAAAATTTGGCTAGTCACGTGACTCGAGAAATTTGACTCGAGAAATTTGAAAATCTAAGCTCTCCTGGCTTTGAGCGCCGGTCTAGAATAGGCTATTTTCGAAAAACCTAGTTCTACCCCCTTAAAGGGGCTCTGCGCAGAAATCTGCGCAATATGCGTTCAAGCGTTAAAATAAAAAAGTGTCCTTTGATTCGGACCTTAGTTAGATATCCGACTCGATTTGGAAGACGATCATTGAGTTAATTTTTTAACCGTTGCACCTAGTGATAAGGGCAAATTTTCTCAGCCCGAGTATGCAGGTGCACACGATTCGCGATGTGATGGCGTTGTTCATTGTGCTCACTCACGCCATCCAAAGCGTAAATTTATATACTAAAAAAGTCATTTTGAAATCATTACATCACTCAATATAAAGAGAATGAGGCTTTTAGTAGGGCTACTAGCACTTGCGTATGCCGGATTGATGCAAAAACAGGAAGATGCTGTAGTTACAGATGGCTCATCAACACCGACTATTCAGGTACAAACATTCACATTTATTATAACGATAAGATAAAGAAGAAGAAAGGTTATTGAGTGTAAAAATAACCCTCGAAACTCCCGCTCCTCATAAATAATTGAGTCGAAACTACCCAAATTTACTATTTACTTTAACTGTTTTCTCTTAGAGCTGGGTGAAGCGTTTCATTATCCTGCGGTTTATTCGTAGAAAGCTTCAACAGTATTTTGAACGTCGCCAATGTAATGGGCAAACTGTCTCACCAACAGTTCAACAACCAACTCCGCCTCCAACAGAAACATCCACTGTGCAATCAACTGAACCACCCGTTGACCCCCAAACAGAGCACCCAACTGAGCCACCCACGTCGCCGCCAACTGTCACCCAAACAGAACAGTGGTGGACTGAGCGTCCTGTTGAATTCGAGCCTCTCACCAACGCCATCCCAAGTTCCCTCAAAACTTGTACTTCTGGCTCCCGAACCGCCTTATACAAGATCGTAAACGGAATCGACGCTGAGCAGGCGCACTGGCCATGGATTGCTCAGCTTGAACTGATGGGCAATCAATCAGATTGGTACGAGTGCGGTGGATCAATAATATACGATAACTGGATCATCACTGCCGCTCATTGCTGCGAGGGAATCGAGTTAGTTTTTGCCTTTTTTAATAGTGCTTCCAACGATACTGAATTTTCTTTGAATTCAACAACTCTCTTCATTCATCCTGAGTACGACGACGACTCCGATGGTGACGACAGCAACATGGACATTTGCTTGATAAGATTCGATGAGAGTCTTGTGACTGATCGAACTGGAACGGCACCAGTTTGTCTGTCCACAGCATATCCAGATCGTGAGTCCATAGTTCTGACCTAACGTAAAAACGCTTTTTTGAGATGGAAAAGCTTGCTGGGTCGCTGGATGGGGAGATACAAAGGAGGATGGATACGGATCGGATCTTCTCCAGAGCGTTGGTGTCAACATTTTAGGTCAGGAGTACTGTTTGAAAAACACAAAATACAACTCTCTTCTTCCGGATGATATTTGCGCCGGATTGCCCGATTTAGACGGTAACGGACTGACAGATGCTGGAACCGACTCCTGCCAGGGGGATTCCGGAGGACCACTTGTTTGCGATGTTGATGGCGCTGCTACTCTTGTCGGTGTTGTTTCTCGAGGTGAAGGTTGTGCAAGAGAAGGATATCCTGGCATTTACACTGCTATACATACTGACAACTGGATTGCACAAACAATCGCAGAAGCTGATTTTAATAGCACAATTGGCTACCCGGTTAATGAATTATAAATCATCATACTCAAAATAACACATTTTCATGATTGTTTTGCAGGAAGCTCAAGCGTCAAGAACTCAGAGAAATAAAAAAAACCTTGCCAAATTTTATTAAATTGAAATATCATTTTTCGTCATCCAATCTGATTTTCGAAGATCAGCAAGCATTCCTTCTATCTTGATAATGTTCTTAAGATAATTCGTAATTTTTTTTTTGCAATTTCTGCTTACCAGAAAAATATAAATCATCTGAAGCAGAAAAATCAGTGCCAGAATAGCCAAGAACAAAGCGCGTTTTTTATTCAAAATCGCCATCCTTGTCCCCTTTTCTCTCAATTTTGCCGAGCAAAGATCAACATTTTCCGGTCAAAGGATTAATTTTACGACATAATGGACGCGAATCTTGCAGGCAACAATAGGATTTTTTCGACCTTTTATTGTAAAAAAGAGAATCGTTCATTTCTTGAAGAAGACCTTTTCTTGTAAATTTTAAGATTTGCAATAAATGGACATTTACAAAAAATGGTCGAATTTTGTTTTTACAAGAAAAGTCACTTTTCCAAGAAAAGTCCGTGTCCCACCGTGGACAGGGGTTATTCGTGAGATCTGATTATGAGCAATAAAATCTTAATTTTCATTTAGTAGGAATTCGAGTTTCAGAGGTCAGAATGGGGTCAAACAAAGTCAGGAGCTTTAGCAACTATCGAGCCAGGTTTTGATCGGCGTAATGAACGTTGAGATTTGACACGAGATTTGGTCGACTCTAGAATTTTTGATCAATTCCGATCTTTCTTTAAAAATGTACTAGGAGAGGTCAGCGTGGCGGGCTGATAATGAACTGGTTTGTCGAAGTCATCTCTGTCGAATTTTCTTTCGCTGAAAGTTGGTGCCGCATATTCTAGCGCTGGAACGGTATAAGTCGGCAAATCGTTCTTTTCCTCGTAAATTCTTGATTCTACTTCATCTTCGTTCTCGATTGACCCGGGGTATTTGATGAAGAGGAAAGCGCAAATGAAATCAATTAGCGTCAAGGCAAATCCCATGTACAAACAGGCTCTAGAATTGCGTTAGATGAATGTCAGAAGGCAACGCTTACCCATATTCATATCTGACGATATCAGTATGTACAGTCATTATATTATCGGGCATATTTGGAAAGCGGAATTCCCGCTCGATCGTGATCCCGTACCACATGACTGTTCCGAATGTCAAAATTCCGACAAGGATCATCAGGGCACCGCAAAGCTAGAATTTAGAAAAACGAATAAAAAATATTTCTTACTCTCATAATATTGATCTTCTTTTCGATATCATGCTCATAAGCTCGTGACCATTCCATACCAAGAAATGCCAAAACCGCCACTGAAAAAAATCTCGTGTAAAAATCCCCATAATCATAATTCTTACCAGCAGTCAGCATAACAAAAGCCATGCAAATCATAGCTTGTAGCACCAGCAGTGTTGTCGGAATATTAAACATACTATCCGCGATGTAGTAGCAGACAAAGTTCATATCACTGACAGTACCGCATTCCCAGAACAGCCCTTTCATCGCGTTGAATTCTCCAAAAATACCAGATCCCATCTATCAATAAAATAAACGAAAAGAAAACTGCTAAAACTCATACATCAGGGTTGAACCAAGCAAATCGAGGAAGAAGAATCATCGTTATCGTAAAAATCCAGCTGATAATGAGAAGAATGTAATTTGCATAATGAACTCCTTCCGCTTCTTTAGAATAAACTTTGTCATATTCTCTGTAATACGCCATTTTATCTCGCAGGTCTGAGTTTTAAAAAATGATCTCAATGCTGAAAATCGAAAGAGTCTTCTTTAGATGTTAATTTAACCGTTACTTTATTGTTTGGGTATTATTGCTAGACTGCGCGAATTTTGAAATCGCGTGCTTTTTATCATTCTCTGCCAAAAAGAATCAGAGCTATTATGATCGATCACCATTTTTAATATCTCGCCGGGTCTGTTCTAGTCAGATTAATAAATCGTTATTTACGATATTCAACTCGTTTATTGTGTTCATCGCAAGTTGACCTCTCTCTAGGAAATCAGAATGAAAAGTTTAGACAAGGAGTTTAAAGGGTAATGTGCTTTTGTTGGATTCATACAGTCGGCATTAATCATGTCACATCATCTGCACTCGATAAGGATTTCTGTCGTAAAAAGAAGCTTTTCGATGATTTGATTGATTAGTCCTTGTTGTCTTCAGACTTAACTTTTTATCTGGATTGACCAATTTTAATGCTTTTTTTTCTTCTCAAAATCTGAGTAATTTTATTTAAATAAAATATAAAAATGTAAAAATAAGTTCGCTGATTTTGAGAGGCGCTAAAAGGAACCAGTTCCAAAATTAATCTGGTTCGATCTGTACCTTTTTTCGCGCCGAAAAATGGGCCCCCGCCGGGATATTCTCGCTCACAACGAACCACCCAAGCAGAAAATTTTCGAAAAAAATTTCCTCATTTTTAATTTTTGCAAGAGAAAATGCAATCAATGTCCCGTGATATTCAACCTTGGGAAAGGGCCTCAAAGTTTAATTGCTTTCTCACTATTTGAATTAATTCTAGAGGCCATAAAAAGGGCTACAGAAATCCGACGAATCGACTGACAGAGCGTGAAAGTGGCTTTTTGGTAAGTCCCGTTTTTACTAGAAAAAAAGCTATTTTGATTAGTTCCAGACGCCCCGCGGCACAATTTCGACTTTCAGACAAAATTCCATTGTCTCAAAAAAGAACAATATTTTTACTCCTTTGAAAGGGGAAATGATAAAATAGTAAAAGAAAGCAAAAATGATTCGATACGATGCAATCGTTGAGTACAGAGTAAAATTGACCTTGAAGAAGAATCCTTTCAAAACGATTATTTTAAGGCCGGAGTCTGTCTTTTTGGCCTGAGCTGTGTTCTCTTTGCTCTCGAATGTACAGGAATGGCTTACAGTATTTAAGGAGGCTTAGCTTTTGGTTAAGAGTTTTAAGAACCCCCCTCCCGTCAATAATTTTCCCCAAAAAATCGACTTTTATCGGAAAAAAAGTCCAATTTTCAAACCTCAAAGGCGATTTTGAGGGTGTTAGAGTCGAGATAGACCCCCGAAAAATGAAGCCTGAGAATGGTTTTTTGATCCGTAGAATCTATTTTCGGGGTCAAAATTTTAAAACTCCGAAAAAAGATCTTACGAAAATTGTTGACGGGGGTCCTTAAATAAGGGAGTCACTTAACAAAAATTATAAAATCTTCGAGTAATAACGAGTCCATCATTTTACTAAAGCCATGCTCAAGTATTGAACTTGTACAAAAACCAGCCGATGCCACGATACTACATGCCGCTTGGATTCGTCACTGCCTTTCTAGCGATGGCCGGAGCAATCGTCAAAATCTCCAACTCAAATAAATCGCCGCTGATTTCCAAGAAAAACGAAATCATTCTCGCCTTGATAACAGTTCTCAATTCCACCTCGCTCGTTTGGTAAGAAAACTCTCAAATTGACTGAATCAGATCCTTTTCAGCATGAATTCTTACATTCTCTTATCTGAAGAGGAGCAAAACGAAGCAGCAGTTTACCTGACGATGGAAATGATCATTGCCGGCTCCCTGGTCATGCTGATTCTCCCGTTTTTCTGCACCGAGCATCAACCTGAATACAGCCGAGCTCAAGCCGCAGCAGAAAATCAAATAGAAAACTCAACTGATCGACGATCAGAAAATATTGTCATTGACGACTGTCCGCCAAAATATGATGATTTGTTCCCCCAGCGCCCTTGAAAATTTGTTAAAATGCCGAATTAAAACATAAACTACATGACAATTTGACCTTTTTTATTTTGAAGCTTCCTTGACAAGCTCTTTTACGAGCAAATTAAGGGAATTGAGCAGTAATTCGATTTATCCAGTCAACATGATCCGCAACTTCGCAGTAAACTCTTGGAGATTCTCCACAGCCTCCCCATGAATTTACCCCAGCGAGAACATACTTAACGGATTCAATCGCACATTTCAAAAGAACAAACCTGATTTGCTCCGGTAGAATGCCTGAGAGCACAAACAAGTGGATTACCACTATCTGTTTGGCAGATGCCTGATCCTCCACCGCAAATCATGTTGTCTTAAGCGAAATCAAAGATCAGAGTGCGAAAATTAATTACCAGTAAGGGTCGAGCCAAGTTTTTCGCTACAGAAAATTCTCTCATAGAGTGGAATAAGGTCCCAGAGAAGTCGGTCAGACGAATGTCCACCTGAGGCAGTATGATCCCAGCCAGAAATGAAACAGTATCCTCCTACTGGCTTAAAATTCTTGGGAGGCAAGCATGCTGGTTTTACGTAGTCGTTGAACTGGAATGCAGTATCAGTGACCATGATGGCAATGTCATTGTTCAGTTGACGAGGAATGTTGAATTTCCCAGTCGTCTCTATTTTTAAGATTCTTTTTCGCTGGGCTCCATCAGAAACGATCCAAGAATTCGACTAGAGGAGAAATTTGTTTAAGTTAAAAATTACATTACTTTTTCAATATGCCCCGCTTGAACAGACCATCTTCTAGGATTAATTGCATTATCGACACATTGGTTTGCTGTGATCACGATTCTCGGGGCTGTGATCGTACCACCACAAAGAAAAGGTCCAACCAACTGCACTTGCCAAGGAAGTTGGCCCTTTTCTGCTCTCCGAACACTACCGAGATCGCAGACTGGACCGTACATGTCGCCCATGAATGAAACGCCTGGCGTTTGATCAGGCTTGGTTAAATATTCATTTGACTCCTAACACTTCATATAACTTACCACTTCCCATGTTGTTGGCTTAGACAAAACACCATTATGGTCTCTGAATCGAAAAAGATTCTCATTTAAAGGGGCACATTTGGGTTGCTCGAATGATAGAGGTTTTGTCGAACTTGGTCTAGGTGACGGAAGTCTACAATTCTTCGGACAATAGCCATAGTTTTGTGATCTAAAAATAATTTTTTTTGGTTAAAAAGTATCATCTACCCATTAAAAGCCTCAATAAAACACCAGTCTCCTTTTGAATCATTGTCAGGATTCGCACAGTTATTGTGATCCTGATTTCGCATCCATCTCTGAGTCGAGCGGTTTCGTGACATGTTTACTGAATTCTTCCAATTTCTAGAGAAGGAAAAATTGAAAGTTATAATTAAACAGCCTTACCTGCATTGAGTGCCTTCATTAGTATGAGAGCACTTTCCACTCGATGGTGGAGAGATCGTTGGCTGTTGATTACCGCAAAGATCGTGACTTGCACAAGCAGAATCACAGTACTCCCAGTAATCTCCTGTATTTGCGTAACTTGTGTAACACCATGGACCGTTTGAATCATTATCCGGGTTCGAACAACCTCCAGAAGCATATCTACCGTTGCACTCTTGCGGATATCTTCGGCTTGAGTCCCAAGCTAAGCATCTTTTCCCTGTATTTGACCTATCGCAAATTGGGTTATCTCTTTGTGCATAAGCGTAGTAGGAATTCACTGATAATGAAAAAATTGATAATGAAGCAAACAACTTCATTTTTTTATCTCAATCAAGGAGAAAATGAATCGTATTAAGTATCAACTCCAAATCCAGCAAATAAATAATGAAACGCCATCTGCGTCAATAGTTACATTGAGATATTCGCAGGATTCGGCTTTTAAAGAAATTTGAGATTATAAAAAAAGTACGATTTTTTCGCCGATTTCAAGATTTTTGCTATGAATGCTCATGATTTATGAGGGTTTTTATAATGAACTTAACAACTTTTGTAACTTATTTTGTCAAGGACTTTTTTATTGAAAAATGATATCACAAAGAAGAAATTTTAAGGAAACTGAGCAGTAATTCGATTTATCCAGTCAACATGATCTGCAACTTCGCAGTAGACTCCTGGAGTCTCTCCACAGCCATATCCCCACGAAGTAACCCCAACAAGAATATACTAAAAGGCAGTCGATAATCTGGTATTTCAAATAAGTAAACCTGATTTGCCCCGCTTGAATGTCTCAGGGCGCAAACGAGAGGTCCACCACTATCGCCCTGGCAAGTATCTGGACCAGCTCCTCCGCCGCAGATCATATTATCTGAATTGCAATCAAAAAGGAGAATATTGGTAAACAAAACCGGTAAGCCGGGAGCCTAGTTTTCTGCTGCAAACACTTCGGTCAAAAAGTGGAATAAGCGTCCAAAGAAGTCGATCAGACGCCTTTCCGCCTGAAGACGTATGACCCCAGCCGGAGATGATGCAGTCCCCTCCTACTGGCTTGAAATTCTTAGGAGGCAAGCAAGCAGGTTTGACGTAGTCGTTGAATTGGAAAGCTGTATCGGTGACCATGATAGAGATGTCATTGTTGAGTTGACGGGGACTATTGAATTTTCCAGTCGTCTCGATTTTAATGACTCGCTTTCGTTGGGCTTCATCGGGTAGTGACCAAGAATTTGACTAAGGAAACTCAATTTAAAGTAAAATCTCATTTGTACTTTTTCAATATGCCCGGCTTGAACCGACCATCTTCCAGGATTCATGGCATTATCGACACAGTGGTTTGCTGTGATGACAATTCTAGGGGCTGTTATTGTTCCTCCGCAAAGAAATGGTCCAACCAGCTGCACTTGCCAAGGAGTCTGCCCCTTCATTGCAGTTTTTCCATCAAGAATTTTCTGTGGAATTTCATTTGGACCAAGTGAATTGCTTGGAATTTGGTCGGGCTAGTTTAAATCATGAGTGACCTAGTAAGGTATAAACTACACTAGGGACCGAACGCAAATCGGGGGTCAAAATTTTAAATTGCTTGAAATGAAAATTTACAATAGTAAATCGACTACGGCGAACATTTTCTTCCATTACAGTCACCCCGAAAAATGTCCGGAAGACCGAGAATTCACAGCTGTTTTCACAATTTGGTCGTTTTGAGGGTGCTAGAGTTGATGCGCAATTTTAGTCCCCAAAAAAATCGAAAGATAAAATAAAAAACATTTCTAAAATTGAAAAATTTGTATAGGTTTGTAGGGGTCCCTGGGTGCGCTGGCCTTTTAAAGATTTCAAGAGTGAATATGACTCATCATCATGGCTCGAGAAAAAAAAACGACATGGCAGGATTTGATCCCGGAGCGCCCGCTTGCCAATCCATAACGCTACCGATGCGCCACGGACATCTACGTAAAACCTGAGAAACCTTATTTATAAACTAATATGGGGGCTTTTGGTTACTCGATAAAACGCTGGCACTTCCGAGTTAGTAACTCTGTAGTGGTTTTCCTACTGTTTTCGCTTCGAAATATGGGATTCTAGCGCGCGTGGTCAACGTAATTATGCTCAGTGAGCCGTAACGCGCCCAGCGCCAAGGCTACCATTCCATCATGCCTTGACAGCTCCCCTCTCTCTATTCCAGCGTTGGCGATATGGCCAACGCCGAGTTCGTACGACCAAGTCTAAGTCCGTGCCACCGATGGGTGGTGTCCTACACTATAAAAACGACTGTACCCCTATAATTTTATCATTCTTTTCCCTGACTTCACAGGTATAACATAAAATATAATATATATATTTTATTATTTTCTGCTCACACCTATCAGGGTTAATAAACATATTCGAGATTGATTCCCGTGTTCCAATTATATTCAGTATAAAACCACCATATATTTTGGTGACTGAATTAATCGGTACGCCCAACAAGAGAGATATAAAAAAGATACAAGAGATAAAACATCCGTAAATTTATCAATGACGATCCGTGAATACATACTTATTTATCATTTTTTATTCGATAAAACGGGCATTGTTTTGAATCCTTAGGCAATTTAACCCGATTTTCTCGATTAGTATGATCATAAGTTTTACTTCCGGAATAAAGTTGATATTTTTTTAATTCGAAAAACGGAATCTCATTGCTCTCAAATCCGAAAATCGAAAAAAAAAATCACCTCAACCGGAAATCAAACTGATGATCAAATCCCTGAAAACGACAACTTAAAATCAATGTGTTCTTCATGATAATTACCAATCAAATGATCGCTTATCTCAGAAGAAATCATCAAGGTCGTCATGTTCCAAATCCTGAAAGAAGAAATTCAAAGTTCCTTGATTTTAATTATCATTCCGGGAAGACTTTAGATTTGAATTCACATAGAAACTCATTCCAAAGAGGTGCCGAA
This sequence comes from Oikopleura dioica, assembly GCF_907165135.1. NCBI lineage: Eukaryota > Metazoa > Chordata > Appendicularia > Copelata > Oikopleuridae > Oikopleura > Oikopleura dioica. The sequence goes on along the minus strand of NC_137293.1, from coordinate 573,565 downwards.
ATTCGTGTACGGTTCTGCTATGCAAATGAACCTCGGCCCATGGAACTGGTCAAACGGGAAATAATATTGCTCAATCTTCGAAATATTTCTCAGCGTGCTACAGAATGATCTATTCTCATTAACAGAATATAATAGGCGCTAATGATCAATCAAGAGTTTAAAGCTCAAAACATTCACAGCTCTGCTCGAAGCTCGAAAAATCGTCTTTATTGCATCTAATGATATAAAAAGAAGATATCAAAAATTATGAGACGAAGAATTAACCAAGAAATGATGAAGAAAAATGACGGACATTTCATCACAAGCGCAATACAAATTTGGTTTAAAACAATCTTGCTTAATGGACTCCGATATGCTGCTCATCAATTTTGGTTGCAGTAGAACAAGCATCCGCTCAGATGTTCCCGCTCTTCTACTTGCACCTCTTATCAAGAACCGTCAAATGTGCCACAAAAGTGTGCAAATTTCGACTCACTCATTGAGGCCACACTTCAATCTTCATCACCAAAGTAAAGCTGAACCTGCTCGTCGTTCAGAACCTCACATGTCCAATAATGTTAACGATCCCTGCTCATCAGATGTAATCAGAATGGAAAAATTGAGACTCTGGTAGAAATTATTATCTTACGTATTAACGGAAAGATGATCTATGCTCCAAAAAAGTGCCTTTCCAAATCTAAGATCTTTAGCTCTTTAAATAGGCAAATTAATAAGAGTTGATTTATAAGTGGATCTGAAAGAAGGCTATCTCAGCTCTAAGAAGCTCTTAGATAGAAACTGGACATACAAATTATGGCTACTGCTCGCAATGCCTGTCTACTCACGAGAAGTTTTTAACTCAAATATCACAAGCTATCTTTTCTCGTGATCAACTTGTTCTCCAATAATTGCACGTTGACGATTGAAAACGATACTTGCACATTGCTCACGCTAGAAATCATTAGCCAGTGCAACTGCTCAGAAGGTTTTTCGTCAATCATGGAAAGAGTCAGAACAATCACCTGCTCGTGTGATATACGCGTCTGATTACACCGCTCAAAGAACTTCGTCGCTCGCTCATAAGGACAGAATATTCGCTCAATTACCCTTAGAAAAAGTCTTCATATATCAAGTCGATTATGCACAAACTGATTGCAATTAAATATCCATTCACGAAGAAAAATATCGGCGTCATATCAGTCTGATTCGACCGCCCAAACGAAAGACTGCCTTAAGAACAGAATTTATCAAGGAAGATGACGTGGCCGAATCACAAGGGAAAGTCCTAAAAGACGAAGTTAAGAACAAGTCTAAAGTTAACTCTCATAAAGATCAACCGCTCCTTGTTGATAGAGATGAGATCATTCCTGCTCAGAAGAATGAAAATTCAAAAATTAGCTCTCATAAAGATCAATCGCTCCTTGTTGATAGAGATGAGATCATTCCTGCTCAGAAGAATGAAAATTCAAAAATTAGCTCTCATAAAGATCAATCGCTCCTTGTTGATAGAGATGAGATCATTCCTGCTCAGAAGAATAAAAAGATGTTAACGAGTCATAAAGATCATAAAGAGCCAAGTGATAGAGATGACTCAGCTCACGACAACGTTTGGAAAGATCGTCTCCGCTCACGACGATAGTGTTGTCAAGTGATTAGCTGCTCGACTAATCCGTTCAATGGTCTTAGATGTTCGCTCATAACTCGACCATATTCACAGATAGCTGCTCGACTATCTCGCTCACAAATCGTCAAGATTCACGACGTGGTGGTGCTCAGATATGCGTTCCCATTATCTAGCCACCGTTAACTCATAACTGGATTGCTCGCTCTCTCTGTAGTCTAAAGACCTGCTCACACGACATGCATGTCAATTGGTTAATTGGTTCCTCACAACTTCGGCGATTCAATGCACAACTGGAAATTGGCTCACAAGAATACTAACTCCAGCTTACTGGTAATGCTCAACCAGATCGTTATTACGAAGTTTACATGCAGGCCTCTGTGGATTTTTGTTCTCATGACCCAGCTAATGTACTTATTAATTGGCCACACGATAAGTACCTCTTTCCTGAACCTTGGTCCAGGCTTCTGCAGATGTTTGGCAATGGGTGCAGTTGCCAAAATCACACACAGAAAGTCCTTTTATGAAAAATTAGGCATTCACGATCACAAGTTCCGCTCAAAGCTTCGCTCAAATGCTTTAAATATTCTTAACAATAGGGTTACAATGCTTTAATATTCTGTTCACAAGCTTATAACAATTATCGCCCTGCTCGTTGGCTTAATTTATCCCTATTTAAATTTTCACGAACTTAATCTCACTAAAATTCTTTATGCTCACATGCCTAAAAATATTATTGGAAGCAATATCGCTCACTTGCTTCAAAGTTTATCACAAGAGAGTATTTGTAATTCACATTTGCTTTAATATTCTAATCACAAGCAAATTATTCACAATCTTACAGCTCTGTTCACAGCTCTATATCACTCATAATGTAACACTCTCCTCTTGTTGGAACTCGCTCTTAGTTCTATATGTAGTCTGCTCAGTTCTACTAGATTACTGGTACCATCACAGGTACAAATTAACGACCACCTGCTCGTGATGATCAAAAGCTCAATAATTGGCGCTCATTAACGATCTCCTGCTCGTGAAGATCATCCGCTCAAAAATAAAAAGGGGAAAGAAGTGAACAGAAAAATACCCATCACAATAGGCCCAACTCACGACTTTGACTACTTATCACTGGTCACAAATGTTCACAAGAAAAGACATCGGAATGACCTCACAACGTCCGGAAGAAACACTCGATGGCGCATTCTAGCCTTAAAAAAAATGGTTCTGAACGGAGTACTAGTTGGTCCAATACTTATTTTTAAAAGAGAAAAAATCGAAAATGACCTCTCTTCAAAATGATTTCTTCCTGCTCAACGACGCTCCTCCAAAGCGACTCATTCAACGCTTTATCATTCCTGCTCTCTTTGATGTCACTATTCCAATTCACTTCTTACCGAATTCAATTTCAAAAGAAAACTTGCAATCGCTGCTCGACTTTTTGCAAGAATTGAAAACGAAGCTAAGTCCCTTAAAGATCACTTTCACTTTGATATCAACCACCTCCAGGAATTGCTTTTTGAAAATCATGACAGTTTGCTCAACTGGATAAGTGAGACAGCAATTCTCTATCAGCTTTTGGTCGATAAAAACACTTGCATCGAATTGATGAAACAATTTCAAACAATCTATGAAAAACGATATTACACCTCAAGGATCGCTTTCAAATTTCTAGAAGCCGATTCAAAATCGTTTTCCGACCAGCTCGAATACGCGAGGACTCACATCAAAATTTTCACAAATGATCTTGCTCACAATTACTCGACTTACCGAATCAGTCATGCAGAAATTTCACATTCGGAATCTCTACAAGTCGTAAACTCCATCCAGCACAATTCTCTACCAGAAAATGTTTGGGACTTCATCGAAGAACAATAAATATTTCTACGCTCAACGGACGCTTCGCTTCAAAAATAAAAAGGGAAAATATGTAGTGGTTTTCCTACTGTTTTCGCTTCGAAATATGGGATTCTAGCGCGCGTGGTCAACGTAATTATGCTCAGTGAGCCGTAACGCGCCCAGCGCCAAGGCTACCATTCCATCATGCCTTGACAGCTCCTCTCTCTATTCCAGCGTTGGCGATATGGCCAACGCCGAGTTCGTACGACCAAGTCTAAGTCCGTGCCACCGATGGGTGGTGTCCTACACTATAAAAACGACTGTACCCCTATAATTTTATCATTCTTTTCCCTGACTTCACAGGTATAACATAAAATATAATATATATATTTTATTATTTTCTGCTCACACCTATCAGGGTTAATAAACATATTCGAGATTGATTCCCGTGTTCCAATTATATTCAGTATAAAACCACCATAACTCGATGATACAATGGCGCAGCAAAAAAAATTTTAATCGGTAAAATGATGGCACCCTTGTAAACCTTAGCCGGCAAGGGTACATCATCTGTGGATCAGGTCAAAGAATAAGCTCATAAAAAGGCAAGAAATTGTAGGGCTATTTATCGAATCATGCGATTGAATTTTGTAAACATATTTATGATAACCTTATCAAGAAAAATATGAAAAAAATTTTGGAAAAATTAAGGAAAGGGGTCCAAAAATCGATTTTTTTTTTGCAATCAAACCTAATCAAACCTAGACGACCATTTTAAAAGCTCAAAAATGATTTTTTCGATTCGAAAAAAGTTTAAGCAAGATAAGGAATCCAAATGAAGAAAAATAAATTATAAAACCTAAATAAATTATAAATTATATAATAAATTATATAAACCATAATAAAGCGTAAAATTTGAATTTTTTGTAATTTCAGCCCGAATGGGTGTGGGTGGGGTTGGGGACATAACTGAGATTGATCACCTCAGAGTCCGACGCCGATCTCAAGCCCCTTAAATTAAATAATCAAGGAACGGGGCTGAGACGGCCCGAAGGGCCGTCAAGCCCTTAAATTAAATAATCAAGGAACGGGGCTGAGACGGCCCGAAGGGCCGTCAAGCCCTTAAATTAAATAATCAAGGAATGGGGCTGAGACGGCCCGAAGGGCCGTCAAGCCCTTAAATTAAATAATCAAGGAACGGGGCTGAGACGGCCCGAAGGGCCGTCAAGCCCTTAAATTAAATAATCAAGGAACGGGGCTGAGACGGCCCGAAGGGCCGTCAAGCCCTTAAATTAAATAATCAAGGAACGGGGCTGAGACGGCCCGAAGGGCCGTCAAGCCCCTTAAATTAAATAATCAAGGAACGGGGCTGAGACGGCCCGAAGGGCCGTCAAGCCCCTTAAATTAAATAATCAAGGAACGGGGCTGAGACGGCCCGAAGGGCCGTCAAGCCCCTTAAATTAAATAATCAAGGAACGGGGCTGAGACGGCCCGAAGGGCCGTCAAGCCCCTTAAATTAAATAATCAAGGAACGGGGCTGAGACGGCCCGAAGGGCCGTCAAGCCCCTTAAATTAAATAATCAAGGAACGGGGCTGAGACGGCCCGAAGGGCCGTCAAGCCCCTTAAATTAAATAATCAAGGAACGGGTCTGAGACGGCCCGAAGGGCCGTCAAGCCCCTTAAATTAAATAATCAAGGAACGGGGCTGAGACGGCCGGAAGACGCCGGAAAGAAGAAAAAATTTTGAGCAGAAAAAATTGTCGACCTCCCCTTTAAGTCCAATTCCGAGATTTATATTTTCAGTTGTTATAGCCTTAATTGCCTTAATTTTTTTTTCTTCTTTATACGATAGAAATTGTTTTTTTTGGGGTGTTCGCCCTTAATTATCATTAAAAAATACTGAACTAAAGATCTTTATGAAATGCACAATGCAAAATTTGAATTTTCGGAGCCAATTTTTGTCAAATTTTCTATGGGAAGAAAATAATTTTCTGAATAAAAGTTCCTCCCCGTGATCTAATCTACCAAAAAAGCTGAAAAATTATGAAAATTTTGCCTCTTTTCATCTTGATGAAAATCAATCAATCATTTGACGTTTCAGAAGTCGAGATTGACGTCGAAGAACCCGAAATTGACATGGCAGAAGTCATGGTTGAAATCGGTGAAGCCAGGATTAAACTAAATTCATACCCATGCAAAATGGGACTTACGACCAAGATCTAATGGTTTAGTTAGTATCTGATGGGGTCGGTTAATGTTGGTAGAGTTGGTTCGAATCCTGCCTGAACACTTTTTTTTTAATTTTCTATTGGTGGAAGCGCGGGCTCGCTCGCAGTGAAAACTCGAAACGCGTCGCGGCAAAAGCTTCTCGCCCCGGAGCGCCACCATCAGAGTAAGACTGCGCGCTTGAAAGTGGTTCGTTCCTGAAATTTTAATTCTTTCCAAAGGTCAATATCTCGGAAACGGAAGGGATTTGGAAAAATTGAGAACGCAGTTCAATTTCTCTGGTTTCAATACCCCTTTTTTCATTCATAACTCTCAGAACTAAATTTTGGTCCGATTTGCGTTCGGTCCCTAAACTACACTTACGACTTGCCAAACTGTTGGTTTTCTCGCAACACCGTTGCCATCTCTGAATTTAAACGCACCTTCGTTCAGTGGCGAACATTTCAGCGGGCGGCCTGTTACCGGAGGTCTTGGTGGTGGTGTTGTTGATCCACAATTTTTCGGACAATAGTCATAGTTTGGCGATCTGAAGTGTACTTATTTTGGTTTTGCTTTAATTTTACCCTCTCGGAGCATCAATAAAGCACCAATCTCCCTTTGGATCGTTGTCCGGATTAGCACAGTTATTATTATCCTGATTTCGCATCCATCTTTGAGTCGATCTTTTTCGTGACATATTCACTGATTTTTTCCAATTTCTAGAAAATAAGTGAATATTGATTCTTCGTCCTTGTTTAACCTGCATTGAGCCCCAGAATTTGTTTGAGAGCATTTGTCATCAAAAGTTGGAGGAAGTGGTGGAGGTTTATTGCCACAAAGATCATGGTTCGCACATGTAGGATCACAGTACTCCCAGTAATCTCCGGTATTTGCATAACTTGTATAGCACCAAGGACCATTCGAATCATGATCTGGATTTGCGCAGCCTCCAGCAGCATATCTTCCATTACACTGTTGCGGATATCTTCGGCTTGAATCCCAAGCAAGACATCTTTTTCCACTCTTCGACCTATCACAGACCGCATCATTTCTCTGTCCGTAACCGTAGTAACAAGTTACTGTTGGTGAAAAAACTAGTAATGATGCTAACAACTTCATCTTTAATTTTGATCTGAGGAGGGAAGAATCTAGTAAGTACCAATACCGTATCGAGTAAACAAACAACATTGCGGAGTCGCCTTGGTCAACAATCACATTGAGATATTCTCATTAGAGATCTGCTATTAATTATACTATATTGTCAGGTGAAATTATGATCAGGAGAGAAATTAAGGGTATTGAGAACTAATTTCATTTATCCAATTAAGATAATCCGCCACTTCGGCGTAGATTCCGGGAGTTTTTCCACAGCCGATTCCCCAGGATGTCACTCCAGCGAGAACGTACTGAATTTTTAATGACAGTCAATTCTTTCAGATCTCGTACCTGATTTTCCCCGTTGTTATCTCTCAAAGCACAAACAAGAGGTCCTCCCTTATCTCCCTTACACGTATCTGGGCCAGAACCGCCGCCGCAGATCATATGATCTTAATTGAACTCAAAGAAGATTTTTTTTTGAAAAAATCTTACCAGTGATGGAATACCCACGTAACTTTCTTCTGCAAACGCTTCGGTCAAAAAGCGGTATGAGCGTCCAAAGAAGTCGACTTGACGACCTTCCAACATCGGTTGTTTTGCCCCAGCCAGAGATGATACAGTCTCCTCCGACTGGCTTGAAGTTTTTCGGGGGCAAGCACGCTGGTTTAACGAAGTCATTGAACTGGAAAGGCTCATCGGTCACCATGATGGGCCATCATTGATGGCGATGTCATTGTCATGAGTGCGAGCATTGTATTTACCAGTCGTGATGATTTTAGCGACACGTCTTATCTGGCCTTCATTTTGCGAACGAAATGCCGACTTAAATGATACTAATGAGAAGCTACTAGTAAAATTCTTACTTTATGAATATGCCCGGCTTTAACGCGCCACCTTTCAGGATTCGGTGACTTTAGACAATGTTCTGCCGTGATGACGATTCTCGAAGAAATAATCGTCCCACCACAGCCGGCAGGTCCAATCAACTGAACTTGCCAAGGAATCAGCCCCATCATTGCGCTTCTCCCATCAAGAACATCCTGTTGCGGCACGGAAGTATTTAACGAGTTGCTTGGGACTTGATCAGGCTAAAGAATTGATTTAAATTTTTGACTTTCATTGAAGAAATCTTACGACATCCCATTTTGTTGGTCGTCTTATAGCACCAAGACCATCTCTGAATTGAAAAAGACTTTCGGTCCTTGGCCGACAAACTGGCTTTTCAGAAGGTTGTCTTGCGGGTCGTGCGACTTGTACAACTGTTGTCATGGGTGGTTGTTCCGTTGATCCACACTTCTCTGCGCAAAAGCCCGGCGGAGCATCAACATAGCACCAATCTCCTCCAGAATCCTTGTCAGGATTTCCACAGTAGTTGTTATCATGTGCCTGCATCCATCGCCTTGTGAGCTCATTTTTCTCCATGTTGACTGAATTTTTCCAATTTCTGAAAATCTTTTTAATTGCAATTCTTATGATTTTTGTCAACCTGCATCGTTCCATCCTTAGTATGGGTACATTTTTGAGGAACATTTTTGGCACAAGGATCATGATTTTCACACGCCCGATCACAATGCTCCCAGTATTTACCAGAAGAAGCGTTACTTGTGTAGCACCATGAACCTCTTGGATCATTATCTGGATTTCCGCATCCCCCAGCAGGGTATGTTCCATCAGGGCACTTTATTGGCGAACGACGGCTCGAATCCCAAGCTAAGCATCGTTTTCCTGAGCTTGACTTGTCGCAAACTGCATCATTTCTCTGACTTGTATCGCCATAACCATAATAGGCACAGCTCACTGGTGAAAAGACAACTGCGAGTGAAGAAAGCAACTTCATTTTGATGATTATCTAGAGAAAAGCGGAAGCTTTAATACGGTCTTAATCCCCCTAGCAAGCAAATAAATGGGTTGGTTAAAAATAACTTCGACAGATTCTCAAGAAGAATCTTGGGTTCCATTTCCGGCCGTCTTAGGCTCATTTATTATTCTGAAAAATACAAATAAAATCAAATTTATTACTTATGGCTTTGTTCAATAAGAATCTTTCGGTCAAACATCAGGTCGTAAAGGTTTATTTATTACCGAAAGGTATTCGAAAAATGAAAATCTTCTTGTAGATCGGTGTTTTTTAAAGAAAATCGAATGATTATTAAAAAGGACTTCGAAATATTCACAAAAGAAAATTTGACAAAACATCATCTTATTATTTCTTATTTATTTTGTATTCATCTCATGCATTCAAGGGTATTCTGAAATGATTTGATGAATCCAATCGATATAATCTGCGACTTCGGTATAGACCCCAGGAGTATTTCCACAACCGTTGCCGAAGGATGTTATTCCAACGAGAGTATACTTGGAAAATATAAAAAGAAAAATAATTTTGTCAAACCTGTTTCTCCCCACTAGAATGTCGAAGAGCGCATACAAGGGGCCCTCCACTATCACCTTGGCATGTGTCAGGGCCAGATCCTCCGCCACAGATCATATTACCTGAAATTAAAGAATACATCTTTGTGCTAGTCTTACCTGTAAGTCGTTCCCGAAGCTGTCGACCGCAGACATTTCTAGGAATAAGCGGTACAAGCGTCCAAAGAAGCTCGTTTGAAGACCGCCCCCTGTAAGACGTATGCCCCCAGCCGGAAATTATGCATTCTCCGCCAATCGGTTTGAAATTCTTTGGCGGGAGACATGCGGGTTTCACAAGATGATTGAATTGAAATGGTTCGTCGGTAACCATGATGGCGATATCGTTGTTGTGTTTTCGAGGGGAGTTGTAATTTCCAGTGTTGAGGATTTTAATAACTGCTCTTTTTTGGGCACCCGATCCCCTCGAATTCTAGAGAGTAAAATAAATCTATTTTATCTGAGTTTTTTCTTACTTTTTGGACATGACCCGCTTGAACCATCCACCGTCTTGGATCCATCGCGTTTTCGAGACAATGCTGGGCAGTTACGACGATTCTCGGTGCAACGATCGTTCCACCGCACGCTGATCTGCCAATGAGCTGGACTTGCCAAGGAATTTGCCCAACAGTTGCTTCGTTGCCCTCTGTTTTTGTTTATTTGAGAATTATCAAAAGAATCATACCTAAGATTCTCAAGGCTTTACGTGGTTCAGAACGGAAACGATCATCTCGACTTTGACCAGGAATTTCATCGGGCTAAAATAACAAAAATATCAATTCCGAACTGAAAATTAACTTGTTCCCAAACATCGGGTCGTCTTTCTTTTCCATCATTGTCGCGAAAGTAAAAAGGATCATCATTCATTGGTGCGCAAATTGGCTTATTATTCGTTGAAGAAACTCGTACTGGGGCTAATCTTTCTGGTGATCGTCTTGTTGTTGTTGCTGTCGTTTGTCTTCTTGTCGTCCATCTGAATGGTGTTTGTCGCGTTGGAGTTTTTCTGCTTGTGGTCGAAGTTGTTGTCGCCACAAATCTTGATCCGCAATCACTAGGGCAGTACAGGGCTGGCAAATTAGGGTCCTAACAGCCGCACTACCAAAAAATTGTTAGGGTTCTAACTAAAAATTAGTGCGAATTAGTGTGGCATCCCCGTCCTACCCGTCCTATTTTTTCCTTGACATTTTTTCGTCTATTAGGACTGAATCGCCGCCCTAACCGTACTAATTATGAGGCTCTTTTTCATCATCCAATCGGCGCGCGCCTCCCACCAGGCGCGGAGGACAAATTGGTGGAAGATTGAAAAAAGAATGGAGCTGATTGGATGAGAAAACGAATGACCCGCCATGATTGGCGGACCAATAAGCGCGCGCCTCTTTAAGGACGATTTTAGTGCGGCTTTTTCCAACTCGTACTACTCGCACTAAAAAGTTATAAAATGAGAGTTAGGGTTCTAACTCAAATTAGTGCGGCTGGCGGGACCCTAATTTGTCAGCCCTGGGGCAGTATCCGAAATTGTTAGAGCCAAATGAAGATTCAGCAAAACACCAAGCGCCCTTTGGATCATCATCCGGATTCGCGCAAAAATTATTGTTCTGACCCCTCATCCAACTTCGAGTTGATTCTTGAGTAGACATATAAATTGACTTCTGCCAATTTCTACATCTTCTTCCGTCAATTGTCTCGGAGCATCTTCGTTCAGCAAAAGCTGGTCTACTTGTAGTAGTAATAGTTGTTGATGGTGTTGGTGTTGTCGTCCAGACTGTAGGTCTTGTCCATCTTCGTGTGGTTTGCCTTGTTGGCTGGATATTGTCTGATTGACAGGTTTGTGCGCAGTAGCCATAGTTGTCCGTGCTCGAAAAGGCAGATCTTCGAGGTGCATCCGTGAAGCACCAATTTCCTTTGGTATCATTATCGGGATTCGCGCAAAAATTATTGTCCTGAGTACGCATCCACCTTTGAGTTGCTGGTCGATCAGACATATTCACGGATTCACTCCAATTTCTTGAGAACAAACTAGGGATTTATAACGAAAAATGTTAGATTACCTGCATGGAATTCCATCGATAGTCACAGTGCATTTTCCGTCATTTTCTGAGGGAATTTGAGTAGGTTGAAGATTATTTTGGGGTCTTTGCGCGCAAACATCATGTCTTACGCAAATTTGGTGGCAGTATTCCCAATTATCTTTCGTCGCAAAACTCGTGTAGCACCAAGGGCCTCTCGGATCATTATCCGGATTTGCGCACCCCGCAGAAGCAACTCTTCCGAATCCGCATTTCACTGTTGGATCAAGACGTTGAGACTCCCAAGAAAGGCAATTTTTTCCTGACACTGTTTTTTCGCAGTTGTCTGCATTTCTCTGCTCAAAAGATCCATATCCGAAGGACTGACAAAATTTTGAAATTAAAGCTAAAGAAGTTATCAATCTCATTTTCTATGAATGACGATGCTTGAAATGGACTCGTATTGTAAATACTGCCTAGAAGTAAATAAACAAAAATTATTCTCCTTATTCAACTTTGAAATTTTCGATGAAAAGATAACCTTCTCATACAAAATGACTCCTGAAAAACCTTGAGTGTTGGAATATTGAGTCAAATAAAAATCATGAGCTACATTAAAAAAACTGAGTGTGACAGCTTATTGCCGTTGGAAACAATAACAAAACAAGGGATTCGTTGAACCTGGCTAAATTGGCGAATAATGAAGAAAATTTAAACAAGACATCCGGGGGTGGCGCTATTCGGCGCGTCTTCCGTCGCTCATGAAACCTCATTGCAACCGCGGCGACGTAAAGCAAACACGAGAAATGATTATAAACATCCTCACGCTGCTGCTTCACGTAAGTATAAGAGAACACGTATAGATGGCCTCCAAAGTCGAAAAAGGATGATCAGTAAAATTTTTTTATTTCAAAAACTTCCAGCAAGAATACCGAAATCACCGCGGCTAGAAAGAGACTCCAGTAGCATTCTCTTGAGGTATCGCATTTTGACTTGCTTCAGATGATCTTCAAATTCTTTCATTCTGAAATTATGATCTTAAACAGATTTTCAAATACTTATTTACTTGTCAGTTTCCTCGGAAGAATACGCGGTGAAAATAAGCAAAAAATACTTCAGCCTCATTTTTGAATCATTTTCGTCTATTTGGTACATTTATAAAGCAGCACCATGTCAATTTTTAATCTTTTTGCTTTATAAGAAGAAGCACCTTATTTTAATAAATCCACGTTTCGCATCAGCCTTCGTTAATTTTCCATGAATAGGCAAATCATCATTTTTGATGGATCAATTTATTATTCCTTTCATTAATAATTTTGATTATGTCTGAAATTCCGACACTTATTTAATCATTATTCAGGCGGTGCATGGTTATCATGAAGTTTTTCCAATGCGATTGCTCCCCGAAACAGAATTTATCGACCAGGAGCATTCAAGTCTCAAGAAATCGTCCTCTTCGGAAAAATCCTCTCCAATCGACTCAATCTGGCTTTTTGAAAAGACGATCAATGGTAAAACATACTATGATGGGACGAAAAAGGATCCAGGGCCAAGTTCTGGGGCCTTCAGATTTGATTTCATGGAGAAGAAAACAGAAAAATTCTTTGATAAAATTTGGATTTGCAAATCTAAAACAGCGATTACCCGTTGGGCGGTTATGACTCGCAAGTGTGCAGATACGAAAGAATGGAACATCGTCACCACGGGTTTTGTATCGAGAAGTTCTGTTGAAAAGAGATCCAAAAAGGTCTTCATCGCGACAAATAATGGAGAAGATATGCCGTATGGAACCAGGATTTCAGAAAGAAAACCTTGTTGCTCTCAAAATGATGTAAATTTTACCTACGAGCCTTGCTGCCATTACAGGCATTATCCAAGACCACTTTATTTGCCAGTTATTGAACCGCTTGAATCGAAGAAAATTGCATCAGATTGGTCTCCCTGGAGCCGTTGCTCGACCTCTTGCGGTGGTGGTTCCCAGACCCGCTCTAGAAAATGCATTGACGGTGCGAAATGTACCACAACTGAGAAGCAATATTGCGAAGAAAAAGTATGTCCTCTTCAATGGTCAGAATGGTCAAATTGGTCCTCGTGCCCTACGGTTTTATGTTCGAAGGAGGGAAAGACACCGATGATAACAAAGATGAGCTACAGGGAGAGACAGTGCTCTGGTGGTGATTGTACAAGTGACAAGATGAAACAAGCTAAGCCGTGTGTTTGTGTGGAAAGTCAATGGTCTGATTGGTCGAGATGCTCAGAAAAGATTTCCAAAATAATTACCATAATGATGTTTTTAGTTTTATCTTTCGGTACTCTTTCATTATGAGAGCAACCGATTAAGATATTAAAAATTTTATTGTCAAGTAACCTTCTGGCCCGTATAAACTTTGATCAATCATCAAAATAATCGAAATCTTAAAAAGTTAGTTGCGGTACCGGCCTCCGCGAGCGTCGTCAAACCCCTTGTCCCTATTCTCATGGCTGCGTTATGAAACAAACTTGTCAAAGCGACCCTTGTCCAACATTCGCAAGAAACGCACAGGTCCACGTAAGTGATGATTACTTTGATAAAATGGAGGTAGGATGGGCTTGGGGTCCGTGGGGACCTTGGAATCCTTGCTCGAAGACCTGCGATGTCGGATTGACTTGGAGGACGAAAGTTTGCAAAGTTGGCGCTTGTGCTAAGGGCGTTGGGGCTAGAGAAGTCAAGACTTGCCAAGACAGATATTGTGATGAATGGACAGCGTGGGGCGAGTGGACAAGCTGCAGCGCGACTTGCGGAGGAGGAATTCGCTCTCGACAGCGATTTTGCGACGGGGGTATTGCTGGACACAAGGGTTGCCAAGGCTCGAAATTTGACAAGGAAGAATGTCGGAAGCAGAAATGCCCGGTGAATGGAGAGAAAAGTGACGGTAAGCTTGTTCCTTCTTTCAGAACGCCTTTTAGTCTTCGTCCATTTGAGCAGAGTTGCGTGGATTATCATAATTTCTTCCGAGCTCTCCATAATCAGGTTTGGGAGATGTTGCTTGGGCCATTTATAAATTGATTCAAGGCGCCTCTTTTATGGGATCCAAGTCTTCAAGAATCCGCTCAAAAGTGGGCCAACTATCTTACCAAAGCCGCGCCAACTCATCCTCTCGAGCTCGCAGACGGATTCAAAGCAACTGATCACTGGCCTCACTCAGATCAAGATGGAGAGTTTCGAGGAAAGGGAATCGGCGAAAACATTGCCTGGGATTTCAGCGCTCAGGGAAGCCCGTGCGATGAAAGCGTCTACAGATGGTACGCCGAGTACTTTTATTTTAACGAAAACAACCCGATGGTCTCCAGAAGAAAAAATCAACCAGTTGGACATTTGACACAAATGATGTGGACATCTACGGAAGCTGTTGGTTGCGCTAAGGCGGATGTTTTTGTTCCAAACAAAGCGGGGTATTCTGGTGATGGAATGATTTCGACTTATACTGTTTGTCATTACACGCCGCAGGGGAATATTATTGGACTGGAATTGGAGAATTGGAAGACGAAGGATGAGAAATTGTGTAGCACTTTCGATGGAATAACTGGAAAATCAGGTGAGTTTCGAGATCTTTCTGTTACAAGCGTACCATAATGGCTTGATTTTAATAAACAAAAACAATTTTTTTAACCATAGATTAAACGATCCAAAATAAATAGCCTCTAAGACTTGTATTTCGATAAGCTCACCTTGACCTCTAACTATTAATGTGATAATTATATTACAAATCAGTAATAATTTAATAAATAAGATTGCGGAGAATCTGGCGCTTGCATGGGTCTCACCGCCGAATCAGAATGCGGATGCTCCTATCTGATGGGCACAAAACTACCTCGCTGCACCGGCCACTGTATTGTCCAATGCTGGAACGTCTGGGGCACCAGAAACTTCTGGCCGCAAGAATGCATGGGAACAAACTCGTGCACTTGTGATAAAAACGGCGCTGTTTGTACATGAACGCTTCCTATCATTGCTCTTGACGTTTTTGTTGTTTCAAATAAACACTGTATAAATATTTATCTCTTTTGGATTTTTTATTGAGCAGAAATGGATTCGGAAAGATTGATTTTGCGGATCTGCTCGAGATTCTGACTTCGTGTCTTTTTGTAATCAACGATTGGCGCAGGGTAGTCAATCCCAACTTGAACCTACAGTAATGAAGAAAAAGGAGAGCGTAAAAATCATACCCGAGCGTGTCGTTGAGTATTTTCTGGAGCTTCCCAGGGACAGAAAAGATATTTCAAAGGCATGTTTTTCAATTCAGGGCCTCAAAAATCGTTATGGTTTTTCAATATTTTTTTACTTACAGTATTTTCTCGTGAAATGGCCTTCGGGGTCCCATCGTCTGGCAAATTTCACCGGATCAAGTGTACTCTCACTGATTTTCTCCTTGAATGCGCTCCCAGTGCACTAATGAGAGTGAATACGGCACCTGCTTTGTTGCTACTTACCCACATCCAGCAGCCAGCATTCATAGCATAATCTCCATCAATTTGATGCTCTTCAAACACTACATACAAAGAGTCTCATAAACCGATTTCATGCCTCAGTGAAGCTTGCAATTACTTGTATAACTTTTCCAATTATCTTTTCTTTACTTACTTTGTTGCCCATGCTCCCAGTTTAGCCATAATTGTCCGTTTGTGAGAAACGAAGCTACGGCCCAGCGGTTTATGTGGTGGATAAATCCCTCCGTCACCTAAGAATAGAGCGATTTTTATATCTTTTTATATTGTTCGATTCTTACCAATTGTCTCATAACTAGGCTTACCGGACTAAATTTCGGCCCATTTTTCAAGCTTAATTTGGGGGTCATATGATACAGTGTTGTAATATGCTTCCTCATTTATGACTTCTATGTACTAAGCTAAGTTCCTGCTAAGTAAGCATACTACTTTTGGATTGACGATAATTCGGTGTTTATTTGTGATTCTGGGGCCAGGCCAGAATGAGGAAAATGGGCATGGTCAGGCACTTTTATAGGAGCGCTCGCTCACAAGTCTCACTTCGAGTTCGACTATATTTCTGAGGTGCAGTTCCGAGTTGAGTGATGAGCTCGCGCTTCGCAGTTGGTGCTCGCGCTCGCCCCTCAGCTTCGGATTCTGTGAGCTTGGCTCGAGACTCGACTTTCGTTTTTGTAATCATAAGTTATGGACCATAACACTTTTCCCCCCTTGCTGGCAAAATAAAATTGAGTTCAGGTTACAGCTACAGCAAAGTTTAACGATGAGCCTCAGTAAAGATTTACGTTAAGCTACAGTAAGGTTTAACGTTTAGCTACAGAGAAGATTTACGTTGAGCTACAGTAAGGTTTAACGTTGAGCTACAGTAAAATTAGACGTTGAGCTACAGTGAAGTTTTTCGTTGAGCTACAGTAAAGTTTAACTTTGAGCTACAGTAAGAGATAAAAAGTTCTTAGTCGAAAAATTTGAAGGGCTGTTGCTGCTGTGTGAGGTCTTCTTCCCACCTATTCTTCCCCTCCTTCAGCCAGTGTCGTTGAGCTACGTTTGTGTCAGGATGTAAAAACACTAGTTTCTTACTTGAAGTTGTTTTGCTGCAAAGCCATCGTAAGAAATGCCATCCTTGAGCATCGGCAAAGTATGCATTTTCTTGTAAGGCGAGCGAATTGTACGGCGCATTCAGGATGAAAGGAGTGAAGACAGCGCAGTGTTACTGTGGGGTTACCCTTTCGACAATTCGGGCATAAACGGCCGTTTGTATGATTCTCCATGTGTGTCGTAAAGAGACGAAGTCCCATCGAGTCCCAGCAAGCAGGACAATGATCATATTTTTGGCATCGCTCAAGGAAGCAGTTTATGTGAAGAAAGTGCCCACATTTTGCTTTGATACCCATCTTCATACTTGATTCACCGTCTCGCATTGAACAAATAACGCAGACTTCGTCAGGGTTTGGCGTTACTATTCGGCATCCTTCGACGAAAACGAACATGAAAGTTGTTGTAACGAGCCAATTGATGGGTGTTTCTTCGGCTTTTCTATTGACAGAGCTCGTTCTACCGGCTCTTTCAATGCGACCACTCGAAAAATCGTTTCTGTTACTCATGATCTGAATCAGAGTTCTAATAATTTCTGTCAGCTAACAATAATGGATGTCTTTAACAGCTGAAAATTTCATCGTTCTAGCTATGTTTCTTCAAAAGAAGAGCTTTTAGCAAAAACTGTATAAAAAGAACTATTACAGTAAAAAATGTCCGCTTTCCGTGAAAAAACGTTGTTGTTCAGAATTTTGTTTTTAAATGCCGTTAATTAATGTTTTAGAACAGAATCTGAGAATATATCCCTTTTTTTTTAAAGCTCATCGATCATGGTATTCTTTTTTTTTAAAGTGAGCCCATAAAATTGAACTTACAGTTAATCTTTAGCGTTGAACTACAGGAGGATAGGTTTTATCATAATAACAATCTTCTTTTTGACTTTAACGCGACTTTTCTTTGTGAAAAGAAACACTCGGCGAAATTTTTAAAGTCGTTGATTCTTTTAGTTCACATGTTCTGATTTCCATCAGATTTTCGATAAAGACAGACGTAAGCTAAATAATTTCAATTATGAACTGTTTACTTCCAATTGAAGGAAACGGGGTTTTCCTTTTTAAATAGGGCTTGTTTTTTCAAAGAGGAAGAAAAAGGGAATGAATGAAAGTACTATTTTAATGAATATTTATCTTAAGGGTACGGCTATCGATTTTTAAAGGGGCTTATTCTGATTGTTGAAAATATTTTGTCGTTTCCTGAATTTAAGGAGGTTCCGTCAGTTTTTGGTGAATTGAGTCTCGTGCGGACCAAATTTTCGGAAAAATCTGTATTAAGGCTAGTTTTTATTAAATAATCTAAGGGGATAGAGTCCGATAAAGATTATTAATTTTGCGCTTTCCGAAAATCAGGTTCGTGCGGATGAAATTTCGTGGCGACACCCTTAGTCGATTTTACTTGCTGTTTCGAAAAAGTATCAGACTTTGAATTTAAAAAGTCGATTTTCGGCAATATTTGAGATTGCGCTCGAAAGATTTTGTTATAAGAATTTCTACCGTCACCTGAGCTACAGTCGAAATTCGTAAAGAAGAATTTAAAGTCGATTGATTCCAAAGCGGGGTTGGGGGTCCTTAAGTCAAAAATTTTCAATAATTGAACATTATTTTCATCAGTGAAGATTATGATTGGTTCTGAGAAACAAAGATCAAGTTCAGCCAATCGATGTTAGTAACCTTAATATTCGGCCGATTTGCACATTTTATTGAAGCCCGTGATCTGCGCTAGAATTGACCCTCCCAGAGTTATTCGCGCGTAACGGTGGTGTTCTCAATACTGTTCGCTCCTAATTATTTTATTGGCCGTAAAATTTCGAACTTCTCCTTCGCCGCCTTGACCTCTTTATTTTTATGGTTTCTTCCTGAGCGCTTCAACCGAGTGTCTGAATTTCAGAATTTCTCATTTTGAAAAATCGCTCAAAAAGGCCGTGAAAATGATTTTTTCCAAATCTAGAGGTTAAAAGAAGAAAAGCAAAGAAAGAAAAAGATGGAAGACGAATTTTTGAAAACATCTTAAGTAAGTCGGGAGCAATTCTTTTTCAGCGCATTTTCAGACTAAGTACAATTTAAGGGTATGCATTTCTTTTAAATTTTCGGATTCGCCGTTTTCCCGAAAATGAAATACTCACAAATCAAAGATTTCAAATTATCTTACTCTAACCTTCAGTTTAATTATGTTTAACACAGTTTTATTCTTTATTTAAAATGGCCAATAAGAAATTCATTCCATAACTTGGGGGCTCAAATTTTCTTAAATCAAATGCAACTTAAAACGCAAGAATTTCATTTTATAAATCGACCGAACCCAAAGGGTTTTGCGCTCATAATTAAAGTAAGCCTCTATCTTTAAAGAGACCCCGAACAATTTTTCGTTGACTACGAATCTCAATTCGAGCCGTCATTTCAAAGATTCGGTTCTAGCATAAGCAGGGGACAAGCACTCGAAAGCTTTGTTGCATCAAAAAATTCTCCGCGTCACGTGACCTTCACGAGTATCATTTTATATCAAAAGAATAGCTTGATAATCTCTAAAACCTTGACTGAGCGAAAATACTCCGCACTAGTTTTGATCCATGTTTTTGTTAATGCGAACTTTTTCTTTGCTTGATTTGGATGAGTCAAAAGTTATCTACCATTGTAAATTTGGACAATTGTTAGGCACGCTCCATTAGCACTAAATCTTGAAGGAACTTATATTGGACATAAACACTGGATAAAAGCTGCGCTTCTCAAAAAACATTTCCCGGTCGTTTTAGATTCCGGTCCCCGGAATACGACCCAAAAGTAAATTAGCTCCTTCTCCGACTCAGGTCTTTCATGTGAATCGAAATCGATAATTTTTCTTTGAGATCATTAACTTTTTCAAAAGTTGTTACAGAAGCCATTTTTCCTCAAATTTTCCTAATGGCTGTCAAATTACTAATAACTACCAAATTAAAATATTTACTATCAGTTTTTCACCTTGAATACTTTTACAAATCTTAGTTTTTATCAAGCGCTGACTTATATTTGCATCTTATCAACATCAAAGTTTAAAATTTGTTAATTTGTCGTGAAAACTTATTATTTGAGCTGATTTGCTCTCGCTTTGTGGTTTATTTACTTACTGATTTCTGACGCGAAAAGAAATCGGTGGGCTTATTCCTTCCCACAGACGTTTAGAGATTTTTAAAAGTGAATCTCCATGGGCCCACTTTCGTGTAGTGAAATGGCCAAACGTCATTTACGGGGTGCCTTAGGCTCCCTGGCAGTATACGGAGACCAACTGCCCTCCAAATGGAATCCCTATTATGATAAATACCTTTACTTAGCGAGAGACCACATGCATGATCCATGCGTATGGCGAAGTCAAGATTGTCTTTGCCTATCCCTCTGCAAGGTGATAATTACATCTGTCACCGGTCTACAGTTTGCCTGCGAAACGTAAAAATAAGGCCTATGCCGAAAACATTTTTACATCGCAAAACTTTCAGAGGTTAGTTCAGCTTAGATTTTAAGTCTTTTATGATTCTCAATCATAATTTGTTTTTCAATTTTTATTGAACCGGTTTTCGCTTGATAAAGACTATTCATAAGATCATAATTACTACTATACTACTGTCATTGTTGTTTGTAAGTAACCCTTTACATACCTTTTGTGTCGTTTTTGTTTGAATTTCGAAGGAGTCGTTTTCGCGTTTGGGCCCATCCTTCAATTTTCTTATTCGTCATTTTTTGGCGATGTTATTTCGTTATGATGAAATCGTTTCGTAGCACATCGCAAGCCCAACTGTGTTGCGATTTTTCAGGCAGTTTGCGCTCAACACGTTTCATCTTGGATCAATGTCGAATCCTTTCTGCTTGCTTATTCCTTTTTGTTCTCTGCCCTTGAAGTGACTTCGAGCTTTTTATGTGGAAAATCCCGTCTCCAAGCTAGCTAATTCTGTCGTGTTTTCGTTAGTTGATCAGGGTTATTGTTTCCTCGGCTCCACATCGAGATCGACATTGCTTTTCGCCCGCACCAAAGGTTGTTGATTCCGAACATCCCGTGTTCCAGTGTCCACCGCTGCGCAGGTTTTTGCCCTTGCGATTTCCGGGATTCTGTGCATCAAACGTGTACGTTGTTGATGGACTGAAAATCGCCCTCGAAAAGCCCAAGCAGAGTTCATGTTGATGATTCCAGTCGGCTGTATCGTTTCGAATATTTCCATTATTTCTAAAAGTTCCATTCGTTAACTCTACCGTGTAATTTGGTAAAATTTAAGTGTAAACGGATACGGATCTAAAGTTTCAGTACAATGAAGATGGTTTCATCGCGCCAGGATCGGGCGGCTTCTTCTTTCCTAAAGCAGGCGGGATTCGAGACCCTTAGGGTTGATCAGACCAGGTCAGGTTTCGCGCAGGTGGCTAAGTGCAGGGCTTCCAACTCACTCCCACAATTGCCAAAGTCGCTCGCGCCCGTCGATTTGAAAGTATCACTCATTGCAGAAGCGCAATTTTTGCTCACTTCTTTGAATGTAGATCATCCGCTTGATTCGATTATGATCCAATGTGCCGAAATTTTTGTTATTTTCCGTAAAAGCAGTCGCAAGCGACTGTTACCTATTTAGTCCATGTAAAGGTTTTTCGAACTGCAGTTTTTAATTGACTGAAAGTGATATCATCATCGTCAATTCCAAGTAGGCGTGTCATCTCAGCGTATTCTTGTTGATTGCAGTTCTTCATTGTCATAACCTGAAGAATGCAAACCGCTTCGGTGGCCCTTGGGTCCTTTCCTGTTGTTGTTTTGTATTTCGAGCAGAGACGCAAGAAGAACCGCATAAGCGTTTCATTTTGGCCGCGAGTCATCCTCAGCACATCCGTTGCCGTCGCTGATCTGGAGGGACCCAGAAGGGCTCCGACGGAATCCACAAATGATTCGAAGTCTTTGCGTTCGCTATCTTCTATGATTTCGTCGATGTAACGATCTCGAGGTCGAAGCGTCATGATGAGCAAGTTCATCATCTGTTTGTCAGACAGCCCAGACTCGCGAGCGTATTTGAAAGCACTCTTGTTTCGGTTGAAATGTTCCCAGAACGTCAGGTTCGGCTCAGTCCAGTTCCGAAGTCCATATTTTTCCGGGCTTGATATGATGACTTTGTCGGGATCCCGCTTCGGCAATTCTGTTCTTTTGTGTCCTTGCTCACTGTCTGAGAGAAAGGTGTTCGTCTGAGTCCCTCTTGTGTTTTTTCCGCTGGTTTCAGGCTCAGGATCAGTGAGCGGGGCATCGGGGTTAGTCTTGGTAGATTTGAATTCGTTGTTTCGAGAAGACATTTTTGGGTTTCGCAGTCTAAATAAGGAATCCATAGTTAATATGTCTTTTCTTCCTTTTTGTTTATCTTTGCAAGCATGAAATTTGGTCAAAGAAATGGCGTTAAACGGTTGAAAATTGTAAAAGACGAAATTCTTTGTTGGTAAAGCTGTTGTTGCTGAAGCCTTCTTAGCTTAATGAGGTAGTTAGGCTTAATAAATAATGTTAATTTACATTAAAGCATCAACTTAGCTATCCCCGTCGGTGACTTAGTTTTTCAGGAAGCTTTGCTGAAAGGGGGATTTTACGCGTATTTGAGCTTGTCGGGAAGGGGAGGTTTCTTTGTGGCTGGCCATTGATTGCGAACGCTCGTTGTACCCGCCGTTATTCTCGCTGCGCCTCGTATTCAGATGCGAATTGGCGGATTCGATGGTCAGTTGTACGACAAAGTTCACAGTTATCCAGGTTTGAATTGAGCAGCAGAGACCAGGTCCGTTCATTGTTGATTTTTCTAAAGAAAAACCTTGCCGTTTGCTTTTGGGCTGCGTAAAGAGAAATGTAGTTCGTCCGGATGCGGCGAAATTCAATTGCGATGATAAAGTGCCATTCTAGCAGCTCATCAAGCGTAGTTGGCGCAGGGCTGGTTTCGAGGATTCTTTCAAGATTTCTCAGAGCTGTTCTTGGTGAATAATTTGGCAGGGCTGAAGAGTTAGCCGTTCTTTGAATCATCACTACGATTGAGCCGATAATTCCGTCACTTTCCGATTGATGGCCAATCGGGTATCGTTTGCCGGCGAGTGCGTCGGGAATCAATTCGAGATACATTTGTTTGATTCTAGTCGTAACGTTGCTGCCTTGTTCCACACTCATTATTTCTGGTCTTAATTGTGTTGCAATCGTATCTGGTTTTGGCGGCTTCTATTGTGGAGCTTGAAAATCGCGAAAATTCTTTTTTTCTGTGTCTTCTATCTCGGGATCGGCGGAAATGGCGCAGATTTCGGATTTCCAAATCGTAATTACCCATATTCGTTGCGCATTCAGCCATGACTGCTTACATTCGTAGAATCAGGTGCTATTTTTGTTGACAACAATGATTGATCGGGAATCGTACCAACGGTCATCAATCAGGATCGGAGCAGCAGGCGGGCAGGTTCGTCAATACTTCTGACACCAATGTTGTAATATGCTTCCTCATTTATGACTTCTATGTACTAAGCTAAGTTCCTGCTAAGTAAGCATACTACTTTTGGATTGACGATAATTCGGTGTTTATTTGTGATTCTGGGGCCAGGCCAGAATGAGGAAAATGGGCATGGTCAGGCACTTTTATAGGAGCGCTCGCTCACAAGTCTCACTTCGAGTTCGACTATATTTCTGAGGTGCAGTTCCGAGTTGAGTGATGAGCTCGCGCTTCGCAGTTGGTGCTCGCGCTCGCCCCTCAGCTTCGGATTCTGTGAGCTTGGCTCGAGACTCGACTTTCGTTTTTGTAATCATAAGTTATGGACCATAACAACAGTTTAAGAAAGCCCAGAAACTTGGCTTTCATTTAGGCACCATATCAAGGGGTTTGGGTTATGCCCGCAGAGCAATCTATGGGACCTGAAGATCCAAAATAGGCACTAGAACTCTTCAAACTATTTTTTCGAAGGCGGGCCGGCCTCTATTACGGACATTCTAGCGCCCATAGGTGGCCAAAAACGGCTTTGCACTAAGATTTCTAGGGCTTTACTGAAAGCTCAGAGCCTGAGCTTTCTAAATATATGAGTTTTGATGGCTTTAGAGGCCGGCCCGCCTCCGAAAAATAGTTTGAAGTATTCTAGTGCCTATTTTTGAACTTTAGGTCCCATGAATTGCCTTGCGGGCATAACCCTGAACCCCTTATATGGTGCCTAAATGAAAGCCCAGTTTCTGGGCTTTCTA
This sequence comes from Oikopleura dioica, assembly GCF_907165135.1. Taxonomy (NCBI): domain Eukaryota; kingdom Metazoa; phylum Chordata; class Appendicularia; order Copelata; family Oikopleuridae; genus Oikopleura; species Oikopleura dioica. The sequence goes on along the minus strand of NC_137293.1, from coordinate 549,664 downwards.
AAACTGTATCATATGACCCTCCAACTAAGTTGGAAAAATGGGCCGAAATTTAGTCCGGTAAGCCTACTCATAACAGCATCAATATACGGATACCCCGTTTTTCCTTCTTTCCAGGCTTTCAAATGATCAGCATTTTCGTACCAATCGATTTGGCGGCAGATTCGATTGCCAGTCATCTTAATAAGATTATTATTATTATTAAATAAATTATTTATTTCTGGCGAAAGATCTTAATTCGACGTCCTTACCTTGGTAAAATTATTGACTTGCGACGCAGCTACGTAAAAAAATTCTCGATAGATCATCTGTCCGCGTAGGATGATGGTCTTTTCCGCAGGGAGCTTTTCGGCGGATTTCCAGAAGAAACGGGTGGAGATACATCCGTAGTTCTGGTAAGGAGAGAGGTACGTCGTGTGCGGAAGTTTTGTTTTCACCCCTTGATTGAAACTAAAGAAGAATTTTTCATAGCTTCTTATAATCAAAATGAATACATTATTTCGAGTGTGAGTCATTAGAAAATTACCAACAAAATAAACGATAGCTCCAGGAAATTTATATCAAAAATATAAATTTTTCGATCAAAATTTCTATTTCTGGTTTTCCAATTGAAAACCGATTGTCTAGAAAAGTCAGATCTCTTACCCATTGAGCGTAAAAAGTGTCGAATCCGCCATTTTTGCCTTCAAGACCTTGAGCGCTTGTCGTTCTCCTCCCTTATAAATCGTCAGCGATCTGGGAGCACTGTGACCCCAAGCAGCAATCTTCGGAATTCCATACAAGCTATCATGATTTTCCACGGCTCTGGGAAGGCAGTTTTTGAAGTGTTTGGCAGTTACTGTCGGGCAGGGTGCTCCTGGTTGTTCCATGTCGTTGATGGTTTCGTAGAATTCTTCCATGGTCAGTGGGATCTTTCCGCCGTTTTTGGCAATGACTTCGTCTGGGTCGTAAAGAGTGTGGCCGAGAAAGGACTTGGTTTTGATTTCCATTCGATGGACGACCTTGGTGATTTCTTCATCTCGTTCTCTAAAGAACGGTTGAAATTTTTAACTAAAAAAAGAAGAAATAAATTTTCTTTGCTGACCTGTAAAAAATCTCCGCATCTTTCATCCAGGTCATTTGGGTGATTTCATTTTCTTTGCAAAACTTCTTGATAACTTGGGTCGCATCTCCCGTAAGCACATACAGTCTTGTCCCGCATTTCTTCAACCCTTCGTCCAAATCTTTCAAGCAGTCGATCAAGAATCGTGTCTTGATTGCTGAAAACTTTTCTTTTTCCTTTTGCCAGCTGACGTCGACGATGTAGATTGGGAAAACAACCTGAAATCAATTTGAAAATTGATGATGAGCGTTTTTTTTATTGATTAACAAGTTCTAAACAGACCTGACTTGTTGTTACGGCATGGTACAGTGCTTCGTTGTCGTGAAGCCTCAGCCCCTAGAAGAATGATTAGTTACGTGAATTTCATCGATTGATGAGAGAAGTAGGTCAATTATGAAAGCACAATATTGATTCAATGACAGTTTCCCGATTTCTAGACAGAAAGAATATGAACAGAGATTCCTTATTCGACTCGAATCATTCGACAAAAATAATGAAATAAGGAGACATTAAAACGTGTTCTAGCTCTACATCTAAAACGATAAAGGAGTACCATTTAAAATGACCCATTTTAAAGAATTTTGACAAAACCCTTACCCTAGCTCTACCCTTACCTTAACCCTAACCCCAACCAAACCCTTACCCTAAAATGACAACCCTCTCAGGAGTAATAAATTTGTTAGAATAGAGCCGTCCCAAAATTTTTAATATGCTTGAGAACCATACCTTACGAAACCAATGAACAGTTCGATGAGTTCTCTCCATAAAAGTTTCTACCGCCTTTTTTCAATAAATTTTCTTCTTTTCTTGCTTCCCTTTTCACCTGGCGCCATCAATCGACGGCGTTACGTACGCGCTGAAAATAGCATGTTACAGCATAATTTTTTATATAAAAATTATATAAGTATTATGAAAGTGCAAATTACAATAATTATCCATAATTATTGACCAAAAAGACTTACCTACTCCTGTTTATAAAATGACGATATTCATCGTTTTTTTCTCTTTTTTTTGCAAAATGTCTCAAGAAAAGATCTTTCTTCGATCGTCAATAAAAAAATGATAAAAAAATAGACAGAGAATCAAGTTCGAATAAGCGTAGGTAAAACTGTGTAGGATAAACTAAAAAGTAGAGTTGAAATTCGCGAGATCGGGATTTCGATTTGAAATCAAGGAAGACTCTTTTTCAGATTCATTTAGGCCCTAGATTTTTGGGTTAAGCAAAGTATGATTTATTTTTCTTTCATTTGCACATGAAACTCGTGAGCCAATTACAGTCAGCATCCTCTCTAAAAAGCAAGATTTTCAAAAAGTCGTCGAAAAGTGTTCCCTTCATGGTATCTTTCATGGAGACCGAATGTCTATCTTGATCCACGTGTAACGAAAAACAGCAATTCAAAAGAGTCAATATCTCAAGTGCTTTGTACAGATTCATTTTCTATCTTTGTCGACATGAATCTCTCTGGTTTTGTCTCTGGCTAAATATAAAATATTCACCGTTATCACCTTCTTGCATCTGCTTTATGTGCATTTTAACGGTATTTTGACGCTGATTTAATTACTTTTCCTACGTTTTTGGGTCAATTTTGAGTTTCTTTTCTTGAAAACCTAATAAAAAAAATTTTTTGCTGCCCATTAGTAAGGCATCATTTCTTTCAAGTTGAAAAAACTCATAATGTGATAGCTTTTTTCTCCTCACTATTGGAGATTTGTTCCGTCTTATTTCCAGAAGTAGGTCAAGAGTGAACGGTTAATATTGATTTATTGAAAGTTTCACAATTTTTAGACAGATTTTGTTGCATATAATGATGTAACTGATATTTGCTTCATTTTTTATAAAAATTTTTATGAAAAAATAACACGACTAATTTTTTCCTATCGCCGTCGAAAATTCTTATTTGCGATTCCTACTGACCCAGATTGCGAATATCAATTATGCCAAGGATAAAGCAAAATGACTTACTTCCGCGCGTCAGATAGCAATGATAAGTTTGCAACTCTACGGGCAGTCCTGTCAGAACTTTGGTTCATTTCAATTTATGCGTGTTTATATTTGCAAATATGTTCAAGTGTCGACTCTTTTGATTTTATAAGCGCCATATAAAACCGCCGATTTTCGATGCATTTCGCCAGAGGCTTTTTGAGAAAAAGATGAGAAGAAAAACGATCGGAATTTTTCTGGTGCTATTCGGTGGAGAGAAACGAAATTAAAACCTTAGTTAACAGCGTTTAGGGATATCATGTCTTATTGTTGGAATCGTAACCCCAATAGTCGTCCACGGCTCGTCCAAAACAACAGGTCAATCAACGCAAACTATGACAGGTTCTTCACCTACAACGCCTTCAACAACGATTTCATCGACGAACACATCACGTTTGACATCAACATCTACTTCAACGACAAGATCAGCTTCCGATAAAACAACAATAGCCACCATTATATCTTCGACAACACCTACATCTTCAACCAGCACGACATCTTCTACAACGATGACATCTTCATCAACGACAACATCTTTGACGACGACAACATCTCCAGGATCTACGACATCTTCGACAACGACGACATTTTCAGCAACCACGACATATCCGAAAACAACGACGTCTTCGTCAACCACGACATCTATGACGAGCACTACATCTTCGACAATGACGACATATTCATCTTCTTCAACATCTTCGACAGCGACGACATCTTCTTCCAGCACGACATATTCGACAGGCACGATATCTTTGACGACCACGACATCTTCAAGAACTACTTCGTCTTTAGCATCCACGACCATTTCGACGAACACGACATTTTCGACATCGAAAACTTCATCAACCACGGAATCTTCGAGAAGCACAACATCTTCGACAACAACGACATCTCCATCAACCACGACATCTTCAACAACTTCTACAACTTTAGCATCCACGACATCTTCGACAACCACTACCACTCCTGGATTTGATCGGCCTGAAGGCCAGTATGACTTTGATCTATGGCCGAACGGCGCCACAGTTGTAGACATGCACTGGGGGTATTCAAGATCTCGTAAACTGCACCTTAATTAATCTTTCTAGCTGCACGTGACGTATGATTCACATCCAGATACTGACCCAGCAGCAATTAGTATTCGAGAAGCAAGAGATTGCCTCATTTTCAAGTCGACAGAAGAGATGTATAAATTCAAAATTGAGGTGCCCGGAAAGAATACATACCTCCGGGAGAATCTCAAGAAGGAACTGGTTTATAGCGATGGAGAAGACGATGGCACTATTTTTTTCTTTGAAAAACATGTCGAGGGACGTGAACATTAATATTACGAAAACAACATATTTTTAGGGAGAAGACGAATGGTTTTACATAAAATCCGCTTCCAACTTATTCTGGAAATCAAGAACTACGGAAGGTAAACATTTTTCTTCCGTCTATCTCAGGAAAAAAATCAACAGTGATGACAAACTGAGATCTCAATATCTTATCAAAAAATGTACGTAACGTATCATATATCAACCTCCTTCTGCTATTGAAATAAACATCTTCATAATTAGTGATTCAATCAGCGATTTTCGAATTCATTTATTAATCAGTCTAGCACATAGTGAAAAATTCTCGATGCCTTGAATTTTATAGATCGATAGCTTCTTTCTCCTCGTAATCGTGATCCTTTTCTTCTGCACTTTTGTCAGGAAATTCCACGACGAAATTGACCCACAAGAATCCAACGATGCTCCAAACTTAATTCTTGTTGAACAATCTTTTTTGACATGCTTACAAAAAGAAAAGACGGGAATAACATCTGGGATAGAAAAGAACTTGAAAAGACCAACAAACATGAAGCTCGTAGATAATTGCCCAGTTGCGCTTCCAATTGTGATCATGCAAATGTCTTTTTATTGTTTTATATAATCTCGAAGATAATTTATGATATTTCAAAGTTATGCGTGAAGAATTTTGTTCTTTAAAAGATCAAAAACTTATTTATACCTATATAAAAGTCGTCAATTATTGCTATTTTATGTAAGCTTTATATAAGCTCATATGAAAGCTCATAATATTGGTTACTTTGAAAACAACTCTTGAGTAAGTCCTCTATCAGCCGGATAATTCCGCTCTTTTCTGAAGTCATCCACCTAAACAGCGTCAAAATAAACCTTCAGGAACATTCTTACCATCATAAACGAAACAGTATAAATATAGAAAACCACGATGCCCAAACAAATGCAAATGAAGCCAAAAACAAAAGTCGTCCTAACAAAGAAAAAAACTCCAGAAGAAATTCCGAAGAGCGCATAAATTGCGAGCAGGATCGTTTTTCGCTCGAATTTGTCAAAAATTTTCATGAAATTGAAAATGATTCCAGAGAGGATTGCGGATAAAGGGAGAAGCGTCATGATCATGGCGCCAAAATTCACGTTTTCAGTGTAGATTTCTGGGTTTTCTTCGATGGTCAGGTTCATTTTGTTGAGCATGACTTGACACTAGGGTGGGCAAAAGCTAGGGTTGCGGGGGCCCTCGAGGTTTTGCTTGCTTGTGATTGGCTCAAGAATAAAATTATGGTGTCTTATTGGCTGAAAGGACCCCCTCTCCAAAAAAATGTAAAACGACTTTAAGGGTTTTGCCCACCCTAGTCTTGAGCATACAGTGTAGTCCCATAAAACCAATATCCTGGGCAGACTACCCAGAAAATTGCAGCTATTCCGACAGTCTTGGCGATCTTTCTCGGAGGCATCAGATAATTCCGAACAGTTTTTGCAAAAGAAATTTCCGACAAATCATCGTCCAGCTCTTTCGGGTTCTTTTCCGGGACTGATAGACAATTCACAACAGTCAAAATCGGAAAGACTCCAAGAAAGATGACCATCGCAATTTTTCCATACAAAAAGGTTATCATATTGCCGAGTAAAGATCCGAGGCCGCCAAATGATGAAGAAAGCGTGAAAATTTGAGTCTTTTCTTTTTCGTTAAAAACGTCAATTGCTCTTGATGAAAGCGGCGTTTCCAGCGAAATCATCAGCGCATCAGATATGAAGCACGCTGCATAAAGAACGATCCCAGCATACCCTGCAATCTTCTCAAAATAAACCAAAAAGACCCCAAGCCAAACCAGCACCATCACAGCTCCATAACCAACGATAAACGGTCTTCGTCTTCCAACAGACAGTTGGCATCGATCGGAAAAATACGAAACCAGGATGACCTAGATAGAGTTATGTAAGTAAATGGATCAATATATGATTCCAACGAGGAGAATCGCGCTGAAGCCGGAAACGAAGGTGAACGAAGCTGCCTTTGACTCCGTAAAACCGAGGTTTGTTAGCCAAGGAATGCCATTTGTGCCTCATAGTGGGTTAGCAAGGGATGAAAGTCCGAGAATTTTTTCCGGTCGGGGCCTCGTATAACATGGCCCGATTTTTAGCTTGCTCCCATTTCCTATTGTCGCCCAAACCGCCTCTCTTCCTGAAAGAACGGACAGGTAAAAAGCCTTGCTCAAAGTCGACCGATCCTCGATCATCATCAAATCTCTCTGATTTTAAGAGAGATATATATCAAGTCCTCAAAAAGACGCTTTTGTCATGAAATGACCGGAACCCAGCATAACAGTTTTTTCTTGTGATTCTTTACATTTCAATACAATGATATAGTTATGCTCAGCTAGCATGACCGTTTCGCTCATTCAACCGCTCTAAGAGCTTGTCTACTAGACACGAAATTCCATCAAGGGAGTAAGCGTAATTATTTGAAAATATGAGCCGTTCAAGAAGCCCCTTGTTGGCAGTTCTGCTTATTTAGTGAATAAAAAAGTGGTTACTTAGTTAAAAATTCCGGGAACCCTCGACTCGCCGGGATTTCCTCGACTCGCCGGGACTTTGCATATTTTTTCCCGGCGAGTCGAGGGTGTTCTAGAGATTGCTAGAATCACCAATTATACCCATTTTTAACGCTGAAATATTTTATATTTTAAATCATTCCTTATCAAATATTTCCCCAAGAAAAGGTTGAGTAGGGGTTATAGTTTGGGTTAATGGTTAGGGTTTAGGGTAAGTGTTGAGGAATTGTGCTTAGCGATTAGGGATAGGGTTAGGGTTTGTGACCCTCGACTCGCCGGGATTCTGTCTGCATACTTTTTCCCGGCGAGTCGAGGGTCAGGCGAAAATCCCGGCGAGTCGAGGGTCTCCCAAAAATTCAAATCCACTTCCGTTCTTATGAATCATTGAGCATTCAAAAACGAGACTCCAGAGCAAGATACTGCGCTTATTTCTTCGCCAAAAAAGAGAGACACAAAAAGATGGTTTAAAATTGATTTTTTTTGCCAAAAAACCCTTTCTTTTAGGATCCAAACTTGGGAAACGAAATCAGCCAGGGAACCCAGCTTAATCCCGTCGAAACCAAGGTTAAGAACAATCTTCCGACTCAGGCCGATATTGACGCCGAAAAAGCCGATGCTGGAGACGCAAAAAAGTAAAGAAAAATGAAGAGATTCTCAATCAGTTTAACTTTACATTCATGTGTAAACAATAAACCTTGTTAAATTTTGAGTCGACTTATCTTGAGTCCAACACATGTTCGAGAGCAGCAAGCATAAAAAGAACCAGGAAAAGAGTAGCAGCGAGGAAGCTTTGAGGCTAAAATTCTGATCAAATAGTTTGTTGAATGCTTATATTCGTTTTTCTTTTTTCGAATTTTTCATTAGCGCAAATTGGAGATGTTGAGTATGTCTATTTTTCGACAACTCCTTACACATGGGCTCGACAACCTGCGTCGTAAACCTGATTCAGGGCATGAAAAAGCTTCGATGAAATTTCAGGCTCTTACTCAGGTTTTGGACACAGGTTGCGGAGCTCTACGTAAGACTGATCTGGAATATCAGTCAAAATTCGTCAGCCGCATAAAGACAAAGTATAGAACAATTGGAATGTATTTGCTCAGAAGAGGAAACTTTAAACTGCCTGATTTGAGTTTTGAGGAAGCGAAATTTTATTGTTCCCAAGTAGGAAGAAAAGTTGTTAGTTGAAACAAAACGAATTCAGAATAATCAAACATTGGCTGATCCATTGGATTTCAGCGAAATTAACGCAATTTATGATGTCTTTGCTGATCTTCAAATCTTCTTTCGAAACAATACTTCTTATCGATTTTATTCTGGTAAGGCGCGAATACCACGGCAGAATGATCTGATTTTATAAAATCATTTTAGGAATCATGAGGGATGAAGAATTTAATTGGTACTCTTCAAGGCATTTTATCGTATACATTTTTGCGGTAGTAGGGGGTTATCAGGTTTTTCCTTACACCGAGCATATCCTTACACCGACCAAATCCTCACACCGACCAAATTCTTACACCGACCATTTTTAGAATTTGGTTGGTGTAAGGAACTGATTGGTATAAGGATTTGGTCGGTGTAAAGAAATTTGCAACGTTACATCTTTTAAGACATTAACCCGTTAACAGGCGCGAGGCCGTCTCACGGCCTTTTCGCCTTTGGAGCGCGATAAAATAGAGAAAATTCTTTCAGTACTTGAAAATTTTTATATTTCTAGAAACTTTAAACAATTTCCTTTCTCCTTATACTATTTTCGAGAAGTTATGATAAGATATTTGTCTTCAAGATAACAAAAGAAAAGTTCAAAGTTACGTCATTTTCATTAAATCCTCTTTCCTGCGAGCTGATTCTTGCATCAAATAACCAAAAACAATTTTCAATTTTATTTTTTATTCGTTTTCAATGGTTTTGAGCAGAAAAAAAGAAAAATTTTTCCAGTAAATTTTCAGTAACGAGTTCTTTTCAATAATTTTCGATAATAAAAAATATAATAGATTCACAAAAGACACGATGACGGGTAAGAGTGTGGGTTACAGTAGCGTTATTTCGAACAGCCGATCACTGAGAGTGTGTTGGACAGAAATAGGATGTCATGTACGTAGTTCTGTGCTCATGACAGATAGTTTTCGAGCATTTTGCACAAGTGTAAATGGATCTTTTTCCTCCAAGTTTCAATTTTGGACAGAAACGACACTTCTTTTTTTTCTCATGAGTCTTTGAAATCAGAACAGAGGGAGAAGAAGGACCAGGTTGAGCATTATTTTCGATAATATTTTGAATATCTCGAAGCGGTTGTGGAAGAGAAAGAGCAGAAAGAACAGTTTTTTTGAAATGTACGACGGAACAAGTTTGGAACATCAGTGATGTTACATCACCATCTGGATAGAGAGTATTTTCAGTGATAAGATAAAGATTATAAACAAGTATATCTATCATGTTAGTAAGTGCGCGTTTAGCGAAATGAGTCCAAGATTTTTTGACATTTTTTGACTTGTAACTGATAGTCCACTGATTCAACTGGAAATCAGCAGTATCAACAGAGCACATTTTGTCATTGTACATCAATGCAACGGATGGTTTGGTTTTGCCGGGAAGAATCTGAGAGCAATGAGGAGTTTCAGAATATGATGACAAATGGTCTTAACAATTTGTCAAGAAGACTGTTGGTGGCTTGTTCACGCGTTCAAAAAAAGCAATGACATCCAAACAGCCGATAGCTAACTGACAACGATAGACATGCATCGAGTCGGCAAGTACCGACAAATTCGAATTTCATATCTAGGAGGAATTCTACTACTTCTCTTGAACAGTATCCGCGATCAAAACAAATTGGTAAACCTTTGCCATGAAGATTCTTTGGTACAAGCTTCATTGTCAATTCACCATTTGTCTCATAAAGTTTGAACTTGCTGTCAAGATCAGGAATACAGCTTAGAATCATATTATTTGGCCCACAAAGAACTTGATTTTGCTGACCATAACGGTGAGGTTTAGAGGGATTGTAACGCTTGGTAGGATCAGAACAGCCGTAACTTTAACGAATAGACTCATCAATGCATAAACCACGCATATAATTCAAATCACAATATTTCAAAAAAATACTGTTCAATTTTTCATACATCGGCCAAACCTTAGTCCGTGTATCAATATGCCTTGATTGTTCCCCAACATCAACAAAATTATCTTCTCCGATGTCCAGTACTTTTCGAAAAAACTCAAATCGTCTTATCGAAAGAGTATTGTAGTCTTAAAGAAAATTTGATTTTTGTAGGTCACTGAGAAGATGCTCAAAAGTATCATTACGGCCGCGCTTTACACTAGCGTAAAATAATAATCCTAATGCAATTCTCAACTCAGAATCAGTAAATGGTGACTCTCGCGGAAATCGAACAGAGAGCTTATGATTAGTAGCAGTTAGTATATCTGTTAAAATTTCATTGCCAATAACATTGACAAAAAGTCGATAATAATCCTCGAAATTTTGGCGTGGAATTTGTTTTGGTCGATAAAAATATGTAGTTTTAAAAACTTGACATTCGGAAGATTCGAAAAGCTCTGTGAAAATCAGGCCTGGATATCGAGCATAAGATGGTGGTCCTTGTCTTTGTGCCTGGATTCTGTTTTGAACTTGAACAAATTGATCTTCGCTGATGAATTCTGTTTCAGACAGTTCGTCCTCTTCTTCACTTTCTTCGTCTGAGCTCTCAAGATCGACGTTTTCATTCATTTTTCATTTAATAATAATCAAAAATATATTGATTTTTCAGAAGAATATTTATTTAATACTTTCGGTCCCAAAGATCCAATCATTCAGCCCCAGTTTTCCCTTTTCACCCACTAATTGAATCAGAAAAACACAAAAACAACATCTAGAAGAAGGAACAGACGCTTGTGAATCATTCTGTCTTCTTAGAAATAATTTTCCTCAACCCTATTTCTCATAAAACGCCAATACGTGCGAGGCCTTCTCACGGCCTCGCGGCCGTTAACGCATAATGCTGAGTGCCTAGTTAACGGGTTAAATGAGAGATTGGTCCTAAGAATTTTTTAGTCGACCCCCCACTGAGCGAAAAATTTCAGAAATTATTTTTTTCTTTTGATGATGAAAAGTTGGAGTAATTTATTGAAGGCAAATCGGGTGGCGGGCGGTCTCGATCGCAAAGGCTATTTTGCGAACGGCGTTCGCAAAATCGAAAAAATCTCGGTCGAAAATCGAGTGCTTCTTTTTCTTAGCGCTTGAGTCGAAGAAAACTCATTCTTGGCATTTTTGAAGAAGAATTTGTTCGTTTTATGTGGTGGCAAGCTGTTTGGCACAGCTGACCCTAACACACGTCTCAAACCTCAAGTGCCTCTGATGCATATCAAGCTCCAGCAGACACATTGATCGAGTACCTTGCATAATTTATGTTATTTTGTTTCCCTTCTTTCAAAAAAAAAAGAATAAGTTCTAAAATGTTTGATTTGACTAGCCTTTTAAATACAAGGTTTTTTGTAAAAACTCAGAAAACTGAATTTTGATTGAAATCAAAGAAGAGTATTTTTGGCTAGAGAAATGACCATAATTGATTGTTAGCTCCGCTGAACAAAACTGAAAGTTTCGGTCGATTTCAGATAATATGGGACCTCAGGCTCTTTCATTAGAGTACAGGACTCGTCCAAGAACTTAGTGTGTAATCATAGGTCATAAATATTCCATATAATAAGTTAATAGTTGACTTATCTCTAATCGATACAATTATTATATGAAGCACACTTATTTGAAACTATGTTTATCCAAGAACTCAACGAGAATGATGAAATTGCAATCCAGAATGAACTTTCAAAACTTGGAGAATTTGATGCCCAACGACTTTCAATTCCCCAATTAATCAGCCTAATAAGAGAGACATCGGCACGAGCGAACGATGAGAAACTTCCGAATATGGTTTACCAATGTTCACGCCGAAGCGCTGTGGTTTTGTTCCGTCAAAAGAATCATCTCACCATCGCCATGGCATTTATGGACCCATGGCATTCTGCAATATTCTGGACTCTTTCGAGCCTGGTTATTTTCTATTGTGGATTTTAATTGGTGGCAAAATTCTATACGAAGATAAAAAGAAGAAAAAAAGATAATTATTCAGAAAATATTGAAATGCAATCACGTGGTCGTGGCCGTTCTTTTAAATACTATAACGACGGTCGAAGACGAAAACAACAAATGTAATATATATAGTACGAAAAAGCTTCCGCTCGCTTATTTATTGAAATTCTGGTAGAGCATCGAGTACAGGCATTTCAGAAGCATCATCTGCATTTTCGTCGTCGCGGGCAACGTAATCGCCAGCGCCACTTCCCTCGACATTATTGTTGTTACAACTTCCGTCACTTTCATCAGCAGCGCTATCTTCACCATCTACGCCAACATCATCATCTGCGCTAGATCCGCTTTCACTTGTCTTATACTCTACATCATTTTATTGCTAACATAAATGGATCCTAAATTACCTTCCTCGTAATTTCGGAGATAGTGGACTTGATGGTCCGCGCCGATCAAACTCTCAACTTCATGTGATCGGTGGGGTTTTTGATCGTAAAGTTCAGAAATTGCCCTCAAATAATTGGTGAGATCATTTCTGAAAGCACCAGGGTTTGTTCGTGGAAGACGCTGGATTGAACGATTTTGGAGCAAGCCGTTATCAATGATCTTTGTCGACAAATGATCGAAATGATACTCTTCTCACATTTGTTAGTCCAAGGAGCAAGTGTTCTTCGCAAAATTTTGCTCCGACGGTGGTTCGCCCTTTTGTTGCCGGCTCCCGTCCAAATTAATTAAAGATAGGCATTGATTCCGCTCAACAAAAACAAATGGTTGTCTTCATGGATGGCTCTTGCAAGATTTCGATTATCGACTGAATTATCAGAAGAAAAATATTCTAGGTTGAGAGCTTGCCAAACTTCGACCTTCTCAACAAAATAGCCCAGATGTTTCTCACGACCATCCAAGTGCAAAAATTCTACTATTTTATGTTTTGAAGCACATAAATCGTACATTTTTGCACAAGGGCAGTTAATTATTAAAAACCGCAACGGCGAAGATAGCTCCTGGCGAAAAAGTTCTCGCATATTCAATCGTTCGATCGCAGTTGGTGCACCTGGATTGATCTCCAAATTGGAAAAAAGCCCGTAAAAAACTACTGTACATTCGCATTTGCCTTGCCGCTACCGCATTTTACAAAACTATTTATATACTACATAAAATTTCTTTTACAAAATTTACAAAATATAAAAATTAAGAAGGTTCCTGTAGAAAAAATAATAAAATATTAAAAAAATTTTCACCCTTTCCTCAACCATTCAATCATAAAGTAAAAATCGAAAATAAAGCCTTCCAAATACTGTAAAAAATTTTCCGAAATTTTTCGCTCAGTGGGGGGTCAACTTAAAAGTTTTTTGTGACCACTGTCTCATTTTATGTCTTAGAAAATATTTCGTTGCAAATTTCCTTACACCGACCAAACTCTTATACCGACCAATTCCTTACACCAACCAAATTCTGAAAATGGTCGGTGTTAGTATTTGGTCGGTGTAAGGATTCGGTCGGTGTAAGGATATGGTCGGTGTAAGGAAACACCGGTTATCATTCGAGCTGCCCCTAACCCTTAACCTTACCCAGGTGGCTACGCCCCCAACCTAAGGCCTCTCCCCCTGGACCCCCACCCCCCTTAAGTTCCACGTCCCTAACCCTAACCACTAGCCCAGATTCAAGAGATATTGGATAGCTCGAGTCACAGGCTCGAATGATAATCCCTCTCTTCGGAGTTTGCTGCAGCTGAAATTTCGAGAAAAAATTTGGACGAGTAGATATGCGATAAATATAAAAAAGCTCGAATCGCTTAGCAAATCTAACATGGACAGACAAGCAATCAAACAATGATGGCTTTAAGAAAGATGTTCAAGACTGGAATCGACAACTTGTGTAGCAAACCTCAGTCAGGGTCTGAAATATAAGTTGCAAGAATTCAAAAACTGATTGTAGAGATAAATTTTCGATTCGGAAGTTGCAAAACCGATTTTCGGCTTTAAGGACCCCAGTCAGCTTTTTCTTTCGAAAAATGGAAATTTTAAAAAACACCACATTTTGAGACCATTTTTGATTTGCCAAAAAAACATTTTGCGAAATTTTTTTTGTGAGAAAATTGTTTTTTAATAAATCTCAGATTTAACAAATTTTTAAAATAATAAAAAGTTAGAATGCGAAATTTTATTTTTGCGAAATTTTTTTTTTAAAAAAGGGGTCATTTTGCGAAAAACTCGCAAATTTAAAACTCGCAAAAAAATAATTTTATATACCTAAAATAAATTACTATTTTTACTATTCTTACTAACTATACTTTCTACTACTTTACCCTACCACTATTTCTTCTGTTATTCTCTATATTGCGCGCGGAGCGCGCCCTTCTATAATTTTTTCGCCAAATTTTCGCATTTTTTCTCGATATTTTTTGTACCCATGTTTTAGTTCCGGGTAGGGGGTGGGATGGGGGTATTTTCATTTCTTCCTCTTAGCGTTTTCACAATTTTTTTTTCTTTTATTTCTTAAATTTTGCATAATCTATTTTCGACATTATGGGTGACTCGAAAATTATTGGGAGGGTTTTCTTTGGTGTACAATATTATATCTTTGGCAGAAGATATTTATTGTTTATTATTAACTCGCTTATTTGGCAGAATAGGCGATTAACTCCTCTCAATAATTTTCTGGTCCCATTTGATTTTCCGAGCTGGGTTATCTAGCCGCCTACACGCGCCTCCACTGCGTTGGTAGTTTTCCTTGCTACGTTACTTCGTTTTTGTTTTTTAGCTCCTTCGTGTCCGGTTGGCTTAGTGGTGTGCCTCTTGATAGGGCGTTTCTGGTCGGCGTGAGTTCGATTCTTGCATTGCTCGTGCTCTTTCGGACGATGATGAGGGCGTTCAACCACAACCCTGATACACGATCGGAGACAACCGAGGGTACGGACATATCTTTTGATGCCTCCATTGAGTCCGTTTTTGCTATTATTGAGTTTTTAAGTTAGTATTTTGGATTGCTACTTAAGTTTATTGCTAAAATATTCTCGGCAACTTTGGCCGACATGGAGTCGTAGGCGACGATTCGGCTCTATTTTGTTTGTGAATTTGGGTCGGGTCTGCTTTCTCACTAAAAATTCTATTCAGGAACGCCAACTGCATGACCAATCGAAAGCTTGTCATTGATAATTCGGCGCATGTCCTGGAAATAAGCCCGATCGGATTTTACGCTTATTTCTACTGCTATGGAATGCAAGGTATTATTTTTCTCATCTTATTTACTGATCCTCAGAATCTGGCGAAGGACAATGGGACTAGCTATGTGCGAGCTATGCTACCGAGCCGAATGCGTTTGCACCGAGTCAATCGGATACGTTCTTTCCTTTTCTAGGACTTTATACGATCAATAATTGCTGCAAAGGTGATGACATCCGAACTTAAGACAAGCATATGCTATCAATCATGTTTGTAGCAGAAGTTGGGACTGTCTTGTCTAGAAGTTTATGAAGATGGGTGGCAATGGATCTTGGTAGTTCCAATGATTTTATCTTATCGTATCTTTAGGACAATTTTCTACGAGTCTTGGTCGCCTGTGTCTAAATATCTACTTTTTCGAATACACTCCTGCGCCGTGCTGAATAAATAGTCGATGATTTAATAGTTTAATGTTCTTTTAAGTTCCTTTTCTGGAGATAACCGAATAAAACCCTGAACTGATCTGAACGTTAATTTGTATAATTATATGAGTCTTAACCCTGATATTGAATAATTATAATTCATTTTTTTATAGTCAACCCAAGTACTCACTCATTTCTTAGTGTGATTGATCTTTTATCCTATATAATACTTGAATCCGAAGACATTCCTTAATTTTAATTTGTATTGATTTTAATCAGAACGTGGCTCAATCCTATTGATCGTTGCATAATAATGGAATAGTGTTATTAAGGGAATGTCCCGTTTTTATCGTCTATTTCGTTGCATGTTTATACTGGAAGACATGGTGTTTGAACCTGTGGCAATGATACAGTGAATATGGTTGGCAAGTTTTTCAGTACGTTTGAGGTCTTCATTTTCCGTGGCGTGGGTTTTCTGTGGCGTATGTACAGTTTGTTCCATCTTGGCGTTGGTCTAATTTGTTTTATTATTATTTCCTTTTTTTGTACCTTATATTGTCGTTTCGAAGACGATGTTTTCTTTTCCGGCGTTTGCATTCATCATGGTCACGATCGTTTCGCATTCGTCTCTGTTATTGTTCTCGTTGGTAGGCTCTTCTGTTCCGCCTTCTTCTCTCATTTCGTATTGCTCTATATCCATCATTGTTCGTCTCAGCTTCTTTCGTTGTTGATTCCATTCTTTCATATCCATCTAATTGAATTTAGCATTTCTCTTTTCACTCTTACTTACAATTCCGACTAGTGTGTAAGCGACTATGCATGCAGTGTTGCAAACTCCAATCATCAGTATTGTCATTGCGCCGAGCCTACAATGTCGTTAATTTCCTGCTATTGTACTATTTCCTTACAAAACTATGTCTTCGGCGCAGGTAATGGGCATGCCTTCATACATTTCGACGTCGTTGGGAAGTGAATTGTTGTATATCGTGTAAATTCTGTTTATTTCACCTTCTATAGTGACTGCTTTCGATATGGTGTTGATAAAGGCAGCTAAGCTGGCGGCGATGCCTCCCCAGAATACTATCGAGGCCACATTTGTTCCGCGTTTTTGGGTTATTGCTACATAGTATTATAGGGGTTTTTTTTACATGGCTTACCTAGGAGTATTGCGACGGAGAGGATCGCTTCGATGGTTGTGTAGCTGCCGAGGCGATCGTACGGGCGGCATTTCTGCTGGAACATTCTTTGGAAGTTTGCATCTTCCTGTAGGCAAAATTCGCACCATTTGATGTCCTATCATTTGGTTATTTTTTTTATCCTTTCTTTTACCTGTCTGATTGATTTCTTCATCTCTTCCAAAATGCTTTCTAGCTCCTTTCGTGTTGTCTCCGTTTCATTCTCTGGTAACCTGGCAATTTCCTTCTCAAGTTCTTCCTCATTCAATTTTCGATCGTTCAGATGTTCTGCGAAATCTTGCTTTGTTAGTTTTTTTTTTTCCTTTTTTCTTATTTACCTCCGTCCTTGACTCTTTTGCATTTTTCTCGAACCCTTTCGCGAGTAAACGGCGCTGTTTTCTGCGGATGCTTAAACAAGATTAATTCCTTCGTGAATTGGGTTTTTCTATTTACTTCATCCATTACTTCCTTGATGCCGCAGACGAACAATCCCAGTAGCGCGAGGGAAATCACCATTAACTTCGCATCTCTTCGACAACTCATGTTCGAATATCTGAATAGCATATTGTTAGCGGTTTCAAGTAAACGTTTTAATATATTTGGTAAATTGATCGTTTGTGTTTTCAATAATCGTTATCATGAAAGGATTGTCAGTGTTTTGAGTTGATTTACGGTAAATAAAAATATTAATGACAATTTAATTTGATTTATATAACTATTAATTGTATCCTAATTTCGCGTTTCCGGTGGTAATTTTATATTAGATGTCCATGTCCTCCTTGGAGTTGTTTTATGCCGGCGGTTCTCTTTTATACGTTGGTCTCTTCTAGATGTGCGTCGTTGTTTTGTGCTGATTTTCGTTCTTCATTTTCGTCTATTTTGTTTTCACGTTTGTTGCGAAGTAGTGCGATGAATGCCTGCGCCGTGGCAGTCGTCATTATGAACGTGCACAATTTTGTCCCCTTGTACCTAGGATATCGTTACGATCTGGCGTGCTCTTTTGAATATGTTGTTTTAGTAGCTGCGTCTCACCGCTCTTTGATAATTCTTTGTTTCGCTCTGCCTTACCTTTTTGTGTCTGCGACACAGCATAATTCTATATCCGATTCTCCCAATGTCATTTCGTATTTGTATTTTGAGTAGTCGACTGTTGTCTCATCGTTGTCTTCTTCGCTAAGGATCTTTCCTAGTAAGGCCAGCGTTACTACCAGGAATGCTCCGTTCATCAGCGTCGTGGTCGTCCACAATCTTTTCTTGTGTTTGTATCCTATTACGGCTCCTTATTTTGTTGTAAGCGTATTCATATTTCATTATCTTACCTAGCAAGATGTTTCCATGTGTTATTCCCGCGATAAAATTGTAAATGTCATTTTCTGATTCGTGGTTCGCGCAATTCTCCTTGAATACTCGCTCGTATGCGGTTTTGTCTTTGCAGACGTCAATTAATTCATTCGCCTTAAAGTTCCTTATTTCTCTATTTTGTATATTGGTTTTCTTGCCTTTTCTTGTTCTATTTCATTCTTCCTTAGAGTCTCCATATCCAAAACCGCTGCCTCTATGACTTTTGCTATTTCATTCCGTGTCCATTCGAATCCCATTTTCATTTTTAGTCTCGTTTCGAATTCGAGAATTCTCTCTCGCTGTGTTGCTGTGAAGTTGAGGTTTTCTTATTTTCGTTATTCTTTTTATATCGTTTGTTCTCTTACCTGGTGATAGCACTGCTTGGCACAGAGATTCGTAACGTTTGGTCGAGTACGTTGCCCAATTCCTCGGAGTCTGAGTAAAGTATTAGTATTTGTTCTTTATTTTTTCCTCATGTTTACGAATTAAAGTAGCTTTTTTCCTAGTCTATTGTAGCCAGTGTTCTAAATTCTGAAAATCTCGATATAATCTACGAAGCTAGCTAAGCTGTGAGCTGACTGTTTCCGAATATTGCTACGCTTGTTAAGCTGTAGCTGTCAGCCTAGCTAGCTCAGCTTGATTTGCTCACCAGATTTAGAACTCTGATTGTAGCTCTCTTGAGCTTGAAGTAATATATCCTAGAGAAGGTAGTTATTTTGACTTGCTAACGAAAAATATATGCCTTTAAAGATTATTGTTTGGGGTTTAACCTACTCTATATTTCGTATTTGAGCTAGCGTCCATTTTCGGTACTCATTTATTTTTGCCTCTTACCTTTTCCAATGCCTGACTTCCCATCGTTGCGAGTAATCCAACAATCGCGGTCACAAGCATGGTAGTTTCCATCGTCGTCGATTTCATTTCGATTCTGAATTATTTTATTGCCACTGTTTAGCTTCAAAATTATGAACGTTCTTTTATTTTTACTCCGTTTTTTGTCGATGGGCACACTAGTCGTTTTACGGCGTTGCTTTGTTATTCTATAATCTACTTCTATACGATAGCTTGTTCATTACTACTTTGTTCGGGGTTTTGCGTATTTTTGTTGTCGCCGGAACTAGGAGATATGTCATATTGTTGGCATTAGTTATATTTGTTCGTCCCTATTTTAGGCTAAAGTTTCACGGTTGTAATGATCTCACCTGCTAGAAATATGAAATCCTTCTGTTGTGTTTTTTGGTAACTTTTGGGTACTTCTTTTCTATTTACTGTTTACTCTTTTTTCTATCTCTTTCTTTCAATTTTATGCGTGTCTCTGTATCTTGTTTTGAGAGACTTGCTCTGCGGGTCGGGCGAAAATGTACCTCGGGCGCCACTTTTCGCGTTTCGCATTGCCTACGCACCCACTCTATTCTCCCTCGTGATTAGCCTTACTCATATATGACTCCATTTTGGCCCTTATGGCGGTTTTTTGTGTTTTATCAGAAGCTTCCATCATTTTTATTGATTTTATTTTGTTTTAATCAGTGAATTCTGTTTACTGGCTCATTGCATGTCGCATCGTCCATGTTTTCGCCTTTCGATTGAATTCTTCTGTATTGTTCTTGTATTCTAATGCTTCTCACGGTTATATAGTTATCGGCTTCGCTTTACCTGGCGGATTTGTTGGTTCACGCGGAATGTATGGCTTTAGATCATACATTGTAGCTGCGAAATCCATGCATAGCTCACTGATTGTCCCGAGTGGCCTTGTCCAGGTCCATTTTCTTGTCGATCCAGGCGTACTTAGTACCCTATTTGGAACATCAGGAATGAGTAGTTCTCCTGTTTCTGGACTGACCAATGGATGGTAAATCGGCGTGAGAAATTTTGCAGTGAAATCTCCTTGTGGATAATCTTCCGTCATTTGTATTTGCAGAATGAAGATTCCTCCCTTTTCATATTTTAGTAGTTCGTCTTTTTCTTACCTGGTATGGTGTGCCCAGTGGTCCAAGGAACCGGATGTTCCATTTGTACGGGTCATTTCTGTCTATCAGTATTGTGAACTTAATATATCTGTATTTTTGCCAATATATTCATAATTACCATTGCAGCTACCATGTTGCCGTGACTTTCCAAGTCTCGACGTTCTGCTTCCAATCTGTTGTTTTGGTAGTTCAAGTTCATTTCGAGAGGCTTTTCGAGATTTGCGGTGGTCATATTGCTATTACCGGTGTAACTATTTTTTTTTCTTTGTTTGTATATAATCTCATTTCCTGATAAGACTTTGGAGTGTTTCGTCGCTTTTGCTGATCGGCTGAGCGTGGTTGTCTCTCCGACTTGTGTCTGAGCGGGCGGTGCCCGCGACTTGCCGCTCAACAAAATTTGTCCGAGCGTCAGCCTTATCTATCTTCCGATCTTTAATTTCTAATTGGCCCGAGTACCACCTGATTTGTACCTGGCTTTCCCTGGACTCATTTGTCATTTTGATTTTTTACAATTACTTTCAAGAGAATTCTTTACTTCGAGATACTATTTCATAATTTATCATTATCCACGCTCTATCGCTTTCTCCCTGCGTCGATCCCAAGTCTAGAAAATATATTTCTAATCGCATTACCTATTCATTTATTATTTTGAATCTTCCATTAACTTGTCGACAGTACTCCCTTACAATTGATAATTATGATCCAATGTGTATTTTGTTTTAACTATATCCCCTTATTATTCTTCCCTTGAAATTTTTCTGTTTAAATTAAATTTGTTTTCAGCTAAATTCGAGTCCCAATTTTTGCTTTTAGATGTCGTCTGATTCCGTTATTTCTAGTGAAGAATTAACTCCGCCAGTCCACTTCATCCCGTTTTCTGCTGATCGTTATGTTCGGACGGGTTTCCCCCATTTTCGGCGTCCTGGAGTCGTCATGTCTTACGCCGTTCCTTCGTTTACGTCGGATCCTATCCATACGAATGAATCGTCCGATCTTCTTTTTCCGCTTAGACTGCGCTCCTCTTCTATTAGGTAAATTTATTTTACTATTTTTCATAATATATTTATTAGGGATGGTCGCGCTGTCTTTCGATTCACATGCGCCCGTAGGCACTGCACTGGCGAGGAGTTTTTCTCTGGCCCCTCATCTATGTTGTCTGGTTCTAATGATGACCGGATGTTTCTTGAAGAATCGGCTTCGAGCGATTTCTTTTCACTCGTGTCGCTCTTTAATCCTAATGATGCCCACCAATATCACCAGTCTTCACATTCTTGTTGGCCCCTTGGAGAGAATTTCGCTGGCGAATTATCGCTCCAGCATAAACTTCGGGTACTTTCTTTTTTATATATATTTTTTAGTTTTTTTAGTCCGCTCCTTTCTCTCGCCGGCGAATCCATCTTATTCGGGAGTATATTCACACGACTATTGAGCAGGTTCGCGTCGAATATCCGTCTTACGCTCCTGTACGTCACAATGATCATTACATTGATTTAGTTCTTTCGAGACTTCGTTGACATTTACCGTTGTTTCTCGTCTTTTTGTCCCTTGTTTTTGTATGTTAATATGGTTAATTTTTTTATTTCCTTTTTTTTTTATTTCTCAATTAAGCTTATCCTTTCGTACTCTTCCTTGTTTTCATATAATAATTTCGCCCCCTTCTGATTAATCCTATTTTTTATCTCGTAGCGCTACTGTTTCACATGATCTAAATTATTTTGACTATTTTTCCTGCCAGGCAAATTCGTAGCACCGATTTATAGTCACTTTCATTAAAAATTAAATTTTGTGTTTCACTTTTTTAGATTCGATGGCTAATGTGATTGACCCAATTTTTATTCCATCTTGTGCGAGGAAAGAAATTGTCTTCCCGCATGTGGTTGGCTCTGGACTTCCTGCCGTTTTATTATCATATGTTCCTGAAGATGCGTCTTCTGATTTTTCTCCCGATCGGTTTTTCTTTATCGATTTAGCGCTACACTCTTCCGCCATAGGTAATTCTCCTCGATAACAAATCAATTTTGTCCAATTTAGCGATGATCCTGGTCAATGTGTGTTTCGTTTTGTTTGCCGTGAGCCCTGCTGTCATGCTAGTGAGTTTTTCGTTGGATCTACTGACATCCTCGTCCACCCATATACTCCTGGATCGTCTATTCGTTTACGTCCGTCATGTGTTCGTGAGTTCTTTGCTCGAACATCATTTCCTTCCGAGCACCATCCCACTCTTCATCGTCAAGTTGTTCATACTTGTGCTGGCTTAAACTCTGCCTATGCCGCTGATTATTTTTTTCGCCATTTATTGGTAGGTTCTTTTATTAACGCTCTGTGTTAATATTTAGCGCGATTACAAAGCCATCCGTCCGACCACCTTTCAAATTGAGCGCTATATCGACGAAATGATTACGAGGGTTCGTGAAACTTTTACCGATTTTGCTCCTCTGCGTGACAGCCTCTCATATGCTGCTCTCCTTCGCCACGGTTCTGGCGCCTTGTCCCGCCGTCTTATATAATTTCTATTTTCCCTCTTCTTACCAGTACCAATCCTCCTTTTGTTCCTACATCCATGTTGTTTTTTACATGTACTCTCCTCCTTGATTTCCATTTACATTTAGAGGGATAAATGAGTCATGGGTCGTCCGCAAAAAATCCATCTGCTGCTGCCAATTGTTTCTCCAGTGATGATGAGCGCTTTGCTGATCTTCAAGCTCAAGCCGAGGTTTAATAAGTGTTCATATCCATTTTTAATTTAATTAGATTGATGATCAATCGATCCACCCT
The DNA here is from genome assembly GCF_907165135.1 of Oikopleura dioica. Lineage (NCBI taxonomy): Eukaryota > Metazoa > Chordata > Appendicularia > Copelata > Oikopleuridae > Oikopleura > Oikopleura dioica. Next base: position 526,825 of record NC_137293.1, on the reverse strand, counting down.
GAGGCTCGCCGATTAAAAGGCAATAATTCTGATCCTACGGATAATTGCACTTCTATGTCGTCTGCTCAGCCTCCTGATAATCAACCTCAATCTTCTCTGACATCTTCCCTCAGGGGTCGACAGGCCTCGATCGCGAAGTCTAAGTCAATGGCGGGTCCTGCGTCAAATACTAAGAACTTGTCGAAATCCAGGGGATCATTTCGTCTATCCGATTCCTCAGCTTCACCTTCCCCCCCTCGTCGACCAACGTCTCTTACGGTATTATTATTTTTTATTTCTTTCATTTTATATTTAGTCTTCTTGTCGAACGAATCGGCCGAACCGCAATACTAAATGCAACTCTTCGCGCCCCATTGATAACCAACTCAACAGAGCCGATGTCCTTGTTGATCGTGTATTGCGTGAAAATGATTCCCGTCGCCCCCAAGCCTGTGTTTCTCGTGCAAATCCTCGCAATCGACAAATTCGCGTTACCTTTGATTCTGATGATGATGACCGACCCTCTCGTTCAACGACGGCGCCTTCTCGTCAACCCGGTTATCGACGTCGGAAGAAGATGAGCTCCGTTCCCGCTATTATTCAGCCTGATCCCGAGGTCTATGCTCACAGGGGTCGTAAAGCGCATCACCACTTACCCCCCGCCGCGCCCGATAATCAACCTTCCACCACGAGTTCACTTCCGTCGCACCAATATCCCGACATCTCTGACGCTGATCTTCAGCGATTTTTCGAGGCGCCTCGCGGGGAAAATTTTACTCGCGGTCTTGACCGACTGCAGGCTTCCCTCGAGGAACGGTATGCCCAATACCGGCAAGGTGCATTGCAGAATCCTGCTGTTGCGTCCATCATCGGCGGTGCGGCTGACCCGGCAAATCCCACTGAAGATGGTGTCACTCCTGTCGATCATGGTGATCATCGTGGCTTGACTTTTTTCCGCGATAATCCTGATCATATTCCCTGTTCCTTCAACGCTGATGCATTTGATGATCCTGCCGCCCACATTGAGCATGTTCGTGATGAATTTTCTCATGTTACCAATTCTGTTGTGATTGCTCCCTCCGACACACGCTCTGTTCGCCATTCGTACGTGACTTCGGCAGGAAATCCTTCGGCAATTCTATGCTATGGCGTGACACCATCTGGGTCATCTCTTAGCCAAAACGATGTTTCATCTGATTCAACCTCTTCTGGCGCTCCTGACGATTCATCTACTCCTGCCGGATCCGTCGCCGTTCAAAACGTACCAAATGGAAACAATCCGGGTCAACAGTTGGTGCTTTTCGATATGAGAAAGGGAAATTGCTACTTAACGTAAATGTGTTTTTATATTCTTTAATTATTTTTTTTTCTTTAAGGCGCTGTGGTCGGCTTTCCGTGTTTTACTTCAGATGTAAAAATTGTAATGCCGGCCGTGAGACTTTCTACGGGCTTCCGGGTCTCTTGGTTGAAACGAGTCCTGGATCTTACGATGTGAATCCAGTGTTTAGCTCGGACTTTTTTCGCCATGTCTTTTTTCATCCATCGTCCGTGTCACCGGATTTTGGTGCTTCTAGTCGTAAGAGTTCATTACACACATGTGGAGGTCTTTCACCGCAAGAGGCTGCTGAGCTTACCTATCGTACCCTGATCGATGTAATTTTTTATATTGTTTGTAGTTGTTAATTGTCGTTTAGGCTGAAGTTCAACGTAATGGAGCTAACACTACGTCTGTCGTCGTGAAAACGTTGTTTGAAAAAGTTCAGCGCGAATATCCAGGATACAAACGTCAGAGAGCGAAGGCATTCTATGCTACCCAGCTCGCCCAAAAAAAATTCCGCTTCAAAAAGATGTTGGAAGATGCCGATGACGAACAGGATGAACGATGCCCCCTTCTCTCTCGCCGGCTTTGTAACTTGCCTTATCAGGCTGGAATGAATCTTTCCGGTAAGCGGTTTGCCGCTCACCAGGACAATAGATGCCTTATCCGTAAGTTTTGCTATCGAATATAATATGAGCGGAGCGAATTTTGTTTTTAGTTTTGGATTGGGCCCTTATCGAGCGATTGCCGAAGAGAACGTTCCATCGTATCATGTTAGATGGTACTTTCTTCGTAGCCGGAAGCTTCTATCAATGCGTCACGATCCTGATGTCATGCGTTGATGATATTCATGGCGAGAAGCTTTTGCATATTGGCGGTATCTATATGCTCACCAAGAATTCTTTGGATTATGAGCATGCATTTTCCGTCTTTTGGGATCTCATCAAACCTGAGATGCGGCTTCTCTGCACCCACTGTCTCTTGCAATGTGATGCAGAGGGAGCGCTCTATTCCGGGTATATAATTTTCGTTTATTTCTTCTTATTTATATTTAGCTTCGAGTCCGCTCTCTCATCGAAGAATGTTCAAGTCTCTACCTTCCTTTGTTCGATCCACTGCGAACGGAACCTCTTCCGGAATCTTAAGAATATGTTTGGAAATAAGGCCGCTGCTCCTATTCGTCTCGTCTGCTGGGTGCTTAAGAATGCCGTAAGTTTTCCCTTTGTTTTCTTTTTAATTTTTTTAGCAATTAATGCGTGAAGATCTCACTAATGGACTTCTCCTCTACTTCTACTCGGTTGTCGCTCGTACTCCTCTATTTGGACGTAGACTGGCGAGATTTATCAAGAACTTCGCGATGCGGGTGCTTAGGCATAAGTGGGGTAAGCGTTGGCACTTGTGGCCACTGATTCAGCTCCAAAAATGCAGTGGAATACCATTGTCCCTTCATACCAATCCGGCAGAGTCTATTCACTCTGCCTTAAATTGGACGTACGTCAAGCGCCATGGACGGGTAATTTTATATTTTTCTTCTTTCATTATTTCGTAGCGGCAACTCTCTTTCCGGAAAGATGTGGAGATTTATAACAACTTCATGAATGATAATGGCCGTGAATATATGGAAGGCAAGTTCGTTGAGCCTTGGTGCGATCCTGAACATCACGAAGCGAACGTTCTTCACATGCGGCAGGTTATTGATCTCTGTGACAAAATCCCTATCGTTCCTGAACACGAGCCGCTTCCGACCGAGCATTTTCTCGATATTATGGAATTTATGCTGAATACGTACAAGGTATTTTGTTTTACTTACTTTCCCATTAATTTATAGATGCGAGAATGCAAACGGTTCGCCGCTATCGCCGCGCGCCGTCTTCGTCGTGAACGACTCGCTCAGTTGATGGCTGACAGTCACGGTCTCGACGCTGGTCTTGTTGCAGCTGTTTCTAACGATGATCCTATTTATTCTGATGATGAGATGGAGGATAACGCGGTTGACGGGGCGTTGCCAGATGAGGATATTCGTATTCCGACTGACTCGAATGCTACTTTTGTCGCTCCCGTGGCTGAAGAAACTGACGCCGATGCGCTTCTCACCGAAGATCATTACCGCGATGATGCTGATGGTTGGAATCTTCAGCAGATTCCAATTCCAACCGCGTCCAACAATTTGGACTCCCAGTTTCGGCACTCGGTTTCTGAGATTGATCTTGCCACTAACGCTTCCGGTAATATTGGCGCCAGTATTATTCCATCTTCATCTGTATGCAATATCTCGCCTCCACCGCCTCAGCGTGTTGCTGAGTCTGTGACTTCACACGGTCGTATCTCTCCCCGTGATTCTTCCGGACTACATTCTGACCATTGTCATATTTCTCCCCCTCTCTGTCCTGTTGCTGCGGCCGCCTCTGTTACGCCCGAGCCACGTTCCAATAATGAGCCGATGCCCTCAAGCGGGGGCGCTGTTTTCGCGGAGGGCGCCGCAATTACTACTCCGCAGTCTCCTATTCGTCAGAGCTGTCACGGCTCAAACATGACACCTGTTTCTGTTTCTCCATCGATGCCCGTGGCAACTTCCGCTCCTGCCATTGTTTCAACTTCTAATCCAGTGCAGCAGTCTTTATCACAACTTAGTGACACAATGGATGATCTCCATCTTGGTATATTAATTATTAATATTTTTTTTTCTGTATATTAGATGCGTCATCCGCTCAACATCAAGCAGCTCCCGATTCCAACCCTCCTTCTCTTCCTGGCCCTTCGTCCATGTCTAATTTACCAGATGTTGCTTTCTCACAGGTTCCTTCTGCATCGGCTGATGGTCGAGTTGGTCCCGCTCGATTTATGGTCGAAGCCCTTTCTCGTACGGCTTCTGAAAATGATTCGCCTTCGTCTCTACCTGTTCCCGCTCGTGGTCGATCTTCTTTGAAAAAAACTGACACGACGAATTCATCACGCCCCTCTACGTCTTTTTCTCAAGTAGTTGAGTTGTTTTGTTTATTTATTAATTCTTTAGGCCTGCCTCTCTTCTTCTGCGTCTCAATCCTTGGGTCATTCTGAGCAGCCCTCCCCCGGGTCCATTAATCGTGTTTTGTCCCCTCTTAAACGCAAGTACAAATCTGTTCGCTTGGATGAAAATGGTCGGCCTCGTCCTCCGGTAATAATTTGGAAATAATTTTTAATGTCATAAATTTCAGCATGTAACTACGAAGAACCCACGTGTTATTTCTTCAGTTGATGAGCGTCCTTTGTCCTCTAGCGCCAATTCCTCTCAACCCAAGGTTTTTACAATCTTTTTCATTGTATCTGTATTTCAAAGGTAACGAAGACTTCTTCTAAGAAGCCGTCACGGACGGAGGATGAACATCAGTTTATGAGGAGCGCTCAAATTGCGTCGGAGGCGGCGAAAAATATATCTGTCACGTCTATGATGGGTGTATTTACTCGCAAGTCTACTCGCCCTATGAAACCTGAGCTTCTGCTTCGTCATCAGCTCGCCGAAGTTGCAGCTCTTAACAAGACGCGTGCCGAGGAAGAAGCTGCCGGTATCCCTGTGTCGCAGCTCACCGCCGATGAAGAATTAGAATTGGGTCTGATTGCTGCTGAACGACGGTCTTCTTCTCGACAGCCGCGTTCCAAATCGAAAGCTCCCCCAAAAAAGAATCCTAAAAAATCCTCCAAAGTTTCCAAAACTAAATCTAAAATCGTTGCCAAGAAAAAAGATTCTTCGTCCGTTCCACCTGCTCAGGTATTTTTATTTTTTTATCTTTTATAAATATATTTAGCCTACTAAATCATCGCGATCTAACCCGTCTTCTCGTTCGTCTGAACGGTCGAAGTTGGCTGTTGCTTCGAACACTCCTTCTGGTACCTCCCCCATCTCTCCCGAGGTATTTCTTTCTATAATTTTTTTTTTCGAATATTCAGTGTCCATCCCCTGCTGATCCGCCTTGTGGCGAAGCCATCATCCCCCTTCGACGATCCGCTCGCAATAAGAAATAGTTTTGTTTCTTGTTCTGCTGACTTGTCTTTTATTTCTTTATTTAGCATTGTGTCGCTTATATTATATCTTGATGATGTACACTGCACATATTACTCATCCATATTTTTATCGTATAACCGAAGATTTTAAGCACGATGGAATCGCCTCTTTTATTCGAATCATTTATTCAACTTCACGATGCAAATCTTTTGCTTGCAGCTAATCGTCGATCTTTTATTAAATTTGTTTTAATTGATAACATCACTCGCGATCAGCTCTCTGCGATTCTTAAAGGTCCTTACTTTGGTGCTTATGTATTTCGCCCTCATTCTACTGAGAATTCGGACCCCCCTCTAAATTATCATTTTTTCGCGATGCTCTGGTTTCGCTCCCCTTCAATGATTCCTTCGGTTTTTACAGCTTTTCCTGCTCGTCGCGTTTGGTCTCCCGGCTCAACTTATTTTCTTGGTACGCTTGAGCTGTTCGTTAATTTCGTAACTGCTTATTTCCAAGGTATTTACAGTCTTATTTAATTTTTTTTTATATTCATTTATAGAAGTCAATTTTTTTGGTCGCCACAATTCTAATCTCTACCGTGATACTCATCATTGGCACACTTCTTGCATTGGTAACCGTATTCGTCCTGCCGCTTGGCCCCTATCTTCGTACCCGTTTCTGTCCCGTATCCCTTCCGAAAATAACCTTTCTTTTGACATTTCGTCTCCCATCGATTATATCCCTCTTTAACTTTTCTTCTATTGTATTGCTACTCTCTTCTGTGTTAATGTGCCTTTATTTAGATTGCATGTTCGAGTGTAGTTTCAGGAAAGCGGAAACACTCAAAAGATGTATCGATTGCCTGACCGCTTTTGTCGATCAAGCTATTTTCGATATATCATACGAAGGTATATCATGCCAATCTGTTGATGCTTCTAATTGTTCTCTTGTCCAATTGGTTCTTCGTCGTAATGGTTTTTCATCATTTCGCTGTGATCGTAATCTTGCGCTTGGAGGTATGACTTAATTCCATATGTTTATATTTATTTTTCTTTAGTAAATTGTGTTCGTCTCAACAAATTACTTCAAACCGCACGAAACGACGATACCATTCGTCTCTCCGCGGAGGAAAATCCTGACGTCCTCAACGTGACTTTTGTTCGGGTTAGTTTTATTTTTTTTTTCTTATTCCGACAAAAGATTTATGACTTATTTATATCCTTCAGAATGACAACAATAATGCCTATTTCGAAATAAAGCTTATGGATCTGGATATCGACCAGCACACCATCATCGACAAGGATTACTCGTTAGTGGAGGATGATTTATTTTTATTATCTTATTTAGCACTACTGTTACGATGTCTTCCGTCGATTTCCAGGCTGCCATTAAGACCCTTGCGAATTTTGGGGACGAGCTTAAAATTGCCGTGTCGACCTCTAATATCGCCTTCCAATCCCGTGGATATTTGGGTTCTGGTGAATTTGTTTTTTCTATGGCTTCTTCAGACGCGAAAGATCGTCTTTCCCGTCTGACTATTGATACGCTATCACTTGTGGAGTTAACCTTCGCTATGCGGTTAGTTTACCAAGAATTATTGTATCTATATTCTTCAGGTACTTCCCTATCTTCACTAAGGCCGTTTGTCTCTCCAAAGATGCGACTCTTCAACTTGGTGTTGATGTTCCCCTCTCCCTTCATTATAATATTCAAAATTTTGGACACATTAAATTTTTCCTCCCCCCCAAGGTCGAAGATGACGACTGAACTGTTCATTCGATTCCCTTTATATTATATCTCTATCGCTTTCTTTAATTTTGCTCTTTTTGTCAAGGACAAAATTAAGCTGTCCCCTCTAACGTATTCCTCGTTATTGTTTAGAATTGCTCTCGCTTGATTCGTCTTTGGGATGGTGTTTTTTCATGCTCGTTTCAAGTCCTCATTTCAAATTCTCTCACTTCTTGGTGATATGTCATTCTACCCGGATGATATCGACTGGTTTATTGCTGTTGATGGGGCGTCTTGGCGCTCTCCTAACTCCACTTCCTCCGTTTTGACCGAGGTCTACGTTCCTGTCGCTTCGTTTGCGACTTTCCAGCTCTCCGAGCCATTTCACTACTACAGTAGAGCACATTCACTGTTAAAAAAAAAATTACTTTGTTAAGTTAATTCGACGAGACTGCGTGACATTTTACTGGCTCTTCCTCATGATTCTGAGGTAACATTTTCCCTGGCCGGGCTTACTGACGATTTGTCCGTCTTTCTTCACTGCCAAGTATGTTTTCTGTGAATGTTTCGTGTTAATAGTTTCTAGATGAACAATGAACGTCACCATGCATTCCTGGCATATAATCCTCTGCCACCTCGACCTTGGCTTCCATTCATACCCGATTTTCGGTAGTAAATATTATAACTTCATTTATGATTTTTAGTTGTAATTTGACGATGCCTTCTGCGAATTTTTACATCATCCTTGCTCAGCTTCTCCAACATTCGAGTACCTGCAAGCTTATTGTGACCGAAAATTGCGTCAAGTTTCAGACGTCCAACCCCACTGGACAATCAACAGGGTTCATCGATTTGACTACCCGCATTGTACCCTTTGCACCTGGACACTCAATTCTCATTCACAGCAATGAGGATTTCGAGGTTTGTCATGACCTTCGGTAAGTCGTCGCTATTGCATAAAAATAAGGGTTCTCTTCAGCGCCATGGTCTCAACATATTTTGCTGCCGCTGCTTCTACCATTGTCACCGTTTCTTTTGGTCCGGGGTCCTTGATGCGACTCTGTCAAGTTTTACCCTGTGGCGCTCTTCTCAGCACTTACCTTGCTCCACTCTCTGAATGAATGGCTATCCCTCTTTGCCTACCGTTTTTCCCCCAGACCTTTATTTTCACTCCTCTTCATTTTTTAACATTCCCTAATCCGATAAGGGCTTTTTATCGACACTTTGTCTATCGGGTGTCTTTTATTATTGATAAACCGTTTTATTTTACTATGCGTAACCGTTCTTTGTTTAGATTGCATATATGTTTGAATGCGAATTTGACTCGGCCTATCCCATGAAGATTTTGGTTGATTTTATTAACGATCTCATGCATGACTGCTTGTGGACAGTTTGCGCAGATGGCCTTTTTCTTCAATCTTCTGACAATTCGAATAGTGTTCTTGTTCAAGTTGTTTTCCGTACAAGGGGCTTTAGACGATTTCAGGCCGACAAGGAATTAAAACTCGGAGGTTTTTATTTTCTCTAGTGTTCTCTACGGTATTTTTAGTCAAAGCGAAATCTTTTCACGAAGCCCTCAAGCATGTGAACAAGGATTACTCCCTTATTTTGAAATGCGATGACAATTCTGACGATATTTCACTTCATACATTCTGCACGGTAGTTTATTTGGTTTGATAATTTTTCTTAAATAATAATTTAGAATGGCGGTCCTTCAGCTACATTTGATCTTCATCTTATTGACTTTGATCGCGATGAAGTTGAAATCCCCATATTTGACGTGAGGTTTGCGTTATTTGTTTATTATTCTTATTAATATTATATAGTTGCAAAGTGTCAATGCCAACCTCGTGTTTCGTCGATGTCTGCAAACAGTTTTCAACTGTTGGGGATACAGTAACGATATCTGTCAAAAGTGACTTCATTCTTTTCGAGTCTGATGGTAACTGTGAAAGCGGACGGATTAAGGTGGCAAATTATTCCGATATCCGATTTCCAAGTGATTCGATTAACATTGACGTTGTCAAGCAATTGCAGCAAACATATTCGACATGGTTTGATTTTGAGTACCTTCAAAATACTATTTTTAGCTATTTCCGCCGTCTCTTGAAAATCGCCCCTCTTGCTAATCGGGTGGACATTCATATAGTGGAAGAGCTGCCAATTGCCGTTGTCTTCCAGATCGATGAGTACTCCGCTCTCAAGACCTTTATTGCCCCTAGACTTTAGTTATCTGCGCATGATTTGTATATCAACGTTATTCGTCGTATACAGTTTTACACTATTGAAAATTTTACCTTCAGATTCTTTCAATGAGCAATTACGAAAGTCTCGGCAGCAGGCTTAAAAACGATCTGGATTGCTGCGTTATTGCAGAAGGGAGGGAGCTGAATTCGATTTCGTGCTGTCCCAATTGCTCAATCATGGTATGCTCTAAGTGCATTGATGAAATTGCTGGCGCGTCATCGTATTTGAAATGTCCTCAATGTCGAAAGCGACTCAAAAAGGTTCAAATAGCTTCTGAGTGTCGTTACGATGTTCATTATAGTCACAATTTCTACAAATTCGCTGGGCCCCAGATGCTCTTCGCACGGTTTTCGGTGAGTTGTCGGTTACCTTCATCGTAATATATATGTGTTTAAAGATCTTGTTGATTGCTGCGATCAACAAAGACTCCAAATCGAAGATCTTCAGCAGCAGATCAAAACTTTGTCTAAAAATAAGCCCGCTACAACCCAAAATGAAGAAACTGGCCGTCGAATTTCTTCTTCTCAAAAAAAATGGTACTATTTTTAATTTTCTCTTGTTGTGATTTTTAAGGTTGGTGGTCAACAATATTCCCTCGATAACTGATCATTTTCCATCTAAAGTCGCCTCATTTCGACTCGGACATCAGGTTTTTATCATTCCCTTTAAAAGTTAATATTTCTCTTAGAAACCTGTTGCTGATGATCAAGCACCCTCAACATCTTCGTCGGGTACTCCTTCCGGTGGCAGCGAGACTGGGAATAGACGTTCACCCATTATTACTCGTAGTAAAAGAGATAATTAGACGAATAGCTAGCGACTGAGTGGTATTTTTTTTTACTTATAGAATGGCATGTGTGAAGTTTTACAAGCCTGCTTGGTTGGCACATATGATTGCAAGCGAGTATCTTACCAAAAATGCTGTTCGCTTTACTTTCTGTCATAATTTTTTCCGCGTTGCCCCTTTTCCGCCTTCGAAAAACAAGGATAAAATTATTCATTTCAAGCGAAGCTCGACATGTTCCTATGTGAATACCACTCGCCGTATTCATGATTTGATGGGTTTTTTAATTCATTAATAGGAAAATACTGCTGTTTTTAGTTTTCTCTTCTTCGTTGCTATCAATTTATGAGGATATTAAACGCGCAAAGATTCTGATGCTAATCATTGCTGATGGACCATACGATGAACTTCAAATAATGGTTAAAGGCGCGAATCTGCACAGAAAGCATTTCCTACCCATCAAGCTTATCATCCGTTCTTGTTCTCGCAGTATATTGTTGCCTCGACGATCACTACCTTCAAGAAAACCAAAAAATAACAAAAACTTATTAAAAGATACTAGGAAAGGGATGGAAATTTGAAATTCATCGGTGATTCATTTTTCCGTTGATAAAGCGATCCGTCTGTGTTGATAAGTATGTTCAAACTGACTTCCGAATCAATATTTCCACCCTCATTAGGGACAATGACAATCTGTCGAGACCTCAAAGGTATGACAACAATAAATTTTTATCATTTCATCTTTTATCATAACGCGATCACTCTTAAAACGGATTTAATAATTATTCACTTTTTCCTACTTTTCGCATTTTTAGCTCTTCTGTGACTGGAAACTATCATCGCGACGAGATCGTCCTCCTAACTGAAGCTGCTTCATCCTTGTCCCTCCGTTCTTGTCCTTATAAAAATTACTACGAGTCTGTATTTCCCCGAAGATTCGTGAAGGACTTAGTAACGCGTAATGGCAAATTTAACTTCAATCAACGTGACTTAAGGTAATATTTCCTCTTATATATATTTCGAGCGGAGCGAGCATAAAATAAGCTTAAGTTCTAGTTTTTGCACGAAATTACACAATCGTACAATTCGCCGACGAAACGAAGTGCTCCCCGATTTTTCCAAATTTATATCCATCATTTCTACATCCCTGATCACACGAATCGATATTGGGGGATTCTTTGCAACGTCGTCGAAGTGGCGTAGCGTTACTCATGATCCCTTTATTGCAAAAGAGGTACATTTATATTTGGTTTTTATTATATTTATTTGTTAGTTCTATATCGATATTGACATAACTGACTACACTTTCCGTCGGTGCTGTAGCGGCCGCTCCACTTGCAAAAAATGTTGGAAATTTCTACAGGTGGCGGCGCGTCTAATTGACCAGACTCTGCGCAACGACTTTGGATTTTCGAAAATATTTTGGGGTATTTAGAATGACTCAGTTTCTCTTTATGTAAATAGTATACAGTGGTTCGCGCGGGATTCACGCCTGGGTTCTTGACGACGAGTTCATGGCCAATTCCGAGTCTCGCCGAAGAACCGTTCTTGCATATCTATCAAAAAAAAACATGCCTTATTATGGATCCAAGCTATATCATACGTTTTATTCACGAGCACTTGATATTATTGACCCTCTTTGGCTTGAATTACTGGCCGAACAAGGTTTGAATATGCTATTTGTGATCCGTTTAATTTTTTTTAGGGATTCTTTCGGATTTGAGCACTCTTTCTCGATTACTCGACTTTACGTGCTTACTCGACGATCAAAAAGCTCATCTGGTTAAGGAAGTAACGGCTGCCAAAGCTGAATCCGAAAAATGGAAGCTGATAGAAGGTGTTCTTCAATCAGGAGACACGATGGATTTTAATAGTATTCGGGCATTAAAATTAAAAATAATGCTGCCAGAAATCGACGAGCAAGTTACACTTAGTAATTCCCATCTCATTCGTCTCCCGTTCAGCATCCACGATCACTCGCAAAAAGGTTTATTTTTATTTTTTTTTTTTGCAAATGCCATGGTTTAGTTGTATTGCCTTTTGATGCACCTTCGGCGAATTGGTCATTTATTGAATCCATTCCTACTGTCTTTAATGTCTCCAGTTTGCAAAAAAAAGTTGAGGATAGCGTTATTTATTTGTCAAGCGTACTTAAAAATTGAAGTTCTCTAGTCATGTTCTGTGTGATTTTAGAATGCCCCAAACGACGATGGTGCCATCATTGTCTTCTCTCACAGCAAACGTTGGAAGGTTTTCTCCCAGTTTTGCTTTTCTTTTCATATCATAATTTAAGAATCACTGCTGCTACCTGTAAAGAATTTTTTTTGGAGCGTCTTGCTCGTGTCGACTCCGTTCAAGAACACATCCATGTGTATAACATTATGCTCTCACTTATGGATCAGATGTGAGTGTCCTTTGTTTTTTTTTTCTTCATCATTTAGGATCAAAATCGAGGCGTACACCTTGGGGAGACATCTTTTGGTTCGTGTGGATACCTGTCATTTCAACGGTGACAGAGAGCTAAGAATCGGACTTTCTCCAGATGCTAAGAACGATGTGAGGGAACAGATTCAGCGGTAAATTTTTTTTCCTCTGTAATGCTTTTACTAAAAACTTTTTAGCCGTCTTTCAAAACTTGAAGAAGATATGTTTTGCTAAAAACTTTTATACTCGTGCTTATAAATTTTATCTGTTAACTGAAAATTTTGCATCTCCTATTTTGCTTTTCCTTTTATTTTAGAAATGAATTTTGTTGTTGAAGCTTCGCCTTCACTCGCGCTGATATTCAGAGCTGTTGATAATTTGGCTCTGGATCTCCGCCTTTGCTTCAGGAAAAAAGTTACTATCATCGGAACAGGTGATGAAGATGCAGTTTTTGTCGTCTACAATCCCAACTTCGACTACCGTCGTTTATCAAAATTATGACAACGTCCACCGTGTAGTTCAAGGTAATGACTTATTTTCTCTGTAAACTTATTCTATCTAGTTGTTGATCGATTTGATGTTGTCGACACGATTTGTTCTGCCCCTCCAGGAACTCATATTAGTTTCAATCTATCAGCAGCTATCGGCGACAAACTGTACATCAAGTTCAATACGAAGGAATATTTTGTCGAGCACTGGGTGAATTCGAAGGAGGTTTTTAATTCACAAGCTCCGGATAGCAACTTTTATGATAACGACTGCATCGTGTCTATTGACAACGATTTGCTCTTCCGAACCGCTTCCCACTTGGCAACAGGTATACAGTTATAAGAACTTTTCACAATTTTTGATAGTTGGCGAATACCTGACGATCCACGTTATGACTAACGGAAAGGTGGAATTTTCAACAACCAAGACAAACAGCAGCAAGAAGAGGGTCACTTGGTTTGATGATGACGCGGTAAAAATTGAGAATCCGGTCGAAGGTCGAAGTTTCTGCAGTTTATAGTAAATTTAATTTTTGTTTGTCTTGTAAAATCTTTTAAGTATACTCAAGATGTTGACGGAATTGTTAACAGGCGCAGAGTCACTACATCTTAAAATAGATGATGGTGCAGCTTTGGCCTTCAAAGCCAACATTGGTCGATATGAGGTAAGATTTGGGTTAATGATCTTAGATGATTTTAGTTATTTGCACAATTTGGCGAGATGGAAGAGCTCAAAATACCAGTTTCGTGCTCAACTCTACAAATATTATAATTAGTCACTCTTGTTGAGCATAACTTAGAGGGCCATTGTATGCTGGTAGATCCGAAAAATGTGCCATCTACTCTGGAAAGATATACAAGGTACTACCGATCTGCAAACGAAGAGGGCGCAAGCGACAGCCAATATTCAGCGTACGCAGTTGAAAATGGCGAAGTTCACAGTAACGGATTTCATAATCTCTGTTTTATTCGAAGCGCCACTTGTTTTGTTTAACTATAAAATAATCATAAGAATATCGCTTATGAACTTCGGAAAAAGTCAACGATCACAAGATGCAAGCTCACAAGTATCTGACCGTATACTTCCAATCTCTGATCAAGAAGAGATTAAAGCTGCTTCCTCTTCGCAGCAAAACGATCAAGCAATAACTTGTGCACCACACGCTGCATCGACACCTAAAAAACCCGACGCGCAAAAAGTTACACCACCTAGTCGCCCAAATGAGGATGATTTTGACAGTGAGTTCCAGGATGAAGAGATAAATCAGTGGGTTGAGTCACGACAGATGGAAACGGATGAATGACTGAAAATCTTTAGGGCGCCATGGATAAAAATAATTATAAATTTCACTGTCACGAGTATGTAAATTCAGTGTTATATTATTAAGACTGATGGAGCGCGTTGAACTTGCCCTAAAAATTTTGGGCAGTAAGGATGCCCAAATCTGTGCGGACGATTTTGATTTTTATTTCTCGAGTATTACAAAAATCTCCATTCGGCTTCGACTGCCACCGACAATCAAATCGATAAAGGAAAGGAATAAAAAGTAGCTTATATAATTGTTTATGTTAAAATTGAACTCTTAAAATAATTGCTTGCATTCCATAAAAGATCAACTCGCAACAAAAATTCTGACAATCGGTACTACAACTTTTGCTCTTTCACAATACGTGAAAATTAACAAAACTCAAAGATACTTATCGTCAGGAATTCCAGGCTCGACGACGGTATATGACGCACATTGGCCGTTTTGTCCCTTCATACGTTGCCGGAATGGCCCGTGTAAGTGAAAGGTACCGAAAATTAAAATGCCCCCTCAATTTAGTTAATATCATAGCGAAATTGAGTATTTGGTACGGGATGATGGCCACCCCGTAAAAGAGTACCTTGATGCTTTCGACGGTATGAAGGAACTTCTGGAGAAGGTGCGAGGTGAAGCTGGCGATCTTGAAATCAAAGGTTTCATTCATTCAATGTACGAACATAATCATTTATTTAAGAAAATCCTGCAGAAAAAGCAAGAAAAGCAGTTTGATCTGTACGAATCAACCCCAGTCTTTAAAGATTAATGATACCTTACGTATTACCTATATTAGACTGAAATCCTACGAAGGCCTGCAACATAATGGAGAAACGTGTTCCCTTTGGTAGTTTTGAGGTTCGGTTTGCCGATGATTCCGATGAAGGACCTTCTTCCAGTAATTCGATTTTGGCTGCAGCGACGAAATCGAAAAGAACGAGTATCGTACTAGCTGATTTAGTGCCGCCGTCACGTAAGTAGAAAATAATTATAGAGTGCACTTAAAAATAATAGAGCCACCTTCGGATGATGAGCCCAATAGAGAACAACCGCATTCAAGCGGTGTACTCAATTTTCATCAGAAAAAAAGAGCAAACAAACACATCAAGATAGGCTCCGAGGAACTTCGAAATCTTCTCACTAAGAAGAAAGCATCGGCTCCAATCGCAGTGGACTCTGATGTTCCACCTCCACCGAAAACATCGACCCATTTGGCCAGTCGAGCAATTGGTAAAAAGTGCACTCATTCCACCTGGGACATAAATGAAGGTATAAACAAAAAAATTAATCATTTTTATATCGCGCAAACATAGTAGGAAGAATGGACATCAATGGTGGAGTTCGAGCCAAGAAGAAAGCAGCTGGAACTAATGACGATCCATATGCGTTTGGCAGTGCTGACCTAGGTATAACATAAAAATTAACACGAACATAAAATTGATATTATAGATGTAAGTCAGTCTGTCTTCCGCCCTTATCGGGGAAATTCGGGAAATTTTTGCGACCGTGACAATTTCTCGGAGACAATTACAATTTACGACTCGCAAGAACGACCAGTGGGTAAGTTTATAATAATTTATAGAATAGAATAAGTAAAATTTAAAAATAGACGCCACCGAAACAATAGATTTAACGAAGGACAGTGTTGAGGAAAGAGTTGCGTCAACAGGATCACTCAGAATTACCATCAACGGTAAATATAATAAGATTTTATTAATACTTACGCTTAAATAAGTGAGTGCGAAAAAGTACGAACGAGATAACAAGGAACTCACCGTGAACGTCGACCTCGATGAAGCTACAGTAAAAATCGAATAACTGTTCAGCCTGACCTTACTTGACTCAAATTTCCATATCTCTCGCTCAAAATTGAGCTACAAATTTTTTACTATTCGGTCTCAAGTAAATCTGATAGGTCAGATTAAGTGATGGCGCTGTTGCCGGTGGACGACGAACAGCGCCGAAGAATCAAACACTACCCAAAAAATTTATTAAGAAACGTGAATGTTCAAGGCATACCTTATTGACGCGAATAGGCTGAGAAAAATGGCCTTTGCCATCGAGTCGGATTTTGGCTACTGCAACTTGATGGTAACTTCCAAAGAATTGCATATTCACAGAATCGGAACGCGATCAGGAAACAAGATGACAATACTGACAATCAATCGAGAAGCATTTCACGAATACGAATGCCAAATAGAAAAAAAATGGGCAGGTGAGAGATGCTATTGGGTAGACATTAAAAAATTTTATTTAGTATCAACGAACATGTTAAAACAAGTTCTATCCGGGGGGGACATTTACCACGATGTGCTTATCAGCATAGATTACGACCAAGATGGACCATTTTTACAGACGGAATACATTGCCAGGGTAATTGATGCATACTAGCCGCTTTAGACTGTTTATTAAGATGAACAACCCAAGAATCCAGGAGCCAAGCGAATGGATGAAGTTAGCTCTGGGCTTTAAATCGAAGCGGCGAATTCATCTGTCGTACGAATTGCAACACATTCCAGAAACCGTGCCCGAACCCGAGTACAAGTAATAAATTTTAATCTTCATAAACTAACTATTGCTAGCTGCACCGTCGAGTTAGAAGGAATAACCCTTTTGACGATATGCGATAGATTCGAAAATGTCTATGGAAAGATAGAATTGACAATCGATCAGCTAACGAGAGTAGTTAAATTTTCAAGCACAAACTACACATTCCTGAACACACCAGTCAGGGGTCAAAATATCAGCCGAAATCCTAGTGCGAAAGCGAACCATTTTTTTTTAAATTAAGCGGCTTCGCAAAAAAGCGAGTTCGCACTGCGAATTTAGACCCCTGCTCCAGCTATAACAAATCGGGCAAGTAACGATCGAACACTTCGATACAACTATTCTAACAGGTATCACACGGTGTGTGCAAAACTAATGAATGAAGGCGAATGGTGTTCATCGCGAGCGCAGAGCAGATTCCGAATCATGTGACAATCAACGCAGCGGAAGACAAACTTGTTCTCATGTATAGCGTGGAAGGAATGGGAACAGTCGCCTACCATTTAGATAATATATAAGAGGAGTAACAAAAGGCAAAGGTCACGACATGAGAGATGAAATGCTTAACACCGGCAATACGAAAAATTCAAAACATTAAGTTTAGATTGAGATATGTCAACTATTCCGCGAAATGATAATCGAATTCACAACAACGGCGCAGCCGACATGGACGAAACCTTTCAGCAACAAAATACAGGAATGGCTGAAAGAACAAAGCATTAACAAAAAAAATCATCCTCAGCCATTGAAGCAGAAAACCAAGTAGTCCAAGAATTAACTTCCGAAAACCGTGGTCCAGAAGGTAGTGAAAACGATGAAACTAAATTGCTAAAGATTAACCTAAATAGAGGACAGTTGAAAATACCTCCTAGCATTCGAAACGATCCAAGAAGTACCCGAAGAAAACGAACGGAGCAACGAAAACCGAGACCTCTTTGACCCAATTAATCAACAGGAGGAAATACAAAGGGTCATAATAATTAGAAAGCGAAATTTAGAGGATAGTATAAATATAAAATCAGCTCATATAATTATTGACCCTTCACTCAGAATTAATCTTATCAACAACTACTTCATTAATGAGGACCAGTGGAATGCCGTTTACAACTTCGCCGACGAAGTTGACCCAGAAAACATTTTCCTGTAAGCTAATAATAAAACAAAAGACCACCGTTTATAGGGACGAGATACAGCGAGAAGAATACATAAACGACCGACTAATCGCCATACCAGATGAGGAGGCGACCGAGGAACTGTGTCCTATTTGCTTGGAATCGCTCACCGCGACGAGATGCCAAATGGCAAATTGCACGCATATCTTCCATCGAAATTGTATTCGACAGTGGCTGAAAGAAAACAACAACTGCGCCGTGTGTCGGGCAGATTTCTAATATTCCCATAAAAAATCCATCCATTACCCTCCCCCCCCCCACTCTTATTTTTCATTTTTTTTTGTGCATTTTAACTAAAACAACTTTCCAGGAGAAAGCAAATGAAACGTCAAAAACACTCCAGCTAACCGCAATAGTTCCTAACTCGACCTGTGATTAAAATTCCGGCGTACCCATCAACATGAAGTTACAGTAGCGTGTGGAGTTGCCGCAGCCTTAGCGAGTGCTGAATTGCTGCACCCATGACCAGCAATTCATCTTTTGTTTTCTTCTACAGTAACAAATTAAAGCGACGGTTCTGCACCTTTAACCCGCTGTCTAGGGGTAGAGCAACTCCAAACACCACAGTTCTGCGACAAAAACACAATATTAATAATATTAATATTAATAATAATTAATAAAAATAGTTCTAGAATGGATTTCGAACTAATGTGCGCACGCACAATAGTTCGGCACGCCACAGGAGGAGAAGATATACTGCTGAAATATTTGACCGCAATCGACATGATCGACAAAGCGACGATCTTTCTGGTACGCGCAAGGAAGGAGTGTGTAGAAGAGGGCGACAGATACAGAATTGACGCAGAAACCGCATTTATGCGTAAGGAAATAATATCAAACGGTAACAGAATTAATTAAGGTGGGCGACGCGCAACGGTCGAGAATTTTATGGGGAGATTCAAAACGAATGGTGCCCAAATCAATGAGTACCTTGCAAGTAATAACCAAGGAAGTATCAGGTAGGAAAAGAAAAAAAAAAGAAAAAAAAGGAATTTTAAGTGAAAATCTCACTGAAATGGTCAATGAAAACGCACGCCCATATGCAGCCATCATAAGTACCTTCAGGAAGCATTAGCAATAACTATAAATATAACACACATAATTATGCTAATGGAAAAAAGAGACTTTGAATTACAAACAATATATGTTCGTGATAAAGTTGAGGATGCTTTGGAGTTAGCGCGAAGCATAATCGAATAAAAGAATTAATATTCATTCTCACCTGTGAAAATTAGTGGTCATGATTTCTGTCAACAACTATTCAGTTTTAGAAGACGGTTATGTGGAAACAGGACAAAAACAACGCTCCGAAAACATCTCACCCTAATCGAGGTAACAAGTAAATCGACATTACGAAAACATAGATTAATATAGTCGACGGAGAAAATGGAATGGTGACACCCAGCTCCATCCTCGCCACCATCCACATCGCAGGTAAATAGACCCAAATATTATACAATGCTATGTTCACGCAAAAAGGAGACCTCAAGGAATGCAATGAAGCGGACATCAACAAAGCCATAAGAGTGGAGGTATAAACCTAAAAAAAATAAATGATTAAAAAATAAAGGCACCCTTGGAGATGGTAGTCAAAACTCAAGGCGAAGGAGATGTCACCATGCTTCAAAAGAAGTTCGAAACCTTGAAGGAGGAGAAAGCGTTGCAGCAGAGTTCCGATGATAAAGAAGGAACAAAACCACTTGGAACCCACCTCTGCACTGTTCACATCGCCGGTATTAATAATAACCCACAACATATTTAATAACTTAAAATACACATAAGAAACGATTATTGACAGCATGAACAAAAAGAACGTTCCAACAGCCGGAAATCGCAGCATCCCCATCGAGGTACGCAGACCTATGAATAAAATACAAAATGATAAGACTACCGCGGACCTCAAAGTCCTCCAGGCGTTGTCCAACGGCGAAGCAACGCTCAGACAGACACCAGATAACTTCATGATGGATGGAACCTTCCACCTAGGAGGAACATTGAAGGTAGATAAAAATCATTCCATAATTTTTGAATGACGAAGGGAAACATCGATCTTACCGCCGCTGTGAACAAGACTGACAACGAAGGGGAAGAAATCAGGAAAGGAAATATGCTGATGGATGGAACGTTCATAACAACGGGGCTGGAAGGTGAACAGAAAGTATTGATGATGGACGGAACATTCATGGCGGGGAAAATTGATAAGAAGGAGGAACAAGAGGTAGGAAAAAAGATAGACAGAATCAAAAAATAAATAGAAGGAGAAACGAAAGAACGGAGAGAAGAACGATAAAAAGAATGAATTCTGAATAAAAGGAGAAGGCGAATGAAAATGTGCAAATAAAATAACAGCACAAGTGTTCAAAAATAAAAGGCAATTTCTTAGATTGAAATGTCGTCGAATGCAAGTGAGAGAGATACGGATAGGAGCATTCCAGCGAGTCAAAATGAAATCGATGAAAGGGAGAACGAAGGAAACAACGAAGAAGAGGAAAGACAAACTCCAACAATGAATGAGGAAAACAGGGCTCAAGAGCCTGAGTTAGGACCGTGATACCAATACGCAAAAAAATAAAATAATATAAATAAATATAGATATATATCACGGAAAGGATCACAAAATGGAAACATGGCCGACCAATACGAAGATTGGATGAATGTGTATGAGGAAATGTACGAAGAGTTCGTCCAACGCCAATCATTAGCAGAAAGGCAGTTCTAAAATGGTTTATTAAAAATAGCTGTGACTTATTACACGACAAAATAATTGCTTTTTGATCAATATAGACAACCACTAGAAAATGCCAATAAAAGACAAAACGAGAGTGGCAACAGTACGAACACCATCGGCATACAGGTTGACGTTCGCGTAGAACAGAGAATGAGAACAATGGAAAGATATGAAAGGACTGAACAAGAGAGTCAAGGAAGCCTTTGCCCCATCTGTCTAGAGGAAATTAATTCTGACGGAGTGCAATTACAAATGTGTGAACATCGCTATCATGGAGCCTGCATCGGAACGGGAAATGAACAATAAAATATAGAAAAGCAAACTGTGATTTCCAATAAAGAACGATGGCTTATGGAACGTAACTACTGCCCGGTCTGTGTACGTCGAATCTAGGATCGCTAAAGACGGGGATAAGCATTTGAGATTGAAACTATAACTTATAGTCTATAAGTAATAACCAAAAACAAGCATGTCAAATGTAGAGACAACCAGCAATCAAAAACATTCACACAATTGCATATCCATTGAAAGGAAGAAAATCGCCGACTCGCTCCGCTCGATTTATAACCAAGAAAGAGAGAAAAATGGATAAGGAGCTAATTAACCGAAATTATTTAGAATGCCACCGAAAATATACAAAAGGGAACATCGAGGAATTGGCCTAGTCGAATGCAAGGACGAGGAAATACTCGACGATGAATTGTTAAGATTCCCAGTCCGAATATATTCAAAACTTCCAATGGACACTGACTTCGATCTTGATAAATTAATAGCCATTACAAGAGCAAGATACTTGGCTCTTTGTATCATCGAAGGTATAATGAGTATGCCCACTCAAGTATTGAGAATAGAAAAGATAGACACAAACAAAAGACTGTGACCAGTATAAGAAAACGGCTATTAGGCTGGGGTCGGCGACTACAGAACTGAGTTGGCGGATAAGGGCCGAACCAGAAATGACCAAAGCTGAGGGAAGCATTGATGCGCGGGGAAAGCCAGCTCGAAGATGAAATCTCGAAAATGAGACTTTCTTGCGCAGATACCGACCCCTGATGTTAGAAGAATCATTTTTACGCGACAAACTTGTGAAATATATCGGACTGGAGCGATTGATCCCCACACTAGACGAAAGGAACAATGATAACGTATCGCATTGGACCTTAAAGATAGCAGTGTGTCGAGATCCAGTGCGTCGGGCTTGGTTTATAGAAAATGAGCTCAGATTGTTCGAGTATAGATATTCGTTGCTGAGCGAAAAAGCAAAAAAAAAATTCCTGCAGGTAATTTACAAAAAAAAACCATCATTGAATTTCATTAAGAACGCAACGAAAGGAATCGACGAGGTAAAGGCTGAGGAATTGACAACGGACCTCGCCAAGAAACTGAAAGAATGTGCCAATATGAGAACAGTGACCGTTAAAACATGGTATCGCATTCCGTGGACAGAAGTAGAGACTGTTGTCTCGCAGAGGGATTGTTTTCTACATCAAGGCAAAGGTAAACATCAGAACGTATAAGTAATAAATTTTTAAGCCTATATTGCCGAACAAGAGTTGATAGAATACGTTAAAAGTATTATGAACAAAGAAAACCATCGCTGGTTAGACGGATTCGCAGTTAAGCACGACGCAATGATGTACAATGAAACAGAAAGACTAGGTAAAACAAATTTAGCGATATGACGCACAAAACAGAATCCGAAATTCTTGCTAGTGACTATCGAAGTAATTAGATACAGCACAAACGCGATAATTAAGTGCCTATCCTGAAAGCGATAATGGAAGATGTAAAGCCGGAAGAAATTCAAGCAAAAACGAACGGTCTCACATACGACAATTTGGAATTCATGAAGAGAACATCAATGCCACCTTGTTTAAGAAATTTGTTCAACGGACTAGATAAGGATGGAAAATTAAAATACATGGTACTGTACTAATATATAAAAAAAAAAGTAGCTGACTGGGAAACAATGAGTTGAAAAACGATAAGAAAGGTTATTAGGGACGGCTGCATTTATGGTCATTCCTACGAAATGCAGGAATGACAATGGAGGATGCCCTGAAGCTAACAACAACAAAAATGCATAACTACCAAAATCCAGCAGCGGAACACGAGTATCACGTTAAATATGCATATGGACAAGTGGGGAAAAAGAGCCCAATAAGTAATTATGAAGCAAATTACAACAAAAAGTAATGAGTTTAGTATCCTACACATGCGAAACGAAAACGAAGATTGCAAAATCGAAGGAAGAATATCATTTGTGCCCATTTACAAACAACGAAGATCTCAAAACCAAACTGGAAAGTTGGGGAATATCTGAAGGAAGGGATTTTCAAAAGTACCCAAACAGAGAAGGCACGTAAAATCAAAGAAAAGACATAGAAGACATAATGACACATGCGAAGAAAGGTCGACCACAAAAAGCCTGTAGCGAATTTTTCCAAAGAACACACCAGAGTGATCAAATGGACAAAAAGACGGTTGAAATCAAGAGCCCCAACGAATATTTTAACATGAGTAGATTTTGGGGGAAACAAGAAAAAAAGCAATGACACTAAATCAAAACCTCCCACTATATTTCACTCGCGAAACAAAACACATTTTGATGCTAAGACACCGAATCCGATAATTTGTGCTCAGGCAAACCTTCATCAGGGTGGAACGTTGGGGCAAAAAATTAGAATATGGCCGCCCGATTGCCCGCCCGATTAAAATTTATTGAAGAAGAAGGACAATTTTGTATCCCGAGGAAAAAGGGCACTCATGGAGAACCGAAACCGGTCGTTCTTAAAGAAAATTTCAGTATTTATGTCCCATAAGATGCCATTTTTTCTTCCGGGCGCCGACTATTTTCCCGGGCCCCGATTTTGCCCGATTGCCCGACTTAGCCCGATTTTTACCTCAAAAAATCGAGCCCTACACCGCCCGATTTGCCCGCCCGCCCGATTTTTTGCCCGGTTTGCCCGAGTGGACCAGTCCCAACGTTCAACCCTGCCTTCATTGTATAGAACGCTCGAGTTTTCTCGAATTGAAAACGTGAGATATTTTAATAGGTAATTTAAGCGTGAGCTCATTTATCATTTTCTTCCTGGGTAATGATTAACACAAAAAACATTGCAGAATGGAGAGAAATAATGAACAGGTACAAAATAACCTAGGAAAAAAATTAATTAAAAAAAAAAGGAATATGGAAGAATCGGACATGATACTCGAGGGAGGAACAGCAATGCTCAACAAGATCGGGGCCAAGGTAGACTAAAAACTAACGAAGATTAATAGCGTAAATCAAAGATCAATTGATGCACGATGCCCAAATGAATCAAGTGACTCTCGATGAGTTTCTACGAAGAGATGATACTATGGACCCAAATGATCCACGCATGGAGGAATACATTTAGGGATATAAGAGAAAAGATAAGTACTAAGGATTATATTCATCGACTTATAGCCGAGAGATCATCAATTTTTACCACCGCCACATAGGAATTGTTCAAACCGGAAAAACTAGAAAGAAAACCGTTAATGAACAATCAAGAAACATGGAGAGCGCTGTACAACGAGCAAAGGCTACGTGCTGTTCATGGCACTAGGCGACATACACAGGAAGGCCGATTAGTCGACGTGTTTATTGAAACACAAGAAGAGCTCGAGAAGGAATGTTCAATCTGCTTACAGAACTTCACTGAGATAATGGCGAGAGGGAAAAACTGCCATCATCTCTTCCACAAAGAATGTTTGACAAGATGGGTGGAGCAGAGCAACCGCCGAAACCCATGTCCAGGAACGGTGATATAAATATAAAAGCGAAAGTAATCACAAAATATGCATCGCCGCAAACAGAATGCCGACAGAGACTTTTCTAAGAGAATACTGGGCCATAATTAAAAGCTATACAGTAATGAAATAAAATTATTAAGAATGTTCTACCCACTGATGCTCGCCCGCGATGTGGTCCGTAGGTTCACAGGAGACGACATCATCGTAATGCTTATGCATTACTATGACAACGTAAAGGTAATGACGAAATAAAAACAAGGACTAAAATAAATTCCAAGGACGCAATCAGACTCCTTCAAGATCTACGAAAAACTCTTAAGGATTTTGGCCAGATTGCAAAGTATACCGAGATCATAGAAGAACTAGGTAAAAGGAAAGCCAAACGTTAATAAAAAAAAAAATAGGGGAATTGCTGAACGAATGCAAGAGCAGTTACGAAGATTTCGAAGCCAAAGGAGGAAAGCTGGCGAATGAATTGATGAATGTACCCGAAGATGAGAGATGGTATGAAGGTATAAATTGCGATAACATCGAATTATTACAGTAATTACATCGAACACCAAGTCGAGAGTAGACAAGGAACAGCAGAGACGATCATTGCTGCACATGCAAGACTAGTGCTCTCCAAACAAAAAGCAGACAATCGAGTGGCCGCAGAGATGAAAAAGAAAAACTAGTAATAAATATGAGCCTGCGAAAACGGATTAAAATAAACCGACGAACTCATTGACAAAGAACAGTATCCAGTGAAATACACATATGGATAAAAATGATACCAATGAAACTACAAGAGCAGGTGTTACAAAAATAAAGCAAGTGCAAATAAGTTGTGAGAATAAGCATTTGATATGGAGGTTTCAAATTTGCCCGAAAATTGCGGCAGCCAAATCTCCGAGGGGCGAATGCACACCTCCGCCATAGAACGGACATGGAACTTCAATTTCCAGGGACATAATGACGACAGCTATTCTTGAACAAAAAACGGCGCTGGTATATAAATTTGATAAGAGAACTTCTTATCAGTTTATTGACAGAAAATATTGGAACTATCAGGAGTTTTATATTATCCGACTCCTCTCGACAAGCTCTTTAAAACTTGACAAGAAGTTTTTGATGGTTTCCAGGCCCGCTAAATACTTTGTTAAATCATCAAGATAAAAATAGCAGCGCATAAACAACACAGGGGCAGAAGTATGATGCAAGCGATTGAACGGTTAATAGAAAGGGCAAAACTCAGCAATGACATAATGAAGCGGCGAAGACCGATGTAATTAATCTTAATAAAAAAGTTATCAAGAAATGGCCGCCTACTGACAAAAAATATCCAAAACGGGCAATAGAGGTCAAATGCATAACAGCACCGCGAAAATACAGTACCTTTACACACCGGTAAATCAGTTTAAAACTGATCCGGGAATATAATCATTCGGATACGACCAGGCCACGCCACAAAATAGTTGAGGTCGAAAAGGCGAGCGAAATTAGCAAGCACAGCGAAATCGATCACCGAAAAAACTTGCAATCATATCAGAAATTCAAGCCAAACTAAGTTGATTATTGAATCATCTCAAGTCTTTCGAGAAGTCGGCGCGAAAAAAAAAGGCCGAGAAGCACTGCTGCCAGCAAATCAGTTGAGATTCGTTCAAAGTAGAATGGAGGAACGACAGAAAGAGAAAAAAGGTAAATTTTTGGCAAAAAAAAAACCAACCAAAATCACAGGTATGCAGAAGGAAGGAACGATAAAGAAGAGAAACAACGTATGGGCGCCGAAAATGACGAACCGCCAGGAAAAACGCGGAAACAATAACCGAAACAGGAGGGTTCTGACAAAAATCACAAACCAAAATTAGAGAAACTAGTACAATAGCACGCTCCGCGTGCATTATATCTTTTACGAGCTTCATAAGTCCCTAATGGATTACAGATAGAATGATGAAGTAGTGAACATCTGATTATAAAGAATCCGGAAAAGAAAGCCATACGAGGAGCTGTTGGAAGAGCACGAGAGAGAACAGGATGAACGCGATAAACGGGAAGAACGTAAATTAGAGTAAGGATAATTTATGAATTGGGACAAACAAGACCCCTTACAAAATTAACAAAATAAATTTAGAGCTTGGCTTCGAAGAAAAAGACTGGAAAACCTACGGATGGAAAAGGAAATCATAGAATTGCAACAGGAGCTCTTCCAGGCTGAAAAGGAAGCAATCATGAAGCTGAAAGAAGAAAGAAAAAAGATTGAGGTGAGTAGAGACACAGAATAAGCAATATGTGAATTAATAGGGGCGAGTCAACGCAAGCATGAAGTATGAAAGACAGGAATCAGAAGAAATGCAGAACGAAGAATCGAACGCCGAGATGGATATCAAAACGGAGACGCAAGAGTAAAAGTAAGACAACAAGAGAGCCCAAAAAACCTTATAAATTCAGACGGAGAGAAAGAAGAGAGAATGCCAAATTTCGATCAACTGAAACAAATAAAGAAATAGAACCAATATGCAAGAGTGGAAATTTATTTTCAAAAAGACCAAAGCAGGAATAAGAAAAAAGAGAGCAGGAGTAAGCATAATCAGGGAATCCAAGAACATCGACAAACTTTAAATATTCGCAAGAAACAATAGGACAGATAATAATCGTAACCGTGTTAATAGAAAAAAAAAATTGACAATTATTAATTGGTCTTTTATCAAAGACGCGAGAGATATTCTTGAAGCGGTGTCAAAACAACGGAGCCAAACTGAGTGAGAGATTCTTCAGGCTCCCATGTAGATTCAGATTCATCAAATCCTTCCCAATGAACCTATAAAAGAATTATTAAGACAGAAAAACTATAACGAAATTGATTGCAGACGAGTAAAATTATGGTGGCGATATTGTAGATACGCAAAATAACCAACCTTGTATTTACGAACGCCGTTTTCGGTTTTATGTCCAATAATCTTTGAAACAAGCCACTGCGAATGCTCGGAAAACTACAAATTATTTAACTAAAGAGCGAGAAAACATACTTTGGGTTCCTTCTTGTCAAGATGAAGAGTCCCAGGTAAAAGAGAACGAGGTTTCCGAAAAGACGCATCGTACTTTCGAGCTTCGAAAATCTCCTCATCAGTAAAAGCATAGAGCGGATAGAATAATTCCGGGCCATTATTAACGCTGAACTAAGATACAAATTAAAAGAAAGAAGTAGGAAGGAGATTACTTTGTAATGAAGAACTCCGTCAATTATTCGACGATCCTTGAAGCGGCCGCCCAATCCATGAGTATATTCGTTAGTACGATTGATATTCATACTCCTGAAAGTTCTTGCGTCAGCAATAACCTCACCTCCATCA
Source organism: Oikopleura dioica (assembly GCF_907165135.1). Taxonomy (NCBI): domain Eukaryota; kingdom Metazoa; phylum Chordata; class Appendicularia; order Copelata; family Oikopleuridae; genus Oikopleura; species Oikopleura dioica. The sequence continues at coordinate 499,021 of NC_137293.1, read as the reverse complement.
GCAACTTGAGAAGAAACATCAGGGGGAATTTCTTGGGAAGAGGGAGTTATTTTACTCTGCGACATAGCGCTGAAAAATGAACTTTGTGAGCAATTGTGAAGGAAACTAAGTATCACAGCTAATGATATATCGCCAACTATCAGGAAAAAACACGAAGGCAGAGGGACAATCAACTTAAAAAAACCACGGCGAAAAACAATTCAAGTTCAAAGCAAAAAATTTTACAAGATAAAAAAATAACATGTTTTTCGCCACAGCAAAAACTTTGACGCAAACAAAAAAAAAACACATTTCCGCTCCTAATGACGTCATCAGGACGCTCGAGGAGAAATACGAACGACACTGTTTCTAGACTTTCCGGAGTTGAAACAAGATATCCCGAATCCGAGTTTTAAAAATCTCCGTATTGAATACAACGAAAGAGAATATTGTTTTGGAAGAAAATAATAGGCAAGAAACAGACTTTAATTAAACCACTAATAATTTAAAATCCATGTGGTCAGAAAAAAAAACAAAATGATAATGAAAACTTAGCCACGGCCACTGAGATGAGCAACTTCAACGGAAAGAGCGAATTGGAAAAAGCAATCACCATTCACTGCAATAACGATGCTTTCAGCCTTAGCTCATTGCATGACAACACATGTAAGATTGACATGTTAGAAAAAAAAAACAAATTAAGTGAGCAACATCGTAAGCACTCCAGGTTACTTCGCTTTAATCGTGGCAGGGGCGTTCCTTCTTGGAGTAGTCCTAACAGGTAAGACGAATAAGATATGAAAAACAATCGAAACACCACCTCGTAAAAAATGCAAAAAAACAAATCAACTAATGAAGACAAATCAAGATATCTTACTCAGAGTCCGTTAAGCAACGATATGCACATGCCGTTTTGGGCGAAAAAGGAAAGAGTTCAGAAACAAAGTCAAAGAACTCCGAGAAGAAAAAAAGGTAAAAAAAAAGGAGGAGAATCAATATTTTTTTTTAGGAAGACCGAAACCCACCGATCATTGTGCCAATAACGCCAATGAGCCCATTACCGCAGCATTATCCGGCACCACTGATTGTCACTGAAGAGATCCCAAGAGTGACTAGAAGTATCACGGACCCAGTACGAATGGTAAGAAGGACGATGTTTTAGGTTTTCAAAAAATACAATTCAGTCATTTGGAAGAATGAGTCAAGTAAGCTACGAAAATGAGTACCATTCGACAAGGGTACCTAATAATCAACTAGAAACAAAATATGCCAAAAGTAGAACTGGAAAACGCATATAATCAATATAATGAGAAAGAATACTACAAGAAAAAAATTTTAAATAAATACCCAACCCACAGACCCCAAGAAGATCGAAGAGAGGATATAACCGACAATTGAGCGCCAACATTTTTGAAGAGAATAAGGACCGGCACAATTATAAAGAATTCATCGATAATAACTTATCAGATAAAATTAAAAAAAAATTATTATGTGCAACGATAAAAGGATGATGAATACTAAACCGTAAGAAAATCAGAGAATGATTCATTTGTTCTATTTAGAAATAAATAATATATGCACCATGCAACATATTTGAATGGAACAAGATAAAACTCGAATTCCAGTTAATATACACATTATTATCGCGATGCAAGCCTTAATATCTACATAAAGTGAAGCACCGAGAAGCACCAAAACCAATTAATCATATAGAGAGAAAATCAATTATGAGAAAGGCTAATTTAAAATCAAGGCAAGACAGAGCAGCAATAAAGCATTAAAAACAAAAATTTCAAATCCAAGATAAACCATTTGAAAAAAAAAGAATCAGATTAACAAATCTCATATCGACAATTATAACAATATCAACCTGCAGCCAAGTATTTATGACGAAATTTCAGATTCAAGCATTTCAAATTCAGGATTTTAAGAAATCCAGGATTTAGAATCCAGGATTTTGGGAAATGCGGAAGTAGCCTTATTTTTATTTTTACTAGGAAAACTTTCTTGATATGATTTTTGAAAAACCATAACTTGTTTTCAATCCAAGCTCAATATAAATGTTCTTTCTACAACTATGGTTGGTAATAAAAAATTAAGTCATTCATTCGAATTGGTATTATTATAAAGTTAGCCATAAATCATATAATTTATATAATATAAAGATCAAATATTTCTTATATCAGTGATTCTAACAAAGCAAATTTTGGTAGCTAAAGCAAACGCCAGGGAAACGGTAAAATCATGCTCTATTATAACTGAAAATTGAATGAGCTCGATAAGAGCTCGATAAGAGCGCGACTCGATAAGTTTTAATATTTTTGGACTTTCTCCTAAAGATATTAAGGTAATTACAAAGCCACGATGATAATTTATACACTAGTCTGCCTCATTTTTTGTGCTCTTTCATATCGGCAAAAAACGAAAAAATATTAATGCCCGTCAACAAAATTTGAAATCGCCCTTACATACGCAGCGCGGTCAAATAATTGGTTTCGATTGTTTATTAATTCCAGGCAGTATTATGGTCGGTAACAGAAATAGCAGCAAAATGAGAGGGGGTGAAATTGGCTGAAATTTGAGTTGACGACGGTGAACCAGCTCCAACAAAAATAGAGGCGTAATGAGAATGATCACGACATTTACTAAAAATATAATGAAGCAATTATAAACTGATGAGGGATGGAAGGTGAGTCGACCACCCAGGGGTGTAGGGCGGCCACGTTCTGCAGGGGAACGGCGTTCTGCAAATGCAGCTTAAAAATGGCGCTTAAAAACCTGATTTGAAAAACCATAAGGCTTATTTTGCTTTTGAAAATAAGTGCTTTTAGGCGCGACAACTTTTTTGACAACAATTGGCGTCTCGTTCTGTTAAGCAGCTTCATGTTAGCAGGTAGAAATTTTTAAAATGATCGATTTTTAAATATATCCTCAAATTTCCAAATTCGAGTCAGTGTTCTCTTTGGCCGATGCAAATCTATATCACTAAGCAGGTAGCATTTGGCATTGTTGGTCTTTTAAGCTCCGAGCTCGCTAATTTAGCTATAATCATTTTTAAAAATCAGTTCGGGATGGCCAACTCACCTTCCATAACCTCAAACTGATAAAATACCTGGCAACGAATTGATCAACCCCAGGAACATCCAAATAGCAGGAGATGGCGTCAATAGTTGATTCTGAAGCCCATTTGGAACTTACAGAAGAGAAGCATAACAGTGACTTAATAAAACGAAAAGAATATATAATGAATGAAATTAATTAACGAGATGCAAATTGGTATAAGTCAGCCTGGACTTAAAGATAAGGGCATCTGCAATCTCTTCTTTCCGAAACAACAGCCCATTCTTCAATAAGGAATAGAGATGCAGTAACTAGACAGAGACAAATTAGTAGAGGATAAGTAGAGAGTTGGGAAACAAGTACTCGACTTTCAAAATATCGAAACCAATTGCCCGCCGGAGCAGTTCTACGTCCTCCAAATCAACCAAACCAAGACGAGAGGTAAAAGTCACACAGTGCAGATTGGAAAGGAGAAGTGCCTTGTCTAAAAGCATGGTGAAACGTTCGGAACGGACGAATCGAGCAACCCAGCCAAAAAAACAAGGCGAACAGGCAAACAGGCGGCGTAGGATTCATATTTATATGCTAAGAAGCAAAAAAGGTCAGGAAACGGGCAATATCGGCGCCAGGAGATAGTCTGGGCACAGAGTAATAATGACAACTAATGGGCCGTAAATACAAAATTATCACTAAAGCATCAGGAATCGGGTCTTCATGAGCGTCTTTCTTACTACGAAAAAGGAACTAATCTTTTTCCCTCAATATATACAGATTTTTAAATTTCCGGACATCAGTCGCGCCCGGGTAAATAAGGAAGGGAAAATATCAGGCAACTATCAGACCCGCCAAAGGAAAAAAATCCGGCAACAATCGGGCAGCCGAATACAAAAAAAAATTTGCCCGAACGTTCCACAATGCTTCGGTGCGGTTTACATTTTCTCCCCAAACTTGTCTATCACCATAAAGCAATCGTGCAGAAGATAATATAGAGAAAATGTTATTAACTTGCGCTTCATCATTCAAATCAAGGATATCAGGGTTAATAGCCATTCTAAAATAAAACCATAGTTAATTATTGACGGCTAAGTTCGAAACAACGTATAATAAATTTAAAAGAGATGTCCCATAATACAGATTATACCAGAACTTCTCAGGGCACGCGGAGAAAATAGGTGAGTACTTCATTCAAGAGATCAGTTAAAGAATGATGAAAAAAAGCTCTTTGTAAAGTAAAATCGCTTCAACAGAAAATAGAAGGTTAACCGATAGTCAGGATCGACTATGGCCTTCAATTACTTGCTCGGCTTTATTTGCATTCCCTCGCCTTCAGGTAAAGTGGCTTTTTGACTTGGAATTCTTAATCAGAAACAAACCTCGAGTTCTGGGCCAGCGGCTGCAGATTCAACTGTTCACTCTCGTTTCTCCGCTACTCATGCTCGGTAGAATCGTCGTTTTCCAAAAGATAACCGCCGTCCTGAGTGTTTTTAGGAATTGATTTGTCATTTATAACTTAGTCAAGAGAATCCACACATGAAACATTCAAAAACAAAAAACTATAATTAAAGCCAAGAACACACTCTTGTTAAAAAGATAAGCCCTAAAGCATTTTTACATTATTTTTCAAAAATCACCTTCTTTGCATCAAGAAAAATCAGGGACTATGCTAGATATAGAAAATATCGAAAGATCAACGTCTCGCATGATTAGCGAAACCCCTCCTGACTCACCGACTAACTCAACATGTAAGGCGATAAGTTCAACAGCTGTTTCGGTAGGTTTATAAGACAATACCAAGATTATCTGGTCCTTCCGTCGGATGAAATGGCGTAACCAGTGGAATTTGAGATTCTGAGCTTCGGTTTGTGTCTAAAATCATTAAATTAAACAACTACGAATCGATAAGTGCAACTAAAGTCACTGTGCATGATCGCTTTCTTCAGTGACATCAACGAGTATGCTGGCGGCGGTGTCCTCCTTTTCTTCCAAAGATTCTTTAGGAGTTCGTCCTCGTAGTACACATCGCAAATTAGCCGCAGTCGCATCTTGAAGATTCACATCATACTAAAACAATACCATAAAAAAAAAAGAGCAAATATAAGTTCCCGAAACAGTTGAAAAGTAGCCAAAGAACGATATTCAAGTATTCACAGCCATCGCCGATGAAAGTTTTTAGGCAGTAAAATTTTGAAGAAAATGAGCTTCGATTAAGGCAAGTTTTTCGGCGGAAGAGGCAAGGAGGGGCTCACAATAAATATACATAAGGAAAACAAAGATCAAACCAACATGTAAAAATTAGAGCCCGGCTTTCATGTGTTGATAAGCAGCAACACGAACTTGGGCCTGTCCAGCAAGATCGGTGGACAGGGACGACCAATTGATTTGAGAAACAATTTCATCGCAACGAACGAGAACATCGGAGAAGCCAGCATTATTGTCCTTCACAAGTTGCCAATCGAACTAAAAGCATAGATAAACTAGGGGCAAAAATAAACAAGTTAAAACAAAGACGTCTATGACAAATATTAATATTACACATTCCCACGAAGGGATACATACAAAAAGCTTCTCCCGCAAAGACTGGCCCAACTCATCGCCAAGATGCATAATATATATGGGATCCTCAAGAATGAGGAGAATATCGTCCATCATCGCAATTTGATAATTGCCCATGTTCGTAGAATGATATAGAATTTGGAGATCGACTTCGAGGCGCCCCGAAGAAACCGCAGGAACGACAATAGGGCCAGATTGAATCCGGTTTTGAGTACCCATACTAAAAAAACCCTAGGACAACTCTATATGAGTGAAAAATAGTAAATTCAACACAAAAATAAGAAAACATAATAACTGACAAGACTTTGAGAAAGTAGCACACAAAAATTGAGGCGTCCAAAGCTCTAGTTTTCGTCGCTAGAAAGAAAATAAGGATAAATAGATAAATAACACCCACCACTCGAGCTTTACAGCAACATTCTCATCACCAGAAGCATTGGGGGAGCAGGAACATTTACAAGCGAATGCCGAATCAGAAATTATTGGTGTAATACAGGTAACAGCGGTACCAAAACAGTAGGAATTTCCACTTTTGCATTTCAAAGATACATGGGGGTCAGAGCCAGAGGGTTGCCATAGCGAGTTCCCACGAAGCGGGAGAGTAAAGACTAATGAAGATGCCTCCTGAACAGCTTCCATAGAAAGAGAACCGAATCGTGTGGAAGAAGGCAGGCACGAAAAGGGAATAATATTGGATAACAGTGGACCAGAATTAAGTATATGAGAAGGACCAGCGCCATTCAACAAAGAGTCAAGAGAAAAAGAGTGAGCAGTATCAGAGAGGGTATGAAAACGAGCCAGGAGGGATGTAAAAGTTGAAAGATGAGGCTCATTGACGAAGTCGGACAAAGGCGGACGCGTAATGAGTTGAAAAAACTCATCTTTGAAGAGAGAAGCATTACGATTACGAGTATTTATAAGGGACCAGAGCTCAAGGTCGTCATGAAGGTTGGAGCCGCGGAAGAGAAGTAAATTTTTTGTTTTCCGAGAAAAAGTATCGTAGGCCGACTTCCAAAAACGTAGAAATGTAACATCATTAATATGCGTGAGAAAATACTTAGGATTCCATAAGTCAAAATTATTCCACCTCCGAAACCAAACAGGACGCGTGAACTCGAGAAGAGATGAAACAATTTTCCTGGGCATAATTTCAGTGTAGAGATGAGGCGCGCGGTCGATCGATGACGAGGAAGGAGTTGAGGTTGATAGAAACGAGATAAAATCCAATAAAGGGTAAACCTTACTGGAAAAGACATGTAATGATGGAAAACTTTTTGGCTCCATCCGCGCTTCACGGGAATGGTCGCGCTTCATCAGAGACTGTTTGGGACGCCATACCAACTGGTAAGAGGACTTCCCAGGAATAATGAGACATGTAGAACTGGGGTCAGACTTTCCAGTTGATGCAATAGAAGAGGAGGCACACACAGAAGAATCCATTGCCACAGCATTGCCAGTGAGACGGAAGTCATCAGGAGATGAATGAACAAGAACACCGCTATTAAGAAGATTCAGAAGAGCATCACGATTGAGACACCCATCATAAAGAAAGTTACGGAACAAAGATTCGGGGGAATGGTCATTAGAAGATAAGTTAGCATAGGAATCAGAAAAAATCGATCGATGAAGCGAGGTAGTTTTAGAGAGAATAGCACTCCAAATTGACTCCCAATCGGTAAACTGAGGCAGTGGAAAATCGGCAACCGGCGGCAAAACATCGATTAAGCCACTGGGAAGAAACATAACAGAATTAAAATGTGAAGAAAGAGTTGGACTATGAAGTTCCATCTCATTTAGAATCATAAATTCTTTAGTGGACGGAAAGGAGATAATAACACGGTCCATACAATGTGGCGCAGCAATATTATTAACAAAATGACAGACCTGAGAGATATTGCACGCACCGTAGACAATGGCAGTGGTATAAGATTGTGGAGGCGTCAGGCCGTGAGAACGCGCCTGGGTTAATAAATATGATGAAGCATAATTCATCTGTTCAAGAAAAAGGGTATCATCGTCATATACCAAGACCCGACAGGTATCTTTGATCCATAGCCAAATATCGACAGCATCCTTCGAAGGATTCCGACTAATCATACTAAAAACGAGAAAAAAACAACTAACACAAACATGCAAAAAAACAGAGAGAAAAATGCACAGCATCACAGAATATAGTATGAGAATAAAAAAAATAAACAGCAAACAAGGTAATAAAGAAATTACACGGGAGAATAGAGAGAATCAAAGTTGGCGCGTAGCCGCGAGAAGCGCAATGATTGGCCGCGGAGCACCAATGAAAAAGGAATAATATAAGCGAAGTGAAAATATCTAAAACGTTCAGAGAATGTTATTGACTTCTGCCAAAGACAGTAACATTCAGACCGTAAAAGATAACATAATTAATAACTATGGCTTGGAAAAATGAACCGTGAAAACTTCTGCCAAAGATTCCACGGTCCATTTTCATCCAAAGCAATACCTGTAGAAGAGTTGCAGAAATAAAGAGACGAATAATATGTGAAATAATGAGAGGAAGGAATCTAAGCTTCAAATTCATAGAGATTAAACAGCCAAAAAAAAATTTGGAAAAATCAAAATAATAAGTGAAAAAAAAATGATGAAAACGCTAAGAGGAAGAAATGAAAATACCCCCATCCCACCCCCTACCCGGAACCAAAGCATGGGTACAAAAAATTTTAAAAAAAGTGCGAAAAAGTTTTCGCGAAAACATAATACAGGGAGCGCGCTCCGCGCGCAATATAGTAGATAACAGAAGAGATAGTAGTAGTAGGAATAGTATAGAAATGGATGATTAGTGAGAAATAATATGTAAAACAATAGAGAAATTAGTATAAGGAAGGTATTAACTAAGTTTAGTAAGTTAGTTTAGTAAGTTGTTTAGTTAGTTAATTTGGTTGTTTAGTTAGTTTAGTTTAGTTAGTTAGTTAGTTAGTTAGTTGTAAGGTTGAAACTTATTATTTTAGAAAATAATTTTTTTTATGTTAAATTGTTTTTTTGCGAAAAAAAAGTTCTTGCCAAAAAACCGCACAATCCGATTTTCGTAAATTTAAAATTTCGCAAAAATAAAATTTTTTTAAAAAGATATTTTGTAAAATAAAGATTTCAAGGAAAAGAAATTATGCAAAAATAAAATTTCGCAAAATGTTTTTTTGGCAAATTAAAAATGGACTCACATTTTTGATTCTTAATGCGTTCTTCAACTTACTTCAAAAACTTGATAAGAGTAAATTTTGACAAAAGAAAATCAATATTTTTGCCAAAATAAGGGCAAATTAATTTTCGGCGAAAAGTACAATTTTCAAATGCGATTTTGAGGATGTTAGAGTCGAGGTAACCCCCAAAAAATAGAGCCTCAAAATCGTTTTTGGCCCGTTGAATCCATTTCCGGGCCAAAATTTTAAAATTCCGACATTTGATTTTTCGAAAGTTGTTGACGGGGGAGAGGGGTCCTATCTCGACTCTTGTACCCTCAGAATTGCGTTATAAAGTTGGCTTTTCGACGAAAAATGACGAAAAAGTCCAAATTTTGCTAAAATTTTAGATTTTTATTGGTCAAAAATTGCTACGAGTTTACATAATGTATAAAATTTTCGGGCACACTAAGAAGCGAAAATACGGCTGTTTTGAAATTTCCATTTTTTGAGGAAAAGTGTTGACGGGGGCCTTTAAAAAAACTACTCTGCGGCTTTTCGTTTAAAATTTTCCAGATTATGACTCAGATTTTCTATACAGGTTTTCGAGCCCGGGTTAAGAACATGAAAATCCAAGGTTTATTTGTTCGTATTACTTGTTCGACCAAAATCAAAATTAAAGAATTGACTTTGGTCTCTGCCTTCATCGCTCTTACTTGAGTAGTGAAGCTTATGGAACCGAAATGGGCTTTTCAATCTGCGACAATCGAACAGAAGCAACTTTCTTTTGCGAACATGATGACCCTAAGTTTGCTTTGAAGACATACATGAACAAAGATTATATAAACGAGAGTAGAATTTGGGAGCTGGAAGATCCGATGAGTCTGAGATTCGATAATTATTTGACAACGAAAGAAATAGGAAAAATTCTGAACAGAAGGCCGAGAAAAATACTGTAAGTAACATAAGTAAGGGGAAGCCTGCTTCATAGTCTATGAGTCATAGAGCTTTATTACTGCGATTTCTAGCGAGGCGGTTGCTCAGTGCAAAAATGAAGGTTCAAAACTGTACCGGCCAAGTAAATCGCACTCACTTTCCTTTCTCCACGAGATCTTACCGGAAGTCACACAGGATATCATCTGGATGAATGGATATCTCCGCGACACGAGTCTTTACGAATTCGAAACGAATGTTTGATTCTCAGTCTTTGTTATTTTATTATTGAAAATTATTTTAAGAGAAAACTGGAGAGAGATGATTTATTCACCAAGTTTGAAAGTATATTGGGGTTTTATACGGATAATGAAGTTTTTGTCAACTCCTATAAGTTCAGTGGAATTTCAAAGGATGGCATGTTTCAGCGACAAACTAACAACTTCCCGGAAGCACATGGTCTTTGTTTCGAGGTTTGCAAGCAAATCATCGATTAAAAAATACGTTTATCTTTTTAGACGATCGAAGAATACCCCGAAATCGAAAAATTTCCAAAAATATTTACTTTCTCTTCAAAATCTGCGCACTTTTTGTCTTTTTTGTCGGATTTTATATTTTTCTTTGAAATTCTGATAATTTTGTTTTAGGCTAAATAGATAAAAACCTAAAAGTTTAGAAACTTTGTCTTTTCTAACTGCTGATATTCTGTCGCGTTCTGATTCATTCTATGAATCAATAGGAAAAAATAGGCAATAAAACACATTTTTATGACCATTATGATGGTTTTCATGATCAGTTTTCTTTAGTTAAATTTCTGTTAGTTCACCAAATATGTCAGAACAAAATGAGGATGCTGAATCTTTTCAAACTTGCGATGATCAAACCTATATCTCAGAGAGCAGCGTTTCTTATTCACGAGAATCAGATGTATCTGTTCAAAACCGCCCAATGAGCCACATTGTCAGACTGGAGAATACTATCGCATCTCTTCGAGAGAAAGTTCAGCAGCTCGAACTTCAACAAAAAAATGATCTCACTCAAGACGATCTCGAAAAACTATCAAACAAGAAAATGCTTCAAAAAATAGATACTTATGAACATGGATGGCAAAATTTAAGAAATTGATAATTTTATCACTCTCAATTTTTTGTCATCCTTTAAATTGATTCTCGAGTCGCAAACGACGAATCAGATGTTTACCTCTTCCTGAAGGCAGTTGTCGCTGGAAGAAAGATCGTCAATCTGAAAATCGATTTCACCTCGGCAGAATTCTACAAAACAAATAACGAAGAGGTGTATCAACTTTTTCGATACCCAATTACTTATAACGACTTCAGCATTCAATTCTTCATTATAGAAAGGGTCCTTTGGACCGGCCCCGACGACCCAGAAACTCTCCTAGACTGGATAAGAGGTGTAAAAACAGAATTTTATAACGAATTTCGCTACAAAATTGTTCTCAAATCTCCCGAAAAAAGAAATTTTGAGATTTTCGCGCAGTCGTCCGACCCAAAAGATGAATTACGTCATTGGTCGACGACAGAAGAGGAGGAGGAAGAATTCGGCAGTAAAATTTATGTTTACGGAAAAACTATGATTGGCCGCGACGACACAATAACCATGTATTTCGGCGCCTTGACAGACGACTGGGAACATAAATGGAAAAGGAGACCTCGCATGAGATCTTTTCCAAAAATACCAATTACGTGGACAATAATACAATAACGAAATGAAACATAGTTGATGAAAAATATATTCTACTGTTTAAAATAAAATATTAATTTCCATCAGAAAATAATTTCGTTGAAAATGAGTATTTGCGATATATCGAAAGATTGCGTCGAATCACGTGTTTGATAACATGAAAGCAAGTTGCTCCCATTCATGATTTTTGATCTATCGACTCGGTGGCCTTTTTTATGTTCTCTGGCGTAGATTCGCCGCGGGGGTGATCGTGACGTCCCCGCGCAACGCTGTCAGGAGCTCCATCTCCTGCAGAGATTGAACTTCAATTCTTGAATAAATCCTAGTGATTCCAACTGGAGTCTTTAATATCGCCCCTGTACATTTCCATTTTGAGAAAAAAAAAGAAAGAGAGCCATCACGAATTTGAAACCCTAGGAGAGGGATTAATGACCAACCAAAAGATCTTGACTAAAAAACCTGTGGAGAAAACCTGTGTCAGGGTAGTAAGCCCGCTCTGAAGAAAAGCCGCGTAGCGGCTTTTTCTAAAATAAAGCCGCGAAGCGGCTCAGTAATTTTAACCCTCAGATTTTTATATGTGACTTTTTCAGGACCCTGACTCAGGTTTTCTGCGCAGATTCTCGAAAAAAGACGAAGATTTCATATCTTAAAATTTCCTCTAAAATAAACTTTTGACCCTTTTATTCTCAAAAATTTTTGCAGTGAAGTTTCAAAATGGGAAAACCCAGAACTAAGTTTTGTGAAAATCGGAAGGTGTTCAAATTTACACAGAGCCCAGCATCCGGAAGTCGCTAGTCCTATCCCATATCACAGACACAAGAAAAACCAAAAAAGAGAAACAAAATATGAAATTCGTCAATTTGGCCGTCCTAACAACAACTTTTCATTTTACTAACAGGAACTTGGGCTCAAATAAAACCTAACTGAAATCATAGAAGAGATTTTCAAAGTATTTTTTTAAAAGAAAATCGGAAAAAATTGATAATTCTAGCCCTGGAAAGCCTGCCATTGACAGACATAGTTTTGGAAGATCAGAATGCTATCTCAAAGATTCCAGAAATCACGAAGTTTGAAATCTCAGAAAATCTTGCAGACGATGATTCCCTCGTGGACAGAAGCCGTCGAAGTCTGAGACATGACCGCAAACATCGAAGAAGCAAGAAGGAAAGAAGACGCAAGGAGAAAGAGAAGAAAAATAGACGAAGAAGACGAAACAAGGATAAGGTGAGGCCAAATTTAAAATGTTAAATGCTTTCTACTGATGATAAAATGCTACATTTTATGTGTTTTTAGCAGAGAAAGAAGCGAAATAAACGGGTATTATGAAAATTAAAAGCAAATAATTGTTTGATTACGCAAGATTGATTTGATTGATATTCGAAAAATATTTGATTTTATTCCAGATTCCTAGAAAAGAAAAATGAATACCAAAAATGTCAAGATAATGATATCTACCTGGAAGATTCTTCCAGACTAATTCTTATGTGTGGAAGAACCATAATTGGCTCTTTTCTTTAAAATAATGAAAATTTTTGTAATCACGATTCGTCCGATCAAAAATTAATAGGTATACGAGCAAGTCGGATGGACTCATTATAATAGAATAGCCCTCAGATGGTACATTAATAAGCTGTATTTAGAAAAACAAAAAGGATCGTCGACTAACAAGCAACGTCGGATTCCACAAGCTCAAGAGCTGGTCCCTCAACCCGTAAGCCCCATTTCACAACTGCCTCTTCTTATCTGTCATTTTAGAGCTCCGACGCACGACCGTATCCGTAAGCACTTGTCTGACTTCTCCGAGCCGACAACGCGATATCGTCGCCCGCAAGTTCCCTGCTTCCGCGGTCTCGATCGCCTGAGCAGCGGCGGCTTTGCGTGTGGGCTTTATCTTTCGTAATTTAGAGAGAAAAAAGCACTTGCTGGTATTATGATGATAACGCCTAGGACACGGGATTTTGATAATTTAGAAACGCTTCTGCGGATAATCCTCGTAAAAATCCCGCGACAGATCTTCTCCTCTCTATCTCTAGAACTCTGGTAGTTCCTTATTCCTTTCAAGTTCTTTAACTCCTGCCCAGCCGAGTGGTTTCTTCCTCATCCCTTTTTTCTTTATTTTATGTCCCGAAAAATAAACATTCTGCCATGGCTGCGTCTTTTTGTAAAAAAAAAAACGAGTTTTTCATTCGATTTTTGTGTATTTTTTATTTCAGGCTTAATCTTTTTAGTCTCTTTTTCATGCTCAATGAATTAAAGCAGGTCAAAAATCGGCGATTTACCAGATGTTTCGGGCCCAGGCGGCGCAGGCGGAAAAGTCGTCGCCAACAGAGGAGCCGGCGGGGATTTTACCGTCGGGCATTTTTCCGGCCATACCGGTGGTAAGGCAAGTGTTCATGTCGAAGTTGCCCCAGTTGACGCTCTTGAGTCCTGAAAACGGTCTTTTGGGAAGAGGGAAGGGTGATTATACCGTGAAGTTGAAGAGCGAACATATCTTTCTTTGAGTTGCCCCAGACGGTGCCGGATGCTGGCTCACCAGCGTGTCTTAAATGAGATACAGTCAGACATGAAAAAAGGTGGTCTTTAAAAATCTGGAAAATAACGACTTTGACTGATAAAATATCTCCAAGTTTTCATTTAAATTTACCGGAATTGGAGAGCAACATTGGTTTGTGTCTTGTCAACTCGGTGGTAGACAAATTCTGGAGTGTAGTAGTTTCCTCGGTCAAGGATGTCCCAGGTTACTCGGCCGTCTTCGAGGGCTGAATATTTTGTCAAGAGCGAATGAAGAGTGGGTTTTACGTACCTCGGAGGAAGTCAATGCCGCAGTCTTGCTTAAAGAAAAGGAGGAAGCCAGTGTAATCCGTGTCGACGGATCCGTAAATAGTGAACTTGATCTTGGCCGAGTCGTCTCCAACTGCGCCTGGGCGGGGGACCTTCTTGTTTCGGTTGAAGGCGGAGAAGATTCTGGTGTCGCCGGAAAGGACGGAGTGGTCCAATGTACAGTCATCGACAGTGTTACCGACGGTGGCGGAAACGGCGCTTTTCGGAGCTTTTTAATTGAAGCAAAAAAGGCCTAATTCTAGAGCCAAGTTGCTATTGAAGTATATTCTCTGATGTTAAAAAGCTCTCCTGATGGCGGAAAAAATAGTTGACAATTTCATTTCTAAATTATCTTCAGACTGAATATTTTTCGCCGAGCGGCGCGGGGATATATTTATATCTTATCTACGCTCCCCGCGGACGCGTGTAATCATTATTTTGTCCACGGATTGAAGGGATGACTTCTTGATTGCACAACAAAAGTCATTATCTCATTATGAAACGAAATTCAAGAACGAAATTGGTAACGAGACACCCCAAAGCTGTTTTAAATCGAAAAATTATTTGAAATTTCAGACTTTTGAAAGTCGAACTTTCCGTTTTCAAGAGACCCAAATTTAGAAATACGCCTAGGTTTATTCTGTTTTTTAGATAAGAAAGAGGGATGAAATCAGTAAGAATAAAGAGATGACTGTAGTTCCCGCAGCAGAGCATCCCTTCTTCGTGCATCCAGTATTGCAAAGGCTGTCGTAGCATGTCTCCATATTGTATTTGTTCTTCTCTAGAATTATGATAAATAGGCATTAAAAATGCTCTCCCTCGAAAAAAAAATTTGAAAAATTATATTTTCAAAATTTTTCGACCCGAAAATGATTCGCTCTAATCATTTATATATAATATTTGGATCTATAATATTTCTATAATATCTATAATATTTGGACCAATCAGAGGCTCGTATTTGTCGAACCGGCCAATCAGCGGCCGAATAGCCGCCCTCGCAAATTTTGTCGCCATTATTTTTTTTTTGATAATTTCAATCGGAAGGGATTTTTTGCATTTGAACATACTATCGACTTCGAGATAAGCAACTGTATGAGCATCCATGTTCGTCGGCAGACAGCCTCGTTGAATGAATCGTAGAACCGGATCTTCATGCTTTCCTTGCATAACACTCATCAACAAAACTTCACAAGTCGCCTTAGAATAAAAAATTATGAGTCAGCAGTCTTTTCGGATAGATTGATAAGATCTTACGTCACATGGTCGGACTGGCTGATCGGTATTAAGACTTGCACATCCTTCTTCATGCGCTTGTGGATGCTGCCACTTGTTGTTCTTGTCTTTGTACTCGGCTCCCTCGCATTTGTAGCACTTTCCGGTGTCTCTATGATCAGGGCTAGACATTTTGTCCGGGAATAAGCGAAACTTTGTATTAATTTATTCAAGCCAGTCCTTGGCTCCTCCAAGTCAAGAGCAAAAAGCGAGTCGGGATAAGTAGCAGCTTTCGAGCAATTTGCCATTTGTTGGCTTCCACAAAGAGTGTCATCAATCTATTTATCAATCTCAAAGCGGCATTTTTAACCTCGAATCTTTACCTTGATCGTTAGCTCCGCTTGACGAGCGCCGGTTTTTCCGTAGTCGAAGAGGGGGTTGTAATCTGGGATCATGATGAAGTCCCGTTTGAGCTCCGTAAAGGTCGTCTTTTTCGTCTCCCCGGATCCAGTTGCTTTAAATTGTCGCTGACATTTTGAAGAGGATCAATGCTTACTATCGTAGCGAGTTCCGGTGATCCAGTAGGTGGCGCAGTCGTATCGATAGACGACGGGAGTTGGCTCGGTCACGTTGTAAAATCGGTTCGGGATGGTGATCTTGAACGGTTTCGACTTTTCTGGGTCCGAAACGTCTTGACAAGCTTCATTTCCAAAAGTGGTTCCATCGGAGTTCTCTCTGTAAGTACAGTGGTAGCAGTCCAATGGTTGGACTTTTGGGTCACCGATAGACTTATCCGGGGACCAGCCAATGGCGGAAATTCCAGTGAAAAAGGGAACTAAGGCTTTCATGCTTTCAGGGGATTGCGTGAAAAATGGTGGTTTTGCTTTTAGCGAGTTATTATTTTGAAGGTGTAAAATGCAAATAAAATCGTTATTTAATAATAGGAGGTGCTATCTTCGGTAGTAGAGATTTCCTTTTCGGCAAAAATGCCGCAAAGCATTTCCATTTTGAAGCCTATTTTCAAGAAAACTTTTATGCACAGTGCCGAAATGGAAATCATTTTTTTGGGAAAAACTTTTCGGCAGACCTTTTTACTAAAATACTAATGAAAGTCTCTTCTTTTCAGGAGGCTCAATATTTACTACGGGCCAAAAAATAAACCAAAAAATATACATACTTATTGATATCCCTTTTTCGGAATTACCCAAATAGCAAAGGGTCTAAATTCGAACCGGAAATAAACTCTTACATCAACTGACCGTACTTTCATTTTAATGAACGTCTATTTTACGTCGTAAAATAATGCAAATCATCAAAAATAAAATCAGCATTTTTTTAAATTAGCCAGCACGAAACCGACGAATTCCGAAACCGACCTGTTCCGCGACAACATCCGTGACCAAATCGACAAGTTCAGGGATCAAATCGACCAGGTCCGCGATCAGTTTAGGGACCAGAGCGACCAATTTCGTGATCGATTCCAATATCGAGATCAATATGATCGCAAGAAAGCGGGTACCCTCCTTGTGCCGGGAAAAAACCTGAAATCCCGGCACTCGGAGGGTAAAATCCGAAACGTTCTAGAAATCCCTTGTTTCCTGCTTTTTAAAGGTTTTGTAAACGGTTTTCTATAATATTTGGTCACCAGGGATGTAAAATAGGTGGTGGCCTAAAACGTCGTCCAGTTGCTGCATGTGCGGCCTAAAACGTCTCTCCTGTTCTTGCATGTGTAGGCCTAAAACGTCTTTCCTGTTCCTGCATGTGTTGCTCAAAACGTCTTTCCTGTTGCTGCATGTGTTGCCTAAAACGTCTTTTGGGCCCCTAGGCTAAATGAATGAGTGAGTCGAGAGATGCTTGGTAAAGCCACGTCGCCTAACAGCCCAATAATAGCAATAATAGCTAGCCTCGACGATGACTCGGCTTCTTACGTAACGATGAGACAGGAAAAATAGATATTAGCCTAGGGGCCCAAAAGACGTTTTAAGCAACACATGCAGCAACAGGAAAGACGTTTTAGGCCTACACATGCAAGAACAGGAGAGACGTTCAAGGCCGCATATGCAGCAACTGGACGACGTTTTAGGCCACCACCTATTTTATATTCGCAGAAATTTTTGCTTTGCGATGCGCTACGATTGCGGAATTTTTCGGGTGCGATTTTGCGCTGTTTTGCGCTGCGAAATCCGAAAATCGCGCAATTTGCGGAATTTTGCGCAGTTTTGCGGGAAATGGAAATTTCTTTATTTTGCGGAAAATTTGCGGATTTTGCGTTTTTTGCGGAATTGCGGATTGCGCAAATAACGCGCAATATGCAGAATTAGGCTGATTCTGCGGGATTTTTGCACATTTCGCGAAAATCTGCGATTTTTGTGATATTTTCGCCCCGTTTTTTTTCCAATTGACATGAAGAGATAAAATTTTAAAATTTTTATAAAAAGGGGACATTATAACGAGGTTATAAAAATTATTTTCAAGGTTTTCAAAAAAAACCATAATTAAGCTAAAAACAAAGATAATATGAATTTTTTAAATAATAGGTGTGGGTAGAACTGAGATTGATCAACTCAGACTTCCAAGCCTTTCTCAAGCCCCTTTAATTAAGAGATCAAGGAACGGGGCTGAAACGGCACTTCTCGAAAATAATCGAAAATAATCGCTTTCTGATGAGCAGATGGTGTAAATACAGAAATTTTTTCCGCAAATTAATGCCAAAGTTGTTGATTCGATGATAAATGAGAATCTGATCCGCCAATCTTCGCAAAAAGCGCAGAAATTTTGCGCAAAATCCATGAAAATTGCGTTTTGTGGATTGCGAATTTATAAAAATTTTGTGGAATATTCGCGCAAAATGCGCATTTCTGAAACCCACTGAAGAGCGTGATAATGAATAATACCGGAAGCATTTTACAAATAAAATCGAGCGTTTCCGCTAAAGTTCATTCACTTCTGTGAAACGCAAAGATGGCAAAAATATTCGATTTGACGAAGTCGATGATTGAGATCTTCAACGACCACGCTGGTGATGACAAAATGCTCTCCAAAGAAGAGCTCTTGAAGATGATGGCTCAAGGTAAGTTAGCAAAGTGCTTAAATTTTCTTAACAACAAGCTTTAGATAAAGACGAGATGTTCTCCTCCAAAGATATTTCAAATGGGCTCATGATGATGTTGGACGAGGGCCTCGACGAGAATATGTCCTTCGGTGAATTTATCGAGTTCATCGCTTTCCTCTGCGCTCTCATCGAGGCGGGACAGGAAGACAATGCAGACTATACTGATGGTCCTGAGACCAATTACAACAAACCTCAACCAGAACCAGGCACCCCAGAATGGAAAAAAATGGAGCAAGAAAAAGTCATGGAGAAAATAAGGAAAATATTGGCAGCAACGTTCGGCAAAAAGAAGAAAAAAAGATTTGCTGACACTAAATTCATGCAAGTTGTCGACTCAATTGCAAAAGCCGGAATGTAAGCAGTGAGCGTTTCCCATCGCCCTTTCTGTGCACGATCCGCAAGGATCACTCACTCACGCAATAGATACTCTACAAAACACACACTCAAGCAGGAGCCCAGTGATTTAACCACTGTGTAATAAATATGCTACAGTCACATTGAGTCCAGTACATTGAGCAAGGCAAAACTCAAAAATAAAAAAAAAATTTAAGAAAAAATTCTCATTTTATAAGCAAAAAAAAATTGGACCCTTCCAACTCACAAACAGTCAGGGCAAATTATAAACATTGTCACTTTTTGTCAAAATTTTCGTTTTCGTAAAGACTTTTCGAACAAGACCTCTATTGCCGCCGAATCCCAGATTCTTGATCGATCCTTTGTTTGACTCATTCATTTTAATTTTGCCATTTTTTAAAACAGGCTCTCAAAAGAACTTGCAGACTTCAAGTTGCAGTGTAAAATGCAGGGAGAATGTTTAATGGAAAGTTTCAACAATTAACCTTAGCCCGCCAAGATGCGCCACGCGACCGATCCTTGGTCATTCATCTGCTCATAACGCCCAAATGAGAATTTTTTATCCGAAAACTAAGGGTACTTTGAAAGAGTTTACTCGATAATCTTTTGAAAATTATCCGAAAATCGGCCTTGAAATGAGTTTTAAAACGTTTTTTTGAAAAACTGAAAGTGAAAGGCTCAAATGATAACCCCTCTGTGCGAGAAAAATACATGAAAACTAAAATACTGATACCCTTATTTTGAGAAATTAAGACAAGCAATGATGAGATGAATTTTTTTTATTATTTTTGATTTTTTTAGCGTAACATTTTGAATGGCACCCTAGTCGACTAGTGTATAATTCACAATATTAAATTATTAATTATAAATTTTAGTAATAAATTAGCGGGATTTTTTTTCTTAAAAAATAAATAAACAAACAGTGCGGAAAAAGGAAAGAAATCAGAAAGAAGGACAGAAGAAAAAAGTTGTAAAAAATAAAAAAAAAATGAAAAGATGTTTTGATGAACTTCATGGATTCAAAAAATTAAAAAATAAAAACTGAACGAGGTGAAGAAAAAAGATTGAAGAAAGTTTTGCGTTGAAGACTCTGCAGAATAAGAATAATTAAAAATTTGAAATCAACTTTTGATTTTGTCAGACATGTGGCTCGGAATGTGACTCCAGGGGTCTTTGGTTCCGTGGATGACGAGCTTCCATTTCAGGACTTTGGCTTGTTGTTGTTGCAGGGTTAATTCGCTCAAGGCGACTCGCACCTTCCATTCTCCTCTGGAACGCTCACCCCAGAACTGGACCGAAACGAAAGGCCATTCGTTCAGCCCAACCACGCTATCGTCATCCCTTGGCCTCGGCTGGAGAAGTTTTGACGCTGAAGTATTTAGTAAGTGTTCTTGCTTGTTCAATATTTTAAAACGCGCAATCAATCAAATATTTATTATAAAAGGTTTGTTCTTAAACTTATTCGCGGAAAAATGGATTTTCTTATTTTAACTAAGTGCTGTCAAAGGAGTTAAAAAACTTGGTTCGTTTCTTTGAAGCTTGGAAAATGATCGTAAATGATAATCTGGAAGTTGAAACATGGGAAGTTGAAAGGTCGAGGAGCTATGTTTTGATCCATCGTGACTTTTTGCGAGGATTATTTCTCGGCATAAAACCCATTTTCGAGGGAGTTTTCGTCCAACAAAACAAGAAGGAGAATCGAAAAATTATTGTCAAAGAAGAAAATGAAATCGAATTCTTCGAAAAGCTGAATTTAAAATCGTTTTGCGAAGGAACGATTCAGTTTTTGTTTGACAAAATCGACACTTATTACTTTGGCAAAAGAGAGAGGCTTTTCAAAAAGAGAGTGAGCTGATAAATAAAGAGATTAATATTAATAAAAGCTTGCTGTTTCTAGACAGCTCATGTGATTCTTGGATATAAGAGAAGAAACAGTCAAAAATGCCGAAGCAAAGAATGAATTCGAGTCCCTCGAGAAACAAAAACTAGACTTGAGTTTTGCGAAGGAACGATTCAGTCTTATATTTGGCTCACTCGACCGATAAATCTGGTATTTATAAAAAGATTCTCAAATGAGTCTGCTCGTCAAGGGCGAACTGTCATCAACAGAAAAAGATAGACCTACTTGTGCTCATAGGAGACGTCATATTGATCGCCAAATCTCCGCGTCGAGATGTTTTCACGGCTACAATTCATGTTTTGATCTTTTTGAAATCAAGGAAGAGTACGTACAAATGAAAGCTTGGACGTGTTCGATGTAGTTTACTTCATTGCTTTTTCCGGCGCAGGAATCTAGGAAAAAATTTAAAGGATGAGATAGAGGAAAGAAAAAACCTGTATTGAAAGACATTTCTACAGGTTCGCCGCCTGTAAATGTCATTTTGTCGATCTCCATTTCTCCAACGATGCAAGATTTTCGCTCTGGCGCATTTTTCCATTTCAAAGCTTCTTCAACTAGCGATCCTGCGTCGATCACTCCGAACCTGAATTCATAAAAAATTGTCTTTTGAGCCCAAAATTTTTCTACCCGAAAAGATGGTTGAATAAGAATCCAGCGCCATTGACCTGCCAAGGGTGTCGCGGATCCGAAAGCGTTCGCTTCTTTGATGTGTAAACGAGAAGATGCTTTCGGAATAGTTTTGAAAGTGGGGTACGAAATGGAAAAGTGATTGACTCTGACTTATGGGATTAATAATAAAACCCTCCTGAACGTCCCTCCACGTCAAATCTGGATTAGCTTCGAGGGCGAGCGCGATTACGCCAGCAGCTTCTGGCGCTGCGGCTGATGTGCCTAAAATTGAAAATAGCTTACAGTTACCATACTCTTTGTTCAATACTGTATCCAAATGAATCGTTCTTGGAATATTATAATAAACTAGTCAATAAAGTATTTACTGGATCTCTCTCTAATGGATGTATAACTGTAATTCCCCCGCTCGAGGACATGCCGGCCTACTTACCCGAGTGCTTCATTGTACAATTGCCATACAGATCAGTGGTGGCGACGCCCGCATTGCTTCGAGCGCCGACCTTGCCCGATGAAAAAGTCGATGCGACGATCGAGGAGCAGGACTCGTCGTAGATCGCCGTCTCGCCGTCGTTGACAGCCGAATTAATGCTTCATATCGAGTAAATAACTGCCAATATTCTTTCCACATATATATTAATTCGTTGATTCTCTTTGAACTCGAGCCTGATGGTCCACATGGAGCTTGCATAACCGTCTAAGTTGCAATCATCGAAAGGTCCTCCATCTCCGGATGCCCACACATAGATTGAGCCTGATGAGTAATAAGAAAATATTTCATCAAAAAGGTACCTTTTCCATTTCGACCCTTGTTAACTCCGTCTCGCATAGCTTGGAGGGTGAGCTCTCGGGGACCATCGACAGTTTTTCCATCATCTGTTGGCCCCCAGGACGCGCTGAAGGTTCAATGACTTATTTTGATAGAACATTTTTAACCTGTTTGAAATTCATAGATAATTCTTAGATAAAGCCCCGAGCGATCTTTTGAACGAGCTAATGATAACTCAAAGTTGTCAGAAACGCCACAAAAGAAAAAAATCCATAATTTAAAGCATAGAAACTAATTATGGTTTTTTTTTTTTGATGTTGTACAAATCATAATTGTTACCTGTAAATATCAATATTCTGCGGCCTAAAGCCCATGGAACTCGCTTCGATCGCATCCGTCATGTAGGGTTGATCGAGCATACGTACTGCCGCGATCTGAACATCATTTATTCACAACATCCTCCTTTACGATCAACGTCTAGCCATCAATTTATATATTTTTTACCTTCGAGTTGTATGCGATGCCGACTCCGCAGATTCCATTGTCAGCGACGGCAGCGATTTCACCTGCGCAGCGGGTTCCATGGCTGTTGAAGCCGTTTGAAGTCCAACGGGGGTAGGGATACGGGTCGTTGCCGGAGAAGTCCCACGAGTCTTCCGGGCTAGAATATTGCTTTATTCCATTATCTAGTTGCTAATCGAACCTGTAATTCGGGAAGAGATCAGGATGGTTGTAATCAACTCCATCATCGAGAATCGCGACTGTAACTCCTCTGCCAGTAAATCCCCGCTGCCAGACATGAGTCACATTCAAATCAAGTCCAGGTGTTCCATCATCTTGTCCGGTGTTTTGAATGTACCACTCAGCGTTCCACAGAGGATCCTGAAAAAATCATTGAAGAAGCGTTTTAATTATATTTATGCTGACGTCAGCAGCGCTTATCCGATTGTTGTCAGACTATCGGCCTTACTTTTGCGCAGCGCAAAAGATGGAATAATTGATGACGAAAACGAAAAACGAAAACGAAAAAATGCACTAACCTGACCGTGATAGCCACCCTTTGCCCGTGTATCCGGTTCAAAGGTATCCCCTCGCATGCCGCGTTTGTCACGCCTCAGAGGCTCCATTGGATATGTACGGCGGATTCTGTAGTCGCGTGCAAGTTCCCTCATGTAGTTTTCTGCTTGGCTAGTGGAAACAATAAGTAAAGACTCTGACACGCTCAGTACGCAGAAGAATCAGATTCTATCATTAATTATTAAACAGTTCTTGCTCAGAGTGTCTGTCTCTGTACAAAAGGCCTTGCTACAATTTGTCTAGCAGACAATTTTATTGGTTCTTATTTCAAACTTATCGAGAATGCTTATTATAGAATTTTTTATTGCGAAAAAAAAATTTTCTTCTCGAAATTTTTTTGACTTTGTTCAAAATGAACAGATAAGGGCCTAGCTCTTACCCGCACCCTAGAAAGTATACCTTTTCTTGAGCAAATTTGGCATGCCAGATCGCTTGAGCAAAAAGGTATTCTCCCCAAGAAGTCCATCCGGAACCGATCGCACTTCCAATCCATGTCGCTAAAATTCAATGTTAACCAACAGATTACTCCCGTCAATAATTAAAGCCTTCAAGCCTCGGGCTTTCAAATGGGACTTGACGGAGATCCGAAACAGAAGCTGGCTGAGGGATCGATCGATCGGGCCAATCACTGGCATACATTCTTTCATTGACCGAATGAAAGATGCATTCTGGGCTTCGGTAATATAATAATGACCTCATTTATAATTATACCCACTTTTGTGGCTTAAAAACACGCTTGAATTTGCTCAATTAAGGTCAGGTTTAGGCGAGATAAAAATCGATAACGACCATCTTAACCGCTCATTTTTATAATCAAAAAGAAAAAATAGAGCTATCTGATTTATATTTATAAAATAAGGATACCTTGAGAAGAGATTGAGTTTCAGGAAGATATTCAGGTTGAAGTTCGACAACAAAATTATTCGTTAAATAGCCACTAAATTCTCCTTTAACTTCAAAACTTATCAAATTTTTAAACCTTTTGACAGGGCTGAACAGCCCTAAAAGGCCAAGGCATTGTTTCATCGACTGTCTCCCAATCTGAAAAAATTTCTTTACAAGATGAGTCGTTGTTGATTTCTCTCCGGATTTACCAAAAACAACAATTCAAAAGAATGAAAAGAATGGGTAGAACTCACCGATAGCTGAGCGCAATGCAGCAGGAGAATTATCGGCCCGAGGCAATGCACCGACTCAAGCGCGCCCCGGGCGACGGCGAGTTTTACCCGCGGCCGTGAATTTGAAAACGACGTGGCAAAAGAAAACTAATAATATTAACAATACATCAGAATATTTCGATCTTCTTGTATTTTCATCTTCGTCGTTATGCTTGACGATTTTGACATATGTTTGATCATTCAAAAATAAATGAATATAAAGTGTACAAAAATATTTATATTAATTATAAAAATGTAAAAGAGAGTAAGAAGAATTTACGCAGCGACGAAGTGATTGCTTGCTGGATGTCTGTAAGAAAAACGCTCGAATTCTTTCGGCGTGTAGGCTCCCGGGCCGGGTTGACTTGCAATCTTTGCCTTGGTTAGTCGGGATGAGTTGGATTTGAACATGTAGCTTCCCATGGATTCTTTAACTGGGGATTTGTAGACCCCAACATCTAATAAACAAATAAGACTGAGAACAAAAAAACATCCTTTACCATATTGCCCCGGTCCAGGAAGAGGACCTGGTTTGTCAACTGGCAATGCTGGAGCGGAAATAAGATTCCATCCTCTGCATGGTTGATTCGTTGTATTGCTTTTTGAAGCTTTCAGATTTGTGCTGCTGGAGTACGCTGCCGGTCCTGGCCCATCTAGAAATTGAGATAAACGCTGATTTATTTAGTTATCGTTACCTGAGTACTCATTTTTCAAAGGGAATCGCTCAGCAGTATCTCTAAACCAGTTCATAGTAGAGGATTTCTTTTCCAGCGGCTTTGGATTGTATGCATTTGGCGCAACAGTGGAAGAAGCACTGGTCTTCAGTCCCCTTTTGCTTTTGCTTTTGAATACAGAAGTGGTTCCTTGTGATTTTTCCAGGTTTTGCAAGCTCTAGAAGAGGATAAATAAATGGGTAAACAGCCTATTTTTTACCTTGACAGGATCGTATTTGTTCGGAGCAGGAGTTTTCTCGGCAATTTTTTTGATTGGCTTTGAGTAAAAATTGATTTAGATTTTCAAAGTCTTCTTTACCTGGGTTCTTGGGATCTGAAAACCGTAGCTATAAGCTCGGGAGAAATCTTTTCTATCCGAAAAATTTGTTGAAATCGCGTAAGTACTTGCTGACGGGCCACCCTGCTTCTTCATCCGAGGTAAACGCCTAAAAGGTTTACATCAACCTAGAGTTAAGCGCGTGAACTCAGAATTAAAAGACGCCTTTGTCCGATTTTATTAGATTCAAGTCGCTGGAAAATTATTGTGATACCGTGAACACTATTTATTGCCTTGTATGTTCATTGCTTTATATGAGAGATTAGCGTCTTGTCCCCGAGTTTCAATGTTATAAAATGCGGTATTCAATAGCCGAAGACATATTTATATAACAACTTCAGCAATAAAACAATTGATAAAAACAACCTTGATTGCGAGGCGAAATAGCCAGTTCCACGCTTTCCAAAAGATGGCGATTCACCGACTCCCCAATCCTTCTGATTTGAGTACGCTCCTGGACCAGGGGTTTCTGAGATATTTGAATCTTTGAATCGGGCTTCTGTTGATGCTGAAAATAGTTAATTGAGAAATTGCTCGGAACTTCTTTTGTAATCAATTTTATAACAAGTCAACTGTCCAATTTGGTTTATAAATAATTCCAATTTGAGTATTTTTGGAAAGAAATTTTAGTTCAAGTTATAAGAGGAAAATAACTGACGGATAGGAATGATAAAATTTTTCAGTTCTTTACTTACAGAAAGCCTTTTTTTCAAGTGAATTGGGCAAGATCTGCACCTTGAATCTTGACGGAATCGACGGCCTTGACTGGCACTCCATGCTCGTAAAACTCTTTGCCTTCTTCTACAAAAATTAGTATTTGTTTGCTTTTTTATTGAACTCGTAAGTTTTGAAAATCTGAAACTCCTCCTGTTGGTCAATAAGCACAATTCGAGGCCATTGTGGTAGCGCTTGTGTTAGCACTACACTGTGCAGACAAAAGGAGACTCAAATAAAGAATAACTCATCTCAGAGTCCTCTGCCCAAACAAGCAGTAATTTATTCGACAGTTACACTCATGATTTCTATTAAGATAATTACCATTTTTTTAAACTGAATTTCAGATTTTCGATAACAAGGAAGAAAAAAATCTTTCTAGAAAAAAGTCAAAAAACAGTTAAATTATCCGGTGCTAAATATTTTTATGCGTAGTCAAATATCAAATCGGTTTCGAGGGCGTTTTGAATATTTGCATATCAATCGACTTGTACTCCTGAAAAACTATAACGATTTTGAATATCATTTCTTAGATGAGATTTCTCAGCATTTTCATATTTTTCGAGGGCGTGTTTCGCGCTAACTGTAGCTTCAGAGCACGCCCGTCGATTGAGAATAGAAGTGCTATTGTAGCTAAAGAAGATAAGTGCCCGTAAGTTACATAAAAATAAACTGCTCTGCATGAATCAAACAATAATTTTAGTGATGAGCACTTGCAAATAGAATGCGAGTCAATCTGCAGACTAGAATTCAATCGATGCCGTCTCCTCTGTGAGACGGAATACTGTCAATCCATTTGCGATAGGGAATACGACAGTAAGTCCTAAGAGAAGTGAGTTATTATCTTCCCCAGATTGCCGGAACGGCTGTCCTTGTGGAGCTGACTGTAAAGAAGGATGCAATAACTGCGAAAATACCCTCTGTCCTGTGGGTATTCTGGTTATCGGCGCGGACGTGAACGAGGCTTTCTCGATTTCTTTCGACGGACAGACGAGTACGAAAGCGACCATTTCAGCACCGAGGGACGACTACCTTGAATTGGCTCCTCATGCTCTTATAAAGAATGAGCTTTACATCTTTGGTGGGCAAAATACAATGAAAGTAACCAGAATTTTTAGAGTCAAAATTTTAATGAAAATAATTTCAAGATTGCGAAATTGGTTGGCTGCGAGTGGATAGAACAGGTTCCAAAATTAATCAACCCAATGAAACAAGAATCTGCCGCGCTGACTATTGACAACGGGACTAAAGCTTTAATTTGCTTTCAATATAGTATGAGTCCGCAACGATGTGAAATATTTGACACGACAATCTCTGTCTACACAAATTCAACCAGATATCCGCACGGTGGCGGGAAACTTGCCTTCTATAAGGGACAACCATTGACTGTTGGAAACTCCTTGAAAACTTATGAGAATATAGTCGAAACTCTGAGACTCACTGATGATCCGAGCTCTTCTGGTTGGTCTACTTTGGACGACTTTCCGGGGCGAACCGGCAATCACTTTTTGATCGGGCTACCTAGTGGAAGTGTTTTGCTCGCGGGAGGAGGATTTTTTGAGGGGAATGACTGGTTTTCCCAAACGGCGATTTGGCTTCTTCAAGATGAAATTTGGACACAAATCGGGGATCTTCAAAATGTAAGTCTTCAGAAAACTGGAACAAAAATTGATAACCTTCAAGGCTGACGCCCGCGGATCAGCAATCATGTACAACGATTCAATTTTCCTGGTTTCTGGCTACAACGATCCCTATGCGATTGTTCGTCTTGACTTTGAAGGGGATGAAATGGTCAATCAAGAAATCATCGGAAACACTGTCTCAACTTACCTTCCTGTCCTTCTTTTGGTTCCCGCGGATTTTTGTGTCTGAAGACTAGCAGATGCGAGACCAGAAAAAGCAAATCTTTCTATTTTTCGATCTCAAAATATATTTTTTTTCCGAAAATCCGAAAATCCACGCAAAGAGTTCGAAAGAGCAAGCAATAAAAAATTCCTTTGAGAACCCTAATTTTCTTCAATAATTGACTCGGCAAGGGCCTTGAAAACAGCGTGTTCATAAAACTCTCGGACAAATGATGGCGCTCGCGCTTCGTGATCGGACTATTTAACCGGGAATACCTCTTTCCAGAAACTGTCCAAATTAGATTTCAGAATTTGAAAAAAACTTCAATCAAAAGATAGAGAATGAAATTTCTTCTTTTCCAATTTCTTTTCTTGTTTTCGTTTTGTGAGTGTTTCGGAGACAAGCGAGTGGCACATCTTCATTCTGCTCTTTGTATGACTCATGGAAGGCAGATCTGCAACAAATGTCCGAAGATCATGACCGCTAGAACTCGACGAGGATTGAACAGTTCTGAAGAACTTATACGAAGAAGCTGCCCTAGCCTGGTGCAATTATGCTGTGCGGATAGCAGATTTATAAACACCCGATTTGCCTGAACGGAAAACTGCCATTTTATTTTGTATTTTTTTATCATTTTCCAAATTCAGTTAGAGATACGTCTTTCTTTCCTTTCTGTGAATAAACTATTTTTTAATTTGAATCCTTGAAATACTCAGTAAATGCTAATAGCAACTGATTGATTTTTTATTCTAAAATGAGAGGAGATGGCTCAATTCGACAAAAAATTTTTACCAAAATTTTGGTCAAATTTAAGACAAATAAGATTTCCGCAGATTGCCGGTAGGGCAAATCAGATTTCAGAAAAAATGTAAGGGCCTAACCCTAACCCTAACCAACCCAAGGGTAAATCTAACCCTAAGCGTTCAAAGGTCCAATCTGTACCAGGATATTTTTGTAATACTTTTGGAGAGCCTGATAATTTCGAAAAAGCTGCCAGAATCTATGCTGATATAAATTGGTCCTTGAAACTTTTGAGAATCTTGTGTTCCGCGTCTTGTGTTCCTCAATGTGCGTCATGTGTTGCTGAGTAACTTCTTCAAATCCTAAACACTCTTTCGAAATCAATTTGTTTGTTTGCTCATTCCATCGCCGCGATATAAAACCAAGCCGTCTTTGCCAAAAAAGACAAGACACTAGAAAAAAAGAAAGAAAACATCATGAAGATTTTTGCGACCCTCGCTGCTTCTGCCTCTGCTTTCGGCCCTCAATTTCCCTCCGAAGCTTCCAATAGCCAGTTTTATTTGAACGCTGTTTCTCAAGCCCTTACTGCTGCTCAAAATCAGGTTAAATATGAGAGGAAGAGGTGAAATTAACGCTGTTTCTAGGGAGATCTGCATGGCCGTGGAATCTCGGGCGTGACTAGTGTTCGATGCAACAGAATGGCCGACATTCGAGGCAGTGGCCGGGGAGAAGTTCATGTCAAGGTATATTTTGATTCTTGATGTTTCAGGTTTTTTAGTTGGGATATTAGTATACAATGTTCTTGTAAATACAAAACTTAAAAGAAGATCCGCAATTAAATATTTTATTTTCAGACTTATGGATAATTAGACACGCCTATATTTGCCCGCTATATTCTTATTTATATATTTAAGCATTGCAACGTCCACTGGGAATCCCTCGGCTGGGGAAGAGTCTACGACTGTGTCTCCGCAATGGAAGTGTCTGCCTGTTCTTACTGCCGAATGGCCCCGACTGCTGATAACTTCCGAACATCTTGCCAAGAGCAGCCCTGAAAAGAATACAATCCAAATAAAGCACAATTCAAATTTTTCAAATTCTCAATTTCAAAATCGAGTCTCTCTCTCTCTCTTGAATCCGCGCAGGGGGTCCAACCAGGTGACAAGGTCAAGTTCAGACTCAATCCCCGCGTCATCCCTTTCTTCTTACTGAGCTTTTTTCTCCATTTTTCGAGCATGAGTTTCTTGTTCATTTTTTTGCTAGAGATATTTGCACAGAGAGTGGTTGGATTCAGTTGTTTGCCAGAAGATTGCTCTGTTAGTTTTGGTACTGTAGTCTTTTTATGGAAAGTCTTTTGATAAATCGATTGACTAGTCTTGACTAGTTTAGGTCAAGCAAGTTAATACAAATGTAGAAAGATATAAAAATAGATAAGAAAAGGTCTGTTCTATTTCTATCTAAAACATCAGTCAAAAATTATATTCTACAAAAAGAACAAAGAGTACCATTTTGATAAGAACGATATACGAGCGACGCTGCTCAGCAGAAAATGATGATTGTGACGGAAGAAAAGTTTTTGATAGCTGTCACTGCTGCAAAATCTGCGGGAAGACGGAGGGAGAGTCTTGTGGAGGAATGTATGGACTCAGTGGTCAATGTGCGCCGGATCAGGGACTGTATTGCGTGATTCCAAGCAGCTTGAATAATGATGGAAATGTTATTGGCACTTGCAAGTCGTTAATGGGAAGGGTCTTTTCTAAGAAGAAATTCTCCTTGAGTCAGACTTTTTAAGATTCTCAGGGAATTTGTCTTGAAAGTTGACCTTATCAAATCAAGCTGGAAGATTTTCCTGACTCTTAACTGTCTGAAGGAGTCAAACCTTCAAGCCTTTCATTTTTCTTATACAAAAGATCCTCGGTGATAGACCGAAAATGACAGCTGCAAAATGTTCGTTTTCAAAGGCTGCGAAATTGTTGAGAATACTTGTGAATGTCGCCAAGAACAGAGTTGCATCGACCCATTTCCATTCCTGACGATTGAGGATTGCCAATTGGCGCTTATCAGAAGATGTGAGAAGAGAAAATGTCCGAGATATAAGAATAGGAGAATTTCGTGTCCGGTTGATAGTGAAATTCTACCAGGAAAGGGTGCATTAATTTAAGGGCTGGTTCATGCGGATGCAAGCCAATCAAAATCGAGCATAGATTGCAGGGGCCAATCAGAAGTCTCATTTTCCTTAGAGCTTCAAACGCATTTTCCAACCCTTAAAATCAGGCGAATGGAGCGATGATGGATGCTGTCCACAGCCCGATAGCTGCATCTGCAAACCCTGCCCGAGAACCCTCTGCGGAAATGGAACTCCAAAGATTCTGCTTCAGCAAGGAAACGGAATTCCCGGAACCTGCTGCGACGTAGAAAAATGCGGCGGCCTCTCTGACCTAAACATTGACTCGTCGATTTCCGAGGTGACTCCTTTCTGTGGCAAGCTCGACGGGCAGCTGAGAAAAGTCGGAGATACGTGGTGGTCGGATGAGTGTACAAAATGCACTTGCAAGGCGGATGGTAGAACTGACTGTGAGGCGTTTGCTTGTACCCCGGAAACGTGTCAGAATTATGAAAAGAAGGACAAGGCGCATTTTGATAAGTGCTGCAGGGCTGAGTGTGAGACCTACGATTATTTTATATTTGAAGAAGACACCTGTCCGAGGTTTGTAAAAATAATAAGAATTCTTATTCCTAATATATTTCTAGGATGCCCCGCTGCGTATTTCCATGCCAAATTGAGTTCGACTCCCGCGACTGCGAAATCTGTCATTGCCCCGACTACACTTACGAGGACGGACTGAGTTCGTCGTCAGAAATTATCACCAAAGACGGATGCCCGTCGCTATCCGGCTGTCAGAAGACCTGTCGCCGGTTTGGATTCAAGCGCGATCCAACTACGAAATGCAAACTTTGTAAATGCCAGAAAACTCCGCTCAAGTGCCCGAACCTGGGTGACTGTGTCAAGAGTAAGTGACGATGCGATTCTTTCCTTTTTTACCTTTTCGATAAAAACTTATCGCTTTCAACAACTTTTTAATTCTGAAATGTCGTCTAGTCTGCCCTTATGGTTATCGCCAGGACAACTACGGTTGCGAGATTTGCCAATGCCGCCGATGTCCGTCCTTCAATTGCGAATCACGTGACACTTTCGGAGTCATGACGCAGCTCATTTGCCCGCACGGCATGGTGATCAACGACAGCGGATGTCGAATTTGCCGCTGCAGGAAGAAAAATGAAAATGACACGGCGCTGACTGAGAAAAGGGCGGGAAGCGTTTGTACTGTGGGAACTAGTAAGAAGAAAGAGGGGGAGATGTGGAAATCAGGAACTGTTTCTGAAAACCATAATTGTGGGAAGAATTTTTGAAATAAAATATTTTTGATAATTTTTGAAGTTGATTCTAAAAACTTAATGTATACATCCTTTGCAGTTCTAAACCCGGTAAAAATAAGTTCGCTAACAAAATCAAAGGTTGTCATCTATGCTTCTGCTATTCCGGCTTCGATGAGAACAACGAAGGCTCGATTCTCTGCAACCTGATCAAATGCCCAGATGTCTCCGGCTGTCAAGCTGTCGTATTCCCTGAAGACTCATGCTGCCCACAGTGTTTGACTTTAGTTGAAAATACGAATTCTACTGAAATTTCTACATCATCAGCCGATTTCTTCAAACCGGTATTTTTTCCTTTTTTCGCATTATGGCAATCGTTTAGCAAAAATGCGACGAATTAGGTCTAGTCAACGGAGAAGTTTGGCGACCAACAGAAGAAAATTGCTTCATTTGCGGATGTATGGCATCTTTTGTCATGTGCTCCTATCATGTCTGCCCACCGGTCACTTGTGATGAGCCAATACTGATTCCCGGAAGGTAGATTTTTAGCTTTCTTGCGTGAAAAGCACCCTTCAAAAAGATTTTTGGGCATTACGACAAAGTACGTAGCAAATACGTCGAAAATGTCAGGATTCTTGAGACTAACAACTGACCTATCGTCAAATACCATTGACTCAAAATAGACTGTTCCCGAAGGTCGAAATTGAAGAAGAAAAATTAGTCAGCGCAGAAGCCAAAAATTCTTCCAAATAAATAGCTGAAAATTCTAGCTGCTGTCCAATTTGCGAAATCTCCAATCCTCTCAACCACCGCCTCTGTATCAGCGAAGAAAAAGGAGCGATCGAACATGGACAAAGTTGGCGAGTTTCAAACTGCAAGAGTTGTTACTGCGATGGCGGAGAGATCGTGTGCCGCAATGAAATTTGCGAACCAGTGGATTGCGAAAATCCGGTCATCAGAAAAGATACATGCTGCCCGATTTGTATTGATTTTACGCCGCCAGGGATTGGACTTGCTTTTGAAGGCATTTTTATTAAGAATTTTTTTGGTGAAATAATTTTCGAAAGCATTTGGAAGACAGTTGTATCGACAATGAAATGAATGACAGACTTTCTGAAACCACTTGGAAACGAGTATTGCTAGAAATTCCTTCCTCATTTCACCAACAATTTAGGATGTCTGTACGACTTGCCAATGTCTTCGCGGCGACATCAGCTGTTTTGTCGACCCCTGTCCTCCAATCGAAGCCTGTGAAAGTGGCTTGGAACCGATTTTCGCCGAAGGTCATTGTTGCAAAATCTGCCCAATTGCTGAAGAAGAGCTGTGCAAGACCAAGGAGTGCACGATTACTGTTGTCATGACGGTATTGCTTGTTTTGCTGACGATTCTGTCGATAACAGTCCTCGCCTGTGTGAGATACAAGAAGAGCAAGGATACATACGAGCCGGTGCCGAGATATTCTGATACTTACAGAACCAATGGCGGCGTGGTGCAGCTACCAAGAAGTCCAGCAATTGTAGGAAAGAAAAAATTAATTCTTTGTTGACAGATTTTCAAGGCACGAGTCGTCGCTGGAAATGACCCGGATGGCCGAGTAACTGCAACTGGCTACGCACGTGACCCATCTCACATGTCAGTAATGAATCTTCAGAATGCTACTTCTTTCGTAAGTGAATAGTTAAGGACCCCCCCCCCGTCAGCTTTTTTCTTCAAAAAATGAAAATTTTCAAAAATGCCATATTTTTGTTCTGAATGCGTCTGGAAGTTAGATTAAGTATAAAATCTTGACATAAGCAAGTTTTGACCAAGAAAACTCAAAAATTGAACCAAAAATTGCACATTTTCGTCATTTTTCGACGAAAAGTCCAATTTTCAAACGCGATTTTGAGGGTGTTAGAGTCGAGATAGACCCCCAAAAAATGCAGCATCAAAAACGTTTTTTGACACGTAGAATCCATTTCCGGGGTCAAAATTTTGAAATTCCGAAAATCGATTTTTCGAAAAAAGCTGACGGGGGGTCCTTAATAGCTCTTTCCATCAGCTTCTTCGAGTTTCTATTGGTCGAAAATCGACTGTTGATCATTTTGACCAATGGGAAGCCATGATGGATTGATGAAAAAAATCCTTATCAAGAATTTCTATTGTAGCAATCGCTTCCAAAACACTCCACGGCCACCCAACTGACCTCCGATATCGGCAAATTTTCGAGCGTCACTGCCCCCGATTTCGACGAATTGTGGAGAAACAACGAATAAGACCCCGTTTTCCCTTCCTAAAAATAAAACTACAGGCTCTTAAGATTTTAATAAATGACATCAATATCTCAATTTACCGGTGATTTATTACATTGACTTACGGTAAACATTTTGCCACGCGCTGCCTGTGGTCGCGCACCATGTGGCACGCAATTTGGCGGATGGATTTCACGCCGCGGTAATACGCGAATTTAGCAGCGAGCTCAGAGCATTCCAAGTTTTCTTCCCGCCACTTTCTAAATAAATATGAACGAGGTGGAGCATCATTATGACGGTAAGAAACAGAGAAAACCTTCATTTCCAAGAGAAACAAATCTAGAATGCCCGAGCGACTCGCCGGAGAAACAAAAGCCAAAACTCGGCCGCAAAATCTCCCGCGTCCTGTCGATCTTCCGTAAAGAGCCCAAATCTCTTTCAAAGGAGCCCGTTTACGAAGAGCTGCACGAAGTACACGATGGATCGGAGATTTCCGCGCCACAGTATTCGATCAGTACGATGGGAAGACTTGACAGTGGCATCTCGTCAGGGTCAGATCTGCTTGAGCCCAGCTTTGCCGAAGTTTTGAGGAATGGAGCGCCTTTTCCGCAAGTTGTTGCGCCGAATGGTTGGTGGGTCAGGAATTGGTCAAAAATCATTTTTTTGACCAAAATTATTAAAAAAAAAAAAGAAATTTTTATGAAATTTTTAACCATTTTTAAGTTTTTTGATGAAAAAAAAGTTTCTTTATGCTTGAAAGACCAATTTGGTCAAGATTTTTAAAATCCTGCCGCTAATTTTTTGACCAAAATTAAAAGAGGTTTTCGCCACCGAGCCCCTACCCTCTTCCTTCCCGTCGAAGAACTCAAACCCGTCGACATCGCCTACATCGATACATCCGTCAAAATCGACAAGAAAACACTATTTTACCGAGAAGAATTCATCGGAAAAGAACATCTCAATCTGGTCGGCTACAGTAGACTCTGGGGACCGCTTGTGCTTTCGATAAAGGATAGATTCTTAAATTTATTTCACGATAAAGCTTTTGGTGCTTTGAAGGTTCTTACGTCAGTTTTATATAAAAATGGGCGTTTTTAAAAATGGAGAATTTTGGGCCTGCAAATTTTCGTCAAAACCGTTCTAATAAATATTTATTACAGCTTTTAAAAATGAATAGAATAATTTTTGTTGAACACTTTTGGCTAAAATTATGCTTTACAGAATATTTTTGTTTGGCATTTTGAACACTTTTCGCACTCTATCTTAGGTTATTTTGGGCTTCTTCAACTGCACTAATGAATTTTTCAACGAATTGAGGAGAGTACCCTCCAGCGACGAAGTCAAAGTAGTATCGTCTGTAAAGTTCTTTTATCAAGTCGATTGGTATTTCTACGAATCCTTGGGCTTCGTGATGAAACCAGCCGGAATCGGGGTCTGGGCCGCCGTAGCGAGGGGCGAGCTCGAGAATGCCGGTCAGGCCCTGCTTGTCCAGGACCCAAGGCCATTCTTCTTCTGATCGACGGCCGTGGATGATGTATTCGTAGTCCATCGCACACTAGAGAATATTCTTAGATTGAAAGATGCAACAAATAATTCGACTTTCGGGACAATTTTTTTTTCTCAAATTTGATTGGCTGGCCGGTCGAATGTCGACATCTGGTTTGTCAAAAATCTGACCAAGATTTTGGTCGAAATTGTCGCATTTTTGCCTGGTTTTCGCTCATAAATTGCCAATTTTAGCATTTTTTCGAGGCTCGAATGAATATTTTGCCGCTTGATTTTGCTGTCAGATAGTATAAATCATCATAACGTCAAAATTGCGGAGAATTATAGATAAGAGATTTTCGTTTCGGAAAACTCGTGTTCAATGTCAGGAAATGACGAGATTTGGAAAACATAATGTTTTTGCTACTCATTCTACGAATTCCCATAAAAACTAAGCTTGTTCATGTTATGACTGATCGAAGCTGTCAAAACATAACCGGCGGTAAACCGTTGAACTTAGTCTTCGACAGCGAATGGTCAAAAAACAGGAACTTACAAAATGACAACATTCGTCTTGAGCTTTCCAATGTTGATTCATTGCCGCGTCGTTTGTGTCATGAACCAGCATTCGCAGCCATTTTTCAAGGGAGACTTTGAATTTTGGCGGAGCGGGTGGGCCAGGCTCTTTTCGGGCTTTTTCGATATAGGAGTTGAATTGTCTGTTGTTTGCTTCGTGCGCAGGATCTTCTGGGTAGTACTGGATTTTGTCTCTCCAGCCTAAAAGAAATTTAGAGTTTCATTATCTAAGAATTAATCTTTCGTTGATGATGTCTAGTGGGCATTTTTGATTCTTTCTTCTGTCGGAATAAGCCCGAGATGATCTCAAAATCTTGGAATCATGGTCCATAATATGGTTCCATGATTCATGGAAGATATTGAGAATTAAAGAAGGGTAAATTGAATATCGAGAGTCAGTTGAAAATACTTTTAACAACTTTGAATGAGAGTATCATTTATATTAAAAATCAGTCAATATTATCAGGATTTATAAAAATATACGATTCATTTCAAATATTTAGCAGAATTTGGCCGTGCGAATACAAAAAGTCAAGTTGAATACATTTTTGTTTTCATTTGTTAATCTGAAATCAAGTAAAATTTTGAAGAGCTATTTTTATTTTCATAAAAAGCGCGCCACCTCCTTCTATCTCAGGTGTTTTATAGGCCATCTGTTATGCAGATTTCCAAAAATCCAGCTGTTGATTATATCTATTTACTTTTAGGAGGCCTGTAAGTAATAGCCTATTACTAATAGGCCATAACTAATCGCCCATAAGAAAATTTTGACGATCCTAAGGGTCTCAGAGCTCTATCTTTTGACCACTTCTTTTTCATATTTAAAATATGATATTTTACCTGATCTTGCCCTTGTAAATGGATCCCTCGTATTTATATATCTCTTCTCCTTCCCCTGCAACAGCGCAGCATGCTTGACTGTATGAAACCTCGGAACAAAGCCATACAAAGCTGCTGGATAAAACACGTTTTTATTCGAGTCGTCCTCAAGCACGACGCCTTTTGCGGCCATTTCTTCTTTCGTCTTGGAAAGTTTTGCGAGGGCGATTTGCCAGTTGGATGTCCCGGCTTTAGGTGGGAGGCAAATCAGGAAGTCTTTTTTGACTTTTTGGGAGTCAGCGTGGCGTAAGGAGAAAACACTGAAATTTGGCTCCAAACTTTGACTTTTTTCAAACGAGATAGAATATTGGATGCTTGGGAATATTTGGAGCCGAATTTATCATTCCACTTGATCGGAGCCATCGAATCAAATCGCTTCCAAGAATACGGATCCTTCGGTTCACCGCCTGGTTCAACGGATAAACCTTCGATTAGTCTGTGAAAATCAAGTAGATCCTCAATCGTGTTATTCTTATCAGCCGCCATTGCGTAAAGTTGTTGTCGATATGTACAAGCAAGGTTTTTGACCAAATAACGACGGAGCATTCGCTTCTCGACCGACTCTGAAAAGGGGCCTTGAAAGAAGCTGCAGATAATTGTTAGCTTACCCATTCGTTCTTCTTGTTCTGGAGTAAGCGGTTCTGAAACGGGAGGGGAGGCTGCATATTCCCATGTGACAACCCAATCGAATTTGGAATCGCCAAGTTGAAGGGTGTAATTGAAGTATACAAGCAATATCTATATATAAATTAAAAAATAGTCAGCAAAAAATTCTTGTTTGTTGACTTCAGAATTTTCAGATTTTTCAAAATTCGGGGAAAAATTTAAGATAGACTTACGGTTAAAATTCCTATAAAAATATATCTGTCTTGAGTTGCGATTTTCTTCGATCTTTCTTCATATTTCGATGCTCTTATTAATAACTCGTTCTCTTCCATTTTCTGTTGTTCCTGAAATTTTCTCTGTCAAAAAAAAATCAATGAGGGTTTAGAAAATCGAATTCAGCCCGCGGGGCAAGCAGCGTAATAAAAAAGGAGGGTTGACTTACTTTTACAATTAAGCACCTGTCTTAATTTTAATTTCTAACTCATGAGAGTTTGTTGATTTTCGATGAGTATTTTCTTCCTTCCTCTCTTTTTTTTCTTCTTTCCTATTTCTCTTCTATCAAAAGAGTTTTCAATGCGCAAATATGCGAATATTTGTGCACTCCTTTTTGTTTGCTCGAGTGAAAATAGCGCGGTTTCTTAAACTGGTCTCTTTTGTTCAATTATTCTTTGTCAAAATTAAGCTCAGAAATAACGGAAAATCGTAAAAAATCTCCGAAAATTTTGATGATCTTCGACTTGTCAGCTCGGACTTCTCTTCTATCGATCTTGTAAGAATCTCAATAAACAGCTTGAAAAGGAAGAATACTCCATCGTCTTGCGATCCGTTTCTGGCACTGAAATTCGCCAAGTCGCTGCTCCAACTGACTCGATCGACTGGGCTTCTACTGTTTTCGGCTCCCTTTCGATGGACTCCTTCAGCCCCGTTGTCAGCCTCAATGCGTGGGAGACGATTTCGAGCTATGACGAGCACTCAACATCGAAAATCCACAACATCGGTCTTTTACTACAGTTGGAGAAGCAGTACGACTCGTTGACGATGGTTTCGAATGTTCAGATTTCGCGACATTTGACCAACTTTTTGGCTACTATTTCGTCGCCGATCAGAGGAACAGACGGTTCAACCGCCTATCATGCCCAGCACTCCGGTATCTTTGAATTCTCTCCTTTTTAAACACAATTTTTATCGAGAAATTTCAATCCAAACCTCTTTTTCAGAGCATAATCTGATGATCCACCCAGCGCCGATGATGAAAACCTTCCGCGAGCGACAAGAACGAGCCCTCGCCCCACTCGTCCAAATCATCTTCCAAGGCCATCAGACCCCTTTTTCTCCAGATCTTATGGGAGAGGACCGCGTACTTGTCTACATCATCGTCCAGCCTGTTCAGTTTTCTTCGAAAAACGAAAGCTACAAGATCTCGATTGTCGCGGATAAAAGCGTCGGTGACTTCGGACCGAAAATACCAGAGCCCTCGGTGGTTTCAAAAAAGAATCTGCAGCAGGTTTGATAGAGTCTTATAAATATCTTATATAAAAACTGAAAATAGACTTATACGTAGCGATTTTATAGTTTTATCGCGTTTTTATGGAACAGGGTTCAACGAATTTGCCAATAAAGTCGCTTTTTTTATGGGCCTTTTGGATGAAATTGCTTATTATTTAAATTTATAACATGTAGTTATATTTCAACTCTCAATTCCCAAGGTGCTGATTCCTCTTCTTATAAACGCATCAAACGCCGCTCTAGCATCAAAAAAGCTCGTATGTCTCCGTGCAAGAGCTCGAGCAGAACTCTTCGCTGATCTAATCGAGTCGCTTTCTGGCTGGGATGGGACTGGACAGCCGGTGGAGGGGCAGAAGATCAGCGAGCTGGTGAGACCGCCCGTGGTCAACAAGGAGAAGAAAAAACTTCTTCCGGATAATGATACTTACATGGTGTTTATGAAGGCGGTGGCGAATTCTGAAAGCTCGAGAAGCCGCGATTCAGGTATCCTTAAAAAATAAATAAACAAAATAACTCTTGTTAGGGTGTTCGTCAGGGAATTACTCATCAAATGAGCTGGAATCGCCAGTCACTCCGCCTCCAGTTGAAAAGCCCCCAAATTTACCGAGCAATTTGCCAGTTGTTACGCTTATCGAAAAGCCGGACATTTCCGGTAGGTATTCAAGCGTAAGTCTGCCAAGAAAGACTTCCAGGGAAAGTTGTTGCTCTCATGAGAGAGTCGTTTATGATATCAAAAGTAAGCCAGATGGAACGACGAAGAGAAGGCGGACGAAAACAAGGAGAAAACCCTCCATCCGGTACGACCCTTTCTAGTAGAAAAATTCAACACTTTCAGAGAGGAATCAAAGCCAAGAAGAAAACCTTCACGATCAGAGTCCCGAAGGTCATCGAAGAGCCAGAAACAGGATAATTTTCTTGAGCAGAAATCACAGTACGATCGCTTGAAGCATGACAGAATTGTAGAGCGATGCAGATCTCTCTCTGACCTTGGCTACAAGGAAAAGCACCAGTCGAGAAAATATGCTCAACTTGAGGACCTCGACTTCAACTGTACTTCTGATTCATCTGTAAGTTTTCCCAAAAGCAATTCTTCCTCTAAAACTTCCTAAGATCGATTCCCTATCCGACATGGACTTTACTTACGCCCTCAGCAAGCTAAAATTTCCGCCGCGAGAAGCCACTTCAAGCCGAAGAAAAAGCCGAATTCCAAGAGCAGCATCTCTAGCTGTTCTTCCAGAGCTCAACGAGTCGATTCCGATGCGGCCAATTATCAAAAATGATTTGATTTCTGCGAGAAAAGAGAAACATTCAGTTTCTTTCAGAGAATAAAGCGATATTGAATGATTTCTGTACATTTGACTTTTGGAATAAAAATTTTGGTGATTTTCGTTCTTTCGTCTCTAGAACTATGGTTATATTTGTCCATAGTTTTCATTTGTCATATTTGAAAAAATATATACACGATGAAATTCGACATAACAACAGTCAAAGAAGGAGAAAGTACGATCTATACTTTTCTACTCAAATTGAGTGGAACCGAAATTGGTGAGTCGTTTATAAATCTAGGTGTAAAGCACCATGTTAACAGAGTTCTTAAAAAGAAATCCTGCTTGTTCTTGCTGTAGCTGTGATTCTCATCCTGCAGAGTAGAAACATAACGAAGATAAAGAAGAAGATAGACTACGACAAACTTGGGAATGGGCATCAATTTGAATAGAATACTGTCGTTTACTTACAATTAGTCTCAAAGAAAAACAACTTTGATAACCAAAAAAGAGATCCTGAAGAAGAACCGACTTCAAAAGCTACAAAAAAGATGCCTGCAATGTTTAAAATGTACCGCAAAGTTTGAATAAAAGCACTCAATTATTTAACTGTACTTTATTATCAATAATAGTGATTTTTCAAGTTTCAAACATACAAAGCAAGGAACTTTAAATGGTCAAAATAAAGGTAAAGCTGGCTAAATCAGTATCAGTAGATTCATTCTTTTTTGTGCGGCTTTCGGAAAATGTGATAACTGGGTATCAGTGAGTGATTTTTTTTACTAAAGACAATGGTAGTTTCTAGTTCGGAAATGAGTGATGCTCATCTTGACAATTGTCAATTGAAACAAGTTTGAGGTAGATGAATTCGTGACTAAGATGAAGCCTCGTGGCTGCCGGAAGCTTTGAACAGCTCACTGTAGATTCCACCTTTAAATAACAAGTTAGGCATTGGCTCAAATGACTGTAGTTACCGTCAATGGCCTTGAGCGCAGTTGGGCTGTCAAACTCGGCGATTTTTCCTTTGTCCATCACCAGAATTTTGTCTAAAAGAAAGTTAAGTCTATCCGTGGAAAAATTAACTCACCGGAATCATCGATCGTATCAATTCTGTGAGCAACGGCGAGGATTGTGCAATCTTTGAACTCTTTTCTAATGGTCGTTTGGACTAGCTGATCTGTCTCGTTATCGACTGAAGCTGTTGCTTCATCCAGAATCAGGAACTTTGTCTTCCTAATTCAAAAAATAAGTCCTCCAGTCTCATTTCTTTCCTTACCTCAAGAGCGCTCTAGCAAGGCAAACTAACTGCCTCTGCCCAGCACTCAAGTTTCCACCACCTTCAGCAATTTCGTGATCCAATCCTTTCGCCAATGTATCTGTAAATCCCTTCAAATGAGATAGCTCGATCGCTCGCCAAATGTCCGCATCCGAGTATTCTCCAAAAGGATCCAAGTTCTTTCGAAGAGTGGCAGAAAACAGCGTCGCTTCCTGCGGAATAATCGTCAACTTCTTTCTAAAAAAGGAATCAGAAAACGAATAAGGACTCAAGAGCTTACCTGAGGTCATGAAGACCGATCTCTCTACAATCAACCCCGTCGATGATAAAGCTCGACTTTTCCTCCGCTTCGACAAGACGGAAAAGTGACAAGACAAAAGTCGACTTTCCGGAGCCAGTTCTTCCACAAATACCGATCTTTTCCCCACCCTATCGAAATAAGTAACGCTCCAAAATGAAAGATAAGAACCTTGATAGTGATGCTGAGATCATCAAGAGCTGGGGGCAAGTTTTTGCGGTAACGAAGAGAGAAGTTTTCCATCTTGAGTTCTCCCTTGTCCGGCCAGCTTTCCAAAAGCTTGTCTTTTCCTTCCCATTCCGCTTCATGTGGGAATTCATCTTTTTACGAGTTTTTCAAAGGATAGTCAAAATTGTAAAAATAACCTATTCAATCTATTTTTAACCCGATCCTTTGTCCGTATACTCCAGCAGCCTCTCCACCGCCACGGCGTGATTCTCCAAGTCTGATGTTTGTCTAACCGCCCAGTTGAGTGTTTGACTCATTCCGAGCGCAGTGGACAGAGCAAAGCCAACTTTACCCGCCGTGGTGTGTTCCTTAGCCCACACGAAGATTAGAGCCGCAGTC
Organism: Oikopleura dioica; assembly: GCF_907165135.1. Taxonomy (NCBI): domain Eukaryota; kingdom Metazoa; phylum Chordata; class Appendicularia; order Copelata; family Oikopleuridae; genus Oikopleura; species Oikopleura dioica. Next base: position 456,198 of record NC_137293.1, on the reverse strand, counting down.
AATACGAGCAGATGTGAGAGAATTTCCAGGCGGACGGCGAGCCAACGGTAAGCAATTATAGAGCCATAGTAATTCGCTAGAAACAAGAAATGAAAAGAGGAAAGGGGAAATAAGCGGACCTTGATTATTCTGATCGATGAGCTTGAAGTTGTGGCTCTGGAAGCGACTCTTGTATCGATAAGCCCGAATGGTAGATGCTCCGTGAATCGACTCGCCGAAATGATTGTAAATTGGAGATTTTGAAACAGACTCGATTCGTTTGAGCTGACGAGTGGTTGCGACAAAGATTCGTTGGATCTTTCAAATGGGTTAACGATAAACGATAGCGAGAAACTAACCTTGAAGTAGACGATTCCAAAGAAAGGCAAAAAGACCAAGTACCATACCGAGCCAGAAACAATCGCAAAGACTCCAAAAAGAACTCGCAAAAAACAATGAGTCCACATTTCCAGCGTTCTGATCAGTTGCGCGTCTACAACATCGATATCCTTGCCGACTCTGTTGATGATTCGTCCGGAAGGAGTTTTGTCGTAGAAGCTCAGTGGGAAGCGGAGAATCGATTGAATAACTTGATCGTGGATACCTCGAGAGGCTTTGATGCCACCAAGGGAGAAGGAGAGAGCGACGACAATGACAAACACGGATTGAACAATACCGAATCCTCCGTAAACACCCAGACGAACGCCTAGCTAGCTAAAATTTCCGCCGCGAGAAGCCACTTCAAGCCGAAGAAAAAGCCGAATTCCAAGAGCAGCATCTCTAGCTGTTCTTCCAGAGCTCAACGAGTCGATTCCGATGCGGCCAATTATCAAAAATGATTTGATTTCTGCGAGAAAAGAGAAACATTCAGTTTCTTTCAGAGAATAAAGCGATATTGAATGATTTCTGTACATTTGACTTTTGGAATAAAAATTTTGGTGATTTTCGTTCTTTCGTCTCTAGAACTATGGTTATATTTGTCCATAGTTTTCATTTGTCATATTTGAAAAAATATATACACGATGAAATTCGACATAACAACAGTCAAAGAAGGAGAAAGTACGATCTATACTTTTCTACTCAAATTGAGTGGAACCGAAATTGGTGAGTCGTTTATAAATCTAGGTGTAAAGCACCATGTTAACAGAGTTCTTAAAAAGAAATCCTGCTTGTTCTTGCTGTAGCTGTGATTCTCATCCTGCAGAGTAGAAACATAACGAAGATAAAGAAGAAGATAGACTACGACAAACTTGGGAATGGGCATCAATTTGAATAGAATACTGTCGTTTACTTACAATTAGTCTCAAAGAAAAACAACTTTGATAACCAAAAAAGAGATCCTGAAGAAGAACCGACTTCAAAAGCTACAAAAAAGATGCCTGCAATGTTTAAAATGTACCGCAAAGTTTGAATAAAAGCACTCAATTATTTAACTGTACTTTATTATCAATAATAGTGATTTTTCAAGTTTCAAACATACAAAGCAAGGAACTTTAAATGGTCAAAATAAAGGTAAAGCTGGCTAAATCAGTATCAGTAGATTCATTCTTTTTTGTGCGGCTTTCGGAAAATGTGATAACTGGGTATCAGTGAGTGATTTTTTTTACTAAAGACAATGGTAGTTTCTAGTTCGGAAATGAGTGATGCTCATCTTGACAATTGTCAATTGAAACAAGTTTGAGGTAGATGAATTCGTGACTAAGATGAAGCCTCGTGGCTGCCGGAAGCTTTGAACAGCTCACTGTAGATTCCACCTTTAAATAACAAGTTAGGCATTGGCTCAAATGACTGTAGTTACCGTCAATGGCCTTGAGCGCAGTTGGGCTGTCAAACTCGGCGATTTTTCCTTTGTCCATCACCAGAATTTTGTCTAAAAGAAAGTTAAGTCTATCCGTGGAAAAATTAACTCACCGGAATCATCGATCGTATCAATTCTGTGAGCAACGGCGAGGATTGTGCAATCTTTGAACTCTTTTCTAATGGTCGTTTGGACTAGCTGATCTGTCTCGTTATCGACTGAAGCTGTTGCTTCATCCAGAATCAGGAACTTTGTCTTCCTAATTCAAAAAATAAGTCCTCCAGTCTCATTTCTTTCCTTACCTCAAGAGCGCTCTAGCAAGGCAAACTAACTGCCTCTGCCCAGCACTCAAGTTTCCACCACCTTCAGCAATTTCGTGATCCAATCCTTTCGCCAATGTATCTGTAAATCCCTTCAAATGAGATAGCTCGATCGCTCGCCAAATGTCCGCATCCGAGTATTCTCCAAAAGGATCCAAGTTCTTTCGAAGAGTGGCAGAAAACAGCGTCGCTTCCTGCGGAATAATCGTCAACTTCTTTCTAAAAAAGGAATCAGAAAACGAATAAGGACTCAAGAGCTTACCTGAGGTCATGAAGACCGATCTCTCTACAATCAACCCCGTCGATGATAAAGCTCGACTTTTCCTCCGCTTCGACAAGACGGAAAAGTGACAAGACAAAAGTCGACTTTCCGGAGCCAGTTCTTCCACAAATACCGATCTTTTCCCCACCCTATCGAAATAAGTAACGCTCCAAAATGAAAGATAAGAACCTTGATAGTGATGCTGAGATCATCAAGAGCTGGGGGCAAGTTTTTGCGGTAACGAAGAGAGAAGTTTTCCATCTTGAGTTCTCCCTTGTCCGGCCAGCTTTCCAAAAGCTTGTCTTTTCCTTCCCATTCCGCTTCATGTGGGAATTCATCTTTTTACGAGTTTTTCAAAGGATAGTCAAAATTGTAAAAATAACCTATTCAATCTATTTTTAACCCGATCCTTTGTCCGTATACTCCAGCAGCCTCTCCACCGCCACGGCGTGATTCTCCAAGTCTGATGTTTGTCTAACCGCCCAGTTGAGTGTTTGACTCATTCCGAGCGCAGTGGACAGAGCAAAGCCAACTTTACCCGCCGTGGTGTGTTCCTTAGCCCACACGAAGATTAGAGCCGCAGTCAATACGAGCAGATGTGAGAGAATTTCCAGGCGGACGGCGAGCCAACGGTAAGCAATTATAGAGCCATAGTAATTCGCTAGAAACAAGAAATGAAAAGAGGAAAGGGGAAATAAGCGGACCTTGATTATTCTGATCGATGAGCTTGAAGTTGTGGCTCTGGAAGCGACTCTTGTATCGATAAGCCCGAATGGTAGATGCTCCGTGAATCGACTCGCCGAAATGATTGTAAATTGGAGATTTTGAAACAGACTCGATTCGTTTGAGCTGACGAGTGGTTGCGACAAAGATTCGTTGGATCTTTCAAATGGGTTAACGATAAACGATAGCGAGAAACTAACCTTGAAGTAGACGATTCCAAAGAAAGGCAAAAAGACCAAGTACCATACCGAGCCAGAAACAATCGCAAAGACTCCAAAAAGAACTCGCAAAAAACAATGAGTCCACATTTCCAGCGTTCTGATCAGTTGCGCGTCTACAACATCGATATCCTTGCCGACTCTGTTGATGATTCGTCCGGAAGGAGTTTTGTCGTAGAAGCTCAGTGGGAAGCGGAGAATCGATTGAATAACTTGATCGTGGATACCTCGAGAGGCTTTGATGCCACCAAGGGAGAAGGAGAGAGCGACGACAATGACAAACACGGATTGAACAATACCGAATCCTCCGTAAACACCCAGACGAACGCCGATAGACAGCGGCTCCTCTGGATCATCAACCATCAGATCTTTGGCAGATTCAAAGATATCCGTCTCTCGCCGATATCTGGTGACACACTCTTCGACGGTTCCATTTGCTGGCTTTGTACTGTCGGACCAATCAGCCAGCCAAAGATTCTCGCCGAGCCAGAAGCCGTATCTGATTGTATTCATAAGCATGGCGAAGAAGAACTGGAACATTCCAAAAGCCTCGAGATATTTTCTCAGGACGCTGAAATCGATGGTTCCGCTTTTTGACTCTTCCTTCTCCGTGATTTTGCCGTCCAGTGCTTTATCTTTCGACTCCTTGACCGACAACTTCGACTTCGTTGGCGCCTCAATTTCTTCGGCTTTCTTTTCAGTAGCGGAAGAATCAGCCTTTAGAATCATATGAAACTCCGGATTTCGCGCCCAAATATCTTCATATTTTCCGATGTCAAGAATCTTTCCTTTGCTCAACAAAACAACACGGTCGCACATTGGCAGGAACTGCGTCGCATGGGTCGCTAGAACTCGCGTTTTGGATTTGAGAATGGACTCTCGGCCGATCAAATTCGTGAATATTTCTTTTCCTACATGAGGATCAACGGCTGACAACGGATCGTCGAAGAGAATGATGTCTGGATTGGAATAGGCGGCGCGAGCGAGGGAGACGCGCTGTTTCTGGCCTCCGGAGAGGTTGATTCCTTTCTCGCCGATTTCCGTCTGATCTCCGCTTTGGAGAATGTCTAGATCATCTCGAAGCGATGCCGCAGCGACGCACTTCTTGTAATAAGCTTCGTCTAGTTGCTTGCCGAAAATGATATTGTCCTTGAGCGTGGCATTCTGCAGCCATGCATCTTGGGGAACATACGCGACGGTGCCAGCTAAGGCTACGGATCCGCCGAGCTGGTCCATTTCGTTGAGCATGGCGCTGATAAGCGATGATTTTCCGCTGCCAATGTGTCCAACTATGCCGACGAGTTCGCCCTTTTTGATGTCGATAGAAATATCCTCCAGGGTCGCTCCTTCGGATTTCTTCCAAGTAAAGCTTCCGTTTTCAATCTTTACAGTTCCCGACTTTCCAGGAGTCTTTTCGGAGTCCTTGAGTTCTGGAAGATTGAAATAATTCTGCAAACGGGTCACGGAAACGCGCGCTTCGATCACTTGCATCAGCATCATTGGAAACATCTGCATCGGGAACCGCAGCAGATTGAAGTACATGATGGAAACGAAGGCCTTCTCAGGGGTGAGGACGTTGTTGACGGGATCTCTGAGGACATAAGTGGCAAAAGCAGCGATAGTGATGAAGAACGGCGAGACCGACCAAGTCAGGGACATGAAAACGGCGACTTTTGCGCGTTTCCACATTTGGTCCAGCTCTTTCTGACGGATTTCGTCGATCCACGAGGCGAAGAACACCTCCCAGGCGTAGAGTTTGACAGTTTTGATAGCGGTTACAAGCTCGGAAATGGTCTTCATTCGTTTGTCCTTGGTTTGCATCAGCGCGCGCATGATTTCTCCGATCTTTTTGCCGACGAAGGCGTTTGCTGGGATGAGTAAGATCATCACGGCAATTCCGGAAAAGATCGCGGCGCCGAGCTCTTGCCAGAGAAAGTAAAGCGAAAGGCCGATTTGAAGGGGGCCAGACCAGATCATGTGAATGTAAGTGAAGATGTCTTGGAACTTCTGTGCGTCGACCGTCATCATGTTGACAATTTCTCCGTGTGTGAACATTCCACGCGCTTGAGAAGAAATGTTCAGTGATTTCTGGTAGAGAAACGAGGTGATCGAGTTTTTCACCTTCAATCCGGCATTGCTTCCGACCCAAAAGTACTGATGAAGCAGGAGTGTTTGAACAGTCGAAACGACAAAAAGCAGGAGCGCCAGAAGAACTCCCTCTTGGATCGACGTTGATTCTGCGCAGACACTGATCCAGCGAATAAACATCTTGAGGACTTGAGGGTTGATGAAGGAAAGCGCGTCGTGGAGAAATTTGAAACAAGCAGCCATTAGAGCAGGCTTCCAGTAAGCTTTGACCATCACTTTCAAGAGCCCCTTTTGCATGACCTTCGTTCCTTCGACTGGAAGATCAGATTCTTCAGCATCTTCTGGCTTGGTATTAATTTTCGACTTTTTCTCGTCGAGAAGCGCATCTTTTCATCAGCTTTTCCGCCCTTTTCCTTGCTTTTTGCACCTTTTTTACTCTTAATTGGAGCGATAAATGTCCAACTTGCTTCTGCAGCTTCCCAGCTCTCGCAGAATCGATCGTGCTCCTTGTCGGACTTGAGGTGTTCCGGAACCTTTGGAAGATCGTCCATTTCTAGCGGCTTGTCTGTGACGCCCATGATTCTGCCGTACCAGTGGAAGAAAATTCGGGACGGAAGACTAGCTTCTTCTTCCCAAGCGTTTTCGGACGCTAAGAATGGGTCAAATTGAATATTTCGAAAGTTATAAAGCTTCATATGATATGAATCATATCTCGAAAAGCTGCGTAAGAAACCTGAGTTTGGGCAAGAGATCTTGTTAACAAAGCTGCAATTAAAGCTTTTTCAGGACCCTGACTCAGGTTCTTTTCACAGCCTACCAAGCCTAGATAAAGGTCTTACTGAATCTTATGTACAATTTTTTCATCTTTTCGTATTTTCTCTGGACTTTGGATTTCGCCCAGAGAGAAAGATAGAAGAATATCCTAAACCAGAAGCAAATATGAACCGCGCAAATAAGCTAGTCTTGTAGAAACTGACCCATTCCTTCAGAATATTTGGCGCAAGGGTTGAGGTTATTCGGTACCAAATGCAGCACCATTCCAATCAGCAAAAGCGTTTCCTGCCAAACAGCGAATTTCAACGACCGTTGCAGGACGATAGAATCGTGGACGGCTTCTGGCGAGTTGAAGTAATGTCCAGCAGTGATAAAGGTCGGGAAGAAGCCGATGAAGGAGACGAAGAAGAGGAGTAGGACGAGGCCATTTCCGTCTTTTGTCGTTTTCTTCGATTCCCAGAGGATGAAAATTGTTGAAAAGGGTACGAGGGAGTAGAGGACCGGGCCGAGGAGAGCGAGGTCTTCGGCGTAGCCATCTTTGTTATAGTCGATGACGGAGAGGATTGATTCGGACCAGGATAGAATTACTTTAAATAAGGTTATTTCTAAGGAATATAAAATTGGGTACCTAAGGCGACAGAAACAAAAAGGCGAAGATAGAGGAGAACCGATGGCGTTTGGTTCTTTTTTCGAATGCTAGCGAAGAATTTGACAGCGACGAGAAAGAGCACGGGCGAAACTAGAATCGTGGCAGCTCCGATGAGCAGCTGATTTTGATGATACTCGCACGCTCCAGCCCATTGTCCCGATGCGCCTTCGATAGTCTGCCAGCCACTCTCACTACACCACATGGTGACTGAAATAGAAAGATTGTTAGTTTAAATTTAACTCATCTACGGATTTTGGCCAATATTTTGGTTCAATAAGGCATTATTTTGTTTGACCCCGCACAAAGGTACGCTTATCATGCTAGAAATCCTCCTTTTTATAAATTTTTATTTGTTAGAAAGGAGCCGCAGAAATAATGCGGTAGGCAAAGTAACGCCTAATTGAGCCAAAATTTTGGTCAGGAAATATGAATGGGTTAAAATTTTTAAAATTTGAAACATGATTGAGATGATTTCGATGAAAGGAAACATGGGAACAGTTCTTTTTCTACAGCAATTTTCTCTACACTTTTGAGGCTCAAATTTGAGCTAAAGATTGATTCATTTTCGAGTCTGACTTCCAACTTTTTTCAAAAGAAAAGTTCGCCAAAATAAATCGATAAAGAGGGAACGAACCAGCGGGTCCGTTGAAAATCATGATTTTTCTCTTATTTTTTCAATTCTTCCGTTTTCTTCTTGAAGAATGCGCCAAGAGCCCTGGCCCCGCGTAGGTTGAGAAATTAGGTTGTTACTCGGATCTCGCGTAAGTTAGAGAAAAAGTGGTTATTTTTTGTGAATTATATGAAAAATCTCTAAGCCAATTTTCTGAAAAAAATTCTTTTGTTCTTAGTAAATGGAGTTTCTTCCGCATCTTCTTTGTGAGTCGAAAAAAAGAAGAATCGAGAAAAAATGGCTGTCGTTAAAATGCTTTTCTTGAGCCTTAGATTCTCTTGGTTGATTTTTCTTTGACCAAAATTTTCGACTTTGGCCATTTTTCGTTGATTTTGACCTTTTCTCTTTTGTATCTTTTTCCAATTTTATCGAAATAAGAGCCCTAATTATCGGATTTAGAAGAAAAGAAAAATGTTCAAAAACTTCAACGGTCGATTCGTGCTTGGATCAACGAGTCCGAGAAGGAGGGATATTCTCAAAATGGTGGACTTGGAATTCGTCCAGAAATCGCCGCAATTTGACGAAACCGAGTTAATGAAACGAACAGATCTTTCGCCCGAGAACTTGGTCAAACTCATTGCAGAAAATAAGGTGAGCCCTTTCACTGCTTTCTTTTTTCAACAACATCTGTTTAGGCTGAAAATGTGGCTGATCTTGAAGCAACTGACTTTCTTATCTGCTGCGATACAGTAATTGCTTCCGGGGCTCAGATATTCGGCAAGCCAGCGGACAGAACTCAACAACTCGAACGGCTGAAATCGATGAATGGAGGGAGCCATTCTGTGTTTTCTGGAGTTTGCTTGAAGTACAAAAATAAGGTTCAATCCCTTCTCTTTCTGTTTCTTGAGAACTCATTTTAGACGCGCTCATTTTCCGTCGAATCAAAAGTCAACTTCGGAGACAACAAGGAGGAACTATTGGAATGGTACGTCAGCACTGGAGACGGAATGGACAAAGCAGGAGGATACGGACTTCAATCAGCTGGAGCAGTGCTTGTCAAGAGCATCGAAGGCTGTTATTATAATGTTATGGGACTGCCGCTGCATCAGCTCTTGCGAGAAATTGACCTCCTGCTCGAATAGAAAAAAATAGTGTTTGAAAGCTGAATTGACGACTTATGACATTTGGATTATCACATGGGAAAATGTTCTTTATGACGAATAATAAAAATTGGAGTCTTATATGTTGAGTCAAAAATTGTTCGTCGGTTTATTCGTAAAATAAAGTTGTAAAATGAAGAAATATCGTGGCATTTCGGTAGATTTGTTTGTCTTTGTAGTTCTTCTGTTTTCAGAAGCCAACCGGGATACTCTGGCCAACACAAGTAGTGTAGTCGCATGTGGGAGCGATGTCGAACTCGGCGACCTGGTTTGGTCCCATTGGAATGGTCACTGGAATGGCGAAATTGACGCAGTCGTAGATGTCGTTCCAGGTGACGGTATCAGGCAGGCCGTTGGGGTAGTTGAGTTGGAGGATGTACGCGTCTTTTTTCAGGTTTCCAGTGATGTCTGGCTGGGTCTTGTGAACGCTAGAATTGAGAATAAAGATCGACGAATGGGCGGAGTTGGTTTTACTTGAATCCCATGGTGATGGATCGATGATCTTTCTGATCCTTAGGGTAGTCCTGGTAGTAAGTCGCGTTGAAAGCTCTGTAATTCGGCATGGGATGGTCGGTTTTGGGATCTCTCATGTCCATAATTTCGAAGCTGAAGGCGTACTCGGGATCATCTCCTCGGAACATGTTGAGAACGGTCTGCTTGCAGGTTTTTCGGGAAAAGATCAAATATCCCTGATAGTCGTTGAGGGCGGCAGCGCGGCTGGAGGAAATGACGAAAGATGAAGCAGTGTTTGTCTGAATGATCCGCTAAGTGGAATTTTTTACCATCATTCTCTTACTCTGAAATAAGGCTTCATCATCTGCCATTTCCAAAGCGCCTTCTCCGTCAGCAAGTTTGGCGCAACTCGGTCACAAGCGCAAGGATCATCGACTGAAATACATTAAAGCTAAAAAAGCTCAAGATAAAATTTCAAATAAAAAAAATATATCATTCCACACACTATCTCTTGATCTCTCGTTTTTCAAAAGAGATAAAGAAATTCAAAAATTCGGTTTCATTGTAATTTTGATTTAGCAAAAGTCAAGCGTTCTCAAAAAACGCAAAAGTCTCGCTATGAAAAAAGAAATGGAGAAAAGTCGATTTTATGGAGAGAATAATTCAATAACATTTGGTTTATTCAAAACAAATTTAGAATTCAGAGTGCGGTTTTCAGAGCGGAAGGTTCTTAGAGATGAGTTTCGCCGGAATCTTTTCGTTTGTCGCCACAGCTAGAATTTTTCTTCAAAGAAAAATTGAAGGCAGTTTTCTTAATTTCATCATTTTGGTGCTCATGATGTAAGAAAGAAATCCGGAAAGGGAAAACATCACTGCCGCTGCAACCAAGAAGGAATACATTTCATTTTCATCATCCTTGATTTTTTGAGGTTCTTTGACGAGAGGAGTACAGATACTTGGCACGGTTGAGAGGGCATAAATGGCGACTTGGAGCGGCTTGTGAATTACCCACCATCTTCGCTTCGCGCTTGGCAGGTTCTCAAAAGGAAACCAGAAACCAGTTTGGCTAGAATGGAAAGTTGAAAACTACGGAGCTCTCGAAAGTTCGAGGGTCAATATTGACTCTTATTGATAAAGATTTTGTTTCTGAGAAGCTCAAATTTGATCAATTATCGCCGAAGTATTTGTTCCGCGGAACGAAGAATTAAAATCAATTTACGAAAACTCACGAAAATGCTAGAACAGCTCCAGTTTCTCTCCAGCTCCAGTCTCTTTTCTCCTTGTCCGCATTCAGATAGTTCGCCAAAATAAGCGAGAATCCAACAATGTTGAAGATCGTCACGAAAATTGACTTGATGAATAGATTACGCCTAAAGCATTAGCTTGAAATAATTCCGAAAAAAACTGTACAAACCGGCAGTTTCCTTCACCCATCTCTAATTTCAGTTTGAAAGATCGATTTATGACCAGCCACTGAGTTTAAATAGCTCTGCTCCACAGTGCCCCGGAACTTGATCAACGTCATTAGTAAAAACTATGGTTACCAAGAGGGGGAACAATAAAGTTCACATCTAACAGTTAAATCAATTCTCATGAATAAGTGAATAATTTGCTGACAAAAAAGACGAGTTTTGTTTAACCGTTTTTTTATGATTTTTATTTGTAGCAAGAAGGCAAATCATAAATAAAAAATAAATAGAAGAAGAAAAGAAAGATAGAAAGTGAAAGGTAGAAGGGGATAAATGAGAAGAACTTCTTTGACTTCCGTCGTCATCTCCTTCCAAGCTCGCTGACCCTCCCCAGGCTCAGCTCGCTCGGATTTTGAGATTTGACAGAGATCATGAAGGCATGCATCGCTTGTTTTAGTTGAAAAGAAGCTGCATATCAACGACAGTCTTGGCAACAGGATCGCATCGTTTGTTGGTGTCGCTGCAAGCGGCTGTGAACAGGTTGACGATGCTAGCACTGTCGTAGTTGACGGCGTCGAATCGCGGCACGAGCTCGTTCTGGCAGATGTCGCAGTCAGAGTTGTCGACCCAGGTGTGGCTGTTGAAGTCGAATGCGTTTGTTGCTACGCTTGGGTCGCCGATGAGTCTGGCACTTTCTTCGAAGGTCTTGGGGAAGCATTCTTTCTGGCCGCCGACTGTACCGTCGCAAATGCCATCAGCGCCAGTGTTATACCAGTCAGCGTCTGATTTGGCGTAATTCCAGTGTCCAGGATGGGGCTGGTCCTGGATGTCTTGCTTATTAATCGCGGCTCCATAGCCTCGCGTATATGTAAAGAAATCGTTGCAAGCAAAGTGTCGGATCTTCGACGGAGTCGCGCTTGGTGAGTGGTAAGTGATACCACCGGCTGCTTCTTGGAGACCAGTGACGTCAGCTAGAGTGTCGCCGGCTCTGTTGGGATTGCAAGTGCTCCCGCAAGCGCCACCACCGTCGTTCGGCGCTGCGGCAGAGAAGGCTGATTGTGACATGATTCCTGCCTTAAAAATCGATTAACACATAATAAGAAAAGGAACAATTTTACCTTTGTGGCATTTTCGATGTACTCGTGGGTGAGAGCGTCGACTTTGACGCCTTGCTGGTAACCCTCTTGGCAAGCAAAGTCGTAGCCGAATGGAATATGTGGCCGCTGGTTTAAGTCACCACCATTTGCAGGCTGCTTGTAGGGCAGGAAGTTGCATGGAGCGTTGCCTTCGGCACTGTAGTTGGTTTCGGTATCCAACCCGGCGACGCAGCAGGCTCGACAGACGGAGACGCCGAATGGAAGGAGATCGTTCCATCCAGCTGTTTGGCCTCGGTCGACCTTACGAAGACACTGGGCCTGGTACCAGCTTCCGTAGAAGAACATGTTGTCTTCCTTGTCTCCGCCAACGTTACCGTCAAAGGTATTGTCCAATTGGTCCTTGTGGTTCTGGACTTGCATGGCCATGCATCCACCGACACCGTAGCCGAGAACCGTACTGCTTCGTGCGCTTCCAAGGCTTCCCTGGTTGTTCGTGAAAGTTCGCTTTCGGAAAGCTTCCCTGTTGTTGTTGTAGGATTGCTGCGATCCAAGTCGAGTTCGCTTGATTTGAGGATGGTTCATCATCTGAGCGCAGCCGGCGCGGATTCCAATGACCTGTCCGAAGTGAGCTCGCTCTTCGAGGAAGCAGTACATCTCTTCACCCTCGCACTCGATTCGGTTGTAGTGGTTGAAGAAGCCGGTCTTGGAGACGTCCCATCGATGGATGACGATGTTGTCTTTGGTAGCGTGGCAATATCGACCATTGCCGGACCGAAGACCTTTGTTGTTGCCAGTATCGGTGTTGCCAACGACGTTTCCGTACTTTCCATCGTAGCTCGCTTGCGGAGCTCTAGAAATTCAATGTTAAAAATTTTAAGCTTCTCTCTTGCGACTTACCCGTAGTTGTTAAACAGACTGTAGTCGTAGAAGCCCTGGCTCGTCGCCGAAGCGACAACCGTAGCAAAAAGCTTCATTTTCCCCAACTACGAGATTTTTTGCCAGAAACCGGGGTTTTGAACGGAAATGTTTAGCGCGCTGGTAGAAGAAGGATGTTTCCGGCGAAATTTGCTGATAAATGTTTTTTAAACATGTGGTTGCTGCCCCCACGTTTCCTGCTGATTAAAATGTTTATCACGTGACAACAAAAATCTGTGATTAAAAATTTCTATAACTTCGTGTACTGGAAAAAACGAAAGCAAGGTCTCACTCAGTCAAAGGTCATAATTTCAGCGAGCCAAACGAATTTTTTTTTACCGAGTAAACTTAGACTAGTCCCGGCTAGGGGCCGTTGGTCCGGAATTTTTCTTCGATTCTTTATTTTTGGCATCTATTTTTATTTTTTTTTACAAAATGAACATTAGTTATTTCTTTTTTTTTGCATTTTTCCTAGCTTCAAAATCATGTTTTAGGCAAAAAAAAATCGCAGAAAATGGCCAAAAATAACCAAAAATCGAAAAAAAAATTCCTAAAAATAACCAAAGACGCGATTTCAACTTCACTTTGACGATAATTTTCGAAAATTTTCCGTGGAATTTCTTTTCCCCAGCCGAAGAATAAGGCCGTATCACCTAGAAGATGTGACTTTTAAAAAACGGAGAGCAAGTCTCCAGCTGTCAGAAAACTCCAAGCGATGACCTATCTCCTCATCTACGAGCATCCTTTCGTTTTATCTTCAGAAAAGCTTTTTCTCTTCCAGAGATCACTCGCTATGGCGATTGAAGAAGAAAACGAGAATATCGAAAATGCGATTGTCAAAACTAAAATTCAGGTATTTTCATTCTCACCTAAAATTTAACTTTATTTTACATTAGTGTCTTGATTGCGACTGCATCGGAATTTTGAGACAAAAAGGGACGAAAGTGTATTTGATGCCCGTGGAAGTTTTGAATACTCGGAGCATTCATACCCAGGAAAACGATGTTAGAAAATCGAAAAAGAAAAAAATATGGAAGAAAAAGTGACGGCGAAAATGGGCTTGGCGAAACACGGGAACACGACCTATTCGCAAAAGTGGAGCTATCTGACTCTTGACTGTTTTCTGGCTCACTGTTATGCTCATAGGTATCTCTCCAGTAATTTAAATATAATATTAATATGAATTTTAATAATATAGCAAACTTCGCCTCCTTGGAGAAATCGCGCGGTGCAACGACATTTCTGACGTCGAGCTGTCACCGAAACTACAAGAAATGCGTTAGAATTTCGACGATGGACTTTTGCGGACATTTAATGAAGCAATGCCGCGAGACCAAGAAGTTTATCCTTCCTGAGCCGGTTTCGAAAGTCGAGCATGTCAAAGCGCCACTGCTTGTTTTTTCCGAAGAAGAAAACGATGTGAATCTCCGCCGCTGTCAGAAGAAACGCTTTTACGACCAAAGAGTCTGCCGCCATCTCTGCTCGAACACGCTCGTTTTGAAATCAACGAGGACCAATCCAATCACGCCCTGCGAGTCAATCTGTTTTGGGCTGACAAGAAGCTTCGATTCCGCCGGAGAAGTTTGCCCATTTCAGAAGTACTGTTCCGAAGGTTGTCCTTGTCCTCATTACCAGTGTGAGAAGTTGGAGTCGCCTCAAAAACTTGTTCCAGTTTTTGATCTGCAAAAATCTGAAACCAGTTCAATGCCAATCGAGTCAACTTCAATTCAGTCGTCTTCAACTGAGTCCACTTCGACGACGGGGTCAACAATGTCGTCCTCAACGCAGTCAACAACTTCGGCGGCAACATCTCCAATGACAACCTCAATACAGTCAACGTTGTTTTTGGACAGTTCAACCGCCCAATTAAATGGCAGTACTGAACTGATAACCGGTTATGAGTATGAAGAACCAAATTATGCCATTTTTTTGGCAGATTTCAATGGTCAGAATGAACCAAGAAAGATCAGTGTCTTTGATTTTTTGGACTCTTATGAACGGTTTTGATGATTCGATGATGATTCAAATTAGGTTGAAATATGTTTCCAACTAAAATATTTCAAAACTTAAAAGTCAATTGGTGCTACCTTTCTCAACGGTGAGCATTACTTGGTCGATGCCTTTGGTAACTTGATGAAAATGAAAGAAAATGGCGATGCTCCGATTTTAGTTCCGAATCGACGCAAAGATTTGTACGCATATTATTTATATATTCTTTGAAGATCAAAGTTTGGATCGCGACAAGAGCCAAGGCTTTTGTTTGGCATAAGATTGTGTCGCCAAGGCGCTAATAATTTTTCGTTTTCAAGAGGCCGTTTCGTTTTCCACTTTGAATCGTCGATTGGAACTCACCACATTGAGATTCGCCTGAAAGACAGAGATCGAAAGATCTTCCCCGTCCTTGTTATTTGAAAACGGTCGAAAATCAGATGAACACTTAAAAGATCATTATAAATTTTTGACCAATAAAAGCTCGCCGAATGACCGTCCAGACAAATGTTACTACTACGCGCCGGAATATAACCTTAACAGATTCGAGGAAGCCCAAGGTGAGAATCAGCCCTTTACTTTTCCTTGTTCCTTGACATTTTAGGCTACATCGCGAGCAACCACGTGAACGCTCGAACATCTTCAATTAGCTTCGGCGGCACATTTATTTTGATGAGCTTGAGACTCGGCAGAAACTGGATCACCCTTTCGAAAACAGTCGCTCTTAACTCAATCCGAGCAACGGAGCAGTTGGAGAAGGGCTGGAGAAAAGACGAGTTCACGGTTCCAGCTATGTTTCGCGACTTTGATCCAGTGCACGTGATTCCTCTGGAACGGATTCAAAAGATATTTTTTCCTTGCTCTTCCTGCTTTTTCTGTGAATCCTTAAAGATCGATCTTGGTCAATTGATGCTGATCCTCGTCACTAGAAGCATTGCCCTCTCAAACACGCAATACTCACTTTTACTCGAAAAAGAAGGGAAATTCCTGACGCTCGGCAATGAATGGATCGGCTCCTTGGTCAAGTACGAGCGAGAATCGCGTTGTTTCTCTGGTTTGTACGCTCCGAAAGATTACGCCTATTCAAATGCATTCGGAACCAACAACGACGAGTGTGAGTATTTTATCAATGGGTTTATAAACAACGATCGTATTTACCTCCAGAATATTGTTTTTGACACGACCTTTGAAATATTTTTCGACTTCGGAGAGGATCTTCACTAGAGTTATATTTGTCAGACAACAAATATGGTTCATAGCTCGCAAACCGAGTCTCGTATAGTTCTGGATAAAAGTCAATCCTCTGAAAAGATCACATCGAGCTTGATTTCCGGCAACAAAGTGCTGAAAACAAAATGCTTGTGACTAGCAACCCGTATTTCGAATTTCACAAAGATGTCTTTCCGAACTTCGCCAAAAACGCTGTCGAAAGACAAATCCTTTTTCCGCAATCAGGCGACGCTCTTGATCAATTTCTTAATAACATGTCGTTACTAATGGCGATAAACTGAGCCCGAACAGCGAGCAGTTTGTCTCCACCATATCCATTGACGATTCTGCCCGATTTTCCTTTTTCGTCTTTCGATGAGTCTCTATTCCATATTTCTTCATTCGAACTGGACTTAAATGAAACGCAAAAACTTACTTTGGACATTAAGCAAAGAGTCTATCTTTTAGAATCATTTTTATTTAAATGGTATTGTTGACTCCGCAAAGACCAAATCTTCCCTCACAAAAGCAGCGAAAATCCTGGAATTTCGATCGTACAATGAAGAATTGATCTTTGCAGTTGAAACCTTTGAAAACAACTTCATTGCCATCTCTTCTGACTTTTTCGGGGAATCGATCGCTTTGGACGATCCGTTAAGCACGGATTGGAGATCTCTTGAACTCATGTTTAAAGTCGAGGACGACTCACTTGTTTCCCTCGTTGTGAGGAAAAGGGGCCAGGAAATAGCAAGAAGGCAAATGAACGAGCTTCAAACTATGGGAGAAAAGAGAGTCAGACTTTTTAAATTCGACGACGAAACCGAAATCAAGAATGTTTTTTTCTATCAAAATCGACCAAGTCAGATTCTCGTTATCTTACCTGAACCAGAATTACCACGCCATTATGCTCTGTTTGGAGATGGCTTTAAAAACGAAAATACAAACTTGATTGTTCCAACGATTCTTCAGAATAAAATCTACGAATCTAAAGCTGCTCATGTGAAAGGCCAGTTGCATTTTTTCGGCGGCCGTCAGAGACAAAAACAAGTAGACTGCTCTTTGAAACTCCTTATTGACTATATTTTAGATTACTATTCTTGTCGAATGCGAATTAAGGCTTCTCCCGATTCGGCTTCGGAATGAATATTATGCTGGAAGCAGGACGCTCACAATTTCAAACGGAACTGAAGGTTCGTCGCAAGAATATATATTTATTTTTTACACTTTTCAGCTCTTGTTTGTTTTGATGAGAAAACAGACAAGAAATGCGAGATTTTTAACGGCACTGCTGTTGAAAAACTCGCATTCGAACCAAGAGAAGGGCACTGGGACGGTGGACTTGCTCATTTTAAAGGACGGCCAACAGCAGTCGGCGGTCAGATGTATCCTTATTCGAACAGAGGATACACGGAAACCTTGACTGAAAATGGCTGGGAAAAACTGCCGCGTCATCCCAGGTTATTTTATTTTGCAAATTTTTTATTCAGCATGATTTAAGAGATATAAGGATTGTTACTGTTGCTGGATTGCCGTCGGGATCAATTGCTACGTTGGGAGGTTGGGATGGGGATTCAGAAGTTCTCAAGGAGATTTTCGTTTTGAATGAATTTGGATGGACAATAATGGGAAATTTGCTTCAAGTAAGTTCATTTCGGGGTATTTTGAAAATTTGATAATATTTATTATTAAAAAATATATCTATATTTTTCAGCCTTCTTACTCTGGATCATCGATTCAAGTCGGCGACGCTATATATTTATTCCCTGGAGAAAGCGACGAAACAACTCGAATGATACAACGCGTAAATCTAGGAAAGGTTGACCAGTTTTTCAAGAAACTTCTTTCGGAAAGCTTTCGATAATTCGAAGGAAAAAATGGTGAACTGATTTTAAAGACGGAGACAATATTGCTGCAATCGAGGTTGTCGGAGAACATGATAAATATTATTCTTACCCGATTCTATTCTTGTCACCGTCGAATTTCTGTACTGCAAAACATGATCAACGTCCTTATCAGTAAAACTTTCTTTGTGCGTAATAATTTTTCAAATTGTTTATTCCAAAAAATCACTTTTTATTTATTACAATAATCGACAAGAATAATCAGAACAAAAATTTATTTTCTCGTATATTTTTCGAGGTTCGTAAAATCGCCCCCCTCAAATATATCAAATTCTTCAACAAGTTTTGAAATCGCAAAAGGATGATGCCCGGGCAGGATACCCGTCTCGCAAGTTGCCTGGTCTCTTCCGATTGTAAAAGTGGACGATTCTCCTTGCTCATCGATCTTGTTCGACCGGTCGATGAATCCCTTAAAATAGACAGATTTTTTCGGATTTGGATGGCTCTTCTTGATCAAGTGAACTCCGGGGCGAGAGAGAAAAGACCAAAGACGGCCGTCTTCGGAATTCTCGGCGGGATAGAAATCGGGGAAGGTCATTGCTCCAAGCCCTTGAAAAACAGATAAGCTAAAAAAAATGGAGCCACTGATTGTACAGTACCTTTACTGGCGCCACCAAGCTTAACATTAAATGGGCAGTAAACAAACAGCGTAAAGTTAGCGTTTTCCCAATATTCCCTGCTTTCATATTCTGGATGGGCATCGTAATCAATATTTCCATTATCCGTCCAGTTCTTTGAAGCGAGCAAAGAGATGCCTCTAGCCTTCATTTTGATGTACCCATTTTCGATTTCTCGCACTTGGTTGAATTTGTTGCCCGACCAGACGGGCATGCCGGCGATTTCGCTCGGAATCAGGGCGGTATAATTTGCATTCTTGTAAATAGTCTTTTTTCCGAAGACTATTCATTTATTCTTATAAGATTAATCTCGACGCGAGATTAGTCTGTTTGAATAAAAAAGATTAATTCGGGAAATTTTCGAAATAGTTCCGAGATTATTTCAAATAATCTTGAAACGCGCGCTGTGATTGGTGGACCAATGGCCGACGGCGCGAGAGAAAAATGAAACTCAAACATGCTTGGAGCGCAGCTTGAAATTTTGTCCGCGCCGCCTCGCACTGCTCACAGCTCGCCAGCGCCACCAAAATTTTTTCCCCGAGCCACGCGACCCTCGCTAAAAAGATTAATCTCGAAACTAGTCCAGTCTTGACTAATCTCAGAATCTTTTTCCAAAGAAGATTAATCTCGCAAATTTTCGAGATTATTTACAAGAATGCAAATTATACCGCCCTGCTCGGAATACATCTTAATTATAGAAAAAAGAGTGAAATCGAAAAATAGAAAAGTTCTTTTACCGTGTCGGTCTGGCAAGAACCCAATCGCAGCGATTAACAGCACAAACACATTTCGCTCCAACAAACGGCTTTCCTATCGAGTTTCTATATCCCTTTTTACATGCCATTCTTAACTGGTCGCCTTCGTCGTGATAGACCTCTCCATTGAAAGACGGATGCCAATATTGATGAGTAGAATTCCCCCGGCCTCTATTCACCCGATTTATGTACATTCCTGGCCAGATAAAGTCGCCTTCAAGGTTCTCGTCATAAGTCTGATTACCAGTGCACCGCGCTGGCATTGGCGGCGCTGTCGGCGCTGGTGCAGGCGGAACAGTGACTTTGAGCGCTTCAATGAGCTCGTCGAATCCACTGTCGGATGACTTAATTATTTGAGAGCCAGTAGCACCACCGTACGCTTCTAATTTGGACTCAATAATTGCAATTTTGCTTGCAATTGGATCAATTTTGTCATTTTCGGTTCTCACGATAGCCTGGACGACGATCATGTAGGTGACAGATCGCATGAATTCATTCTCAGTTGCCAATATAAATCGGCCGTAGTTTTCAAGGCTCAATCCCGATGCAGCCTGAACTTCCTTCATATTAAGAATTTCTAGCTCTTCTTCAATATCGAATCGATCTAAAAATCCGGCCCAAGACGACGGATTCTCCAAGTCGACATAATCAGGAAGATCGTTTTCCTGACTGATGAAATCAAGAGTTGCCGTTTTAGGAAGGGGACATTCATTGATAGGAATGCATTCGCCACCGTTGCCGTCGACAACTGTTTTGCCCGAGCGGTAGATGTAGCCGAGAGCACACTGGCAGCCTGGTTTGCACTTGTCATCTTCGATGCAAATCTTACTCTCGAAATTATTGAAAGCCGTTGTGTGGCAATCGTGAAAGCAGGTGTCCTTGCAAGTCTTGAAAACCTCTGTTTCTTTGCAATGGAAACATTCTTCTATCGGAATACACGCAGATTCCTTCTTTCTGGTTTCTTTGACGTATCCATCATCACAGACGCACATTTCCAATGTCCTCGAATGACAAGGCAAGTCCAATTCGAGTTCGTATGGATGCTTACAGCTCTTGAAACAGCCTGGGGCTTCCCAGCTCCATGAAGAGTTCTCGCCGCATTCTGGCTCGACTCGAATACATTCTTTTTCTTCAATGCACTCTGCGAACGGGTTTCGATCTTTTTTAAGATATCCAGATCGACAGACGCAGCCAGGAATCATCAGTTGATCAGAAATCTGCTCGAAATTTGAGATCAATTGAGTAGCTTGAGCAACGCATTTGGATCCATCTGGATCATCACATGTCGGAACACAGTAATCCATCTTGTCAATGAATCGGGCGTGGCGAGGACAGCCGCCCATGCAACTGGAAAGCGGGACGCATCGTGAAAATGGGTCATCGTTTTCCCTATAAAAACCGTCTTTACAGACGCACTGGAGGTCTTTATCTGCACAGTCCTGAGAAATTCTTGCTCCTCCGGAAAATTCATTCCATGTGTTTATTTGCTCGTCTAAAATCTCAGTGTATGTATCGTTGCACGTGGGTCCAACGTCATCTGGACAACCAACCTCTTCGAATTCTGGATGACAAGCGAGAGTTTCAATCAGACATTCCCGATTGTAGCATGGCAACTCAAAATCATTTTCTTCAATGATTTCTTCGAAGTCCCGATCCCAGTCCATTGCAAAGTCGTAGCCGCTTATTCCGGCCTCTTCAGCGGCAGAAAAGAAGCTGAACATCAAAGATCTTATTGTTGGAGCCACAATATGAAGCTGCGCGATGTATATTTCTTTCACAATAAAATTATGCTTTTCATCGAAATAGGAGATTTCCTTTTGGCGTATTTCGATGACCCCGATGTGAGAAAAATGCTCATCATTTCTTAACCTGAACATCAGATCTCGCCAAGTATAGGGATTTTCAAAGTCAAAGCTCGGTGCTGTTTTTTCAAAAATATAGACAAGATCCGCTTTCTCCCAAGTTGTGTACACGTCAAAGCAATCCTGTCGCGGAACACAAGGACTCTGTAAATCTGCATTCAATCGGACAAAGTTTTCTTCGCAGACACAACCTCCAGAACACCATTCGCTATTCTGCATTCGTAATTCACCAAGTCTGACAGATTCGCAAGTCTCAAAACCATCGTTGTAGCATTTCGTTGGAATTTCGTTTTCTTTACATTCGGCAACATTGAAATCGTGACAAGTTTCTGATCTGACACATTCGGCATTGGCTGATTCTGAACTTCGGACAAAACCTTCGAGACAATTGCAACCAGGAACACAGGCGTTTTCGCAAAGCGGCACGTCATCTTGGCAAAGAGGGTGACAGCTCTCTGAGCACAATGAATACTCTTCGTTTACACCACAATAGCAAGGATCTTCTGGAACACCGCCTCCGAACATTCCGCTAGGATTTCCTCCGGGACAATGGCATTCGTAAGATCCATCAGTATTAAAGCAGAAGGCCCAATTGTCATAATCGCAAATTGTGTTTTCCGGAGCAGCGCATTCATCGACATCAACGCAAACCCATCCAGCTTCCGGCGAGCTGACATCATCAGTGTAGCCAGTATTACATTGGCAAGAAAACGATCCGATCGAGTCTTCGCAGCTCGCATTACTTGAGCAACTATGGGAGTTTTCGGAACACTCATCAATGTTGACGCACTGGCCGACAGTTCCATTTCCTCTGAATCCAATATTGCAAGTGCAGCTCCATAGGGGAATCAAGTCTGTACAGATAGCGTTGACATCACATTGATGGATGGAAACACCAAGTTCGCACTCATTGATATTTAAACAGTTGTAATTGTCTGCAGACATTTCGAAACCAAGATTACACTCGCAAGTGTAGCTGCCAAAAGTGTTGACACAAGCAGCGTTCTCACTACAATTAAATGCATTCGTTCTGGCCATGCTACACTCATCAAAATCTACACAGTCAGTTCCCCTTGCCGCATTGGCATTATCTGGATTGTCGACAAAGCCAACATTCACAAGAATAACTTCCAGCGTTGTCGGAACAGGTTGCGTCTATGTGACAGTCATCCAAAGATCGAGCGCATTCGTCGATGTTGATACAGTCATCTCCTGCTATGTTGAATTCGTATCCAATATTACAAAAACATTCGTAGGCTCCAAACGTGTTGCTGCATGAAGCATGTGTTGGACAATCAAAGTCATTGATGGCACACTCGTCGGTGTCATTGCAAATCAATCCATCTCCGTTGACGTCGTTGAATCCATCCCAGCATTCACAGTCGTATGATCCGGGATTGTCAGTACAGTCCGCCTGTTTGCTGCAAGGAGCGTCGACCACACACTCATTGATATTTGCACAATCAGTAACGCCATCACCTTCATAGCCTTCTTTACAAGAGCACGAAAAACTTCCCGGGGTGTTCGTACAGATCGCATCAGCATGACAATTATGCGGAAGATCAAGTGAGGTGCACTCGTTAATATCCTCGCAATTCAAGCCGTCAATCGTGATCCATCCAAGATTACACTCACATGTGTAACTACCTATTGTATTGGAGCACACAGAATTCACGTCACATTCATCTGTTTCGAGAGTACATTCATCAATATCGATGCATTGTTGCTATGAAAAGGAATCGACCGCAAATGAATATATTTCTATTTGATATTAGATATTAAATAGATAATTTTGTGTTTGATCCCTTTCCTCGGAATCTCTGCACTCACAATTATATACACTAAACTCATAACTCTCACGCACACATCGTTCGTTGTTCGGACAATCGAGATCAGAGCAGCCATAAAAAAAATTATTATTCATGCATTGAACGGTGTATTCCGCCCCGAACGCGAATGTGTAGTCGGTGAAGATTCCAGGGCTCGGATGTTTAATTGCCCACAAGTCATCGAAACAGAGATCGTCGGTCGGCCCGGACCAGGCTATCAAATTGAGACAGTTATTAAAATCATATGCTTCATCGAGATCGCATACATACCAGCCTTCATCTGGCGTCCATCTTATGAACAAATCTATATCGTGGCAAGTGTAGACGTCTTTTCCATTAAACGTATCGCCACCGTAAACCAGACACGTAAAACTTTCGGCTAAATCGGTTAATCTTATAGTTTGACAGCAGCCGAGATTTGTCCGATCGCAATTAACAAAATTGAATTTATTGTCCCAATTCCAATAATTATATTCGTCTTCTCCGTTGTAACAGTCCTTGAAGCCATCGCAGAGTTGGTGTTTGAATATTGGCCGAATAACTCCCAAAGCGTCAGGCTCCTGACACTTGGTTGTTGGCGGAAATGCTTCGATAGCATTCTCGCCGATGCAGTAGTGACCATAGATCTGCTGGGCATCGGTCGTAGTAAGGTGAGGATGCGGAGAGTAGCTCTTCCCGTTTTTAAGGATAAACCCGTCAGGCATAAGAACGGATGATGGCTCGAGATGATGATTTGTGTCGATCCAACCCCACTCATCGCTGTTTGCGGGCCAAAGCAGCTCCGGAAAAGGACCTTGAATCGGGTCTTGCTCGAAATATTTGAAGAAATCAGGTCTATAATGCTCAGATGACATTCCAAGAGCCACAGCGAACACACGTTGAACACCTCCAGTCAAGATACAATTGTTTGTCAATCGCATTGCTTGATAGCCTGGCTGAAGATCCAACATTCCACTAAAGCATAATTCGTCGATATAATCACAGAAACCTTCGTAGGACCAGCATTCCTCTTTTCCTTCGGGATTGACCGAATTCTCACCAACGATGTGAATGCCATAGTCATAATTAAAATTAGGAGCAAATTGTTCTTTAAATTTGAGGCAGGGCACAGCAACAGAAATAAGGCGAATCTCATCACGAATTTTGGAATGGAATTCAAGAGAAACGCTGTCATGAAAGGCATATGGGATAATGATATATCCCTCCTCTGACCGCCACCATTTTTTGGGATGCCGGTCAAATTCTCCTCTGGAGGCGAAGATCTCGTCTTGCTTTGAAAAGGGACTTTCGTGAGCGGACTGACGTTTGGTATTCGACATCGTATCCAAGGGAGGAGCGGGTTTTCCAACCAATTTTTCGGAACGGCTCTTAAATAATCGCTTACTAAAACAACGACTGTGGAGCTAGGGGGGCAAACTAGAAACAACATTTTCTTGATTTGTTTTTGATTGACCGGTTCAACTGGTCGTAAGTTGTCACCTGGAGCACAGGTACCAAGATTGAAAATTTTTCGTTATCTGGGGCCAGGTCTCAAGATAGGCTTTGATTTCTAATCTCCGCATAAAAAATACCGAAATTGGGATTTTTTCGAGTCTTTGTACGTGGTCCCCAGGAGACAACAACGGCTTGACCAAGATGTTTCTAACTGATAGTCACAACCAAAGCGGCCGGTAAGTTATCGCATCGTATCAAAACATTCGGAGATCGACAATGCGCACTTACATGGCTTTAGATAGCTTACGAGTTTTTCAGTTAAAGAAATCCGAAAAGTCTAAAGATTGAACTGCTTGATTCAAAAATTGACTCTTTGGTCATCGCTGAAACTAACATGATCTCATCATTCAGTGACCAAATTTCCGAAATCCTAGTTAATTATTTGTCTTTAACTCTCTCAAAAATCATTTTTACTAAGCAATCTCGCAGTTAAAATTTGTTCAAAAGAGTTGCGCTTGGTCGTGTTCTCCAAGGCTGTGCGATTAAATAAAAAATTAATTTTGTAGAAACTACTCAAAAATATTCAAAATCTAAATCGTAAACGAGCGCTATATTCTCGGGTCTTACCTCTTCTCTTTCTGTTTCTACATTAGCGTAAACATAACCCGGTTCGCATTGACACGAGTATGTCCCTTCTTCGTCCACGCATGTGCTTCCACAGTGGCAGTCATGGGTACCTTCAGCGCATTCATCAATATTGACGCAGGAAAACACTCCCTGCGCAGTCACTTGGAGTTTCCATCCCAAGTCACAAATACAGAAATCTCTATAAAACTCATCGTGGTTATGGATTACGAACCAATAAACGTAACAGGAGGAATGAGGATGACAAACAGTCGATATGCACACATCAGCAGGACCCTCATTGTCTCTCTTTGTTCCCGGCGGATTCGCTTGGCAGAGCTCAAGGAGCAAAAGCAACAGCATGATTTCTACAAGCTTTCAATAAACGAAATGTCGAGGTTGCTGTCCAGTGAGTTCCACTGATAGTCACAATCAAAGCGGCCGCTAAGTTATCGCATCGTATCAAAACATTCGGAGATCGAAAATGCGCACTTACTTGGCTTTAGATTGCTTTCGAATTTTCCAGATCCGAAAAGATAAACTTTTGATTCAAAGTTTGACTTAAAAAGCTGGTCTTTGGAAATCAGATTCACTAGCATCATTTTCCATTTCAATGTGAAAAGACGATTATTATTATTTATGATTATCAAAAGACAAATGTCTCCGATATGCCCAACAGTCAAATATTTACAGCTGAGAAGAAGATACGTCTCCAAAAGCAAATATAAATCGCAATCAAAGACAGAAAATGTCAGAAAATCATCGAAAAGAGACTATTTTTCGAAAACCTTCAAGAAAGGATTGCTTTCTTGTCCTCGAGGGAGAGCTTTTTTTATTGATTTGATCATTTGAAAATCCCATGGCGAGCATTGAAAGATGATTTTTACGAGATTCAGAGCGCGTGGCGAGTCTTTTTTTCTTTGCCGTATTTTAAACGAGCTAATATTTGACGATCCGGCGGAGGACGCTTGTTTTTATGCCTCTGCTGAATCATTTTTTCCGTATTTTGAAAGAGTAGTAACAAGTGTTAATTTTGTAAAGGCAGAATTTAAAAATGAGTGATTACAAAATATTGATCCTTCCATGATTGAGCTGGTAGAGCGGGTGATGATTAAGAAAGTAGCGTCTAAGGGAGTGACTGTATGTCTTGCAGATGTATTCAGTGCGTTTTCAAAGCAGTCAGGCGCGTCACTTTTAGTTTCACAGCTACTTGAAGTTGAGCTTTTTTTATTTGAGAAGTTTAAAAAGAGAAAGAAAACTTGCTTTTTATATTGACAAATATTTATTTTTTATTATAATTTTTTGTCAAGAATAAAAACAAAAGAGACTCAAGTTCAAAATCTTTAACAATCAAGTTGGAGCCAAATTTTTTCCAGAAAGAATGAAATTTCAGCAGAAAAACTCGCCCCAGTCTGATTCAGACTTGGCTAGCGGGGGCTCTAAGGGCGTCACGTCGTCGCGGTTGAGTTGAGTTGCGCGTTTGGGATCAAAGAGGAAAACGTGAGGCAGTTGCCCCGTCCGGGCGCGTTGTTCATTTTTGTCAGAGCCCGTCGCTCTCTTTGGCCAGGATCAAGATCTGAGTCACTCGAGTTTC
Organism: Oikopleura dioica; assembly: GCF_907165135.1. Lineage (NCBI taxonomy): Eukaryota > Metazoa > Chordata > Appendicularia > Copelata > Oikopleuridae > Oikopleura > Oikopleura dioica. The sequence goes on along the minus strand of NC_137293.1, from coordinate 429,929 downwards.
TTTCGCATTTCGCAGAGAAAATAACACAAAATATGGCCCCCTCGAGTGAATAAGCTGTCCCGTCTTTCAGTCAGAAAAACCGCAGAAACGAGAAAAGAGAAAATCGAGAGAAACAGCACCTACGACCCGGCGTTTTATGACGATTATTATCGGGTTTAAAAGGGCGTTTTGTTTTTTCACCATTAGAGAGAAAAAAATTACTAAAAATTATTGATAGTCTCTCAAAGATAGCAATAATTTCTTTGTGAAAAGGAGCCCTTTTAACGGGCAAATATCTAGGGAAGATCCCATTTTAACGGATTAAACACTCCTTAGGAATGCCCTTATTTAAACGGATTTTTAATCAAATACTTTTTAAGCAACATTAATTCGGAAAATCCGATAAAAAGAGGACCCTTTTGAAATAAATTCAAATGTCCTAAAGGAGGTACTTGTCAAGTAAAACGACGACCCTATTCTATCAGTTCTTTGAGCAGTATATTTCTGTTAAAAATTTCAACATGATGTTTTTGTCCAACTACTTTCACAAACCTCTTATCTTTTCAGAGTGTAAGTTATATAAAAATGTCGTGGTCCGGATACGTCGACAGTCTCAAAGCAAACTACGCCGGTAACGTCGCCGCCGCTGGCCTTTTCGGCTTCAATGGATCAACTTGGGCACAGGAAGGCTTCGACCACGCCGCCGCCAACTACCAGGAGATTATCGACTTGTACAACTTGTTCACCGACCCCAGCAGTGGGTAAGTCATCTTTCTTGTTTTTCGACCTTGAGCTAAAAAAAGAGGCACGTGACCGTTCTTTTGAACTTCCAGCGCGTCAGTAAAATCATCAATGAGAAATGAATTAGTTTTGACGCGGCGATAAATATTTATTAATCGAGCATCGACTTTTTTCTCAAGCGTACGTAAGCAATTATCATTTTCTTCTAGTTTCGCAAATGGCTTCACATTCAACGGAGAAAAATTCGTCCTTGTCAAATGTTCCGAAGACTCGCTCCAAGCAAAGTCAAAGGCCGAAGGAAAAAACCCGTTCTCAGTTGAAAAGTCGAACCAGTGCCTCACCATCGCCAGAGGAGTCGATGGATCCAATGGTGGATCCTTATCACTCGCCGTCGGGAAAATCGCCGACTACTTAAAAGCTAACAACTACTAAGCAAGACAATTGCATCTGGTAAGTCCTCCTTGATGTCCAGCTCGGCAATCTCTGTAGAAACCTGAGTGACTCAGGCTGAGTCAGGGTAGCGGTTTTATGTCGAAACCGTCTCCAGACCCTGACCCAGGCTTCTACTCTGGTTACCAAGCCCATCCTCCTTGCCTTCATTATCTTCCCGGCAAACTGTATAAAAACCTAAGTCAGAGTTCTGAAAGAGCTATAATACCGTATAAAGCCGCGACCCTGACTCAGGTTTCTGCACAGTTTCCCGAGGCAGATGATGAACTCAAAGAGGATGGGCGGGATGGTAGTCTGAGAAGAAACCTGAGTCAGGGTTCTCAGAGAGTTTCGACAAAAACCGCGACCCTGTCTCAGGTTCTTTCATAGGTTTCTGATCCCTTTATCCTTGCTATCATCATCTCTTCTAACGACCATATTTAGCATTCCAAATCACCTAATCAGATCAACAACAAAAAAATCGCGTTTGAGCAGCTCTCCACTCTTCACCAGATAGCACCTTCAAAAATTGAAATTGAAATCTTCTTTTCCTTTTTTTTTCTTATACGGCTAGGCCATAAAGAATCTTCTTTCAAACTTTATGGCCCAGTAGGGCACCCCTTACTTGAGCACACCTGTCTCCCTTCAACATTGTTTTTTATTATTATCTTCTTACAGTATCAATTTGAAATTCATTCGACGTCTGACACAACATGTAACTGTACAACTCTCTAACTGAATCTTAATCAATTCGGGTCAGCTAATAAGAAAACCGCTTATTTACAAAAATAAAATAACAAAATCGAACAAAAAAATCAACAACGGTTCCCTTTATTCTTCAAAAAAGGCAGGCACTAGACTTTCAATTCATCCCCTCGGTCGTAGTTCTTTCGAAGCAATTTGTTGTTCCGGACTGAAAAAGCTCTGAACTGAAAGCAGGTAGAACCCGGGATTGAGTTGGTCGTTCCGGTAGCAGGAAGGATGAAAGAAAGGAATGGCATCTAGTGAGCCGCAAATTTCGGAGCCTGTTTGGGGGCAGACACCTTTTTCTGGGAGGAAAAGCCGGTGGGTTTCGGGAACGCTATCGACGGGCAAGAAGGGCTGATCTTGGAGGAATTCATCGTAGAGAGACTAAAAGACCATAAGTTGTTGAAAAAACTGAGGATAATCAAATATCAATTGAGCTATTTCCTGATTAAATGTTCACTATATTTTCTACATTTGTCACTATATTATAGTATTGGCTGGTGCCATTTTCTGAAGTGCGTTAAATTATGTCAATCATTATTCGGATAGAAAATTATTTGAGCACACGGTTCTTTTGACAGACAATTCTGGAATTTACCTCAAGGATTCCACCAGTTGTATCATTCGTCCAATTCGAGTTGTAGCAGCCATAATGCTCTCTAACTTTCATTCCATCCTCATTCGTCTGAACCCTCGTGCAATGAGCATTTTTAGCGTATAAAACTTTGTGACATAGAGCCTCTCCCGTGCATCGGAATTCATAAATCGGCTTCGTCTTGCAGAATAGCTCTTCCACCCACTTTCCATCTTCAAGCGTGCTCTTGTAGTCTCCCTCCTCTTGCCACCAGAAATTTAAGTTCCAGGCAGCGTTGAATTTCGTGTCCCAAACTGCCGCGGATGAAAAAGAGCCAAAGATAAAGGCGAGAGATTTCATTTGGAAATTTTGAATTTTTCGGGATGAAAAGCTGGTTTTATAACCGACGATAAAGCTTGGAAAGCGATGCAAGTTTTTCAAACAAATTGTCAGCGCGGAATAAACATCACGTTTTTCCGACGCGCATCTTATCCTGCTCATAATATTGAAAAACGTTATGAAACTTCTTTTCCGAAATGCTTTTCCGAATCATAATGTGACTCGGCAAAGCCGCTGACACAGGTCCTTACAAAGGTTCCAGAGCCCGCGGTTTTAGCCAATTTTTTCCTCAATAAATGAAGAAAAAAGTGGGCAAAGGTTTTATTTTTCCTTTAGGTCTTTTATTATCAATAAAATCGTGATAGTTTCAGAGCGAATTTGTTCAAAAAGCAGTGGAAAAAGCAAGAATCAGTTTCAGATTTTCTAAATTCGATCCCAAGCGTAGAGGCCAGTCTCGTACTCATCGTGCTTGTCGTAGTTCATGTCCTCCTCGGTGAAACCATCGAGGTTGCCGAAGTCCTGATGGTCATAATCCTCATCATCATCAAGGAGGCCAGGCTCATGATCTTCCTCTGGGTCCGTGTCAGTTTCATCGTCGGTAGTGTCACCCTCAAAGTCGTTGTCGATGTCCAAATCGGCGAGGTCCTGATGAAGGTGCCCACCACCGGAGAAATCAGAATCGCCATCGTAGCAGTCGGCGTAGCCTCCGCTAAAAGTAGCGTTCTCGGGATCGTAAGCTGAATAATCAACTTCAAATCAGACCTCTAGTCAAATATTTTCTTACCTTCATCACCACTGTCCCGAGTTTCGCCATCATTTCTCGATGTTTGAAGTCGATCGTCTGGTTTCTCATCTGGAAGTTCCTGAAGGTAGTCCTTGTGAGGATCAAGCGAAATCTTATCGAATGATTCAACAAGAACCCATCCATCAGGCTCATCAGCGGGACCAATCTCGGTCATCTTTAATTCTCGTACCTTCTCATTCTCTTCTGCTTTCTCAACTTCAGCTCCGGAAGATCCTGGAATCGGAACGGAGCTGAAAATGGCACTTCCATCGGCTTTCTCCGAGTATTCTTTGCTGTCGGGGTATTTCGTTCTCACGAGCGTAACCAGCTCGTTCTTCCTCCGCTGCAAATCTTGCTGCTTGACGAACATCTTTCTGCGCTCATCGTGGAGCTGTTTCTTGATATCGTCGAGTACTGATTCACGGGTTTCAGCGTTTAAAAATCGGCATTGATATGGGCTATCTATGTCCCCTTTCATTTTTGCCTTGCGCGCGCTTTTGAAACCCGGCTTCAATATTTTCAAGAAGCACTTGCTCCAGCGGGCCTGCGGGACGATCATGCTCGTTTTCAGTCATATTTTCAGCTTTTTGGCTCTCAAGTGGTCTAAAAGATGACTTGTTCTATCAATAGGTACAAACATGTTTTTGTTTTCAATTATTTGTAACAAGTGGACTAAAGAATCTGTGTACAAAACTTGACTCAGGCTCTGACTCAGGACGCTAAACTAGAAATGAGACTGGGCTCGGTAACCTGTGTCAGGGTTTTCAAAGATCTCAAATCAAAAGCCGCGCGGCTTCTTTTTTCAAAGAGAAGGCGGCTTTCCAATTGAGATCTTTTTTAAACCTTTTACTTCCCGAGCTCAGCTTTGTATAAAAAGCCGCAAGGTGGTTATTCGCCAAAGCTCTTTCTGGACCATGAGTCAGGTTTGCTTCGCAGCCTTCGGAGTCTAGTGCAAAAAATAGTGAGCTTGAGCGGTGAAAATGAAAAGACAGAGAATTAACGATTCTTCGTTGATTTCAAAATGTTTCAATATTTTTTCTTGGTGTCCTTTTTCTCCTTGAATTTGAAGTCCTTGTATCTGTCTGGGTAGTCCTCCTTCAATCGCTCGATGATTTTCTTTCTCGATTCTTTCTTCATCCGTTCTTGTCGAATTTCCTCAAGTCGTTGTTGTGGGCTTGGTTCTCCATTCTCGCTTACTTCACTTTCGGATTCTTCGCTTTCTTCATTCTTGTTCGGTTTCTCGCGGTTCGGCTTCAGGTGGCTCCAAGCTCTATCCAGGGTGGATTCTCGATGAGTTTCGTTCGAAGGGTCGGCGAAAACGTACGCTTTGAATACTGGCTGTTTTAGGGTCGGCTTCAGATAAAAATAGGGTTTCGAAAAGCCGCCTGCATCTTCGGGCAAAACAATGAGGAGAGCCAAGCTTTGCGCGGATCTTGGCTCAAAAACCTGTGAAGAAAACCTGAGTCAGGGTCTGAAAGAGCTTAAAGGAAATGCGGCGTAGGTTTCGTTGTTAAAAAAGCCGCTACGCAGGTTTTCATCTTAGCTCTTTGAGACCTTGACTCAGGTTTTCTACGAAGGTTGCCGAGCCCAGATCCGCGCAAAGCTCGGTTTTCCCCTTTTCTAGTAGAACCATTCCGATATTCCACAATTTTGATAAGAATAAAGACCCTCTCCTGAAGTCCCTCAAGACACTTATAATAAAACCTCTTGGTTTCTTCATGCTTCTCGACCAGTTTCGAGTACTCGTCGAGCTTCATTTGGAAGTCGTTTCGGAGGAGGTTGAATTTGAGACTGAACTCGTGCCAGCTGCCGTAGCAAGGGAAGCGCTCCTTGTTGATTTTCGGGGAGCCAAATTCGGACGCAAGTTCGCTTAGTTTCTCGGTCATTTTTTCTTGATCTGAAAGATTAACTATTCGGAAACCTGTGTAGAAATCCTGAGTCAGGGTCTTGAAAAGCTTCAAGAAAAAACCGCGTAGCGGTTTCTAGTAAAATCGAAGCCGCGAAAAGTTTTAAGTTGCTCTTTCGAGAGTCTCGAATCGAGACCCTGACTCAGGGCTTAAACACAGGTTTTCGAGTCTAGATGATGAAGGGTAATGATAAAAAATGAATAAAGAAACTGTTGAACGACAGAAAAGATACAGTAGTAATGAAAAAAGGATTGGAAATTGACAGATAAATTAGAAAAGTGCGATTTTTGATTGTTTCTCTTTCTCAAAATCAAAAATAAATGTCAGTTTTGAAAAATTCAGACAATTTTACTTAATACGTGAAAATTTGGGAGTTTTCTCTTTTGCCGTTTCTCTGAAAAACGCTCTGAAAGAAGAAGCGTTCTTCCAGGATAATTCTTGAAAAATGAAGAGCCGCGCGGAGCGCCTGCCAATCAGCGCCGCCCGTTTTTTCGAGAATCTGAAAAGCGAAAAAAAGAGAAGAAAGCAGGTTTCGAATTTATCGAATTTGATAAGAAAATGCTTTGGCGAAGAGCAAGCTTGGCAATTTCGGCAATTAGGAAAGAATCTTTGGATGCAAGAGGTATTTTCTCACAAAATTTCGCTTCTCATCAATTTTCTTAACGAAAATTCTAGCGGCGGAAGTGCTGAATAGATACAGAAACACGAAGGATCCGGAACTTCGCCAGCAAATTCTGAAGAGAGAAGAAATCAAACTCGAACGAGCTCAAAAAATGGGGAAAGATCGAATTATCGGTAAACTAAAAAGTCTTCCCTTTCAGGGTTTTCTTATCGGTTTTTCAGTGAAGGATGAGTACCGAAAATTCGAGTGGAAATTGGAATCGAATCAAAGAAAATTCGAGCCATTTGAGGACGAAGTTCTGATTGAAGCGGAAATTGCTGGGGATGAATATTCGCAGCAAATGAAGAGTGTCTTCAAAGAAGCTGGTAATTAAAAACGATCCTAATTATTTATTTTTCCCTTCATTAATGATCGCATTTAAAAATTTATATAAAACATATTAAAAATGAAAAAAATGGTTTGTTTTGATGAAATACTAGAGAAAAACATAAACTGGTTTTTTTTCTTTACGATTTCAAAAAAATTTAATAAATGATTTTATGGAAAAGTAACTGCAGATTTGCCAATTTTATTTTCTGCCACGGAAGCAAATAAGATCCTCCTGCAAAAAATCTTTCAGATGAAAAATACTACTGTCGCGTTAAACTCGCCGAAGCCGCCCTAGAAGAACTCAAAGAACTCTGCCCTTCGCTGATCCCTGCTCCGCATATCCACAAAGATATGGTCGAAATCAAAGGCCCAGATTTTTCCCTTCCAGTTGACGATTTCCTCACGATGAAAGCACCCCTTGGACAAGCAAATTTATACGAAACGAATTCTTATAAATCAAAATCGAATTCTGAATAAAATCGCTATTTGGAAATTTTCAAGTTCTCTATATTTGCTCCTCGCGTTTCGTGACAAATCTTATTGAGCAGAATTAAGAATTACTTTTTAGAAAATGAAGGAAAACAAGGTCGTAATTGTGAAGACCCGCGGTGGTAAAATCCTCCGGTTGATGAAAGAGCATTACTTGCGAGATGATATTGAGCATGGAATTGGAGCAGCACTTGATTCTAGCCCCGAAAATCGGCCTAATTCTTTCTGCAGTCGGGTAAGAGAGCGGTTTTTATCTAGGATTGGGGAACCTGTGTTGAAAACTGAATCAGTGTCCAGAAACAGCTTTGAAATTTCTGTAAGACCTTGACTCAGGTTTCCACACAGGTTCCCCAGCCCAGATTTGAGCCTAATGATCTTTTCTAGCCCCACTGGATTCTGCCAGATACAAACGTCTTTCTTCACAACCTCGATGCGTTGGAAAACGAGCGATTCCAGAACATCATCATTTTGCAAACCGTCCTCAACGAAGTAAAACGACGATCTGGTCCGAATTACAAGAAACTCCGAAGTTTGATCGGCTCAGGAAGAAAAGCCTTCGTTTTCGTGAACGAATTCTGCGCAGAGACGTTTTCGAAGCGGGTCAAAGGAGAAAGCAGCAATGACTACAACGATCGACTGATAAGAAGAGCAGTTGCGTTTTATAACAATAAAGGAAGTGGATTTGGAACAAGGTGTTTACTCATTACGAATGATCGGGCAAATGCGGAGATTGCCAGGAAAGCTGATTTGGAAGCGGTTTCTTTCAGGAAAGGGCGATTTCTTTATCACAAGTCATTTATCGATAATAGAATTTTTGAACATCTGTAAACACCTATAGACTTCAAGTGCCATCTAGATACATCTGTAGACATCTGTAGACATCTGTTGACATCTGTAAACATCTTCAGACATCTTTAGGCATCTTTATCCCTCTGGAAATAGCTGCAGATACCTTGAGACGTCTAAAAATCGGTCTCCGTAGAATAGAGCTCACTATAAAAGAATCAAAGCCCTGTAAAAGAGAGTATGTCGGAGAAGTAGCGCCTGAAGTATTCGACAAAGTCGCTGGAGGAAACGAAGATGGGATCGAAATCGACCGAAATATTAACTACCAGCCGCATTGGTCGATGACCCAGGTCCAAATTGGCGTCAAATCGAAGAAACTTGTCCAAGGCAAGCTTGAAATCTCGCGAGACAACTATCTTGAGGGACTACTGAGGGACGGGGATCGCGACATTCTGATTCAAGGAAGAAATGATCTCAATCGAGCGATGAATGAAGATATTGTCGCGGTCAGAATCAAGCCAGAAAGTGAATGGTCGGCTCCGAGTTCTCGTTGTTTAGATACTGAGCTTCAGCCTGGAGCTGACGAAGCCGAAGCAAGCGCTCCCAAAGCCGGTTTAAAGCCGATTCCGACGGGAGAAATCGTTGGTATCATCAAACGCGCATGGAGAAACTACTGCGGCGTGATCGAAGCTCCCAATCCGGGTTCAACGAGAGTACTCTTTCTCGCTGCGCAGCGGCAGATCCCGAAGATTCGCATCGAAACGCGACAAGTGGAGAGACTTATTGGACAGCGACTCGTTGTTGCTATTGATGGTTGGAGCCGAAAATCGAGATATCCGAATGGACATCTTGTCAAAGTCTGGGCTCCGCAATCTTTGCAGCTTCGCTTCTAAAACAGTCGCTGCGTGGCTTTTTATTTCATTATTTACTGCATTATTTCTGAGCCCAGTTCAAAGTCCTCGGAAACGTCGGCGACAAGAAAACAGAGAACGAAGTCCTTTTACTCGAGCACGACGTAAAGCACGATCCATTTTCACCGAAAGTATTGAGCTGTCTGCCAGACAAGAACTGGACGATCACGGAAGAAGAGCTGGCGAAGCGAGTTGATTTACGGGAATATGACATTGCCTCCGTCGATCCGCCCGGCTGCACAGATATTGACGATGCGCTACATTGTAAAAAGCTGCCAAATGGAAATTATGAAGTCGGAGTTCACATTGCTGATGTCAGTCATTTTATTAAACCAGGAGAGTTGCTCCCGAAAGTGCGTTTCAAGCGGTTTTGTTTCGTTTTTGAGGAAAAATAGACAAATTGAGAGCAAAAATAAAGGAACTGCACTTGATGAAGAAGCTGCGCAGCGGGGGACGTCGGTTTATCTCGCTGATAATAGAATTGACATGGTACCGATTCTTCTTTCGTCGAATTTATGCTCGCTTAGAGGCGGAGAAGGTACTTTTTCCGGGATAACGAAAGCTTTTCTCGTAAGGTACATATTTTAACCCTTTAATTCTAGAGCGATTGGCGTTTTCCGTCATTTGGGAGCTCGATGACAACGCGAAAATCCTCAGCGTGAAATTCCATAAGTCCGTCATCAAATCGAAATCTGCCTTTACCTACGAAGAAGCCCAAATCCGCATCGACGACAAATCAAAGACCGACTCCTTGACCGAGAGTCTGAGAGGATTGAACTACCTGGCGAAGAAACTGAAAGCGCAAAGGTTGGAAGATGGAGCGCTCACCTTGGCAAGTGTGGAAGTTCGCTTTCATTTGGACTCAGAGACGGCAGATCCGATTGATTTGTACACGAAGGAGTTGAAAGAGACTAATTCTATGGTCGAAGAATTTATGCTGTTAGCCAACTGCTCGGTAAGCGACTGTTTTAGTCATCAATTTTCGGTAGTTTGAAGTATTATTGATATTTTTGGCTTTTATTGGTCTTTTTCGATCATATTTTCAGGTAGCGGAGCATATTCGAACAGAATTCCCACAATCAGCCGTTCTCCGTCGCCATCCAAAACCACCCGTGTCCAATTTCGACCCTCTAGTCCGCGCTGCCAGGGCCAAAGGATTCCATCTCAATGTCAATTCTTCCCGTGAACTGGCGGATTCACTCAACGAAGCTGTCGATCCCGCCGATCCAATGGTCAATACTGTCCTTCGAGTCATGTCAACTCGCTCGATGATGCAAGCTGTTTATTTCTGCACGGGTTTCGAAAGTGATTGCTGGCACTACGGACTGGCTGCGCCAATTTACACGCATTTCACGTCGCCGATTCGAAGATATGCTGATATCATGGTTCACAGAGCTCTTGCAGCGTCAATCGGCGCTGATACTACGACGCCTGATATTCTCGACAAGAATCACATCAATAATGTCTGCAAGAATATCAATTTTAGAAACAGAATGGCTCAGCAAGCTCAGAGAGCATCCATTGCTCTTCATACCCAGGTAAATAAGCAACAACTTTGCTTGAAGGGTTTCTTGGCCAGATAGCATGTGATTTTCGTTTTTTCATGTCTTTTTTCTAGCTTTATTTCCGAAAACAAGGCGCTAGAACCGAAGAAGCGTACGTCATGCAAGTCAAACAAAACGCCATCGGCGTGCTCATCCCTCAGTTTGGCATGGAAGGAACGATCTTTTTGAACGATTTGGAAAAAGAAGCAGAATTGGATGAGGAGAACTGCGAATTGCTCGTCAAAGGTCTCCCCTTTTCTGTCATTAAGTTGTGTAATTTTTTTTAGGTACAAAGTTCAAGGTGTTCGACAAGGTGAAAGTGCTCGTGACGACGGAGCAAAGTGGGCCGCAGCACGAGCGCGTCCGGATGAAACTAGTCGATCCTATTATAGAAGGATTCAGCGTTGAAAGCGACAAGATGGAAGGATAAGAATGATACTTTAGAATATTTTACTGTTCAAGAAATTCACACTGAAACTCGTGACACCCCACTTCACATTGTTTTTCTCTCTCTCTTTCTCCTTTTCAAAAATAGAGAAAGAAGATGACGATGATGATGATCAAAGAACTGATTTTGGAGCTTTTAGAATATGAAAAACACCTGAAGCTATTGAAAATGGAATCGGGGCAAGAAGAAATCGAGTTCACCACGAACAAGGGCGACTATGAAATGCTCGAGGTCCTCGGTCAGGGAGCCACTGCTCATGTTCAAGTCGCCTGCTTTACTTGCCCGAAAACTGGGAAACAAAGGAGGGTGGCGGTGAAACGGATTCAATTCGAAGAGTTTTCCAGCTCACTCAAGTCGATTTCGACGGAAGTTGGGTTGATGATGAAGTGTAGACACGAACATATCGGTCAGTTTTTTGAGTAAAGAGGGGGGGTTTATAAGGATTTTCAGTGGAGTTTCATACGAGTTTTGTCGTCAAACATGAGCTTTGGATCATAATGGCCCTGCATTCTGGTGGATCAATGTTTGATGTCATAAAAGTAAGTTTATTCATGTTATGATATTAGTAATAACTTGTAACACTTTTCATTTTTCAATACTTGGGCACATTATGAAAGAGACTGTTGCAAGATTTAAGTCTTCATTTAAGAAACTTTAAAGGATGCATTTGAACATGTAGGAATCGAATCATTTTATTACTTTATTCTTCTGAACTTCAACCTTACATTTTTATGCAGCGTTTGAATCAGAGTTTGAAATTTTCGTGACTCGCGAGCGGCTCACTTGAGAGCGAGCGAGCACGAGCATGATGCTCTTTGTGCTCCCGAGCACATTTATTTCAGAGCTCGTGCTCTTTGCGCTCGCGAGCGCATTTCATTTTGCGCTCTCGCTCTCTTGGCTCTCGAGCACTGGTCGAATTGTGCTCTCGCTCGATCGGCTCTCGAGCTGAAAAAACTGACTCGCGAGCAGCTTTCAAGGGCCTTAAGGGTAAAACATCAAATCAGCCCGGCGCGCCACGCTGGATCAGCGGCCCGCTGTGACCTACTTTTCAAAAGGCCGTAACTTATGAACGGATAAACTTTTTTCAAAACTTTCTTTTGGCTTAAATTGATTGAAGCCTTCTCTCTTAGCATACTGAAAATGAGCGAAATCGTCCACTAAAAAGTAGGGGAAACTGACATGAGTTGGAAAAAATCTATCTCCTCTCACAATTTTTATCCGATTTTTTTGAAACAAAAACCAGTCAGTAGAGCTCCGTTAGACCTATAATTTGGTTTTCTCAGATCAAATTTTGAAGGTCTCTAGAATTTTATATGATCCTTTGAAATGAGCGCTGAACCGCGCCGCTACTTTCGCAGGAGCGCAGCGTGAGAGATAGGCGGGCGATTTTAACCAACTCATGTCAGTTTCTCCTACTTTTTAGTGGACGATTTTGCTCATTTTCAGTATGCAAAGAGAGAATGCTTCAATCAATTTAAGCCAAAAGAAAGTTTTGAAAAAAGTTTATCCGTTCATAAGTTACGGCCCTTTGAAAAATAGGTCACGGCGGGGCGCTGATCCAGTGTGACGCGCCGCTCCGATTTGATGTTTTACCCTTAAATGATTCGGCGGCCCCGTGACTAATTCCATATGAGTCCCTGTCACAGGAGTTAGCACCTCGCGGTGGGCATGTTTTATCTGTTTACTCTCGGCTTTTCGCATTCTGCTGCCGATATTACGGACCTAATGAAGCTTACATAAAACCGAAAACAACAAAAATAGATCCTCAAAGAAATTTATTTATGAAAGTGAATAATTATGCGAAAAAATATTCTTTCAATTTTGCTCGCGAGCCGCTCGTGAGTCAATTCCATGGCGAGCACGAGAGCAGCCGCTCCCGCTCGTCTAGCTCCCAAGCATTTCTGACATATGCGCTCGTGCTCTCTGCGCTCGCGAGCGGGTTCAAATTTGGGCTCGTGCTCTTTTGGCTCTCGAGCCAACTCATTTTCATGCTCCCGCTCCCCTGCTCTCAGAGCAATGATAAATTTTGCTCTCGCTCTTTTCGCTCGCGAGCATTTGCGAGCATTTCAAACTCTGGTTTGAATCTTGATAAGATACAAATAATGATAGTTTCGGTTGATAAAAATGGATCAACGAGATTGCAATCAAGTTTTGAACCCTGGTTCGATTTTTTTATCTTTTCTTTTAGCAAAGAATAAACCGCCCTGAATTCGAAGATGGTCTCTTTGAAGAGGTCGAACTTGCCACTGCTCTCAAAGGTACAGTCTTACACAGAACTTCTTTGCTTCAACACCAGTTCTAGCAACTCTATCGGGACTTGATTACCTCCACTCAAACGGGCAAATTCACCGCGACTTGAAAGCTGGCAACATCCTTATTGGAGGAGATGGTGCCATCGCTCTTGCCGATTTTGGTGTGTCGGCGATAATGAGTATATCTGGTGATCCGTTTGGCGACGCGAAAAAGGGCACTTTCGTCGGAACTCCTTGCTGGATGGCGCCGGAGGTAATGGAACAAGAAAAAGGCTACGACATGAAGGTTTGAATTCTTGATCATTTGAAGGGAAATATTTGATTTATAGGCTGATATTTGGTCTTTTGGAATTGTTGCCTTCGAACTTGCCACTGGTTTTGCTCCGTATGCCAAGGTAAGAGACGACTCGAACCATTAATTTCACCTGAAATTAAGTTCCCGCCGATGAAAGTCATCATGCTGACCGTCAATAATCCCGAACCTACTCTCGACAAGACGAAATACAAGAAATATTCGCGAGAATTCCGCAAAATGATCGAAAGATGTCTTCAAAAGGATCCGAAACTGAGACCTACTGCAAAAGAGCTCCTGAAAGGTAAGGCAGTTTTTATCGGCTGGATTTATCTACCGTTCCGCCCCAATTCTCGCCCGACCTGATTTTTTCAATTGAAAAAAATTTTATATTTATAAAACGGGATGAGATTAGCAAATTTTAAAATTTATATATAATATATAAAATGATGGAATATTTAAAATGAATCTTTTTAATGTTTTGGTTTTGTTTCATGCTCAAAAAACGTCACAGTTTCTTGCATACTGCCGAATAAATACTTTAAAATATATTCAGACAAATTCTTCAAAAAGCAAAAGAAGACGACAAGTACAAGCAGGTGATGCGTTCCGTTCTTTCCTACACGCCGATTCCCGCCAAAGGCATCACGCCCCGTCGAGTTCCTGGCAGCTCTGGACGACTGAGAAAGCTGCCCGATGGAGGCTGGGAGTTTTCCGACGACGAGGCAGACCCTCAAGAAAAAACTGAAAATCACAACAGTCCAAGAAGTGCGGAAGCTAAGCGCGAAGTTGACGAGTTGAAGCTTAAAATGGAGGCAATGAAGGGAACGGAAGTCAAGTTGAGCTTGAGAATTCGACAAAATCAGAGTGGCCATCTTCAAGATATCTCTTTTCCGTTTGTTATTGGCACAGGAAAGGGGTTCGATGAATATATTACTGTTCGATAAAGCTTGTGAATTATCCCTTCAAAAGATACACCTGCACTTGTGGCGCAAGAAATGATGCAGAATAGAATCATCGAAGTAGACGATATCCTAATCGTAGCATCGAATATTGAAGACCTTTTGGAGGCGGTGGTTAGTAATCCTGAGACGAAAATGGAGGTCACCTTCAGGGTGAAAACAGGCCTCACAGACAATAATATTAATGAAGAGTTATTGAAAGGTTAGTTCATCGAATCGAGAAAGAAAATGATTTATTTTCTTTTGAAGGTTTTGCAAAATTATCTTTGGAGAAGCAATAAAATCATCTGATGAAGTCATCCTGTCAAAGCTTTTTTCATAAAACTTAACCTTATAGCTGCATACTTACCCTTCTGTTTTGCGAATATGGAATTCAACTATTCAACAGTTTGTAATTACAATTTGTATATTGCCCAATTATATAAAGTAACATAAATGATTTTACATGTAACATTACCGTCATGAGTCATGACGCGCTGTTGTGTATTTCTTCTGTTGATTTGACTAAGTTCATCGATTTATAATTATGATAATTATTTTACTATTTCTACATTCAGCATATCAAATTTCTGTTTCATTTTAACTCTCCTGCCTTCTCTTCCAACTATTTGTTAAATATAATTCAATGACCAAACGAACACAAAAACTTCTATTGAAAGGCCGAAATTCATATTTTCGCTTATCAATATTTATTTTTCTTGAGTTCATGCGTGTTTGTTTCCGGCAAATCTGCAAGAGAACATTCTTGAAGATCAATTTCTAAATAATCAAATGGCAATCACGAATGTCAATGAATTTTGAAATGATAAAAGAAAAGATGAGATTTCTTTTTCTTCATCCGAGAGAGATTGAACGGGATGAAGGGTCTCGTCATTTTCGTCGGAGGTAAAATTTCTTATTAAAAATATGAGATAAGTTTTTAACAATCGAATTTATTAAGGGCTGGCGGATGTTCTTGCCCAAGAGGACCCCAACTGCCTCCAACACCAGCTCGATGAGCACTGCCTTGAGCAGACTGGCTTCCCATACCTTCGATATAATCGGGCCAAGGGAAAATGGCGTTGCTACGGAAGCCTCGCACCAGACGGCAGCATGCATCGAGAGTGCACAGATAACTTCGGGAACCGAATCGATTGCGTCCGACACGCTGATGATAGTCCTTTTCTCGGCGGGGTCCACGCTTACGTCTTGGATGCGCTGACGATGGGATGCCAAGTCGACGAGTATGACGAATACGATCAGACCAGTACTACAGAGGGAACAGTTACTACCACAGTAATAACTACAACGGCCGACACGACAACATCATACGTTGAGCCAAGCACTGACGAACCTATGTCAGAAAACCAGCTTCCGGAAGGTACCAACTGCTACAGTGGCAATCAGTTTTACGATCAGCTCGATGACAACCGAATCGTCGGCGGCGAAGAAGCCATTCCTCATTCTTGGAACTTCATCGTCTCTCTCCAATGGGGCGGTCATTTCTGCGGAGGTTCGATTCTCAACGAAAATTGGGTTCTCACCGCTGCTCATTGCTGCGGATCTGATGGCATGGAAGGTACCGACGTCGTTGTTGGAATCCACGGAGTAAACGATGACGATGGACAGTTCAGGACTGTCGAGTACTCCGTCAACCACCCATATTATGGCGAAGATGGCTTTTCTGGTGACATTTGTCTTCTCAATTTCAGCGAGCCACTTGCTCTCGACGGTATGAACTCCAATGTGGTTTGTCTTCCAGACATTATGGAAGGCATGAAACTCGGAGGAGAAATGCCCATGGACGACTGCTACGTAGCCGGATGGGGTGCTCTTGAAGAAGGTGGCGGTGCTCCTGATGTTCTTCAGACCGTCAACGTGCCCCTTATCAGTCCAGATGTCTGTACGTTGCCTTCTATCTACGGCGGACAAATAAATCCAGAGTGGGAAATCTGCGCTGGCCATCTCGAGGGAGGAAAAGACTCGTGCCAAGGTGACTCTGGCGGGCCACTTGTTTGCGTCAAAGATGGCGAACCAGTTCAAATCGGTGTCGTGTCATGGGGCAACGGATGTGCTCGACCGGATCAGCCAGGTGTTTACGCCAATGTTTCAAAAGCGCTACCTTGGATCGAAAGCGTCATCTTTGGTGAAGAAACTACAACTGCTGAGACAACTACAAGTGCTGAGACAACTACAAGTGCTGAGACAACTACAAGTACTCAGGACACTACAGATGATTATGATGACTTCTGGTGCCTGCAGGATAAAATGGACGACTTCTGCTACGAGTACGACATGGCTTTCCCATGGGCTCGTTTCAACCCAAGCAAAGGCAAGTGGTTCTGCTATGCAGAGCTTGATCCTAACGACATGGAGAACGAACAGTGCGCTGGACCAGATGGCACTCTTGAAATGTGTATCCAAGCTCTCTGGGGCGGCGAGTACGTCGGCGGCGTAAACGTGGACCTTCTGGCAATCAAAGTCGAAGGCTGCGACGATTTTGTTTCGACAACATTTTCGCCACCAACCGATTATCCTCCAACGGATTACTCGACAGAAGTTCCACCCACTGACGATTTGGACCAGCTTCCTGAAGGAACAAACTGTGCCGGCAATCAATTCTACGATCCTGAACTGCAAAAGATTGTCGGAGGAGTTGAAGCAGTACCTCACTCTTGGAACTTCATTGTTTCTCTTCAATGGGACGGTCATTTCTGCGGCGGCTCAATCTTGAACGAAAACTGGGTTCTCACCGCGGCTCATTGCTGTGAAGACGGCATGGAAGGTACTGACATTGTCGTTGGAATTCACGGCTTGGATGACCAGGGACAAGTTCGAACTGCTCATCATTCTGTTAACCACCCTAGATACGGACAAGATGAGACAACAGCAGGTGATATTTGTCTCGTTCATTTCATGGAGCCACTTGATCTTGATGGAATGAATGTAAATGCTGTGTGCCTTCCAGAGATGATGGACGGTATGAAGCTCGGCGGAGAGATGCCAGAGATGGATGATTGTTATGTTGCTGGTTGGGGTGCTCTCGAACAAGGCGGTGACAGTCCAGATGTTCTTCAGACTCTCATGGTGCCCCTCATCTCCGACAATATTTGTCAAATGCCATCAATCTACGGTCAATCATTTGTTCCCGAGTGGGAGATCTGCGCTGGTTTCCTCGAGGGCGGCAAGGATTCTTGCCAGGGCGACTCTGGTGGACCACTCGTCTGTGTTAAAGATGGCGAACCCGTTCAAATCGGTGTTGTCTCCTGGGGTGCCGGATGCGCTCAACCAGACTCGCCCGGCGTTTACGCTGATGTTGCCAAAGCTCTTCCGTGGATCGAGAATGTTATATTCGGCGATGAAACCACAACTGCTCCAATTACGGACACTACCGAATATACCACTGATGTTCCACCGACTGAGGATCCTGTAGATGATTTCCATCAGCTTCCCGATGGCACCAATTGCGGTGGGAACCAATTCTATGATCCCGAATTCCAGAAAATCGTTGGAGGTGTCGAAGCCATTCCGCACTCATGGAATTTCATTGTGTCTCTCCAATACGGCGATCACTTTTGCGGAGGATCAATTCTTAACGAGAACTGGGTTCTGAGCGCTGCTCACTGCTGCGAAGGTGGTATGGCGGGTTCAGACGTCGTTGTTGGAATTCATGGACTTGGAGATGAGGGACAAGTGCGAACTGTCGATCACGCTGTTAATCATCCACGATACGGCGAAGATAACACTATGGCTGGTGATATCTGTCTTGTACACTTTGTCGAGCCACTTGATCTCGATGGCATGAATGTGAATGCTGTCTGTCTCCCCGAAATGATGGATGAAATGAAACTCGGAGAAGAAATTCCAATGGAAAATTGCTTCGTCGCTGGCTGGGGAGCTCTTGAACAGGGCGGTTTCGGTCCTGATGTCCTTCAGACTTTGAGCGTACCACTGATTTCCCCTGAAATCTGTACTATGCCATCAGTTTATGGCGCTGGACTCGTTCCTGAGTGGGAAATCTGCGCCGGTTATCTCGAAGGTGGCCAGGATTCTTGCCAGGGCGATTCTGGAGGACCTCTTGTTTGTGTCAAGGACGGTGAGCCAGTGCAGATTGGTGTCGTTTCATGGGGTTCCGGTTGTGCTCAGCCAGACAAACCAGGTGTTTACGCAAGCGTTTCTAAGGCTCTCCCTTGGATCGAGAGTGTCATCTTCGGTGATGGTACCACAACTGCTCCAAATACTGATACTACTGATAGCACCTGGGGTCCAACTGAGACTACTCCGGACAGTACCGACAGTACAGACTACACAACTGAAGACGGCGATGATTTCTGGTGTCTCCAAAACAAAATGGACGACTTTTGCTACGAATACGACATGGCCTTCCCATGGGCTCGATTCAACCCAGGCAAGGGCAAATGGTTCTGTTACGCTGAACTTGATCCTAGTGACAAGGAAAATGATCATTGTGTTGGACCTGATGGAACTTTTGAAATGTGCATCCAAGCTCTTTGGGGAAGCGATTATGTCGGTGGCGTAAACGTCGATCTTTTAGAAATCAAGGCCGAAGGCTGTGACGATTTTGTTTCAACCACTTATTCTCCACAAACCGATTATCCTCCAACTGATTACTCAACAGATGTTCCACCCACTGACTTTCCAGGTGACGATTTGGACCAGCTTCCCGAAGGAACCAATTGCGCTGGAAATCAATTCTACGATCCCGAACTGCAAAAATTGTCGGAGGATCTGAAGCAATCCCCCATTCTTGGAACTTTATCGTTTCTCTTCAATGGGGCGGTCACTTCTGCGGCGGTTCAATTCTTAATGAAAATTGGGTTCTCACAGCAGCTCATTGCTGTGAAGATGGCATGGAAGGAGCTGACGTAGTTGTTGGCATTCATGGTTTGGGTGATGAAGGACAAGTTCGAACAGCCCATCATTCTGTTAACCACCCACGATACGGACAAGATGAGACAACAGCAGGTGATATTTGTCTCGTTCATTTCATGGAGCCACTTGATCTTGATGGAATGAATGTAAATGCTGTGTGCCTTCCAGAGATGATGGACGGTATGAAGCTCGGCGGAGAGATGCCAGAGATGGATGATTGTTATGTTGCTGGATGGGGTGCTCTCGAGCAAGGCGGTGACAGTCCAGATGTTCTTCAGACTCTGAAGGTGCCTCTTATCTCCGATGATATCTGCGCAATGCCATCAATCTACGGACAATCATTTGTCCCTGAATGGGAGATCTGCGCTGGTTTCCTCGAAGGTGGCAAAGACTCCTGTCAGGGCGATTCTGGTGGACCTCTCGTCTGCGTTAAAGATGGCGAACCCATTCAAATTGGTGTTGTCTCCTGGGGCGCCGGATGCGCTCAGCCAGACTCGCCAGGCGTTTACGCTGATGTTGCCAAGGCTCTTCCGTGGATCGAGAGTGTTATTTTTGGCGATGAAACTACCACAACTGTTCCATACACTGAAACAACCGACAGTACCGAGTCAACAACTGAAGATGGCGATGATTTCTGGTGTCTCCAAGACAAAATGGACGACTTCTGCTACGAATACGACATGGCATTCCCATGGGCTCGATTCAACCCAAGCAAGGGCAAATGGTTCTGCTACGCTGAACTCGATCCTAACGATATGGAAAAAGAGCAGTGCGTAGGACCTGACGGTACTTTTGAAATGTGCATTCAAGCGCTCTGGGGAAGTGATTTTGTCGGTGGCGTAAATGCCGATCTCTTAGAAATCAAAGCAGAAGGCTGTGATGATTTTGTCTCAACCACATTTTCACCACCAACCGATTATCCTCCAACAGATTCTTCAACTGATATGCCACCTACAGACGCCCCCATCGACGACCTCCACCAGCTTCCAGAAGGAACCAATTGTGGAGGAAATAAATTTTACGATCCCGAATTGCAGAAAATCGTCGGGGGTGTCGAAGCTATCCCACATTCCTGGAATTTCATTGTTTCACTCCAATATGGTGATCATTTCTGCGGAGGATCCATTCTCAACGAGAACTGGGTTTTGACTGCCGCTCACTGCTGTGAAGATGGCATGGAAGGTACGGACATCGTTGTTGGAATTCATGGACTCGATGATCAAGGACAGGTTAGATCATCGCATCATTATGTTAATCATCCAAGATACGGAGAGGACAACACCATGGCTGGTGATATCTGCCTCGTCCACTTTATGGAGCCACTTGACCTTGATGGCATGAACGTTAATGCCGTTTGCCTTCCAGAAATGATGGATGGCATGAAGCTTGGAGGCGAAATGCCGATGGATGACTGCTACGTTGCCGGCTGGGGCGCTCTCGAAGAAGGTGGCGACGGCCCAGATGTTCTTCAAACTTTGAGTGTTCCTCTCATTGCCCCTGAAGTTTGTTCAATGCCTTCTGTCTACGGCGGTGATATTGTTCCAGAATGGGAAATCTGTGCTGGATACCTGGAAGGCGGCAAAGATTCCTGCCAAGGTGACTCTGGCGGACCTCTTGTCTGTGTCAAGGACGGAGAGCCTGTTCAGATTGGTGTCGTTTCTTGGGGCAATGGATGTGCTCAACCGGATTCACCTGGTGTGTACGCTAGCGTTTCGAAGGCCCTTCCATGGATCGAGAGTGTTATCTTTGGCGAAGAAACCACCACTACTTCTGTTACAGAAACTACTGATAGCACTGACTACACAACAGAAGAGGGCGATGATTTCTGGTGTCTTCAGGACAAGATGGACGACTTCTGCTACGAATACGACATGGCTTTCCCATGGGCTCGATTCAACCCCAGTAAGGCCAAATGGTTCTGCTACGCTGAACTTGATCCGAATGACAAGGAAAATGAGCAGTGTGCCGGCCCTGATGGAACTTTAGAAATGTGCATCCAAGCTCTTTGGGGTGGCGATTTCGTCGGGGGCGTTAACGCCGATCTCTTGGAAATCAAAGCTGAAGGTTGTGATGATTACAGCACGACTTTCTCGCCACCAACTGATTACCCACCAACCGACTACTCAACCGATGTTCCATCAACGGACTTCCCAACTGACGACCTTGATCAGCTTCCAGAAGGAACTAACTGTGCCGGTAATCAATTCTACGATCCTGATTTCGAGAAAATTGTCGGTGGAGTCGAGGCTGTTCCTCATTCATGGAACTTTATTGTCTCTCTTCAATGGGACGGTCACTTCTGCGGTGGCTCGATTTTGAACGAGAACTGGATTTTGACTGCTGCTCATTGCTGTGAAGACGGCATGGAAGGTTCTGACATCGTTGTTGGCATTCATGGTTTGGGTGATGAGGGACAAGTTCGAACAGCCCATCATTCTGTTAACCACCCACGATACGGTGAAGACGAAACCACTGCCGGAGACATCTGCCTTGTCCACTTCATGGAGCCTTTAGCTCTCGATGGCATGGATTCCAACGTTGTCTGTCTCCCCGAAATGATGGACGGTATGAAACTCGGCGGAGAGATGCCAGAGATGGAAGACTGCTATGTCGCCGGCTGGGGTGCTCTCGAGCAAGGTGGTGACAGCCCTAACGTTCTTCAGACTCTGAAGGTGCCTCTTATTGCTGACGAAATCTGCTCCATGCCTTCTATCTACGGACCTGACTTCGTTCCTGAATGGGAAATCTGCGCTGGCTTCCTCGAGGGCGGCAAAGACTCTTGCCAGGGCGACTCAGGCGGACCACTTATCTGCGTCAAGGACGGCCAGCCAGTTCAAATTGGTGTTGTTTCATGGGGCTACGGATGTGCTCAGCCAGACTCACCAGGAGTTTACGCTGATGTTGCCAAGGCTCTTCCATGGATCGAGAGCATCATTTTCGAAGAACCAATGACAACTACTACGTATGAAACTGAAACTACAACAACGGTGATATTCAAATTTTTGCGTTTTCTTATGCTTATTTTAGGGCGATGACTTTGATGATTACTGGTGCCTGCAACATCGACTCGACCAATTCTGCTTCGAGCGCTCTTTAGATGAAGAAAAGGACTTCCCGTTCGCTCGATTCAATGTCGGCAAAAACAAGTGGTTCTGCTTTGCTGAGCTCGACGCAAATGGAATTGAAAAAGATCAATGCGCTGGTCCATCAGGCGAACCTGCAGGATGTGTTCAGTACAAGTGGGGAACAGACTTCCTTGGTGGTGTTCATGCTGATATGATGCTTGTGATGGAGGAAGGATGCATCGATGTTACGACTCCTGAGTTCACCACTGAGGATACAACGACTTCGGCAACTACCACTACAACAAGTATGTATAGATATTTTTATATTTTTCGGTCAAAGATATATTTCCTTCTAATAAAATTCCAAATACCTACAATCTTCGCGTGTTTTTCTTTCAGAATCAAGTTTTTTATTTACAAATTCATTAGCAACGCAAAAGAAACAAGCATGGCGGAAACTTTCAGTTTGTATCCGCTGTCAGGATCAGCTGTCGTGTTGAAATTTTCATAAACTGTCGTCTGAAGTTTGGTAAGAGAGGGAGTTTTGGATGTATTCTTACCAGATCTGGAGCTTCTGAAGTAGTAGTAGTCTTTTTCTTCTTGGTTGTTGTCGTAGTTGTCGTCGTCGTCGTGGTTGTAGTTGTTGTCGTGGTAGTTGTGGTTGGAACACAAGCTGTGTCTTCTGTGATTTGATCCACATTCTTTCCGACGTTTGTGAACGGTGCTCCGCATTCAGTTTGACTACGGTACAGGTTTACCTAAGGAATTAGGAAATTTTGTCCTACCGTTTGTTCTCCATTCGGGAAAAAGCCCAGAGCATCTCGCAGCAGTCGATTTGATTCCCAGCAAGGTTCAATGAAGTGATCATATTTGCTCGATCGAACAAGTCAGAGGTGATGTTGGTCAACTTGTTGTTTGATAAATCTAGTGAGCCAAGAACCGGTGTTGCCTGAATAACTGTTTGCTGAAGAAAGAATGCTTTTGAACCTGGATGGAATTTGTAGGGAAGAAATCGATCTTGTTGTTGCAGAGTTTGATGATCTGAAGCTGATTCAACGAAATGAACGAGGCCCGCTCAATCGTTGAAATATCATTGTGGCAGAGCTCTATTTTTTGAAGCGCAAGATTTCTGAACGAGTCGGTTTCAATTCTCTTTATCGAGTTTCGGTTCATCAAGAGGACTTTCAATTTCGCCAAGTTGTCGACCGTCGAAACCGGAATTTCTTGAAGATCATTGTCTAAAAAATATTAAGGGAAGAGATTCAAGAAGCTTTGTACCATTGAGATTGAGGTATCGCAGGCTTTTAAGATGAACGAACGCGTTGTCCTTGAAATGCTGAATTCCATTCATTGACAAATCCAATCCAGTGACTTCTTCAGGGATTCCATATGGAACGAAATCAACAATTTTCTTTCCCTTGCAGTCGACAAGTTTCAGCGGGAGGAAGTTATCATCTTGCCATCTGTAGCAAATGCAGTCGCCAGGGCATTTGTCCCACCAAGCGCTTGGGCAAGTAGCAGCGAGTTCTTTCTCGGTAATGTTTGAAAGGGACTGACCGACGATTGTTTTTGGATATTGACATTTAGGATCTCCAATGAGATTTGGAACGCGACGGACCCAGGCGAGGTGGCAATCACAAGAAAGTGGGTTTCCTTGGATATCGAGTTTTTCCCGAATTAGGCTTCAAAATTTACTGGTAAAAATCGTTCGGGTTTATTTTGAAGCCTACCAAATAGGGCAAGTTCTTGCTCAATTCTTCTGGAATAATTTCAATCTGATTGTTCTGAAAGAAAAGCTCCTGTATGTTCATAACATTATGTCCAAAAATCTTTCCTCCCAAATGAATGAGTCGCGGATTGTCACGAATCTCTAGAGTTTTGAGCTTTGGAAGATTGACAAAAGCGAATTTTTCGACGACTTTCAAGTTCGGCATTTCGTTCAAGTAAATTGCTTCGAGCTCGGCGAAATGGGCGAAGGAAGAGGTTTGAAGCCGATCCATTGGGTTTCGCGACAGAGAAACATTTTTAATTGATTGAGAGTGTTGAGCAAACTCGTCGGAACTCGCTCGAATCTGTTTTCATCCAGTACCAAGCTTTGAATAGACCCAGCCCAGGCGAAAACATGCGTCTCCAACTGCGCTTCGGATAAACCACATCTCGTCAAGTCCAATTCCTTCAATTGGGTAAGCTGATAGAGTCCATGAGCGTCGATAGAAGTTATAACGTTGTGGGAAAGATCGAGAACGACGAGTTCTGAGAGACTGTTGAACATGCGATTGACGACGCCGGAGATTTTGTTGTTCGAGAGGATGATTTTGTTGACGTTGTTCGGGGTCATTTTTGGCAGCTCGTTTAGGTCGCTTCCAGAGCAGTTCATTGTCTTTGGGATTGGTAAAAATTGGATTGTTGGAATTATAGACAAAAATGTGACAAAAATTTAAGGATATTAACTGTAGTTGACATCGTATTATAATTCTTTTTGTTGTTTATTGTTAAAGCTTTCGGTTGTTGATAACCATCTTCAGTAACTAATTTTGTTTTAGTACAGAATAATCAGAGAAATACACACCTTTTTTGAGTGGAAAGGGAAGAGAATTTTCACACTGATTAGTTTTTGACAGAAAGACAACAACAATAGAATTCATCTAGAGAGAAAATGCATAATTTGAACAACAAAACAAAAGCCCGCTCAAGAAATTTTGTTGTTCAAATTATGCATTTTCTCTCTAGATGAATTCTATTGTTGTTGTCTTTCTGTCAAAAACTAATCAGTGTGAAAATTCTCTTCCCTTTCCACTCAAAAAAGGTGTGTATTTCTCTGATTATTCTGTACTAAAACAAAATTAGTTACTGAAGATGGTTATCAACAACCGAAAGCTTTAACAATAAACAACAAAAAGAAAAAAATTTAAGGACAATTTTTTTCTGAAATCTGATTGGCCGATCGGCTTAATACCGACTTTTGATTGGTCAAAAATTTTTGTCTAATTTTCTTTAATTACTGTCAATTCGGGTCACGTCCTCAAAGTTTCTATTACTTTTTAATCAATTTTCCTTCAGAAAAACTTCATGTTTCAAATTTCTCTCAATATAACAATTGCAGGGACTCGGACACTTTCCATGCGGCGGATTGTCTTCATAATTCGTCCATGGACACGGAGCGGTTAAAATATCAAAGAATTTCGATCCATGAGCGTCAATTTCTTTTTTCTCTTTTGGTTTTCCATCAACCGTTTGGAAGAGAAATAATAAAATTTGCAAAAGCATATTTTCAGGGGAAATTTTTCATTGATGATCTTTCGAGGTTTCTTGGGGATAAGCCTCAGGTCGTTAATCCTTGAGTCATCCCTTTTTTGTGAAGCTCGGGAAGTGCATCTCATCATTTTACAAGATCTTCACCTCTGAGGCACTTGGCAAGAGATGAAATTACTAGGCATTCGGATGGTTTATTTAAATATTCAATATTCTAGCGAGGAAAAAAAAGTGCAAACAAAAAGAAAGCAAGTGTGAAGTGCAGTGCAATGTTCGAAATTCTCCTTGTTGATTTCAAAGTTTCAAATTCAATCGCGGTCGAAGAGCATTTTCACTGGAGTAGGTCGGAAAGAGCCGAGGTTGATGACTTTTTTCCGGAGACTTCTGCTTTTATAAGCGCGCAGATCGTGCACTCGCATCCATTGGCGCAGATCGGCTGGGCAGTTCATGGATCCTTCTGAAAGAAAGCTACAGTACTGTCCTCAGAAGAATGATTTTGATGAGCTTACCTGAGAAATACCGGATTCGTATGCTTCTGTTTAGTTCATATCCAAGGACCCAACTTTCAGATAGGTTAAAAACCCCAAATAAAAAAACGCTGATCTTATTTTTGAGTTTTAAAAGTGACACCCTTATGATAAGGTCCGAACAATCATAAGAAAAATGAACTTAATACTCTTTATTACTTTGATAAGAAGCTCACGCGACTAAATGGCACAAACCAAGAAAAGAAAGTGCATTTTCGGAAGACCAATAAGCTTGCTGTATTTGGGCTACCGGCCAATCAAAAACCTTTCTATAAAAATCAGTTCCTTTTCTTGGTTTGGCCCGTCAAAAAAAGCAGAGAAAAAAATTCTCAAAGAAATCTTAACCCATGAATTCAATATCACCAATAATTTGGTTTTGTAACCTTTCCCATGTTTAACCCTTGAGCGTCCAATTTTGAATCGTGCTTTTCTCAACACAACAGGTACTTCTTGGCCTTTTTTGTTGAATGCATCGCGGATCTTTGTCTTTGGTTCTTTTTCTTGATAAAAATCGTTTAAAAATCCTTAACGCCTTTTTCTTCTATTCAGAGGCGTAAGGCCTGACATGTCAAAAGACATGGCCTTTATGAAAAGCACGTGTTTTTTTAAAGGCTGTTTCCGGTACTGCTTTCAAAAGTTGAACCATTCCCATTCACTAGCGTACTTTTTGTAATAAAGCCCGCTGTAGATTTTGCTCAGCGGCTCTTCTCCTGCGTTTAAATACAGAGTATTACAGACTGCTAAAAGCATATATTTAAAAAATGGGATCGCTTAAGGGGGGGGGTCGACGAGAATTTTTTCAGGGGTGATCGTAATTTCGCTTATACACATAGTCAGGATATGAATCTTATATTTGATGAATCTACAGATTCTCCCAAATCTGCTGAGCCTCAAATCATTTGATAAAAATTTAGATTTAGGGGTCAAAATTAACAAAATTTTCGAGAAAATGGCCCTACTTTGACGGCATTTTTGACCGATTTTTTCTGGCCAAAATTTTTTCTAGTTTTCGCCGCCTGATTTTTACGACCCTTATCTATCCACCAGTAAAATCAGATTTAGCCTATCTTATCGGGTTTTCCCGAATTTTTGGTCACGGAGATCCCGATTCTCGTCGACCCCCTCCTTAAAAAACAGTTTTTTTGTAAAATCATCAATTTTCTCTCTGGTCTCCAAAATTTGGATAAGATAAAATTGGTCTCAAGTTTGATTTCGCGGCTTTTTATCATTATCAAAGTCGGTTACGTATTTTCTGAAATCGCGGGTTAGTGATTGAAAATTACTTTTTTCCTTGAAAATTTGAGAATCTTTGTAAAGAGATATTTAGATCTGAGGATTAATTGAAAATGGGTTCATTTTTCAGCCTCGAAGGCCGCCTCGCGTCCTCTGTTAATATAAACGTTCAAGTTCAAAAGTGAAACGACTCGATTTCAATTTATTTAATCAATTGAGGATGCGCCGCCAGACAACGGTAATTTGGATTTGAGTAGTAGCTCTTACCGATTTGCCTCTGTGGTAATGGCTCCATTACTAGTTTTGAATTGAAGAATTTGTATTTTTGAAAAGGGGACAAATTGATAGTAATTGATCGAATGGGGATTTTTACTGTAGTTTTCGATAAAAAGAGTATTTGAAAGCCTAAATTTTCAAGCTGAAGGGACTAAACCAAAAAAAGATAGTGCATTTTTGAATTACCAATAAGATTGCTGTATTAAGCCTACTGGCCAATCAAAATTCAGATTTATTAAATCACTTCCATATTATTACCCTAACCCTAGCCCTTACCCTGACTCAGGTTGCCGAGCCCAGATCTACCCCCTTAGAGTAATAAGACTCTATCACGTCATAAAAGAACTCGGAAGAAAAGATGACGATGCTTCCTTAATAAATCAGAGTCAGGCCCCAACCCAGCTCTGAGAAAATCCATTTTGATGATGACATATTATGATTCTAATTTGCTTATCAGTTGTTGCTTACCTGGCGCAAAGAGGCTCCCGGAGTCGAATGATGAATCGTAAAGTGCGGCCGAAGCTCTGAAAGAATCAAAAAGTTGTGTTGACAATTTGCGGTGGATGAGTTGAAAGAAAATTATATAAACAATCATCTTAATGGCGGGTAGAATCCGAGGAGCTAATAAAATAAAAAAAGAAGGGAGTTCAAGTGCTTACATATGTTAAATATTTAAATTGATGTTTATTTAGCACCAGATGCGAAAATGGGGTGTAATTGAAGACCGCCATCTTACCGTATAATTTTCATTAAATTATTTTCAACGAAAAAGTTGAAGATAAAATAATAATTAAAATTGATTTTGATGTGATTGTGGTTAGGGTTAGGGTTAGTTTTGAGGTAAAACAGGAATTCTTTGGTTGAAATTAGATAAAAAATATCGATATGCGAAATCGAAGTTGACACCCTGAATATTATTTGAACTAAAAAAGTAAAATAAGGGCGTCACTTTCTTAAATTTGAAATTTTCAATTAACGATGCTTACCCCCTTACTGACTTCTGCTTTGAAAGAATAAGGGTATCACTCCGAAACTACTTACAGTGGTTATCCATTATTTAGCAGTTATTTTAAAATATAATTCCTTAAAATGGAAATTTTTCTTTTCTTATGGAAAAAATGGCTTTTTTTATCGTTTTCCGAATGACTGGGAGAAAAAGTCATGAGAACAAACTACTGCATAATTTTCAATTCTGACCCTTCTGCGTAAATAATTGAGCAATAAAAAACTTCTCAATTGATTTTGAGTAGTTATGGTCTCTGAGCCATCTATTCAGCTCTGGCTGAGCGGTAAATCAACGATTACTTCCGATTTTCTGAAGGACAAATAAATACTTTCGCTTGTTAAAAAATCTCCGTTCTCACCAAAAAAATGAACTTTTCAGAAAACGAACTTCAAAAGTAGGTTCAATTGAAGAATCACAAAATCAGCTGGGAGCGGATTTGAAAAGCTCGTAACTCTGTCACTTGGAGTCGTTTTATTGATATTTGATTTTTGGACCACCTAATTAGCTGGCCTTTTTGATTGACATAAATTCATTTTTTTTATTCAGCATTATTTATGATCATTATTTTGGTTTTTTTTATTGAATTTTCTTTGCTGGGTAAGAGAGAAAGAATTTCGCAAAGGAAAAATTCAGATTTTTTAAATTATCGATCCCTTTATTTCCATCTTTTTCCACGTGATTTTTGATATTTAAGGGTCTCTAGGTCGATAATGACGATTTTTGAGAATAAATTCTACAAATTCGTCCAAAAATCTTCGGGATTTCTTAAGGGTATCTAAGCGAAATCCTTGTTTGAAAAATGTGTTCTCGTCGATAACTTATCGATACCCTTAACCCCTGCCCGCATGAAAAATTTGTCACCCCTGCCCGCATATCGACCTACGCGTAGGTCGGGCCTTTTTGGGGTCTTTCAGTCGGGATAAAATTTTCCAAAAGACATGGATGGAAAGATAAAAGGCTGAGCTTTCTCCTGGACATGATCAAATGTCAAATGTCAGATGTCAAATATCAACAAATGTCATCTTTTCAAAAGTACTCATTTTTGATAAAAGAATAAGTCGTCAGCGCTCCAAATCTCGTCCAAAATGAATTTAAATATTTTTATGCAGTCATCAATACAGTAAAAATTTACAATTACGAACTTTTATTATCTACTAAGCATAAATTTGATCAAATAGATCTTGCCGAGAACAGTTGAATCAAAGTTGGGTTTTGTCATGTTGACCCGAGATCAAAATTTCGCTCAATTGCTAAAATCTTAAATCTTTGAATAAATGTTATTTTGAGCTAAGATCCTGATTCTCCATTAAAAAGTAGCCCGATATGTGGGGGTCAGCTTTATAGAAAATATTTACCAATAGCGAGATAATCGCGTTTAAAAGTCAATTTACCTACGCGTAGGTCGATATGCGGGCAGGGGTTAAGAGGTGGTTGCCCCCTTATGGCAAGTAAAGCAAGATCGAAAGAACGCTGTCTTGAAATTGATACGTTTTTTAAAAAAGTCAAGAAGCAAAATAGAAGTAAAGAATGCCAATGAAGACACGTTACAAGGGCTCTAACCGGAAGACAAGTTTGCGGCCACAAAGGCCCTTCCCTTCCTTAAACAATAGGCACTTACATTTCTGCCGCCAGCGCGGCCGCGAAAATCACCGCGTTAAACTTCATCTCATCTCCAATTCAAACAAAAGTCTCTTCAAAATTCAGCCCTTCTTTTTTCTCTTCCTTGATTTCCTAAAAATCCTAAAAAAAGCCGTCTTTTTCCTGAAGAATAATTTTCAAACAAAAATCTGAGAAAAAAAATGTTGAATCTTCTGAGCGCGCTCAAGTGTGTGCGAGCGCCACCGATTTTAAAAACTGAAAAAATATAGAAAAGAATCTCAAAGGGCGGAGATTCTTTTTATTTGGAAAATCGGAATAACGTACATTTTTACGGGGGATTAGCTATTTTGACGGGGAATGGATTTTAGTCGCTGAACCAGGGAAAAGATTTGAAGATTTTTTAGTCAGAAAAGAATCACTAGAAACGATTGAATCTTGAATAACTAAACCCCTTTTCAATCGATCTTATTATTTTAGTCGTAGATATTCTTAAAGCTAAGATAGCTAAGCTGGGGAAGGAATTTAGCTTGGCTTAGCTTAGCCGGCAAATTTTCTCCTCAACTTAGCTAAGCTAGACCTTCTTGGAAACCTCTAAGAGAGAAGCTGACGAGAAAATTTGCCGGCTTAGCTTAGCTAAGCTTAAATCAGGACATTTTTAAAAAAATCAAAACCTTGGAAGTATTCTAGAGATATTTTCCTTTTAAATTTGATATTATTTTCCTGGTCGTTTACGAAAAGGGCAAATTTGCGGGAAAAAGCAACAATCGGAAGCTCTCAAAATTTTTTTCCACCAAAAAGCCAAATTTGTACAAGTTTGATGTCAAAAATTATCAAAGAAAAAATGACATCTTGGCTCGATATAAAATTGACCTGACAACAAATCTAGCATATCAGCTCGATATGTTGACGTCAAAACTTTCCGGAAGTTGAAAATTTTCCGTATTTTTCTCCATTGAGAAATTGAAAAAAAAAGAGTGATTTTTTTGTGTTTCAAGAAGACTTTTGCTGTCAGTGAAGGACGCGGATTAGGGCAAATCGATCAGCTTTAGTTTCCAGTTTAAGTTTCTGAGAATGTTATATAATCCCAGCACTGGTGTAAGTGGAAGCTGTGTACTCAACGCAGCGGATGAGACATTTCCGGATTAGCGTGAAAAAATCCCCTGGAGGAAATTCTTGCTACAAACAAAAATGTTTCTCCTCGTTACTTTCTTCCTCATTCCTTCTCAAGAGAGCTCGATTTACTTATCAGTTTTTTAAGAAAAGATGATAATATGGCTTTCACTATATTAATTTTTCTTGAATTTTTGAAATATTTTGCTGAAAAAATGAGTTTTCAAATTATGTTAATAGCAATAATTTTGGTCAAAATCATCATTATTAGCGGTTAAATTGAAAGCTCTGGTCGAAAATTCAAAAAGAAGAGAAACTGAGAAATTTATTAGATAAGCATAATTAGTAACCAAAATGAACTTTTTCTTTTGGTCGGAAGGAGAAAAAGGGAACAGGTGCGCCTGTCAGAAGATGACTGTAAATAATGGCTATGCAGATTTCATATTTGAGCGGGTCTGCTCGCCAAGCACTTCGGGCAGAGTTATCGCGGGTTCAGGAGTTGGGCTTTTAATGCTCATTGAATGCCTGAAAAATTAACTGTTTCTCCGACCAACAAATTGTCCGATAACCTGCTCATTCTGGTCATCGTTGATCTCCGCATCTTTTCGTCCTTCTTTCTCGTCTTTACAATATCAGCAAGAACATTGTTGATCAGAAGACCTTTCGTTCGCGACTCACTGTTTTGACTTCAAATAAGACCTAGAAACTTATTTTCTAAGCCCTTACCTATGACATGTACTGGAACTGTGGATGGAAAAGGCGCTCCCGCCAAGAGACGATTTTGTGTGAGATCGAGATTTACTTGCGGAGAGCGATAGAACTACACAGTTTATAGATTTATTTTTGTAACTCTTTATCACCTGATGCTCGTTTAATGAATTCCTCCGCTTTTTCCAGTTCCTTGGTGACTTCTCTTACCGCCATTTGTCGGTCGAAAACAGCATCTTCCAAGGTATCTTCATGGATTGTCGGATCTTCTTCGAGAAGAAAATCATCGACTTTTTAGGGCGCAAGATTAATCAAAAAAAATCGCACTAAGAAACACTAAGATGGCCAAAATTAAGTTAAAATTTTAGAGCAATCAGATGACCGCGTTCCACCTACGGGGCCAATCAGATTTCAGAAATTTTTTTTTCAAAAACTTGGATTTTCGTCGCATTTTTGACCGAAAAAAGCCACTACCCGAAAAATCGTTCGTGAGAACCCTTTTCCTGGATCAACCAATTCGTCTAACATCTCATCGAGTCGAAATTGCTCATTGAGTGGTTCACTGCCGACGGTGTTTTTCGATGGACTCTTCCATGATTTCACCCGCTAAAAGGAGAAATTCTTAATTTCAATCTCAGCTGAAACCATTCCCAAAGCAGCAATATTTGATTTTCTTCCAAATGCCCATTTACAGCATTTTTCGATTATAACTGTCACATGAACTTGAGCCTATTTACTAAAAATACAGTTTCTAGAAAGAAACATTCTTCTTCAATCCAGCTCTGAATTAAAACGGTCAAGGTCCAAGGTGTCTCTCAAACAGAAATTCTTGGAACATCAAAATCGATTTCCTGGCGCAGTTTCCTTTACACCTGTCACTTCGCAAAGTCGATTTCCTCATGTCATAGGCGCGCTTCCGAAATGTTATTATCGGAAGTTTTACTTTCGCAAAATCATTTCAATCATCAAATGCAGTATTCGATCATTCTCTTCTCGGCTGTCAAAATCGTTCCTGCTGAAATTCTCGTTGACGAAACAAGAAAGTCTTTCTTGGTGAAACTTTTGTTGAATAAGGGAGTCACCGTGTTATTTCAAAAAGAAAAACCGGTATGAGGAACGTTTTATTTTGAAATCAGCGTTTCTGAAAGCTTGGTTCTTGGATATGAGTGTCACAAAAGCATAAGAATACGCCATTTCTCGGCTAAGGTCAGCATTACTCAGAACTTCAGTGAAAATGCTCTTCGACCGCGATCGAATTTGAAACGTTAAAATCAACAAGGAGAATTTCAAAAATTGCACTGCTCCTAAAAGACTTTCTTTGTATAACTATTTTTTTCAATAAAAATAATTATTAAAATTAACCATCCGAATACCTATTTATTTTTATCTCCTGCGAAATTGCGTATCTCTTGAAGCTCTCATTAGCCGTTTTTGAATGTGTAAATAAGGCTTTGATTTCGATAAATACTTTTTTATTTGATCAAATTGGTAAAACACGGTACAGAAGACACCGGGAAATTTGAAAGAGACATAAGTTTGCTAGAATCATGATTGGGAGACAAACAGAACAGAAGAATGCTTATTTTTCAATTACATCAACGTGTAGGAGAGATTTCGAATTGGCTTGTTGACGACTGAGCCTTTGGTAGCCCAGAACCAAAAGTCGCCAGTTGCAAGATCATCGGTTTTCGGGAAAGATCCCGAGGCTTGGTGTTGATGGTTTGCATAGAGAAAGTAGGAGACATTTCCGTCGTTAGTATCTTCTTGATGAAACTCAATCCTTACCCAAGACCCTTCTTCGCACTGCACATCGAATTCATGAACATCAGGAATTGCCACTTCTACAGTTATTTTTCCCGTAGTGTACGCGTTACGAGTGAGAGCAAATTTTTTCTGATTTTCGTGATCGATGTACAAGCTGTGGCCTGTGTAGTAGTAGGCTGAACTATAGGAGTCGCAGAGAATGTCGACTTCAAAGCGGAAGCTGACGGATGCCGCCTGTCTCTGCAGGTAATTGTTGTAGCTTGGAGTGAGCGGGCAGCTGCTAACGATCGGGAAGCATGTCAAGAAAGGGTTGCGACAAGGGTTCTCACAGCCATCGTCGACACTGGTCGTGGTCGAGATCGGAGCTGGGGTCGTAGTTGTCGTCGTACTAGTGGTAGTGGTAGTAGTGGTAGTGGTAGTTGTGGAAGTCGTATGGCCCTGACAAGCGGTTTCCCACGCGTCGACAGTCCACGATTTGAAGTGCCCGTTGTTGCAGTGCACTCTTCCCTTGTTTGTTCCGTCTTCGCAGATGATGTCGTAGCCGGCTCTTCTGTTGTTGATGACTCTCGCGAGCTCGAGCTGACCATCTTCAAGCTGGACGGAGGCAGCTGCAGCGGCGCATGGATGAGCCTCCTTCGGGGAACAGGACAATCTGACGCTGGCGTTGAGGTTTCTACGACGGGTTAGTTAAAGGAAATGAAATTTAGTCAACAAACTTTTTGGCAATAGTTGCTGGCTCGCCGCATCGGGTCATGAATCGCGGGGCATTCTTCCTCGGCTTGGCGGTCCAGTCGGGAACGAATCCCGCCTCGCAAGTCGGATAGCAACGAATCTTCGACCTCAAGAGTCCTAGATTTGGACAGTTCCAAGAGCCGTTCTCGATCGGGAACTGCTCGATAGTCTCTTCAGTCTTGGCGTCGCAGAGAACTCGTCGCTCTTCCCTTTCTTCAGCGGTCAGCCCATTGTACTGCTGAAAGTAGCCGGCTGAAGTTGAGGCAAAAAGAAAGCCTGCGAGTTTCATTTTCTTCAATATCGAGGTAAATGATGGATCGATGTTGGAAAATTCCGTTTATAAAGGAGATGGATTAACAATATTAACGATTAAAATTGCTCCAAGATATAGAACATGTTTTGATTCATTTTCAGTCTATTTTCTAAGTCTGTCTACTTTTTCAAATTTGTCTATTTTTCAGAAGAGAAAATTAAAATCAGCAAAAAAAAAAATCGAAAAAATGAATCAAAGCTTTGTCTTTCTCGGTAATTTTGAAAATTTTCGTAGCTTTTTACATTTCTGCGCGCATATTCACTTATTTCGATTATGATTGAGGTCCGCAAATTTTAATAATGGCGAATTTTTTTATCCTTAATTTTAAATTTCAAGTTCCTTTCTAGGCGAGTGACTCGAAATTTGTCAAAAATTCGGGCTCAACCGATTAATGGAAATGATTTTATGGATCAGGGTTTTGATTGGCCGGTAGGCCAAATTCAGCAATCTTATTGGTTATCCAAAAAATTCACTTCCCTTAATTGGTTTAGTCCAAAAATTTGCGTCGCAAAAAGGCTCTCAATTTTTGTTCATTGTCGTGAAAACCTGGGTCAGGGTGTTAAAAAAACAATAAAAAGTCACGTGACGGGTTATTTTTTGTTAACATCGGCGCAAAGATCATCATTTTTTAATTCGCCAGATTTACAAACAAATGTTTTACCTTTTTGCGGTTTGGAAACTCGAAAAATGGAAATTAGACTTTGCTAAATTTGCCCGCGACGTCAAATGTAGCGTTAATTGAATAAAAACATTTTGGAGCACGTTTTCACCGACCGGCGAATTCGATTACGATTTTGGACAATTCGGGTCAACTCTAATGTTCATCTTTATCCATAAATTATGGACAATTATGGATGGCGTTTTCTTCCGAAAACGTTTAGAGTACGGGTGTCGGCTCAGAAGTCCAAATTCACCTCACACAAGTTTCACCTAGGTGAAGGTGGGTGAAGGTGAAAAATTTTTAACTCACCTCACCTAAAATTTTCAAAAGCCGGCTTTCACCAAATTTCACTTTGAGGTGAAATACGGTGAAAATTTTTCAGTTCCCATCACCTTACCTAAAATTTTCGAAAATCGGCTTTCACCCCAATTCACCTTTACGTGAAATTTGGTGAAAAATTTTCACCTCACCCCCCTCACCTCACTTATTTTTTTGAATATCGGCTTTCACCTTAATTCACCTAAAGGTGAGGTTTGGGTGATTTTTTTTTCACCACACCCGTGGGTGAAGGTGAAAGGCTGAATTTGGAACTCTGTCTCGGGTTTTTATCGGGTTCTTATTATATTTTTTCATAAATGCACTTTTCGCGTCATCGAATATTGTACAAGAGTTTATTACATAGAGTGTTACAAATAAATTTTGGCAGGATAATAGAACAAAATATAAATGAGTTTATAAGTAAAAGAATAGAAATTGAAAATTCACGTAAGATCATTTTAATAGTAATCAGAAAAGCGGTTTTTTATTTCCAAATCGTTTTGATGGAGGAATGTAGCCTTCGTCTTTGAAAAAATTTTTCTTGAAAGGAATCTTTCGATTTCTAACCCCTTCTTTTTGCTTTGGCCA
The DNA here is from genome assembly GCF_907165135.1 of Oikopleura dioica. Lineage (NCBI taxonomy): Eukaryota > Metazoa > Chordata > Appendicularia > Copelata > Oikopleuridae > Oikopleura > Oikopleura dioica. The sequence goes on along the minus strand of NC_137293.1, from coordinate 393,730 downwards.
GCGAGGAAACCAGGTTTCGACTGGGTTGCAGCTTTTTGGATCATCGTATATTTTCATCAAGGTTTGCTTTTTTCAAGGCTTCTTTCTCGAACCCAGTGTTTGAAAAAAAAAGTGCGCGGGCTGCGAGCGGGCGAGCGGGGCGCGGGCGGGCGCGCTCGTCCATCCGACCAGCTAAAATTTTGACAAATTTTGCCCGCACTCATCCGCCCATCAAAAAATCAAGCCTCATACTGCTCGCACGCGCACGTACCGCTCGTGCTCCCCCGCTCGCCCGCCCTCCCCTGCCATGCTCGCCCCTCGCCCATGAGTGCATGTGATTGGACAGGGTATTATCAAGTAAAACGGACTCATTTTACACAGAACAAGGACTTACACAAAATTGGGACTCATTTTACACAGAAAAATAGGAAATCGTTTATTTTCTATGTTACATAGACTATGTAAAATAAGTCATTATTCTATGTAAAATAAGTCCCTTTTCTGTGTAGATTAAGTCCGTTTTCTTTGTTGGTCGGTGGGTGGTGGGCTTTTTGGTCCAGAGTTGGAAATGTAGTAACATGTTGCTACTACATACTGCCATTACTACCATCAGAAACACCGCTTCAAGATTACTACCGCGGCTCCAAAAAACTGCTACTACGTACAATTACTAAAAAAAAGTTAACAGTTTACTACCATCATGATCAAAGACCTTCTTTTCATTAAAAACCACCGGTACAAATTTTGTACCGCTGCCGCCTTACATCCGGTTCAGCAATCTTTGAATAAAATCTGAGTCAGGGTCTGAAAAGTCTTTTACGAAAAGTTCGAGAAATTACTCATATTCTGGAAATGATATTTACTCTGCAATCATATATTTACCTCTTCAATGCCGACTCATGCAAAACGGTCAGCAGCAAAAGATAAATCGTAAAAACTCTTGAAATGAAGGGAAAATTAAGTTTTAAAAAGCAAGAGAGTTCAGAAGACCCTTCAACTGTTCCGTTGAACGTCGTAGTCAACGTCAGTAATCAAGTGAACAGCCCAGCAGAAAAGAAGGAGAAAAAAGAGAAAAAGGATAAAAAATCGTGCCTGAATAAACTAAAAGGTCTTTCGCTGATTTTGAAGATTGCGGTCGCTCTTCTGACAATCCACGGAATCATCACGCCTTTGATTCTTTCGAAAATGAATGCTCATTCCGATTCGCAGGACGATTCTACCATTACTAAAGCTTCCGGTAATTGTGTTAGAACCGGGTTCTAAAGTCAGAGTTTTTAATTCATATTATTTGAATTTTACCTCAGAATCAGTACGTTCAACAAGGCTAGCATAAATGTGGCTGGAGCCTCCACGTTCTGACTTGTAATTATCTTGAAGAAACTTCAAGACAAAAGACGTGGAGTAAAAAAAAATCCTGACTGCAGAACCAGAATTTGAACTTACGGAATCAGGTTCTGCTGCAGAACCTGGCCGCCTTTCACCCAGTGCAATTTAATAAAGAACATAGATACTCTCCGGCTTCAAAAAGAGATCGAAGAACTCAAAAGCGGTCGCTCATTGATGGTTCTTTCTGGATTGGACTCTCAAACAGTGTTTCTGAGCTATGTTCTCAAATCAGATGGAAGCAAGAGTCCTCTGACAATCAAAATGCCTTCTTACACTTCTCACTACCTTTACCTTTCGTACTCTGCTTTGATTCGCGGAAAAGTCTACATCTTTGGTGGAGTAAATGAAAATGATTTTCATGTAAGTGTTAGTTTATGAAGTCTTCATTCCATGAAAATTAGATCGCGATGATTAACGACTGTGAAATTGAGGAGTTAGATGTAAAACTCAACAATCACTATTACTGGAATGCTGCTGTTGTAACGGCAGCAGATCAACAATCAGGTAGACTAAGAGCAATATAATTTAAAATAATATATCTTTAGCATTGATTTGCTTTGACGAAAAAGAATGGAGAAACTGCGAAGAATTCAACGGCAGCGCTGTTTCAATAAAACCGGCGACGAAATATTATCATAGAAATTCTTGTTTGGCGCTCTACCACGATCACGCAGTCGCAGTCGGCTCCTGGGTTTCTGACGCCTACAAGAAAGTGGAGGAATTCAATGGCGATTCTTGGTCAGAATTACCAGATTTTCCAAAGTAAATTGGTTTAAATATCTTTAAATTATGATTTGAAGAGCAATTTTCATGCATTCCTGCATTGGAGTTTACGACGGCTTTCTTGTCCTCGGAGGGAAATACGAAGAAAATGAGGAATCTCACAGCTTAAAAGATGTTTATTTACTACGCGACTTAGAATGGACTGTTGTTGGCCAGCTCAACGAATATGTAAGAATTTTATCAAATTCAGCCATCCTAAAATTTAACTTTAGCATTTGTATTCCTCCGCAGCGCGAATCGGAAATACGATTTATCTTGTTAGCGGCAGAAATGAACCGTATGTTATTTTTATGAATCAACAAAAATTATTAAACTAAGTTATGCTGTGGAAAAACTGGAATGGGATGGAGAACAAATTGCCTCGGCAGAAGTCGTCAACAATCACTGGAGCGAATTTCATCGTCCGATCGTTTTACCTGTCGATGAATTTTACTGTACATAAATTTTATAAATCAAAGCGCAGCATAGAAGATCAAATAACATTTCAAATAATTGACAAAAGATAATTTTGTAGGGCCTACAATGTAGGCTATAAATTATAGCGGCTATAATACCTACTCTCTCTTATTCTTTATTGAGATCTGCTAGAAAAACAGCTTGAAAAATAATTTTCTAGAGAATATTAGTTTCATTTCATTTTGGTAGTAGCTCTGCAATCTTTGTATAAAACCTGATGAAGAAGATCTCTGATGAAAAGCCGCGGATCGGCTTCGGCAGAATTTGAAGTTCAATTGAAAAGGCAATTTCGCATAGACGTGCTTTATGCCATAAAGTTTATGGTGGTGCAATTTATTTCAACGGTCATACCGTATGCAACATACGGTATAGATAATACGAAAAGGGAGAATCCTACAACATACTACCATTACTACCACCCGATGAAGAAATTTACTCCATTTCTACACGTACTACCCTACTAATTTCCAACTCTGTTTTGGTCGGTTTTGGCTGATTCTACGCGTCTTCCGGTTGGTTTTCTTTGAGTAGAATTTAGCGCCCCGGGAGGGTGAGCGGGCGAGCGCGGGAGGGTGCCCGCGCACATCCGCCCATCCCAAAATCTGGCCTCTACGTGCCCGCTCTCATCCGCCCTTCCAAACAATCGGACCCTTCGCGCCCGCGCTCGTCCGACCATTCGATTCTAAGGCTTTTTTCAAACACTGCTCGAATCTTAACCCTAAGCTAACCTTACTTTATCTACTTGAAAAGTAGTGAAGCCATTCCTGGTAGTGAAAATTGAACAAAACCCAATTTCTGTAGGTCTCTTCCAATCGAGCGGCAGCGTGAGGAAATTTCCAGCCCTAGAATTGACAGTACTCTTTATCATTCGACAAGGGACTCACATCGTGAACCAAAAAGGCATCGTCAAGCACGGAAAAAGTATACCCCGCAGTGAATAGCTCGCAAATCTGCTGCTGTCGATCAAAGCCATATTGTTTGAATCTCTCATCAAAAAGTGGCACATCTTTTGAGCCAATGTAAAATGGCTCCCAATTCTTGTTCCATGTCGCGTTGAAGACGATTTTCGACTGGTCGCTTTTTCGGAGAGGGATATCCAACCAGTGGGGGTGCTCCTCGGGCGAATGGCACCACCAGCAGGACTCGTTGTGGAATGGTCGGATGAGGCCTTTTCCGAAATCTTCGAGAAGGTGTTTTTTGTTCTTTGATCGAGCGTAGCCTTTTTTGAGTTCTCTCTACTTCCCCGTTTAAAAATTGGGCATTTGTAGTGGGAACTTTCCTTTTTGCATCTCAAAACATGGCACAACAAAAACCACGTTTTCATTAAAATCCTCCTCGTAATATCCTTTACTAACCGCCATTTTGTTAAATCTCTCCCTGATAAACTCATTAGGCAGGACATCAATGTCGATGAGAAATGTAAACTTCGTCGCGGAAGCTTTTATCGCAACGTTTCTCAAGACATTGTGAGGATAGGGAATGTCGCCTTTGTAGTTGCCTCCGTCGTCGCCACCGAATTTGGAGATGATATCGACTAGCTCGTTGCAGTCATTGAATTCTAAACCACCGGCGGAGGAAGAAACGTCCGATGTATGGCCGATCGGGTAGACCAGGGGTCAAAATATCAGCCGAAATCCTAGTGCGAAAGCGAAGCGAAAGCGAACCTTTTTTTCAAATTTTCTGCGAAGCGAAAGCGAAGCGAATTTTTCGCCCATGTTCGAAGCGAGAGCGAAGCGAAATATCATTAAAAATTGCGAAAAAAAGCGAAGATTTTTTCGCTTGAATTGAAACGCATTCTCTGGCAAGAATCTATAGCTATCAGCCACTCAAAAGCGAAGATGATTTCAAAAACCTATTTTGGGGCAGAAAATTACAAAATATCAGTAACTATACTTAACTTTACGAATTCGCTTCGCTTCGCATCGCTTCGCAATAAAGCGAATTCGCACTGCGAATTTAGACCCCTGGGTAGACGAGATGAAACGTGACTTTATCGCGAATCTGGGGCCAGCATTTGCGCATTGAACTGATCGCGTCGGTAACGAAGGCTGAATCTTTGTCGGGAGCAAAGACAGCGATGCTAGAATATGAGCGTTAGAATTCTCTTGTCAAAAAATATGTGATTTAATTAGCCAGAGTTTCCCTCCTTGAAGCTCAAGCTTGCTGAATGTTTATTAATCTCAAAGCCGCTGAATGAAAGCAGGAGCACTTGAATAGTCCTGTAAGGATAGACAGTAAGGCTCTTGTAATCCACGCAAACTATGGCGGTTGATGATAGTTTATAAGTTATAAACTGTAACATATAAATATTTATTTGAGGAGAAAGCTGCTTCAAAATTTGGCCATTCTGAAGTCGATTATCTAGGACCAGGGTTAGGGGCTAGGTCGAGGTAAATGTTACCATAGAGTTGAGTTCTATGTGGAGAAAGCCCCCGGGTCCCCATCCCCGTTTTCCGCGCATATCACTCGCGGGGAAGTCTAAAAATTTTCCTTCGCGCGTGCTGGGCGCTTCAGAAGAATCTCGAAAATTTCTGCGGAAATGCAGGGATTCAGCCAATCACAGAATCGAGAAGACGAACTCCAAGTTTTGGCGCTCCACATTGAGCGACTCTCAGGGCCAGGGTCGCTCAGAGTCTCCTTTCTTCACTTATTCTATCTCCACCTATCTCCACTATTCGCCAAAACATGCATCATTAATACGAAAAAAACTTTCTAATCCGCTACGTCAATCACGACCCTTGAAACCGGCATTGCGATATGAGCGTTATCACAAACCGGCCCGATGAACCCTGGACTATAAAACCGAGCGCCAAGTTCGCAAAAATCATCACTCGCTAAATACTAGCGAGAAGGAACAACTACAGATTTTCCCCAAAAATCTTGTCATCGATTTTGAAAAATGAAGCTTTTTACTTTTTCTTCGCCGGAGCCGCTCTCGCCCAGGAAGTCGACTCCTTGAACACCGTCGATGACTCATTCTCCTACTACTACGACGAGTTCGGTGTTGCTCTTGGAAACGCTACTGAGGAAAATCGAGGGAAGAATTCGCTTATTCGAGATGATCCTGGATCCTGCCTTATCTGTGACGTAAGTTTTAGTTGAAACCAAGAGACTCCTCAGGTTAGGGTTAGGCCCTAACCCTTAGAGTTGTAAAATGCAAACTTAATAGAAAATCGAAACTTCGATCTTTCCTTAGAATCTATTTTGGCAAAGGCGCTTTGCGGCTTTTCAATATGAATTTACCGATTGTATTTTAGAAGGAACTCAGATTCAAATTATTAAATCATTTCTCTAGGTCCAGGACGGATACGACTACAACAGCGCCCTCAAGGAATGCAAGAGAAAGGGCAAGTTCGTCCAGTGCAACAATGAATCAGGGCAAACTTACAAAATAATCAACTTTTTTCCTAATAATGCTATTGAGTTAACACCTGGCATGATTCTATATCATGGTAAAGTACTATACATAGGGGGTCCACCGTGGGAAAATTCCGTGAATTTAAACCTTCTTAAATGTGAAAAATAATTGATGGAATGGCTTCCTTTGATGCTGAGGATCATTCTTTTTCATTATGACAACCCCCGAAAATCCCTATTTCATCCCTTAAAATTCAATTTTAGGCTCGAGCTTGCACTTTTTTGCGTTTTAAAAAAATGTTCCAAAAGACTCCAATTGGAAACCAATATCATTGTAATCTACAGGTAAAATGCTATAATCTGATAGGTGAATCGTGTTGTGCACTCGTGTGCAAAAAATTCTAGAGCCGATTCTTTCTCTCAAATCGCCACCCTGTCAAATCTGAGGTGTTCGATTCCCGACGATGACACTTTTTTTATTCATTTTTTCGCGTTATTCCGGTCTAGAATAATAATCTTTTGAAAAAAAAAAATAAGTCATGTGATATCAATGACTCATCGTCGTCCTCCGGAGGACTCTTCTGATGGAAGAACCTTGCTGGTAGAGCAAAAATTTCTCATCAAAAATGGTCGGGCCGTCTCAGCCCCGTCCCTGGCTTTTTATTTAAAATGGGCTTGACGGCCCTTCGGGCCGTCTCAGCCCCGTCCCTGGCTTTTTATTTAAAATGGGCTTGACGGCCCTTCGGGCCGTCTCAGCCCCGTCCCTGGCTTTTTATTTAAAATGGGCTTGACGGCCCTTCGGGCCGTCTCAGCCCCGTCCCTGGCTTTTTATTTAAAATGGGCTTGACGGCCCTTCGGGCCGTCTCAGCCCCGTCCCTGGCTTTTATTTAAAATGGGCTTGACGGCCCTTCGGGCCGTCTCAGCCCCGTCCCTGGCTTTTTATTTAAAATGGGCTTGACGGCCCTTCGGGCCGTCTCAGCCCCGTCCCTGGCTTTTTATTTAAAATGGGCTTGACGGCCCTTCGGGCCGTCTCAGCCCCGTCCCTGGCTTTTATTTAAAATGGGCTTGACGGCCCTTCGGGCCGTCTCAGCCCCGTCCCTGGCTTTTTATTTAAAATGGGCTTGACGGCCCTTCGGGCCGTCTCAGCCCCGTCCCTGGCTTTTTATTTAAAATGGGCTTGACGGCCCTTCGGGCCGTCTCAGCCCCGTCCCTGGCTTTTTATTTAAAATGGGCTTGACGGCCCTTCGGGCCGTCTCAGCCCCGTCCCTGGCTTTTTATTTAAAATGGGCTTGACGGCCCTTCGGGCCGTCTCAGCCCCGTCCCTGGCTTTTTATTTAAAATGGGCTTGACGGCCCTTCGGGCCGTCTCAGCCCCGTCCCTGGCTTTTTATTTAAAATGGGCTTGACGGCCCTTCGGGCCGTCTCAGCCCCGTCCCTGGCTTTTATTTAAAATGGGCTTGACGGCCCTTCGGGCCGTCTCAGCCCCGTCCCTGGCTTTTTATTTAAAATGGGCTTGACGGCCCTTCGGGCCGTCTCAGCCCCGTCCCTGGCTTTTTATTTAAAATGGGCTTGACGGCCCTTCGGGCCGTCTCAGCCCCGTCCCTGGCTTTTTATTTAAAATGGGCTTGACGGCCCTTCGGGCCGTCTCAGCCCCGTCCCTGGCTTTTTATTTAAAATGGGCTTGACGGCCCTTCGGGCCGTCTCAGCCCCGTCCCTGGCTTTTTATTTAAAATGGGCTTGACGGCCCTTCGGGCCGTCTCAGCCCCGTCCCTGGCTTTTTATTTAAAATGGGCTTGACGGCCCTTCGGGCCGTCTCAGCCCCGTCCCTGGTTTTTTATTTAAAATGGGCTTGACAAAGGCCGTTGTTCTTTGATTTTTGACTTTGGTTGATGATTTTTTAGTTTTGTCCCCAACCCCACCCGCTCCCTTACTCGTTAAATTCTTATTTTTTCTTATTGTAAACGTTTTATGGTTATTATTAGCTTCGGAAGGAATTTTTTGCTAGCAAATAAATTTTGATAGTAAAATTCAAATTTTTTTCATTTTCTCATTTTTTCGCTCTGATGGTTCAGGATGGATCCTCGGAGCTTGTTATGATCGTAATTATGGTCAGTGATCATCAGCTATCAAATTCATGCAACAAAACTCTTTTTACGTGAAAGTTGAGAAAAATCATATTTTGACCCCTTCTGACCTCACGTGACCTCTGATGACCTCAAGTCATATGTCAAAATGATCAGTGGATCATAAGCTTTCCATCGATGTATCATTCATCCTTATAAAAGGATGTTTAAAAAATCGATTTTCCCACGGTGGACCCCCTAACTATACAAAAAATTTTTTTCGAAAAAAAATTTCAAGGTTTTCAACCTTTTTAAGCCCGTCAAAGGTCTAACTTTTGAACGCACCGAGCTACAAGCAAGAGAATAGGCTCAATCGACGCGCCTGCGAGTTCTGATCATTTTGAGAAAAAAAATTTAGTGCTGCGCCTTTTGATTGATCAGGAATGACCCGGAGGACCTTTTTTGGACTCTGCTGGAAAACAAACTATTGCTGGAAGAAGATTCCTGTTTCCAAGAATCTCCAGCACCAAGCAAAAAATACATAAAAATAAAAAAAATAAGATGTTTATGATCACATGAGTCCTCGGAGGACCCATGGAGGACAAAAGCTGCTGGAAGACCTCTCAGCCCCGTCCCTGGCTGATTAAAATTAAGGGGCTTGACGGCCCTTCGGGCCGTCTCAGCCCCGTCCCTGGCTGATTAAAATTAAGGGGCTTGACGGCCCTTCGGGCCGTCTCAGCCCCGTCCCTGGCTGATTAAAATTAAGGGCTTGACGGCCCTTCGGGCCGTCTCAGCCCCGTCCCTGGCTGATTAAAATTAAGGGCTTGACGGCCCTTCGGGCCGTCTCAGCCCCGTCCCTGGCTGATTAAAATTAAGGGGCTTGACGGCCCTTCGGGCCGTCTCAGCCCCGTCCCTGGCTGATTAAAATTAAGGGGCTTGACGGCCCTTCGGGCCGTCTCAGCCCCGTCCCTGGCTGATTAAAATTAAGGGGCTTGACGGCCCTTCGGGCCGTCTCAGCCCCGTCCCTGGCTGATTAAAATTAAGGGGCTTGACGGCCCTTCGGGCCGTCTCAGCCCCGTCCCTGGCTGATTAAAATTAAGGGCTTAACGGCCCTTCGGGCCGTCTCAGCCCCGTCCCTGGCTGATTAAAATTAAGGGCTTGACGGCCCTTCGGGCCGTCTCAGCCCCGTCCCTGGCTGATTAAAATTAAGGGGCTTGACGGCCCTTCGGGCCGTCTCAGCCCCGTCCCTGGCTGATTAAAATTAAGGGCTTGACGGCCCTTCGGGCCGTCTCAGCCCCGTCCCTGGCTGATTAAAATTAAGGGGCTTGACGGCCCTTCGGGCCGTCTCAGCCCCGTCCCTGGCTGATTAAAATTAAGGGGCTTGACGGCCCTTCGGGCCGTCTCAGCCCCGTCCCTGGCTGATTAAAATTAAGGGCTTGACGGCCCTTCGGGCCGTCTCAGCCCCGTCCCTGGCTGATTAAAATTAAGGGGCTTGACGGCCCTTCGGGCCGTCTCAGCCCCGTCCCTGGCTGATTAAAATTAAGGGCTTGACGGCCCTTCGGGCCGTCTCAGCCCCGTCCCTGGCTGATTAAAATTAAGGGGCTTGACGGCCCTTCGGGCCGTCTCAGCCCCGTCCCTGGCTGATTAAAATTAAGGGGCTTGACGGCCCTTCGGGCCGTCTCAGCCCCGTCCCTGGCTGATTAAAATTAAGGGCTTGACGGCCCTTCGGGCCGTCTCAGCCCCGTCCCTGGCTGATTAAAATTAAGGGGCTTGACGGCCCTTCGGGCCGTCTCAGCCCCGTCCCTGGCTGATTAAAATTAAGGGGCTTGACGGCCCTTCGGGCCGTCTCAGCCCCGTCCCTGGCTGATTAAAATTAAGGGGCTTGACGGCCCTTCGGGCCGTCTCAGCCCCGTCCCTGGCTGATTAAAATTAAGGGGCTTGACGGCCCTTCGGGCCGTCTCAGCCCCGTCCCTGGCTGATTAAAATTAAGGGGCTTGACGGCCCTTCGGGCCGTCTCAGCCCCGTCCCTGGCTGATTAAAATTAAGGGCTTGACGGCCCTTCGGGCCGTCTCAGCCCCGTCCCTGGCTGATTAAAATTAAGGGGCTTGACGGCCCTTCGGGCCGTCTCAGCCCCGTCCCTGGCTGATTAAAATTAAGGGGCTTGACGGCCCTTCGGGCCGTCTCAGCCCCGTCCCTGGCTGATTAAAATTAAGGGGCTTGACGGCCCTTCGGGCCGTCTCAGCCCCGTCCCTGGCTGATTAAAATTAAGGGGCTTGACGGCCCTTCGGGCCGTCTCAGCCCCGTCCCTGGCTGATTAAAATTAAGGGGCTTGACGGCCCTTCGGGCCGTCTCAGCCCCGTCCCTGGCTGATTAAAATTAAGGGGCTTGACGGCCCTTCGGGCCGTCTCAGCCCCGTCCCTGGCTGATTAAAATTAAGGGGCTTGACGGCCCTTCGGGCCGTCTCAGCCCCGTCCCTGGCTGATTAAAATTAAGGGGCTTGACGGCCCTTCGGGCCGTCTCAGCCCCGTCCCTGGCTGATTAAAATTAAGGGGCTTGACGGCCCTTCGGGCCGTCTCAGCCCCGTCCCTGGCTGATTAAAATTAAGGGCTTGACGGCCCTTCGGGCCGTCTCAGCCCCGTCCCTGGCTGATTAAAATTAAGGGGCTTGACGGCCCTTCGGGCCGTCTCAGCCCCGTCCCTGGCTGATTAAAATTAAGGGGCTTGACGGCCCTTCGGGCCGTCTCAGCCCCGTCCCTGGCTGATTAAAATTAAGGGGCTTGACGGCCCTTCGGGCCGTCTCAGCCCCGTCCCTGGCTGATTAAAATTAAGGGGCTTGACATAAGGCTCGCACCTTTGTTTTAATAATTTGGTTTCAAGTGAAGGTGATCAATCTTCATCTTGTCCCCAACCCCACCCTCACCCGTTTCTTTAATTTTATTTACAGACCAAATTTTATCTTTATTTATGGTCTTTTCATAATATTTTATATAAGAATATTCATGTTTTCCACGCTTGGTCTTCCAGCAGGGTGAGTCCTCCAAGGAGTCATGTGATCAAGGAAAACCCATTAAATCATTTTTTTACAATTTTATTATTATGCTCGAAAATGATTTAAAATTATTCTTCTTCCAGCAAGAGTTTGTCTTCCACCAGTGTTCAATGAAGGTCCTCCGGGCGATTCCTGATCGATCAGAAACCCTAGCACTAAATTTTCCTCTTCTAAGATGATCAGAATTTCAAGGCGCATCGATTGAGAGTATTCCCGTTCTCATAGCTCGGTGCGTTCGGAAAATGGCATTTTCGGTGATTTTAGATGGCGCTAGAAATTTACCACGTGATCATTGGGAAATTTTTTTTTCGAAAATGTCATTCATGTGTCTTGGACACATGTGTTACAAATTTTAAGCCTCCTACGACCATCCAGTAAAAAGTTGATTTTTTGTAAGTTTACCCTAACAATGATGCCGGCGCGACCCCGAACTGGAATCTCTGCGAACTCACCGAGCGAAGAAACAACGGAAAAATTCAACTCACCTCAACTTGCAACCAACAATCTGCTTGCCTTGGGAACCAAAAGCAGAACGATCACCAATGCCTTCCTTTTGGCGCAGTTGACCGTAAGAGACAACTCATTTTTGAAAATTACGATTTTTCTAGGAAACGGAATCGAGAAAGCTTCAACTTGCCGACAGTGCTTCGGAGTCGGCCGACAAGTCAACAGCTTCTTGAAAAACCTCATCTCCGGGAAATACGATTTCTCTGATTACGATCGGGACTTTACTGGGTACTATTAAAAAAATCCTGCAATAAAAATAAGCAAAACAAACTCCCTCTTTTTTACCTCATTGGTCCAGACCAGCGTTCAAGCAGGTTGATCACGTGATGAAGATGATTCGCAGAGCACTAGAATTTCTCAATTTGTAGGCATGTATCTCCATTACCTGGCTGGCAAGAGTGACATCTTCATATTGCCAATCTTTCATATCCGCAAAGTAAAAGTACCGGATCATGTATTCGGCAGTAAAATTCGGTAGAAAACCAGCTGGAGTTTTGACCACTTCTTTTGCCGGCTCATTTTTGTACGCTCTTTTTACCAAATTTCTCACGTGACCCGATATGTCCCGGACATCGTGTAGAAAAGTAAGCTTAAAAATTTTACCCAATGCATAACTCTTTCCTTTACCGAGTAGGCAGTGAGAATTAAAAGAGAAAAGATGCCGATGGAAATTCGCTTCAATAACTGTATCCTTCTACTTTTCTCTTGAATCAAAGAAAGCTCTACCATTTTCTGTGTTTTTTGGATTAACAAAAGATCATGTTATTAATGCTTTGTTTCTGCAGCGCTGATTAGGTCGTTAAATGTTTCCGCCGACAATGAGAGAATCGTAAGAGTTTATTTGTCAGTGTCGTGTTGATCATGTACAGTGATGTTGATACGAATAAAGGTTGCATCAACTACCGGAACTACGACCCAACCGTAAGAAGTCTGAGTTGTTTATGACAGAACTTTGCCCGTAAAATGATGAATCTGGTCAATGACAAAGTCTATTTTATGACGTTTTTCATTCGAAGCTATGTTGACACTATATTCTTGATTTATTTTTCTGAAGTCAAAACGCCACTCGTGACAATTCAAACGAATTGACTGTTGCTTCATAAGTTTGATATTAACTTTCTTCTGTCCTAACGATAGCAGTCTCAAAACTTTTTTTATATCATCTTCCTTCATCCAGTTTCTAGGACCACCAGATGCTTTTTGCCGATCATTTTCGAAAAAATTTCCAGCGCCGCCAAGGGGACCAAGCTCTTGTACGAGCTGATTTAGTTCAAAAGATGCAGAGTCAGTTTGTTCCCTTGATTCAATAGGCAATTTACCCTGTTCCGCTATTTTTTTGTTTCTCTCCTCTTCGAATTTTTTCAACATAATTTCGGTCCCTTCAACAAATTTGCGGTGGTTTTCTTTTATCTTCAACTTGATATCCTCCTTTTCTGACAGATTCAGTGAACTTTCTTCTTTCAATCTGATCTTCGCTGTTAACGCACGATTTTTTCCCTCGAATTCTTTTACTTTTTGGTCTTTTAATTGAAGCTCTCGATCTTTTTGCTCAAGCTCAGCATTTTTTCTTTTGATTTCTTCCTTCATCTTAGCATTTTCAAGTCTCAAAATTCGGATCGTCTCTTCTGGTGGGACAAAAATGTCTGTCGGTCTAATTCCTTCCTCCAATCTTTGAATAAGCTCAGAGAAAAGCTCTTCGCTTTGAAGCTCCAAAGCATTAGCCGGTCGTTCAGATTTCACAGGATTCAAGCATTTTTCGAGAAGATCTTCAAACTCGTTGAAATTCCCAGGTAGAGAATAACCCGGGATTGATCGGCGTAATCCATCGCGGATATTGAGCTCTAGAATTTTCGACTGGCCTTATGGAAATTTAAAGTTTCCTACTCATTTGATGAGCGATGTTATGCCCTTGATAATTATTCGGCGTAAAAGCATGTTCGAAGGTGATCAACTCCTAGAAGTGAGTTTATCAGATTTTTGAATTTTTCAAGAAGAAATACCTGCAAGATCATTCCAAAACCCCAAACATCGAGTCTTGGAGATTTTGCGATTCCCTCGTCCTTGAAATGTTCTTTTCAAAGGTTTTACAATGGCCCATAAAAATTCATCTTTTCCTGAGTTATTCTAAGCCTTTCCTGGTGGTGCGTACAGTTCCGTATTTCTGACATCGTGAGCATTTGTCGTATTGCTCGTCCTAGTGACAGAACGAACCTCTGACGCAGAGCCGAAATCACCGAGTTTGACCTGAACAAATTATTTATCTGAAAAATGAAAAGAAAAAACTTACGGTGATCTGATCTGCCTTGACAAAAACATTTGCCGGTTTTAAATCGAGGTGAAGAATCTTCCTCTTGTGGCAGTAGCTCAGCGCGCTGACGATTTGAGCACCAATCAGAGCCACTTCTTCTGGCTTGCTTGTTCGCCCAGCTCGTTTCTTCCGCTGGATCCAGTCTACCAGACTTCCACCTTCGCAATATTCCATCGCAATAAAGGATAAAAGTCCGAATCGCCACCAATCTAGCCTCATTTCGGGGAGGAATTCGATAAACTCAACGATAAACGGGTGCTCTTGTTATCAATTAATTTTCAAAATAAAAGCACAAGCTTACTGATAGCGCTCAAGTTTCTCGCCTCCTCTTCTGCTTCTTCTAGCTGCGCCTGTGACCGTATCTGTATCCATTTGATCATGACTATATCTCCTGTTTCTTTATCAGTCGCTCTAGTGACTCCCCGGACGTCTCCAAACTCTGAGTTTTCCAAATTCACGAATCTCTCATTCAGCGAATTCGGCATTTGCTCTTTTTCGCTGCTTTTGGATGCTTTTTTCTTTTGGTGTTTGAATATTGTGACTGTAATTGTTTGCATAAGTAAATTTGAAAATCGAACAACCAATGAAGCGGTAGAAATGCGAAATTTATTGATACGAGAATTTACAGTTCGAAGAAAACATTTTATTCACATATTTTTTCTAAAGCTCTTCTTTTTGCGAGTCGATTTTCATAGCAAGGCTTAGTGCGCGTTGCCAGTTTTTCACTGGCGATTTCATTTCTGTTTCTTCTTCTTTTTTATCTTCTTCTGAGGTCTTTGGTTGGAAAACGCTGTTGAGCATGTAGGCATCAAATCGATCTAAAACCGATTTTTTATCCACCTTTTTAAAGATTCTCTTACGTTTGTATTTGCCAGGCGGCTGGACAGAAACTTTATGAAGATTTTGAGGTCTGTGTTTTACTGCTTTCCAAATGTATTGAAGTTTGTGCGGGAGGTCGTATTCTTGAAGCATATCTACAATTCCAATGTACAGGTAGCACCGGGCGCCGGTTTTGTCTCGAGCTGGAATTCCGCCCTCGAAAACCATGTCGAGGAAGTTTTCTCGAGACATTTTTCTTTGCAAATCTGAATTGATAGAGATTTTTAAGGGTGTCGACGGCTTATCTTCTACCTTGAATTATTCTTTCATTTTTTGGCTTGACAACTCCGAGTAACAACGAATAGTCGAAAATATTATAAGCATCGAGAACGGTCGAATCAAACTTGATACTCTTCTCGATTTCGTTGTAATATTCTGGCTCCAGATGCAGCGATCCAAAGATTTCATCAAAATCGAGATCTCGATATGTTGGTTGAGCTTTTTTCTTTTCTTTTTCTCCTGCTTCTCGGGAGATGGTAGAGCCTTTCAAGTCGAATTTGTGGGTGAGCTCGATTCCATGAGGAAAGAAGTTGCGCATCACGACGATTCTGATCGATCGTTTTCTAGGGATGATTAAGGGGGAGGTCGACGAGAATCGGGATTTCCGTGACCAAAAATGCGGAGAAACCCGATTGGATAGAAAAATTCTGACTTTTCAGATTAAAAGAAAAGGGTTTGAAAAATTAACCGGCGAAAAGCA
Source organism: Oikopleura dioica (assembly GCF_907165135.1). NCBI lineage: Eukaryota > Metazoa > Chordata > Appendicularia > Copelata > Oikopleuridae > Oikopleura > Oikopleura dioica. Next base: position 378,265 of record NC_137293.1, on the reverse strand, counting down.
GAAAAAAAAAATTTTTGAAAAATTTTTCAAAAATTAGGGTTGAAGTGGGGGTGTCTCGTGACCAAAAAATCTCGAAAACCGAGTTTTTTTTTCTTCATCAATTATAATTTATAAATAGTTTAGACCCTTAAAAATTAACCGGCGATCAAAAAATTAAGGGTAATTTTCATAAAAATTTTTTTCTCATTGATTAAAAATATTCGATTTTCGTCAAAATCGACATTTTTAGCCATTTTTTCATGGAAATTTTTACAAAAATTAGTAAATAAAGACTAGGATTTTTTTTTTAAATAATTTGTCAGAAATCATTTTTAAACAATGCCTTTTTTGGACGAAATCACCAACTAATAATTTTCAAGAAATTTCAAGTTCGAGACTTACTATCGAAAATTTTACATTAAAAAGTTAACAAATTGAGAAAATGCTAGAGACCAAAAATACTCCTTTTTTATCGAGGAATCCAAAAATATAATCAAAATTTTGAAAAGGCGAAAAAAATTTTCTCGACGACCTCCCCCTTAAGTCTTATGATTCTAGCTTATGGTTAATTTGCCCAATACGGGTTTCGAAAGAAGCATTCTTGTGGCTTGGTAAGATGTTCACTGATAGAAGCAACGACTAAAAACGACTTCGTAATATTTGTTTCATTTTTATGGTGTTTCCTGGGCGTAAATCCTACCTCATTCGAAGAGTATAAAGCCCATAAAACTTCGTCAAAAACGTATTCGGATGTTGGTGCAACGTCATGTAGTAACCAAGCAGCATCTGCTTCAAAAACTTCGACTGTGCCTTTGAAACCGTCTTGAAAACGTACGAATTGTCCGATGTCGTCCACATGAGAGCGCCTAAAGGGGGAATGAGGGGTTTCCAAAATTTGAAAAAATGGCGCTACGAGCAGGATTTGAACCTACGCGGGGAGACCCCATTGGATTTCAAGTCCAACGCCTTAACCACTCGGCCATCGTAGCTTGTTAAAACACCTCACCAAAGAACAATATAAAGGGATTACTCTCTAAAAGGGCTCAGATGACTCATTATGACTCATCATGAGAATTCACGATAAATTGAACCCCTTTTTGGACTTATTCAGTATCAAGCTTAGACTCTAAACTTCAGAGTCTTTACCTGAATTTAAGAGTCTAAGGTTTAGAAATTAAATCAAAAATAAGGACCTCCCTCTCATAAAGTCCATTTTATACCTGATTTTGCCGGATTGCCCATTACTTTCAGCTTCCCCTTTGCAATTTTCGAAATGTACTCCTCATCCGATATCCCAAGAGCTTTTCTAAAGTACTGGAATCCTTTCGGACTAAAACTTGTTAAGAAAAATATCGGAAAAAGTCGCCTACCTTTGAGCTTTGAACTTGAAATCAGAAAGAGTGTGCGTTGGAGTTTTTCAGAACCAGCAGCCGGAAAATAGACTTTTCGAGTTTTCTGGAAATCTTGGAATAGAAGCAGTTCGTCCTTTGATTTCTTCTTTTGGTACATTTCTGTCAGGTGAATGATCGCTAATTGAAGCGCTTTTTTGGGCTCTATTCATTATTTTTTCTGATAGACAATTGTTAAATTAGCAAAGAAAAGAAGCAATTATGTCCTCAAAATCATCTTTTCTGGCAAATTGCCGGTAATTAACTAACAAAGAAAACACCCATCTAACAAGGGCAAATTCTTTGTTCATCCGGTACCAGAAGAAGCAGATGGTGGCAGACGACGTTTGTCACGGATCATAAAAAAAAACTCTAAAAAAGGAGGGATCAAGTCCGGTAAGGTCCCATTAAAAATTCATGATGAATTTGAGCCCCGGCCTAAACCAATTTCATCTCCCTGGCTTCGTTTGAAAATGAATGCTTTCGTAGCTTCGTTGAATTTCGTATGCTTTCCCAGTCTGACAGTCTCCTGAATTTATAATGAATCGAGAGATTTACTCCGTTCGGGTGGGAGAAGAGGGGGGTTAACTTGACCTTTTCAAACGACAATTTCAGCGATTCAGAAGCTTTAAAAATAATACAAATACGGTAAAAATTAGAGATAAATAGAAATGAACATTTTCGAACATTTTGAAGTCCCAAAAAATCTGATTTCAGCGAAAATTTTCGCAAAAATCGACTTTTTTTTTCCCAAATTTCGGCGATTCGAGTGACCACCCAGAGATTTGCGGTTTTATTTCCGGCAATAAAAAGACACAAAAATGCTTACTTTTCTGTCGATTTTATGCGTAAATTCTTCATTCTTCTTCTCATTTGCTCTTTCTTTCGTCAATTTGACGATATCAAAGAAATTCGCACTGTTTTCTCTCTCCATCTTCAAGTCATCCATTTCTAGTCTTTTTGAAAATTTGTTCTGGATATAAAAGAAAGGCAAAGAAAGAGGCCCGGATAAAATGCGCTTTCGTTCAATTGAGCGCGTTTTATTCTTGACGCTAGAGACGCCTCGGGCTGCTTTTTGGAGAATTGAGCATGAAGGAAAAAAAGGGACTGGGCGTGAGACTCGAGAGGTGATGAGACTCGGGAGAGTGGTTATAATGCTGATTGGATAATGATTATTGACAAACGGCCAAGAATTGTGATGTCTACATTCTCGCGGTTTTTTTTTTATTATTTATTAGTGTCCAGAATTATTAATGATTCTGCAAAGAGATGAAGATCATAAAACATCGATTCACTCAGAAACAGAATCATCAGAAGAATCTTCCGATGAGTCATCAGAATCGTCAGAAGAAGAGTCAGAAGAGTCGTCAGAAGAGCTTGAGTCACTTGGTGGCGCAGTTTTCTTGATGATAATCGAGGGCTCCACTCGCTTTGGAATCGCTGGAGCTTTGATGGCAACGACTTTTGTCGCTGTATGAGTTGGTTTTGGTCGATCGGGGATTCGGGGAGGAATCGCTGGGGCGGAAATTGGCTTGGAGGGGGTTTTGATGATTTGGACCGGTGGGCGCTCATCTTCGCTTGAATCGTCTCGGTCAGAATCTAGATTCAATAGAGCATCTTTTCGAAGGGAAATTGGTACCTGAAGAACCATTTGTTGAAATCCGCCCTTCTTCGCCCTCCAAAAGGCTTCTGTATGTATCGATTTCCTTCTCCAGCGAAAGTTTCACGCTCATAAGGTTCTTGTACTCCGTCAAATGTCGCTAAAAATCTCTAGAATCACGAACAACACGGGGTCATACCTTCATGTCACTAACAGCACGATCCAGCTCAGCTTGAAGCTTTGAAACTCGCGCTTGATAAGATTGGACCTCGACTTCTGAGCGTTTTTCCATGTCCTTGGGAAAATAAGAAAAATGCGTTATCAGTCAATAAACCTGAAGATTTCGCTCGAGGTATTCGTTTGTTCCTCTGAGACTCTCAAGCTCCATTTCCAGCCGCGTGACTTGCTTTCTTTTCAATGGTTTAAAAGGACGCTATGATTTTATGGGTGCGCGTCAGTTAAGGCGTTTTTGCCATTTGCGTCTTTTAAGGCATTGCGTCTTTTAAGGCACTTGCGTCAGTTAAGGCGCTGAAAAATGACTAGTGGAATTCTGATATCAACTAGGGTCTGCTAGATTTCTTGATAAAATATTACTTTACCAATTCCTAGGGTAAGTGCCAAAGTTAATATTTTCTCAAGAAAATCTTTTTATATTCAGTTATAAGCTGAACCGCTGGTTTATGATTGAATTTGAAGTTTTTCTTGATAGAATAAATTTATTATTTGTAAAAATAAAGGTTCGACACTAAAATTTTAGTTAATTTTCTCAGATCGTTTTCAATGTATTTGAAATTATCTGAAATTTAAATATTTTGAATACGCTGTTAAATTTGAGATTGAAATAAGGAGAATTTCAAGGATAGTTACAATCGAGGTAATTTAGCAGACCCTACTTGATATCAGAATTCCACTAGTCATTTTTCAGCGCCTTAACTGACGCAAGTGCCTTAAAAGACGCAATGCCTTAAAAGACGCAAATGGCAAAAACGCCTTAACTGACGCGCACCCTGATTTTATACCGAAGTCCGGTTTTTCGACCATTCCTGTACTCCGCGATTTCGGCGTTGACCTTCTCGAGTTCTTCCTGATTCGATCTTGATTTTTCCTCCAAATCCGAGCATTTTCTCTTGTACCATTCTTCTGCTTCATCTCTGTTTTTCGCAGCAATGACGTCGTATTCTTTTCGAATCTCGGCAAGAATAAGCGTCATATCTGGTGTGACACCGTCAACTTCCACGGAAATTCCTTGCTCAGAGATTTGATTCTAAGAATCTTTTAAACATAATGCCGATAGATAAAATTACCTTGAGATCCTCTATCTCTTCAGCTCGGACTCGGCGGGTGTAGTCAAGTTCTTCTTGAACAGTTTCGATTTTGCGTTCTAAATTGATGATCATATTTAGAAGAATTAAGTTATCTCAAAGGCTAGTCTCCAGTCTTAATTGATGGGACTTTTCATGTTAATTTTGAGTATTCGATACTGTATTGAAGCATTAAAATACTGATTATCTAGCCTGGAAATATATTTGTGGTGTTTAAATAGTATTTTGAATAAGATATTCTTACCAAGATCAACCCGAACCATCGTTGCGTCATCAACATCTTTTCTCATCTTTTGAAGCTCATCTGTAAGATCATTTCGTAAAGTATGTTCGTCCTCAATTTTATGACTTTTAAAGATAAGTTTGATCTAAGCATTCATTGCTAAAATTTAAGTTAAGGTTCGTAGTCAGAATTTAATATTAAATAGAAGTTGATTATTATATTATATAATCCTCAGAGAGGTTGTCTCCAGAAAAGTATATATATATCTCAAATCTGGCTGCATTATGGTTTTCAATCTAGATCATTTTTATCCCGATTCCTAAGTTCAACAGCATCTCCCTTCAAATTATCCCTCTCAACCTGCATCTTGACCTTCTCCATCGTTTCTTGATCAATTGCGATTCTCAAGGCATCGATCTCCCTCGCCGTATCATGGTGATTTTCAATTTCAGACTTCCGTTTCTGAGCAGCTTTGATTTTCAGCTCTAGAATTCTATTCTGCTCTTCCAAGAATCGGACTTTTTCAATGTAGCTCGCGAATCGAGAGTTCAGTGATCCAAGTCGCTCGTTTGGGGATCCAAATTTATTCTGCGCTGCGGCGTACATGGCTAAAATAGCTAATGAGACAAATTCTAGCGCTTTAAGATTTTACCTTGAATATCATCGGAAGTATAAAAGTCCGTCTTCTCTGCACCTTCATTGGGAATCTTGTTGATACTCTGCGTACTCCCAAACTGCCCCCTCGTCGGCCCAAAAGCCTTTCTATACGAACTAGCCCTAGAATTTGACAAGACGGGCATCACTTATTTCTTTTCCAGCTTTGTTTTTGAAGGAAGCTGATAAAAAGCGAGAAACCGATGACGCCACAATTATGCCCCCGAGTGGCGAAAAAACAAGCATTGAGCTGATTATTTACGCTTTATGGCAGCATGCCCGGAATTTTTTTCCCTCTGACGCATCTTTTTTCCCTTATTTTTTACAGAAAATTTTTTTTAAGAAACACTGTCTCAATTTTATTGATCGATCTCGATCGAAGACCATGTAATAATTTCAGACACAGAAAGCAGCGCATGTCATTCCAGCATATCTCGAGCCGAACATATCGCCACCATAGGAGTAGATACCCATATCGCCCTGCCCAACAAGCATGGTTATTTGCTTCGTTTCACAAAAGCCGAGACTTTGTGAGACATTTCCCATACATTCAACAGCGCACATTGGTGGGTTCGATTGATATGTGCAAGCGCTTGAGCAGATGTCGCACTGGAAAGAATTTATTTTCTCAAACAATTGAGCCACTTACATAAGCCTCGAAGAGGTCTTTATAGACGTTGGAATTGCCTTCGATGCCACAGGAGGCAACAAGATTGTATCCATGACCGTATCCACTTGATTGAAAATGATTCAAAAAATTATTTTATCCCTTACGTGTTGGTCGGAATCGTCGAGTGTCCAGCAGTACGAGCGGAATCGTCGGAGCAAACGCAACTGTACTTTCTTCCAGTTTCGACAAGCAAGGCATCGTGAAGATTCAGAACACATCGTGGCATAGACATGCTGTTCCGACCACATTTGACGAGTTCATCGCTAATAACTTTCTCGACCGCAGCGTCTCCCTTTTCGATCGAAACCGCATCAACCCCTAGGTTGAATAAAAAGAGCGAAAGCAACTTCATTTTGTCTCAGAATAATCCACAATATATTGGTGAAAAATTTTTTGTTGTGAGCATCTGTTTTTTCTCAAGATTTCAGGGCGTTTAGAATTATTCTCACTGTTATTCGTTATTCGTTCTGCAAGGTGATGGTTTCTCAAGCTTACTTGGAAATTTTTTAGGAAGTGGGCGTTTTGTTGGCTTTTTGCTCGGGAATTTATGCAGTATTTCATTTTGAGAAGAAATTTATTTTTAATATTTCTGACTAGGGATGGAAAGGTAGAAAAATCATTGCAGAAAGCAAAAGCTTCGAAGTCTTTTGAAGTTGAAATAATGTATTTTATGATCATTTTTTCCTTCGATTTTTTATTGAGAGCAATTAAATGATCTCGCTTTCCTCGTTTACAAATTGGAGTAAACAACGAACCCCTACATGCAAACAAGGTGAGCAAAAATCTAGATGAACTTATTCGTCATTTTCAAAAATTTAACTCGTATATTTCGTGGCAGCGCCATCAAGCAGATATTTGAAAAGAACATCGCCGCGAGCGAGTTGCTAGTAGAGTGCAGTCGTTTTTGTTTAGACTCCATCAAGTTTTTTGGGGAAATCAGACAGGAAAAGATAAAAAATGAGCAAAAACAACGGGCAACAAATGAGCAAGAAAGAAAAAGAAAGAGAGGGAAACAGCATTTCAAGGTCAGTTTCAAAGACTTCTTCAAAGAATAGTTTCAAGGATCGGATAAAAATTTAAAGAACAAGATCTCATTTTTTAAGACTTTACGAAGGGATACCCTTAATGTTTTATCAAAATTAAATTAATAAATCAAGTCAAAATTTAAGATTTCAAAATAAAAAATTCTTAAATTTTTTTCTTATTTATAATTTATAAATGATAAAAAATTATTAAAAATTATTTCGATGAAAATTAACTTTTATTTTTTGAAAGATTCTTGTTGATGTGAATTTTCAAACGCAGAATAGAGCGGGCAGTGAAAGTTGTATTGTTAGCTCAAGGTCATTTTGATAAATTTACAAGGGGATAACAATTGATTGATGCAATTTATATTCGATAAAAAGCTGCCTGCCATTGAATGCTGCAGATCGCCTGTCACGGAAAGGATCGACGTCGTTAAACGAGGCGAAATGATGAGATCTATTTGGTCAAGGGCTCAATTTTCTGAAGAAAAATTGAGGAACCATAAATCTTTTCAAAATATGTTGCATATTGATTTTTTTTGCTCTAAATTACCGATAAATTAAGCAAAGGGTTCGCTTTATCTATACTCTCCAAACCTGTATTAATAAAAATATATTATCAATTGAGCCTGAAATACAGTCATTTGGCGGCCTAGCGGACGGAAATCATCGCGATCTACGAGCAAGCATACGGTACTAAAAAATCTCGCTTTTCAGAGTGTTTGAGAAAACGACATAAATCGCAGCTTCCGCTGCATCTGAATCAATGATTTTTGAAGGGGAAGTTATTGTATTTATTCAGGGCGAAAACTTATCCGACAAAAGTTCCTCCGCCAAGATGTCGCTCAAAAACTATGATCAGGTAAAAAATTCGCGAAGAAAATTCATAGAAAAAATCTTTTGCGGGACTTTTCTTCGGAAATAAAAAAGGACACCTTTATTTTTTTCATAAGAACAGAAAGATAATTGAGATTTTAAATTCTTTCAACTAAAAGTTGCTGAGGAAAATACAAAAAAAAAACGAAAAAATGATCAAATTCTTATTTTGAGAAGAAAATAAGGGTGTCTCTATGCTAAAAATCGATGAAAAAGCCTGCTAGGAAATATTTTTTTCAGAAATTTATACGAAGAACCGACCTCTCGACCCCGTCGAACGCTGATCTTAGAAACGCGAAAACGACTTGCTCTTGGAAAAATTTATGTTTAGAAATCTCCGCTTTTTTTGTTAATAAATTTTGTTTCTTTTCCAAACCTGTCCCAATCATTCAATCATTGAAAGGTTCAATTATGACATCATCAAATTTTCCGCCGAGTACGTGTTCTATTTGTAATGCAATATTGCCCGGCTGGAATTATATGAGCCGGGTTTAACCGTGAAAATCGGCATGATCGGTATAAATATCCTTCCATCTTCGATAAAAAATCATCAGTTCGGATTTTTGAGAAAATATTTTTCAAATTTTCGGAGAAAAATTCACGAGATTTTTTGAAAAAAAAAATGAAACTTTTAAAAACTGTTATTTTTTGCGCTCCCGTTTTCGCCGGAATTCCAAAATGTTGGGAAACTGAAGGTTCCGGCTCTTTTTCCGGCGATTTTTCTGGAGATGGCGAAACCGAAGAACTGCCCGGCCAAGGCGATATTTACGACTATTTCAAGTTCAACGAAGAAACAGGCAAAATAGAATTCCACCACGATTTCTCAGCATACGATGGCGAGTGCTATCTTCAGGTGAGCTTTGATAAGTAATTTTTTGTGTGTCGACGGATTGCGGCAGCTTTATGTACTTCGAGGGTCGCTATTGATGGAATTTACGTAGATTACCGAGAGAAACAGATTTTGATAACCAAGGACGTAGGAATTTTGAATAAGAATTTTCGCAAGAGAGATAATCTATTGACCCCCGTATTATTTCGAAAAACCACTATTACTAATAGTCTATTAGACCTCTCTTTTTGTCAAATAAAATAAGGGTGTCACTATGATAAAAGAAACTCTCCAATAAAAATCTGGTGTTAAATGCTCAATCTTTTAGGGTTTGGGTTAGAGTAAGGGAAAGAAAAACTAGATAAATATTAGTTTTTTTCTTTTGGTAAACGAGAATAAGGGCGTCACTAGACTAAAATGCGATCTCATAAAACATACTCAAAATCTTCATTTTTTCCTAGCCATCGAACAAAGAGCTCAGCTATTTGAAAAACAACTGCTGGAACATCCGTTTTGTCGACCCCAATCGCCCAGATCCGATCCCACTCGATCCAACAGACTTCGAACTTGACGGTTTCAGTGGAAGCATCACCGCCGGTTTCGCCTTTGTCGACCGCGACTCTGCTGATAATTCAACTTCAAGTTTCTGTTCTCAAGCTTCGATGCTAATGACGGACGAACAAGAGCTGATTTTCGTGATGAGAAATTCTCAGCGACATTGCGCTCCAGTTGAATTTGAGTCGATGGAATTGCCAGAAACCTGTTGCGATTTTTCGCAGTTTCCTGCGCGTCGACAGATGAATCTTGAAGACTACGCCTGGCAAACTTGCGGCATCGACAACATGAAAATCGAGATCGACCGCTGCGCCATGGTCTACTACGGCTTTTCCATCGACGATTTGAACCTGGATGGGCCAGAGGGTGGTACGGGACTCGGCCTAGCTGCTGGAGATGATGATCATTGCATGGGAGAATTTAGTGAAGATGGAGACAGGTTTGTCTGGACATTGGAGGAAAGGGATAGCTGCAGGAATGGTGAAATTGAGGATCTAAAAAGGGCAAGAGTTAGGATTTGGGTTAGGATTAATGATAAAGTCGGGTTATCGGTCTTGAGGTCCTATCTCATATCATATGAGTCATATGACTGTCTAACTTAACTTAAGGGTGTCAAGGGACTTTATAAAAGGAAGATTATCTTGGACAAGTTTTGAGACAAAAAATAAGGGAGTCACTAAAAATTTTTGGAAAAAAGAAAAGGCCACCAAAAATAGCCTGGAAACAGCCAATTTTGCCCTGAGCTGCCAGGCACGTGTCAATTTTGATTCGATTTATCAACAAAATCTGTCAACAAAACGAATAGAGCGAGCTATCATTTTGACAGTATCGCGTAGCTGCTTAAATACTGTACAAATTCACCATGGACAGAACTCATCGAGAGGCTAATTCGACGCATTACACCTTGTCAAATGCTGTCTCAGGGCGAACGGGTCTTCAAGTTGGCAAAATCACTAGAATTCGCGAAGCAAAAGGAAATGGTGTTTATTTTGCTGGAAAACTAGATTTCCAAAATTTCAAGTTTGCCTAGCGCATCAGAAACGATCTTCTTTTTCTTATTCCGGAAAGCGGAAGTCGACTCAAATCCTCATGCGCGTCGCACTGGCTTAATTACAGTAGAAACACCAACAAACAGTCAATTTCGCGTGCACTTACCCAATCTCACTGACAGTATCAGCGTTTAACATGGGCTATTTGCAAACTGTCGTCCCCGCAGGAATCGTCAATTTGAAATCGACGGCTGTGCAACTCGACTATCAAATGGCGATTTACAAGGACGCTACTTACGAGGATTTTGTTGAGGCGGATGCGGAATTTGATGTCCCAGGTAAAATCATTTTTCATTGAAAAGGATGAATAGAAATTTATGAGGCTCATTTTAGAATTTAGGATTGGTCAAATTTTTTGAAGGGGAGGTGTCAGAAACCGACAAAAATCCCGACAAATTTTGCGTGGAAATTTTCAGCCAACCAGAATCCTGGATTTGGCTAACAGGCCAATCAGAAGCCGAGTAGCCAACCACGCAAAATTTGTCGAAATTTTTTTGTCGGTTCCTGATGCCACCCCCTTATAAAGCTCCTTTTCATTTCGGTCCGTAACCTAACCCTAACTTCAATCCTTAAAAGTTTCGAGTCAAAACTCTTTTAAGAAAAAATCTTTGTTGGAATCTCCACAACCGCTCCTGGAGACCTCAAACTTGGCGTCGAGAAATGCTGGTTCACTGGTTCTCCCGATCCTGCTGATGCTCTCTTCTATACTTTCATCGAAGACGGATGCGGGGAAACAAATGCTGAGGAGGGTTCAATCGAGATTTTCCAGAATTTCGGGAGCTCCGATGCGAGATTTTCCGTCAAAAGCTTTTTGTTTGACGGCGATGAAAGTTCTTCATTGTAAGTTGAGAATTTTATTAATAAGAAAAATCGTAATTACGAGTGACGAAATAGCCAATTGGACAAATTTGCTTCTCAATGATGATAAGTCGAGAAAAATCTACAAAATCAGTGTTTTTATCATTTTTGCTTGTTAAGATATTTACACTGCGATGTACGATTGTGCGCGGACTGCGATAACACTTGCGATAGCGATGCAACCAGAAAGCGACGGGAGCTCCTTGTTCTAGAAAATACAGACGATTTGGTTTCTCACTTGTCCTTGGAAATGCCGATTCAAACGAGAAAGGAGCAGCCTCGATTTCGAGGTTTTTTTCAAAGAAGACCATTTTTAAAATAAGTTTCTTGTTTCTGCCTTTTTTACTAAATATCATGAAATAAATAAACATGATCGGCGAAACTCTTTCTCGGAAAATCTTCATGATAATTAGGGCCGACGCGTAAAAAATCATCCCCAAGAAAGCATTAACGTAGAGAGCTGAAATTTCGGGACATAGTGTAGTTCGACCAAACTTAAAAAAATTGCTATTGAAAATTGTTTGGTCTTGTCACGTGGTCACGTGATACAGGCCTCCGAAAAGCTAAAATAGCTTGACGACCTTGAACGCCTGATCAAGGTCGATCAGCTCATACCAGAAGTAAATTTTCGATAGCAATTTTTTTATTTGGGTCGAACTACATTAGTAATGTAACATTACCTCCCGAAGTTTCAGCTCTCTACGTTGATGCTTTCTTGGGGTTGATTTTTTACGCGTCGGCCCTAATCATCATTTATCAAAACGACGAATTTCTTTTCGAAGTTTCGGATTCACTACCTATAAAAATTACCTCTTCCTCACTGCTTACAAAAACACTCTTATTTAAATTTTCTATTCAAATATTTTATATTTTGCAAAGCGGATCAAGAAGCATTTTTGCGTAGGATTTGAAATTTTGAGGAATGATTTCGGTCAAGGCACAAAAGTTGTAAGGAATGATTCCGTCGCCAAAAGGATATTCGACATAAGCTTCGACAAATGATTTTGCAAGTTCAACCGGGTCACCTTAAAAATAACGTTTCTGCAGTTTTGACAAAAGAGCCTACTTGGAATGGGTTTTCCATCTTCTTTGAGTTTTTTCTTCAAAATCTCGACCGCGTCTTGAGAAGATTTGTCATTTCTAGTTTTTCTCCAAGTTTCATATTGATTTTCATCATCAAGACAGAGTGTTCTCCAAACGACTCCGATTCGGATTTCCGACTCATCAAAAGTTCGGCTTCAAAAATTCTTGAATTTTCAAAAGCGCTCCGTTCTTACATGAATTTTCCGTCTTCAAAAAGCTCCCACGTTTCGCCCTCCTTGTATCTGAGCTCAGTTGCTTTGTCTTTGTTGGCAATAAAAGCCTTCGAATTCGGACGAAAAGTTTCAACCCCGTGCGCTGTTTTTACTCCGTCTGAAAATGAATTTTGATATCAAGGAAGAAGATCAGCAAACACTCACCAACAATAATAGCGGAATTATGTTTTGCTCGAAAAGAGTACTTTTCGCCTTTTGGACCATGTGGCCAGAAGACGAAATCGCCTCCGTCGACATATGGGTTTGTTTCGTTTCCGTGACTAAAATGGCAATAAAGACCAGAAATGCGCAATCACTTGTATATCTAGATAAAATCTACAGGCAGAGTGGTCAGGAAGCTATCGAACTAACATGTATGCAACTCCTTGAATCTGCGGAACTTCATTCTCATTGATCACTCCACTTTGCCTCAGCGCAACTAGCAGCCAAACCGGGGTACTCTCCCTCGAAAACTCCATGAAATACGGATTGTCGTAATGAACAGCCAGTTCCGATCCAGGAAGCAAAACCGTCAGCGCCATCATTTCTTGATGATTTTTCTTTGGCGAAGGACAGAACTTTTCAGAAACGGCTTTGTATTGTTCAGAAGCGAAGACTTTGGAGATAGCGCCGACGGAAGAGAGAGAATCGGGCCCGTCTTTGATGTGCGAAAAATACTGCTGGAAGAAAGTGGAACCGATCAAATTTGCCAAATCGTCGCGGTACATTTTCTTCGACTGCGGGCCTCCCGAGATCACGTGGTGCACTCCGACATCGAATCTTCCAGCGAGAGTGCAGTACTCGCGCTTGGAATTGGGGAGCATGTAGGGGTGCGCACAGGTGCCATCAGGGAGGAGGGCAGTTTTTTCGCCGATGTGGTCGTTTATTGCGTGGTTGTCCAAGTTTGTAGCGGTTCTAGAGAAGAAAAATGAAGATGAGAGAAAACAATAAGTATGTTTTCCGTTGCGATTTTTTTGAAAATTGTCTTGTCGTTACGGAGATGAATTTAAATATTTTGTGTAATCTCGCTTGTTAAAGAAGCTGAAAGTATTTTACCTGAAAAGGCCTCTTTTTCGCATTTGATTTTTAATCTCCGCAATTTCATCCACCGTCCAAATATTTTCCAAACTGCTCCAATTATCGTTTCTCTCCATTTTCGCCGCCTCCTTTCTCCACTTCCTCGACAGACTTATCTGCAAACCTAGCAAGCCAACAAGCCCTGCGAATTTCCACATTTTAAAAATAAAAAGGGTGTGGCTAGAAAGAAAAAGTGGTACTAGCTTGATAGCAGTTCATTTGTTTGATGTCTGGAGAAAATCATTTCAAAAGATAAATATTTGATTTTGCGAAATTTTGAACTTTGAAAAAATCAATTCTTTTCGTTCTTTCGGGCATAAAAATGGTAAAAATAGTATAGTTTATTGGAAAAAGACAATTTTATAATGAAGATAATTAAGATGTTTGCATCAGTTTCACAAGAGACTCAGTAATCGCCGAGACATCGACAAAAACAGCTCGAAGAGCAACTTGAAACATCAGTTTGTTTCGACAAAAGACCGAAGATCGTCGCGGTGCCTTCTGGAGAGTCGCAAATGAGAGGGGATCCTCGATCGGCGGTGCAGATTCCCTCGGCGGCTTCGTAGATTCCGTCATTGTCCAAGTCGATTTCTCCAGCGCAGAATTCGCTTTCAAAGTCCACTGTGCCAGGCGGAAGATATCCGCTCAAGGAACAATAGCTAGAAAAATGATGATAGAAATCTGATCTTCTGAAAAAAAACAAACCTTTCTGAATAAATATTGATTCCGACCTTGGCCATTGGGTCCATTTCTGATCCCTTCATCCAGCAATACTGGCCATGTTCTGGGCTCTTGAAAGTTTTTTATGATTTTAGGTGACAAAGACAAGTTTTAAAAACCTGTGATCGAAGAGGCAAACAAGCTTTTCCGAAGCAGTCCTCGCACTCCTCCGGCTTTGATTTTGACAAAGACGGGACTTTGATCAAACAAGCATCGGAAGTATCAATTCTTGGCTTGACGAAAATGCTCTTGACGTAAAATTCGCCGCGAGAACTGTCCGCTCCTTCGATCCATTTTGCTCCACCGATCATTGCTTCGATGGAGGAGGTGCTTCCGAGACAGCAATGCTCAGTAGTGGTGAGGATGAACTCGTCGTCGATGATGACACCGCCGCAGAAATGGACAGAGCCATCGAAGGAGGTGACCTTGAGCTCGGTGTGCCAGGGATGGAGGTTGTTGAGGCTTGATGTGGCCTTGATAAGACCACCGTAGGATTGGAACTTGTTGTCCCTGTCGCAGGTGAGGCCTAAAATGATTAAAAATATCTCGTTGAAAAGTCAATTTAACCTGATGGAATCGAGTTGGTTCCAGATTCAAAGACGCTTTCTTCAAATACTGGCCATCCAAGACCTCTTTCTCCTGTAAAACCATTATTGCTCACAATCAATAGTGGATATTCAATATCTTCTTTGAGGTTGAACGAAAGTCGACGGATGGTGTCGAATATCTTGAAAAGGTCAAGTGGTTTTTCTGAAACTTCGCAATTGATGAAAGCAGAGTAGTGGTAGGAAATTAAGTTGTCCTGGAAAATGTTCAAATATTCGGAAAGAACGCCGGGATTGTTCGATCGGAGATTGCATTCTTCGCCGACTTGCGTTTTGTAATACAGATCCGATTCAGTCTTACAGGTAGATGAGTCGACAGAAAGGCGGCGGTGCTCAATCGCGAGTTCTTCAAAGCTAGCTCGGAACTCGTCAACGTAGTGTCCAATAGAAACAAAAGCTTCTTTCAGCGACTCAATTTCCTCCTCGATTCCAAGTGTCATTTCTCGGAAAGAGCAATAATCTTGAGACTCGACTGCGAATTCAGCGATGCATTGCTCGATTTCCGGTTTCTGCTTCTTGAAATCTCCGAAAGCGTCCATTTGCATTCCTCCTTCATCTCCCATCGCAAAACCAAAAGTGGCGACGCAGGTGACTCCGACATTGCAATCTTCGGTGACTTCCGATTCACCTGGGCAAGAAGCACCTGAGCGGCAAACTCGCTGTTTTGTTCGACTTCCACCCTCGCAAGTTTTTGAACAAGGCGACCAGAAAGACCAACCAGACCAGTCTCCTTCAGCTCGTCTGTAATATCCCGATGAGCCATAACAATCGCCAGCGTAGCATTTCTTCGTTTCAGCTCTGATTCCTGGACAATACTCCCCGTAGCACTCTCGGTATCGCGTTTGCTTGCCCTCGCCGCAGGTGACTGTACATTTGCCCCAAGGCGCCCATGTTCCCCAGCTGTCCTGTGGCTTGTAGTTGTAACCATTGTTATTATTACTGTAGTTGTAGCAAGTTTGAGAAGCGGTACAAGTTCGGGACTCAGAATTGCTTCCTTGGCAGCTTGAGCCGTAGTTGTTGTTACTGTAGTTATTCGTTACGCATTGACGCTCTCTATATTGTTTGCCTTAAAAGTTCGTCAGTAACAAAAGTCTTGTGAGAGTACCTTTATCGCAAGTGGCTGAGCATGTGCTCCAGTGACTCCACTGTCCCCATTTCGGTCGATAATCTGGGCATGCATGGACGTTGCACTTCTTGGTCTCTTCGTTTTTGCCGGTACAGCCCCTGTGAGAAATTTTTATCGAAATTATTTTAAAGTTTTTTCCTACTTTTTGCCTGGTATGGCGTTCAAGCATTTGCGTTTCCTAGCAATCCAGCCGGTTCCACAAGATTTCGGACATTTGGACCAAGAAGTCCACATTCCCCACATTGGATTATAATTCGAATTGTAGCTGGTGTTGATGTAGTTGGTTTGGCTTGGTTTGTAGGCATTGTTGTTTTGGGTGTAGTTGTTGTTGTGGTTGTATTGCTGGTGATTGTTGTTGTGTTGCTGAGATTGCTGAGAAATCTGCGGTTTCTGGCTGGATTGTTGTGGTTTTTGTTGGTTGTTATATCCGCCTTGATGATTTTGTTGGGAATATTGGCCACTCTGACCGCCTTGCTGATTATATTGCGGTTTTTGATAGTTGTTATCGTTGTTATGATTATTGCCTTGATGATTGTTATGGTTGTTTCCGTTATTGTTGTTGTTGTTTTGATTATGGTTCTGATGACCTTGCTGATTGCTTTGGTTGTTGTTGTTTTGGTTGTAGCTATCGCAGATAACAGCTCCCATGAACCGCTGAAGAAGCGCGTCGATCTTGACGTTCCATTCGGTGTTGCATCTCGGTTTGACATGAGCGATAATGTCCCTCATGTAATAGAAAAGACTTGCTTCATCAGTGACTTTCTTCGATTTCGTCAAAGAGCACGGGAGAAGACCAGCTTCGGCCGAGCATTTTGGTAGAGTTCGTCCACCGCTGCCGCTTTCAGTTGCCTCGCGTCCATCGCCAAAGTCGGATTCTAGATAGATGATCTCTGCTTTGTCTTCATCAAAGACAAAGTCGATCGAAATGATTGGCTCATCAGCTCCACTTCGCATAAATCCATGCTCACATTTTCCGTAAACTTGTTCGGCAGTAATTCCGAGCGGCTTCAAGAACTCAACGATCATTTTCATCAAGCCAGTTGCTTCCTGCCACTCGCAAATGTCAATATAATGATCATTGAAGAGCTTCTGGAGGCAAGGGCTTGCGAATCGCATGGAGCAGTAACCACTCTTGCAATCGGGTTTCGAGTCGTCTGTCCAGGGACACGTGGACTTGTAGACGTCCGTAGCGTGGTAGCCGTATCCGCCATATTCGCCTTCGCATTCTCGCTTTTTGCATTGTTCTCGTTGATATGGCTTGCCGGGGCAGGTTGAGTACTCGTTTGTGCAGGTTCTTCGACGCTCACGGTATCCTTATATTAGCTCTCAATTTTCAATTAATAGCATTTTCAAACCTTTTCCACATGTTGTCGTGCAAGCTCCCCATTCTCCCCATTTTGACCATCCAGTTTCGCTGTCATATTCGTAAAGGTCTTCACACTCATATTCGCTGCATTTTTCCGTTTCCGTATCTTTTCCAGGACAGTTATAAGTATTGCACTTTCGAGTTCTCGTTCTGGATCCTCCATTACAAGTCTAAAATTTAAGGTAAAAAAATAGCATTTTTCTTCAAAAAACCTTTGAGCATTTGGTCCACTCGCCCCACTCTGCCCAACCAAACATGTTTCCGTAGCATTGTTTTCCAGTTTCGCACTCTTTGGATTCAAAGTAGAGATCTTCGTCGCCGCATTTTGATGGGTCAACTGGTTTTCCGTATTCAATACATTCTCGACTAGAAATGATAAGCTTCTAGGAAAGAATGATTGCTCTTACGTTCTAGAGATACTTCCATTGCCACAAGTGACAGAGCATTTTGTCCATGCTCCCCATTGTCCCCAAGCTGGTTTACCGTCTTAATTTTAGTTAAAGATTCTTGAAAATCTTTTGATACTTACTGTTTACGTAAGAAAAGTTATCGCACTTTTCTTTATTGCACTTTTTCTTTGCAACAGGAGAACCTTTGCATTTGCACTTGGAAGGTTGAGTCGGATGAACTGGGAGAGCTGTTGGTCCAGTTGGAGGCTTTGTGCCAGGGTTAGTGGGAGGATTCGTTGGTGGCCTGGTCGGTGGATTGGTTGGCTCATGAGGGCCATGAGGGAAGTCCTCATGAATCGACCTTCTTTTTCTGTAACTTGGGTTCCATCGGCCGTATTCTTCTGTCTCTTCACAGACCCTTATTTTCTCCATAATACCCCCATCGCATGAAGCGGAACAAGCGCCCCATTCGGACCAATGGGACCACTCCCCAACACATGGTTTTTCATAAGTAGTTGTGGTTGTTGTTGTCGTCGTAGTCGTGGTAGTTGTTTTGTAACAGTTTTGGTCAAGGACGCAGGTTTTCTTCTGTTGGCTAGAGCCAGGACAAGGAGTGTTGTCATAACAATCGACAGGGCATTTTCGTGTTCTGACGGCGCGGCCATATCCGCATGTCTTCGAACAGGCTCCCCACTCGCCCCATTCTGTCCATTTCGTCTCGCATTTCGCTGGATATTCCGTTGTTGGCGCAGGAGTGGTGTAGTATCCGCATTTTTTACGATTGCAGGCCCTTGTTTGACGATTTTGACCATAGCAATTTTTGACTGAGGAATAATTATTGACGCATTTTCTTGTTCGCTCCGAAATTCCGCCTCCGCAAGTTTTTGAGCACTTTGACCAAGCTGACCATTGAGACCACTCGGATTTGTACGGTGTCGTCGTTGTTGTGGTCGAAGTTGTAGTAGTAACTGGGTAGCAGTTTCCTTTCTGCTTTTTCTTTCCGTAGCAGCGATTTGAATATCCCTCGCACTTGCGCTCTCGGTATCTGACTCCGCCGTAAGCAGTCTTGATGCACTCGCCCCACGCTCCCCACGCACCCCAGCTGTCTCGATAGGTTGTGGTTGTTGTTGTTGTAGTTGTAGTGGATGTCGTCGTGCATGGTTTTCTATTGCAAGCTCGGTTTTGCCTCAAATTATCATAGCAGTAACCGGACTTGCATTTTCGTGTTCGATACTGAGTTCCACCATTGCAAGGTTTTGAACAAGTCGACCAGGATGACCATTTCGTGTAATCAGCAGCACTTGGCGGCTTGTAAGGATCTTCCGTGGTCGTTGTTTCTGGAGGATAAGTCGGGCACATTCGCCAGCCGCATTTTTGTTGTTGATTCTTGGGACCTGCGCAGTACGAGCCCTTGCAGTAGCGAGTTCGGGATCGGCTACCGACTCCGCATGTTTTTGTGCAAGTCGACCATTTGGACCAATAAGACCACTCCGAATACGCGGTTGTAGTGGAAGTGTATGTTGTTGTGCAGGGAATGGCGCTGCAATATCGAGTTTGAGTTTTCTTCCCGTAGCAGCTTTCGCCGGAGCCATAGGCATCGATGCAATGGCGTTTTCTAGTCTTTTGTCCATATCCGCAAGTCTTCGAGCAGGACGACCAGGACGACCACTTTGTCCAATACGGAGCTGGCACTGTCGTTGTAGTTGTCGTTGTCGATGTTGTGGAGCAGAAGGTGTACTTGTTGCAAGCTTCTCGGTCAGTTTTTCGCCCGTAGCAATCTCTATCGTTGTAGCTCGACTTTTTGCATTTTCTAGTTCTTTCTCGCATTCCTCTTCCACAGGAGGTAGAACACTGCGACCAAGATGACCAGTTCGTCCATCTTCCATAACCAGGAGTCGTCGTTGTTGTTGGCGGCTCTGTGGTGTAAACGCGGCACGATTTTCGATTGCAAACTCTTTTTTGCTTACTGTGGCCATAACACTGCTGACCGTATTTCGACGTAATACATGATCGTTTTCGAGTAGAAATACCACCCCCACAGGTTTTCGAGCAAGTTGACCAGTTTGTCCATTCTCCCCATTTTCCTGGAGTGTAGACGGTCGTTGGAATCATTGTTGTTTCGTAAGGACAAGCTTTTCGGTTGCAAGCTTTTTGTTGCTTCTTGGCGCCAGGACATTTTGAATAATTTGAAGTGACTTCGATCGTTTTCGACTTCTCGTTGCATTTTCTCGATCTGTACATCAGTCCACCGTCGCAAGTCGCAGTACAACTCGTCCAAGGCGCCCATTCTGACCACTCGTATTTAGTGCTGCTTCCGGTTGAACCAGTGGTTGTGCCGTAATAACTACCGTAGCAGTCTTTATCGGCCCGGCACTTTCGAGTATCGGAAGATTCGCCAACGCATTTTTGGTAGAGATTATTATACTTGCATCGTCGAGTTCTGATCTGATTTCCTTTTCCGCAAGTAGCTGAGCACTTGGACCACTCTTCCCAATTCATCCATTTCGATTGCGAAGTTGGTTTCTGATAAGGCGTTTTCGTCGGCTTGGTTGAGTACTGTGGCGGAATTTTACCGAAACAGGCCATTTCCTCGACCATGATTTTAGGCTCACAGTACTTGTTGCTCGTTTTCATTGTGGCATAATTGCCATGATAAAAGCAAGCACGAGAACGAGCCTTTCGCCCTTCTCCGTATTTGGCGCAGCAACTTCCCCATTCTCCCCACTCGCCAGGCGCGTAAGGACCGTCGGGCTTTGAGGGTCGGGTCGTGTACTTAGGAGCCTTTGTAGTGTACTTTGGTTTTCGAGTTGTTGTCTTTCTTGTTGGGCGGGTGTTGTAGTTGCTTGGTTGCTTGTAGCCTCGCTCGCCCTCAGTAGAAGCCACATAGGTAGAAGATGTGTAGGTAGTTGAAGTTGTCGTTGATTGAAATGTCGTTGTTGTTGTTTCTTCCTCCGTCGTTTCAAGCATTCTCTGCTGCTGGAACCCTTTTGATCCCTTCTTTTTGCTTTTGTTTTTCTTCTTCCATTGTTTGTAATTTCCACCTGCTGATTGAGACTGAAGGTAAGCTGTTTTGAAAGCATTTCTCCGATATCTTTTCTTAGATGGTTTGTTTCCTGGTGCACCTGGAACTGGTTTGCAAATTTTGCCGGATCCGGCCATGTAACCCCTTTCTCCAGTGACCTCGCTAGCAATGTCAAAGCCGAGTGAGCACGTGAGCTCGATCATTTCGGAGGACTCTTCCTCGAAATTAAGATCGAAGGAAGAGATTCTTCGTCCATTTTGTACTTCTCCGCCGCTGGGTCGTTGAGAATCGGTTGCGATAACGTACAAACCTTGTTTACGCAGCCTTTGTTTGATGCTGTCGAGGGTGACAAGGAAATCAGCCTCCATTGCTTTCAGGAATTCTTCTAGAGAGATCGAGGGGTCGTCAGTGGTCGATGATGATTGCCGAGTGAACCAATTTTTCGAAATCGTCAGTTTTTCACCATCAGCGGAAGCGCTTCCATAGCGCGAGGTAAAAGTTTGTTTATTGTCGACAATGAGTTTCGATAAGTACCACTGCTCCAATTTGTAGTCTACATCTGATTCTCCCTCGCCCAAGGAGCTCATGATGCCGTCGAGATTCTGGTAGTAGCCAGTATTGACATCGAGGACGGCAGAGAATTCGAACTCGAATTCTCGGAATGCATTTGGATTTGCATCACCACATGGTGCTGAACTCAGGCGATTTCCAGTGACTAGGCCTCTGTTGAAAAACTCAACTTCGATGTCGCTTAGTCTGTGGCCAGTTCCGGCGAGCCAGAAGTCCGACTCGGGCGTTCGAGGATTATCGGAGAGGCCAGAACCGATGGAGAGCTGGCAAAATTTTGGGTTCTCTGAATGAAAGGCGAAAGCATGGCAGCCGGGGAAGTGGACGCAACTGCTGATGCAATCTTCAGAGGTCTCTTGTTTGATGACAACTGGCTGTGATCGCTCTTCAATGTCAGTAGAGAGGACGGAGAATGTCGAGAGGACTGGTTCAAATATCTCTGGAGAAGTGGTGATATCCATTCCGATCGGTGCTTCGCTGAAAATTGAGGGGACCTTGACGCATTTATAGACATCTCCTGAGCCAAAGGCAAAAGGTAGAAGGAGACTGCCCCCGAGAGACCTTAACAAATAGTTTAAAATATGTAAATTTATTATAGATTAAGTGCGGACTTTAAGTAAATTATATCAGTCAGAAAAAATTCAATTATAGCTCGGATAAAACCTTCGTCTCGGAAATGAATTTTAATTAATTTACCTCATTCTTGCGGAATATCTCTACCGGTCTGTTGAGCAGAACTCGGAGAGCCATGGCAAACCTGAGTTAGAACAAGATAAACGGCATCGTTTGACAACATTATCTCATGTTTTCTCTTCAGCGGATGCATTTTTGAGGAAATGCAGGTTGTCAGCATAATCAATGTCTGATTTTTTTGTTGATGACAATTTATTGTAAAGACAGTTTATATTGGCTGTGGACAGATTTGATAATTATTAATTTGTCATTGATTAAGATGTTTGCATCATGTGAACAAGCGTGTCAGTAATCGTCGAAACATCGACAAAAACCGCTGGATATCCGCTCGAGGAGCAGCTTGAAACATCAGTTTGTTTCGACAAAAGACCGAAGATGGTAGCTGTGCCCTCTGGAGAATCGCAAATGAGAGGAGAACCGCGATCCGCAGTGCAGATTCCTTCGGCGGCTTCGTAAATTCCGTCGTTGTCGAGATCAACCTCGCCAGCGCAGAACTCGCTTTCGAAGTCGACGGCTCCGGTTGGAAGGTATCCATTGAGAGTGCAGTAGCTAGAAAAATTGATAAATAAAAGAAAAATATCGAGGAACTTACCTTTCTGAGTAGATGTTGACTCCGACCTTGGCAGTGGGGTCCATTTCGGATCCCTTCATCCAGCAATACTGACCATGTTCTGGGCTCTATAGAAAGATTAGTAATTGTTTCTTTACTGATATTCTTACTTGAGATCTGATTGGCAAGCAAGCCTTTCCAAAGCAATCCTCGCAAGTAGCTGGCTTCGATTTTGATAAAGATGGGATCTTGACCAAACAAGCATCTGTCGTGTCAATTCTCGGTTTGACAAAGATGCTCTTGAAGGAAAATTCGCCGTTGGCTCTGTTTGCTTCTTCTGTCCAGTAACCGCCGCCGATCATCGCTTCGATTGAGGAAGTGCTTCCGAGGCAGCAATGCTCAGTCGTGGTGAGGATGAATTCGTCGTCGATGATGACACCGCCGCAGAAATGGACAGAGCCATCGAAGGAGGTGACCTTGAGCTCGGTGTGCCAGGGATGGAGATTGTTGAGGCTAGATGTGGGCTTGATGAGACCAGCATAGGCTATGCTGCATAGCCTATCATCACTGATGACTCATCAGACATGTTTCCATGTAAATAAATCAATTATTTTTCGTGACTTTCGATAAGGTCTCTAACTTTATTAAGCCAATATCGAGAGCTTGAATGATGATATAGTAGCACAGAGCTACAATATATGCTATGGCACTTTTAATGCCAATTGGACATCTTGAGTAAACAGTTCGGCTTCGATTTGAAAGTCAAAGACTACTAAGATCCGGCCAACAGGACTTGAGATGAACTTTTGGATGATAAAAGACCCTCATTCTGATGATCACAAGTCCAGAAAAACTAGGATTTTTCCATGATAAAGACTTTTTATTGATAAAGATCAAGAAAATTAAAAACTAACTGTACATTTTTAACAAGCATCCGGTCTCAGTCGGAAAAAGGCGGCAACCATGTAAATGCTGCCCGTGACAATGACGGTTTTAACTTCTTCAGGCATATTTTCGAGGCAATCGTTTATTGATTCATATTCAAAACTCTTCAGTCCGTATTTTTGAGCACTTTCAACTGCCTTGGCAACGTATTTGTGTTGCTAAACTTTTGTTTAGCCAAAATTTAACAATTGAAGAAACCTCTTTTAATTGATCCTCTTTGCTGGCGGTCAGAAAGTCAGGGAAAATGTGCGAATACTTTTCTTTCGTCGTGTTTGAATCAAGCTCGTCTTCATTCATTCCAATAGTTGGGCATCCGGCAAAATAGTCAGGCTTCAGAAACTCTGCAATATGCACCATTTGACTGTCGATATCACGTCCTCGAGCAGATTTCATCAGAATAAGAGTTTCTCCTTCTTTATTTTTAGCAGCCCAGTGTGATAAGATTTTCATTGATTCTATAATTATAAATACCAAAATCAAGGAAGAGTAAACCTGGAGTATGCGCAGCGTCAAGAAGAATTCTGATCTTTCTGCCTTTGACTTCATGCTCCAAAATCTGTTGCCGTCCAGGCCATCGGATTGATTGAATGGCCTCCTTTTCCCTTGGAGTGACAACTTTCATTAGGTCCGATTCCGACGAGCTGCTGAACTTTCGCAAACGCTCGAAAACGCCGCCTTTTAGCTTCTTCATCAAATGCCTTCAAGTAAGTTCATCTGGTGAAATCAAAAAAGGATACCTGACGAGGGCTCGACAACCTGTGTCAAAAACCTGAGTCAAAGCCTAGAAGAACCTTAATGAAAGCCTCTTTGAGCCTTTTCATTCAAGCTCTTTCAGGCCCTCACTCAGATTTTTG
Organism: Oikopleura dioica; assembly: GCF_907165135.1. Lineage (NCBI taxonomy): Eukaryota > Metazoa > Chordata > Appendicularia > Copelata > Oikopleuridae > Oikopleura > Oikopleura dioica. The sequence goes on along the minus strand of NC_137293.1, from coordinate 354,028 downwards.
ACACAGGTTGCCGAGCCCAGTACCTGACAGCAAGAACGGCGCTAGCAGCATTGACATTTTGAGGAAATTCTAGTTCCGTGGAATCGATCAACTCTCCAGAAGGAGTCAAAAGCTCCCCTCTGTTCTTCGCTGATTTGACTAGGACTTCATATGCTTCCGGATATTCTTGCCAGGTCGTTATCAAGGTCGCTCCATGTCTGAATATTCCAGCTTTTGCCGCCGCAATTTCTTCAATCGTATAGCCGAGCTTTTCCAAATGATCATAGCCAAGCGCTAGTAAAATTTAAATACCAAAGAAAGAAATTCTAAACAAACCGGAAATGCAGCAAACCCGAGGCGCGCCCATCGGATACTGCGATGTTGAACAAAGCTGTCCACCGATGCCGACTTCGAGGATGACCACATCCACTTTTTGCTCGACAAAAGATTGCAGAGCAATCAGCGTCAAATATGAAAACCACTCATTTCCACACCGTAAATATTCCGTTTCCTCAGCCTTTTCGAGCTTTTCAAATGTAGCGGAGAGTTCTTCCTCCGAAATTGGTTTGCCGTTGATGCGGATTCTCTCGTTGATGCTGTTGAAATGGGGAGAGGTGAAGAGGCCGGTTTTGTAGCCCCTTGATCTGAGAAGCGTTTCCGCCATTGCACAAGTCGTGCCTTTTCCCTATCGAAACATTTTGATAAGAAGTGAAAAAAGACAAACCTTAGTTCCTGCGCAGTGAACAAGAGGAATGGACTTGAGTTTTTCATACATCTTCCCATCGAAAATTGTTTTCAAAGTTTCACCGAATCGAAGAAAATTTCGAGTTCTTCTTTTCACATTTGCCAGCTTTTAATGATACAAAACAGTATTCGTTTACAACTCAAATCAAATTTCTTATCACTTTCATGTTCAACTAAAAGCTCAGGCGTCGGCTCAAGTCTTGTCATTCTCAATCTCTTTCAATTTCGTTTTCTCTTTTTGATACTAACAAATTATATTCATAATTCAAAGAAATACTTGAAAGAGGAAATGACATAAAATGAAAGATATTGCAAAACTGCGAAAATAAGATTTTTCCGCAGACTTGGATCCTGATAACGGGTGTTTGACCTTCATCAAACATCAAAGAAGGGATTAATTGAAACCTTTTAAAGGATTCGAGGATTGTTGTACTGTAACTAGGGTCCGGCATGATTAGGACCAAAAATTTAATTTCAATGAAACTTCACGATTCCACTAATTCGACCCTAAGGAATTCAATTCCGTTCACTGATTCTCCCAAAAACCCCCCATTCAGCCCTTTTCAGGGCTTTAATGAAAATTTAAATTTTTTTACAGTCTGTAACAATCTACTAATAGTTTATAGACTTTCATGTGGAAAGTTGCTGAAGCGGAAATAATACTGTATCGTTTCATTATAAATATGAACGCGCTGCGAATATAGAAGCTCACTCTTGAGTCTTTGACAAAAATGCTGACTTTATATTTTTTCCATGGTCCATTGACGAAAGTCTGCTTCACTTTACCGGTAACCAAGACTTTGTTTCCTCAGCGTAGGAGTCTCCGGGAAAGCCCAAATATCCCGAACATATCCGACAGCAACTTCGGGGTGGTGAGAAATTCGAGAAAGTTCGAGAAGGTTCTAGAATCGACTGGCAGCTTCTTCTTTCGAGCTTCATCTTGAACTGGCTGAGCGATGAATAGGATTGGATGAAATTTTATTTCGTGGCCTTGTGTGTTTGCCCTCTGCATTTGTCGGCTCTTACGTGCGAAGTAACATCCATTGCACCGACCAGAGAAAGCCGGCAACAGATAAAAATGAAGTAAAATTTCATTATAAGTTCCAAATTGCACAAAATATATTTTAGCGTCAGTTTTGAAACAACAAACAGAATCGTTACAAGGCGTCATATTGCGATGATAGAATCAAACAATTTTCACAACTACCCAAGGAACGAGTTTCAAATTAAATTTTATCCATCTTACTTGATATATTATGATTAATAGTCTTAGATAATAGTTAACCTTGAATAACTCTTTGATCAGCCGATTGAGCACCGTCGAAATCCACGACCGACCAAATGCGCTCACTAAGGATGAAATGTCTTGGCTTGAAGACAGGTAAACAAAAGATAAGAAGACTGACAGACAAATGATTCTAGTGCAATTTTGGATGATTTTCGACCCCGAGAGAATCTCACAATCAACCTCCACTCAGGTTGTAACACATGAAATGATTTACCGGATATAAGATATCCTGTCAACATCGATTTTTTCCACTCCCCTTGTCCCCTCGTACCCATTGTCATCCCCCTTGCGCACTGTTCCTCCTTGGTAGCGGGTGTATCCGGGTATCTTATCCGCTTCGTAAGAAAGCGTCTGGTCTTTTGGATACAAGCGAGGCTCCAATTTTAATGGAGCGTGTCCTAACCCTCGTTAAAAATGAGTAGACTATGAGTAGACCTCCTGGTCGTAAAGCTCAAGAGTAAACAGGGGACGACACTTTGTCCTCTGACGCATGCGTCTCGCTCGACAGCCAGCCGCCCCCACCGCTCCGCCATCCACGATCATAGAGAATCAGAATTGTGAACTTTGCTCCCCGCCAAAAGCAAAATATTTTACCTACTGAATGTACATTTAATTCTCGCTAGAGCTGACGCAATAATTCTGATTCTGTATGATCCTGGACGGCAGAGCGGCGAGAACGACTAGCCATCGAACGACGCGCATGTTCTTTCAGTCGACAATCTCGCGCGTGTTCTGAGATCGGAGCTGTCTTTAGCGGATCTTTGACTGGATGAATGCGCGGCCTTGGAGCTTGTTTTTTGTGTTTCTTTATTGAATGAATAAATAAAAGTAAATTCGTTCGAATTTTCAGTCTTTTTCGCTTTTTTTGGCTCTCCAGCAAACGCGTCAGTTGTTCAATTGAGCTGGAGATTTTTGACTCTTGAGATTTGATAGTCTTTTGAAGCTCAATTTGTTGGAGTTTTATCGAAGCCATCAGATTGATTATTTCGGCATTGGAAGTCGAGTTCTCTCGGATTTGGCCGGGAAGATTGTTTGGCGAAAGCATTGGCGAAATATCAGTACTAAATCAAAGTTGCCCCTTCAAAAGAAAATAGGAATAAATCACCTTGAAAACTCCTCCCTCGTTTCTTCAGAAATCTTTTGCTCGATAACAGGCACTTGAACTCTTGAAAAAAAAGTTGAAGACTCATTTTTAGCATCAATCTGGGGCACAAATCGACAAAAAGAGCGACAAAGATTGGAATTTGAACTTTTAAGAAGGAAATTTCTGAAAGCTAATTGGCTGACGGGCCAAATGCGGACTTCTGATTGGTTGAAAATTAACCCATTGTCGTATTTTTTGTCGATGTGTTTGTTCAATCTCCATCAATCTTACGGAATTTTAATTTGTGGCTTCGAAAAAATCGGCCTCTTCTTCGTCAAATCTAGTGAAGCATCCGATAAAGTCTTCTCAAAGACAGCTGGCGGATTCAAGCTACAAATTTTGCCCGCATCGAGGGAGCTGGTCTTTTCTCGGCGATACGAAGGTGGAATTTTGATTCGAACGCTTCCTGAAGAAAGCATGAAAAAGGTGACTGGACGCTTTGGAAATTCATACCAGTTCTATATTCTTCCCCTTCTTGGCGGTTTGTCAGACTTCTCGAAGATAGACTGCTTTTCCGGTTGAGCGTCGAGGATGTGTCTGGCGGGTTTTTGCTGCTCGCCTGCCCCGGCACAGCTAAAGTAAGCCCTCCTCTAGAAAAAAAAAGATCTGGATAAAGTTTAAAGATGCTCCCAACCCTTGTCTAGACGGCTGCGCGCCAGGTGAGGACTGGCTTTCCGCTTCAACATTTATCTTTTCTAAGCTGCCTCGTCGTGATGGCATTCGCGACTGAAAACCGTTTTCAAAGGATGATCATTCACGAATCCATGCATTACCGTTATGTTCGAAACAAGACGACTGCCCACTTTTGAACTGATTTCCGACGCCTTCTTTACCGCGGCCCCAGTTTTTGATTTCGTCAAAAGGGCGATTTTCGAAATCATCTTTGCTTTTCGCCACCGCTTTCTGGATTGCACGGATGAAGATCTTTTGCGAAAATGAATTTATTTCATAAATTTGAGACCCAGCGAGTTAATACCTTGAAACTGTTCTTTGACTTGTCAATTTTTTATCCGCCGCGATGGAACTTGTATCATCCTTCTTTGCCTCGTCAAGATGAACATCCAAATGAAGCTGCCTCTTTCTTCTTTTTGACTTTTTGCTGACAATTTTCTCCAACATGTCCAACTTCGATGTGATTTGTTTCGTCGCCAAGGCTGAAAATGAATAGAAAAAATTGAAAATAAGGGTACCTGTGTCGTCAATCATAAACTCCTTGTTGATTGCTTGATCGACATTGTCCGTGTGCGTTTTTATCTGCCGCCATTGCCACAATGCATGAGCATATTGCAGCGTCAATTGACGAGCTTCTTTGATCTCCCTGTACTTTTTCCCCAATCTTTGGCGAAAGTTGAAAAGGCTTGTTTTTCCAACATCATCATAAATATCCAGCTCGTTGGTCTTATTCATCGCGTAGAGCTTCCAAGCTGCTTGAATCAGCGAAGCAGCAGCGTTTCTCCTAATTTTCCAGAGTCGTTGTTTCTCGATCGACGCTAAAATTCGCTTCTCATCGGGAGGAATGACGAGTGCTTCTGAAAGGACCCCAACGATCAAGGCGGTTTGGAAGATTCCAAATAAACTGCTGAAGGCGACGAAGATTCTGTTCAGGGTGCACGAAAATTTCAAAAATGATTTTGTTAAAAAAAATATACTGTAGTACAATCATTTTATACAGGGAGGTTATATTCTTATGAGTGAAAGATTCTCAGAGATGGAAAAAGTCCAACTTTCAATCTGGAATAGGCCCCAGCCGTCGAAATCGCTTCAAAAGCTGTCAATAAAATAGCACCCTTCCTAGAAAGAACAAACGAGGGCGTAAAGTCCCCAAAGCCCAGGTTTGTCAGCGTGACAGCCATTAGCCAGACAACATCGAGATATTGCATGCATGTTCCGTATCTTCGTTCCAGCGCAAAAACGACATATCCAGTCCCGAAAACGATGAAGAAGTAAAGTCCAATCAGCATCGTCAGCGGCCGTTTCATAAAATAACTCTTCAGGAGGAACGTTGACGACAGCTTGATAGACGCAACAGTTTTGAGGATTTCCGTCATTCGGTTGTATCTCATGGGATGGTGTTCTCGCATGAATTTGATGGTATGATAAAGTCTCACGAAAATGATGAGCTGCCACTCGGGAGGCACTGGAATCCCTCGAATGGGAGGAATGTGGATCGCGCAGAGAGAAACTTTTTTCCGATAGAAAAAATGATTTCATAATCATAACAGCTCGAGAATCATTGAAGATTAAGCAACGCAATGACGCAAAATTTAAATAACTATCGTTCCTTCAAGAATAAACTGAGCCGCCAAAGGTGAGCAAAGAAGGTTCATCTCGCGGCAAAGATGATGCCTGACAACTAACAGTCTTCTCTCCAACTCGCTGTACCACCAGACAAGGATCAGTGTCAGAATTGTAAGGCAAGAAATGAGAAAGCGCGTGACAGTAGATGTATGTCGGAGCACGTCTTTTATTTGTCCAACTTGAAAGTCCCTGAATTTTTTATCAAAAAGGCCTGGTTAAAATAACCGGTTGTGGCAAAAAGTCTATAGACAATGAAAGATAAATCATCTTAATAACAGATTTTGTTGTACAGAATTGTATATACAGTGCTCTTGTTTCATTTTTAACCCTTTTTTCAGAAGGCGTCATGCTTTTATCCTATTTTTGCGGCTTCAAAAGCTGTATTTACTCACGTATAAGTCCCATTGACAGCATCCCAAGTGTAAGTACAGTTCATTCCCCACGGCATCGGGCGAGAAAGCAAAGAAAGATAGCCCCTAGAAGTGTAGTATAGCTCCAGATCGATAAGGCTGAAAAAACGAAACTTTAAAAAACATGAAACCAGTGCGCTTTTTTACCATAAAACAATGCTGACAAGTGTAACGGAAAGAAGCGCCGAACTGGTCTGTCGAAGACTTCGGTAGACTCGCATCTTGAGCAGCTCTTTTCTCTCGAATTCCGCAACATCTCGCCACTAGAAAAAAGGCGTTTATTGTCTCCAAGATATTCTTGCTCCAAGTTTTCTTTTCTACGAACCATTATTTTAGCTTTTCAAAAGAAAACAAAAAGTAATTGGCTAATTTATTTCGAGTAAAATTGAATAAATCGTTTAGGATGAGCCGAAACCTTCTGAAATCGATCCCCAGCTGAATCTGATTTTGGCCTTTATAATAAAGTAAATGCACCTCTGGACCGAGAACGATCATTTCCCACGAAAGCTCCCGCATTGTCGTTAAAACTGAAAGGTTCTCTGCTTTTTGCGAACGATTTCTGCCATGAACATTCATTTGGCAAATTGACATTGGCCATTTTATCAATCTCTTTTTCGGTTTCCTTTTTTCGGTGATAGGATAAGACGCGATATATACGGGATTATTCTTGCCCCAATTATGAATGCTTTCAATTTTCTATGCAGCAATGTCTTTGCAGAAGAATCTTTAAAATAATAAGCAAAAAAAAAGAAGAATTATTTTCGCTTAGAATTTTCGTCAATCAAAGAATCCTTTCTTCTTTATTACCTGCTTTGCTTTGAAGAAAAAGGCACGAGTATTTGTGGTTCCATTTGACTAAGTTGAATCTTCAAAACCATTATTTAGCAATTTTAATTTTATTATATTTCTGTATATCAAAAATCTGATTTTATAAAAGACGAAGCTTAATACAAAAATTATGCAGAACCTAAAAAGGAAGTGATTTTTAGATCTGCTTTTTGATTGGCTCGGAGGGAAAACAGAGCAATTTAATTGGCTATCCAAAAAACCACTTCAAATTTTTGGTTTTGTCCAAAAAATGCCCAAATTTTTTTCGATTATAATTTTCAAAATTGAAATTTCTGACTGTAATTTGAAAATCTTCCTGCGTAGAAAGCTGCGTAACTGTCGACTGTCGTTGAGAAAAAGGTCCATTCATTTCACTCATTCTCTTAATCGCTCCTATTTCTATCCATCCGTCTTTCAGACTAAGGGCCGAAAACACAAGTTAACAAAGTCCGAAGCTTAGTTTGAGTAACAAGGAGCATGCATATTTCACGCTGCCAGGATCAAATATTGAACAGAAAAAGCTCATGAGCGATGAATCTCGCCGTTTGGAAAGTTTCACTTTTCAAAATTAATTTTTGCTGATTTGTGCACTGTACTTGCCGGAGCGATACCGTACATTGCAGGTGCATCAATCGGACTGTACTCGATTATTCATTGAAAACGATAGGTATTGTATTGGATATCTACCGTTTAAAATTGCTTTTCTGTTTTGTCCTGTTTTCTTGATGATTCATGCTCAGAACCAACAAATCTTGATAATGTTGATTAGCAGTACTCTTACAAGAATTTCGACGACGTTTTTGAGTCCATGATTCATTGACAGTATCTATCACAACTGTAGCAGATGTCAATGTAGCTCCATGTCGATTTATTCCAGCAATTTTCCTGCCGCTAGATGTCTCTCGCCCGTTTCGTAAAGCTTAAAACGAGCCGTATTCTTTACTTACTTTCATAATCAAAAAACTTTTTTCAAAAGTAGAATGAACCTAATTCGCCTCGTTTTAACGCTTTTGAGCGTTGCTTCCGCAAATCTTCTTCGAAAAACAAACGATTTTCTCCACAAAGTTGAGGACAACGCAAGCCACAAAAAATACAACCAACAAGTCAGAGCGAAATTCCGAACCCTCTCCCGCGATCTGCTAAATCGAGGAGCAATCAACAACTACAGAAAAAACTTGACGAGTTTTGGTACTAAGCATTGCGGCATTTGCTGCATTTCACTGTTGTTTTCACTGTATATTTCCATCGAATAATAAAACAAGTTATGAAATCAAAAATTGAGAAATTATGGTGTTTCTTCTTCGGATGATAAGCTGGCGGCAAGAACGTCTCTCTGGTGGGTAGACGAGAGGAATTTGAAGCAGAGATCCTAAAAAATCATATTTCATAACGAACAAAAAAGGCAGAAAGATTGGCCAGTACTCAATGACATGCGTTACAAATCTGGTTAGAGCTTGCAATTTCGGGGGGCTTGATTTCTCTAAAATGCCAAAAAAAAGGTTATTTTATACGTTTATGTAACACTTACTATAATAGCATACTCCGGAAGGTTGCAATTAGAATCAGTACAGGACCTATTCTTCTATAATTTAGCCAGAAACGGTATGATACCAAACCTTTTCTCGGTTAGTAGTCAGGGTTAGGGGGCCGGGACTCCCATGCCAGGGAGTACCAACTGGGGGTAAGGCTCTAGGCCCTAGAGTCTAGGGTTAGGGGTATCATACCAATTCTAGCCCAAATATAGGAAAATCGGTCCTGTACCAATTCTCGTTGCATATTTTCACAAGATACTTCTTGTGGCTTACTGAATATTTGTATAGTAAGTCTAACGATTTAGTTATGAAAAATTTGTAAAATTTACTGATTGATTTTTGTCAATCGTTTTTTTTGTTTACGTAAGATTGACGTTCAAACTAAGCTGTTAAAGTCCGGGTTAATCTTTCAATTTTCTTCATGAACAGCTTGCGCTCTTTACCACAAAATCACCTAATCCCGGAAAAGTTTGCTTGGTCCTTCCGGAAAAAATATCCGTCAGATGTCATTTCGTAGATCTGGCAGAAAAAATTATGGCAACATAACATAAATATGGTGCAAGATTTAAACCTGATCGGTCCAGAGAGTTTCAGAGCGAAGATATTCGTCGTCCCGTTGTATGTACCACATTGCTCTTTTTTCCGAGTTACAGTCAGTTTCTTCGAAAATGCCTCAAAATGTAAATCGCTGCCTGAGAAGGTCCATGCAATTTTCACCAAAGATGATTGCCGATCCAAGAACGCAAGTTGTAATAAACACTCGAAATTTGCTCACAAAAAATTCACGAACAAGCGAAATCGCAAGAAAAATGAAGCAAAGTTCCTATGAGAAGACAGTGATCCAGCACAAACGCGACATATTTCCATTCTGCCTTCGAGTTCTCATTAAATTCCTTTTCCTTGAAACTCTTTGCCATGTATTCCACCCCTCTGATCGCGTCCTGCACTTCTGGGTTCAATAAAATCGGGTCGGTTTCGTTTTCCGTCCCGGCCAGTTTCGCTATCGCTCGGTACTGATAAGTCCCTTTGAAGACATCGCTGATCTTGGGCGGCTTTGGTCCATGCACGTCCATTTTTTTCATTGTCGAAGAAAAAAGGAGCCGGGGCAGGAGATCGATAAAAACGGTGCGAATCCATTGTGGCATTTCGTGGGTCTCGGGGCCGCGGTGGTGCATGTTTTCGACCACGATCGTGAGTAGGATGGAAACGGTGTTGAGAATCATCGTGAAGAGGATGTAAATGCCAAGTTTCGGGACTGCCCGGGCGGTTTGAGGGATGCTGTCGACGATGACAAGGAAAAATGTGACCAAGGACAGGAGGACGGAAATACACAGAGTTATCTTTTCCGCCTCTTCAGCTGGGAGGTAAAATACGGCGCAGGACAAAAGCTACATGAAGATTTTTTAACTGAAATTCAGTTGGGCGAAAAGACTTACCGAAAAGACTATTGTCGGAATAATAATATTCAAGATCAAATATCTCGGTCTTCTTTTGATAATGATATAATGCGTGATGTCTTCATATCCTTCCGGCAGCCCTTCGTAATATTGAATATGTCTCCAGCACCCGTAATGAAACATTTCCCACTCCCCGTTTACATTATACGTCGACAAGTCGATCGGCTCGCAACAAGTCACATCGTCATAACGCGCATCGAAATTCCGAGTCTGGATCAAAAACGTATTTCCCGTCCAGCTGCCAATCTTCATCGAGCAGTTCTGCGAGTCGAACGGGAAGTTTGCCACTTGGATTTCGCAAAAAGTTTTGGTGATAATTGGCGGGCGCCACATGACGGTTCCGTTGCTGAAGATTCGGACGCGGACGGACTCGGCGATGATGAAATCTCCATCGGCATTGCCTTAGCAAAAATGGTAAAATATGAAGAAGGTAAAGAAGTATTTGTATATAAACATTTGGCATTTCCCAACTCAAGAGTAACCTCTAGGGAGGGCTTATTTTTGCCATTTTCGGCTGCGCCACATCTTGACGCTCCTGACTTTTGCCCAGCTGACAGGAGGTGGGCGGAGCTTGACATGGCGCAGCGACTGGGCGGAAATACGATTTTTCCTCACCGGAGATCCGGGTTTTGATTTCACGTGTGTGTTTATTTTGAAACTATTTATTCATATAAAATCATCTGATATTCTACCATAGAGAGCGTAGTCAGGCAGCCAAAGAAAATCCTGAGGAACATGGAGCGTCGCGACATTTCCGTAGTCTTCTGGATCCCAAGACAGCCTCTCGTCTACCCACTCGTGATGAAACCAGAACTTTATATCGATTTTCTACGAGACTTGTTTATTCAAAATATTTTCAAAAGTCCGTGTTACTTGAGCGACTTCATTGACGTTGATGATTTCGTTGAGAATCGGACGAAATTTCACTTTTACCGGGTTTCTGTGGTCAGCTTCAAGGAGGGCTTAAAACTGTCTTCGAAAAGGGGAAATCGAAAATTCTAGAGCCTTGCTTGTGGTCTTATATTCGGATTGTAGTTGTTCGTTTCAAAGAGCTTCTTTTTTTAATCTCTCTGCTGGGCCTGCTTTTTGCCCATTTGCTTCAAAAAATAGAAATAAACAAAGAAAATGCATTTTGATCATTATTTTTGCTAGCAAAAGATCAAGTCCAGGGGCTGATCTATCGACAGCTGACGATCTGGGTGGGGATCGATGACGTTATCTTTGAAGAATATTTTAGGATAAGAGTTTTGTTTATTGATAAGAGGATAAAGTTGGAAATGAACTTTTGAAGAATTTCTGAATAAGGAAGAAAATAAATATAAAATAATTTTTTTTGAGAAGAGATAAAGGTTTTTTGCTAAAGAAATTCGCTTTAGCAGAATCGAAACACCGGTTAAATTTCACTTCTTGGGCATTTTTATAGAAATAAATAATTGCCAGTGATAAGAAAACGAGTCCAAATAATAAAATAGGTTTTAATTTCAAACGGACCATATATTTTTTTTTTGATTCTTCGAAAGACCATTCTGAAATTTTCAAGAAAAAGTAGTGAGAGAATGAAAGACACTTCTGTTGGCTAAAAGTGTATTTATTCGCCAAATTCAATGATAATCCTTTATCAAGTCCTAATACTACAGTACATTCTTCAGTACTAATTGTCAATGTTACTGTCAACTGCAGTTGAGAAATGAAAACGAACAATAATCATCATAAATTATATTTCTCTTTGAATTCTGTCGTCAGAGGCACTTGACTGTCAACACTCATTGCAAGAAGCTTGTCTTCAGCACACGTTTTTTCCGACAAGTGCAGATAATTCCATGAGCCGCTCTCGTAGAGCATTTTGGCGTTTGTAAATGGATGTCCGCGGTTTTCGCAAGCTCCATGACCATTTTCTTTCGCCAGAGTTTTTATAAAGTTAAAATTAAAATGCAAATTGTAGATTTGCAACTTGACAAATTTTATTTAAACTCAGTCCTATTATTTTTAAATACTCACTGATGTTCATTTTCTCAAAATTAATAATTTGAGTTTGAGGAGATTCCCGATTCAAGGCCAGTTTGGCTACAGTGCAATCAATAACACCTTCTGCGCAGCGAGAAAAAGTGCTCTTCGCAATTTCTATTTCTTCTTCCATTTTCTAGATTCTTTTTTACGCTTCTGTGTTGATAGATAAATGACTAAACCTTTTGTCCAAAAGCCTCAATTTTTCGATGCAAAGAAGCATTAAAATAATCGTACATAAGAAGATCAATTTTATTGAATTCGTCGAAAGTTGCTTGTCGCTCCTCGTTCAAGGGCTCAATTCTGTAGTTTCTTTGGTTTTTGTTTTCAATGTACAAATGCTCGTAGTCCGCGCAAAGTAAATGCCGAAGTAAGACAATCCCCTCCCAAAAATACTCGGTTAGCAGGATGAGGTCGAAGTTGCTGTCTAATTTTGCCAAACTCTCCTGGACGTATTTCATGTCCTTCATTCTGTCAAAGTCCATGCCAAGCTCGAACGACTGGGGATTACTCACTCGGTAAGCATAGGGAGCTGAAGAGTCGTAAGCTTCTGGAAGAATATCAAGAAATTCTTCGATCGGCAAAAAGGGCTTGGCATCAACATCTTCGACAGTGTTGGAAAGAATTTGTTTGAATGGGGCGCCCCAGCAGGGCCAGTCGCAATCGTTCGAATTTCGATAAAAATAATTGTAGGTTGATCGAAAAGTCGCGAGTGGATCTCGAATGGTTGTAAACGTCTTGACTTTTCCTCTGTTCGCGTCAAATATTCCCGGCAAATAATCCATGTTCCAGCGAAAGTGATACGTAATGCCTATCACTGGATCATTTCTCTTGCTCCCTTCCCAACAGAGTTCGTTGAACATAGCTGGAAAACATCCTCCTTGAGGTCCCATTTGAGGTTTTTCACTCTTCTCGAAGGCATTGTTTATTTTGAGCCATTTGTCAACTATGCCTTTGAATGTCGTTGATGCTGTCTTGTGTTTTTTCATAAAAATCAGACCATCTTGCAGCTGACACTCATTTTGCCATAATTCGAGGTCCGCTTTCAGTGGAATTCCCCGGTATTCGCTGCTTTCCGGCGATATCTTCTTTTGGACAATTTTTAAATAATTTTGTTTTTCAAAAAGCGGGAAATTTTCTTTGTCAAAAAGCTCGTAAACTTCGTTGATGTACTGATTTCCTTTTTCAATCATTTCGTTCGTAAAATATTCAAAAGAAGGCTCTTTTTTGGGCGATGAAATTTCTCAGTTTCTTCTAGTGTCTAAAAAAGAGTATTAGATCATTCGAGTTTCCGAGTAAAACTTACTTCTTTCAAGCATTTCAATCGAATTTCTCTGTCCGAAACAGTGTAAACATTCTCTTTTTCAATAAAATCCAAGATGTTTTCCATTTCATGGATCGCGTTCGCCTTGAGACTTTCGTAAAAGAAAATATGAAGTGGAACGTTCGCTTTTCCTTTCAGAGGGTCCTCAACCAATATAAATACAAAAGCTTTTTTGAACAAGTGTTTAAGTTGCTTTCTCGTTCATAAAGTCAAAAATTCGTCTACGGTTTTAAGGAAATTGGGGTCTTTAAGCAGTTAGGTTTATCTCAGATAAATTATCTGATAAAGGTCGAGAAGCCCACAATCGATTTGTACTCGATCAAAGAGTCTTAAAGCTTTCTCTTTTTTCAAAAACTATTTGATCTTTTCGCGCAGTGAGTAAATCCATGACCGATTACCGTTGAGGTGCGTTTTCGAGGGCTAAGCTTTCGCGACTAAGGTCAACTGTAGCTTTTCTTCTTTCGTATTTTATGAGGAAACCCCTTCCTATGTTTTGGTCAATAACTTCTTCCGCTAGAGTCTTCCACTTTCTCAAAAAATAGCTTCCCATTTTTTCCCACTCTTCTCCAACGAAAATTTCTTCTTCGACATTCGCTGTGTGCCCTTTTCCGTGTCGTCGTTTCCACTCTGCCACCGCCGCGTCGAATGGATTTCGAATGAGAAAAAGAATGGCTTTTGGGTTCGGAATTCTCTCGTCCTTGATTTCATGAGATTTCTGAAAGAGCGTCTCACCATCCGATGGCACTGTTTCTTCACCAAGAAAACCAGCCTCCAACAATTTTTTGTCTTCGTAAACGCTTCCAGTGTAAATTCCAGTTGATTTTTCGAGGAGCATCCGCGTCCAACTAAAAAAAAGATATTTTTAACATTCAAAAATTTATTTGCTTTGGTTTTTCAAAAAACAGATTGTAATTTCTACTCTTAACGCCGGAACGCATACAATTTGTTTCTCCCGGAACGCATATTGACCCATTTATGGGTAAGCACCTTTGACGCCATATGATATCAGAAGTCAAGAGTCAGTTATTTAAAAAGCTCAGGCTCTGAGCTTTCATTAAAGCCCAAGTAATCTTAGCGCCCGTTTGTGACCTTGAGTGAGCTCTTGAAGTCATGTTTTCGCGATGAAATTGAAGAGTTTCTTCCAAAAATAGACCAAAAAGAAAGTAAGTAGACATTTAAACTGGTTGTAGATGGCCACAAACCGACAAGCGCTAAGATTTCTTGGGCTCTACGGAAAGCTTAGAGCCTGAGCTTTTTAAATAATTGACTCTTTACTTCTGAGAAGGCCGGACGGGTATCGAAAAATTAATCGAGAATTGAGTTCCTCATCGAAAAGTAGCTCCATAAGTTATGGACCATAACCAAAGCCTTTGGTCCAAAGGGCGCGTTACAAAAAAATGTGTCGATATGCGTTTCGGCGTAAATATATGTCACATTTAATGTTGATTATTGCCGCATTTTAAATGTGATAATTTTCGCAGATGTCTCGTTCAATCACGAAAATTAAAAGACGAACTGAGGTCATTTTAATAATAAAATTCGACAGATACGCATTTTCCATAAATTGCATTTACTTAAGACGACGTGAAATCCGCCGTCTGGAATATTCTCTCGTATTTCAAATGGCATATCATCATTTTGGCATTAAGATCTTAATGCGACTGAAAATCGAGGCGAACTTCCGCTGCTATTTTTGGTTCTTGAACTTGCCTAAGATAAATTCAATTGATCGCCCGTGTGCAGAGCCAGATAATCACTTACGTATTACCGCTGCCTGGAAATGAAACGAAAGGTAACACTGCAAACTTATTTTTCTTCCCAAGTCGTATTTCCAAATCGCAATTTTCTTCGTCAATTTGAAAGTGAAGGTTCAATAAATTATCGTCTCTTCCAGCGACAGCTCTTTCAAGATTCACATTCATGCTCCAAGTCGAAGGATCTGAGTAAAGAAAGAAGTCTGAGAGAAAACAAATCTCTTGCTCGACGAGTGAGATTTCCGAATCGAGGTCGATTTTGTCCAAGTCGCGTTTGAAGATTGAGAGAATTTCTTTTTCCGTGAAAATAATGATATTTTTGATTTCTGAACGAAGCTGCTCGACGAATTCGGAGTCGTTTGGAGGACTGAAAATAACGAGTCTGGATATGTTTCGTTTCCCAAGCTCTTCTTCGATAAACTTTGCAAAAACCATCGGATTTTTCCGAATAGCAAGCACTTTTTGCATTGTTTCAGTTTCATCCTTGCCTGCTCCCCAATCATCCAAATCGTATCTCCAATGAAGTGCCGCCATTTTATGCTCTTTCAATCCTTCGAACTTGATGATGGCCGCAATCTTCTCAGCTAGATTCTTGATTTTCTTCGGGCGACTGGTTGCTTCGATCACTTTTCTAAACAGTTCGAAGTCTGATTCGACAAATGGCTCCAAGTTCTTAAACCGATGACGGAATATCATGTTCCAGGGGAGCAAGGAGTACGGATGTTTTAGCAAAATGCATTGCTTTCCGTCAAATCCGCTTAGAAATCTCATTAAAGATTCGGTTCCTCCTGATCCAATTCTTCTCAGCACAATTTTTTCTGTTCTTAGCGGCGTTGTTTTTATAGCTTTTTAGTTTTTTTTCTTTTAAAACGCCGATTTCCTATTTTTTTTTTGAAAGTCCATATTCAAATACTCATAAGTAAGCTTCGTCCATGTCTCATAAGTTCTTTCCGGATGAAAATCCAGAATAAGATCAAAGGAGTCGCCGCATACGGACTTGACATCAGCTGGGTCGATTAATTTTATTTTGCTTTTTATGGACTCGAATTTTATTTTTATATTTTTACGGTGATTGAAAGTCAGCTGATTCGCGATTATAAATTATAATTTATAATGCACCGAAGAATTGAAAATAGAATGACCGAAATCAATGGGGCCCAAATTATTTTTTGAAAAATCTTAGGGGGTAGAACTAGGTTTTTCGAAAATAGCCAATTCTAGACCGGCGCTCAAAATAGAAAGGTCACAATAAGTAATTGTCACTAACGATATTTTCTTATCCAAACTTGATAAATTGTCAATATCAATAAAAACAGACGGATTAGAAAAGAAATGCCCAACAGTAGTGAAATGTCGGAAAAATAGAGGAGCAACAAAAGTGCGATTCATCAGCTGGGATAAAAATAAACCCTCGCGAAGGCCCCAGATCTGGTTGTTAGGCCCGCCCATATTCACGGAAATAATGATTTTCTCTTTCTCTTCTTTGCTTGTTGCTTCGTTATTTGAAATGAGGCTATCAACAGTAGTCGACTTGTAAGTGATCTTCTGCATTGTTTCGACATCTTTCTCTTTCCAAAAATATAAACTCGCCGTAAATAAACACGCAAACGCCAAAATCAAAAATAATTTACACTTGAAATTGACAGAGCGGTCTCTTTTCGCAGAACCCATCTATTGAACGAAAATGATTCTACAACTCATATATTTTTACGAAAGACTCGGTGCGAATTTTTAGTGCCACTTCGATTTCATTGAAGGGCGCCCCCGTCACCAAATATCACGGAGGATTTAGATGTCCGGAGTTAAAGAAATAGAGAAATGCGGAAAGTAATGGAAATCAGAAAACAAAAATTATTTTTGTCATTGTTCTTATGCTTCATTGTTATGTTGTTATTTAAAAATGCAGCGCAAAGCGAATCGATAGCGAAGAAATTAAGGAAAGTTGACAAGAAAGTTTGTATTTTTTTTGAGAAAAATAGTTAAACATGAGAGGCATGAAATTATCGATTCCCTGTTTTCCCAAACTAGTTATTTCATTCTTGTCAGACTTGCTTTTTATGCTGCAAATTATGCCTCTCATTTTTCTCATCTTCTTGATCGTTTTTGTTGAAATTTTATGGTAGCAGCTGAATTGCGTTTCTAAAATTGATAATGAGGGTTTCAAGAAAACTCGTTTAGGACGAAAATCAGAGAGAATATTTTTGGCAACTTTTTAAGAAAAGCAATCATTGTAAGTAACGCTCAAAGTCAAACGCGAAACAATCGATGAACATATTGATATGAAAAAGCAGGTTATAAAAAACCATAAAAATCTGAATAAGTTGAAATTAGAGCTTTTCTTGGAAATTCGGTAACAAAAAATACTCCATTATTTTGTATTTCGGCTGTATTCAAACGGATATCCGAGGTTATTATCCAATTTTCAGATCATGAGTCCCACAATCCCAAATTCAAAAAATTTCATGGATGAGATTTTCAATAACAACGAAGACGCCTTTTACATTTACGAGCCTCTTTACCAGTACTCCAGATCTGGATTCTCGAAAAGCACCCAAAAATTGCGCAAAGAACTTTTAGTCCACAATCTCAACTGCAATTTCATCGATCACTACGACCAATCACTCACATTCGACCGATTCGATGATGACTTAAATATGCATGGAACAATCGAAAGCAGAGGAAACTTTGTTTTTCGAAACAAACATCGACGACTCTGCTTAGAGTTGCAAATATTCTACAAACATTGTCAACAGGGACAATCCTTATTGACGCTTGAACGCATGTAAAAGTTTTTTCCCGGAACGCATATCGACCCATTTTTGGGTAAGAGGCCGTAGACCCGTTTTCTTGTATATATTAACCCAAATTTTATCATAAGTATGATCTTCAGACAATAAACTTCAAGAATGGAACATATGATATCTCTCATCTGTTTTTCTAGCTCTAGAAAATGATGATTTATGAAGGCATATTTCAGCGCCTTACCCAAAAATGGGTCGATATGCGTTCCGGCTTTAATTTCAACAAATTTAGTTAACTCTTGTGATCGCTATTCTGAATATCCAGACGAATTCATCACGAATTGAACCTCATTAAGGGGTAAACCAAAAACAAAGGAGTACTTAAGATAGAATAAGACACCAAAGGAGCAGGTAAGAAAGTGTATCATATGATTCATGTGCCAGAGAGCGAGCTATTCAGGTCGATTTTAGTGGACAGGGCTTTAAAGCAGCATAAAACTGCAAGCTAATTGGCTCCAAAAAATCACTTCTTTTGTTGTACGATACATTATTATCTGCTCCTTTGTCGGTTCATCCTAGCTAAAGAGTTCCCTTTTATGGTATGTGCCCTTATTCTTGATGGTAAATCCTAAGGATAATCTAGAATAAACGGATTTCCGGTGTATTTTCAATGGTACCTGTCTGTAAAGCTTTCATGACGGGAAAGGTTTTTATTAGTGATTCTGAGTATGCGTCTCAGAAACGACATGAATGTGCGTCAATCATTGAAATTCATAAAGGTTTTATCTCCTTAGCAACTAGATTTTCAACTCCTTCTCTGTTCACCGCCATTCTGCAAGACAAATGCGACGGAATCAAATTGCGACAGCCAATGCGACCCTCTTGATTCTAAGTTAGCTTCAGAGACTTGCAAAACTCTCGTTCCAGTCGTAAAAATAAGCGACAGAATAAGTCTTGACGAAATTAAAAATATCTCAAGTCAGGATCTCACAAAAACTCAAATTTATTTAAAAAATGTTAGAACCTTTCAAGCGAAAATCAATTTGATATCAAACTCATCTTTGAATCAATTGATCTCGGAGATGCTTGCGATTTCGCAAAAGAAAGTTCTGAAGATAAAGAAAATCAAAATTGGCTGAAAAAAAACTTCATGATTGTTGACGCTGATGATCATGCTCGTAGTCTGGAAGAATATAGCAAGAAGATACTGAGCTTTGCTGGTTTTGAAGTCAAAGATAGTTTTTTTGATCTGATTAAAAATTTTAAAGATGCAGGTAATAATGCCTTAATCGAGAGAATACTGAAGATTTATTCAGAAAATGAAACAAAAAGAAATCAAGAAAGAAGTATAAACTCCAACAAAAAGCTGAGCAAAGAGTGTCAAGCCCTTTTAAATCTCTCGGATATTAAATATTGAATAAACATCATATTTCATTTTATGAAGTGAGGCCTCCGATATAAATCCCTTGTGAATGCTTCTTTTTATTCATAAAAAAGATCGGTATCACTACTTGCATTTCTGTATTGAATTATTATTCCCTTCAATCAATGACGTAATCTCTGCATAAATACTAAAAATATCAAGTACATGTATATGAACTACCTACTATATATAATCAAGAATTTTCGTTTATTGAGTATAAAATGATGAATTTTAAAATTTAATTTTGAAGAAGTTTGCAGTTATGTAGCAAAAAAATTTTGAGAATAGATTAGAGTTTCTTTCCTTCTTTCAAATCGGAGAAAATCTCCGTGTTCGAAATAGTTTCTCCTCGCCCCATCACAGATCTTTCAATCGCGACGTTGAAAGACCAACTCGAGCCATAAGAAAGATAGTAAGTTGAAGCCGTGATGGAGATCTCCATTTCCGCGAGCGACAAGATTTCAAATCGAAGGTCTTCGTATTTTTCGCCGCAGTTAGCGTAGTTCTCCGCAAGCGCGTCGATGAGCTGCATTTGAGTGACGATTTTGAGTCTTCCTTGATTTTCGAATTCTCGCTGGACGCCGTGGATCAGCTCCATTTCGGAAGGCTGAAATTGGTTATTCAAGTTTGATCTTTTATCGACAAAAATTGACGGCTGACTTACTGGAGTAGCAATATAAATAAAGTCGAAAACTTCTTCTCCGCCAATTTTGTCCAAATGTTTCCCGAGAAAATCCGCGATCGCTTTGGAATCAGAAAGAAGATCAAAGTTGTCGCAGATCAGTTTGTATTGGATTGCCTTGCACTGCTCGTTTTTCCAGTCTTTTTCGTCGTATCTCCAGTGGATCGAGAGGAATTTCTTGTCTGGCGAGTACTTTCGGACGAAGGAGTCGACGAAGATCTCCAGATGTTCCGGTCTAAAAGGGGATTAGACAGATTTCGGAAGAGAGAAAGCGACCTTTGAGTATGTTCAAAAATCGCCTTTGACAATTCGCCATCATCCGCTTCTGGTTTGTGCCACTGTCTCATTATCGGCGTGCATTTGTAAGGATAGCTCGCCACTGGACATTTGTGATCACTGCTGAGTTTCTTTCGAGCGTCGGCCAAACTGGCCACTTGAAGGAAATTTCCTGCTTTATAGGATTTCAGCTCGTCTGGAGGAGGAAAGGTTTCAAAGGGAGCGAGTTGTTGTTTCTTCCAGTTTTGGCAGTAATAAGTGAGATTGAGGGAAGAAGAAGAGGTAAAATTGTAGTACTCCTCGATCGCCTAAAATGAAGGGAAGTTGAAGGTTTTTCGAGCCCAGAGGGTCTTGTGAGAGTTATTTATGCAATCCCTTCGCTCAAAACTGCGCCTAATCTTTTTACACATGTAAAAGGTGGCTCACCTGGACGCGCGGGTAATTCTCTTTTTGGCAAATCGTTTGAAGTCTATAGATTATGTCGAATCCATCTTCGCCACAAGCTTGTTGCGCGTCTTCGGGTTCAATGACCGAAATGAGCGATTTGATTTTTGACATGTCCATTCTTTTTTATTTGGTTGCGATTGGGGTACCAGCAAAATAGTTGACTTACACAGAAAGATGAATAAGAGAGCTGGCGTGAGGAAATGACGGAATTTCGATTTATTTTTTCTGAAATCTGATTGGCCTTAAGGCCAAACAGCAGAATCTGATTGGTCGAAAATTTGCAGGAAAATTTTTGCCAAAATAGTCGCAATTTTCATCGAATTATGAGGCCTCCGAAAATAAAAGGAGTCCTTTGCTTTTGTTATAATTAATTACTGATGATTATCATTATATAATTTACTAGGAACATTGGTAATGTTTATGCGTAGCGATTTATTAATAGGAAATTAATCCATGTTCGTTCTTAGACCGCTACTCTTCTGATAAGTACGGTATTTAGATAAGAGCCCCCTTCTCATTCCGGGGATAAAAAGCCAGCAACTTCGAGATTTAAGGATATAAGCTATGAATTTGAACTTTCGTTGCGCCTAAATGCGACCTAGGATCATTTTCATTTCAAAAGCAGTCCTACCTAAAATTGCACGTAGAACTCAAATCTGGAACTTTTGAAAAAAATCTTATGAAAAATTTTCTCTCTAGAGCGATTTCAAATCTTACGCTCTCGATTGCTCGAATTTTCTCCATTGAATCGCTAAAACTAAACCGTGTCTTTTATTTTGATGATGTAAAGCTAGAAAATTGACGGGCTTTTATTTCCAAACTCTCTCAAATTTTCATTCTAGCGTTTTCCTCTTTCTTGCTCGAGTTTTTCTCCTTTTTGTGCTTTTTCGCGTGCAACCAATCAAAGCGCTCCGCTCAACCGCGCCACTCTCACGGAAAAGAGGAGTTGAGAGAGCGAGCGTCCAGCGCGCCGCTTTTTACACTATTCGCGCGCTTGGTAAGCCTCATGGAAATCGCTCTTAAATCGGTTTCGGTCGGAATTAGGGAAAACTGATCCGTCAATTTTGTAGATAAGGGTTAAGAGAAGTTATTTATCGAAAAAACTCGACCGATTTAGTGTAAAAATTTCGAGCAATCGAGAGCGTAAGATTTGAAATCGCTCTAGAGAGAAAATTTTTCATAAGATTTTTTTCAAAAGTTCCAGATTTGAGTTCTACGTGCAATTTTAGGTAGGACTGCTTTTGAAATGACAATGATCCTACGTCGCATTTAGGCGCTACGAAAGTTCAAATTCATAGCTTATATCCTTAAAACAAAAATGAAACCACTTTCCTTTGATGAAAAGGAACGATCGCCGTGGTTGAACCATTGGAAGTTGGATCGCCACGATCGTGTTTGAACCAGGGCGGAATTATCAGCGTCCTGTTCAGAGCGACGGCTTTTTGATTAGGTTAGACTCGCGCCGCGTTTTTAAAAGAAATTATCTTTGAAAAGATCAGCTCCTTGATTTTGCATTTTGGCTTTTTCAGGACACGTCTGCGCTCATGAAAATAGGGTTAGCTTGAGGTAAGATAATCAACCGCAATTTTGGGAAGAGCGGGTACTCAATTGAGAGAGTCTAACCAGTGCCTAGATAGATCGAGTCTCGAATCGACACAATTTGATTGTTCGGCCCTCTTGAACCAGCCACGGCTAGAAATCTCGTCGGATCGAGCTTGTACTTTGGCTCAATTGTCTTCCCAACATCGGACTGCACTTCTCTGTCGAGCGCACAGGCGCCCGTTAATTTTGATAAAACCGGGCGCTCGACGTTTATTTGATTTTTTAAGTCATTTGATTTTGATAAATCTTCAGCTGCGGATTCAGCTTTTGGGTTATTTTCATCGGTTTTCGGCAGTGATGGGAAATACTTTTCAAGCCGTATGCTATTAAATTAATCGTTATTTTTTGAAAAAATATTAAAATTAAAATTTCAATTATTTTAGTTATTAAATTTGATAATTATTAAATAATAAAATCAAAAACTCATTATTTTTATTAAATTAAACAAAAATATTATTTTTGAATTTTTATTTTTAGAATTTTATTAGATATAATTTTTTTAATTTTTTTTAAACAATTAATTAATTTATCAAATTATTAATATTTTTTTCTTAATTGATTGAAAATTGAGAAAAATGTTAATTAATTACCTTGATGAAAATTCAAACGTCAGCTTCTGATTATTCTCTACAAAAATAAACAAAAACGAAAAGCAAAACAAAACAATCAAAATCGGAAGCAACAGTTTCCGGAAAACCGTCATTTTTTAATTGATTTTTCTCTCAAAAAAAACGTTGAAAAAAATTAGTTTCGGTGCGGGAAAAAGCGGAGTGAACAGCGCCGCGCTACTCGCCGACCGCTACTTTATTTTAAAGAACGACATGTGTTGATAACAAACACGGGAAATAATTGCTTGGATAATTTTTTCTGTTTTTATGGGATAAGAAGCAAGAGGGCTAGTTTCATGATTTTTTATATAAAAAAGGCGATATTTTTTAAAACAAGCTTTTTTTTTGGCCAATATTTGACATTTTCAAGCTGATACAGTAGCGCTTACTGTATCAAAGTGTCCGTTACTGTCAGTAGAAAAACTTTCTTTTTGAAATATTTTAAAGCCTCATTTATTTGAACTTTTCTAGCCGGCTTTTTCATTAAATGAAAGAAGAAGAGTCGTGCGGCTCAAGTGGCTTAAGTACTCTAGAATTTTGAGTGGATAAGAATTTAAGAAAACGCAACGTGTGCACATTTTTTCGCTTCCGCAAGAACCGCCCGCAAAAACCAAATCCTATTTAGCTTCCTTTCCTGTGTTTTGATTTTTGACTGCCAGAAGTTTAAATTGAATATATTTTATTGGCAGTATATTTTTTGAAGAAATATTGCTTGGGTAGTATTTTTAGGTCTTTTTACTTTCGTTTGATGTCTGCTTCGAAGATTCGCGTGTTCTGAAAACCAGTCAAAAATGGCAATTTAATCCGCTCTTACCAAAAAAGTCGCTCCTTTGCTCAAAACCGCTCTTTCGGCTTCGACGTTAAAAGACCAACTTGAGCCAAAAGAGGAATAAAAAACGCTGGAAGTAATGCATGCTTCCATTTCCGCCAAAGACAAGATTTCGAACCGCAGATTTTCGTACTTTTCGCCGCAGTTTTTGCCATAATGATCGATCAGCGATTCAATCATCTGAAAAGCGTTCTTAAAAATAGCAGAGAATTGAAATTTTATTGCCTCAATTTGAGTGACGATTTTCATCTTGTTTTTCGTCTCGAATTGGAGTTGGACGGATTGAATGAGTTTCAGCTCATTCGGCTGAAGGAAAAATTAAGAGCTAGAATTAAATTTTCAATTTCTCACCGGAGTAGCAATATAAACGAAATCAAAGGCTTGGTCGGCTCCGGACGCTTCGAAAAATTTCATCAAATAACTCGCCAGTTGCTCCGGATCCGTCAAAAGCTCGAAATTCTGGCAGACGAGTTGGAACTTTCTCGACTTGCATTGCTCGTTTTTCCAGTCGCTTTCGTCGTAGCGCCAGTGGATTGAGATGAATTTCTTTGAAGAAGAGTATTTTTTGATGAAGGAATCGACGAAATCTTCGAGATGCTTTGGCCTAAAAACGAAATTTATTTAAAAACCGCCGTTTTAAAAAGGAGAAAAAAAAACCGCGAATTTTTCTTTTTTTTTTCGAAGCCGAACGCGGCTTTTCGATTTTTTTTCTTTTAAATAATGAAATTTTGAACATTTTTTAACGAATAAAATTTCCGCTTTCAGTCGTTAGGCCAATCAGATTTAATAAAAATTTAATTGAGTAATCTTTATATATTTTTACCTTTGCGTATGAGCAATAATATCCCTTGAAATTTCGCCAATTTCGTTCTCCTTGCCCTTCGCCCTCAAAATCGGCGAACTATTGTAAGCATAAGTCGCGAGGGGACATTTATAATCCGAAGCGTAGTACTTTTGAATCTCCTCTTTTGCATTTTCTGTCGATTTGATTTGAATGATGTTTCCGCCGTGGAAGACGCTTTCGATGATTTCTCGGGAAGGAACTGTTGGAATCTCTTTCAAAGACGATTTTGAGCGGCAGATTTGTGCGTAATCGATTGTTTCTGGAGTTGAAGGGAAATTGTAGAAATCACGAATCGCCTGAAAACATAAACAGCTGAAAGGCTGAAAACCTCCATAAAAGCCTAAATACCTGAATTCTATCAAAATTGTCCGGCTGACAAATCCGTTGAATTCTGTAGAGAACATCAAATCCCGCCTCGCCGCATTTCTCAAGTGCCTCTTTCGGCTCGATGACGGAAATCAATTCTTTGATCCTTTTCAAGTCCATTCGCTGATGAAACTCGACAATTTCTGTGTTTGAACTGTTTGCAGTTGGGTCTCCGCGGTTGTGCTTGAAGAATGGAGGGATGATCAAGGTGCGATTGAGAGCGATGGCGAAGAAAATTGAGTCGCGGAGGGAGAAGATTTGGTTGTTTGGGCCGCGAGAACCAGCCACGGCCAGGAATTTAGATGGATCCATTTTGTATTTCGGCTCTAGAACTTCGCCCACGTCACTTTGAGCGCTCCTGTCTAGCAGACACGGTCGAAGTGCTTCTTCTTTTATTTTTTCTAACACTTCAGTTTTCTGTGGCTCAAGAATTTCCTCCTCTGCTTCGAATTCTAGCTCTGATTCTGTAGGTTCTAAATCCTCGACCTCAGATAAAATTTGGAAAATGTTTTCTTTTGGCTTCTTTTTCAAGAAATGATTGCCGAACTGTTTATCGTGGAAATATCTGAATTAAAAAATCAGTTTTTCAACAAGATAAAAATCTATTTCGTCAAAAATTTCAAACTTACTCTTCTTCTTTCATGACAATCCCAGTAAACCTTTCCAAATTCACTAAAACCGACATGAACATATAAACAATCACAATCAGCACAAAAGGAGCAATACCCTGCTCGGCAAAACTTCCACCCTTGATCATGTTTTCTCTTGGTTCTTAAAAAGGCGCTAATTTCTCGGCGGAGTGCTGAGAGCTCAAGCGCCCGCCCCTGCATTCGCTCTGAAGCTGCGTAATCGTTGCGCGGCGGGGTAAACCTCGTGCGCCGGCCAAACCCTGGAATTATGTTTTGACTTTTTGTTTTGCATTAAAATAGCCCCTTGGGGGATTTCACTGTCAGAAAAATATGGAGATGAATGCAACTTAAAAAATTTTTTGCGAAAAAATTTTTAAAAATAAAAAAAAAAACAAATTATCTTTTTTGATTTGCTTCAGAAAATAAACGTTATAAAATTGAGAAAAAAAATTTTGATTAAAAATTTTAGGTTTATCCATTCCTGGGTCAAGAAAATCCTTGCCACATTCTTGGCAACATTCACTTTGCTCCACGCATTTTCCATTATTTGCCAGAACTTGATACGAGCATTTCGTATCATCAACGCAGGCGAACTCGCAATCTTCTTTTTCCAAGCATTTTTCCAGTGGGCAGAACCATCCGGTCCCCAGTCCTTCGCAGTCGAAAATGCACTCTGCAACGTGGGAGCAAATTTTAGAAATCGGGCATTTGAGGTCTTTGAAGTCTTCACAGAAAAAATCCGCAGGACAAGTGAGGCCTGACAAATCTGTTTTCAAGTCGATAGGTGTTGAGCAATCAGCATAGCTTGCACAGAATCCAGAAAGTGCATCAGGACTAGCGCAAGTTGTGCAAGGGCAATCAAGGCAACTGTAAAATCCGTTCGTTTTCGCCGAGACAACTGCTCCAGTCTTTTTGCAGATGCATTCGTAGCCGTCACCGATTCGTTCATCGAGATTCTTGCACTCTGTCGTGAATTCTTCGCAAAGATGACTCCCTGTTTCGCACTCGTTTATATCTAGACAAGTTTGTCCGTCGTAGCCAAGCTGGTAGCGAACGCCATCAAAGTCCGGCGGACAGCCGCAGCGGAAAAATGGCGATTTGTATTCATTTTCGCAAGAATCACTGCAACCGGCAATGTCGCTGCAGGCATCATAAGCAGGACAAGTTTCCAAATCCTTCGTGGCTGGATCTCCATCAGGATCCGGATCAGCTAACGAGCCATCGGGGCATCTGCATTCTGATTTTTCTGGCTCGGTTGCGACGCAATCGTCCAAATTCTTGCAGTTTGTTATTTTTTCACTGACGCCCATGCAAATCACTGTGTTCCAGGAAGCAGGAGGGTTCGTCATGTCCATCCAAGTCCAGCCGGCGCCTTGCGTACTCGACAAATAGAAAGCGTTTCCATTCGAAATCTCAACGAACGCTGCTGACGCTGAGGCCGCCGTGTTCGATCCAAAGAAATTCGTGTAGCCGTTTGTTTCGTTTCCCGGGGTGAGCGCTTTCAACTGCCCTGGTGGGAAGAACTTACCGCTTGTTGTTGTTGTGTGAGTGTGAGTTAAACCAATGACGGCAAAGACAGTATCAGCAGCGCTGACAGCTTCGACGGACTCAACGACTTTTCTCCAAAACTCTTCTTGCTCAGCTTTAAAGGGATAGATGAGCTCTTTGCCATCGATTTGACATGCTGCCCGTGCTGCGTCTACTGAACTAAAAGTCCCCGAAGACTTTTTGATCGCAGACCATGTAAACTGTTGAATAGGGTGCTCATCGTCTTCGATGTTGTAGTATCCTTCTTGAAGCGTATCTCCATTGAGGACGATTTCGTAGCCATACATTGCCAAGCTCGCCGGTTTTGCATCAGCAGCGCAGATTTCGCGGTCGATTCCGGGGATGATCACTTGCCCGGGCTGGTAATTTCCGCTCAAATAGGGGACATGGACGCATTCTTTCCAGTGGATCTTGAGTTCCGCGATACTTATTTCAGCATGCTCGAATTTGAGGGTAAGAGAGTTTGCAACGATTGCTCCGGAAGCGAATCGGATTTCGAAAGTGAAGACGTCATCAGTTGGAATCAACGAGGAGATAAGGGTTTCGGTGTAAGTTCCATCTGATTCAAGCACATAGTAGTACCCTTTTATACTTTCAAGGGAGAATCCGTTTGATTTTGCATTGGAATTGTCAGCATGTGCTGAATCAAATCGAGGTAAACCAATGTAGTCTTCGGATAGTTGAATCGTTATTTTTTCAAAAATGACTAAGACAAAGTCAGCGTCCCAATCTACATCTGTAACAGCTTCCGGGTCAATGAATCGGAATTTGAGCTCGTTGTTGTAGTCTTCGCCGCATGGTTCATCGAATGTAAAGGCGGTATTTTGATCATTATCGAACATTTTGTTCAGATCCGCGATGTCAAAGTCGCCAAAGATTTTCATTTGAACATCAACTCGAGTATCCGGATTTAAATTTGTGTCCAAAGATGCTTGATACTCGAACCAAACAGAGTCAGAATTGGCCCCTGAAAGCGTATTTGTCCACAAATCAGCAGGTGGGACTGACGGAAATTGATCCATTGTTCCTTCGCCGTTCCATATGATATCTTTATAAAGATTTTCCCTCTGAAAAGCGCAGACATCTGGAATTTCTGGCTCACATGGTTTAAATGATATCGTCAAGCAATGTTCTCTACTTTCTGATCCTTGGATGGCAGGTTCACAGATGCCGCACAGCTTGTGGGTCTGGGAAAGTTGATCTTCTACTGGAGACCAGGTACAAATTGCTCCACCATCGCCGTCCGGCTGCGGGCAAATCATATTGTACGGCTTTTTCGTCCACCGAGCTGATCTAATTCTTGAATAATACCGTGCTTCGTAAGTCAAGACTCCCTTCCAAGGAATGATAATAGAATTCTTCGGCGCGTCACCCGCCTCGTTCAGTTCATAAACAACAGAGTCGTCAACTCCTGGCGACGGATCAATCCAGGCGGCACCGATAGTACAGCCTGCCTGAAATACAGAGCATCCGCCTGGCGGTCGTTGGATGTAGTATTGACTTGTTGCAGAAGATGCCGGGATCGTTCGGCATGTATCGGTGTCCAAATTGTACAGAAGAAGCCCTTCATCAGTAGTTTTCTTATCCAAAGAGCAAGGTTCAGCTTTCTTGTTGACTTTTGATCCGTCTCTGTAATACATTTTTGCTTTGCTATCGACAGTGATGCCGAGCAAAATTTCTTCTGTATCAGGAAGTTGAGTTAGGAATTCTATCTCTTCTTCCGTTCTTGGTGCGAAAATCTCTCTACCTGGGGATAAAAGGCCCTCTATATCGTCAACTGGTGTAGGACCAAGGACTTCACAGTCTGCTTCTAGAACAGGAGTGTTGTAGCAAGCCATGTCATCAGTATACGTCGGCTTGGAGCAAATAATTTTTGCCACTGTACTAGCACAATTCGTAGCAAGGTGGCAGCTTTCCATTGAGTCATCGGCGATATTTGCCGGGTCATACTTTATTCTGACGCATGCTCTTTCGTTGGGATCGCTGGTCGTTGAGTCAGTAAAACTGCTTGCTGAAGTGCATCTTGTATTGAAGTCAGTTCCCGTTATTGCAGAATTGTCATATGGATCTAACAAATCAGCGCCTTGATGAGATCGAGCTCTTACATAAATTTCTTCGCCGAAACTTTTGAACCAAAGAAGCTCTTCTTCTGTCCTCGGCATCGCTATTTCCATACCGGCTTGTTTGCAGTACGCCTCTCCCTCAAAGTATGTCATTGGTTTCGCTGCAATAGCACAAGAGCTTGGCGGAATCGCATTGCAATCAAGAAGTGGATGTGTGCAAATGAATGGCTTCGTCGTGTCCATGTGTTGGTCGAGCATACAATCAACTCCGAAACCCATACTCATTGCAGAAACGTAGACTTTTTCAACATTATCGGAAAACGCTGGATTTTGGCAAGTAGTGGACCAACCAGCTCCTGAAAAAATTAGTCCACCGGTGTTCATGTCGATTATATCGTCGCCAACTGCAACTGCATTCAACCAATAATCTTGCCATGGATATTCATCAATTAGACTCAAATCAGCAGAATTTTGAGGAGAAAAAAGAGCTCCGCCATTTTCTTCGCAAAATGCTTTTGCATCTGCATATGTTTTCCAGGCAGCTGATGGAGCACAAAGACCATCGAAGCTTGGATCTTTGAGAATATGGCTCTCATCTACTGTTCCGTCTTCTATGATCGCCATGAAAACAAGTGGCATCGAGGATTTCGGCTTGAACTCATCGTGATTTCCGGCTACAATGTGTTCGTACCACCTATCATAGTATGGATCAACCGGGTCAATATTTGGATCGTATTCGTAGTCTTCAACCTGAATCGCCAACGGACGCGCTCGATCACAATTACCACCATTACAGCTGTCTTTCGTCGGGTCGTACCCAATTACACAGCCCCCTCGATCAGTTGCCCAGAAAAAAGCCCCGTCGCTGTAATCAGAAATCGTCTCAAAAGCGAGCTCGCTGGCTTCATAAGCTGTCGACCATCGGCACTTAACACTATCGCCATCGGCGTCTTCTGGACTCAGATCGAAATAGACAGTGCCGCAGCCGGCTTTCGCTCGCCAGTCGCAGGGTGTTTTGAAAGTTGGCGGATTGTTGTCGATCTCGAGAATATGTGCTGAGTATTGCCAAACTCTTTTGCCCCAAGGCGTGTGGACAGACATTCCATGTAAGCACTGACCGGTTGTGTAGGTGAACGATTTCTGATCGTAGCCCCAGCCGAGATTAGGAGGAGCGCAAAGAAATCTAGCATTTTTGTTTACAACTCCATTTGAGTCAGGTGTTGGGACTTTATCCTGCCAGAAAGAACACTGACCAGACGAATCAATGTAAATGAGATTTGGGTAACCTGCTATTATTGTCGTCGTTCCCGTTGATGTCATTCCCGATGTTGTTGGTTCCGCCGTAGTACCCGGTTCTTCTGTCGTCGTTGTAGTACTCGTAGTAGTCGTTGTCGTACTCGTTGTAGTCGTCGTACTCGTTGTAGTGGTCGTAGTTGAACAGTCGAATTGAGTCTCATCACAACATCCAGCTGTATTCGACGCATCAGGCCATCCGCAAGTGCCGCTAATAGCAGTCAATGGAATAAAGACAGTTCCAGGACCGCATTCCTTCACAACAGTACCGCCGACCACATTTTGATGATCGCAATGATAAAACTTTTGGCAAACTGGGTGCGGAGTATGAGCGTTGTCCGGCAAATTATTATCCACACAATGAGTCGGATTCGTATGTTCGGGTTCATTTCGGACTATTCTTGTGCTTGTTTGAGAGCACAGGCTCGATGTGTCTGCATTATTTTCTATCCAAATGTCTTGATTAGATGTCTTCGCGAGATGCTTGATGTATCTCATTTCTTCAACCGTTGTCGGACCCCATTTAGTTGCCCCTTTTCTCTTCGTGTCGCACAGACGAACTGCATCATCCACAGTCAGGGAATTCTGCAAATCCCAAACTGCATCAAAAATATTTCTGTCCATTTTGAATTCAAAACTTCCGGCTCCCCACCAATTGTGCATCTTTTGCGCATTCTCTTTCGTGTAGACTTCTTTGATTTCAAAGAGTGCTGGTTCCACGTGACCTGGTCGATTGACGCTCTGAAGTGGTGGCTCGCACTCGGAGCCAGGAGATTGAGCGAATTTCTCTTCGTCAGGATATGCGCTCTCCACATCGAAGTTCCAAAAGGGCATGAAGTACTCTCCAATCGCCTGGTCAGCTGTGATCTTTCCGATTCTCGTCACATCGGGCCAAGCGTCTTTTCGCCCCTTTGTCATCGTCATTTCTACGAGTTCTCCGTTGATGGAGCATTCTTGTTGCCACCCGAGCTTCGAGTCGGAGTATTTATCGCCCTTCGAGATCGTGCCGAATGTTTTACTCTTCCCGAGACATTGGCTACGGAAAATTCTGAACATTGGATTCTGCGGGGTAAATCCTTCTTCTTTCTTGAACTGAATACTTGCGCCTCGATATCGATGCTTCATCATGTCGCTGTACTGATTATTCGGCTTGCATTTTCCGCTGAATGGTGAATAGGTTCTTGCGAACGAGCGTGCAGTAAGATTTGTTGAGGCGATGTTGAAGAACTGATCGGCGCTGTTGAAGATAGGAAGCTCTCTAGAAGTAGCGATGACAACTTTCGGCGCGTTGGGATCCGCTGGTTCTTCTGGAGTTTCTGGCGCTGGATCGGGAATGACTTCAGTCGGCGGGCCGGTGAAAACATCTCCCAAATTATTGTACGAGCAAGTTGTTTCGGTTTGATCTAACTCAGCGCAAATGAAGTAATGGAGCTCCGAGCAATCGACGTTTTCCGAACAACCTTTGTCTTCTCTGATTGTTGCGCAGGATCCGTGTGTTACTGGATCTTCACAGAATGTCCCGTCACTAAATTCCGTTGTAGCAGCGTCAGCAGCGATGCCCGAGGAGTAAAGATATCGTGTTGGACTGGTTGATGTATCCGCGTTGACGCCGATCCAGACTTCGTAGGGCTGGTTCATCAGGAAGCTTACATCTTCCTCTGTGCGGGGCATAAAAAGCTTAAGATTGAACGCTTCGCAGTGGGCTTTCGCATCAGCAAATGTCTTCTTTAGAGGACATCCATCGGCGTTGCAGTCCGTAGAATTCGCAATTTCGGATATTTCGCAGTGAAAAGGCCCTTCGTCTGGTACTGGACCAGCTTCATATCCACAACATTTCGTTGGATCTGTGTGGCAAGCCGCATCCATGCACATTGTTCTATGTTTATCACTGCTCTTATCGCAGTCGTCAGCAAAGCATTTTAAGACTCCACCCTCTGGTTCCAAATAGAAACATTTCCCATCAGCAGCTGAAGCAGCTTGACAGAGCTCGACTATTTTCGAATCGGCAGGCGGGGCGGGTTGTCCAGTTATGGTCTGATACTCAACTGCGTCGCCTTCGACGAACTTGAGGTCAATCCAGACGTCATTCGAAGAATGGAAATCGATCTGTTCTTGCGTTTCTGGAAGCCAAAGCGTTTGGGAACCCGAGCATAAGGCTGCTGCGTCGACAGCTTTTTTTACACTTGTATCTTTGACGCAATTTGCTGTTATAGGTTTCCGATCTATTTAGAAAAATAGAACAATTAATATATA
The DNA here is from genome assembly GCF_907165135.1 of Oikopleura dioica. NCBI lineage: Eukaryota > Metazoa > Chordata > Appendicularia > Copelata > Oikopleuridae > Oikopleura > Oikopleura dioica. The sequence goes on along the minus strand of NC_137293.1, from coordinate 321,662 downwards.
AAAATGAACTACACGACGACTAAACGCATCACTTTCTTGTTTCATAGCGATCTTGAACCCAGCCTAAAGCATGAATTTCGGTAAAAAGCGAAAGAAGTATCAAAAATCTCTTTTCTCTCATCTTCTACGATAGGAAAAATTCGGAGTCTTAGATCGTTTTTATGTGGCGAACATCAGATATCGTCTCGAAAACGCCGATTTTTAGAAAGAACCTTGTTCCGTCATGCATCGTTACTCGAAGATATTGACTTATCATTCTGATTTGCGGGAAAATAACGAGATGCGAGGTATGGTCGAATATCTTACTGAACAAACCTGCAGTTTTATCGAAGAAAGCTCCCTAATTACTTTTAATTGTTGATTGCTTATAGCAAGAAGAAATCGTTTATCGTGATCAAAGTGAGCTACCGACAAGTTCAAACCGTAAAAGTATGCGCTCGCGGTTAATAATTCGCGCTGCTTATCAGCATTAGCCTCCGACATCTTTTTCTAGCGCCACCAATTAATTCTGACATCTTGTTTAATCCAGCTGCTTTTTTCGAGCTCTCTCACTCACTCAATCCTAGAAAGCGTTTTTTGATCTTGAGAAAGAAAAACATGAAAGTAAATAGTTTTTCCTTATTTTTGCTTGCTCAGGTCATAGCGGCAGAGACCAAAGAAGAATTACTTGAAGAGTATAAGAGGAAAAATCCAGAACTGCATAATCAGATGCGCGGGTCCACGGGATTCAATGTTTTTAATTTTGACGGCGAGCCGACGGAACAACCCCCGAAAAATCGCGAAAAGGGAGAGGTAACATTTTCATAATTTGATATAAAAAAGCTAAAAAGCTAATAGATAGCAAGATAATCTTCTTTTAAATTTTGTACAACAACATCGAGTCCGAAAAACTAAACAAAAAATATTTTGTAGGTTTTGTTCTTGCGAGATTCTTCAAATTCTTCATCAGAAAATGCGACTGAAAATCTTCCGGAAATTCGTGGCAATCTCCAGTCCAGTTCTAAAGCCTGTTTATTATCTTCTTTTCTTGTGATTCTGCTATCAATAAACATTCTATTCTGAGAAAACTTTGAATGAAAGAAAAAAAAAAGTTCAAAAAAAAATCTCAAAAGCCACATTTCTTGTCAGCAAAACGGGTTTTTCTGACACCTTGCGGCTCGCGAAATTATAAAAACCCCACTTCACTCAGAGCTATAGATTATTTAACAAATGAAGATTTTAAGTTCTTTGATTTTCACATTTTCATTAGCGCAGTTTCCCGGAGAATGTCCTCCTCTCCGACAATATTTTCGAATGGGTAGTTCTGTGAGGCATTATTGCACGAATGATAGAAAGTGTTCGCTAAAATGCTCAAATGGGATTAGAGAAGGTGATCCAGAGTCCGTCAGCTGCAAAGGTGAGACTCAGTCTTTCATTTAAAATCTTTTAATGTCGTCGTTTTAAGATGGAAGCTGGAATGCTCTCCCAAGAACGAAGATTTACTGCAACTCGGCGAAAATTCAACCTCCGAAAAAAGTCCCCCCAAAGACTCCTTTGTTTCCAAAAGAGCCCGAAACTAGACCTTTCCTCTCGTCCTTCTCTAATTTAATCATCGCTGAAGGAACACCAGATGTTGTCAAAGAAGCAAGTGGTCTGGCCTTTGGACCTCTGACGGATTGCGGACCAGTTTTGGAACATTTCAGTTTTCCAAAAGGATCTTTGGCGAGATGTTCGAATAATCTGTGCAAGGTCGAGTGCTCTGCAGGGAGAATCCCAAAACCAAAAATCATCAAGTGCATTAAAAAGACTTCGAAATTTTGGCCGAGGTAGTTTTTGACCAAAAATTATTTCTCTACTTTCTTTCAGGCCAAACTCGGAAATATCTTGCTCATCTCCAAACAAGGCGCCACATAAATTTCCGAGCAAAAAACCAGCAAAACGCCCACTTCCTGCGAAGATTCCAAGTAAACTTGAGAAACCATCACCTTGCGGAACGATTGAAAACAGCGAAATTACCTTGGGAGAAGGCGTGGGAGCAATTTGCAATCCCTTCGGATGTCAATTTAGGAAATGATTTCAAAGTTTTACTTTTCAACGAAAAGGTTTCAATTTGTTATTTTCATAAAGATGTGAGACTGGCTCGCCAAATATGAAGAGCGTCAGGTGTTTCATGCGAAAGAAGAGATTTGTTCCAAAGAAAGAGAAAATCTTCTGTCAACCCTAAAAATCTCATCTTTCCTGATTGACTCTGATACAACCTATCGACGTTAATGAAAATTCATTAAATTTAAATCATCAGATCGCACGTTTTTTTCTCATCCAAGGGTTTCTCTCAAGTCCTAGCTGCTTTGATCGTAATCGTCTTTGACTTTCAAATCGAAGCCGAGCTGTTCACTCAAGATGTGCACTTGGTCCAGAGGGTGGGCATATTAATCATTTGATGGCCGTCATAAATTGTTTTAAACAATATTTGCCAAACAGATAACACTCTTATGGCGCCGTTTTTCTGAAAAATTTTCGGAAAAGTTTTGCCTTTGTCGAGCGTTTTGGTTTCCCACTCAACTTTCGAAAGAGCATATCTAGAAAAGCTTTTATTCGAGAAGCAGATAAAGGGCGGTCTCAACCCTAGAGTCCAGACTTGAAAGAGTTCACCCTTCCAGATTGACATCCAGTTTTCGACAGAGTCAAAACTTGTGTTTGCTTTGCGATTCTATAAAACTGTCAAATCTGCTTTCCAAGCACCCTGATTCAGGCTTTTTAAACAAGTTTCCGAGTCAGACATTGCTTCTTTTCAATTCATACAATCCTCAAGTCCTGCTTTTGCTGTTGATTTTATGCTAGAAAGCGCGAAGAAACGGTTTTTTTCTTTGGATTTTGATGTTTATATTTGCGTAGTACGAGAGCGAATATAAGAAATTCTGAGGCAGAGTGGGAGCAGACATCAGTATGAACAGGTACGATTGGGCTCTTGAACCACAGTGGCAGTTGAAATTGCAGATAATCAAATGAACGCTTGAATAACACAAGGGGAGGGGGATCGAGAGAGTCGGTGATAAGGGGAGTCAGTGGAGGGGAATCAGACTAGTTGCGCTTGGCGTGGTCGACGCGAATTTGACGGCCGTTGAAGTCGTGTCCGTTGAGACTGTCGATCGCCGCTTGGCAGGAGGACTCTTCAGCGAACTCGCAAAAGCCCATTCCTAAAGTTAGCTTGTGAGACTTTCGAAGAAAAGAAGAAGTCTTACCTCTGGATCGGCCGGTTTCTCGGTCAACGAGGATTCTGAATTTGACGACTTGGCCGTGAGCGCTGAAAAGTTCGGAGAGTTCGTGTTCTTGCGCGCTCCAGGGGAGATTTCCGACAAAGACGGAAGGGCCGTTCGATCGGGCGCCGCCGCCGCCTCCTCCGCCACCAGAGTAGCCGCCTCGGCCACCACCGCGTCCGCCGCTGAGAAAAGAGGATAAACCACCGCCGCCGCCGTAGGATCCGCCACCACCGTATCCTCCGCCGCCACGGTCGCCTCCGTAGCTTCGGCCGCCACCGCCATAGCCGCCACCACCGCCGCCGTAGCTTCCACCGCCGCCGCCATAGCCGCCTCCGCCACCGTAGCCGCCGCCACCACCGCCGTAGCCGCCCTGGTCACCTCCGTACGACATATCTGATAATTGAAAAGGGTAATTCCAGGTTATAAAACAGATATACGGGGGCAAGGTTATCTAGACCAGGTTCTGTGAAGCCTAACAGAAAAGACGCGTTGCGGCTTTTTGAAAAACGAAGCCGCTAAGTGGCTAGGCGATATTGCTAAAGGTATCAACCTTCAAGTAATTTTGAAGCCGCTTTGCGGCTTCGTTTATGAAAAGCCGCTGCACAGATATTCAGTTAGGCTCTTCAAAACCTGACACAGGTTTTCTAAACAAATTGCCCAGCAGGTAACAGAGGAAAAACGCTCTTTTAGAGAGTCCTAAAAATGACTAGAGTCTTCAGTTTCTTTTCATTCTCTTGAAAAACAAAAATTTTTCTGGATTTTGAAACAGGTTCGGAAAAGTCGGAAAAGTGGAAACACACGAGCTTGAGAGCTCGGCGAATCAGATTGGCGAATCTCTTTCTGGCTCAGAACGAACCAATTCTTTTATGACTCATAATTAAGAATCTAGGGACTTTTTCTCCGAATTTAGAATTTTCGGCAAAATAAAAAATCGAGCTTGAATAACAGTAATTAACACAAATCACAGATTTCTCACAAAATTAGTGCTAAAAAATATATTCACGAAAATTTTTTTCTAATTTTTAAAACGCTTGAACTTCTTATTTTTCCTCACTTTTCGCTTCTCAAGAATTTTAGAAAGAAAAAAGGGATTGAATAATTGCGCCCTGGGCGTAGGCGAACTTCGATCTGACCAGTCGTGGGGCGATTCTTTTCTTCCGCCAAAATTTGCTTTCTCAACGAAATTACTACTCAGCGAAAATTGGCAATGAAAGAAGAGGATTAGAAAATAAGAGGAAAAATATTCGAAGAAAAGAATTTATGAAAATAAGAACTAAGAAATGAGCGACGCAGAAAGGTAAGAAAAAAAATATTGTAAACAATTTCATAATAGGAAAAAATGCATTTTTCTTCATTTTATTTAATTTTTCTTCCTGATTTTTCAAGAAGGGACCATTTTAAAGGGCAAAATCCTCTGAAATGTCCCCAATATAGCGGAGTTTTCAGTACAAATCGTTGAGAAAACATCAAAAACGTTAAGTTGGCACCATTTCGGAGGATTTTCCCGTTAGAATTGCCCCCTTTTTTACAAAGCCCGGAAGTCATGAAGAAAGATGATTCTTTTTTTCCTGGAATAATCGCACTTTCTCATGATCAGATGAGTTGAGTTGAATTTTGCACTTTCTTTCGCGAAAAATCTCTTGAATTATTCGTTTCATTTTGTTTATTTCTTTAGAAAATACTCTTTTTCGTCAAAAATTGGTTTTTTATAATGAAGGAGCGCAATTTTGTTCGCGCAAATTTTAAAAAGCCATATCCGCCGCGAAATTGCTCTAAATCTAAGTATTCTAGCGATGAACCAGATTCCCAGCAGCTGGACCCGTATTCGGACGATTCGGATAGCCAGAATCGCCGTCAAGCGCGATTTACCTGCACCCTTTTGAATCTTTCGAAACGGCACAAGCATCAAACGCTGAAAGAACACATCAGAAATGAGTACAAGAAGTATGGAACTGTCAAGAATGTGATTTTGGACGACAAAGAAGACAACCGAGTGGCGGTGGTTTTCTTGAGCGAGAAAAGAGAAGTCAGAAGAGCTTGCGAAGCCACTGATGGAAGATACCTTTTCAATGCGATTTTGGACGTTTATGATTCGTCCGAAAGTGATAGACAGTAAGTTGCAGTATAAAGATGGTTGGAAAAGCATCGAAATGTCGGTTGAACAACGAGTTTTTTCAGGATTTTGGGTTACTTTTCGTGAAATAGCTTTTTTTACGAGAGTAAAACTTTAACAGATTTAAATGCGCGTTCTTTGCATCAAACATCGAACAATTGTCTTCGAAATCAGGCTTTATCCCGGGTAATTATCCGGTAAAATGGCTTTTTTGCATCAGACTGCGCGTTTGCTCATCAAAACTCGAAATCTGATAGCTTCCAAAAGGAGTCGATACGTTTTCCATATCGAGCCTTCTAGTAGCTTGTCAGAACTTCGATAGTATCAGATACTCATTGCTGTCTATCATTTGCCCGCTCTGATTCTTCGAATACATATAAAATTATATTTGTCGAGTATGATTTTTCATTATGGTTTCTCCATTTCAGAAAACTTTAATTAATTTTAGGTTCATAAAAGATGAAATTAAAAATCTTCACTTGAGGCAAATTTTCGTAAAAAATTTTTTCATGCTCAGAAGAAAGAGCAGAAAATTCTGAGTCGACTTAGCTAGGTTTGACCTAAAAATTTTGACTTTATGACGTCACAAATTACGAAATAAAGTCCGAATTTGGGCATTTTGGGTAAATTTTGGGGCCACTTTTTAGGGGGTTTCTATTGGATTTATTGGACGTTATTGGACTATTTATTGGGATCAAAATTTTTTATTCAAATCAACGAACCAGATTTTTATTTTTTTCGAAAAAAACAATGAAAAAGTTGTCTTTCCAAGAAATTTAAACCCCTTCTTATCTCACCCACCTCTAACCGTTAGAGTCTAACGATATTATAGCGAATTCCCGTTCTTCTCCTCCCGAACTCTCTTCATCGGAAACTTGGAAAAAGTGACAACTTACGAAGACCTGAAGCGCCAGTTCTTCAAATACGGCAAAATCCTGAAAATCGACTTGAAAAAGATCAACGGAGTAACTCGCTACGCCTTCGTTCAATTCGCCAAGCTGGACGACGCCAGACTTGCTGTCCATCGCATGCAACGAGAAAAACTAGGAAAAAACATCGTCGCGACTTGCTACGCCAGAAGCATTAAGAGCCAAGTGCTTTGGTTCTCTGGCTCATTGCCGCATCGAGGTCACGATATTGATCCAGAATATGGGGAGCAGTTCTTCAGACGAGTTTTTGAACAGTTTGGCACTGTGAGAAGCTTGATTCTAGACAGGCAAGGGTTCATCAAAGCTTTAATTTTAGCTGTTATAAGGACTTCTTTGCTCCCTTAATAGCTGAATGCCGAAAAAACTCTCATTGAACTCTAGAATAGACGTAGTCCCAAGCAGAGCCAAATTCTTGTCGCGTATTCGGACGTAGTTGGGTCCAACAAAGCCTACATCGAGTTCAAAGAAAACCGTCGAAAATTGACGAATTCCCGCTGGTCCTGCGACTTTGCTTCCGAAGAGCTAGTTCAATCCGTAACTGATGATATGCACAAGAATAACGTCCTTTCCCGCTCGGAAATCATCAACCACTGGGGAGATATCATCGCCAAGTTGAAAAAAGCGCAAGAAGACGACGAGTTCCGAATGATTGGGAGCGACTACGAGTACCGCAAGTACACAAAGCTCTCGGAGCGAATCGATCGAGACAACTCGGCGGAGCGAAAGCGATACAGGTCACGTGACTCACGTTCTCGTTCCAGAGAGCGTTACCGTTCAAAGAGATCGCGTTCCCGCTCCCGTGGTCGGGATTCGCCGAGAAGAAAGAAGTCAAAAGGGACCGTCTCGTTCGGAAGAGTTCATTCCCCACAAAGCCCGCGAGGAAGAAGAGGCGATCGGCGACGCGGATCGTCATCCACATCGTCTTCTTCCTATTCCCGTTCGCGTTCACGCTCGCCCGATAGCGGCAGAAGCAGAAAGAAGATGAAGAAGTCGAAGAAATCGCGCTACGAGCGAAAGAAAAAGCGCTCCAGCAGAGAAAGGAAGAAGTACCGCGAGCGTCGGGGACGCAGTGAATCGAAAACGAGCACGAGCGACAGTTCCTCAGATAGATCGACGTCGACGGATCGCTCATCGAGTAGGAAAAGAATGATGGACTTGTCCGAGGCTCAGTTGGAGCAAATGCGTAAGAACATTTCCCAGGAAATTCAAACAAAACACAACAAACCGCCGTTCGACTCTTCGGCCAGCGCAACTGCCGGTGCCGGTTCCTACAATCCTAAAGTAACAATCGACAATGATCACTTCAAAAACACGGAAAGAGGAGAAGCCATCCAATCCGAATCCAAAAGAGTCACTTCCACCACTGCCACAGGAAACGTCGTCGTCACCAAGAGTAACAAGCCGATCGAGCTCGCCGTCCCACACAAGCTACCGCTGCCATCACAAAAAGTACTCGACGAAATGCTCGGCGCAAAGAAGAATACTTCCCGTCCGACTTCGCCGGTCAAAACGCATAAAGTTGCAGATGATACTTCTGTCAAGAAGCTCTTGGACAGACGCCAGTTGAAGGTTATTTCAAAACTATTTTCGATTGTTAACTAATCAAACTTTCAGGATGAGGATTCGAACGCTACATCTAATCAAGATGAAGAAGAAAAACTAAAACACGCGGCTCTGACGAGTAAGAAAAGTGCGCCGATTGTGCTTCCAGTGCTTCCAGTTCCAGCAAGCGCGAGTACTCCGGCTCAGAAGCCAAAGAAGCCTGGGCAAGATCATGCTCAGACTTCCCCAGTTCTTTCTAGCTCACGGGAAAAGCCGAGGGAGGAAACTTTGATGAGCCCGAAGCGCAGCAATCCACAGCAACAAGTGCCGACCAGTGGATATTCTGGTGCGGCGATGGGAAAACATGGCAAAAAGAAACAGTAAGTTTTCGAATAGCTATAGGAATATTCCCGACAATTTAATCTTACGTCAATCTCAATCACTCAACCGTAATTGATGACGGATTTAATGAGAATGGATAAGTTAATTAGGCAATATATAAAAAAATTAAGGCAACATAATAAGCCGGTTTTTGGAACACTAAACCTAATTTAATTCACTCTAAAAAAGAAAAAGAAAAACTTAAAAAACGAAATGTTCAAACTAAAAGATCCGAGAAAGCGCAAGTTCTCAAAGTATGATGATGACCTTTATTTAATAAGATTCTATAGAATATATTTTTATTTTAGAATGGCCCAAAAGGCAAACACCTCTCTTCAAAATGGCAATTCACACAGCAGCAACGCAGCAGCAGAAATGCAGGAAAAAGAAGCCAGAAAGCGAAAAGAAGAGCAAAAGAAAAAAGAGCTTCAAGAGGCGAAGAAAAAGCCGCAAGCACAGCCTGCCAATCCGAAGAAGTCATTTTTGCTGCGAGCTGGGCCAAAGAAAAAGTTCTTGGAGGACCCGATGCGAGCTATTGGCGATGAAGACTACGACGACTTCCGGAAGGAGATCTTGCAGCTGCTGAGTGAAGTAAGGCAGGAGGCTGAGCATCTTCCGGAGGCAGACGAGCCCTACATTCCAGGTAACTTGAAAATTATCCAACGGGTATAAAAACTCGATTCTAGTTCTGCAAAAAACGCCCCCACGCGAAAACCCGTCCCTGGAGCACCTCTTCGAATGCAACAACACATGTAACTATCCCACCATCAACTGCCGTTAAACTCACTTTCTAGGGACTCCAACGCCCCATCGAGAGTACGCTGACGCTTCGGGCAGCTCTGGGGAAACTAGAAAGCTTCCGTTCGGGGCTCGCATCACCAAGAAAAACACTTCCGGAAGCGGCGTGATGGAACAGGCGAAAGTTCAAACTTACCTGCAGCGAATCATCAAGCCCGAGGAGTTCTTGATCGACTCGAATGTCAAGCGTTGGGACATCTTCGAAGAGGACAGGAAGAGGATTGAGAAATCACCTTGGATGAGTGCAGATGTCACGACAGAGTCGCCATTTGTCGATAAACCAGGTGAGAAATCGTTGAAAACGGGTTGGTTTTTATCTTTTTTTAGGCGTTTTCGACTTCTACCAGGACTGGAACAGCTCGATTCAAACTGATCTCGAGCACTTATCCGCCGCTGTTAATGAAGTCCTTGGTATCGGCGTCCAACAGCCTGTTCAAAACAATACGGAGATCCCAGCGGAGAAGATGGAACAGGAATTGTTTCTTCCTAAAGAAGAGCCATTCCCATCCGCTTCGAACAACGGAACTGACACTGGAACCTCGAAAACCGAGCCGATGGAAGACTCTTCTGTCAACGGAGAAATGGTCAAAATAGAACTAGAAGATGTCGAAAACGAGAGTGAAAAACTCAAGATGATGCAACACGGATCAGAGCGACGCGCCTCCACCAAGAGCGAAAAAGAGCACAAAAAGGAAAAGAAAGAGCGAAGCAGAGAGCGCAAAAAGAGCCGTAAGACCAGCTCTGACGTCGAAGGAGCAGAACGAAAGCACAAAGAAAAGAAACAAACAAGCGCCTCGCCAAGTCGCAAGATCTCCGCTTCTTCACAAGAATCCGCCGCACATTCTAGCTCTCCGACTAGTGAAATCCTCTCACCGAAGCCATCATCTGAGCCGCTGGACATCCACGAAGTCGACAAGACGAATCAGTCTGTTCGAGAACGCATGGAAGATATGATGCGACGCAAGACAAAGTCCGGCTCGAGCAAGAAAAAATCTGGCAAGTATCGAAGAGCCAGCGTTCCGGAAAATGACGACGAAGGAAACGCGATCGTCAACGATGCGGTGAAAAACCTCTCTTTCGAAGACAAGAACGAGGCGAAAGAAACCGAGGAAGATCAAAAATCGGATCCGAAGGATGACTGTGACAGGAACGCAGAGCTAGACGCGGCCCTTGCGGGGCTGGAGGAAGACTACGAAGCGCCGAAAAGAAAGCGGAAACTGTCATCTCGCCTGAGAAGCCGTTTGAGCCCAAGTTACCGCCGGCCAAAGTCGTCAGAGACGACCAAAAAGCTACCGAAATCAAAGAAAACCTCGTTGTCATCCCCAAGCCAGCTCAGCCAGAGACTCCAACGAAGAAGAGCGAGCCGCTGTTTAGTCCAGCTCCAGCTGATCTTCCCGAAAACCTTTTTAGAAAACGTTTCAAATTACAAGAACGTCGACCATCTTTTAAATCTGAAGCAGCTCCGGAACCAGTCAAGAAAACTGAAATAAAGGCTGAACCTCAACAACTGCCAGAACCATCTGTTGTTGCTCCACCGGCTCCAGTCACGACTGCTGCTCCTGTCATTGATGAACCTAAAGTTAAAATTGAAGCGAAACCTCAAGAAAGAAATACATCTCCCTTCAGAGCAAATCAAGCTGCTCCAAAACTTAGTTCTCCCGTCAAAGGTAGATAGACTTGAGCAATCAGAAACATGAGCAATCGGAATATATTTTGAAAGCGCGCGATTGAGCTCTTACAATCGTGCTTGTAAAGCAGGAGAAACTAATATTCATCATTCAGTATCACTCCCGGATCGAAGACACAGCCAGTCAGAGCTTATCAAGTCGGATTTGTTAGAAAGAGTAGAGAGAAAACTTTCAACTGCTTCTGGAACCAGCGAAATCAGCAACGCTTCCAACTCCGGCTTTTCGACCCCTGTTCAAATTCAACTTCCCAACAACTCAAAGGTACCCTTTTCTTACCTGGATTTACCTGATATCTTGCTTCTTTAGCTGGAGACGATTGTTCCGCCTGCTTCGAAGCGGTACACTCCTGGGCCGATCAGATTAGCGGGTGCTTCTACGACGCTTCATCCGACTCAGAAGCCGACGGGAATCATGACCATTCAGCAGCCGACGATTCAGACGATTCAACCAACTGCCCTCTCTCCTCGACTTACTGCTGTCATGGTACTCATTCTCCGTTTATTTTCCCTGACTCTCATCCTTTTAAGGTTCCCCGGCCAGTTATCTTGACACCAAGCACTCCTGCTTCTCTTCCACAGGGAACGCTTCGTCCAAACATGCCGCTGACTACTCAAGCGCAGATCATTACTGGCCCGAGAATGACCACAAGCTCTTCTGCCTCTCAGCAGGTCATTATCCAGCGACCAGTGGCGATGCAATCCGGCACAGTCATCAACGCACAGCAGGTTGGGCAAGGCCAAAAGACCGCTCAAGTCGTATCGAACTTCATCGCGCCGCAGTCATTTGGAACTGTTAGAATGTATCAACCCATTGGCCAAGGGCGTCAAGGTAAATTAAAGTTCCTCTTATGCCTCTTGAACTTTCTATTCTAGTGCTCGTGAACCTCCCACCATCTGCGCACTCGGGTTATGTTGCTCAAAAGGTATCTTTATCGCAAGTCATTTCCCAGCTCATATTCTTTCCCAGCCGGTGCAAAAGCCAGAGCCCGTTAAGACGGAGAAGAAATCGGAAGAAGCAGAAAAGCCTCCGCCTCAGCCGCAAATTCTCTCCTACTCGACAGGTGGAGCTTCTCGCGTCCCTGTCAGCCGCGTTCCAGAGCAAACAGTGCATGTGCAGGCGGGCCAACGGCTACCAATGCCACCCTTTATTTCCCAACAGCCGCAGCAATCTATGAGACCGCTTTCTGTCAACGATCGTGCGCAACTTCTTGAACGGTAAATTTTCTTCTTAAATCGAAACAGGTTACTCACAAGAAATACTAGTCATAAATTGCTCTGGCAAGGATATTTGAATATCAAGAACGACACAGCCACCGTTCATCTTAATTTGATTCATGGAAACGCAGACGTTCCGATGGAATTTCTGCCACGAGACAGAGATGCAACTGGTCAGGCACAGCAGAACCGAATGGGGACGCTCAAGATTGTTCAAAGAATGCGGCTTGAACCCAACCAGGTTAGTTTAGAAATTATATTCCGGTGAAGGCGTTATCCGGCTTCTTTTTAAAGAAGCCGAGGTTTTGGAACCTGTGTAAAAACCTGAGCTGGGGTTTGAGGGCTTATTATCAAACAGGAATCTGACTCAGGTTTTATTCAGAGGTTTCTCGTCCCAGATTGGAGGATCAATGATTTTTATACCCATTTTTAGCTGGAAAAAGTGGCTGAACAAATCGAAAAGAGTTCCACTTGCTGTACAATGGTCGCCCTTCCATGCGGCACTGACGAACGCGACGTACATTTGCAAACCGAGGCACTGCGGAAAAAGTTCATCGAGTACTTGACCGAGAAGCGCTCGGCCGGAATCGTCAACGTCGCCGGCGGACGCAGCTCTCACATTTTGCACATTTTCCCTCCTTGCGAGTTCACTACCAACACTCTCCGTCGCTTGGCGCCGCGCTTCCTCGAAATGGTTCATCACTTGCCGATGCTGCTCGTCGTCATCGCTCCTCAATGAATACGACAAGAACGTGGTGCAATAGTTTCATTATGTGTTTTCTGTCAGATCATTCACACTCATTCGTTTTCACTTGAAAGTTCAAGAGGCTTTTTGCCTCCGTGAAAAAACTCCCTCGTCCAAAAAAGTTGTTGTCCAGAAGAAAAAAATTGCTATTTCTATTTATCCTGACAATAAAGCCCACGAGCGAATTCATTAAAAATCGTGTTTTACTGTAAGAAGTTATAACTGTTACAGTAGAAAGTTCGTCTATCAGTTCTGTTATATAAGCTACCCACCTTTGCTTTTTCAATATTTGCATTTTCGAAAAGAGTAAACCAACAAGACAGGGCAAAATTTAGCGACCGCTCGAAAACAGAACTTTTAAATAAGAACCATGTTGAGGTCTATTTTAGGCAGATCACTTAGAGTTTCAGTGCCAAAGAGAGCCGAGTCAGAGGCTGTCGGAGCATGGGGAGAGATTTACGGGCCCGAGCATTTGCAAATGCAGGATTCGCTCAGGAAGATAATCGAGCAGGATATTAACCCGAATGTGCCAGAGTGGGAAAAAGCGGGCCAATACCCAGGTAAAAATCAGCAAGATGATCTATCTTACGTTTCTAGCGCACGAGGTTATGAAAAAACTCGGCTCAGCTGGTTTCCTCGGCACTTCTCATCCAGAAGAATACGGCGGAATGGGACTTGACTACTCCTACACTGTTGCCGTTTCTGAAACTCTTGGGGAGATTAAATGCGGAGGTATTCCAATGTCGATCGGGGTTCAATTCGAAATGGCTACCCCGGCGCTTGGAAAATTTGGTAGTGAGACGGTCTGCGAAGAGTTTTGAGACCTTCTATTGCTGGAGACAAGGTACATTTGTAATCTACGGAAGCATTTAGCTAGCGTGTCATTTAGGTTGCATGTTTGGGTGTTTCTGAAGTCCACGCTGGCTCCGATGTCGCTCAAATCAAGACGACAGCCAAGTCCGATGGAGACGATTACATTATCAATGGCCAAAAAATGTGGATCACAAACGGCCTCCAGGTAAATCAGATGAAGAAAACCTGCGTTTTGACCTTTTCTTAGGCTGATTGGATCTGTCTCTTGGCAAACACTTCTGATGGACCAGTTCACAAATCGAAGTCGCTGATTTGCGTGCCAATGGATCTTCCTGGTGAGAGCTCTATTCGCTCTGATTTCGATTATTTTTTATTTCAGGCGTCGTTCGAGCAAAGAAAATTGAAAAAATTGGAATGTGGTCTTCCGACACCGCCCAGCTCTGGTTCGAAGACGTCCGAGTTCCGAAGAAATACATTATCGGAGAAGAAGGATCAGGATTCATGTACCAGATGATTCAATTCCAACAGGAGCGAATCTTCGGAATGGCTTCTGCCATCGCTGGAATCGAAGCCTGCATCAACGACACAATCGATTACACAAGGGAAAGACAGGTTTTCGGAAAATCGGTCTTGGACAATCAGTACATTCATTTCCAACTCGCTGAGTTACAGGTACAACTTTTCTAAGAGACGGATCGATAAATATGATTTTAGACCGAAGTAGAAATGCTCCGCGCTCTCTTGTACCGAGTAACTGCGATGTACTGCAACGGCGAAGACGCGACAAAACTAGCCTCGATGGGAAAACTCAAGACCGGCCGACTAATCCGAGAAGTCTCCGACAAATGTCTTCAAATGTGGGGAGGAATGGGCTTCACTCTCGAAAACCCAGTTGCGCAGCAATATCGAGACGGAAGATTGGTTTCGATCGGAGGAGGCGCTGACGAAATCATGCTTCAGATTATCTGCAAACTTATGAATATCTTGCCGAAAGGAACGAAACTTGTTTGAGTTCTGACAATCAGGAAAATAAATTATTGATCCACAGACCGACATATTTGAAAACCAGTTCAAAAGAAAAATTTTCAATTTTGATTTTTGTAGTTTCAATCGCACTATCTATATTTTCAGCGTTCATAAAACAGCATTTTTCAAGTTCATTCTTCACAAATCTTCGCAATCTTCATTATCTTCATGCGCAACTAAAATGGCGAGGCGGTTCAAAAAGAAGTATTGCGATGGAAAGTACCTTTCTTTCACTTTTTCCAGCGAGACCAGTCAGTTTTTCATTCTCCAACTCCAGCTCTTGAACCTTCAATTTCAGCTCATCGATTTCAGAAGTCTGATCTTGCACTTGACTTTTAAGATCGACGAGCTCTTGTTTTTGGAAGGACAGAACTCTTCGCGCTTTCGACTCGGCCTTCTTTTGAGTTTCTTCCTTTTCCTTTTCTCCGAGCTTTGCCTTCAGAGTTTCTTTTTCATTCTGACTTTCCGAAAGTTGCTTTTTCAAATCTTCTTCAAGGGCGGACTGTTCTTGTTGCTTTTCTTTCAGTATCTTTGATCTTTGCTCAGCATATTTTTTGCCGTAAAATATTATCAGTCATAAAATTTATGACTTTCCTTTCTAAGATTTCTTAAAAGAAAGATGAGCCTATCCTGAACTCCTTTTTTCAAGATTGCATTTTCCGCTTCAATCTCCGTCTCTTTTCTCTTGTGCTTCATTCTGTACTTCTCCGCTTCCTCACTTATCATCAGCGTCGCTTTCTGTCGCTCGAATTTCTTCTGTAAAGAAAGAAGGTCCATTCTTTGATTGTTCAGTTGAGTCTTCAAAATTTTTTCCTCATTTTGACTTTCCAAAAGTTGTTTCTTCAACTCAACTTCGCGGACGCACTTTTGTTGTTGCTCTTCGTTCAATTTCTAAGCTTTTTGGTCAACAAAATTTACTCGAAATAATCTGTAATTCTTTGGCTTTGGGAATGATCTGTGGCTTAGAAACTTTAAGAAAAAGTTGAGCCTATCCTGAATCTCTTTTTTGAGGCTTGCATTTTGCGCTTCAATATTCGTTTCCTTGTACTTTGCCGCTCTTGAATTCTCCTTCAGCTGATTTTGCAGATTAACGATTTTTTTCTTTGATTCACTTAGAAGATCCACGTGATTCAGGTGATCTCCTTTTGATTCCATTGCATCTTTGAGAGCACTTCGGAGATCTCGAATTATCGCGTCCTTATTTTTGCCGATCATTTCCGTCTTCATTTTTGAATCCACTTTGTAAGATTGCAGTTTGTTGTTCAGATCCGAAATTTCCAAATCCTTCTTCTTTAATTTTTCCATCAGCTCGTCGTATTTCTTCTGAAGAAGGCTATTACTTTTGCTTTGATTCTCAATTTTTGTCTTCCGCTCTTCCATTATTCTCGTAAGCTTTTCAATTTTCGCTTTTGATGGGTCATTTTCTGCAAGTTGCTTTTTAGCCTTCGTTTTCTCTATTTTCTTCTGCTTCTTTTGCAAAGAATCAAGATGCATTCGTTGAATATTTATTTTCGTCTTCTGCTTTTCCACAATCTTCTTTAACTCCTCTATTTTTGACTCTGTCGCCATCTTCAATAAGACTTTTTAAAAGTTCTTTAAGGGACCTGGGCGAGCAGCGCTTAGCCAAACTTCACGCGCTCGCCGTTCTTCTTAGAAATAAGATTTTATGAAATTTCTTTTTGTAAATTATATCTCCAAATCTTCAGCTTTCTTTTCCGATTCTTAGTTTTTCTCTATCATTCTCGGTTGATGAGCTAGCGAGAAGAAGAGAAGCCCAACTTCAAAAGGCATCAAGTCTTGCAAACTAAATTTTTTCCTCATGAAACTAGCACCATTGAAAAGAGCGTTAAATTCTGAACAGATCCCACTCCATCAGCTAAACTAAATCTGTACATACTGGAGATAGAGGCCAGACAAACAAGATAACTTAGCGCCCGCGCAGCGGGAATCATGTCCAGGAAGCCCAAAATAGCTAAATCGGAGCGTCCAGCCGCGCCGCGACCAGCTGCGCGCGCTAAGTAATTTTCTTAATCTGGCCTTACACGCCAATAAGTACGGACTTAGTTTAGCTGATGGAGTGGGATCTGTTCAGAATTTAACGCTCTTTTCAATGGTGCTAGTTTCATGAGGAAAAAATTTAGTTTGCAAGACTTGATGCCTTTTGAAGTTGGGCTTCTCTTCTTCTCGCTAGCTCATCAACCGAGAATGATAGAGAAAAACTAAGAATCGGAAAAGAAAGCTGAAGATTTGGAGATATAATTTACAAAAAGAAATTTCAAAAAATCTTATTTCTAAGAAGAACGGCGAGCGCGTGAAGTTTGGCTCAGCGCTGCTCGCCCAGGTCCCTTAATAAAAAATACTTTTTGATTGAAAAATGAAAAAGAAAGATTTCTCGAATTCTTATTCCTGAAAAAATCACAAAAAAAAACTATCTGCAAAATCTTCTCTCCGATCCTGAGCGTGAATGAATTTCCTTTTCCGAAGAGACCGGCTTCGGTGAAATCTAGAGGATTCCTCGACTGCTGATTTGCGAAAGGTTTTTTCGAGCACTTGTGATTCATCAAAACTGGTCAATTCATCAAAATATGCGTTTTTTTAATTCATGTTTTTGTGAATATATTTGTCTTGGCAGGAATTTTTAAAGAATAAATAAGCTGAGTATAAATGGTAAAACGATTAATACATAAATTTTGGAAATAAATAAATTTGTGGAAGATGACGAGCGGGCTGGAGAAAATGATCTTCGTTTTCTCTTCTTTGATTGCGATTTGATGGCAAAGTCATCAATCAAACTTTTGTCGTCTTTAGATAAGAAGCTTCAAACTGGGGAAAATTGTTGAACTGAGCTCTGCAACCTGTGTGAACAACCTGCAACCTGAGTCAGGATCTAAACCGTAGCGGCTTTTGCTCAAACATTTTCCAGACCTCAGGTTTTTCACACAGGTTGCCGCGCCAATCTGTTGAGTGAAGACTTTCCTATATTTTCTGCCGTCAAGCTTGATCTCATGTTTCACAATGATATTTACAGGCTGGGTCTGATCGTCAGGCCAGTACCGCGTTAAACTCTCTTAAAAGATTTTGATCGATCATCGATCATAATTACTACAAACCTTTTATCTGGGTTCTGCTGCCGGTTCTGGAGTCGAGAATAAAAAATTCTTCTTTTTTCACAAAATTAAAAAATTGATCGCGGCAATTTTCGTCGAAAAGGATTTCGTAAAAACCGTCTTTTTCTTCGAAAGAAAGAAGATGGCATTTTTGCTTTTTGCAGGCGAATTTGACGCTTTTGGTTTAAGAAAATGACTGAAGTTTTTTTTCTTTTAAAATATTTTCATAATTTCAACCGAATTTTTAAACCAAACCTTTCAGTACAATCACCTAAAATCTCTCCAGAACCATAAGCCAGATATTTATAACAAAGTCCCTGTTTTCTAGGAAGCCAAAGATCAAACGGAAAGATCCTTGCGTGCTTTTCAAGAAGACTTCCTCCAATGACCAGGCAAAATTTCTCAGCTTCTTGATACGGTAAAGATTCGTAGTAATCGACTTCGAAAATCGAATTGAGTGAGTCTAATCTGACGTCTCCGCTTCCATCGCCACATCCACTGTTATGGATTGATAAAAAAAAGACTGAAGGCCTGACTCAGGCCGCCTGAGCTCAGCAGCCAGTGGAGTAAACCTGAGTCAGGTTCTCAAGTTCCCTCGAAAAGGGCAATCCATTCCTGAAATCAACTGACATGCTAAGCCATCAACCTTCTTTTCGAAAAGTCTCTTTTTCATAAAATCTATGAAAGTGCAATGAAGAAAAGATGGAAAACAGAAATTGTTAAAACTCTGGCTTTGAAGCGGATTTAATTTGAGGTCGAAAGCTGCAGCATTTAATTTTGCCGATGTTAATGGCTAGAATCAATCATGAAATGGCGCAATTAAAGTTGCCTAAGTGCCCAAGCATTAACTTCCTTTTGGCGCGTCATGGGATCAATGGGATCATCAAATATCGAGAAAACAAATCGAGTTCTTATTGTTTTTGAAAGAAGACTTGACGTAAAATTATTTCGCATGCACTCAGAAATTAGGAAATATTAATTGTTCTGATGCCAAATTTCGTGGGAAAAGGGCATCTGTCTTGGGAAGTTTGTAAGTGCCGGCACTTGATGATTTCACTTCTTCGGAATACAAGATGAAGGTAAGTGCATCAGAGATTGAGAACAAAAATGCGAGAAGAAAATTTATTTTTGGCTTGTTTTAAAATTAATCTTGAAAGTAAAAATCTCTTTTTCAGGTTTTCGCGTCCGTTATCGCCGCCGCCTGCGCCCGATCCACCATGATCATTGGTGGCGACAAGGTCGAGCCCAACTCTGAGCCCTACATCCTCTCCATGCAGCGATTCGGCTCTCACTTCTGCGGCGCTACCCTCGTCTCCATGAGCTACGGTGTCTGCGCTGCTCACTGCACCTACGATCCCGCCACCGTCACCGCTCTTGCCGGCGCCCACAACAAGGCCGTCAGCGAGCCCACTCAGCAGCGAAAGCAGTTGAACAAGTTCCTCCGAAACCCCGACTACCGACCACTCCTGATCGCCAACGACATCGCCATCGTCGGATGGGCTACTCCCATGGAACCAACTGCCTACGTTGTCCCACTCCCAATCCCCGCCAAGGCCACTTCTGAATGGCTCCAAAACGGATGGGGCGTCCGAGTCTGCGGCTGGGGCAACATCGCTTACCCACAGACCAACTACCCCAACGAGCTCTACTGCGTCGACACCAGCATCGTCGATGTCGCCACCTGCAACTCCCGAGAAGCCTACAACGGTTCCATCCTTCCCGGCATGTTCTGCGCCGGCGAATGGCCAACTGGAGGCAAGGACGCTTGCCAGGGTGATTCCGGCGGACCAGTTACCCTCATGATCGATGGAGTCAACCACGTCATTGGTGCCACTTCCTGGGGACAGGGCTGCGCTCTCCCTGGATACCCAGGTGTCTACACTGATGTCGCCTACTACCGAGACTTCGTCGAGCAGGAGACTGACCTTTAAACTCATTCGATTCTGCAATAAAATACAAACAAACATTATGTTAATCTTTGACGTTTAAGGGGGTGGTGGTCGAGAATTAGGATTTTTTCAACCTAAAAAACTCAATTTTTACGAAAAAAATTTTTTTTGTTCTCAACCTTAACAAGTTAGAAAGGGTTAAAATTATGTGGGCGGCTTGGTTTTAGAAAAAAATTTCAAGGAAAAAATGACGAAATCGAGCGTCAAAGTCGACCTAAAATCGCGTTTTTAGCCATTTTTTAGTCGACATTTTCCGATTTTTGGCTATTTTTGGCCAGTTTTTGAAGCCGATTTGCCTGAAACGTAATTTTGACGATAGAAATAGATTGTCCCACAAAATATGTTATTTCATTGAATAACTGTAAGTTAAGGCAGAAAATTAAAAATCATTATATAATTCTCCACCACCACCCCCTCAAGCAAGATCTGAGCGACATTTGAACGAGATTTAAATATAAAGGCAAAGTTTTTCGCCTCATTCACCTCTTCTTACTAAATACTCAAATAAATCTTCTCAATCAGATCAGTCTGCGCAAATTTGGGCGTAGCTTCAGATTCTAGAACGAAACAAAGGAGCTTTTCAATACTCGGCGTTGGCGACAGTAAATAATCAGTTCTTATTATTGAAATCGGGGCTATTGTCAGTTCTATTAGTTCTATGACTTGTTGCTGATTTTACGTCTGAGACGGAAAGATGAAGAACATTTAGAATAAAATTGATGAATTTTTGAAAGTCAGAAACGGTGAAATAATTCAAGTCGTCTTATCAGTAGTGGAGTTAAAGTAGAAAGATGAAGAAACAAGACAATGTAAAAAATGAGAAAATCGGAAGAAAGAGACTCGAATTTGAGAAAGGATTAAAAATAAAACATCTTTTTTTTTGAATATTTTAATATGTAAAAATATATTATTTTCTCAATGAAAAATAAATCTATAAAAATCCAACTCTGAGCATTTCTGACAATGATTGTCACAGCCGGCCACTACATCGCCCGTCAAAATCTCAACTTCACCATCACAGTAATGACCGATCCTCCAGCCGAAGAATTCACCCCTGTTTGCTCCTCAGAAGATATCTCCGGTCCTGAAATTTCGCCGAATTCTTCAGATATCTTTAACGAAAGAAAAAAGTACGATTGGACGACGGCTCAATATGGCTACATGTTGGGCGCTTTTTATATTGGCTACTGCGCCGCTGTTTTTCCAGGAATGATATTGAAAACCAGATTTCGTTGAAATTTTTTCGAAAAATCTAGCATTTTGAATATCGAAAAAAAGGTGCTTTGGTGGCGCAAAAATTCGGATTTCACCCAACAATTCTATTTGTATGCTTTGGAAACGCACTTGCTTCATTCTTTTTCCCGATTTTGGTCGATTATTCTTTTGCAGCTGGAATTTTTTCACGAATCTTACTTGGCCTTACTTCCGGTCCCATTATGCCGAGCATACAGGTAAATACAGTAACAATGAAGAAAATCTATTTGCCAAAAAAGGGCGCTTGGTACTGGTGGGGTTGTCCAGAAGAAATCACGATCAACATCGCGATCCAATCGATTGGCGTTACGCTGGGAAATTGCTTCGGCGCCATCGGAACTGGCCTGATTATTCAGCATTTTAATTGGCAATTGTCTTTTTACCTGTCTGGCTTGATGATGTTTCTTGTCGGCCTTCTCTGGCTGCTGATGGTCGACCCGATACCAGAAAAAGAATGGCCTCAAAACTTGAGCTGCTTGAATTGCTGCAAGATTTCAGCGAGAATGACGGAAGAGGAGAAAATTTTGATCAAAAGTTCGAGACCTCCGGCGGTTGAATCTCCAAGAAAGGGTTCAAAGAAAAGGCGACAAAAGAGGAGAAAATTTTTCCGAACCCTTTTGAGACTCCGAGACATGCCGATAAAATCGATCATTTCCGACCCTCAACTGTATATAATCTCCTTTATTTGGTTTGCAATGAGCTATGTCATCTACAGCGCGACGAATAATACTCCAACGTATCTAAGGAGAGTTCATGGATTGCCGATTCAAAGAATCACTTTTCTTTTTGGAATTATTTCGGTTTCTTGTTTGGTCGTCAATGTGGCTATTGCGATTATAGGAAAGATAGCAAAATATAAATGGCTCTAGTCTAAGACTCATAACTTATGAGTCATAAGAGTGAGCTGAAATTTTAAAGTTATCGATAAAAAGCCGACCGAATGAGAAAAATCATGTCATCAACTTTTGTCAGAAAAACTTGGACTGCTGGAATGGGCATCATTTTCCTCCCAAGTGTTGTTCTCGTTAATTTTCTCGGCTGCGATGCAAAAACGATCGAATTCTGCTTGGCTGTTTTCGTCGTCTGCGCAAGCACTGCCTCAAGTTTGCTTTCCTTTTTTTCATTTTGTAAAATTCCTTCAGCGATCGGCTTGAAACCGCTGACAGCTGATATTTCCGGAAATTATGCTTCGGTCATTTTTGGGTTTGTGAATTTCATCGGCAATTTCGCTGGTTTTGCTGCTCCCAGAATTATGGCATTTTTTCTCACGGGCAAGAATCAAGGTTTTGAAAAATCAAGGCAAGCTAAAAATTGGTCCAAACTATCGTTTTTAGGAGAGCCGGAAAGCTGGGACATGGTTTTTGCGTTACCGGCGGGCGTGTTTACCATTGCTCTTGGAATCTTCATCGCATTCGGAACGGCGGAGACTCGCTCCTGGGCACTTACGGAAAAGAAAGAAGACCGCGAAAATGGCTCGAACTGCAAAGTGCTGGAAGGAGAAAAACTGGTCTTCGCTGAATCTTCCTTGTCTTCAGACGAAATTTAAGAAAATTTTATTTTACTGTGCTTTTTACATCTGAACTAAAAGAGACGATTCAATACAGGAAAATGACTCTCTTATACCATTGGTTTTCAGACTTTTAAAAATTAGACAGAATTCGCTTACATCGAATTCGACATTCTCATTTTCAGGAAAACACTCGAACCCGGGTCGGGTGATGATAACATGCTCTCCCGTCGCGTGATTTGCATCTCCGACTATCTCGCTTATAAAAACGCTGATTTTTGTCAGGAGAATCATCCATTTTCATGCTCCCGCAGCAATGAAAAAGAGAGACTTTATTCTGACCCTGCTGCTTGGCGCAGCAAGGGCAGACTATCCCGTCAAGTCGGCTTCGGCTGTCGGCGGTGATGAAGCTGGAAACACTATTTTCAGGTAAATAAATTATGTATTATCAACATTAGGAACCCAAATTAGCTTTTCTCGAAAAATTAACAAGAATAAAATTAAATTTAAGGACACCCCCCCCCCCGTCAACAATTTTCCTCAAAAAATCGAAAATCTCAAAACAGCCATATTTTGGCTTCTGGAAATATAATTTTTGATAAAAATTTTTTTCGTCAAAAATCCAATTTTCAAGCGCAATTTCGAGGGTGAAGGAGTCGAGATAGTCTATCTCAGATAGACCCCCAAAAATGCAGCCTCAAAATCGTTTTTTGACCTAAAGAATCCATTTCCGGGGTCAAAATTTAAAAATTCCGAAAATAGATTTTTCGAAAATTGTTGACGGGGGTGGTCCTTAAATTATGAAACTGAAATTTGAAATTCAGTTTTGGCGGAAATTTTGCTGACGAAGAAAACCTCGATCTCCAGTTCAAATGTCATGGAGGACATTTTACGCCGTGCTTGATCGAAGAGGAATCATCGACCAACATCGTCTGTCGAGCAAAGCTTGACGACGGAAGGCACACTCTCTTTTTGAATAATGAGGAATGCCAACTTGATGCCTGTTCTTTCCGAATCAAAGCACCAGAAATCGACCCGATTCCTCGAAGTTTCAATGGAGAAAGCCGACCGCGATCTCGAGTCGAATCCGGACGACGGAATCCAGATTATCGGGAGCCACCGCAAAAGCAGAGCGAATCGTCTTCGAAGGCTCGTGGATCAGGCTGGAATGATACTCCTGGCTGGCCGGTTGTCTACGATGTGCTGAACGGGGATGTCTCTATCAACGGAGGCTTCACGCTAACGATCGAGGGAGAAAACTTTGGATCAAAGCTGGACTCTTTCGGAGAAGAAGGCCGTGAAGGAAACAGCGATATCAAGGTCTTCCTTGAATCAAGAGAATCCGGCTCCTGGTCCCCTGTCGCCGAGTGCATTCCCATAGCTCACTACCACAATCCAACTCAGATTTTCTGCGAGGTGTTTGACCGTCTTCCTCACTACGGTCAATACCGAACTGCTGTTTTCATCAATGGCAACGCGGCAAATTGGCACTGCGGATGTAAAAAATGCGATTGGATGTGCAAAGTTGGCACCTACGAGTGGTCCGCCGATTACATCCGACAGAATGTTGACAGCATGCGAGCTGTCGGACAGCCACGATGGACCGAGTGGTTTTCTTTCGAAGAATTTGGATCGGATCTCGTTTACGAGTGGGAAAGCGAGCACAGTGGGCAAACTCCTGGTCAGGAATTCTTCTGGGGCGACGTTTGGCGCAAAAAGAACACCACCCAGATCTGTTTCGCTCCGCTTGCGATGGAAGCTCGTAATGATGAAACTGGTGCGATTCTTGACTCGACCTACTTTGACGAATTCACCCGGGAGTATGCAGTTTGTCGAGCTGACGAGGGATCGAATGGATGCAGCATGAACAGTACCAGCTTTAGGTTTTTCTGCGATGAGGGCGCGACAAAGTTTCACTGGAACCCGGCGAACCGAGATGATGTTCCCTCGATGGATTATGACACCGAAACACTAGAATATCTTGAAAGCGTTGATTTTTTGATCAATAATAACGAGGTCGTTGGCCAGTGCCACTTGGCGTACGAAGACGAGGAGAACAGTGAAGTCTACCGATTCGACCCGATCGAGATTGGAAATCACGGCTATCACAATAGCTTTTACTTCTCTTGCCGAGTTGAGACCGACTATGTTGGTCACGTGACTCTTGGAGTAAAGAATCATGGCCGAGGCTACACTTCACTTTCGCAAGAATCCAAATTTTTCGACAGCGACGGAGAAGTTCGATCATTCACCCTCGCTCCTTCGATTCATTCGATTACCCCAACTTCTGGCTATCACGAAGGAGGAACGCGAGTGACAATCACTGGTCGTGGTCTCGCTGGGCCAAATGTCGGTGCTGAGAAGGCCGAAGTGACCGTCGGTGGTGTTCCATGCGATATCGTCTCGGCGAGTCCTCGCACGATTGTTTGCGATACAAGAGCGAGTGTCGCTATCGCAGAGGGTGCGAAG
The DNA here is from genome assembly GCF_907165135.1 of Oikopleura dioica. NCBI lineage: Eukaryota > Metazoa > Chordata > Appendicularia > Copelata > Oikopleuridae > Oikopleura > Oikopleura dioica. The sequence continues at coordinate 296,888 of NC_137293.1, read as the reverse complement.
CATATTGGAGGTGCCGGTGCTGATTTGGAAATCACCACTGCATTTGAGTGGACAATGGATACTGACCAGTTTCGATATGGAGCCGATGGGTGGGATCTTCGAGAAGAACATGAGTGGTGGGAGTTTGGAGCAGAGGAAAGAACAAAATTCTCGCGAAGACTTTACAAAGCCCACAATTCAAAGGATTTCTACCAGGAATGGGACGCACCATGGTGGGGAAAACGTTACCACGAACGATCCGATTGGTTCTTTGGCCAAATGACTGGAGCTTTCTCGCCCCCGATTACCGGTTACTACACGCTTTACAAATTCTGCGATGACGTCGGCTCTATGTGGATGAACACCGACGGTGGAAACCACCCTGACACGCAAGAGCACCTTTTTAGCAATATCCGTACATTTAATCCTCATTCGGCTGGACCGCATAGAGGCGAGTCTGCCTCCCCAAGAATGTTCCTCGAGGCTGACAAATCTTATATCTTCAACGATAATTTTGTCGAGCATTCTGGCCGTTCTTACAACAAACTGAGCTTCATTTTCCATGGCCCGGATCCTGAAATCAACTACCAACATGATCCCGTACCAGCGCCAAGAGAATATGATAGCTACGTCGCTCAAAACGACCAGCTTCAGGTTGTCCAGGAAGTTCAAGAAGTCGACATTCTTTCTTCAAGTCAGGAAGAAAATATCAAGGTCGCCATTGTTTCCGGTGACCCCGATCGAGTTAAGTTTGGTCTTCGATGGGCTAATTCAAATGGCCAGAGCAAGACGACTCCTCTTGGCACTTGGAATGAACACAAGGAAAATGACGGTGCTCTGACAAAAACTCTCATTTCTTCTCAATGCGAGACTCTTGGATCGTTCGAGCCATTCTACATGCCATCGAATGAAGATTCTTCCACTCAGTGGCGATTTCCTTATGGTAAAACAAACGTCGAGAGTTTCTGCGGCCAAAAGTCTTACTACGCCAAGTGGCGTGAATTTTTCGCCATCGGCGAGAGTGAATGGCTTCCGGCAGCCGAACCTGTCCACATTGATCTTGTTCCTCATTTCTGCTTCGCGCACAAGGGCGAGCTCGACGAAAACAGTCATAATACAAGAATGTTCCTTGAAGTCGGATACATGGCGAACGGATCTTCTGAAACCTTCGGGGAAATTATTGACAATTTGAGCTTCCTTGAAATGTCTTTGTCACCACAAGAAATAAATATGGAGTCAAGAACAAGCTGGGTCCACATGTGTATTGACTTGAGAGCTTTGATTTTGGCCAACACTGATTTGACGAGCAACCAAAACCCCGATTTTGTTGAACATGTGTACTTGAGACGGCTATATTTCCGTAATCGGTGGGGCTATTTTGACGAACTCGGATTCGGCGTGGCTTCAGATGATTATGAAGTCTTCAGAAGCGATGTTCCAATTAGACCAAACACGCCTGTAGGAAATATCGACATGAAAGTAAATGAAAATGCAATGATTGCTCGATTGAAAGACACTCTTTGTGGAATTGATATTCCAGACTTCGAAGTCATCGGCGGAGCCAATACAGCCGTAACTGTCGAAGATGTTATTGTTTTCAACAATTTCAATGAAGAAACAACTGGAAAACTCTACACGCTGACGAATCAATGGGGCGCCGAGCTTCAAATCCAGGTCCACGAGCACCAGCCCGTCAGTCCAGGTGTTCAAGGATTCTTTCGACTTTCGTATCTCGGACAAACTACTCCAGAAATCGACATTCAAGCACCCGACATCAATGATGTCCTCACTTCCGAGCTCAAAAAGCTTCACGGTGATGTCGCGATGGTCAACGCTGAGTCGAATGGTAATTGCAATGATGGTTACACTTTGCAGCTCTGGTGGGCCGTCCCTGGCGACTTTGCTCCAATCGAAGTTCAAAATATCAACTTGACTGGTGTCGAACTTCATGTTGAAACCGTTGACGTTCGATCTGGCGGTATCTGGATCAAAGAAATCCCCGGTGCCTTTTTGCGCACTGTTCATGATGAGCCCCAAGTTGTCGTGACACGAAATGGCATTTCCGCTGTCTGCAACACTGACGATCAAGAATGCTCATTTTCGTATCTTGATGCGCCCGCTGATATTGCGTCAACAAGTGCAGCTCAAGTGAACACTCCTGCGTCAGGGGAAGCTAGCTTCGTTGTCAATTTTGACGCGCCTGTTGGAACGATTGCTTACATGAAAATCGGCGATGTTTTTGGTGAATATTGCTATGCCGATACTCAGTGCAGATTCGTCCAGACAAGTGAAACCTCCGTGGAGATTTTCTTCCAGTCTCTTCCTTATGGCTCTCATCCAATCACCGCGTACACCGAATTCGGCGCACTTTTGAACAGTGGCGACTTGAGCATTCTCGTGAATCCGCCAGCCGCTGGTGTCAGTGTCTCTCCATCTGTTGGTCCCGCTTATGGTGGAAACATGGTCACAATTTCTGGAAAAGGCGTCGGAATCGGCGAACAAGTTCCATTTTTCGATGGAGTCGAGTCTAAAATCATCAGTGTCTCTGCTGATGAGATTGTTTGCCTTTCTCCTACAATTGAAACAACCGATGCAGCTGTCGACATTGCTTTTGAAAACGGCGTCGTTCTCGGCTCTTTTGCCTACTCGGGTGCATCATACGACCTCACTTCCGATCGAATCGATTGGTCAGTCAAGGGAAATCAAGAAATCGCTTTCTCACTCTCGAGCGCACCAGCGGACGTCGAGTCCGGAGACATTTTCTTCGACGGCGAGTGGATTGCCACTCTCAACTTCGCGAACAACGGATTCGCTTACGTTAATGCTCCCTCTGATGCGAAGACCGACTTTGAAGTCAAAATCTGTTTGTTTAAAAAGGTCGACGGAGAAACCATTTACCTCGGCTGGACATCAACCATTCTCATCAGTTACAGATTGACAATCGACAGCATCACTCCAACTCATTCATCAACTGCTGGAGGAAGAATTCTAACGATCAACGGACGTGGCTTCGGAACCAATTCAGAAGAGGTTCAAGTTCATGTTGGAGGCATTCCTTGCGATGTTGAATCGACCACATGGCAAGAAGTCACCTGTAAAACTCGTGGCCGCTACGAAACTCATCAGGTTATCTTGACTGGATCTTCCTGGTTCCCACAGAAATTGACTGTCCGGGCAAATGACCGAATCACTTGGAGCTGGATTTCAAACGAAGAGTTCACTGTTCAGATCGGAACGACGGACTCTTTGAATAATGAAGAAAAACTCTCAGACGACATTGTTTCAAACATCGTCTCTGGCGAAGCAGGAACCGTCGAGACAATTGTCACTGCTGCACCTGGCACTTACTTCTACACTTCTGGATACATGGATGGATATTCGATCTTCGCAAATGGCCAGATCGAAGTTCTTCCTCCTTTGAATTACGAAGAGGAAGTTGTTCTCTCCCTTGCTGGATACAAAGCAAATACCAACCCTCTGATGGTTCGAGGATGGCGAAAGTGGACCGGATCTACCGACTGTGCGACTGATGGAGGTTCCGTCTCTATTGCAAGTTCAGAGACTGTCGCTGCTAATTGCACCGCTTGTACGACTCATACTTACTCTTACGATCTTACTCCCAAAGCATCCTCAGTCGAATTCGACGGGCAAACTCTGACTATCACTTCTGATGACTTTGCTGATCAAACTGATTGCCCCGGTGCTTTCAACGTCGTTGGCAGATCCGCTTACGGTGAAATTAAATTCACCGTCGAGAGCGTTTCCGCCACTCAAGTTGTTGCATCGATGCCCGCTCCAAAAGCAAACTGGCCATTCGGAGAAGATCTTCAAATTGAAGTTTCTGAGTTTGGCCGAGGAAACGTTCTCATCAATTCTGATCAAGTCGAGAAGTTTACTGTGAGTCCCTCGATTGACTCTGTCTCGCCTCGAATCGGTTCGAATGAAGGAGGAGCTCTCGTTACAATTACTGGTGATGGATTGAAATTCGATCGTTACACTTACACCAAAGTTTCTTGCTGCAGCGAAATTCTTACTCACACAAAGACGCAGATTGTTTGCGTTTCTGCTCCTGGAAAACCCGGAAGCTCTGCTGGAATCGGCGTCACGTGGCACGAGAAAGAGCCAGAAAATGAAAATGTTTTCATCACTCTTGCTGGTTCTCTTGGAGGGTCCTACACCTTGAAGACAGATTTCTCTTTTGATTTCACACAGCTTGCCGTCGAAGATGACGTCAATGAGTTTGCGCATCAAACAAACACTTTCTCCCTTGATGTCAGCTATCAGTTCCCCACATCTCCTGATAATCTTCGAGCATTTATGAAGGGTGTCTCTGACGGATCTCAAATTGAGCTGACAAACACTTATCTTGAGCTTTGCGAAGGAAAAGCTTGCTTCCGATCCCAATGGACAGCAACTGGATACACATCGCAGAAATACGATGTCTGGCTCGAGTCTGATAATTACGGAAAGATCACTTACGGCCGGGAGTACCCATCAATCTTCATCACTTCCATGCAATACAACGAAGGGTCGCATTTCGGCGGTCACAAGATCCGAATGACAACAACGACGATTTATGGTGATTTCCCTGAACACCACAATCTTCGAATCAGTCGTTGGGGAAGAAATCTCTGTGAACGAGAAGATGAGCGGCTTGAAGGCTATTGTACGATTGAAAAGATTTCTGATAACCAAATAGAAATTGTCACTGCACCAATGATCGGTGAGATTTCTGGAACTGGAGAAAGAGCTGATGTCCGAATCAACTTTGAATACGACAACGGTGATGGAGATGAAGAAGAAATGGTCTACTGGTGGGACTCCGTTAGCAACAGATACCATCATGATTGGACACTGACTCCAGGTGTTTCCGCTGTCTCTAGCAATCGATTCTCTATTGGAGATGTTCTGTCTATCACTCTCAACGGAACTGAAGACGGAACCTGTACTGGCGCTGAGGTCTACATCGGAAATGCTCCCTGTGCTATTTCCTCTTGCAGCGCTGTTGGAGGCACTATTGACTGCATTGTCGGACCACAGGGTGACGGTGACTACTCACTTACTGTCTTTTTCCCCGAAGTCGGATACGCAACGATCAACGACGGAGTCGACAAAGTCTTCACAATGAACTTTGACGTAACTTCAATTTCACCCTCATCTGGTTCTTATGGAGGCGGTGTTCTTGTCACTCTTATCGGATCCGGTCTCGGAGCCGAAACTTTCGATGGCCGCCTTTGTGAGGAGCCACTGTATGATTGCGAGTTCCCCGACTTTGAGACTGCCATCTGCCGAACTCCAAATATCGGTGTTCGAGAGCACGACTCATTTGTCTGCACTTATCAATTCTACAACGCTGATGGATCGCCGCACAGTTCGTCTCGAATCGCCAGCTTCGGATTCACCTACCAACTTTCTGACACTGCTATTATCAGCGATATCTCTCCAGCTCTTGGCGGAAGCATGGGAGGAACGAGAATCACAATTTCTGGCTCAGGTTTCGTTCCCCTTGGGCAAACTGTGACGATCGGCCAAAGCACTTGCGACATTATCAGTGAGAGCTCAACAGTAATTGTCTGCGAAACAAACTCCCATCCAACATCCACAAAGGAAGCTGTCATCGTTGAACTGACCTCATCTGGCTTTGCTGCAAGAGATCCAAATGCTCCCGCTTCATTCACCGGTGATTTCTGGTATATTGACAGATGGAGTTCAATTTTCACCTGGGGCTGCACCGAGTCGCCATGCGAAAACAAGCCTGTCGATTACGACATCGCTGTTATTCCAGCTGGAGTTACTGTTCTTCTTGATGAATCTACTCCTCTTCTTTCAGTTCTCTTGATCCAAGGAGGAACTCTTCTTTGGAACCGATCAAGTGGCATCAAACTTCGAGCTCAATACGTTTTGATCACTGACGAGGGTCGATTTGAACTTGGAACCGAGGAGGATCCATTCTGCCTCGACGCTGCAGGAAACAGAATGACTGCTGATATTGAGCTCTTTGGTCACTCAAGAAGCGTCAAACTTCCAATCTATGGCGCTAAAGTTTTCGCTGTTCGATCTGGTACTCTCGATTTGCATGGCTGCCCGATCGGCAAATCCTATTCCGTTCTTTCACAAACTGCCAATGCTGGTGATTCCGAGCTCGTTCTCAAGGATGTCGTGGAGACCGCCGACGGTGCTGCTTCGAACTGGCAAGCTGGTGATGAAGTCGCTATTGCTACTACTGGTGGACGGCTTTCAATGAAACAGACTGAGCGAAAGGTTATTCAATCTGTTTCGGGCAATGTGGTGACGCTTACTGAACCACTTGAGCACCGGCATATTTACCATCTGTCTACATGGGATGGCGACGAGCTCGAAGTCACTGCTGAAGTCGCTCTTCTTACAAGAAATGTTCGACTCTACGGCAACCGAAATATGGACTGGTATGAAGAGCTTCCAGAATGTACCGAGACGCAAGAAGCGGCTGAAAGCGCAGTTCAGACCTGTTTCCAGAATAAATGGGGTGATGAAGTCGGTTCCGATGAATTTGGCTCACATTTGATCATGCATTACATCGTTCGAGGAAGAATCAGAAACATTGAAGTCTTCCACGCCGGTCAAGGCGCCCAACTCGGGCGATACGCTCTTCATTTCCACAATTCAGGAAATCAGCCAGACAGTTACATCTCATCAAACTCGATTCACGATACTTTCAACCGAGCTATCACGATGCACGGAGTTTGGAATGCGACCATCGAATGGAATGTCGCTTTCCGATGCAAGGGGCATAATTTCTTTATTGAAGACGCTGTTGAAGAAGATCTTCTCATTCAGTACAATCTTGCCATGATGGTCAAACCTGCTCAATCACTTCTAAACACAGATCAGAAAGCAACTGGTTTCTGGATCACAAATACGTTCAATACAATTCAACACAATCGTGTCGCTGGTTCTGCTCAAATGGGATACTGGGTCAATGCACCATCAGTTTCTGGACATGCTAATGCAGATTGCCCACCAATTGTCCGCTCGCACTGCCCCAACTTCACTTCCGTCAAGAAATGGTACAACAACACAGGCCATGACATCGGTCTCTACGGCTTCTGGGTTTTCACAACTGAAGAGAACGTCGCCTACGCACCATCAACTATGGATTGCCAGGAGACTTGGCCACCAGGAGAGGCGATTTTCGAAAAGGGAACATTTTGGAACTGCAAGCGAGGAATGGAACTCGCTCTTGTTGGAGACAATGTTAAAGTCAAGGATTTCACCGTGGCGAATAATCAACTCGGAGGTCTTTCTGTTTTAGAGACACAATCATTGAGAGATGGAGGCATGTTTGATGAATACTTTACTGGAATCGTTGACAGTAAAACAATCGGATACATTGATGCAACTGTGCCAGAGCTTTCTCTTTGCACAAGATTTGGTGTTGAAACTCCATGGAAGCCGGATGGTCAGATGACAGTCGATGGCATCAAATTCTTCAACTATGACGTGTCTTACGAGGATGACGAAAATGTCGAGCCTGGCTGGTGTAGTGCAATCGACGCCTGTTACAGTTCTTATCCATTTGATTGTGGTCGAACTTCGCAATGGTCAAATGTCCAATGGTTTAATTCGCCGAGAAAATTCGCTGCCGATTGGGAGCACGAAACGATTCTGGTTGACATGGATGGTTCTTTGACTGGAATGGGTGCTCCTGGCTATTCCGTTGTTCCTCAATCTGACCTGTTCCCGCCATCTATGTGCTTTGATGCTCCAGAATTTTCAGTTGAATTCCCTGCAATGATCTGCAACTCTATTGAATACAACCGATACGCGGTCAACAAAGTTCTTCCAGACTCTCTCCGAGGATTCTCGATGATCATCGAAAACAGATGGGGACAATCATTTGTGCCTTTCCGAAAATCTCGCTCGACTTCTGGTTTCGGCTACATGGGACTGTTGCTCTCTGGTGAACACCACGATATTTCTTGGGTTGATCATGAGCATATAACAAACATCACCTACAATGGTCAACTTTACGATATTGGAAAGGACAAGATGGTCACCATTCGCCACCCATTCTACCAATCAACTGATTACGCTGAAATCACTGGTGGAAAACGAGGAGTTCACGCTAATGCTTCCGATTTGGGAGACATTTATGAAGACTTCGTCGGTGTTCCAAAGGAGGACGGAATCTTTGATCGAACTGGAAGCCCATTAGACTATTACATTAGCCCAATTGACAATTCATTAACTTTCGGTGCTATGCGAGGCGACTACTCCAACAAGTTTTATGATCTGAATTTCCAGATCTCAGTTTACAAGTGTTTCTGGCCTGGATGCGTTCCTCCCACAGAGCCTCCACCAACAACGCCTCCAACAATTTCTGATTATTGCAATTGGAGCGATCTCGCTTGTTGGGACGACGGTGTTGTTCCTTCGGATGGCGCCAATGTCACCATTGCCAACGATAAGGACGTTACACTTGATATTGATATCACTGTTGATATCCTTTTCATTGAAGGGACTCTTCGAGTGTCAAATGAAACAGATGTTACAATCAACGCTCGAGTAATTTTGATCAATACCGGCATGGGAAGCTCGTCAGCAACTCGAAATCTCATCGCAGTTGAAAACGGAAACTTCTTCGTCGGATCCGAAGAGAGCCCAATTTGCGACACTTCAGTGACTATCAATCTTCTCGGAAATGAGTTTGGTGCTGAATTCGGCGCTCCCAACGGCGCAGTGCCAATTGGAAGCAAAGCAATTGGAAATCTCGGAGGACTTCAGTTGTTTGGATGCCCACGAGCTCTCCGCAGCTCTCAGCTTGCAGCAGATCTTGTCGCTGGAGATAATCAATTGACTCTTGTTGATGATGCAAGCTCACTCCAACTCGGCGATGAGCTTGGAATCGCTCCAACATCGTTTGATATGAGAGAAGCTGAGTATGTCGTTGTTACCGGAATCAGTGGTTCCGTCGTCACATTTGACCCACCAGCTCAATTTGACCACCTTGGAAATACTGAGTTTGCTGCGGAAGTCGTTGTTCTGACACGAAACGTCAAAATTTCCGGGGCTTCTGAGTCAAGTGACTTCTTTGGTGGCCGCGTTGTCTCTATGGATGTTACGGAGTCCTCTACTTTCAGATCCGGCTGGGCACAAGTCAGCGACGTCGAGTTTGTTAACATGGGTCAATTTGGACACACTAAACCTGATGATCTTCGGGTTCCACTTGCCTTCTACTACATCGGTCTCCAGGACTCGAGTGATAGTCGACGATCTTTTGTCACCAACTCGGCTTTCCATCATTCATACAATGGTGGCATCGTCACTGGTGCTGGCTGCGACGGAGTTCAAGTTGAAGGAAACGTTTTCTTTGACATTGTCGCCGACGCAATTGAAGATCTCGGAGAAAACACTCAAATTATTGACAACACTGTTGTATTCTGCCAATATCGAGTTCTTTATCAAAACAATTTCGAGATCGCAATTCCTCAAAATGGAGATACAGAGCAGAGCAATTTGCCAGCTGGTATCAGCACTATCGGAACGAAGACAGCTGTTGTTTTGAATAACCGGGTTTCCGGTGTTGAGGGTTACTGCTACAAATCTCATGGAAAGGCTTGTTCTTCTAACGATGTTTGCGCAGACAGTGTCTCTGTTGAGTCGCCACCAACAATTGAAAACACCGGACACACTTGCATGTTTGGCGCTGCCATAATCAAGGTTCAAGGACGCCCATGCATGGAATACTCAAACTTCAATTTCTGGAAGATAATGGACTACGCTTTCTACACCCAGGCTATAGGATCAGACGTTCTCATCAAAAACAACATTGTGACTGACTCTGTTGTCGGAATTCAAAATGTCATGATCGGAAACGGAGACCCACTTGATCACGTTCACGGAAACCAGAAAGTCTCGATTGATGGAAACATCTTCACTGCTTTCTCCGATTCTTTCGCTTGCTCTGATTTCGGTAAACGTAACAATGCTCTTGTCGTTACTTCCGGAATGACTTCCATGTCTCGCTCGCGATTCAATCCAAGAAGCGGAACAACAGCCATCAAAACGCCATATTTCCAGAACAAGGTCAACAAGTGGCCGAAGAAACCACTCGATCAACAGACTGGATACACAACGCTTGCCGGCCGCTCCTGCGTCAACTCAAATACCTTCATCAATTACAGGAACCAAGTTTGCGGAAATGCGCGAAGCCATATTATTTTCAGTACTACTCGAGCTTTGACTGATCATGCGCCCATGGTTGAAGTGAGAGACACAACAAAAGTCACGTCAACAAAGGCAAACCTTGTCTATTTCCATCGCCCTTCAGTTGGCAAGGTCAGCCTTGATGAGTGTGTAGATATGCCATGTGACGGTGCTCGACGAAGATTTATCAAGGACATCGATGGAAGCCTGACAAATGATGCACCAACTGGTCAGGAAGTCGCGATCATCTCGCAGTCTGAATATCACTGGGAAGGAGTAACAGGCTTCCCCTGGTCGGACAATGTTGATCAAAGATTCGGCCTGGGTGATTATCGAATTCCGACTTCTATGCTCACAGATATTGACGGAAATGTGGAAGATCCTTACGTTTACGCTCCGTCCCGAGGTGCTCCTCGACCGGATTCTTGTGAATACGAGACTTCTTACAATGCATACGTCTGTACTGGCGCTACTCGTGGATTCCTTAACTTCGAGTCCATGGATTTCGACACTGAAGTGAGACGAATTGCTCCTATTGGAATTCGCTCTGACTCTGGTTTCCTCGACTTAGGAAACGGTCCAGCGGATCATTCTTGCTGCGCTGGTTATGCCTGTTCTCTTCGAGCCACGATGAACTATTTCTTGGTCAACTGCGGCGAAACATACGATTTCCATACAACCGGAACAATGCCGACAAAGGTGCGATTCTCTCTTCAGCAACTTCCAGCTACTTGCAAGATCGGAATCAAGATGCACACTATGCGTCAAAATCGTCAGGATGTCTTTTTGAATGGTGACAACATCATCTACTCAAATCAATACGACTTCGCTAATGACACTTGGCGATTCCCACATCCCTCGATGATCCCAACCCTTGATGAGCCTTCTGGATCTAACTACTTCGATCGAGCTGAGCAAATGCTCTACTTTACTCTTGGAGGCGGCGATCAGCTCGAAGTTCGAATCGCTAACTCGATCATTCTCACTCTTGATATCACCACGGAACTGACTATTGAAGAGTTTTACGCTAGCTCTGACCTTCCTTACCTTCTTGCTGCCATGCTCGGTCTTGATCCAAGCCAAGTCAAGATCGTCGAAGTTGTCAGAGAAACTAATCCTGCCCGAACCTGGACTCATGAAAGCACAACTGTTACTGGCCAGCTTCCAGAAAATAATGAGGTCACTCGAGTGAAAATTGAGTTCTCCAATGAATTTGGATCAGATGAAGAAGACTCGGTTTCGAATGGAGGTTTCTCAAGAGCCGTCTTTACAACAAGTTCAGCAATTAATAACAAGAACGTCGGAAACAGACTCGTTGCTGCTCAGATGGAGGGTCGACTTGAGGCTGACATTTCCCAAGCATCTGGTTCTGAATTGAACATTGTCGCTACTACTCTTACTGCGCAAGCTTTGAGTGGTGAGACACCAGCTTGGTATGAAAAGGGCACCGAAGGAGACTCACAAACTGTTCTTGCTCAGCTTGGAATCGATCCAGATCTCACGGAAGGAACGGCCCTTCAAGACTTGATTGTCGAGACTGCTGAGCTCAACAACAAAACTGAAATCATCAACTCTACCAACATCGAAGAACAGGCCATTCTCCAGGAAACAATGGATCGAACGACAAAAGCCGTCAGCTACGATCAAGTTCCAACAACGATGGTCGTCGTCCAACAGATTCCCCAAAAAGTCTTTGTCGGAAGCAGAATGCGATATCCAATCAGAGTTGCCATGCTTGACGCTAATCATGAGTCAATGACTGAAGTTGGTTACATGGGCGATCCGATGAGAATCACAATCTCTTCTTCTCCTGATACCTTATTGAAGAATACGGAGACGTATTTCGTTCCTGGAAATGGAATCGCCAATTTCGACTACCTCGAATTCGCGGAAGCCGGTCGATTCAGTTTCAGCATCGCACTCACATACACTGGCGAAGCTGATATCGCTGTCGCCGATGTTCAAACGATCTCTTTCGATGTGACCGCTGATGTTCCTTCAGATCTCGCTTTTGATATGCCGCCACCAGAAACTGTTGTTCAACGACGACCATTCAGCGCGATGGTGATCATGTACGACAGCGCTGGCAATCTGATGACTGGAGATATTCTTACACCAACTGATCCTTGGAGAGTTTGCGCCGCCCCAGTCAATGGAACTGCCACGCAAGAGCTTCTTGGTGAAATTGAAGTTCCGTTCGTAAACGGCGTCGCCAAATTTGACAATCTTCAATTCAAGGAAATCCAGAAAAACGCCGCAGTCAGATTCTATGTTTGCTATGCGGCCGGCGAAGATGTCGAAGCACTCGGAATCAGTCAGATTATTTCCGAGTCGATTTCTGTCACGAATATTGATGAGTGCTTGAGCGCTCTTCATAATTGTGACCCGAACGCTTCCTGTACCGATACAGAAGGAAGTTACACTTGCGAGTGTAATGATGGCTTCACTGGTAACGGCTTCGTCTGCATTGAATTCGTTGATGAATGTACAGACGAAACTCATGAGTGCTCCGAATATGCAACTTGCGTCGATGCTCCCGTCGGATACACATGCGCCTGTAACACCGGCTTCTCTGGAGACGGCTACACTTGCGAGGATGATGACGAGTGCATGGACGAAACGGACTGGTGTGACGATGCTATTTCAATCTGCGTGAACGAGCTTGGAACATTCTCTTGTCAGTGCAATTCTGGCTACGAGAGCATTAATTCGAAGCAATGCCGAGATATCGACGAGTGTGTCAACAATCCTTGCGATGGAGAAAACCAAGAATGCACTAACACGCCGGGTGAGATTTAATTCGGAAAAAAGAGCTGTATGAAGCAAAACTGACTCTTTTCTTAAGGTTCTTATGAATGCGCTTGCGGCGAAGGCTTCAAACTCAACTGGAGAGACGAGTGCGTCGACATCAACGAATGCAACACTGGCGATCATGTCTGCGGCGAAAACACTCAATGCGAGAATCAGCTCGGAACCTACACTTGTGTTGGTACTGGTGGCGGCGGAGCATGTACAAAAACTTGCGATCCAGGCTTCGAATGTGGATTTGACGCGACGGGAGGTGAAATTTGTGTTGATGTCGACGAATGCGCCGATGCTGAGCTCAACAATTGCCAGAGCTTTGAGACTTGTGTCAATACGAACGGAAAGTATGGAAGAAAACTAAGTTTTCAGCCTGTTTAAAACCTCTTTAAGATTCCGATGCGATTTCGACAGAGACACTCATTGCCCAGCTGAGCAACCGTGGAAGCCTGAGTGGAAAGGAGTATGATAAAATTAAATATAGAATTTGTTTCTAAAATTCTTCTAAAGCGCAAAAACATGCGGTACATCTATCTTTCCGACGAAGACGCGATGCTGGCGATGAAGTTCCGCGCAAAGAACAGACTCGTCAACCCTCGAACAGATCTCTACTACGGTTTCGTCGTTTTCACCAAGGATGTTTGTGGTGTTGACTTCTTGAGAGCGATCAACGACGGTCGAGTCCAGATCGGTTTCGTCGATTCAGAGCCAGTTTACGAGCACAAGATCACTTATTTCAGAAATGATAAGGTTTTTTATTCTCGAAAATAATTGGAAAATAATCACTTTTAGAAATTCACCAACGCCGGTTTCAGCTTCCGATTAACCCAAACTGTGGACAAGGACACTCCTTGGACGCGAAAACAGGGCCAAATCGTCAAGAATATGGGCTCAGACGACGTCCAAATCATCTTCATGGGACTTGACAAGATCAACTGGCTCACCAACGCCGAGAACTGTCTTCTGACGGCGGCGAATGCAATTCTTCCAGATGGAGACTACCCAGATGTGATGACTCCTTGCGTCTTGTGGGAGAAGATCTTCTGGAACACTCCGACAATTACAAATTAACAGCTCGAGATTTCTTCCTGATAAATAAATAGTTGCTTCATAACAAAAAAACACGCTTCTAAAATTTCTCAAAATTTTGAATCCTATTATGTCCAAAAATGACCAATTATAAAAATCATATTCGTCTTCTTTGTCTCTGCAATTTATTGAATCAAGACAAAATATGAACTCGATTTCTAAGGAATGGTCGCTTTCTGTTTTGTGCTAGTCCTCTAAAAGTAAAAAGTGGCGTCTGTTTTTATGAAAAAGAAACCAAGAGCTTTGAGAATCATAACAAACAGTGCGCTCAGACTTTATGTGATAGCAAAACAACGAAGGTCCAAAAAAGTAAATGAATGGCAATAAGCATAACATCAGTTTCGGGTTATCAACTCTGATAAACTCTCGAGTTCACCAAGCGATGGCGCACTTTCTTTGCGAGAAACTTTATGCTTTGTTCATTCAAAAACTAATCACGAAAGAGCGACTAAAAGTTTTTTCGAAAGAGAATGAGGGTAAAGAGATAATTCTTTTTTAGGGCTCAACTTTATTAAGATCCTACCGGCGATCTTGTCAGCAGGTGCACTTGCTGCGGAAGCTCCCGAGGATGCGTGGACCGAAATCACCGATGCTTACAACGCTCTCTACGACGCACTGCTCGCGACATATTCCGATATGAATATTCCAGAAGTGAAAAAAGCGAATCGACTAAGAGACTTTTTCAACAAAGTCAGCTACCTGCCCGGGCGGGTCGAAGATTCATGCACCGATTTTGCAGGTTCGGGGGACCCAAACGAGTTCCTTCCCCCTTACTACGACAGCGAGAGTATCTGTCATTCTCTGAACAATTTCTTCGCTTCTATAATAAGCTATCACCAGGCTTATACTTGCAACGAAAATGTAATTTCTCCGAACAAGACCTTGCGACTCATCCAAAGACAGCGATCGATGCTTTTCAATAAAAAGTTTAAACAACTCCAGTGCAACCTACCTATAGCCCCAACTGAGCCGCCAACTGAGCCTCCAACCGAGCCTCCAACTGATCCTCCAACGGAGCCTCCAACTGAGCCGCCAACGGAGCCGCCAACAGAACCAGAGTTATAATTTTTGCGTGAATCTTTTTTGCGTTGAGCTATCTTAGCAAAGCCGAGCTCGAAACGAATTTAGTCAAGTTCGACTTCTTTTAAGTAGCATCACGGTGTTAGTATCCTCGATTCTTTTTAGCCTTTTATTAATTGATTTGAATAAATTTGGCATTGAAACCAGGAGCTTGCCTGACCAAGTGCGCTCAGAAATTATAGCTCTGAACTGAACCACCAACAACTGCAGAACCACGAATTTATCGTAAATCAGATGCGACTATGACCTTCTCTGAAGCAATCGCGTACTGCCTCGGCATAGGCATGGAACTTGCTACTTTCCCAGATAGGAGTTTAAATCCCAACGACTGGGCAACGGTAAGGTGATTTTTTATTTTCACTCGAAAACTTTTCACCAAGATGGAGGCAGCACTCATGGTTGGTCTTGATCCATCAGATCAGACTTGGTATCGCGCATGGCGCAACCATGTCTATAACAATGGCAATTGCGGGATGTTCGCTTTCAGAGCTGACATCGGCTTCTATGGCAACGATGATTATCCCTGTAATAATCAATATCTTGCATTCTGCTCCGCTGGAGAATTTGCAACGACAACCTGGTATCAAACCACCATGTCCACCCCTTTCTGGTTTGGCCGCTAATGTCTTTTCTTCATCTTTCATCTCTGAAGATGGGACTTTTTATCTATTTGAATTTAATAAATCAACAATAGATATAAAATGCCGTTGTCGTTTGTTTTAATTTGCAATCATTCACGTGACTTCACCAGAAATAATTAATAACGTTTGTTTACTCAACAAGATATTCAGATCTTGAAGAGACAAAACAAATGCCATATTAAAAGTTTGTTTGAAAGGACAACTATTGAGCATCGCTTACTTTCATTAACGGCAAAACTCATCTGATGTTTGCTTCCCTAAAATGCTGTAAAATTGAGTAGATAAAATGAGGTTGAGGTAGTTATGAAAGTCCAACAGAGCTCACAATTTTGCTCCACCGAATTTCGAACTTCTATTTCATGAATCATGAATTATCGAAAAATGTTTCTCAAATCAGCGATCGAGAAATTCTCCAGATCTTTCCGAAGCCGGACAGCGTGGAATAGGAACCCTATATTCGCAAAAAAATCAGAGGGAGAATTTTGCAGATATCTTTTTGTGAGTTGCGCATGAATAAGAGTTCTGGAAATTTATCTATTTCACTATTTTTATATTTCTCATGAGAATTTTTTTGAAGACCGCCCTAGAATTGCCTAAGTTCCAAAAATGGACCAAATACAGAAGACAAAAATAAAAAATCAGAGAATGCAGCTTGACTTCTTTCAAAGGAAGCATGAAAAGACGCTTGCGAAGTTGAAGGAAATAGAGGACAAAGCGAAAGCTGAGAAAGAAGGGGCAAAAATGTCCTGTCAAAAGCGTGAATCGAGGAACTTACGAAAATTCTGGAGAAACGGGAGCAAAAAAAAAGAGAATCAAAGCAAAAGTTGTATAGATTGTCGGTGTTGACCTCTCATGAATGATGATTGAAATTTATTTTATGGGCGGGTTTCGGCCTCAGTAGGTCTTCGTCAGCTAGGGTCGGCACCGACCACCATTTTCCCAGGTCGGGTTGGTCGGTCTCCCAGAAATTGGGCGAAATCCCTGGTCGCTTTGGTGGGTCGGGTCGCCTTATTTTTTGGTCGGTTTTTGGTCGGTCGGTGGTCGGATTTTGGTCGGGTCGGGTCGGTTTTTAGACAATAAAAAATGATTTTTTTTTCAATTTAGGAGCGCTCGAGGCATTTTATTGTGGCAGTTGGTGCGCCTTGAATGGCAAGATTTTCAAGAGTTGTAGCGCGGAGTCTTCGCCGATCTTTTCTCTTGTGTCCGCTGAGGAATGAGAACAATCGCTCCAGTTCTGAGCTCGAGAAACAGCAGCCTCCAATCTCCTTTTCTCTGTCCAGCGAGGATTTTCTTTATATTCGCTTGATCTTCTCTAGAATATTCTTGGACATCGTACCATTCCTGGATACAACTGCGAAGATTCTCCATCTTCAAGAAAAAGTGAAGAAAATATTCTCGGAGAGGCGAAGTGGATATTTCGACAAAGAAATTATCGATTGTGATTGGCTCTTTGCTCTGAATCAGAGCCTCTGATTCATCAGTAAAAGTTTCAGAATGGTTAATTTTCTCACGGGGGAAAATGCGTAGGTTTTCGACCAATAACCGACCAACCCGACCAAAAAACACTCACCGACCGACCAAAACCGACCAAAAACCGACCATTGACCGACCAAATCCGACCACCGACCAAATTAAGAAAAAAAATCTCAGGCTGAGTTGGTCGGAACTCAAATCAACCCGACCAAACCCGACCTGGTCGGGTTTTGGTCGGTGGTCGGTGCCGACCCTAGTTCGTCAGCCCCAAGTACAGATTTAAATGAAAGTTCAAAAAGCAGGAAAAACAGTTTCTCACCTAGAGTGGACAATTTCGAATGAAGGCAAAGATTGAAAACATAAAAACATAATTCACTTTCGCGGGCAGATGTAATGGAGCGCCAGAAGAAAGCGAATTACGTTTTTCGATCAATTGATAAGGGAGGGTAAGATTGCGAAGATTTGTGAAGAATAAAAATGAAGAATGTTGCTTTTATGAACGCTGAAAATATAGAAAATGTAATAAAAACTTAGCTGAAATATAGACTCTCACGAGAAAAAAATTAAGCAAAATCATCGATTTACTGACAGAAACACTTGAACCAGAACACAGGTGCGGTATTTTGTCTTGATACATGCGATAAAAAGAGACTTGAGATCTCAGTTTTATTCTCAAATAGTCAATAAATTAGCAGGAAGGAGGAATTTTATTTTTCTTCGAATTAAGTTTCCACTGACCAGCCTTTTTTGTCACGCATTTAACTCCGAAAGAAGATCTAAAGAAAAATTGTCTTTAATGTTGACTAAGACCACTCGTGTACCTTGAAGCCCCAGCGCACTTCACGAAACAAGTTGATTTTTTTGAGCTTTCGTCGCAATCCCACTCGAAATCGCCGGCGCTGTTGAATTCAGCCGGAATGGTGCTTGAGTCGCACGGTCCTGGCGGAGGTGCGGCGCCGCAAAGTGGAGGAGTCGAGTTCGATTTGCTCAGAGGTTTCCACTTTCCGGCCTTTTTTGTTTGGCATTTTATTCCGAAGGCATTTGTGGTGCCAACAAGGCAATCAACCGAGCAAGTTACTGTAGTTCCCTTGCTGTCAACTGAGCAGGCCCATTCAAAATCACCAGGAGAGACATATTGCTCTGGAATCGTCTCCAATCCACACTGCGAGGGCAGTTCGCCAGGCGGAGGTGTCCAGCCGCAATTTGGCACGTGCTTGTTTTTCGCAAGCGCCCAAGAATCGAAGTCAGAATTGCAAACGACTCCATATTTATCCGGCTTGGAGGCGCCATCGCAATGCATCGAGCAGGTTGTTTTCTTCTTTTTGGTGACGCAGGACCAGAAATAAGTTCCGGGCCCTTCGAATTCCTCTGGAATTGCGCGGACATCACAAATGTCGAATTCGCCAGAGCCTTCTGGCGTTGTTGTTTCAGGTGGAGTTGTGGTTGATGTTGTTGTCGTCGTGGTTGTAGTTGTAGTCGTTGTGGTAGTTGTAGTCGTAGTTGTAGTCGTTGTTGAAGTTGTCGTTGAAGTCGTAGTTGTAGATGTCGTGGAAGTTGTGGTGGTTGTTGTTGTGGTGGTTGTTGTTGTAGTGGTTGTTATGGTTGTTGTCGAGGTCGTAGTCGTCGTTGTTGTTGTACTGGTTGTCGTGGTTGTTGTCGTGGTCGTAGTCGTAGTTGTTGACGTGGTCGATGTTGTTGTTGTCGTGGTCGTTGTCGTGGTTGTTGAAGTGGTTGTCGTTGTAGTGGTCGTCGTGGTTGTTGTCGTCGTCGTGGTTGTTGTCGTAGTCGTTGTCGTGGTTGTTGTAGTGGTGGTCGTTGTAGTGGTGGTCGTTGTTGTGGTTGTGGTTGTCGTTGTTGTTGTCGTCGTCGTTGTCGTGGTTGTTGTCGTCGTCGTTGTCGTGGTTGTTGTAGTTGTTGTTGTTGAAGTGGTTGTCGTCGTTGTTGTTGTAGTGGTGGTTGTTGTCGTTGTTGATGTCGTTGTAGAAGTGGTCGTTGTTGTCGATGTTTTAGTTGTAGATGTAGTTGTTGACGTCGTTGTTGACGTTGTCGTACTTTAGGTCAGGGTTCGTATTTCTTTTACTAATTTATAAAAAAAAATCCTCGAAAGAAAAATGCAGGGTCGGGTAAGGAAAAATCGATTCTGTGAAAGAAAATAACGCTATCATTATATTAATTCGGGCTTTTTAACTTCATTTAGAACCCTCCTTGTGGTACTGGTTGTTGTCGACGTTGTCGTGGAAGTCGTTGTGGTGCTTGTAGTGGTCGTTGTCGATGTTGTGGTTGAAGTTGTACTAGTTGTTGTTATCGTCGTAGATGTTGTTGTTGGAGTGGTCATCGCAGGAGTTGTAGAAATCGGAATGAGTGGGAAAGGGCAGGAGTCTGGCAATTTTCCCTTTTGATTCCACGTGTTCGAAACATTTTGTCTTCTGCAGTCCGCTCGGAAGGGCTTGGCCAATTCCGCGCTATCGGAACAATTCAGCTCGCAGGTCACTTTATCTCGCTTGTTCGAGCAGATAAATCCGTGTTGCTTGAACTCATCTAAATACAAAATAAGGGATGGTTTCCGATTGAGCTAACCATCGATTGGCAGGTCGTTCGGGTCGCAACGATTGCAATTTCCCATTGAAAGAATCGAGGAAGAGATTTCTTTCCAGTAGCAGTCGCCTTGGTAGCATAAGCATCTAAAAAATGGAATGACAAAGGATTCAATTTAGGGGTTTTCCCACTTTGTATGGAGATCGTTATGAATCAGCATTCCATCTGGGCAATGATACTCGCATCTTTGGCCTTCATAATCATCTCCCCAAAGGTTTTCGCAGAGCCAGGTCCCTCCTTCGAGCTGAGGCCACAAATGAGTCGGAAGCGGACCGCAAACTGCGTCAGGATCCACCCAGCCGGAGCCTTCGCCAGAGCCTTCGCCGGAGCCTTCGCCCGAACCTTCTGGCGGGGAAGTTGTTGATGTCGTCGTTGTTGTAGTGGTTGTAGTGGTTGTCGTTGTTGTCGTCGTTGTTGTTGTTGTTGTTGTTGTACTCGTTGAGGTGGTTGGTGGAGTTGTGGTTGATGATGACGATGAAGATGTTGTCGATCCTGTTGGTGGGTCAAAGACTTGCGAAAAATACCTGACTCAGAGCCCTGAAGGAGCTTTTATGGCAATTGAAAAATATGAGGGTGAATTAAGATAGTTATTGGGGCTTTGTTTTCAGAGAAGTTCTTCATAATATTTCCTTCGAGACCCTGACTCAGGTGTATGGTTAAATTGGCGAGCCCTCTCCTGGTGTTGTTGTGGAGGATATCGTACTGGAAACAGAAGTACTTGTGGTAAACGGTGTTGTTGAAGAGGTTGTTGAAACAACGGTCGTTTCAGGCTCTTCTCCCGATCCTTCTCCAGATCCTTCAGGTTCTGTCGTTGTTGTGGTCGAAGTTGTCGTTGTGGTAGTCGTCGTCGTGGTTGGTTCGAGCGTGGTCGTTGTTGGCTCCTGGACTTGTTCACAAGAATTCGGCAAGTTTCCTTTCATATTCCAGGTGGCAAAGAAGGCAGCTCGATCGCAGACAGCTTCGAACGGCCGCCCATTTCTATCGTGCTCGCAATTCAACTTGCAAGTGATTTTCGACTTTCTTCGAGTGCAGATGAAGCCGTTTTGTTTGTAAAAATCGTCGATTTCAAGCTCCCAAGGATTGCACCTTAGACAGCTCGCGCGATTGATGGCGAACTGAGATGGTTCCTGCCAGTCGCAGCGGCGCCCTTCGCAAACGCACTTTGTGCTGTGATCCTGAAAGAATTCAGAAATAAAACTGGAGATTTATTTTGTCTTACATTTTTGATCTGCATCCCATCTGGGCAAATCCAATCACACTTTGTATTCTCACTCGCATCGTCTCTATCGCAAACCCAATTTCCTCCGAGAAAGTTTTCCCATTGCGGAATTTCCAAGTCACAGAATCCATCATCATCAGGAACATAAGTCGATGTTGTCGGAGGCAGAGTCGTGATTGGATGGCAATGGGCATCATCATCTCCACTGACTTTGGATCAGGGCTCGGCAATCTGTGTAGAAACCTGAGTCAGGGTCCTGAAAAATGAAGCAAAAACCTTTCCCTTTCAATGTCTTACTGACCCTGAGTCAGGTTTCTACACAGATTGCCGAGCCCAGCTTTGAACCAGTTTCCGGTCCCGACGTTTCTGTTGCAAGCAATGACCAAATCGACATCCCTACTTTCACAAGTAGCGTCGCAGAAGAGAACTCGATTGGCGGACCAGGTGCAGTCCCAACTTCCGGGTCCATCGGCGCCAACAAAGTACCCACTTGGCGAGTAGCTCCACGGCATGTTATCGGGATCGCAAACGTGGCAATTTGAGCGGCGCACTTTTGCCATGTCGGGGTCTGTCCAACGCCCGTTTCTGCATTTTGTTATGATGCCTTTCTAGAGTTGCAATGAGGAGGGAATATGATATTCCGAATATCTAAAAGCTTCAATTAAAGCTGCAGTAGTTTGATAAAGCCGCGCGCGGCTTTGTTCGCGAAAAAAGCCCCACATGACTTTCAAAATTTTCTATACCCGAATTCATAAATATTTTCATTTCTTCTCGACTAATTAACATTAGGTATTTTCATTTTCACTATTTGGATTCAATATGAAATAATAATTATAACTCATTCCTGTTTCGCCGCCATCTCCGCAGAAATACTCGCAATTGTCATTTGAATCACAAGTGTAAGATCCTCCAGTCTCGCCCCATCCAGGTGGCCCAAGTGGGCACTCATCCACATCGGGACAAGTTGATTCTTCCCCGTCTCCAGAGCCATCGAAAGATCTTCCATCCCCGGAAGACTCGGTTTCTGTTACTGGAGCGCTTTCTCGATCGGCTCCGATTACGCAGCCTTCTTCATCGACTGGGTACGGCTGTCGGTTGAAAAACTCTTGCGCTTTTTCATTTATCCAGTCTCGGAAATGGCCGACTCTAGCGAAAAGCGGCGCAGTATCTGCATACGAGCAACCCGGAATCGCCCAAGAAGTGATTCCATAAACAAAGGGTTGATTTCCTCGCATGCAAACAAGTGGCCCTCCGGAGTCGCCATTGCAAGCCATTGTCGAGCCATCGAGCTCGCCGGCGCAGACTTGGGTTTCGTCGTTG
Organism: Oikopleura dioica; assembly: GCF_907165135.1. Lineage (NCBI taxonomy): Eukaryota > Metazoa > Chordata > Appendicularia > Copelata > Oikopleuridae > Oikopleura > Oikopleura dioica. The sequence goes on along the minus strand of NC_137293.1, from coordinate 274,505 downwards.
ATTGTGTGGAAGTAGTCGGTGGCTTGGTTGTCGATTCCAGCCTGGCAGGTGGCTCAAAAGGGCTGAGATTCTTTTCAGGAAGTGAGGATTTAAAATGTCACTTTTCTAAGACCAAATTTATTTTAAAAACTGACCCAGGTTTATTACACAGGTTGCCATTTTTCAGCCCTTTCCTGAGGGAATAATATCCGCATAAGTTTCCTTCAAATTCGGCTGCATCGACCCCTGGCCGGGGAAAGTGAGCCCCCATCCAGCAGTAAAGCACCTTTCTCCCTCCACAGGCTCATCCCCGGGCTCTGGGAGGCAAGCAGGCGCCGTGGCGACATTCCACTCAATCGGCCTCGACAAGAAAAGCAGGCAAACGTCGTTGTCAGTGGTTAGTCCAGCGGAAGAGTCGACCGAAACGAAATCTTCGTGGTAGATTTTTTTGAAAACGGGGATTCGTTGCTGCCAAAATAGAAAACGTATTTTTGCTGAATTAATCGCTTGTTTACCGTGTAAGCATCGTTGTAGAAAATGCTCGAATCGTGGGAGCCGACCATTACTTCGTACTCCGCTGCAGCACGTTTTTCAGATTATTTGAAAAGTCAATCTTGGAGTATGATTTTTTAAGATCAAGGGCGACAAAGATTGTGACAAATTTTTGACAAAAAATTCGGGAAAGCGACGCAGAGCGACATTTCTCAAACGACAAAAATATGACATCTTATTTATAAAAACGTGTTCCTAAGGGATCATCGCCATCACAGCAATGCGCTGCCGTCAAAATAACTTGGTCCGAAATGATCGTTCCGCCGCATCCGATTCTCGGCATAAGAGCCATCCATCTCCACGTGAGCGCATCTGCATCTTGGCCACCTTTCATTTTAGGTATCAACTTCCGCCAGAAAAAAGCACTTTTTGCCGAGAAAAATGACACCGTTCCTATAATACGCCCCTGTTCATCCCAATCCGGCTCGACTGCGCAGGACTCAGTTCCGAGAAATCCCGCTTTGGCCAAAATAGGCAACGACTTTTTTCGTACTCAAATTCTTTTCATAGTAGTTTAGCCAATTTAAGAGAGTGAGACCCTTAGTTATTTATTTTGATGGGAATCGAACATTTTCGGCCAATAATTTGATTCTGAATGATAAAATTCTGAATGAATTTTAAGAATTTTTTTCCGGAATCTGATTGGCCTATCGGCATTATACGGAAATCTGATTTGTCAGAAAATTCTCAAAATTTCGATCGAAATGGAAGAAGGTGTCAAAAACCCGCAATATAATTTCGAAAATTTTTGCGTGAAAATTTTCAACCAATCAGAAGCATGGATTCGGCTAACCGGCAAATCAGCGGCAAACCAGCCGCCCGCTGGAAATTTGTCGAAATTTTTTGTCGGTTCCTGACGCCACCCAAAATTTTGATTAAAATTTTTTGTTTAAATAAATTTTCAAAATGAGAAATGTTCATTCCTTTTTTGCGTTAAAATTATGGCTTTTTAAGTTATAAATACTATTTATCTATACTAATTTCGTTTATGCTTTTTTCGTCGTAACAATCTCTTTTTATTCTCATCTCTTTTTTTCTTGTTTTTTTTTCGATTCAAAATACTTCCTAAAAAATTAATTGAGCACGTTCCAGAAAGAGTCGCATTGCGTATTATGCCTTATGCACCGGTTGGTAGTGGCTTGAGTGTTTTGCGGAAAAGAAGGGAGGGCGCCGTTCATTCTTACGAACATCCTGACCTCGGAATGCCCAGTACTTTGGCTCCCACGCTCTTCCAAACGCGTAATTTTCTTGTTGACTGATAACACTCTAGAATCGCCCAAACGCAAATGCAGATAACGCGGCTTCGGAAAGAGCAAATCACTGGCATCAGTTGAATTTTGATAAGAAAAAAGAATTCAATTCTACTTTTTTTTGAAATTTCCATCATTTATTCATTTAGAAATATTTTACAAAGACAAAGAATCATTCATTCGAAGAAACAAAAAACAGTCAAATACTCGCCAACTGAAAAACCATCTTTTTCAGCACAAATCGCCTCAACTGCGCTACCATCGAATTCAACTGGTCGTTTTTGAGGTTGATAATGTTCGAAATCATCGAGCAGTACTGATTGATGATTCCGTCGAGTTGGGTCTCAGCGGCCGGCATTTCAGCTTCATCGTCGTAGATTTGAGGACAAGTTCTATAACATTTTTGTTTTTTTTTGGAGTTATTAGAGGTTTTCACCATGAAAAATCTTCAAGGAAAGAGAATTAAACTTACTGTCTTAAAAACGCATTCTCAAAGCTAAAAGCAACCAGCGGCCATTGCGAAGCAGAAGGGATAATCGCCGCTCTAGAATTTTCATTTTCTGGCTCTGCTGGCTCTTCTGATTCTTCTGATTCTTCAGATTCTTCAGCAGCTTCTTCTGGCGCCGTATTTCCGATCCCCGCGTCGCTCAAAATCGCGCTCATCATCGATGAAATTTGCTGAAATTTGTTGAAAGAATCATCGTTGATGACGTTCAAATTTGGCTGTTTTGCTGGTTTTTGGTCGTTGATTTGTAGCAGCGCTTCGATGGGGTTGAAATTGTTGAAGATTGGGACTCCTTGACGAGCTTCGACTGGTTGGAAAGATGGAGGGTCGAGGGAAGAGGATTTCAGGTCTTCGGCGATGGATGCAAATAAGGGGCTGGGAGCTTCGATAGGGATTTGGTCTTCTGGGCCTAGAATAAGATTGGTTTTAAAAAATTATCAAACGTTTTTTATGATGCCAGTGTCTCTTGATCAAATTCATTTGATAAATCCTCTAAAAAAGAGCTCCAAAATTTTGATATTTTTGTATATTTACGCAGATTTTCGACTTTCTCGCAGAAATTTTCAATATCTTTGGCCGAATTCTAAGTTTTTGCCATGAAATTTCTGAAATGGAGAAAATTTGTGTAAATTCGAAGAAACCGTCGTTAAAAATAATACGAATAAGGGTGTCACTCTGAAAACTCTTTCACAAAATGGAAAACTCTCTTCTATTTCTCAATTTTTCTTTAATTATACCGAGTAAAAAAGTCGGGATCGCCTTTGTTTCAGGAAAAAAAATCGCCGCTAGAAAAAGAGAAATCATTTTCGAACGTTCCAATTCGTGGCAGATTTAGTCAGATCAAAACGCACTTATAAATCGAGTGGTAATTTGTCTCCACGTCCGATCAATTTCCGAGCTTTTTGCGCGACAAGTTGTTTTCATAATTTTCTATCAATCACGGGATTATCTAGATGCTGGTTAAGTTCATTCGTGAGCTTAGCTTCCTGGAAATTGAAAGAAAAAATACGATAAATCATCAATTTTTATCATAAGTTTTTTCAAGCTTTGAAACCTGTTTGAAAACCTGAGTCAGGGTCTTTAAAAACTTTTAGAAGTCTGAGTCAGGTTTAAAACACAATTTGCTGATTACAGTTTTTTCGGAAAAAAATGAGTTTTTATGCGAACGAAAATTTGTTTACTGATGCGAATAAGGCGCTCTCGGCCCTCAAAACTTCTGAATAATAAGCTGCTTATGAATTTTTTTTTGTTTAACGATAAACCTTCTTTTGGAGAAAATACTTACGGTACCTGTTAAAATAAAAACTCTGAGCAATCGGAAAGAGAAAATTGAATTTCATTATTTTTGTAAGGAAAAATTCTTTTCAGCTTGCATTCTTGAGGCGCTTTAAATACAAAACGATGAAATCAGGATTTTTCGCTGTTTCAAGAAAAGAATTTTACGTGAGCCTGGAGCAATCTTTGGTTCTCCAGCTTTCTTTGCGTAATATTGATAATTTTTGCGTCATAAATTTACTCTTGATAAATGACTTTATCAATTGAAAGATATCCGCGCATTTTTTCTTTAAAAAAACCTTCACTATCAATCTTACCTCAATGGCTAAAGTCTTGACAAAGACTCACTCCCGCCGTCAATCAAATCGGACACCATAAAAACATAAATTTTTTATTTTTTGATAATTTTTTTTTCGCGACAAAAGACGAATATACTCATGTAACTTCTCCAAATGCAATTACGATTTGTTGGTGGAATTCCATCTGCAAATGTTAGTTCGGACACTGAATACTATATTGAATCAAATTTTCGAGAAAAAAAATGCTTAAAAAGTTCGTCAAACACTTTTCGAACAAAAGAGCATTGTATCAAAAAAGAGCGCAAGAGGCAACTTGTTTTTCATAAAGAAAAACATGCAGGGAATAACTCTGATTAGAGATTTCAATAATTTAGTCGTCAAGCTGCAAGATGATGGAAGAGCAGAAATTTTCGTCAGTTATCTTTCCGATTTGTTCAAAAAATGGAAGCGAGAAATGGAGGCGTTCGAGGTTTGCCCAAAATAATATCGAATAGGGGTAGTCTTGTTCATCCGTATTAAAAACTTAGGCGGGCTGAACGAGGCCACACGCGTACGTAATTAAGAGATGAACAAGGTCAGCCCCTATTTCACCTAAATTTCGATTCTGCTCTAGGAAGAAACCATTATCGCCCATGTCAAACTCAAAAGCGAAACCTTCCGCCGCTCCGTTGAGCAAGTTCGTCGGCGAAAAATGTTGGCTGGGACTTCGAAGGACTCCAAAATCATTGCCGGCCTTTTGGAGCACCAACTTTATTCGACGAGGAAGAAAATTGAAGATACAAAGGAGGAGGCTAGAAAGATGGGCGAAGATAACGATGCAAAATTCATGATTTTAGCTAGCTCGAAGATTGAAAAGCATACTAAAGCGATTAAAATGAACAATTTGGAGTTTTCCAGAAGAGAAAAAGGTGAAAGCAAAAACCCATCTTTTGATATTGAAAATTAAAATCAAGTTATCTCGCGATTCCAGAATTTGGCTGAGCTCGCCTGGATTCAAAACAAGCTGAAAAATACTTCTGAAGACTGGGCCCAGTCTTTGAATTTTCGCGAAGAGTTTCGAATTTTTAAGAATTTAGTTATACAGTCGACTCTGGCAATTACGAGTAGCAGAATTACGAGTATTTTGACAAAAACCCGCCAATTTTGAAAACAAGGGATCATCGACCGAAAATAATTTTTTTCGAAAAAATTGAGAATGCTTGATTTTAATCATTAACCCGCTAACAGGGTGGTCGATTTTGCCTACGCTTTTGCCTGTCTGTGATTGAGTGAAAACATGGATCCGGGCATGCGATTGGCTACTCATTTCCACGCGTGGCCGTGAGACGGCCACGCGCCTGTTACCGGGTTAAATCTTTGGCTTAAGAGTCTCCGGCTCTTCAGATGGTTTTAAAGCAGCTTCAACAGATTGAAAATTTGCATTATTTTTTTTATGAAAGTCTCTGAATATTATTTTAATTTTTCGTTGACAAAAAACTTTCCAAAGGGGTACGGTGGTAGCTTAGAGCCTTAGCTCTCTCCTGAAAAAATTAAGGGTTTCCCTCAGCTTAAATCCCTGAAAAAGCTTGATCCTATCAACTTGATCTTTAACGGCCTGTATATCATTGAGGAGGTAGAACTAGATTTTTTGAACAACCGTGATTTTCGGGATCATCATAAGGGAAGCGGTTGTAGTCGAGTGTTAAATTCGAGTTCCAATTAAATTAAGGGTGTAAATAAGATAGCTTCGGAGAAATACTAGCTCCAAGGAGGCCCATTTTCGCAATTCTTGATGGGGGTCCTTAAAAATGAAATCGAGAGAAAATCGAGCCAAATTTTCCAACTCGGAGAATTACGAGTATTTCACGAAATTCCCGACAAAAAAGGCTCGTAATTGCCAGAGTCGACTGTAATACGAAGAAAATTATTTTGTTAAAAAAATTATTAAACTCAATATAAGAAAGTCCTTGTCGCTCAAAAACGAGGAAAAATTCAAGAACAATTTATTGGCGATTAGAAATATCAAAGAGATTATCAAATCTCAAGAAATGCTCAACTCAGAAATCAAAGAAGAAATGGAGGAAGCAAAAATGAAGCTTGAAAAATCAGATGTTTCGCTTGAAATCGCGAAAGAGCGCCTTGAAGATTCAAGAGTTAGTTTCAGAAAATCGCAAGTCGGAGTGTTGGCTGCTGAAGATGAGATCAACTGCAAAGAAAATAAAAACTCTTTGATTCGGAAATCAATCGCCAGAAAAATAAACGACGAGAAGAAGCTCTCAAAAGAACATGAAAATCAAAGAAAAAATTTTGACGAGCAAAACAGCCAGCTACTGGACTCGGCGACCTGTGAAGAAAACCTGAGTCAGGGTTTTGAAAAGCCAGGGTTAGGAAAAGCCGCTTTGCAAACTCAATGAATCTTTTTCGGCTTCGTTTCTTTCAAAACCCTGACTCAGGTTTTCAACGCTGGTTGCCGAGCCCAGACCAAAGCTAAAGGATCAAATAGCAGAACTTACTGCGGATATCTCAAAACTCAAAGAAGCGAAGGAAAAGATAAGCCAAAAAATCGACCAAGAGAAAAGAGAAACGGAAAAAATCATCAAAGAAATCAAGGAAGAAAGCGACAAAATGACCCTTTTGCAAAATGAAATTCTTCAAGACTCTGAAAAACTCCAAAAAGAAGAGGAAATACGCTCAGAACTTGAAGAAAAAGACGCTCTGTTTGAAAAATCACGTGATTTGAGGGATGAAAATCTAAGAATGTTGAATTTGGAACTCGAAGAAAACGAGAAACTTCTGAAGAAATCGAGGAAAAACGAAGATTCAGCTGGTGAAAAATCTAAAAAGCAATTAAAATCGGAATTGAGCTTCAAAATAACAGCTTAATTTTAGGATGAAATTGAAGCTTGAAACAATCAAATCTGCTATAGAAAAGCTTCAGAATTCGAATTTATCGACTGTGAATGAGCTCAGGAAGGAAATAGCTTCCCTTGATGAAAGAATACGAAAAAGAAAGGTTTCTCTCTATTTTTGACAAAAATTGACGAAAATTTTCAGGCAGAAAAATCGGAGGAGCTCGAAACAGCGCAGAAAGAACTCGTCACCAAAACAATGATTCTTCAAAAACGAAACGAAAATATTCAAGAACAGAACAGAAGAAAAATTGACGAGCAAAAACAGCTTCAAAAGAAGTTTCTCGAAGACAAAGAAGAAATTCTTGCAAAAATAAATTCTCTCAATCAAAAAGCAAGGAATAGGGCTAAAGAACCTGTGTTTAAAATCTGAGTTAGGGCTTGGAAGACCTGACTCAGAGTTTCTACACAGATTTTTGAGCCCCAAAAAAGGATTTTATTGCTATTTCATGCGTTTTTTTTTTAAATAAAAACTTGCGCGAAAATCCCCAAAAAAGTGAAAGATATTGAAAAATTGAAATCAAGGAAGAAATTCGTCCTAAAAAACAAAGAAATTGGAATCAAAGAACTTGAAGCAACTTCGAAACTTGAAGAATCGCAAAAAGAACAGGAAAGAATTCTTTTCCGAGAAACTGTAAAAGAAAAAACGACCTGGAGGATCAAAATCGAAAATTTAAAAAACGATACTCAAAAACTTCAGGAGCAGTTATCCTTCGTCAAGGAACATGCTGAATAAAAATTAACCCTAACCCTAGAATTGGTATGAATCATACCGTATGATTCTCCTTATCCTTAAGCCTTACCAAGGGGCTTCGACACACAGTAGGTACTCCTAGCCCCTTATCCTAATTCCGGACCCAAAAAACGTTAAATATCATATCAATTCTAGCTTAATATTTGAAGAATTGGTCCTGTGAAAATTCTTATTGCTACCTTCCGAATATCTTTACAGAGCATCTGAAAGAACGCGCTTTTGAATGAAAGACGCGCATCAATTAAGAGCATAAATGGTAAAATTGAAAAATAAATTATCCGATTTTTCAAATTTTAAAGCGAGCAATGCGAGATACCGCTCGAATGAAAAAGAAATACGCGATGTCATCCGGAGAACGAAAAATACTTCGGAGGCGAATAATTTGATCAGAAGAGCTTTCCTAGGAAATTGGGAAGAATATTTAATTCTGTTTAAGTGATAAAATTCTTTTCCAAAAAGAAGCTCGGTTGAAGAATCTGCAAAAATACCTGCTCGTCTTTCAGTCTTTTCCTCTCAAAGAATTTTAATAAAGAATTTTTTATAAATCCAGGATATTTTATTTCCATTTTTTGGAGCTTTTCGCACCATTCAGTTATAAAGGTTTCTTCTTGCATTCTAGCGTGTGATGTCCCAAAGATTCTGATTCGACGGCTCCTGGCTCTGGAAGTGGTAGCGTCTCAGAAATTCTGGCGCGTCGACGAGGTTGTCCACTTTTGCGGCTAATCGCTGTCCAAGCAGTCTTCTCGCCTGTTCATATTTCATTCGTTGGTTTCCGTCTTCCAGTGCGACCGGCGCTTCGAGCCGCTGATTCAATTCGGAAAGCAGGTTCATTTCAGTGTTCAAAAGGGCGGCATCGTTACTCGCGTCTTTCCAGAAATAGGAAAATCGTTTTGCAAGGCGAAAATCTTAATTAAAGATTGTTTAAAAAATAACTTAATGATTTTTTTTATATTATTTTTCTCACTTAGTTTTACGACAAATTATTATTTTTTCTCTGCGAAAAATTTGAATTTTTATTCTAAAATTTTTGAAATTTTCAATTTTCAATTTTATCATTTTTTTTAAATTTTGAGTTGCTTTAACCATTTTTTCTCTCGTCAACTGTCTCGATCGCCTTTCCTATCTCGCTGAAAACAAGAAAGAAGACAAAACTCAAATTTTTCATGTTTTTGTTTCGAAATAAAAACTGGCCTTTGAATGTCCAAAAGACCGCCCCTATAAAGCAAAACTCGAATCAAAAATTAATGGCCGCGCTTTCCTGCCTGTTAAACACTCATTTTCCATTCCAAGCAAAAATGTACTAGGAAATGTTTTCGCTGACTTGAACAGCCGGAGTTTATTCAGTTCAGCAACAGTTACAGTAGTGCAAAGACAAGTAGACTGGCGAGGAGACGAAATGACGAGTCATACAAATGTTTTGCGCCGCAACAAGGAGTGCTCTGGCTCTGAGCTCAACGAATTCGCAGTTTTTTTATGGGCAGAGTCTGAGTTAAACAATCTGTGTTGAGCGCATTCCTGAGTTCCTCCCGGTTCTCCTGGTTCTTTCGGCCAAGGAGTCGGATATTTGTTTTCTCCTCCTGTACCAATGTTGGTATCCGTGCCAGATCCAGTTCCTTTTCCTCCAATTCCAGTTCCAGTAGCAGTACCGGTCGAGCCACCAAGCCCGTCCGTTCCAGTTTCTGTCCCTGTACTACCGGGACCGCCTGTGCCGATGAGATTTTGAGAATTCGAACCAGGTCCTTTCCAATCCTCCCCATCAGGATCGGACGGCGGCGGGACCCGAAAAGGAGTCACTTCCACGGGTTGACAAGTCTCTGCCGTGTAGCACTTGTTTTGCTGGCAAACTGCTCGGAGATGCGAGCTGCACCACTTTAAAAGTTATTTTTCTTCCGCCGAAAAAGAAAAAATATCAAACCATGTCGTCCCATTTGCCTTGGTCCGCCATGAGCGCTGCGCAGTCCTGATATTCGGTTTGACCTTCGAGATGGGGATGTCGCTTGATTTCGTCGTCGGGGAGTTTTTGGCCGTACCAGCCGATGCCCCAGGGAAGATACTCGGCGACCATTCGTCGGTAGTTCACCCAGTCGTATTCCTCTGGCCATTTCCCGAGCAGCTGTTGTTTCTTGTAGCTGAGCCAGACGAGTGGAATGGTGATCTCTCCCTTGTACTCTTCTTTCGGATACTCGTCTCTACAATTCATCAATAATGAAAGTCGAACTCAGAACTTCAATAACTTACCGGACAAATTTGGTTATCAAATTATTCATTGTTTTGTTAGGAATTCTTTCCGAGATCAAAAACTGAGCCGCTTTTCAATTATTCAAAACTACAGTGATTTTGCTTCAGTTATTTGCTGTCAGTTACCCATGCCTAGGCTCGGCATCATGTGCAGAAAACCTGAGTCAGGGTCTCAAAGATATTTCATACCCTGACTCAGGTTATCTACACAGGTTGGAGAGCCCAGATCAACAGATACTTCATAATAGATAATTAATCTTCGAACTCGTTTTCCTTACAAGATGGGCCTCCAAATTGTCGCACATGATTCTCGCATAATCCCAAGGCAGCTTATTAATCAGCGTCACGCAATATCCATCCTCAATATCGTCCGTTTTCGGCCTCAAATCGGTCCAGCCAGGACGGCACTCTCCACTTTCGTACTTGCAACCGCTGGCTGGGCATCTGTGCACCTGACAAACTGCCATGAATCTTGATAAAATATGAATGCGTTTTTTGTTAAAAAAATAAATAAAAACATACTTTCTGTTGCAAAAGTTGTCGTCCCAAAGCTGACTCCATCGGAAATTCGTGTTGACACAATGTTGAGCGATTTCGATTCTTTTTCCCTCAACTGAAAATAATAATTAATTCCGGAGTTTTCAAGTTTTCTCAACCTTTGATGGTTTTACGAGCGTTATCAGGATTGTAAACGCCAGTGGAAGTTCTTCCCCAATTGGTGAACTCGGCTTGTTTTCCAAAAACGTTCATCCAGTACCCTTCCCGATCCTCGTCAGTGAATCCGAGCCAGAGAAAGGGAAGCTTTCCTTCTTTATTCTTCTTGACGAGAAGCGAAATTGCCTTGTTTTCGGCGAAATTAATCGGCACAGCTAAGTTGGGGTAAAAGCATAATGCTCCGAACTCCATCCGCCAGAGGGCGCTCGGAAAAAGAGGTGGAAGAGCGGAAAAGACGTTGAAGAGCGCTCTTTGCAGGGAGCCGGAGGTGAGCAAGTACGGAAGGGAGCGTGAAGCTACCTCATCCCAGCGTGAAGTGTGTCAATCTTTATTCAAACACCGCTATCATTTCTGATCGCGTAGTACCCCCTGAATGAGCTTAATTTCGGTAAACTGATTTTCCACGCTCATTTTTTTGAAATTATTAAGAACTTAAAAAAATTTTTTTTAGAGTGAAATTTTGCGCTGAATCTAAATAAAGGGTCAAAAACACTAAATTTTGATGATAAAGTTTGAAAAGCAGAACTCTCAGGCTCAGGGTCTAGGAACCACCAATCTAGGAACACTGATCATCGATCACAGGGGAAGGGCTTTTGGTCCTACTTTATACGCTTGTTTTTCTCATGAATTTTCAATTTCCAATTGGAATTGTATTGGAAAATATGAGGTTTTCCTTTTGACCCCGCATCTTCGGAAATAGGTGGTAGAGTCTCATTTGTTTCGGCAGAGGCGGTAAACAAACCGATCGAAAAGGTCCATTTCATAGCTCTGATTTGAAATATTTCGGAAACAGGCGCGAAATAAGGTCAACTTTTTCTTTCAATTCCGTAAAATCCATATTCTGCTCGAAAAGAGCTTTCTTCTGATACATATATATCCAAAGAAATAACGCTATCACTCTTACTCGCCTCTAGAATTGATAATGAAGTTGATACTAGCATGGGTCGAAAAAAAATATCCCCTCTGCCCCTGCTGTGCTCACTCCCAGGTGTTACGCTCAATTAGCGTATTTAGGTCTTATCGCCAACTCATCAGTTCTCCCTGGACTCGCAATGTTCGGAGGACTCAGAGTCCTCCGCGCACCTAGCGCCCTCATGCGAGAAGAGTTCGGAGCATTGTGCTCGACATCCGCTAAGTGGCCCTCGTAAACACGGACACAGTAATCGCGCGCTTCATGCCATGTTAAACCTTTTTAATCGGCTCTTATGAGCCTTTTCAGATTTTGATCTTTAAAATATAGAGTTTGACTGAATAAGCCGAATTTCCTGATTGATCATCGCTGTTCACAACTGAATTTAAAGCAATTTAAGGACCCCCCCCCCGTCAGCTTTTTTTGAAAAATCAAATTTCGGAATTTTAAAATTTTGACCCCGGAAATGGACTCTACGGGTCAAAAAACGATTTTGAGGCTTCATTTTTTGGGGGTCTATCTCGACTCCTTCACCCCCCATTTGAAAATTGGGCTTTTCGCCGAAAATTGACGAATTTGCCCTAATTTTGGCATTCAAGTTGATTTTTCTTGGTCAAATCTCCATCTAATCAAGTTTTTGAAGCAAGTTTAACTGAAGGACACATAAAGAACCAAAAGTATGCTGTTTTTATAAATTTCAATTTTTCGGAGGAAAAAGCTGACGGGGGGGGGGTCCTTAAAAAGGTATCTTTGTAAGAAATCGAAAAAAAAACACTCTCTGGGCTTATGAGATTTTCAGCCCTATCCTTTTGTTTAACAAATGTGAAGAATGCAACTAGAGTTGGTACAGCACGAATTCTTCTATAATTTGGCTAGAATAAGCATGAAACTCTTAAGCCTCACCCAGAGAGCTACGCCTTCGAGACCCCCCTTAAGCCTTACCCAGAGGGCCTCGCCCCCCTGGACCCCCAGTAAGTATTTTCAGCCTCCTAAGTTAGGAGTCCTAACCCTAATCCCTAACCGAGAAAAGATTCGGCATCATACCAATTCTAGCTATATTGTAGAAGAATTGGTCCTTTACCAATTCTTATTGCAACCTTCGAAAAATGATTTTTTTTCTTCATTCTCTATCAATGAAGAAGAAGTATACCTTTGGCGCAGCTTCCATGCTTGAATTCGGGATCTTCGTCACTTTCTCTCAAATCAGTGAATCCGATAGGACACTTGTTTGCCGAAATCAAACCTAAAAAATTGAAACAAAAAAGTCCTCCAGTCCGCATTGATGTTTCTCTACGAATGAGCGTCGAGACAGGAAATTGAAAAAGTAGATTTCTCAACTTGAACGGAAGTTTCCTTTATACTGAATCTTTCATTCAACCAGATTTCGACAATATCGACAAATTAAAGAAAATGAAAATGACAAAATGCAACTGAGCTGGCGACGGGACGCTTTTTAGACACTTCTCTGAAAGATCACAAGTTTTTGTTATTTTTTTTTGCAAAATGAGTTTAAGATTTTTTAATCATTTTATTGACTTAGAAAGGCAGAAATATACTCGCTTCCCATAATTCTCGTCAGTATAGAACAGTGAGCTCTTGAATAAGGTACTTTTTATATAAGTTCTATCAAATGTGCGTGCGTTGAGGTTGAAAAACTGCTCTCTAACTTTTTTTCGTTTGTCTTTGAGGCGGCCGAAATGCTTCAGGCCAAAACAAATTTTTAAATTTTTATTCTTGATTTTTAGTCTTCCTTTATTTTGATAAAAAATTATGAGGAGGAAACAAGTAATGGTAATAAGTTAATAACAAGGCGATTATATTTTCACAGACTCTTTTTATTTTGAAAAAGAATATTTTAAAAAGTTGTTATTTCGAATTCCTCTAGCGTCGCTCGTTTTGCTTTTTCGTTTGTAAAAGATGGATTTTCGAGTCCTGAAAAGGATGAGGGTAAAATCAAGAAAGAGCTCAACCTGGAACTTGATTTGTTGAAGCAGAGATTTGAAGCTCTCCAGATGTATTTCGTTTGTTGTAAATAAAGGCTAGAGCATTTTAGTCACGAATTTAAAAGTTGGAATTACGAACCTCCAAGAACAATGATCGCAATTAGAAGCACAAAAATTCCGCCAAAGACGGAAACCAGCAAAATTGTAAAAAGCCCTTCATCAGAAAGATTCACTTCGCGCAGAAATTTGATGCTGGACACTTTTGAGAGCTCGAAAACATAGTTGATCACTTGAAAGTTTTTGTAGAATTGTATCAGAAAAAATTTTCAATGATTTCTTTTCTTAGTAAACGAAAACACGAGCAAAAACCTGAGTCAGGGTCCTGACAAACTTTAATGAAAATATCCCTGACGCCGATTTTTAACATACGTTCTGCAACCTCTGCTGGCAACATTTGAAGAAAACCTGAGTCAGGGTTCTGAAAAACCGCGCAGCTGCTTTTCATTCAAGTTTTTTTAGAACCCTGACTCAGGTTTTCTACAGAGGTTTCCGAGCCCAGGCTTTGATTGCGCGGCATTTTAAAATAAATCTGGCTTAGATTTCTTTATCGAACAGAGAGTTTGTTAATTCAAAATGAAAATAGCCTATTTTAAATAGGTCTTTGAAGAATCAAAATCCTTTTCGAAGGAAAAAAGAGCTTATTTTACGGCTGTTCCTGTATTTGGAAATTCTCCAAGCGCGACAGTTGTCAAGTTTCTCATCGCTTCTTCCAAAACTGACCATGCCGGCAAGGTCGTGTTTTCGGGCTCCTCGATGAAAATTGGCAGAATCACTAATTCGGGAAAACTGGAGCTGCTTTCGTTGAAAGTCGACATTGTCAGGTTGAATTCTTCGAGCGTTTTGTTTATGTCGTGCTTTTCATCAAATTTCAAGGAAAACTGTTTTAAAAATTCCAAAATTTTTCATTTCGTTTGAAATTTTCCTTGAGAGTTTTTTTTCAGCAGCTCCAGATTCGCTTCATTTTCAACCTCCAAAACCAAATTCCCGAGCAAAATTTCATCGATATGATGTTCTGTCGTATTCGTTTTTTCAGAAATTTTTGTTGAATTGAGTTGGGCTACTGTAACTGCTCCCAAAGCAAGCTGCACAAATTGAAGAAGAAGAATCGCTAAAATTAAAATTGGCACACTGTTCTTGGCTCGAAAACCTGTGTGGTGGCCTGAGTCAGGCTCAAAAAATTAACTACTGTCTTCTTAAGGCTAGGGTGGTCAATTTGGCCCAAAGCATAACTCATAAGCTCTTGACTTATGAATGCTAGAATACCCATTTATGGCTTAAAATAAAGATCTATCCTAGATCTTCTGAATTACAGAAGGTATTTTTGTTCTGTCAAGAAAAAATCACTTCCGGAGACTTCAAAGTTGGCATCTCGGCCAAAATCGCGAAAATAGCCAATATTCAAGGCTCGAAACTCCGAAATTTGGCAGAAATCTTGGCAAAAAAACTTCTGTAATTCAGAAGATCTGGGATAGATCGTTAGTTTTAGCCATTACTGGGTATTCTAGCATTCATTAGTCCAGAGCTTATGAGCTCTGCTTTGGGCCAAACCGACCACCCTAGCCTTGAAAGTAGACTTGCTTACCAGTTTTCATTTCTTCTCAAATCTCTTCAAAAATGCCAAAATACCAAAATCGCTACTGTTTCTTTTGACCCTATCTCATTTTCTCCGCTGCCTGTTTTAGCCTCTATCACTTTCGAAATAATTGAACTGGGCGCAATCAAAAACGATAAAAAGCCAGAAATAGCTTAGATCTGCGTCGAAACCTCCCGCTGCGGCAAAAATATTCTCGACAATGGCGAGTCCAACAGCTGAATAGTTGAGCCATGCTGAGCATTGATCCGACAAACTAAAACAAAACAAGCGAAAGAACAAGAAAGATAGAAGTTTTTTGACGGATGAGATTTTCTTTTCTGAAAAATCTTTCATCGACATTTTTTAGACTTTTCGCTAGCAGATTTTTGAATCAGTTAAATTTTTTTTTTTTGGTAAAAAAAAATTATCATTTTTGAAAATATTTGAATTTCGTGAAACGATGAGTCTCAAAAGTTGTGTAACTTCCACGAGTCGTTTTCCCATCTGTTCGTTCTCGCATAATTTCTCCATCTCAAGAGTCTTTTTTCGCCTGTCATTCTCATTTTATCTAAAATGAAATTTTCAGGTAACGCGCATTTTTAAACGAGAAATTTCAACCCCCTTTTAAGGAGCTCTTCTTGGCCTCGCTTCGGCGGCTCTCGGCCCTGCTTCGATCGAATTCCAGGTCGCCAACGTCTCCAATGCCGGCTTCACTGGCCAGCTCAAGGTCTACATCGGCCGCAGCTGCAATACCAACGTCACTTCTGGCCGCATCTGCGACTACAAGTACCAGGGCCAGGTCTCCTACAGCTCCAACAACCAGGGCTACCGATTCTACCTGCCCGACCAGGTCGATCCCGACAACGACATGGTCTTCATGACTTACAGAAGCTCCAACGAAGCGATCTTCTCCGCCATCAGAATGGACGTGAACCTTTCTACTGGCACTAGAATCATCGATTTGATGAACTTCGATGGTGGCAAAGATAACGTAAGTTTTGCATAAGATTTCAAATTTTCAACTTTTTCTTTTGACCAATCAAAGAGCTCTCTACTAAATCTAGATGGCGCTGTTTCTTTAAAAAGTGCCCCTTGATTGGCTCATATTTGAAAAGCAAATTAATCCCTGATTTTCGAGTAGAATACCTCTAAGAGACCTTATTTTATCCTTTTCTTTCAGTACTTCGTCTTTGACTACGATTCCCGAGCCAAGCCCTGCAACTCCAGCTACCCCCGAGGCTACCAGTGCTTCATGGACGCCACCTTTGATCTCTACACCAAGAAGTTCAAGCCCCACTACTCCCTCCTCCGAGGACGAGTCATCAAGCGATCTTCTCCTCCTCAGCTTCCCAGCATCAAGGCCAGCTCTCAGTTGAAGCTTACGACTGGAGGTTCCCTCTACGACGGCTCCGACGATCCAATCATGATCTACTACGGCAGCAACTGCAACATCAACAACTGCGTCTACACCAAGGTCGGGCAGTTGACCCCGCCCAACCGAGACACCACTTACTCGATCTGGTTGCCCGAGTTCGACTACACCAAGGACCAGCTCATCATCGACTACCGCAGCGGCGACGACCTGTACATCAAGGGCTTGACCTTCGACGCGTGCACCTCGACCAGCTGCCGCAACTACAACCTCTTGGCGTTCGGCTCCTCTGTCACCCAGCGAATCGCCATGGACTACGAAGGCCCCAACCATCCCTGCAGCAACTTCTCCTACGGCGACTACATTTGCCAGTACGACATGGTCTTTGACTTCAAACTCATGAAGAAGTTTGCCGATTCTTCCACCATCATGGGTCACTAAATCGCTGACAATTTTAGATCTGAATTCAAAATAAATAAAAAAAACTAAGCTTGTTGAAAAATAACCCGTAATAGCGAAAAGATTAATTTCAATTACGCGAAAAAAAATCTCGCAGCATATTAATTTGAAAACGAAAAGAAGGATTATGAACACATATAATATATGTTTGTATTTTTCGATTCTTGTTTTGACTGAGCTTCATTCTCAAGCTCCTGGCTTATTTATTCAAATGAATTCAATATATAGATGTGGTTTTCTGTCTAACCATCTTTATTTGGCGATTTCGAGTTGAAAGAAAATCGAGCGCTTTTACTGTTTCCGCGGAATTATTCGCGACCTCCGGAGCACTGAAATCCGCGGAAGAAAAAGCTATTGAACTTCAATAATCGACTTGGCTGAACTTGCCGTTTTTGGAGTGCTATTATTTCGTGTTGCATAATTCATATTCTGCTTATTCAAATTTATTTGACAATGAACCTAGCTAGGTTGGGCTATATCTGGGCTAACAAACCTAAGTCGCAAAAAGTACCCAAAATCATTGTTGACACCCTTAGTCCGTAACTCAATATTTTGAATAGAAATACTCATTTTCAAAGAATTATTTTAATTTTGGCAAGTTTATTAATTCCTCCGTCAGATAAATATCAGGCAGCAAGCAAAAAATTTGTAAAATTCTAAAAGAGCAAAAAGCTAAAAGAAGCGCAGCGGAAAAGAGACAAATTCTCAGTGCTTTCCAAATATCTTCCCGATTCGCTGTCCAAGACGTTTCGCAAAAGGTTGTTTTGAAGGAGCGTTTTTGTCAGACAGGGCGGACTCGGACGGCGGGTTTTTGCGAGGCACTTGGTCTATCAGGTGGTTTTCGTTGAATTTTTGACGGTCCATTTTTATGCTTTGTTTTCGCATTTTGTGGTAGTCCTGAAAATGGATTTCAATAACTGACGAATAATGCGCAGAAATGATGAAATAATTGTGGTTGAAAGCCGCGCGCGGCTTTTCAATCCTTTTTTCTACCAAACTTAGAAAAGCCGCAAATAAATCATTCTAAAAAGAACCGCGCGCGGCTTTATTGGATCATAATGACGGAGCTACAAAAAAAGCGCAAATACTTTATATTAAAAAAATGAGAAAAGTAGCGCTAGGACTCAATTTTTTGTTAAAAATTCAAAGTTTAAAAGTTGCTTAGGTTTTTTTCCTTATTCATCAATTTTTACCTCTTCTGAAAATCCATGAACTCGGCCCATTTTGTCTTATTTTGTCTTTCTTTTTCTCAATATTTTAAGATTCAAGTTTCTATTCCAGAGTTTCTTGCTTCAGCGGAAAAGATCGAACGACTCGTTTTGCCCTGAGGATTCGTCTTCAGCCTTTTTTGTTTTCTGTCTAATCGTCAAAAGCCTTTTCTCTCAGACAACCAGTCAACTTTTTTGTGTCTCGAGTTTTTATCAATTTTTTCGATTTGAGGATTTCGAGCTTTCACCAGCGCCTTTTAAATAGAAGAAAGGCGCCCTAGTGCGCCTCGAGCGCTTCCAATATGACTCAGGCACATGCCGCAAGGGGATGACACTAGTCAGGAAAATAACTTGACAGGCGACACGCGATTATCAATTGTGCATGCTCCATTTGATGGCTCAACTACTGACGCTTAATTTTTGAATCTACAAGGATGTTGTTTAATTAAAGCTTTCTCAAAAACGAATCCGCAAAGCGACTTCGTCATATGCTGTTCAGAATTGCTCTCTCGAAAATTAAGCAGGATACTTCGACGCTAAAAAGAAATAAAATTTTAAATTCCAGAAATTTTTCAGAAATAGACACCATATGAGATTTTTCTACTAGGCGAATATATTTTTAAGATATTAACAGAGAATTATCAAATGATGAGTTGACGCCCTAGTTAACAAGAGAACATCTCGACTAACAACGGATACGACCCGAAAGTCGCAGACAAATATGGTTGAGTTCGACAGGAACTTGAGATAAACTCTAGAATGACAAGAATTCCTCCCATCTGATGATTTTAATAATTTTTGGAAATTTTAAAGAAACAAAATTCTGAAAAGAATTCTTGAGAAATATTTCTGTGAAACTGTCATATTTTTCCAAGTTTGAGTGACCGATGATCACGAGCTCTGCTTATTGCATTATTTAGATCAGTCGCGGCTGGACAAGTAAAAAGTGCGAATGACATTGTAAGTGAAGTCATAACTTGAAAGGACATAAATCCACACCTTCAAAAATAGCTCTCAGCAGACCGCGGTTAACTCCTCGATCTTCTGCTCAAAAGATATTATGCAAGAAGCTTTTTTTCATTTTCGATAAACGAACACTCGACCACAAGATCACAATTTTGAAGCATTTTTTTCTGCGAAGATTCATTCTCATTTATTATATTAATCATAATTTATAACAAACTTTGTTTCAGCTACAGAACTCTTTCGAAACAACAAATGTTTCGGGCCAGTCGACGTAGCTAACAAGCGTGTTGGTCGAAACTTTGCTCTCAAAAGTGTCGATGTCGATTTTCTCAAAAGGCATGACACTGTTAGTTCCACCCGCAGTTCCGCCGATAAGGAGCAGTTCTTGACTCGTGTACTGGATCACCCGCGCGCCATATCGAGGAGCAAAGAGGTTTCCAACTAGAAAAATTAAGCTTTTCGATTTCAAAGGCGATTTTTACCATTCGACCAGGAAGAACCATCAAAACAGGTGATCTCGTCCGAAGCCTCTCCAGTCGCAGCCATGTATCCACCGAAAGTACACAGCTTGTTTCCGAGCCCGATCGCGTCAAAGACTCGCTTTTCCGAAGGCATATCCGGCAAAGCTGACCATTTTGAACCGTTGAAAGTCTCCACCGAGGCGGTATCCTTAGCTTGATAAACAAGGCCGCCAAGAACGACTGGTTGACCGTTGAATGCGGCCATTGCTCCCCAAGAATGCTCATTTCGAGTCTGAAAATCAAAATGAAGCTCCTTAAAGTTTAAAAGAAAGAAAACTAACGGAGGTTTTCTTGCCGAAAGAAGTTCCATCAAAAGTAGTGCAGTCTTTCGTGTGCAAATCCATCTGACTCCCGCAAATGTGCATGACGTCATCGATAACGGTGCAGGAATGAGCGCTCATGTACCACGGCAGCTTGAAAAAATTTTCGAAATCAAGGAAAAACGAGTTTTTTGATTCTCACTTTGATGTCCGTTTCCTTGACGCCGCAATCAGCGACTTCGTAGACAATGTCGGGCAAGCCACCAGCGATGCCTTCAGCGCCAATGATGTACATTTTCTCGCCAATGACGCCGGAGCAGCCAAGTTTCAGCTTGTAAGTCTGATCAGAATTGCAAATTATTCAAGAGGCTTTCGAAGTTGAGCATAGATGAAAAAGCTTATTCAGAAAAATATTTCAGCTAAGCAGAGCTTCGCCCTTCTTTCTTAGCTAAGCCGGCGACTAAGCCAGCTGAGCCTTGGAAATTTGCAACCCTTAAACTGATGAAATTCAAAATTCGAGACTCGGGTAAAATCCTCAGTGTTATTTTCGTCCCAAGAGAAGGAAATGGCTGGATTCGAGGTGACCCATTGGTTCAAAATCAGTACTTAAAAATCTGATTTAGGAGAAGGCTAACGGGGTTAATTTTTACAAATAGTCAAAATAGAAATAAATATAATCCAAATAGAAGAAATATATTTACATCGATCGTTTGCTGCTACGAGCGGAAGAAAAATTGAAAAATGCATTTTGTGAAAATCTCTCTTAATTCGAATCTTGGTTTTTGAATTCTTAAATTTTGACAGCAGCGTTTTTTCTCACTAAAATGGAGCTACAGATTATTTGACCTTTTCGGCCGATTTCTGATCAAATTTGACAGTTTTCGGTTTTCGATCAAAAGCGCAAAATTGAAGCATTATCTATTTTAATTGAACTGACAACTGGACTGATTTCATTATTAATACAGAAGCAATACAGCTAAATCATCCAACAAGCCGCGAATTCGAACCTTTATCAAAATGAAGCTCTTGATTTTTCAGTTATTTTCAACGATTTTTGCCTTCTACGATGGTTTTTTCTTCCGCAAGTTTTTCGACGAGCAAGATGGCCAGAAAAGAGAATTTGATCGAAATATCAAAAGGGCAAGCAAACGACTTCTTTTTGGCAGGGTCAGCTTTTTCGAGCGAAATTCTCGGTTTCGACCATGAATTCTGACGATTTTTTGTCGAAAATAAATGGATTCCTTCGAAAATAGCAAATAAATCGGAAAACAAAACTGACCCAAATGAACGATATGCTGACAGAAACACTTGAACCAGAAGACGAGTATGGCATTTTGTCTGGATATGTGAAATAAAAAAAAAGATAAAAAATTTCAGTTTTATTCTCAAATAGTCAATTTATCAGCTGGAAGGAGGAATATTCTTTATTCGAAGAATCAGCGCATGAAACACACAGCATGTAACATGCTGCATGTTACATATTCACAAATAACTTAAATATTTCTTCTCGTACTTGATCTTTTCCCGGCTAAATAATTAACAATGAAAAAAGCCTTCTCATTTGTTTTCTCGTCTTCCTCTGATGGCAATCTGGCTATTTTCTTCCACGGTTTTTTTTTTAATGACGACAGTGGATAACAAATTTTTTGTTTTAAATTTTATTTTTTAAGGCAACATTTCCATCTTTAATGGAAAGTTCTCCCTGGGTTTGGATACCTGAGTAGAAAACTTGGGTATTATTTCAGACAAACTTTAATACCGACCCATTATATTTGCGTCCACTTTTTTTAAAGTCATTTTAAGCCTGACTCAGGTTTCCCTCACAGGTTGTCAAGACTAGAAATCGGAACCTTCTATCGACAATGAAAACTTTGAAATTTAGGACTCATCAATCAAATCATCAAAAAACTTCAACTAGCTCATCAATTTTTCGACAGGAATCACCATTTACGGTCTGCTTACGACACGTTCCACCTTTGGTAATAATGATAACTCGTTATTATACATCCGCTTCTGCGTACGTTTTTATGCGCTAATCACCTCCTGACAGCGTCGAAAATTATTGAGCGCGACTCAAGTTGAATAGTCAACATATGGAAAGAATCGTAAAATGTTTCCTTTAAAACCGAGCTGCAAATCCGACAATTATCAAACTAAGTTCAAATCCAAAAAACGAGAGCCAAAAACATGAAGCTTTCGAAGTCTTCCCTTTTCGCGGCCGCTTTCGCCTGTCCCTGTCAAAAATCGGCGAAGATGGCTTCGGAGAAGTGAGACCTGGAAACAGCCACGAAGATGAGAGTTTTACCAAGTTCTACTTTCATGTTGATACGCCAATCGGTAACGAGCAAATTGACGATTTCAAATTCGTCCTCAAATTTGGCGAAGACATAGAGGTAAGCTTTATTCAAATAGCCTTCTTTAAAACTGACATTGAATGAGATTGAGTAAACGAATTTTTAGAGCTTCACTCAATATTTCGCCGTCGACGATTTCAGCGACTCCACTTCAAAAATCGTCAACATCACTCCCGGTCAAAACATGATCTCCGGCGACCCCTACACTTTCAACTTCGAAGCTCTGGCCGATTCCGACGAACTGGATGTTGATGTCT
The DNA here is from genome assembly GCF_907165135.1 of Oikopleura dioica. Lineage (NCBI taxonomy): Eukaryota > Metazoa > Chordata > Appendicularia > Copelata > Oikopleuridae > Oikopleura > Oikopleura dioica. Next base: position 252,168 of record NC_137293.1, on the reverse strand, counting down.
GGTTCTGCCCTTCCGTCAACTCTCTTGATGGAGAAGAAGATTTTTCAGCCTGCGACGAAGACAACTCTTCTTCCCAGGAGCCCGATCATACAGAAGGGCCCCCGACTGATTTGCCAGAAGTAAGCTTTCCAGATCTTGAATGGACAGAAGTCGCAGGCCGCCGAGTCGCAGTTTCTTCGACACCTTTGAGTTACAAAAATGCGCGAAAAACATGTCGATTTTTAGGCTGGGCTCGGAAAGCTGAGTCAATTTTCTTCCTGATTCAGTCAGCAAAGCTCAAATTTTTAAAATTTCTTATCTTTTTTTCATCAGGTTTCTGAGCCCATTCTAGGCGGATCCCTACCCTGGCCAAAAACTCCGGAAGAGAACGAATTCATCAATTCTCTTGGCTCAACATGGCTGGGTTTCTCGATCAATGATCACGTGATGATGTCGTTTGAAAACTTCCAGCCGATTAAGACGCGGCCGTTTATGAATCCGAATGGGTTCTGGTCCTATGGAGACATGGAGGGGGAAAAGAACTTCATTTGCGTGGAAGGGGAAATTGAGGGCTGTCCGGACATTTTTCGCGACTTGAGCGAGCTGAATGGAAATTGGATGATCCGAGAAAGCGGGGAAGGAAGCTGGATGTCGTTTGAGGACTGGTCTTTTCAGGGATTCAAGGCGAGGTCGCAAGTTCAATACTCCTGTCCTCAGAAGATCAAGACTTACAAAAAATGGAGAAAAGCAGTAAGTTTTTAAAATATACTTATCTTTTCAAGATATTCAAAAATTTCATGAGCGATTAAAATTCTTTTTCAGTCGAAAAAAATCCAGCTCACGTGCGTAAAAATGCAGAATGGGCAGTTTGACTGGGCCGAGTGCAACAACAAGAAATGCAGTTCTTTCAACCGGTGCCCTTGGCTAGATGAACCGATGAAGAGACAAATTGACAGCATGATCTGTCAGTAACCCCGCGTTCTTTACCTTCTTTTGTTCACTAAAAATTTTTTTTCTCTGCATTGGAACAATTTTAAAAGTACGGTCACCGGTTTAATAAACAGAACATTCATTCTTCCGTTTTGACAGCAATTGATTTTGATGCATGAAATGCGATTCTTTTAATGTTCGTGATACAGAAAAAAAATTAGATTTTGTTATCAGCTTCTTTCCGATTTGGAGAGTCTCATTTTTTCAACAAATTCTATCGCTTTTGGACCAGCATTTCTGAATTTTTTCCTCAAAACGACGCGTTTTATTTTCAGCAGTTCGTCGATGTAATTTTCGCAAGAATGAGGATTAAGCGTAAAAACCTCGTCTTCGCTGATTTGAAAATCCTGCGACGAATTGTCATTACACGTGTGGCTCTTTTGGTTTCCATCATGCTTTCAAAGTATTCAAAAAAATGAAGAAGAATATTGTCAATATTATATTGACAAAACCAATCCTGAACCAGGGAATAAGCATCGGCACCCATGTTACTGGATCTGTTGTTACCCTCACTCTCAGATGCTTTTTCACCCTAGAATAATTTTGAAGCAAGAAGCATTATAAAATTTTACCTCTGTTGAAAGAGTTCTCTAAAATCAGAATTTCCAGGCTTTGGGCAGCCAAAAGTAATGACTCGAAAATTTTGATCTTCAAATTCCACCGCCAGGTAAGCACCAAACATCGCTGCCACAGCACCGCCCAGCGAATGGCCGGTTATCAGAATTTCATCGACTGAAGTTTCATTCAAGACCAGTTCGACTCTGTTTCTGATCTTAGGCTTGAGCGCCAGGAACTGGTTGTAGAATCCAGCGTGAACCCTTGCCTCCGTGTCTTCGAACTTTCTCTTGAAAATGTTGAGATCTTGGACGATGTCGCGAAAGCCATGAGTTCCGGCGATCGAGATGACTAGGTAGGTCTTTCGTTTCTCGTTTGGTCGGTCGGGAATGCCTCTTTCGTTCATGAGGAAGACCATCGCGTCTCCACTAGATTTTTCGTCCCGGAAAAACTACAAATTTTATTGTTCATTATCTGATGTTAAATCAAGTTAAATTACCTTGTATTTGATGCATTCGAATCTTTTAAAAACCGTTTTGATCTCCTTTTGGAGAAAACTGTCATTTTTACCACGATCTTCAGTTTTTTCTTTTCTAATCTCTTTTTTTCAATTGCTTCAAAGTTTGCGCTGTTTCGTAGCTGCAAGTTGCGAATCTGGCGGACATCAGAATTTTATTGATTCTGTCCAGGGACAGGTGTTCATGTTGTTCTGGCTTCATTTTCAAAAAAGCTTTTTCTCAAAATTCTAAAGAAAATGCTTATTAAAATAGGTAAGAATAAAAGCCTCATCAAAAAGGCCTTATGTTTCATAATTTTCCGGATATTTGAAATATCATATTTCTAAATTCTCTTTGCGGTTTAAAAGTTGTCTTTTCAGACTCATCGTTCATTTTACGAGTAAAAAGGAAATTGATCGATTATCCTTAAAATTAGTAGCCTCTCATTAAAAGGTCATTAAAAGGAAACTCTATCGTCGATAGACTATCGACTATTCATTTTTATACTAATCGAGTATCATTAATTATTTGATTGGCCCTAAATTTATTACAAGAATATCTTGCTCAACAAATTAGTTTAAACAAATCGATGATCTTTGAGTAGGTCTTTACAAAAGATTTTTTTAATAAAATTTTTAAGTTTAATCATAATATCATGTCATGATTTTATTAATATCTTTATCATAAAATCTCAAATTTACAGTCGTCTCAAGTTTATTTATAATTTTTCTTAGACAATTTAATAATTGACTATGCAGTTATCCATCGGAAACAAGTGCAGTATCCCCAGCTGCAGAAGTAGTTTGCGCATTCGCGGGTTGAAGACTCTTAAAAAATTAGTCAGTGATTCTGGGTGATTAATCATAAGCCGCGGACTACACTTTTTCTGCTCCCACACATTTTCATCTCTCACCTCTATTTCTATTGTAATGATGACGAAGAGCCGCACATCGTCTCGATCGACCGCAGTCTCTGCTCGCCTTAAAATGAAAAGAGTAAAAATGATTCCTGATAATTTTAATTGCATTAAAGCCATCCAACTGTGATTTTGTGAATTTTTACCGTATCTAAAGGAGCAGACATCGCCAGAGCAAAAGTTGAAAAATCTTCATCGCGCAGAATGTTGTGTGTATTTTCGAGAGGGCAAGGTCGAATTGTGCGATGAAAGATATCTTTGCTGAGGAAAAGAAGTCTTGATGGTTGCAGTTGGTGTTTGAAGAATTCGTTGAAAAATCGGAGAAATTTATATTTTAAATTAGTTGCGATTGATTTGGGTTCTCAATTGTCTGCTACTTAAATAGCTGCGAGTGAAGAGAATTTAGGTGGTAGGAGAATTTTTGATGACTAGGCTCTTAGTTGCCTCTGCTAATTTATTATTCTATCATTTCCGGAGTGGCTTATTCTACCGCTCGTGAAGAACAATTTTGCTTCCCATTAAGAGCATATATACTTACATTTTTCAGCGGGAAATACCATCGCGAGGAAGCCCGTAAAAGTACCATGTGCCTATGTGGGGTTTCCTAACATGGTACAAAAATTAAATTGTACTATGTAAGGATTTTTGTACCAGGTAAGGAAATTCGAAATAAAAATTTTCAAAAACAAAAATTGACACATTTACTCAAAACATTATTGTACTCGACCCCCAATCGCGCATAAATTTTTATACTGAAAATTGAACTCTTCGTCACTCGTTTTAAAAACCGAACATTATTGCCCAACTGGGCGTTTGAGGCACTTAAGGGTACGGGTGTCGGCGAGGCTCTAACTAGGGCTCAATTCCTCATGATATAGAAGTGGTGGAAAAAATTCGCCTACATTAGTGCAAAGATCCATCCTAGTTCTACATTTTGTCAAAAAGAAATTTGGATTTATAAAGATTTTTTGTTTTAAAAATTGGCTCGAAGTCGTGATCTCGACCTAAAATGGTGAAAATGGGCCTAGAAGAGGCTTCAATTCCGAAGAAATGAGCTTGTAAACATACCTTCTTTATATTTTTATGTGAAAATTCAGACTCTTATCTTTATTTTGTCAAGAGATTTTTGAGATTGAATTACATTTCGTATGGAATTTAATTTTTGAAAAAAGTATCCTTGTTATTACACCGTAAATTAGCATTTTTTGAAACTGAGCGACACATTTTCGGCTCTAAAAATGTTTTTAGACAGATTCATGTAAAACCGAGAATATCATGATGATCCTCATTCTCTAAGCTTTCTAAAAGCCCCGGATGAAAAAATCTGAGCCGAAAAATTTTTTCGGTAATTTTTAACGAACGCATAACTCGTAAAATAACAATGATAGCAGCTGACAATTAATTATGACTCGAGCTTAAATTTTCGGTTGATCCTTACCTGGACCAAATCCTTACCTGGAGCAAATCCTTACCTGGACCATTTTCCTTACCTGAACCAAAATCAAAAATGGTCCAGGTAAGGAAATGGTCCAGGTAAGGATTTTGGTCCGGGTAAGGAGACAGGAAATAATTTTTTCAAAAACAGAAAAATGAACAAGCCAACACAAAAAAATTTTACTAGACCCCCTCTCGACTAAAAATTTTTGAAAAATTTTTTCTTGCTATTCGCCTAAATTCAAACAATAATGCACAAGCTTTAAGGGGTTAAGACCAGAATTGGTAAAAGTGCACTTCAAGTGTGCTTCAGAATGAAGTGCACTTCTTGCAGTGAACTTCAGATTTGCAGCACCTTGAAACGCATTCAGCAGTTTGAAGTGCACTAGCGTGCTTCTTTCCAACTAAGATAGGGGGTGGCCTAAAACCTCGTCCAGTTGATGCATGTACGGCCTAAATCGTCGCTCTTATTGCCTGATGTCTTGATCAAAACGTCGCTCCTGCTGGTGCCATTGTTGGCCAAAACGTCTTTTTGGCCACGTCGCCTTAGTCAAAATTGAATCTGGAAAGTCTTAAAACAGTCTGGTTGCGCTGATCATAGTTGCAAATTTGCTGAGCTAAGTGAGCTGAGCTGGCTGAGTGAGCTGAGCAGTCGCTCAGCTCAGTGATTTTGGAAAATGATCTGAGCTGCTCAGCTCAGCTCAGCTCAGACAATTTTCACTCAGCTCAGCTCAGCTCAATTATTTTCGAACATGATCTGGTCTGCTCAGCTCAGCTCAGACAACTATAATTTAGCTCAGCTCAGCTCAATGAATTGAATACAATTTTACTACTAAAAACAGTAAAAACAGCTCAGCTCAATCAGCTCAGCTCTAATAAGGGTCCGCTCAGCTCAGCTCTGCTCAAGTCTCTTAAACAAAAGGTCTGCTCAGCTCACCTCCGCTCAATGACCTCTGAAAAGGTCAGCTCAGCTTAGCTCTGCTCAGTTACCTCCGAAATAGGCCAGCTAAGCTCAGCTCAGAGAAATTTTTCTCAGGTCAGCTCAGAAAAATTAATCAAAATTTGCAACTCTGGCGCTGATTAGCGGCGATTCTCATAATCTTCTAGATTCTTCAAACAAGACGTTTTGGGCAACACATGCACCAGCAGGAGCGACGTTTTTAGCCACATTTGCAGCAATAGGAGCGACGATTTAGGCAACAAATGCATCAACACGAGTGATGTTTCGGGCCGCAAATGTAGCGACTGGGCGACGTTTTAGGCCACTCCCTATTTACTGGCGCTCTGGTTATGTCGCCGAATGTCGCAATTTTCTATTTTGGAAGCAAAAAAAATTAAGTAAGATTCGGACAATTCCGGAGATTTGATACTTCCGGAATAGTCCATTTTGCCTGTATCTATCAGTGTGAGTCCAAAAATAAGATTTAAAAAATTTTCAAAATTCAAAAAATTTCTCAGAGGGGGTCGACTAAAATTTTTTAAGTACAGTTATTTATTGAATTTGTGGACATTATTTGTCCTCTTGTTTTCTGAAAAATGTCCACAAATTTGATATAAAGCCCCCAAAAAATGTCCCAACAATCTTGCTTAAATTTTTTTTGAGAAGGAAAAATTGCTGATTTTTTCAAAAAATAATAGGAAAAAGAACACAAGAAGGAAGCTTGGGACAGGGATCTAAATTTTTGCCGAAAATCAATTGCGATTGCGAATTTTCTGCGAAATTTCGCATCGCAATCGCAAAATATTCGCAAATTGCGATTTTCGCGAAAAATTTAGATCCCTGGCTTGGGACGTAACTCTTTACAAAAGTAGATTTTTGACGAAAAACAGCTCTTTGCATATAAAATGGGCTTCAATAACTAAAGTTTGACCATTTATTTAGGAGTCGAAGATTTCAATTCAGGGATCCCAGATTTTTCGTTTTGACGCGCGCCCCTCTGACGCGAGCGCAAAGGATTAGCGGCCGCGCGAAAATGATTTGCGTCTGCGCGCGCCCAGCCGATTTTGAAAAGTCGCCGCGTTATCATAGGGCGATGAATCGAGTGCGGCGCCCCGATTTCACGCTGAAATGGGCGAGCGGCGTGCGAGCGCTCGATGCAGTCAGGGCGCCGAGCTCAAACAAAACTCGTGCGCTAAATTTAGATTGTTCAATTGAAGACTTAACTAGGATTAATATAGTACTGATCTCCCAATATACCATGGAGTTTAACTCTTTTGGGAGAAAGTCCCTGGTCCCATTTCCCTTTCCCGCGCAAATCTCGAAAGTCTGAGCGGAAGAAAAATGTCCGCTGATTGGCTAGACACAGCTTTCGCGAAATTAGGCGCGCTCAGAATTGGGGTTCGCGCAAAGCCCATGATGATTTCAAAAAACTTTTGTGGGGCCGGAAATCGTAAAAACTGCAAGTGCAGTTTTCTTCAGCTCGTCAAGACGAGTCGAATGATGGGTCTAACTCCTGATAATTCTAAGGATTTGCCGGTTTACCGGCTGGTTACCGGAAAATACGTTGTCACCCGCCGTTTTTGTTCTAGAAGTGATAGACTAATGTTTGACAGCGGAAGTTGTTCCTTATAGTCAGTTCTCCTGCAGCCTAAAATATGAAGGTTATATCAATTCTCTGAAGAGAGTTATCACTAAAAATAGTAATTTTTACTAAAATTTTGTTGTCGCTGCACGTTCCTAATTTCTAGTCCCATTTTCGCCAAAAATTGTATTTTAGTGATAACTCTCTTCAGAGAATTGATACAACCTTCATCTTTTAGGCTGCAGGAGAACTGACTATAAGGAACAATTTCCGGTGTCAAACATTAGTCTATCACTTCTAGAACAAAAACGGCGGGTGACAACGTATTTTCCGGTAACCAGCCGGTAAACCGGTAAATCCTTAGAGTTATCGGGAGTTAAACCCATCATTCGACTCGTCTTGACGAGTTGAAGAAAACTGCACTTGCAGTTTTTACGATTTCCGGCCCCACAAAAGTTTTTTGAAATCATCCATGTATTCTCGCGAACCTCAGATTCCCTTATCTCCACTTAGAGCTCAACTCCATGGTAAAAACGCCCAAAACATGATTTCATACTCATTTCGAAAATGTAAAAATGGCTGAAAACTCGGAAAGGTGTACTCCACTGCACATAAGAACTTTTCAGCTAAATTACTTCCAAACAAATTGAAAATTAAAATTGTTGTTCCTTCACTAATTTGGAGCATATGTGATAAGTTTTAGGGAGTTATCGGTAACCGTTACTAACCGCCGTCTATACCAGATTATATGCGGCCAAGTTACCCTCCCGCTGAGTGTTTGCACATAGAAACCAAGCCAATATCAAAAATTTAGCGCTTTTAAGGGGATTATATATGTTTTCAAAATTAAAATTTATTTTTCAAAAATCAAATTTAGAAATTATTTTTGAAACCCTCAAGAGAAGAATGACACTTTTCTGCAATAAGGATAAGTGGTATGCAAATTTTGATAACAGTTTCCAAATCTCTGCCCCAAAGTTAGTATTAGGTAGAATTTTCAAGTTCATCCGATCAGTAGTTTTTTTAAATGAAGTGGAATACACCTTCTGTCCAAGCGCCTATTTCCCTCGACCTGTCCAAAGCGGTTAATTTATTTCAAATATATAAACTCCTATAATCTTATTCAAAGTATGTGTTTCTTCTCATCCCAAAGCTACATTCGGATCTTGAATATCTCATCTAGTTTTCAAGAGATCACTTTTGAATGAGCGCATATTTGGGCGCAGTCCCGGGCGAGCGTCTCAAACTCATCGGACGCGCGTCTCGATCGAGCGAGGCGACAATTTTTCATCGTCTGCTTGCGCCGCGGCGCGCTCAATTCATCGCCCGCTATCGGTGGTCATTCATGGGGACGCGGCATTTTTTCGCGCGCGCTAGGATTTTTGCGGCCACTGCGTGAATCAGAAAGTGGGCGCGCGTCAAAACGAAAGAATCTGGGATCCCTGTTTCAATTGACATAAAATGTCCACAAATTTGATACCCTCCCTGTTGAAATGTGTCCCAAGAAAATCCCTTAAAATCTAAAAAGTCCACAAATTTGATGTCCACAAATTCCATAAAAAACTGTAACGTTTTTGGATTTTTTACTTTGAAAAAATCTCTTTGAATTTCCTTACCTGGACCATTTCCTTACCTGGACCAAAATCCTAACCTGGACCATTTTTGATTTTGGTCCAGGTAAGGAAATGGTCCAGGTAAGGATTTGGTCCAGGTAAGGATTTGGTCCAGGTAAGGATCAACCTAAATTTTCTGTAGAGTTCGATAAAATACTCTGTTTTTATCCACATTATATTATTACGGACGATAGAAAGCCGAGACCCGTACCCTTAAGGGACTAGGCCGAGTGAGCGCCGCGCGCCATTTTCTCTTTTCTCACTTTCGCCAGGAAGCCCGAATTTTTTCGAATTAAATGAAATTTGGCATACAAACTAAACTTTTATTCTCTTTCCTCTCCGACTTTTAGAATTTTCCTACCTTGCCGACGAGCTGAGTTATGATCGAAAAACAGATGCTTGAATTCAAGTGTACATAAATACTGAAAAATTCTGATTGACACTTTGAGACCAAATCCATTGAAAAGCCCGTGGTCTCTTCTACAAGGTCTACTAAATGAGATTTCCCTGAAACGTCTTTTTACCTTATTATCGAGGGATTACTGTGAGTCAATTCCTTACATGGTACAATTTGATTTTTGTACCATGTAAGGATTTGTACCATGTAAGGAAACCCCGCCTATGTTGGCAAGCTGGCCTAGCCGGCGCCGGCGAATCGTAAAAAGGCCCGTTTTATTTATGGAGAAAGATCTATATATTATTCGATTTTCGGAATACGAATTTATTGGACATTTATTTATTGGACATTTATTTATTGGACACCAGTTGGGCCATCTGCTCGAGTTCAGCAAAAATGGCAATCCATAGTTAATGTTATTGGGACCGAAAATACTAAAACAAGCATTTGCCGGGTTTTCTTCTGATTAAATTCCAAGGAGAAATTCCAAGTTTGTGTGTTATTATTATTAACACAGTGAAGAAATTCCAACGAGGTGGAACAACGTGGCGATTGGGTGGAGAAGTGATTCTAATCCCGTCTTTAGTCAATCTTATCACAAATACACAAGTCCCAGTTCTTTAAGTCCTTTTTATCGGAGAAGATGACGATCGAGTTCTTCCTCAAAAAATTTTATAAGCGGTTTGGATGGGATTTGGATTTTTTGAGAAAATCGCGCGACAAAAAATGTCCAAAAATTCCATAATTAACTGTAATAAACATGACTTCCTTATTATATTCAGAATTTATCTTAACATAATCCTAAATATTTAAAGAGAAAAAGGCAATAAGGCAAATACTAATGTCTAAATTCATTGTTATTTCAACCTGCTGCCTATTTTCCCTCTTAGTCGGCAAGGCCATTAATTAATTAGTGGTTTTCAAGATTCTCTTTATCTCTCGGGCTCTTTTCCCTTATCCTATTTTACGAGCAGGCTTATAAAAGAAAATGAAAGCAAGCATTTGTCAGTCTGAGCAGACCAAAATCTAAATCAACAAGAGATTTTAATTTAAGCGGGAGCTAACGAAGCCGTTTAAAAATAACAAGAATGAGACTTTTTCCTCTTTTGCTTTTTCAGCAATCCTTTTCAAAGCCAAATCAGGAAAGCGAGACGAGCTCGCGACAAGTCATCTGTCACTTTGATGAGCCCTGCACTCAAGCCTGCACTGCCAAGGTCTGCGAGTACTTCTGGAACATTGAGTACCGACTAACCAACACTTGGCGGACACGTGACTTTGGGCGGCGAACAAACGTAGCCAGAGGATCTCTTCGTGATTTCTCAGTTTCTTGGAACGAGACGAGCAAAAACCTGGACATTGACCAGATAGGACTTGCTGCCAATACTCCGTTTCTCGTCGATGAGAGAGGTAACGCTCTCAACCCCTCAACGAGCTAGAAAACCTCTTCTTTACCGACGGACAGGACCAACGACGAGTGATCACGATTAACGGCCATTTTCCCGGCCCGAGCGTGATCGTCAATAAGGGCGCCAAGGTCATCATCCACGTAAAGAGCCTTCTCCATGATCAGTCATTCTCACTCCACTGGCATGGTCTTCACATGGTCGACAACTACTGGATGGACGGAGGAGCCATGTTTTCCCAATGCCCCGTCAACAGTTTCAACGAGTTTACATACGTTATCGAGGCCGACAACACCGGAACACACTGGTATCACTCGCACAAAGGCCTTCAACGAGCAGATGGACTTCACGGCGCATTCATCGTCCTTCAGCCGGAAGAACAAGAAGACCATTCCAATAAAATTCCATTTGTGATGACCGACTGGTATCGAGATGATTCTGACTTTTTGGCGGCTGCAGATCCCTACCGCTTTGGAATTTCTGGCGGGGACCGATTCACTGGAACAGGGGCGCGGACATGCACCACCCCGGAAAAGGGATTTCTCAACGGAGCGAAAGTGAGCAGCTACTGCGTCGATTCGATTCTTGTCAACGGCCATGGCCAGTTCCGAGACAAAAACGACTCGGCTGTGTTTTCTGTCGGCGAGCAGTTCGTTCTTCCCTACGAAACAGAAACCGTCGAATTGAAAGCCGTCCACGCTGGTTTTGAAGTTCCGATTCTGCTCAGAAGAGCTGATAGCTTGCCGATTTACGCAACTGGAACCGATGGCCGAAAAATTCAGTCAAGAGCTGGACATGGGCTGATCTTTGGCGTCGGCGAGACGTGGAATATTGAAAGCGAATTTAACGGGCTCGACGAAATCATTTTCATAGCCGAACTCATGGTGGAAGGATACGGACACGTGGTTGATGCAGACTACCAGCTTAGCCCGCGACCCTTCGTTAAAGTCTCTGTCCAAAGATCTTCTGCTCCGTTCCGAGGAGAACGCGTTCGAAATCTTGTCCCTCTTCTTCCCTGGAAACAATCGCCAGCTCCAGTGAGACCCCATCATGCTTTGGATTTTACTGACTTTATCGACAATCTCGACCACGACTCGGATTTTACTTACCTCAACTGTCCACTTGACAACTACCGCGGCTTCAAATGCGTCGGAATCATGGATTTTCAGCGCGATGAAAATGTCGAAACTGAAGCATATCAATTCGACCCCGCAGAAACGAACGAAAAACCGGATCAAATAATCGAACTGAATTTGAATCTGGCTCGAGGATCGTCAATCAACGGCATCAAATTCGCCTATCCATACAAACCCTTTTTCGACGGAATCAAGGACGAGAATATCACGCCCTGCAGCGAAGAGATTCTCGGAGACGAAGGAAACAGAACCTGCACGCAAATTTTCACAGTCCAGAAAGACGAGCTTGTGGAAATCAGAATCTCCGCTGCTCATGAAATGTCGAACGAACTCTCGCCATACGAGTGGACTTATCACGCTTTCCATTTGCACGGCTACGAGTTCTTCGTCCAGGAGCTTGGCTTTCCCAGACTCGATCAACATGGCAACATAATTGGACTCGACGACGCTTTGAGCTGCACTGGTGGAACGCGCTGCCCGAAAGTGGAATACAGAGAAGACATTTTGAAGAAACGAAGAGTCCATAATTTGAACACTGTCGCGAAAAATACGATTCTAGTGCCAGCAATGGGCTACGCGATTGTCCGTTTCAAGGCGACGAATCCCGGAATCTGGCCGATGCACTGTCATCAGCTTTTCCACAATTCCCAAGGAATGGCTGTGGCTTTGAATGTAGAAGACAAAGAGGAGAACAAGCCGTTTTCTTATTTGCCGGAAGATTTTCCAAGATGTGCAGACTATGATCCAACGAGCTACTCAACTCCGAAAAAAGCATCGCAGAATCATTTTCTTCATTTCATCACGCATCACATATTGTTCTCTTCATCGATCTTGGTCGTCTTTTTGTCTCTCGTGTTTATCTTCGTGAAATGCTGCTTTTTGCCAAGATTTAAAAATGGGTACGAATACGCACCGTTGAATGGAGGAGAAAAGGGAATTCGTTTGTATACTAAGAAATTGCAAGAATTCGTCAACCAAAGAATTACAAATCGCCAAAAATCTGAATCGAGAAATGAAGATAGGGAACCACTTATTTCGAATGATGAGTGTCAAGATTCAAACAAGATGGAAGACGACACTGACCAAGAAATAATTGATTCTCCAACTTACAATCCGGAAGAGGATAATGATGACGAAGACTTTGCTTGTGAACACAAAGATAACTTTCCAAACGGTCATTGGGACAATGACGATTCGAAGTTTTCATTGTTCAAACCTGATCAATGATCACTTGAATTCTGCATCAAATTTTATGATTTTGTATATTTCTCGTCAAACACAATCATTTCTTCCAAACGGTCTGCATGTTTTCTGAGGATAATCAAATAAAACTCAAATATCGATGACACTATTTTTTCTTTTGCACAATTTAAAAACACATGGCATCGCAAATAAGTAAGAATCCCTTGCGCAATGGAAACAGTTTTTTCTTCTTTTAGTGGACCTCTTTTCTAAATTTTCTGGCAGAAAAAATTTCGGAGGCAAAATTGCATATTTACTTGAGACATTTGAAATGTCACATTTCAAAATACTAATGAGCATGCGCCAGTTTCGATGGATTGTTCTAAAAAACAATTTCCTCGAGTTAAGTGGTCAATTCTAGCGCAGTCAAAGTAATTTTAAGAGCATGTTTTCTCTATATTTTTTGCGTGAAAATATTTTCAACCCGCATTAATAGGTCAGAGGGTCAAAATATTTAAAGATCTATGATCATAAATCAGAGGCTTAAATCCGTGACTCCAAGATCGTAGCAACGCGGCTTTTCCGAATTATTAGGTATAAATTGCGACTGTCACTGCCACTGTCTGCCAAAACTCTGCATTATTTGAGATCTATCAAAAATTGCACAAACGGCCAAACCCAGCGTTTGAAGATATTGGCTGGAGACTCATGTAATCATTGTATTTTATTGTGATTCCAGTTTCTGTCAATAGAGTATCGGATAAAATTTTCGTATTTCCTCTGATCAAGATGATGAATTTCCACAAGATCGTAAAAGTTTCTTGGATAGATTCGAATGGTCGCTTGAGCAACGCTGCTGGATCCAAACATCGCGTACACGCAAATGTCTCCGTGGCACAATCTTATCGGCTTAAATGACTTAAAAGAATTGATAAAAGCTTGAAATTGAAAACGATCTTACGTCTTCGAAGAGTTATTTGGCCATTCGACGAGTGTCAGTGGGCCTCCAGCCTCGAATCCATTCTCCGACGTTACATCCCGTTTCTCCCGGAGCGCAAATCGTGACTCGAATGCCATTTGACGACCACATTTGTGAGTACGGAGAATAAATCCCGAATTTGATTTGATAGCCTTTCATTTGCCATCGGACTTGACTGGAGACGCCCCTCAATCGGCTGTGCCATTCTGTTTCGCCTGCAAACTTTTCACTTGTTCCCGGCTATGAACAAACTAAGGAACTTTTCATCGGATAAATTTGTCGTACTTGAACCATGTGGTATGGTGTTGACAGTTCTCCGCTGTAGACCCTCGTGTATTCGACCGTGAGAGGATACTTCATGTAGTTTTCGACAAGTCCGAGATGGCCGACAAGAAAAAGCAAATTTCAAATTATATAATAATAAAATATAATAACCTGAAGTGGTGACCATTGCACCTCGAGTGGCGGATCCAACAGTTATAGCTGTGGAAATCATATCAGAAACCGTTCCGAACGTTTCGACAAACCCCTCGGTCGGCTGGAAGCCGGCGAGAAATAAAAATCCTAAAATCTTCATTTTCTGAAGAAACGAAATTGCAAGTTTGCTTAAATAGGGAGTTGGCCTTGAAATTTTTTCTTATTTATTTACTTAAAATTTCGGTTTTTTCTCTTTTTGTAGTTTTTGAGTGAGGATTTCCCGGCCAAGGGTCAATTTTCAGAATAAATCAACGATCATTGAACGTAAAAAGCGTTACAGTTGGCTTCCTTCTTTCCGGACTTATTTAGTCCCCCGATTTCCGAAAAATGTCCGGAAATTTGGATCACCCGAAAAAATGTATGTCCCCCCCAACATCCTTAAAATTTGTCGAAAAGTAGTCATTTTTCATGATAAATATAATGATGGGGTCCCCGTACAGGCTCAAAGCAAAGAGACTCTCTAAATCTACCAATGCTGGGAAGACGTGTTATAGCTCAAAATAAAGTTTGATCCCAGATCTTGTGATTGACAAGAGCTTTTTTTTAATTCAAAGAAAAAAGTCACGTGCTCGTCGCTCAAAGTTGTCGACTCAGCGAAAAATCGCAAAATAATTGAGTTTTTGGTCAGAATTTCATGAGGAATCAGAAAGGGTTCAAAAACAGATTCTGAGACTTGTCCCTGTACGAGGTCCCTAACCTTTAAGGGTGTCCCCAGCGATCGGATTCGACTAATCTTAGTCTGATGACCAATTTTATTTGAGTTAATTAAAGGAAGCTGATTCTAGAGCTTTTTTCAGATCTGAAATATCTCATCTGATTCTCGAGATATTACTGTTTCTATGACAGCGCTAATGCATTACGGCTCGATAGAAATGCACTGTAAAAAGTGTCATTTTCAAACTTTGATTTTATATATCGACCTGTTTATTTTCTGAGAGCTTGAAAAATTCTCTATTCAATGATACCTATATCAATACGATAGCACAAATTTTTCACTTTCAAACAGTGCGCCAAAAGTCGCAAACACCTGCACTTTGGCGCCGGAAAAAGGGATTAAGGGTCTTATCAACGCAAAATCTGAGCGTACCGAGAGATTGAAAATAGATCAAACTATTATCCCTGTAAAAATGAGAAAAATTGAATTTCAGGAACAGCGCTAGAATCGAGCTCAAACTGCAGCAAAATCGTTACTTCAAAGAATGCATCGTATCTGATGCATACAGATAAATTTTAAAAATCCGTCAAATTTATGGCATAGAAGAGCGTTCAAAGAATCAGGATCTGGTCGAAATTTAAAAATTGAATTTGTAGAACTCGAGAAAAACGATCTCAAAGATTGGTCAGAATAGAAAAATCAGAACTCTTTGAAGAAGCGGTAGGGGATTAAAAGATTATAATTTTAAAATTCAGCCAAATTTATGGCATAGAAAAGGGTCTTAATAATAATGAGTATATTTCTTTTAGCCGAAAAGCCTTCAGGAAGTCCTATAAAAAATAGCTCAAAGTATAGCCTGTTTTAAAAAAATCGTTGGGGACACCCTTAAAAGCTGAAAAATTTCCTGTTCTTGAATGCATAAACAAAGCTAAAATTTAGCTGCAGAAATTCAAGGGATTCTTGTCGATAGTTTCAATGCCTCTGCAGCCATATATTTGAAGAATAGACTGTTTGGAGAATGTTGCTGCCCGTCACCATGGAATTTGGCGAGGCTCAACGCTTTTTGTAACATAAATTATGTTGTCTCGGTAATCCGATTTGATACGACCAATTTCGATAAACATCAGCATCAGATTCTCCATGCAGAATTTGTATTTACACAAATAAGCGTAACAGATCAGATGCATAATCTGAAATGACCTTTGGCTAAAGGGGGTGGTGGTTGAGAATTATATAATGATTTTCAATTTTCGGCGGTAAATTACAGTAAGTCCATGGAATAACATTTTTCGAACAATCTTTTTTTTACCGTCAAAATCATGTTGGAGGCAAATTTTTTGGTTCTCAAATACGATAATTTTGGTCAATCAACATCAATTTTAGGAAAATTAAAGACTATCCCTTTTTCGCTGAAAAGAATGAGATTTGAGTGTCAAAGTTTCACTTTCTTCTCCCCCTCTGGATCACCATTTTCCTCACCTTTAGGACTTTTCGGCTGATTTTTAAACTCTTTTATCGACGACGGCTTTAAATAAATAGGAGTCTTATTTTGGGGTGGTGTCTGGAATCGACAAAAGAATTCCGACAAAAATTTTCAAAAAAAGACACTTCAGAAAAAATACTCTTGAAATTTTTTGAGAAGAATTTTTTTCTTAAAACTATGCAGAAATGGCTTTTTCAGGCCACAGTGGACATTTCTAGGCAGTTTTGAGAAATTTTCGCTAGCGCATCAGGTATTGGTGGGCGATTGAAATTTACATGAAAAAATTGAAAATTTTTGTCGGGATTTTTTTGTCGGTTCCAGACACCTCCCCCTTATTTTTATGACTAAAAAGGAAATAATTATAATTATAATGAAACAACCTATGAAAATGAGCAAGATAATAGTGCTGTTGCCAGATATAAGTATGTTCTAAATATGATGAATAATCAATATTCTCAAAGCCGAAAGACGGGGTGGTATTCCTGTCCTGAACTCGCGTTTCCTGATAGTCGAGTACAAGAGTTTTCAACAGTTTGGAGCAACTTCGGAGTTGTGATTTCTCCTGGTTGGACTGGAGGGTTATTTGAACAAGACGAATGTCTCATTTAAAATAATTAAGCGATCATCGACAAGTTTGGCGGCTCTTCAATGATATTTGGAGCCGCATTGGAGTTTTAAAAGGCTACCCTCGACAATATGGACGAGCCATTCTTTTCCCAAAAAATGAAGTGATGTTAGTCGGTGGTACTGCACAACACTCAAAGAAAATAATGTTTAATGATAACTGGAGCGCCTTTGACTCGTCTGTCGAGCGCATGGTTTACTGTATTATACTCTTGACTCGATGGCACTTTTGGTATCGAGCGATTATTGCGTTTTATGATAAACTATGGTATAACGTTTGATATATCTAAAAGAAAAGTTTTTGTTTTGTGTTTTTGATTTATTAAGTTCATTAAATCCTTCATAGTTGTTGTTGCCAGTAAAAAAAGTTGATTGTCGAGCGGAGAGATTTTTACGAAAATAAAGAGCTGAAATTTTACTCGAGGTCAGCGATGATTTCTTTGAATTCGATTTTCGGAATACGAATTTATTGGACATTTATTTATTGGACATTTATTTATTGGACACCAGTTGGGCCATCTGCTCGAATTCAGCAAAAATGGCAATCCATAGTTAATGTTATTGGGACCGAAAATACTAAAACAAGCATTTGCCGGGTTTTCTTCTGATTAAATTCCAAGGAGAAATTCCAAGTTTGTGTGTTATTATTACATGTATAAAAGAAAAGTATTCTTTGTGAAGACCAACTCAAAAAACATCGGTTTGTTAAAACAAATTAATTGAGCAAGAGAATCTTATAATGAGTTCAAGGCAAATCAAATGATGAGTTATACAGTATAACTTATACTCGATTATTATGAAAAATGAATAATCGATAGAATATTTTTATTTTTTAAGGAGAGGCTACTACCATGGAGTTGAGCTCTTAGGGGAGATCGAGAATCTGAGCTACTGAAAAATGCACTTACTTTTTCAGTAGCTCATTCTGGGCGTGCCTAAATTTGGGGAGAAGCCGCGCAAACCCTTCTCGGCTCTCTCATTGGCTCGGACTTTCCAGATTCTGTTCTTCAGAATCTCGAGATTCTTCTAAGCCGCCAAGCAAGCGTTAAAGAAAATTTCTAGACTTCCACAACAGTGATTTGCGCTGGATACGGGGAAGGGAGCCAGGGGCTTTCTCCCAAAAGAGTTAAACTTCATGGTAATTTTAAGGATAATCGATCATTTTCCTTCAAACTCGTAAAATTAACGATGAGTCTGAAAGGGCAAATTTTAAACGGCAAAGAGAATTTAAAAATATCCGGAAAATAATGAAAGTTTAGGTCGTTTTGATGAAGCTTTTCTTATTGCCTATTTTAATTAGCATTTTCGTTAGAATTTTGAGAAAAAGCTTTTTGAAAATGAAGCCAGAACAACACGAACACCTGTCCCTGGACAGAATCAATAAAATTCTGATGTCCGCCAGATTCGCAACTTGCAGCTACGAAACAGCGCAAACTTTGAAGCAATTGAAAAAAGAGATTCGAAAAGAAAAACCTGAAGATCGTGGTAAAGATGACATTTTTCTCCAAAAGGAGATTAAAACGGTTTTTAAAAGATTCGAATGTATCAAATACAAGGTTGAAAATTCAAGAACGAAAAAATAAACAATAAAATTTGTAGTTTTTCCGGGACGAAAAATCAAGTGGGGACGCGATGGTCTTTCTTCTGAACGAAAGAGGCATTCCCGACCGACCAAACGAGAAACGAAAGACCTACCTGGTCATCTCGATCGCCGGAACTCATAGCTTTCGGGACATCATCCAAGATCTCAACATTTTCAAGAGAAAGTTCGAAGACACGGAGGCAAGGGTTCACGCTGGATTCTACAACCAGTTCCTGGCGCTCAAGCCTAAAATCAGAAACAGAGTCGAAGTGATCCTGAATGAAACTTTAGTCGATGAAATACTGATAACCGGCCATTCGCTGGGCGGCGCTGTGGCAGCGATGTTTGGCGCTTACCTTGCGGCGGAATTTGAAAATCAAAATTTTCGAGTCGTTACTTTTGGCTGCCCAAAGCCTGGAAATTCTGATTTCAGAGAACTCTTTCAACAGAGGTAAAATTTTAAAATGCTTCTTGTTTCGAAATTATTCTAGGGTGAAAAAGCATCTGAGAGTGAGGGTAACAACAGATCCAGTAACATTGGTGCCGATGCTCATTCCCTGGTTCAGGATCGGTTTTGTCAATATTCTCCTTTATTTTGAATATTATGAAAGCAAGATGGAAACCAAAAGAGCCACACATGTAATGACAATTCGTCGCAGGATTTTCAACTCAGCGAAGACGAGATTTTTACGCTAAATCCTCATTCTTGCGAAAATTACATCGACGAGCTGCTGAAAATAAAACGCATCGTTTTGAGGAAAAAATTCAGAAATGCTGGTCCAAAAGCGATAGAATTTGTTGAAAAAATGAGACTCTCAAAATCGGAAAGAAGCTGATAACAAAATCGAAATTTTTTTCTGTATCACGGACGAAAAAGTCGAATTTCGTTCTTATAATTTCATGCATCTGAATCAATTGCTGTCAAAACGGAAGAATGAATGTTCTGTTTATTAAACCGGTGACCGTACTCTTAAAATTGTTCCAATAAGGAGAAAAAATTTTTTATTGAACAAAAGAAGGTAAGGAAAGCGAAGTTACTGACAGATCATGCTGTCAATTTGTCTCTTCATCGGTTCATCTAGCCAGGGGCACCGGTTGAAAGAACTGCATTTCTTGTTGTTGCACTCGGCCCAGTCAAACTGCCCGTTCTGCATTTTTACGCACGTGAGCTGGATTTTTTTCGACTGAAAAGAATTTGAATCGCTCTTGAAATTTTTGAATATCTTGAAAAGATAAGTATTTTTTTAAAAACTTACTGCCTTTCTCCATTTTTTGTAAGTCTTGATCTTCTGAGGACAGGAGTATTGAACTTGCGACCTCGCCTTGAATCCCTGAAAAGGCCAGTCCTCAAACGACATCCAGCTTCCTTCTCGGCTTTCTCGGATCATCAAGTTTCCATTCAGCTCGCTCAATTCTCCAAAAACGTCCGGACAGCCCTCAATTTCCTCTTCCACGCAAATGAAGTTCTTCTCCACCTCCATGTCTCCATAGGACCAGAATCCATTCGGATTCATAAACGGCCGCGTCTTAATTGGCTGGAAGTTTTCAAACGACATCATCACGTGATCATCGATCGAGAATCCGAGCCATGTTGAGCCAAGAGAATTGATGAGTTCGTTCTCTTCCGACGTTTTTGGCCAGGGAAGGGATCCGCCTAAAATGGGCTCAGAAACTTTAGTTGAAAACTGATAAAAAAGATAAGAGATTTTAAAAATTTCCGCTTTGCTACTGAATTTAAGAAAATTGACTCAGGTTTCAGAGCCCAACCTAAAATTCGACATGTTTTTCGCGCGTTTTTGTAACTCAAAGGTGTCGAAGAAACTGCGACTCGGCGGCCTGCAACTTCTGTCCATTCAAGATCTGGAAAGCTAACTTCTGGGAAATCAGTCGGGGGCCCTTCTGTATGATCGGGCTCCTGGGAAGAAGAGTTGTCTTCGTCGCAGCTTGAAAAATCTTCTTCTCCATCAAGTGAGTTGACGGAAGGGCAGAACCAGACATCAACGTCCAGTTCGTCAGAATCGGCCAGAGCTTCGAAGTTGAAAGTGTAGGGGTCGCCGGAGATCATGTTTTGGCCGGGAGTGATGTTGACGATGTTTGAAGTGGAGTCGCTGAAATCGTCGACGGCGAAATATTGAGTGAAGCTCTAAAAATTAGTTAACTCAATCTCATTCAATCTCAGTTTTAAAGAAGGCTATTTGAATAAAGCTTACCTCTATGTCACCGCCAAATTTGAGGACGAATTTGAAATCGTCAATTTGCTCGTTACCGATTGGCGTATCAACATGAAAGTAGAACTTGGTAAAACTCTGATCTGCATGGTTGTTTCCAGGTCTCACTTCTCCGAAGCCGTCTTCGCCGATTTTTTGGCAGGGACAGGCAAAAGCGGCCGCGAAAAGGGAAGACTTCGAAAGCTTCATGTTTTTGGCTCTCGTTTTTTGTATTTGAACTTAGTTTGATAATTGTCGGATTTGCAGCTCGGTTTTAAAGGAAACATTTTACGATTCTTTCCATATGTTGACTATTCAACTTGAGTCGCGCTCAATAATTTTCGACGCTGTCAGGAGGTGATTAGCGCATTAAAACGTACGCAGAAGCGGATGTATAATAACGAGTTATCATTATTAGCAAAGGTGGAGCGTGTCGTAAGCAGACCGTAAATGGTGATTCCTGTCGAAAAATTGATGAGCTGGTTGAAGTTTTTTGATGATTTTACTGACGAGTCCTAAATTTCAGAAGTTTTAATTTTCGATAGAAGGTTCTGATTCCTAGTCTTTACAACCTGAGTCCCGTCGGGTTCAAAAACGGGGCCGAGAGAAGACTTCAAGTCCATCAAAAAAATGGATCACCAGAGGCGATCTTTCTCGGCGATTGAGGCGCAGAAATAATTGACGCTCTGCGGCTAAATTTGCTCCCTTCGCAAGATTTTTTAAATATGATGAACTCCAGGAAGAGTTTTTTTAAGAAAATTTTTGCGTCCTGTCTTTGTAAATACTGGAAAAGCTCAGATAGAGACTTTCCTTTCTCTTGATCAATTTTTCGGTTCTCAAATAGGATAATTTTGGTCAATCAACATCAATTTTAGGAAAATTAAAGACTTTCCCTTTTTCGCTGAAAAGAATGAGATTTCGAGCGTCTAAGTTTCACTTTCTTCTCCCCCTCTGGATCACCATTTCCCTCACCTTCTGGTCTTTTCTGCTGATTTTCAAACTCTTTTATCGACGACGGCTTTGGCGGACGAATCGGATTCGGCTTGTTTTCCGAAGAGCTGCGGAACATGTTGTCGAGTTGGCTCGTTATTTCATCAGCGAGGCTCGTATCCCCCACCCGAGATGATTCCGCGGGCTCGGAGGAAGACTGGATAGGATCTTCTTCCATGAGACCGAATCCTGCATAATCGGTTGTGGCGCTGGGCGATTTGACGGGACGGCGATGGGATGCGACAGGCTGAGCGACGTGGCTTGCAGTGCCAATGAATTCCGGGGCTTGGTTCTGATAGTTTTCGTTAAAAATGACTCGCAGGGAGGATACTTACCTGGGACGGGCGGATAAATTAGGAGTTGAAGAATTTAAAATTTGTACTTTTCCAGGCGTTTGCGTTGAAGGAGAATTCAGTGGCGTGGAATGCAGCGAAATTCCATTTGGCGGAGTTGGCGCGGCCAGGGTTTGAAAAGACACAAAGTTTGACTGAGCATGAGCACGGCTGAGCACGCGAATGCTCAGATTTCATTGAGCTTGAGCACGGCTGAGCACGACACGCTGGAATTAACGTTGAGCTTGAGCACGCTGAGCATGCTCAGTGCTCATGCTCAGTGCTCTGAGCATGCTCATGCTCAGACTTTTCAAACCCTGGGCGCGGCCTTCTTTCTAGCTTTGATTGGACTTGGATCACTTCTCGTCGGGGGGAGGAAACTATAGTCGGAATTTTTGACGTTCTCTTTCTTTTGCTTCTAAGATTGTAGGAAAGCAGCGCGCTCGGAGAAACCGAAATCGAGGTTTTGGTTCCGAAGAAGCGGGTAGTCCTCATCGGGGAAGAAATACTGCGCTTCTTCAATCAGCCGCTGGACGAAAAGTGTCCCGAGGCCGGAGGTAGTGGTGCTGCCGATCAACGTCGAGGCCCAACAGATTGCCAGAGCATGAGCTGTCATTAGGTTTTCTCGTGATTCTCCATGATTTCCCCGCAAAAGCGGCAGAGATACGGCAAGTTGTAACGGTCAAGACTGGCCATTTTCGAGATCAGTTTGGAAATCATGACAAACTGCTCCGACTGATCCAGGATTCTTTCTGCTTGTTGAATTGCGCCAGAATCCATGAAATTGCGAAGAAGAGGGTATTCAAGGTCGCGGAAGAATTGCTAGAGAGCAGACGCCAGCGTCTGATTGCAAGGAGAAAATTCATCTTAATCTGCTTCGTTGTAGAAGGGCGCATTGAGGGCGGCGATCAATTGCTTGACCTTAGAAATCGCTCCTGGAAGGCGAAAAATGCCTTCTTCATCCAAACCTTCGTTGCCCAACAACAAATCGACTAGCACTTCGAGAGGCTTGGCAATTGGGAGCGCTGATTCTCGGAAGACGATGCCCATTCAGAATCCGAAGTTTTTGCCGAACTTGCCCGCCAGCTCTGGATTCTAGCGCTTCTTGAGGAAGCTCTTTACCGCTTCGTAAAGCTCTGAAGGCTTCGTGCTCGGCGTCATTTTCTCCATGATATGATCCATGCACTCACTGAGTGCCACTCAGTGACTGTCGTGTAGATCTCTTCCTGTTTCTCACTGGGGTTGACGAAGATCTCGCGCGCCATATTCGAGCAGTAGTTTTTGTGTCAAATGTCCAACTGTTGTAGCAAATGATCGTGCCGAAGTGGATGTACTCCTTGTCTTATTGAGCGGAGTACTTCAAACTAAACTTAGGTAAATTGGCCAGCCAAGAAGAATACGACGAAGGTCTTACTTGTAGTTTCCACCAGACTGGATGATCGCCGTGAAGCAAGGCTCCAAATGCTGAGCTCGATTCTGAGCAGCTTTCGCTGGTTCTTGAGCGAGTCCTCAATCCAAGCAGACATTTTCACGTGGCGAATCTTCTTGTCAATCGTCGATCGTTTCCATCAAGCTGGTTTGGTTAACTTCTTTGAAGATTTCTGTCGTCAATCGCGCCGCCTTCTTCATCGAGTTCAATTTGTCCTCTTCCTTTGCTGCGCAAATGATGCCGAAATCGACTGAAAAAACGCAAATAAATAAGATGAATAGAATCAAATGAAGTCTACCAGAGATGCCGACAGTTTTCTTGTTCAGAACTTTGAAGGCCTTTTTGTACTTGCTGAGAAATGGGTCCGCAAATAATGGCGCAAAAGATGAACCTCTACCAACAAGTTGTCGGCAACAACGATTTACCCGCAGAAGTGGTAAAGAAAATATAAGATTCGCTCCCGTTATCACTTATTTCTGAAATGAAAACTCTTGAAGATCCGCTTTTTGTAGGCGTGGAGTGTTTATTGAAGTGAAAAATTAAAATGTTAAAAAAATCAAAATTAAAATATTTTAATCAGTTACAGTGTAAAGAAGAGTTCTCTCTTCGAACTTTATAATGAGCTCCATGATTTTGGTGAGGACGTTTTCTAGCACGATGCAGAATGGAGCCATGTTCGCTTTTCTTGTGTCTGAGGAAACGATTTTGTTCGCGGATAAAAGAAGCTTGACGATGTCGCTCGTTTTCGTCGCTGTCGAGAAAGTCGTTTCCAGCTTCTCTCGCATTTTCGCCGAATATTCTCGCCTCTAAAAGTTCATTTTAGCTCTGGAAATTAATGAAAGACGCTCAAAGAAAGGAAATATTAAAGAAACCAATCAAAATTTCGAATTTCGGTCTATATCTCCAAGTATTTATGTATAAGCGCCTGTTTTATGCCTTTCAAGAAAGGTAAAGCTACAAAAATCAATAACAAATTGAAAAAACCTGAGTTAGTATCTGAATTATTTCTATCTATAAGCCCTCCGCGGCTTTTTTGATGATGGGAGCAGGTTATTTTGCGAAGCCGCTTTGCGGATTCACTTATAAGAAAGCGGCCACGCGGCTTTTCATCCAAACTATCTGGGGCCCTGACTCAGGTTTTCTTAATAGGTTGTCGAGCCGAGCTTTATCCGTCATAAAACGCGTGAAACACCTGATTATTCAAAGAACGAGCCCGAAAATCGATTAATTCAAAGCGATTTTGTCTATTTTTTTCTTATTTGAAGATGATTCTTACCTTTTTTTCATATCTTCAGCTTTGAGAGGCTTTGCTTTGCTTCCCTTACGGCTCTCATTTTCTCATATCACTTCTGAAAAATGCAAATAGTTAGTTATTATCATAGAAATAAAATAAGAGAACAATCACAACCTAATAACTGCTAGATTTTAAGCTCGAGTAAAGTCTGTATTAAAAATATCGAGAAAAAGTAGGAACCAAATGACGGAACCAATTTCAAAAATCTCTTAAAAAAGTGTTCT
Source organism: Oikopleura dioica (assembly GCF_907165135.1). NCBI lineage: Eukaryota > Metazoa > Chordata > Appendicularia > Copelata > Oikopleuridae > Oikopleura > Oikopleura dioica. Next base: position 227,268 of record NC_137293.1, on the reverse strand, counting down.
TTCGTTTATTTAGGAAATTCTTCTAGTTTTCTCTTATTTTTCAATTTGAAATGAATTTCACGCGCAAAAAAGCGAATAAAGGCGCGTCCATTGGCTGTTTCTTATCGAGGGAATTTTGGAACTTGAATCGAGAAACCGAGATTTTCTGATAAAAAAATTTCTGTACAAAAACTCTGAAAGAGCAACAAATATATTTTAGGAGAACCATTGAGAAAACTATTCTATCGCGAGTGAGTGAGTTTTATTCGAAAAATTCAAAGGATTCTGGAGTGTTTGAGCCGTTCTGTGCAAGATTTGCGGTGTTTCACATATTGAGAATTTTTCATACAGGAAAAGTCACAGTCTTCACAAGCGAAACCATCATTATTGTGCGTTCGCATTTTATGCTCGTTCAAACGACTGAGAGTTGCAAAGGAACTAGAGCAGATCTCACACACAGAATCTCGGATGTTGAAGTGCGACTTGAGGTGAAGAGATAATTTTTATGCTGGACTGCTCTGAAAGGGCAGAAATTACAGGAAAACACAATATTTCGGTGAATGTTAACATGATTTCTCAAATTATGGGAATCCTTGCAAACACATTTGCAGGAAGAATAAGGGCAAGAGAGCCGTGCGTCTTTGGTTGGTTTCTGTTCGTGTCCATGAAATTTGCTATGGTGCATTTTGAGAGTCTTTTGAGAGTTAGCAATGAAGGCACAGTCGATTTTACCACAAGGAATGTCTTTATAATCGTGAACAGAGATCATGTGCTCATTTAGACATCCTCTAGCTTCGTTAACAATCAATTTGCAGCCACGCTCGCTGCAATGAACGACGAATTCTTTCTTCATTTCCCAGTTGAAGGAATCACGGTGCTCGTAGAAGAATTCGAGGTGATCTTCCGGCAGTCCAAACTTCTTGGCAATTTTCTGAAATTCTTTTGGTACTTCAACAGTCTTCCGCTCTTCAACATCCTTCGTTTGTTCTGTTTTCTTCGGTTTCGGCGGCTCAATTTCGATTTTCTTCCTCTCCGGCGCTTTCTGGATCGTAAAACTCAACTTCACCGGCTTGGCCTCAACTAAAAATATAAAATGACGGGAGAAATTGGAATTTCTTCAAACCTCTCTTTTCATTTTCAGTCTTCTTCAAATATTTCTTGAGCCAACGAACGTTGCGCCTCACCCTTGCCATTTCTCTGAAAACTGAGACATTTAGAATTTCTGCTGAAAGAATTCAGCCCTTTCAAGACATGTTTTGAGTGGATTCGTGAGTGAGTTTTATTTGCAAAAATCAAATAATTGACACACATATAATAGTAATATTCAATAATAAGTGATTTGTTAACTTATCGAACATGTTTCATGGAAGCGAGAAAAATGGGACAGGAAGGGGATGAGACTTAATAATATTGAACTTGATTAATTTGAGGTTAGGTTGGAAGGGAAGCTCGTGCGGGACGACTTCTCTTCTGTCATTTCCAGCTGATTCGATGGGCATTTCCGAGCGGTTTTCTGGAAGTAACGGGCGTCGTAGGCTTTATTGAAGAATTCGGCATGGGCGCGTTGGTGTAGAAAAGGACGAAGATTTGGAAGAAGATCGAAAGGCAGAAATGAGGTTCTCGTGACCGGAGCGAGCGAGCACCTTGTTGTAAGCATTGAAGAGGTTGAAAAGCGCGCCGCTAGAGCCCTGAAAGTCGGACAACTTCGAAAGTACTTCGGAAACGTGGGTATATTTGAGTTGCGCTGCTTTTTGGCGGCCGACTTCCAAATTTTTAAACGCTAAGAGTTGGCTAGTTAAGAGTGTTTGTTTGACAGATAATTACCGAGTACAGCTCCGACAAGAACAATTTTGTTGAGAGCTTCGAAGTCCCAAGTACTTTTGTCTAACTGGACAGTGACAAACTGCTTCTTATTATCAGCAAGTACGCATGAGGAAGGTGTAAGATGAACAACGATTCCGACGATGTCAACCTCTTTCGTGGTCACAGGGATTTCGTGGAGGATTTTTGAGTATTCTGCGGGCAACTCAGGTTTCACGGATTCGTGATCAAAAACACGGACGGTCCCGTTTTTCTGGATTACGATTTGGCCTCTATATCCGATGTTTGCCATTTCAACGATCACTAAAATCCACATTTTTGAGATTGGGACTTAAAACGCTCAAATTACCGATAGATCCCGCTTTCAAAGATTCGTCGCGCAGTTTGCTCTCGTCGATTTGCAGAATACTTGTTCTATTTCCCTCCTTGACTTTAAATCTCAATTTCTTCGTCGTTTTTCCTCTTGATTGTCGCAGCTCACGTTCGAGAGATTCGTTTATCTTGAACTTTTGCTCTTCGGCGAATTCTGAAAAAAGCGTGATTGGGAATTGTTGAACGTAAAAAGGCGTGCTTACTTCGGTATTTCTGCCGTTGCTCTTCAGTCAAGTTCGAAAATGTATGTTCTCGGTCTTTTGAAAGTGTCACCGCGGTGTAAATCTCTTCTGGATCTTCTAGTACGCGGATTTCTTTCATTTTCAAGTTGGATAGATCTTCGTTGAGGCTTTCTCGATGTTTCTTCCTTCGAAAAATTGAATAAAATCCTCTATTTTATCGTAATAATACCTAATACTTGCTGCTAGCGATTCTCTTTGCTTGTCCAGATCTTTTTCTTTCTGAGCAAGCCATCGATCTCGCTGTCTTTTTGAAAAAACTACTCGTCTATCTCCTGGTTTGTCTTGAAGCCAAATATCTGGGTACTTTCTTGTTATTTTCAGCTTCAGCTTGTAAATACTCCCGCCAGAGGAGGAAATGGAAGATAATGTCGAAGGCGGAACGCTTTTAAAAAACGGCCCAAGTTTCGTATGCCATTTGACGCGCTTCGTGGAATTGGCGGTTATTTGAATTTCGGAAATATTCTTCAACGGGTGTGAAGCTTGAGCGTCTCTGGCAAGAGTTGCACCACAAATGAGGATTTTGGAACCGATTGGTAGTTTTTCAAGACGTTGCTTTATCAAAGCATCGCCATCGCATTTGATTTCGTACCAGCCGTCTGATAGTCTATTCAGATTTATAAAAAGCGTCTTAAGGGAAACGAAATACCTGAGAGGTTCTTTGGAAGAAATGTAAAGAACAGCAGGCATAGCTGGAGAAACTTCATGCTCGGAAATCTTCACAATGAGACTTCTCTTTCCGTCGATAAATTCCAAGTCAGCCCTCAGTCGGAGTTGGTCGACTAACGCGTCGGGGGTGAAGACCTTTTCGCGCAATTCGTGATCGAGATAGTTGTTGTATCCAGCGAGCTTTTGCTTGACGAGTTTTGCGTGATTTTCTACCCAGTTGATTGACAATTTAGAGTGGAGCGATCTGTTGATCGTCGAGCTGTGAAGAGTGCGCTGGATATGTCGCGAGCCGAAAGTTCCGTCTGCTGCGCAGCTGAAAGTTCCATCGTCGGACGTTTTCTTACCAGCTAGAATATCTTCCTTTGGCCAAAAGTCGAGCAAGTTGAAATTTCGCACTGGATCAGCAGGCTTATCCTCTGTATTTACTTGAGGCTTGAACTGACTCACAGGAATCGTCTTGCCTCTTTGGTTGTAGTGTTTCTTGCTTTGGAACAGCACTCCGTAACGATTTTCTTGACATTTCTTCCGACAATCGATCTCCTCGTCGATCTTTTTGATCATTGCCTTTAATTGCTTGATTTCTTCCGCGGTCATGACACGATCTTCTGTTCCTTCGTCAAGGTCCATATCAAAGTCTTCATCTTCTGCAGTATAGTCCGCAATCATCGGACAAAGAGCAAGATCTGGAGATTTGACGGATTTGTTCCTTCGGGTAGGGATGAGAGTACTGTGCTTCGAATTGTTCTTTGCAGCCGATTTTACTGGAATGACGAATGAAGAAGATCTTTCGATGCTGGTCAATTTTGCTTGCGTTTCTTCTAATTGGCTTCTGAGACGCAGTTTATCCGCAAGAAGAGCGTATTTGTGCATAATGGAGTCACTTTCCGGATGAAAGAAATTAACACAAGGCTGATAGCAAGGCAAATTTTCATTCACTTCTTCTGGCTTCGGCTCTGGTAAGCGTTGAATATAGACGTACAGTGGGTTGCGCAGTTGGTTGCCCCTTTGCGATTGCAGCTTTGGTTGCCCCTTTGCCCGCGCTTTTTCTATTGTTCCTTTCTAGACTCGCTCAAAGTGATTGCAGGATTGGTTGCCCCTTCACCCGCACTTTAGGGGGCAACTACCTGCGCAACCCACTGTACTTGCGTGGCGGCTGAGAAGGTTGACGATCCGATTCTTGTGTCTCCGCGGTTGGTTCGTCTGGCAGATCTCTATACTCCTCCCACAACGATTCAAGAGGAGGATGACGCAGACTGGTGGGCAGATGAATAGAATTTCGACAAGTTTCGGAAACAAATTTCGCCATGAATTCATCAAGTCTCTTTCTCTTTGCTTCTTTTTGTTCTGGAGCTTTCGGAGGAGGAATTAACGATCCAACTGCCAACGACTGTGAAAACAAATCCTGACTTAACTCGCCGTCAACATCGGCAGTCTTGGCAGAAGCCGCGGGCTCGTTAGATGTATTCAAGAGCTGCTGACTTGCACCAATTGCCGATTCATCAATTTTCGCCTTGATAGAGTTCTGCAAGCCAGTGTTCTTGCTTCCAGGGCCAGCAGCCCGGACTGCTTGCAAGGCAGCTTCAGGGACTCCGAGTCCAGTTTGGGATCCATTGAATTCGAAGGAATCGTCCAAACCTCGAAAGATATCCTTCCTCAAATTTTCGGAGGATTTCTTTGGTTTATTCGTCTCTTGGGACTTGTAAATCGGACTCGCTCCATAAGGCGAATTGGAGAAAAGGGCTTGCGACGGATCGAACGAAAGATCCAAGCTCGTTTCTCTCGGACTCTCAGGAACCATCTGATTCATATCTATCTCAGAAAGCGCTCCTTTCTTTCCGTCCGCAGCTGCAATCGCTTTCTCACCATTTCTGACTTCCTTGAGTGGATTTTTCGGACTGGCAGATACTGAAGGAAACTGGATATTGTTTGGTAAAGGAACTCCAGGAAGAGCAATGCTAGAACCTGCTCCTGTTGTGAAGAGTGAAGTAGCGACAGATTGATCAAATCGTTTCAGCAACTCAACTGAATTTTGGATCTTCGATGCGTTCTTCGAGGGAGGTTTGAATGAGCTCTTTGGTGGAGGCTTGTACGCGGAGAAATCGAATTCATCGTCTTCGTCACCGTTTTGAACTTTTTCTTTCGCTTGAATAGCATTTTTTTTCATTGATTTTTGAGTTTGAAGTTTGAGGAAGTACTGCGATGTCAGCTCTTGACTGAAATCGTCGTCAGGGTCGTCTTCATTAAATTTCTGTCTCCAGTATTTCTTCCCATATGTGACTGTTCGTTTATTTCCAGTCGTCGGAAGGCCTCTCGACTTGTTTCTTTGGTTTTCTTTTGATATCATCGGGCCATCGAGATCCGCGAAAAGGTCCTTATTAAATTCGAGGCTTCTTGTGGAAAGTTTACTTTGCAGATCTCCCGTTGTGAACAGCAGCTTCAATTAGGGCTTTTGTCGAGTTCAATACAAAAACACTAACTCGTTACTTTTCCTTCAAACTCATTCAAGCCCTTTCCTGTGGCGCTGGGCCGGGTTCAGAAACACTTTCTGAATTTAATTCTGGAATCGCCAAGCTGTCATCGTCCAGTAGTCTCTGAAAAAGTTGACTCGACGTCGTCACGGAGTCGTCACAAGCGGGGAGCTCGCTTTCTATAATCGCGATCTCGGAGTCGTTGGGCTCGAAGACATCGTTCGGATGACTGTGATGTGCTTTCGGGTGTAAAATGCTGTCGTCCGATGCATCCATGAAGTTGAGTCCCGTCTCATCACCGAGATTTTCTTCGCTTGTTCGCGGCCTAAAGTAAGCGTGAGATAATGTGATGTTCATGAGAAAATACTTACAGAATTTTCGGCTCGTCGTCCTTGCTTGTTGGAACAGGAAGACCGGGAACTCCAAGAGCTTCGAGTGTTTCAAATCGTTTTGTTCTTCGTAAATATCGAAGAACAAATTTCATCTCTTTCGTTGTTTCGGCCATTTCTAAAAAAGAAAACGATAAAGTTGCAAGTTATTAGAAAATATAGTAAAACGTTCTATGTTGGGTATTTCAGGGAGTATTAATTGAACTGCTAGAGATTCAGAACTTCAAAAAAGAAACAAAAGCACAAGTAAAATATAGTCGGGAAGATGAGCCTTATGGCAAGGTCTGACATGGCCCAAGGGGCTATAAATCTTTCAGTCGTAGTAGTGGTCGTCAACTCGATTCTGTCGCTCTTTTTTGATCTGACGATGCGATTCTTCTCGATTCGGCCGGGGATGACTAGGCGGTTGGGCTTGTCCTTGGGAGAAAGATAAGAACAAGTGTTGGTTATTGGAAACTTACGATGGCATCGAGTTTATCGAATTCGGTGACTCGGGGTACAATCGATCCGAGTTCGAACCTGTCCGCGTTTCGTAAAGGCTAGTTGTAAGTCAAGTGCATTTTGATTCCGCCTTCCAAGCACCAGCGAATTCCCTGTTTAGATTTGATAAGACCTGTGTTTATAAAGAGATATAGCGTAATTGAATATAGAATCGTATTGAAATTAAACCTGATAACAAGTAATGCCACAGTAGGTATCGCGCACGGGAAGTTCTTGGATTGGCACTTGAACTGTGCAAGCAAAAGGAAGATAAAAAAAATGAAGAAAAAAGGGAAATATCCGGTACAGGTTCACTAGCTGCCAACAGACCTCCACAGACGCTGAGCGGAAAATTCCAGGAGGCTCTTGGGAAAGCTCGTTGACTTCTTTTTCGATGAGTTGACGACAGCTAGAAATTATGAATTAACTTGAAAAAATCGAACGAATAAAGATTATAATGAGCGAGAGAATACTTATTTCCGCATTTATTGAAAGAAAGAAAATGTCAACTAAAATTAAATAAATAAAGGACCTACCCTCCAATGCCTCCATCATGTGTAGAAGCAGCAAGAAGATAAGTCCAGCTCTCAAGGCAGGCTGTAATAAGCGTCGATTCTCTTCAATAAATTTCTCGGACAGGTCTCGGATGGCCATGCGCAAACGGCGAGACGTTATATGTTCTCCCTGGAAAATAGAGTTGGCCAGTTGCCAGTTAATTCTACACATCGTATAATATACCTGAACGAAACATACCGCGGAGTCAAGGAAAATACACCGTTTTCTCTTCCTGAACTCAGGCTTTTTGAAATACTTGGACAATGTATTTTGTACAGTTATATTTTACGATGTGTAGAATAAGCAATCGAAACATATCGTTCCTTCTTTAAAATGGCTAACTCTAGCTTGATACTGTGCTTGAGCTTATGGCGACTATCGCCGGAGAGGACAAGCAGCGAGCGGGGAGGAATCGGGACAGGGATTTCAACGAGTCGCCCTGGCGAGACTTGACGAGACAGAGTCATAACACTATCGCTCAGCAAAGACAGACACATGATAGATTCGCCCTTTTAATGAAGATAGAACTAGCGCTTTCAATTAATTGAAATTCACGATCGGCTACAACCTAGCCAAAGCCAGTTTTCGTCGAAATGGGGATCGATATGAGCGCCCTTCGTAGGCTCGTACTCAAGAAAAAAGCACTCCGCGTGCGCGTAGTTCTTCAGAATCGGATGCAGTCCCTTTATTCTCTCGTCGAGCGGAAACATCCAACTAGGCATCCCCAAGAAGGAGCCGAGCTTATCCTTCTTTTTCTTAAAATTTCTTTCTCTGATATAAGTTTTTAACATCATGAATTTTATGAATAGTTATTTGACCAATTATTGCTCAAACGAAAGAATTATCATGAACTTTAAAAGGCGATAAATACTTTTTTGCACGAAAAAAATAAAAAGAGTTCAAGTAGAGAAACAATAGTTTATCCCAGTTACAGTAGTATTTGATGAAGATATTGTTAGAAGAGTGAAATAAGGATTTAAACGACATGTAAAAATTCATGTTTTTTTTAGGAAGATTCGACGATATCGCCCGGGATGCGGCAAATAACGCAAGGGTAGTAGTCGCCTGTGTCGAATTTTAGACCTACATCTCCCGTTTGCCGTGTTGCTGAAATTGGCGGAATCCAGCTCCGAGTAAATCTGAAACAAAGAATTGAGAATTCGGAACGAAGACACAATGTTATATGATAAGGGTATCACTCTGCTGACTTTCTACGCTCTGCCCTACCTTATTTAATCGCTCACGGAGCTTTCTGGGCTTGGCAGGGATAAGTACAGCGGCTCGGAAATTCACAGGCAGACCATATCTCAAAACGCTTTCGACGAAAATCGCGTTCTGGTCGCCTCCTTCGTGGTTGTAGAAGATGCAGTACTCTGAATCGGGCTCAAAAGAAGCCTATCAAGAAGAGTTGTCTTACGGTTGGAGCGGAGATAATCCATCAGTGCTTGTTGGCCTTTTCTCCTGTTTTCTTTGATAAGTCGGACGATGTAGTTCCTCTCCAGTCTCGGAATTTCGGGCTTCTTCCCGACGATCATTGGAAGCTGCGGCAGAGGGAGACTCAGCAAATTGCCCTGCAAGATCAAAATTAAGCTCAATTTTGTGGTTGAATCAAGTACCTGTAAATAATGCTCTGCAAGCCAGCAAGCGCGAAGAGAAAAACGTACGATTTAGGCACGGTTAGATCTAAAGAACGGGAATCAGGTGGCTTGAAAATCAAGGAAGAGTACCTCGATCAGCACCGGTACGATAGTTCCAGCAGTATAACTTCGTCGGGGACATCGTCGAATAGACCATAAGTAGCAGTGACGATTGTATCTCCCTAGAACGGCAAAATTTAGTTGAATTCTATTTTTTCTCTTTTTGAGCCGATGCCTAATTTTTACGTACAGGCTGTTATTGGCTGATTCAGATCGAACCAATTCGACTGTATTACTAAATCAGTAATTTAAAATCAAGAAATTCTTTTTATTTTGGATTTCTTGCTCGAGTTGAATTTTATTGTGGAATGGTTAAAAATGCGGCTGGAGGTATTTTAGCTGTTCTAGTATTCTGCGTTCAGTTTCGATTCTTTGAATTTTTGCTTCAAGCCTGAGCCGCTCATTGGAATTCATCTCTTTTTGCTCACGATTGTATTCCATCATTTCTTGCACCATTACAGTAAACGTCCCTCGTTCTGCGGCAAAGATTTTCCTCTCCGCAACAATAACTGCCTTGAGCGCATTCCGTGAATGATTCCGGAAATTCCTTATCAATTGATGCCTTTGTAGTTTCTTTTTCGACTCAAATAGCGGATTCTTTGAGCGGTTTGTTGGCTACTGTAACCGAGGCTAGAAAGTCTTTGAGATGACGGGTAATTTCCGTGGCAGTTTTCTAAGCTTCGAACCTTTCGTCATGCATTTTTGTATTCTTGCGATTTGTGATTCCTGTCAAAGAAAATCAGCAAACGAATAGTAATAAAAGCCTACCTGTTCATCTTATTATACTCGACACCTCCATTTGCGCTCGTTTCATCCTACTTACATGTGCCTGGTGATAAACAAACGCTTCATCTTCTGTAGCTTCTTCTGAGCCTCGATCAACTTCTCCTGCAGAGCGACGTTCGCTTCTTGTCATGCCAAATTAGGCTTCTTCCAAAGCCGGTCATTAGGCGCTTTTCAGTTGTTGAATATCGATGCGAAGGAAGTAAAGCTCTTCCAGGGGATTCTGAAACTTGTTGAGCGGCAGAGGTAGTTAGGACGGCGGGATAGTTTGACAAAAGATCTGGAATGAAAAATAGCTTTTGGGTGGGTGACTTCTCCGGCGGCGGCGATGGAGGATTGGAAAGTTGAGGCGATGCTTCAATAATAGGCGTGTTTATCGTCGTTAATATCAACCTCTCCGTTTTCACTCCTACCAAGACTCACGGGCTTGGATGCAGCTCTTTTAGGCTTTTCGTCGATTATTTCTTCAGACTTTTTGGTTCCAAGCAATCCGGCTAAAAAGGACTGTTCATCATGTGAGACCTGCGGTGGTGAAAGGTCTCTTGTGGACGATTTCTCTTGTGGTGGCTTTTGAATTGAAATTAAAGATTTAGAAATATCAATGTCAGAGAAGCCTGCTACAGAAGTTGTGCTAGCGAAGATATATTCATTCAATTTCGAGAAATTACTTTTTTCTGGGTTATTCAACGATATGTGACATACATGTATCATATGTCTGACTTTTTTCCTAGAAGCGACTGGCTGCATTTTTCGGGGATCAGTTGGGGCTTTTGATGGCTCGGACTTCAATTTGAAGTCTTCAACAAGTCATAATCGCAGAAAATTCGAATTCGGGCATGGAAGTCGACAACTACTGTATGTTAATTTTGAGCCGAGAGGCTGTCAGAAAACTCGAACTCTTTTTCTGTCGGAGGTGATTTGGCCTTTGGGAATGACTTGGTTACTTATGCGCTCGACGAACATTTCTGTACTACCATGACTATAAAAAGAGAGAGTTTTACTCTCATCAACAATATGAATCGGTACCGAGCGGAATTATTCTTTAGGCAGTCGATGATCTCTCGCACAACTTGCTGGATCTCGATTTCGTTCTTTCGCTTCTGACCACATGAATACTGTCGTATTTCTAAGGAAGAAGCAGGCTAATCATTCAATTCCTGGCTTTGACGGAATTCACAGACTGTGACATAGTCTATTATTTATAGACCTCCGTCATTCGCTGAATAACAAAAAATTTTGATCCCAATTCCTACTAGGAATTTCCTAGTTCCTCACTTGTCGCCGTCAAAATCATCAGATAAATAGTTATTTTCATTCAAGTTTCATCTCTAGTTCCTTTCGGCATGGATCTTAGTAATCTGGGACTTTCAGATCGTAGCTTTAGTAACTCGAGATTTACACATAGTCTTAACAGACTAAATCTCATCATTTGATGGTTGGCCAAAATTTCTTTAAAATGATATTTGCAAAACAGATAACGCTCTTAAGGTTTCTGTTTCTGATTAATTTTCAGAAATTGACCAATTTGGCTCCTTTCAACCTATTGAGAATCCTTACCAATTTGGGCATTTCTAGAAAGTCTTTCAGATTCTGAAATTCAGAATCGGAAGAAGTGCGGCGATCAAAGCCTCGAGACTTGAGTAAATTTACCCAGTATTTATTTTTAAAGTAAGTATTTGCTTCGTAAGTTCGTTTTTTGGAAGAGAAAAATAAGGAGGTAGAATTATTTAAAAAATCAAAAAGTATTAAAAGTCAAATAAAGGGCTTAAAAGAGAGAATAACTGTAAAAAATAAGGAGGAATGAACCATTCCTCCATTCCGAATGGCTGTTCAGTGATAAATTCGGGAAGAGGCGTCTTCTAGCGGAATCGGGAGAAACGGGAGGCGAAAGACTGCTGCAAACCCTTGCGAGTGTCCACATTGATTCACTGCGGCCGACTATCTTCAATGATTGCCGCAGGAGCTACAGGGGGGTCATTCAACAACGACCGGGGCGATTCCCATCATGAAGCATTATTCTGTGCTCTGATTGTTCAATCATGTAAATCAGCCCGGTCGTTGTTGAAAGACCCCCTTGTAGAAAATAGAGTTGAGAAAGGTCAAAAATCGGGTCGAGCGGCGTACCATTCATTGAATTAGAATTGGCATTTCTTGTTGCACGTCTGGATGTTTTTGCGGCAGAAATTGTGCTCGTTTGTTTGGCACAGGTAGGAAGATTCATCATTGAAAGAGGAGAAGGCAGTTGACAAAAAAGGGATGGCTCATCGTCCAGGTCGATTTATTTGCTAGCGGTGGGCTCGATGATGTTCACTCTTTCGAAATCTTCGCCGCGAAGACAGTTGCTTTTTTTCAAAGAATCTAGCACGGACACTTGGAACTGATTTACCGACCTGGAACACAAGAAAAATCACTCTCAGTCGTTGTGGACGGAAATGGTCGTAAGACCGTTGAGTGTTAGAACTTGGAAAGCCGTCCGCGACTTCGTAGCTGAGTTCGGGTTTTGTCGCTGAGCAATATCGTAAGCTTGTTTCATTTCTGTGATCATCATTCTGTCTTTATGATTGATAGATCGATTAAGGATGGGTTGGATTTCTTGAAGAAGGACATGCACTTCTTTTGTTCTCTCGTTTAGCTTAGTGTCGAGCCCTTCTTTTTCTTCAAAACGACGGCTAGAATTAATCTCCTCCTTGATTTCAGATGATAAACCGATAATTCGAGCATCGACGTATTCTTACATTCCCTCTTTTACGGCGTTGGGCTTTTCTCTGTCAAAATGCTTGTTGATGATGTTGACAAAGGCGTCGTTTTCTTGCTGGTTGGACTGTTGCTGATTCAAGCTGACCTCAGCTCTTGAATCCCATTCCAATCAGGTTATTGCGAATTATAATTTGTGCAAACTCAAATTAATTGTATATTTCTCAAAATCTTGCACATTTTTTTATTTCATTGTCAAAATATATTATCCAAAATTCAAGTTTACGCCAAATTATCTCTCTAAGGGGGGTACCGGATGATGATTATATCTACGATGCAGGGCAGTTTACGCTATTGATCCGCCGCACTTGCTCGCATCTGCACGGTCCCGAGACAACGAGGTGTGATCACCTGTATATTTGGACTCCTCACCTTCCTGAACCCCTCCCATTTTAACCTTGAACTCTTGAATTTACGTAGCTTTTTCTATCATCATCGAGGCAATGGACATTTCAACTTCAACTTCCTTTTCCAATCGCTAAAGTGATGCATTGTCTTCCTCTTTCACCATCGCTACCATTTGAGCCTTCTGAAGCGGAGTGACTCAACAGCAGATCACGCTTTTGCATTTTCTGGAAACATCGAGGAATAAGTCATGATGGTCCTAAATCGCGAATCCGCGGGCCTGGGCAGTTATGACGAGGCCATAATCGCCGTGTCCAGAGTCCAGTTCTTTCTTCATTTGATCGAGGGTCGTTCTTACTTCTTCTGTTGTCTCCTTCGAGACTTCAAAGACGTTTGTCATTTCATTCGCTAGCAAATTGCATGAGTACCCGCATTTTAGCCGAAACAATGTGAGCTCATGGTCGCCGCGATAATGGGTTCTGGTCAAATTTGTCTGGAACAAAATGCCGAAAGTCTATTCGAGCAGTTCCACATGAAGCTACGAGAGCAGCAGAGCCAAGAGTATCTGATCGACACTCATCTGGCCGAAATAGCATTTCACGAGGCCATGTTCTTGTCTGCTGTTCCAAGCCAATGCAATTCACGAATTCGCGAAATCATCGACTTGCTTAAATATGTGGAAACAATTTGGACCGGGGAAAAATACGGCACCGTCGTCCTTGTACAATGCAGTGTTTGAAAAAATAGTGTTGACGTAAAATATGCTATTTTCAATAGCACTTCTTCAAAACAGAGAAATTTCTTATTGCAGTTCTAATTCTTCGGGCCGTCTCAGCCCCGTTCCTTGATTTTTTGATTTAAGGGGCTTGAATTTTGAAATCGGCCCCCGCGCCCGCGGAAAATGTTGCGGGTTTTCAAACACTGGTACATGGAAACATCGTCATTAAGCGCGTCAATAACTCCATCGACAGACTTCAAGATCAAGAAAAAAAGATGTTCTCTATATGGTTTGCATCTATCAAAAACGATCAAAATCTTGAAAACTGCTGATTCCCGCAACGCTGTCGTCGCTAATATATAACTCACGCTTGCTCTTTTACTTGCCAATGTTGTCAGCTTAGCTTACAGAGATAAGATGCAAGAAGCCGCAAATTTCGAAAGACTGTCCGATGTCGAAAAGAGAATCGAAGAATACGGCGAAGAATACAAGAATTTGGAAGGCTTTGCGCTTGATTAAAAACAACTGGAACTCAAACGAATATGTCAGCAAGAAGTTGCGAGCTCGTGCATCGCTCAACATGACGAATCTCCCAAGTGACATTGGCAACGTTGAATTCAATCCATGGCCAGACGATTTCTGGATTACAAATGACATGTCCGAAATAAACTTAAAGGCAGCTGCTTACGAAGTTGACCATGACGAAGACGGTGATTTCTCAATGATGCGTCCGTCGATCATGAACTCGCGTTCCGTCTTTTCTATTTTGAATGTGAGCCGTACAAATTTTGGAAAAGCGCAAGAAAAACCACGCCCTTTACTGTCCTTGCTCAACTCCAAGGCGCCCAGACTTAAGGATTCTGCTAGCGACTGCTCTCACAAGCTTGCAATGCTTTTAATGCTTCTCGTCTTGCGTAGTTCATCCGACATCTTTTTTTCTTAAATCTATGGCGACAGCGACATGAATGAAACGCTCTGGTCATCGATCGACAATTTGCAGTCGTGGAGAAACTCGAAATTATTCTTAATTTCTCTGATTGAAAAGATGCCCTATTCATGTCTAATTCTTCAACATGTTGATGGATATATTTTTGCTGGTCTCTTCAACGCAAACGCTAAAGATGTGCGAGTTGTAAGAGCAAGAGCGAACTTGGCCGATCTGAAGAGCCTCCAAGACGAAGTACAAGATATCCGACTTCCATCTTCTGGATACACCGCTGGAGTTGATTCCCGAACTTGCTGATCGCCCAATTTCGCGAGACTTTTCTTTTCAAATATTCCTCAATAGACTGGCTCTCGAGAAGAAAAAGACCAAAAGTCAAAAGCTGCCCCGAATTCGAACATGACTTCGCTTGGCAACACGGTCTGTCTCATAACTCCTGGAAGATGCGCCGACTCAGTTACGAAAATGCGACAGAACTGGAAAGAAAAGTCTGGTCTCTCGATTGGCGAGATTGAGTCGTTCATGGCAGCGTCGAATGAACTCGCTAACTGTGGACGCAAAAGATTTTTCTCTTCGATTCGGCCCTCGCGAATTGCTGCACTCGATTTGAACTATCTCAACATCGTCTTCCTTGTTGATCGCAGTCCAGAGCCCTCTTCATTCATTCAACAGAACAAGTTGGATCTTGAGCGAGATCGAGTCGTCATTCAAGCGGAGAGTTACCTCAAGTTGAGGTCCTCAACTGAGTTGAGTCAACTCCGTTGCCCTGCTTTCGCTTTCTGGAGGTTCTTCTTTAATCCACAACCAGTGGAGTTGCGACCAGGAATCCAACGAATGGAGATTAAAGGTAATCGTCAATGGAATGAGCTCAGGCACCTCTGCTATTGACTGCATTCTCAACATTCGAAATCCATCTTTGAAACAAGTCAAAGAAGTGAAGAAGCCTGCGAAGAAGGGCAAGAACATGCCAAGTCCTGAACCAGAAGGCCCTGCATTTGAACCGAACGTTTGTCAAGCTTTCAAAACTGTTATTTACGGAATTCATGCTTCTTATCGTACAACCTGATGTATTTTTGTACAAATAAAAATTTATCTTATTTATAGTGATGTGTTTTTATCTGCAGATTGTTATATTAAATGCGGCATTCGAATTCCCTTTTGAACTTAAAAATTCGAAGACGTTTGTCATTTCATTCGCTAGCAAATCGCATTAGTACCCAATGTCGATTGCAGTCTCCAATTTATCCCCCGTCAGGACCCAAAGTTTAATACCCGCCAGAAGAATTTGCTTGATGGTCTCAGGCACACCATCCTGTAGCTTATCCTTAATCGCTCAGATTCTTTTACCTAGGGCAGAGACTCTGCCGCAAAGTGTTCTCAGACTATCTTCAGCGAATCGAGTCAGAGCGTCATCAGTGATCTTTCGCAAATTTTCAGTCGTCGATTTCGTCAGATTTGAGAGAACAGAACTACCAGCTCCTCCTGTATAAATAATAATTTGACCGTCAACATTTTTCTCTTGGACAACAACGGACATTTGCTTCCTTTCATTGTCAAAGTCCCCATTATGGAGCACCTCGTACGTCATTGTTTCATCTAACGGAGAGACCTAAATCGTATCAGTAGTTCTATTAGTGAGAACAAAGCGAAAAGCGCGTGGTGCTGAAACAAGTGCTCCTTCATCCGGCGATTGTGCTTGATAAACCATGCTTTTTGGACTGCCCATTCTGTCAAGATACATTTCTGTATAATCGGGCGTAACAGTCTGATTCAACGCCCGTACCTTCAGAAAGCGGTCGACGTGATTTCCCTTTTTTTAAAATCATCGATCAAGCTCTGATCCGTGAAAGCAAACTCGCCATTGTGATGCATATTTCATGAAAAATCAATTGGCCGTGAACCATTTCCGTAGATTCGCCCGCTGATATAAGCTTTTTTAAGCTCTAGATATTTTGCATCAGTGTTCCGGTTTCGTCCGAAAAGATGTAGCTCACTTGCCGCAGCCCCTCGTTTTTTGTCGTTGATCGAGCACTTGCGGGAGTGTCATTCTTCTCGAAGTTCATTCCCCGGTCCCAGTTGATGATCATACTTTGTCCGAGACGAACCATTTCTACAGAAACATACAGGGAGATCGGGACCAAAGTGTTGAGCAGAATTGTATAGGACCAAAAATAAGCGCTCCTGATTTCCACGGCGTCCAAGCCAGGCTACTCCAGTCTTCCACCTCAATCCAATCATCGTTCTTGTCTCGATCCCAGGGGTTGAATCGTCGGAAATAAATCCAACTGTTGAATTCGCTCAAAATATGGCCGATAAAAGAAGATTGCCAGTCATGACTTCTTTCCAAGGAATGATTTCTAGCTGACTGTTTTTGAGAATTTTTTCGACTTTCATATTGTTCAAAAATCTGTCTTGGCGATGGGGCTGCAAATAATCGTATCCTTAAACAAGATTGAGTGCTAGCATTACCTCGTTATTACTTGCTAGTAATAAGTTATTACTAATTATGGGCCATGATTCTATTGAATCTATTGAAGAAGGACATGTACTTCTTTTTTTCTCCCATTTAGCTTAGTATCGAGCCCTTCTTTCTCCATAAAAAACAGCTAGGATAAATGATTTATTATAAATCTCTTCCTTGATTTCAGACGATAAACCAATAGTAAAAGCGTCGACGTCTTCGTACATTTTCTCGAGCATTTCATTCATTTTCGAGGCATTGGACATTTCCACTTCAACTTCTCTCTCGTTGTCAATGCATTTCTATTGTTGGCCTTGGCGATAATTGTCCAATTCTTTATCTGCGAACGAAGTTGAAAAAGAATGTTCTTATGAATGGTTCTAAACGCAGGCTTCCTTTACCTAGGAACCAATAATTGACCTGATATTCCGCTTGATCAAGAGTCCTCGTTGTTTTCGAATTCCAAAAGAGGAAGACGGAGAGCTTTGGACTGGATCGATTTCAGCTACTGGGAATAACTGCTCTGTTCGTCGTGAAAACTTTTATCAACTTAGGCATTTCTAGAAAGCTTTTCAAATTCGAAAGAAATTGGCCGGTCAAAGCCTCTAGACTTGCGAGAATTTTCATTTCCAGATTTATTTTCAGTTTTCTCCGGTTTCCACTGGAAAATTTCAAAATTCAAATTTTTTAAATTCCACAAGGTCCCAGCCAGAGAAAACAATCGTAAGTTCATATCAATTAATATCTAAATTTAAAGGCTTGTCATTTTTGATGGCATTCCTCTCGAGATTGAATTTCCAAAATTTTCTTCCCACATTTTTATTTCAATTTTCGTGAATAAAAAATCTGTTTTTATGTCATTATAAATAAAAAAAGGAGATAAGAAAGTTATTCTTTTGCTTACTTTTATTTCAGAGGATGAGCGAGTTGCCAACGATTTCGAGAGAGGAAAAGTATGTCCTCGACTATCTGAAGAGCACTGGACGCATGGAGACGTACCGACTATTCGAGAGAAAAACGATGAAGAAATGGCTCTTGAAGTACATGGTCGCAACAAAAAGAAAGGACACTTGGATGGCATTGATGGAGCATTCGGACGAAGAAATGGACGAAGAAGAAGAAATGAGAAAGGCGGACGAGGCCAGAGCAAAAAGTAAGCGTTTTTTTTTTTATTTTTGAATTTAAAAAATTTTATTTTCAGGATCGAAGGTGCCGAAGAATATCAGCTGGCGTGAACTCGAGTCGACGTTGGCCTGCCCATCCTGCGGTGCCCGAATACCGAAGGACTTGGAGGGAATGAACGCGCATCTCGCCGCTTGTGAGTACTCCTTCTACTAGCTTATTTTTCACTGTTGTTTTTTTTCTATTTTGTTTGACATAGAATGAAATCTGAATAAACGAATGAGCTCCATGAGCAACTCTAGATCTTTTGATTCTTTTCGATTTATTCGTAATTACGCAGGCTTTCTTCAAGTTGTTGGATTTTGATATTTTATCTTACCGCAGAACTTGAGCATGCATAAAAATCTGAGTTAGAGTTAGACCAGACCTCAGTTTGACAAGTGTTAAATTTTTCAAAATGACCGCTGTTTTAATCATCAAAAATCAATGCTGCTAATGAATGTTGATCTCAGCGAATTCTTCTTTGTTGAAACTTATTAGTTGAGAATAAATGTGGCCGCAAGATGAAGATCAAAAGTAAGACTTATGTTGATCTTTTGTTTTTTTATATTTATTGATTCAGTCGCTTTGGTATCTTCTTTATTTGACAGTGCGGCAGCTTCTGTGCATCTCGTCCTATCTCATGTTTTTTATCATCAAAGCTTCTTGTGGATACAAATTCGAAGTTTTACCCATGTCCTCTTTGTTTCGAGAAGATTTGCTCGATTAGAAAAAGAAAATTATCATTTCTGGCAAAAAAATAAAGCTTTTTTATTCTCCAACAATAACGACTTATCAATTTGAAAGAGATCTTCAATTAATGTATTAGATTCAAACTCAAGTTCCTTCACATACTGACTCTAAGCTTGAAGTTGCCGTAAATCCCTTCTTCCGGGAACTACCGAAATCGACATCAATTCTTGTCTGAACAAGACATGAGACGGCCTTTACGATAAAAAGTGAGCAAGTTTTCTAGACCCGGTATTTGGGACAACATTCTTAAAATTTTACGCTGTTGGGATCTCAACTTCGAGGAATGCTTGGCATGTGTTGTTCCGGAGTTGACGACAATCTAAGCTGCTAAGAGAAGAAATAAAATAATCAGACCCTTGTTGCGATTCTCTCTGTTTTCAATATTGCCTGATCTGGGCTCGGCAAGCCATGCTGAAAATCTGAGTCAGGATTTAAAGGAGCTTCAAATTGAAGCCTTCAATAAAAAGCCGTAAGAAAAACGGAGCGATTCACTCAAATTAAAACCAATCTATAATTAATGATTTTTATCGATCCAGATTAAGGTTTTCTTCCGAGGTTGCCAAGCTCTGGCCCTGATCACCCTTTGCATTTAAATAACCGTCGATCTTTATGCCACCGGTTTTTCACCTTGCCAAATTCAATTTAATTAATTAACAAGAAAACCATTAAAAAGGCTCAATTCACGATTACATCGGCATCGAAAGCTACACATCCGTCAAAAATAATGAGAATATACTTAACTTATTAACTGAATTCGAACGAATGAAATCGTGAAGAACCGCATGTACTGTGCCATCCGCTACTAGAGATCACTGAATTTCCTGTGATTGAATCAGACTCGGAAGATACTTTTCTTATTTAGCTATTTCCATAAGCAGCTGAGTTTCTATCAGAGCTGAAAATAGTTGATAAGAAAATTACTCCCTTTGAAAAAGCGGTTTAGAATTTCGACTTTCAGTACAAGGCTGTTAAAATGTGTTAAAATGATGGAATTAGGATGATGGAATAGGTATTCCATATTCTACGCTTTGTCTACATCTTGAAGTTGTGCGAATGGTTCGAATTCTAGCCCAAAAGAAGTCTCTTGGGTTCTACGGAAAAAATATACCTGTTATCGCGCGCAGACTCGGTTTTAGAGTTACTACGGCTTACACGATTTGAGTAAATCATTGGTAAGTCCTTGTTGTTGGCCCGGTAGCGCTCCAAACTGATTTTTAAGTCTAATTAGAAAGACTTTCATTTGAAAGATTCTGCGAAGCGTCTTTCTGAACACCCAGCTTTACTGATACCTGGATTATCACCAGGCTGTATATTTATGAAACTTCTTTAAAGATTGTTACTTTCAGAAACCGTTTTTTGCATCAGAGGGAGATCCGCCAACTCGTCAAGATTCGAAGTCTGTGAGTTTCAAAAGGAGTCGAAACCTTTTCGGAATCGAGCCTTCCAAAAGCTCAACAGAACCTCGGATGTGTCGGAAGTTGAGGCTGTCGATCATTTGCTCGGCGGAGGCTTAAAAAGATAAAATTTTATTTATGTCAGATGGAATTTTTGTTTATGGTTTTTCAATTTTCGAGAATTTCTTTCAAATAGAGGTGCATCGAAGAGCTCATGGTCATTTTGATTAGATTTATGCATAACATTTAATGATTTTGAACAGAAACGTAGCCACGAATCGTCATGTTTCGGTAACTAAAATATCATAACTATTTGTTGATTAAAGCTGAACTTGTTGGCTGGCGTAGAATCTCTGATCTTTGAAGACCGAGATTCTCTCAAACCCAAAAGCCACTCGAAATTGGAAAGGCGTTCGTCTCTTCACCTTAAGCGTCGCAAATTATTCGCCGCGCTTTTCTTTCTTCTAGTGTCAAGTTTTTATAATTTTGGTATTTTCCGGCGAAAACTATCGCAATTGAGAGACTTGCAACTTTCATTTCCTGAGCAATATGAAATTGAGGCACTCTTCAGTATCACGCTAACGATTTCTGGAGGGCAAAATGGCGTAGGATCGAATCTTAAATTATTCTTAGAAGAAAAATCCGTTAAAATTTGCTGCAAGCCTTGCTGCGAGTGCTATCAGGACATTGACTGCGATGGTGTTCAAGAGCTCCAATTTCCTAGTGAGAAAAAGGCCGAGATTATTGAATTTCTCAGACTTCTTGGCGAGAATTCTTCGTTCTCGAATCAGGTACTTTTTCGAAGACCGCGCTTGCCAGATGATTCTGCGCTCTGGACGCCTTTTGTCGCTTGATCCAACAACCAGTTGTAGACGCCGCTGGACTCGTTTTCGAAAAGATCCAGCGCGTTTTCGTCGTTTACTGGTATATCTTCAACGAAGATTATTTGCTCGGGATGGCCTCGTCTTCTTTCAAAAGCTTTCTGGGCTGCATAGCTGTAATACATCCAACTCCAAGTCGCTTCATGAAATTACAAACGCGTTCCGATTCAAATTGAATCATTCAATAAGAGAGAGATCTGACTGTTGATTTTGACTCCTCGTTTATTTCAAAGGCTTCTTCTTGGAATGTTTTTGCATTTTCGCTGCTCTGAATCTTTCAATAATAAAAGTGCAACAAGAATTTTCAGCAATATATTTCGACGAGCTGCTTAGGTTTGACTTCTTTGTGGCCGAATTACAAAAAGAGAGAGTTTACCTACGGATAGCGATGAGATTTCGCCACTTCAAAGACAAGGCTTCCAATATTAAATAGATGCTATTTTTTTCTATTGCTTTGATGCGATTATCACATATTTCCAAAAGGATTTTTTCCAAAAAATTTTTTCATGAAAAATTCGTAAATGTGAAATCGATGGAGAAAAGGGAAAAACACATGTTTCTCGAAACCGTCGAAGAATTCGAACGTCCTGCATCGTAAGTTCTCACGAAATCATAGACGAGAGTTGTAGAATAAAGGAGCTGGAGAACAAAATCGAAATCAAGGAACGACAGAACTCCAAGAGTCATGAGCAGAAATTACATCAAAGGCAAAAAATAATTCTCAGAATCAAACGACTGTATTTCTCGGCATTTTTAGATGTTAAGGTCTTAGCAGCCAAACTAATGTATAATACAAATAAATTATTTATTTTACGATTTAAAGAGAACCAAAATCCAAATTTCAACTCAGTTTTTATCCCATTTTCTATATTTTCAGCGTATTATCATGTATTTTTTCAGCGTTCATAAAAGCAGCATTTTTCAAATTCATTCTTCACAAATCTTCGCAATCTTCATAATCTTCATGCGCAACTAAAATAACAATTTGATTTCTGTATGAAATATTTCGATGGAAAATACCTTTCTTTCGCTTTTTCCAGCAAGGCCAGTCAGTTTCTCATTCTCAATCTTCAGTTCTTGGACCTTTGATTTCAGCTCATCGATTTCAGCAGTTTGATCTTCAACTTGACTTCTTAGTTCGCCCAGTTCTTGTTTATTGAAGGACAGAATTCTTCGCGCTTTTGACTCGGCTTTCTTTTGACTTTCTTGCTTTTCCTTTTCTCCAAGCTTTGCCTTCAGAGTTTCTTTATCATTTTGACTTTCCAGAAGTTGCTTTTTCAAATCTTCTTCAAGGACGGTTTGTTCGTGTTGCTTCTCTTTCAGTATCTTTGATCTTTGCTCAGCATATTTTTCGCCGTAAAGTCAGAAGTCATAAAGTTTATGAATTTCCTTGCTTATAGTTCTTAAGAAAAAGATGAGCCTTTCCTGAACTCCTTTTTTCAAGATTGCATTTTCCGCTTCAACCTCAGTCTCTTTTCTCTTGTACTTCACTCGTCTCTCAGCTTCCTCCATTTTCTGCAGCTTCGCTCTCGCATCATCAAATTTCTTCTGTAATCTTTGATTAGTTTTATTCATCTTCGAAATTCTTTTTTCAGATTGACTTTTGACTTTCTGTTTTTTGACTCAACTTCCTGGACGGACTTTCTTTTTTTTAAGGACTTTTTTAATTTCTTTGCTTTTTGCACAAGAACATTCACTCGAAATAAACTGTCATTCGTGAGCTTGGAGAAAGTTCTGTTGCTAAGAATATTATATTAAAAAAAAGTTGAGCCTATCCTGAATCTCTTCTTTCAGGCTTGCATTTTCCGCTTCAATAATCAGGTGGACTAGATGGTCTTTGTGGGCTTTTTTCGACTCTTTTTCATCTTTGAGAGCCTTTCGGAGACCTTGGATGATTGAATTCTTGTTTTCGATCGAATGTTGATCTCTGGAGGCTTCTTCTTCTCTCTGCTTTTGAAGACTTTCGATTGACTCTTGCTGAATCTTCGTTTTTTCCTTCAAAAAGACGATCATTTCATTCTTGATTTTCAAGTTCTCTTCGGAAGATTTCAGTTTCTCGTTCAGATTCAAAACTTCGGAATTCTTCTTCTTTAATTCATTCGTCGTCTGCTTATGTTTCTTCTCGAGCGCAACATTACTTTTGCTCTGATTCTTAATTCTTGCCTTCTTCATCTCCAGAATTTTCGTAAGTTCCTCGATTTTCGCCTTTGACGGGTCCTTTTTGGCCTCTTTTTTCTTAGCTCTCTCCTTTTCCTCGATTTCCGTCAGTTCGTCTAGTGCCTCTTCATACTTCTTCTGCAAGGAATCAAGCTGCATTCTCTGATTATTGATTTTAGTCTTCTGTTTCTCTGCAAGCTTCTGCAACTCGTCCATTTTCGGAGCTGAGCTCATTTAAGGAAGGTCTTTATAAAAGTTCTTTCATGAAAATAAAACATTCAAAATAAATAATACTAAAAAAAATAAACTTCCGAACTCTTTTTCCTTCAAAAAAAAACCGACTGCGAATTTTTCCTCTAATCTTTTGCGTGAAATGATTTCCTTTTCCGCGCGAAGCGGCTTCGTTGAGATCTAGAGAATTCCTCGATCGCTGATTTGAGGAATGTTTTTCGATAATTCATGATTCATTAAATCAGGGTTCGAAGACTCGAAACTCCCAAGATGTCGTCACTTTTGCCAGGAAAATGCGAGCAGCTGGCTTTTACTGCAGATAGAGCTTGAACGACAACTGAACCGACGATTTTCAATATATTCGTTGGCGATCAGGCGCGATAGGTCACCCTTGATTCGGTTTTAAACGTCAACGAAGATGAAAATTTGACTGCCAAAGCTGCTGATGTTGGGGACTGCGTCAAGAGCGAAATGCTAGTGCCTTCGGACAAAATGTGAAACTTAAGGTTACTTTGCTTAATGCATCACATGTTCGCTGGCATCGGATCTTTGATCTTTGAAGACCGAGATTCTGACAAACCCAGGAGCTATTCGCAATTAGAAAGGCGCTTTTTGTCTCTTCGGCTTTAGCGTCGCAAAAATTCGCCGCGCTTCTCTTTCCTCTAGTGTCAAGTTAATGTTCCAGTTTAATTTTGGTATTTACCAAGTTTTTGCGGGGACGAAATTTTCAATTGGCGAAAAAGAAATCTGCATTTTCGTAAATCGTGCAAATTTTAGGAGAGCAAAATGGCTTAAGATCGAATCTTGATTTATTCGGGGAGAAAACAGTTGCTAAAATTTGCTGCAAGCATTGCTGTGAGTGCTATCAGGACATTGACTGCGATGATGTTCAAGAGGTCCAATTTCGCAAAGCGAAAAAAGTCGAGATCGTTGAATTTCTTAGAAAATGATTGACTTGTAGTTTTTGAAGAAATTGCAATTAACGCTTGAACGCATATTGCGCATATTTCTGCGCAGAGCACCTTCGAAGCTCGATAACTCAAACTTTACTTCATCAAAATTTAAAATGGACCCCCACTTTTGGGACTCTTTTTCGATGATGAATCTGAATCTGTCATCAGAAAACTTTTTTGGCCTCAGGTTAAAAATTTGGCTTCAGAGCGAAAATTTCCGTCCCTTTCAAATTCTCGAAATTTTCTTTATAAACTGATTCTTCTTTGACGAAATTTGCTAATTTTTTATGGTTAAATTATATTTTAGTATAAAAAATCTCTTAGAGGAATCAAAATGACGATTTATAGTTAGAATAATACCTTCTTTTGTATAACAATCGATAAAACTTGAGAAAATGGCATTTTTTAGGTAATAGTTGAAATCACTTGTTTGCAAGCGTCTGGGCTTCATTTTGGTAGATTCGGTTCTTTCAAATCTCGACCACAATCGTCGCTAGAGCGCTCCAAAGGTGCTGCGCAGAAATCTGCGCAATATGCGTTCAGCAGGAAAAATATTTCGTGCGTTCATGCGTTAACGATTCTTGCCGGGAATTCTTCGTTCTCGAATCAGATGCTATTTCGTAGACCGCGCTTGCCAGATGATTCTGCGCTCTGGACGCCTTTTGTCGCTTGATCCAACAACCAGTTGTAGACGCCGCTGGACTCGTTTTCGAAAAGATCCAGCGCGTTTTCATTGTTTACTCGTCTATCGTCGAAGCTTTCTGGGCTGCAAAGGGCTGGACCATAACTCAGCAGACTCGGCAGACTCGGCAGACAAGGCGGTCAATACAAAAAGCTCGAAAATGGTCCATTTTTCCAACAGTTCGTATTCAATCAAATATAAAACGCACAAAATATGTGTTTCGATAGTTATCTGGCAAAAAAAAATTCATTACACTCGTTTCTCAGTGAAAAATCCAGCGTGAAGTCCGCTTCGCGAGTGAGATGGTAGAAAACCCCATATTCGCTAAAACATCTGAAAATTTTGATCTAAAATTGCAACATACTGTTGTCTACGACTTTGGAAAGAATGTTTCTATCAATTAAATGGTATCTCTTCAAAAAATACAGGCAGAAGGACAGAATTTGATGAAAAAATTTTCTGCCGAGTCTGCTGAGTTTGCCGAGTTAAGGTCTTTCCCTGCAAAGCTATAAAACATCGTTGCCGTCAAAATATCGCCGGAACTTTCTTGGATTTTTGCGAGAACTAGTACTGCGAGAGCGCATTTTTTATTCGCAGCGACAATGGGATGAAGAACGAATTTTACTTCATTTCGAAGCCGATGCTTTCAAGAAAGATTTTGCGAAAAGTTCCTTCACATTGAAGACCATCGAATGACTGAAAAACACTCTTTATTCTTCTCCAATTTTTTCCAAAGAGGTGTGGGGCGGTTTGGTGAAATTTCGAATTTCAAAGTTTTATTTCTATTTACAGTGATTTAAAGTGCGTCTGTTCAAGTCGCTCCATGAAATTGTTTTCAATTCGCGATCGAGGCAGCTAATTCTATCCATGATTTTTTAGCAGTAATCTAGCAGTTAGCGATTTAGCAATAATTTGAAAGTGGACTGCATTCAAATCACAGACTGTGAATTGAGTTAAATTGTCGGAGAAGGGAAATTGTTCCCTTTGAATCCGTGGTAAAACCAAGCAAAAAGAAGGATTGCATCGCTATCTCAATAACAAACGCGTTCCGACTCCATAAGAGAGAGATCTGTCTCTTGATTTCGACTCCTCGTTGATTTCAAAGGTTTCTTCCTTAAAAAATGGCTTCTTTTAAAGTTCGTTTAAAAAGGTCTTCTTCTTTTGAATTTTTGCTGCTCTGGTTATTTCAAAAATAAAAATGCAACAAGAATTTTCAACATGATTTTTTCAATTTCCCATTCTCATGAAAAACTTGACATTATTTTTCTTGACGAGCTGCTTAGGTTTGACTTCTTTGTAGCAGAAATACAAAAAGAGAGAGTTTACGAACGAAAGATTAACGGATCGCGATGAAGTTGAAATAAACACTTTCCCATAGCGTGGAGACGAAGAGTAGAAAATGCTGAACAACTATGCTAGAATTCCAAGGATCGACGAAGACATCAGATTTCAAATCTGAGATTTGGCTGTGCGGTAGCTCTCATGAGTCGTAAGACTGATTTCGCCACTTGAATGACAAGACTGTCAAAATTAAATTGATGCTGTTTTTTTTCGATTATCACATGTTTCCAAAAGGCGACAACCTCAATCATCATTCAAGTCCAAAAAATGTCGAGGACAAATTTGAAAAGGTGAGGGATTTTGTTAAGCGAAATAAAAAAAAAAAAAAAGATTTTTGTTCATGGTGACCGACGGAGGAACTTGGGCCCAGTTACTGGGCCGATTCATAGAAAATTCGTAAAAGTGAAATCGACCTAGAAAAATGGAAAAACTTATGTTTCGAGAAACCCTCGAAGAGGAGCCGGAGAACAAAATGGAAATCAAGGAACGACAGAACTCCAAGAGTCGTGAGCAGAAATTATGCATCAATGGCAAAAAATTATTCTCAGAATCAAACGACTGTATTTCTGGGCGTTTGTTGATATAAATGTTTTAGCAACCAAACTTATTTATTATCTAATTAACCTTATCTTATTAAACTTATTTACTATCTTACGATTTATCGAATTCTTCCCAACATGAACAATCAAAGGCAAAATGAGCCGGAAAAAAATCTTAGAGCAGATTCCTTTTAAATTTCAAACAAAAATAAAAATTTCAACTGAGTTTACTCCATTTTCTTTTTTTTCAGCGTTCATAAAAGCAGCATTCTTCAACATTACTCTTCACAGATCTCTGCAATCTTCATAATCTTCATGCGCAACTAAAATAGCAATACGATTTCAAAATGAAATATTTCGATAGAGAATACCTTTCTTTCGCTTTTTCCAGCGAGGCCAGTCAATTTTTCATTCTCCATCTTCAGTTCTTGAACCTTTGATTTCAGCTCATCGATTTCCGTAGTTTGATGTTCTACTTGACTTTTCAGTTCGACGAGCTCTTGCTTTTGGAAGGAGAGAACTCTTCGCGCTTTCGACTCGGCCTTCTTCAGAGTTTCTTTCTTTTCCTGATCTGCTAGCTTGGCCTTCAAAGTTTTTTTCTCATTTTGACTTTCCGAAAGTTGCCTTTTCAAATTTTCTTCAATGGCAGTCTGTTCGTGTTGCTTCTCTTTCAGTATCTTTGATCTTTGCTCAACATATTTTACGTTAAAGATATGTTACATATATCATATGTTATTCGGAATCTTCCTTTTTCTAATATTTCTTAAGAAAAAATTGAGCCTATCCTGAACTCCTTTTTTCAAGATTGCATTTTCCGCTTCAATCTCCGTCTCTTTTCTCTTGTACTTCAAGTGAGCAGTTGCTCTCTCCGCTTCCTCCATTTTCTGCAGCTTCGCTCTGGCATTATCAAATTTCTTATGTAATCTTTGATTAGTTTTATTAATCTCCAAAAATTTCTCCTCATTTTGACGTTTCAAAAGCTTTTTTTCAACTCAACTTCATGGACGGACATTCGTTGGGAATGTTTAAAACATAAATCATGGCTTAGAAATTTGAAGAAAGAGTTGTGCCTATCCTGCATCTCTTCCTTCAGGCTCGCATGTTCCGCTTCAATAATCGTTTCTTTGTACTTTGCAGCTCTTGAATTCTCCTCCAGCTGATTCTGTAAATTTTCGATCTTTTTTTCTGATTCCACCTTGCATTTATTTGATTCACTTAGGAGCGACTTTACGTGGGCCAGGTGTTCTTTGAGGACTTTTTTCGATTCCTTTTCATCTTTGAGAGCCCTTCGGAGACCTGAGATGATTGAATTCTTGTTTTTGATCGAATGTTGATCTCTGGAGGCTTCTTCTTCTTTCTGCTTTTGAAGTTTTTCGACAGAATCTTGCTGAACCTTCATTTTTTCGTTCAAAGAGTCGATCATTTGAGTCTTCATTTTCGAGTTCTCTTCGGAAGATTTGAGTTTCTCTTTCAAATCCAAAACTTCGGAATTCTTTTCCTTTAATTCATCAATCGTCTCCCTTTGTTTCTTCTCGAGCTCAATATACATCTTGCTTTGATACCTTATTCTTGTCATCCGGCTCTCCAACATTTTCGTAAGCTCTTCAATTTTCGCTTTTGACTGGTCCGCCCCTTCTTTATCAGCTCTATCCTTTTCCTCTATTTTCTTCAGCTTTTTTTGCAAGGAATTAATATGCATTCTCTGGTTATTTATTTTGATCTTCTGTTTCTCAGCAAGCTTCTGTAACTCGTCCATTTCCGGAGTTGAAGTCATTTCCAGGAATAACTTTATGAAAGTTCTTTCGAGATAAATAAATTAGAATCAAATACTTTTCATATTTATATGCTTCTATTTTTTAGATTTCTCAAACTCTTTTTCCTGCACTTATCAAAAACCGACTGCGAATTTTTCCTCTAATCTTTTGCGTGGAATGATTTCCTTTTCCGCGCGAAACGGCTTCGTTGAGATCTAGAGAATTCCTCGATCGCTGATTTGATGAAGGTTTTTCGATAATTGATGAATCATGATTCATGAAGCACCATCGTCGATGGTGCTTTACAGACTGTGTAAAACGATATCTGCACAAATAGGTCAATCTAAGCAGGAAGTCAAATTTTCTCGGGACTTTTTTATTTATTGTAAAGTCGAATAAAAAAGATGAACAGAAATTTAAATCTATGTTTGATTTCACTTTTGAACTCGGATGCCAGACTTGCCCCAGTTTCTGCCGGCTAAATAATATCATGATGATAAGATCGAATGAAGTTGGGCAGTGGAAGACGTCAAAATCTAACTGCTTTCTGACGATGTGATGATGTGTTTAACCCACCTGGGAGAATCGGATGCGATCCATGCCAAAGTGCTCCATCGCCCAGATGGACGATTCGTGACGGAAAATATTTGGACGTCGAGCAGTGTAGTTCACATGGTGGTGAGCATCGAAAGGCTCGTGGCCAAATGTCGGGGAAGTTTTGTATTGAGCTCGGGCCATTGAGCTCAGTTAGAAACAAGAGAATCTTTCTACGGGCTACAGTGTGCATGATATTTTTTATTTAAAGAGGCCACCAAAGTATTTGCATTTGTCGGGAAAATAGACGGTGTCACGCATTCCTAGACCTAACGGATAGGATTAACGGCACTGAGACAATCCTCTAGTTTATGGAAAAAGTGCGACGAATCTAAAAAGAATACTAACAGCGACTTGACGGTCCACTGCTGCTTTACGGCAGCCTTCGAGCATTGGAATGTCTGGGAGGGCGAGAACTGCCTTGTTCGAGTATCCGGCGAGGATGTTGTTCGTTCGGCCGAACATATTCTTGTCAGCTTGGTCAGCCTCCCAAATACCCTGAATGTTTTTGTTACATAAGAGCGGGGGAAATAATTTTTTTCAATCTTCTGGTCGCCATGGGAGCGGAAAGTAGTCGATGAAGGTAGTCCCGGGAAACCGAGATTGTCCCCGCGCATTTGCGTGTACACCTGACCCATTCTGACTGAAAGAAAGTTTAATAATCAGTTTTATTGAAAGGCTTTAAATTATTTTGTTTGCACAGATAAGATGCCTCGATTACGATAGAAAGAACACGGCTAAACGGCTCCAACTTGATTAATGGGAATAGAATTGCGCCTCGAAAGAGTAAACTTTTTCTTCAGAAAGAATGTGCTTGTTTTGAAGTAACCCGACATTTTAAATAAAAGCATAGAAAACGCAGTATACTGAATCGTGAATAAAAGGAGAAAGAAAAAGAAGAAGGAATTTGGAACGTATGACACAGTTGATTCGTCAGCAATTTAGCGACCGCTTGATCGCTTCTTGCAGTGCCTCGTCCTTGTTCATTCGCATGTTAAGATCATGTTGAGCTGAATCAGAAAGTATGAGATTAAGACACGATCATGTTCAACTTTCTTGTTTCGATTTTTTACCTTGCCGCTGACTTTCCATAATCTGTCTTCTCGTCGCAGGATCATTCGCCACGCCCAGCTCTTTGAGACTTTCTTTGCTGGCAGCATTCAGCTCGGGATCCTCAAAGTAAGTTTGTCGGCGCTTGCGCCTGTGCTCAGCTTTTGTGAAGACTTCGATACTCTTGTTGGTATTCGCCGGGATTGCGGAACACTTTGTCATCGATTTTTAGCTTGCCATCGGTGTCCAGGGAAGTTTTAATGTGGATATTCTATTCCTCAGATACAGGATGAGCCATTTTACCTTTTGCCAAAATTCCTGTTCTCCGTGAGTGTTCTGGAAAGACACTCTCGCTGTAAAAACATCAAATAGTGGAACGTCCAGCCTGCAGGGAAAGCCTTTCGGAATAAGTTTGAGCATCTCTCGCAGCGACTCAAACCAAGGAATATCATTGTAATATCAAAGAATATCTTAATGCTTCTTGTACGATGAATCACACGTGCTCGAGGGAAAATTATACTTGACCGTGGGAGAAAAAGTCTCGCTTACCTAATATTGGAATGAGCCCATCGACCAGAGAGATCGGACTATTTTCCGTAATGCAGGCAGAGCCCTTGAAAGATTGACGCTTTTCTTTCATAATTCTCGGACGACAGATATCTTTATTCTCAGTTTCCGGAGCCGGGTTAAAGTATTTTTCTGGAGTTGAAGCGTCTGGAATTCTGTTTTGCCTGTCTTGTATTCAATTATCAATTTGTTCCTGGATTGTACGCTTGTTTGAAAGAACTAGTAGTTGTGTCTGTAAGTTTCGTTCCCTTATCGACGCCTAAGATTTGTACAAAGGTTTCAACCCCAGAGCTACTACTCGAGGAGCGTTTTAAAGCTGTTCCATCAGTCTTTGGATTCACTTCACAGTGTTTTGTCCTCGTCCTCTGAAGAGGTTCTACTCCATTTATATTGTAAACATCGCAGTCGTATCCAGAGACTTGTTCATTCCAAGCGGAGTCGCTGGGCCGTGGTGAGACTGACGAATCGTGGATTCATAGGAGTAACTCTAAAAAGGAGTATTTCCTTGAAATATTTTATCTAGAAACCTATCAGTATTTACTGATCCTTCCTCAGCGGACCAGCTTTCGAAAGATGCTGTTTTCTCAACGTGGTCGACTTCTACAATGTCTCCGCTTGGAACTTTTGACTTCTCGTTCAGTTTAAAAAGGATACTCTTGAATCCTCTTTTGAAGGACATTTTCTCCATTCCAACAAGGTGAAAGTCGGCTCGAATGTTTGCTCCTTTTTTTCCAAATTTTCATCGTATCCGATGGACAAAAACGATCAACGAGCGGGATCATGCTCGTGATCTCCCACTTCATCTCGGGGTATGCTGAAGAAGCGCTTCAAAAACGCGCTGCGTCCCTGAAGCTCGTTGATTTTTCGAAAACTTGCGCGATTGACGAGAATGACATGAGTTTTGCCTTGCTCAATGTACTGGACTCTATGTGACTGTAGCATATTTATTACACAGTGGGTAAAACACTGGGCTTTGCTTGAGTGTGTGTTTTGTAAAGAAACTATTGCATGAATGAGTGATCCTTGCGGATCGTGCACAGAAAGGGCGAGGGAAAACGGCTGATAGGAAGTGAGAACAGTTGATTCTCGGCGGAAACGGCCTTATCTATCTAACCTCGACGGGAGACCGATTGAGGACATCATGTCACTCACATCAAGAATTTCAATAACAAACTCAGGAACGCCGATTGACGTTGCTTCGTGCAGGGCGGACCAGCCTCCTGCATTTTTCGAACTCGGATTTACACCTAAATCAGTTATTAATTTCCCATAGAGTCAGCTAGAATCACACGATGATCTCACAATTTCAAAATGTCCTAGGGAGATAGCAATATGCAGCGGCGTGCGGCCTCGCTGATCCACTCTTTCGAATTCGAACATGTCGAAAGAAGAGCCTCGAATGTATTTTGCTTCGTCGTCATAGTCATTTTCCTTTAAGTCTTTTTCACTCAAGCCCGAATGAAATGACTCCGAGTCGGATAACAGGACATCTTCGGACATCTAAAAGTGGTGAATTTCTATTATTTTGAAGTAATTATTATAATAAAATTATTAATACACGTGCGAGTTTCGCTAGATTTTCCAAAATCCAGCAAGCTAAGCAGAGCAAAGGAAGAGTTTTCTCCTCTCTTTCTGAAAAGATGCTTTGATATATATGATATAATATATCATATACCGTATACCGTATAGTTTTTAGGGTCTGAGTCATCACCTATGACATTTTTGGAGGATTGTTTTTGGATAGACAAAAAGTAAGAAAATTTAGAATTTTTAGAATAATTGAGTCAAGATCGGAAAACTGGTCGGCTGCACTTGGACAGAAGAGCCATCTCGATTGATCAATAGATTTTCGTATGGCTCTGCGGCGCTTACGCTCGATGATGTACAAAATGCATTAATTTGCTTTGCTTGGGAGGATTACAAGAGATGTGAAGATTTTGATGGAAAATTTTCAACGGAAACTTTCTCTTCAAATTACGGTCATTGGGGAGGAAAACTCGGCTTCTATCAAGGGAATCCAACTACTGTTGACGGTACCTACGGCGATGGAAAGAATAAAGTGGAGACTTTTGGTTCTTCGGGCTGGACGACTTTAACTGATTTCCCGGAAAGGTATTGAGAGAAATTCATTCATTTACTATAATTATTATAGTTTAATAAAATGGGATGTTTTGATGGGCCTTCCGAGTGGAACTCTTTTGCTCGCCGGGGGATGGTATGAGGTCGGAATACAAAAAGCAATTTGGCTTCTTGAAAACGGCATTTGGAAAGAAATCGGCAATCTACAACACGTGAGTTTCTAAAGCTGTCAAAGATTTTGATTTGAATTAAGGGCTGCACTTCTGCATCTGCAATCATGATCAAAAACTCAGTTTTCATCGTCCCTGGCTTCGGAGGTCAATATGCAATCGAACGACTGGATTTCGAAGGAGATCGATTGATCAGTCGAAGAGTCATTGGAAATACAGAAGGAAATTCGATTCCTTTCCAAAAAAATAGAAGAAATTATTTTTAGCTTTTCTCTTATTTCTTTTATCATTAAAAATTAAATAAATCATTTATCTGTGCATTATTTATTTCATATTTTTTTTAAGGGGGTAGAAACAGCTTTTTTCGAAAAAAGGCGATTTTTGACTGGCGGTACAGCCAAGAAAATCTTAGATTTTCAATTATCCTAGATAGAAACATCTTAGATCTAGGAACATCTTCCTCGAAATTTGTTTTAGTCATCAAATTTTTGAGTAATCGGGCTCAGAAGAAACTCATCTCTCCGAAATTCTCGATTTTCGCGTATTTTCAACCTCGAATATCTCGAGTCACGTGATAGGAGAACAAATTCAATTCAAATTTTTGTGAAGCTGAACACCCTTTTTAGGAACATTTATGAGGAAATTTGTTAACATACATAAATCTGATGTTTTCTTTTATGTAGCTACAGTCCAAAATCGAGAAAGCTGTTTCTACCCCCTTAAGGGATCCCCCCCCCAATTTTCCCAACTTTGACCCCTATCTACTTTTTACTCGTCTTCCGTGTGGGGCTGTATAGGGGCTCAAATTGAAGCCCGTTTCTTGACGAGCAAATGCATGCATGATAAGCCCCTAGTTATAAGATTCACTTATGCATTAGAAGCCGTCAAAGTGAGTTAGGTTGCAAAAACGGCCATTTTCGGTCATTTTCAAGTTGTATCTACTTTTTATTGGGCTTATGGATTCCTAATATCTCTTCATTTTTAGGAAGATTGAACCCTTGTCTACATTTGCATGCATGATCATCAAGTTTGGGAAAGTAGAAAAAAATTTTCTTATTATAAAACTTTCAGCCGTCATTTTAGCGATCTTTTGGAGTCTTTTTGCTCTCTATCGCCGCCAAGTGATGAATTTCTTTCTCGAAAACTGTTTATTTCTTGATGAGGGCGTTATATGCTTTCAAATAAGCCCCTATTTGCCCCGTTATGAAGACCTTCAAATTCTGAAAAAATCGAAAATTTTTGCTAAGTATAGATTATAATGCAACTTCAACACGCTTTCACGAGAAATCACGTGATATGAGGGCCTTGACATAAAGGTAAAAAATGACGCTCAGATCACGAGGAATCTAAATATGCACCGCTCGATACTTTTTGGGAAAATTTTTCGGATCGGGGGGGGATCCCTTAAATAAAAATTTATTTCTTCGTGATTTTTAATAATTATCCAACTTTACAGTAGATTATTAGTTTCTAATTTTTTTTCCAGGAATTCAAAGCTGAAACCATTTCTTCGTCTTGAACTGAAAAATATAACATAAGCAAGTCTTCAAAAAACTCCCTTTTTTCACCTTTTCTTTGAGCTGCTTCGCATTTGTTTGAAATTGACTTGCGCTTTCCTTTATTTTTCAGTCTCGTCAGTGCAGGATTGTAGATTTTCCTGACGCTTCAGTACGTTTTGCCGCATTTTTGCCAGCTCCCATGAATAAGAAATTGAAAAATGAGCGATAAATGGATGATTTCGGCTCGGCAGCCTGTGTTTTAAACCTGACTCAGGTTTTAGGGACAATAAATGAAAAGCCGCGAAATTGAAATTACAATTTGGCGAAGCCGCAAAGCGGCTTTTCATTAAGGGTCATCAAAACCTTAGTCAGTGATTATTTTCATCTCTTGAGTTCTCAATTCTCATCGCGCTTCTTCATCGCCGAAAGAGCAGAAATTATCCGTCACATTTGGATCTTCGCTTCGAGAATGACGTGAATGCCAAGCCAGAGTCAAATAATCCCAGCCAGAGTTCTTTCGGTCAATAACACCGACTAGGGGAGCTCTTCCGAGGATTAAAATACCTATTTAACAAGCGGCAGGAGCTGATTTTGTTCACTTTCAGAGTCGACTTTGATTTTATTTTCAAAATGAAATCGAGAATCGAGGAAGAATCAGTGGAAGGGACGCCCCCGCCAAAAATTAAAAAGCCGAAAGGTCGGTATAAAACGAAACCTGCTGAAGAGGAAATTCATCCGATGAGCAATGATTTGCAACAAAAGCAGCAAAAAGAGAACCAAACGAAGAGCAAAAATGATCCTTTGCCAGCTGAGGCGAAAATGTCCAAAAGTCGTAATCCTGTAAGGATTCAAAAAAGTCCGATGAAAAAGACTACCGCCCAAAAAGGCCCGAAATCGAATGAGTTGGCAAATGTTAGATGCCTCGAATGCCACGCTGTCGGAACAGTGATGAAAACGATCGACGGAATCGTCCTTTTTCCGAATAAAGTCAAGAAAACGCTGCTAGAGCTTGGAGGAGGCATTTTGATGCCGAATATATAGAAGGTTAAGCCCACTGTCAAGATAGCCAATAGGAGGGCGAAGAAATTCGTGGAAGGTTTCAGTCAAGTTGAAGACAACGAAGAGGACAGAGAAAACGACGGGGTTTTTCAAAGATCGGTTAAAAGCATCCGAAACTTAAGAGAAAAATTCGCCAGTGGGGTCAAAAATGCGAAGGGCGAGAAGAAATCTGAGCTTGTAAAAATGTTAGAGCGACTTGAAAAGGAAAAAACGAAAACGCCGGCAAAGGACGTTCCTGAACGATTCACGGGCTTCTTCTCTGACGAGTTTGAGAAGGACAACTTCTGGAAATCGAAAAAACGCTTCTCGCTTCAGTACGTACTGGTTAACATGAAAATTTTGGTGGCAGTAGTATTCGACGATCTAGAATGGGCTATTGGTTAGGGTTAGGGACTGGGAACTCTTATCGAAGCACCCTGGCTCAGGTCCCGGGGAGGGGGGAGGGCGCAGACCCATGGGTTAGATTTAGGGTTAGGGTCCCTAACTTAGGGGCAGCTCGAATGATAACCCCCTACTACCTGAATTCTTTTTCTCAAGTAGAACAGAACCTAATCGTTGATTATCGTTACTATTTTTCAGCGGGAACGCAACGATGCCTCAATTCGCTGTTTACATGTTGTTCGGCTGCATTTTCTGGGGCACCGTCGTCGGAATAAGTATTCAGATCCGATTTACCTCAGTTAAAGAGTATTTAAAGCTAACTACTATTCGATGCTGGCATCTCGAATCCAGCCAACATATTTAACGGGTGTTTGCCAAGTAGGCTTCAAGAATTGCACTGTTACAAACGATATGGACTACTGCGCGCACTTGCTTCATGATTGCATAGGAACTGGCAATTTCACTCAACCAGCTGCAATCAAAATTCAGGAAAGACCAGTAGAGCCACCTCTAACCTTCACGGACAAAGAGAATGCAATCAATCAAGTGCGATGCAAAAAACAAAAGTTCTATGCCATGTTTTTCAAAATAGCTCTTTTAGTTTCTTGTCCCCTTTAAAACATGAAAAAAGACCGATTCGTTTGCCGCCATCTTTGTTCGGAAACTCTCGTTTTGGAATCAACAAGGAATAAAACTGCTTCGCGCTGCGATCAAATCTGCGTTCAATTGTCAAGATCACATGATTTTGCGGGAGAAGTTTGTCCTTTCGAGAAATATTGCCGAGGAGGATGTCCTTGTCCTTTTTATCAGTGCCAGAAGGTCTTGAATGAGCAAACGCTTGTTCCCGTTTGGGATCTTAAGAATGGCAAAAGGACTGAAGGAAAGTTGACATATTTGAAATGCGGAATAATAACCGTGCGCACCTTATGCCAACCTTTTAAGTCCAAAATGGAAGAGAACTCATAACAAAGAGACTTTACGATCGCGAAACGTTTTACAAAGAATATCCGGTTATTTTGTCAAATTTCCCGGCGGCGAACGAAACAACTGTTAAAAATTTGAAGAATTTAACCTTTTCAGAAAACTTCTTTTCCCATGAATGTTTTTGTTCGATAAAAGCAAAATTATTGTATAAAATTAAAAAACAGCAAAAGTCAATCGGCGCGACTTTTCTCAATG
This sequence comes from Oikopleura dioica, assembly GCF_907165135.1. Classification (NCBI taxonomy): domain Eukaryota; kingdom Metazoa; phylum Chordata; class Appendicularia; order Copelata; family Oikopleuridae; genus Oikopleura; species Oikopleura dioica. The sequence continues at coordinate 190,171 of NC_137293.1, read as the reverse complement.
GCGAGCATTATTTGGTCGATGCAGGAGGAAACTTGCTCAAAGTTAAAGAAATCGATGGTTCTTCAGTTTTAATCGAAAATCAACACAAAAAAATGTAAGTTTACACTCGTAAATTTCATTAAATTATCTGTTAGTGGCTTCTTCGTCTTTCATTACAGCTCTTCGATCGGGACTCATCAAATTGAAATAGAGAACAAAGAAAAAGAAACTAAAGTCTTTCCGGTCGTCGTTATCTGAAAAGGGTCCATAAGGATGATTTTTATGATTAAAAATTTTAATATAATTTTTGACCGAGTGGTCTCCGTTTGCCCAAGTCGCCGTCTGCCCAAGTCGCCGTTTGCCCAAATGGCCGTTTGCCCAACTTGGGGAAACGGAGATCTTGGGCAAACGGCGATGCGAATTTATTTTGATTGATCACTAAACATTATTTCGAAAAAATTATTTGGCTTCTCAAACGTCAATCCAATCTTGGAGAAGCCATGATTGAAAACTGAGAAGCCGGAACTGATGTATGTGAGGCTAGGATTGAAGTAAGTGACGCCCGGATCGGCGTTAAAGAAGCCGGGATTCACGTTGGAGATGCCAAGATTGACGTTTGAGCCATTAGAATTGACGTCTGAAAAGCAAGGATCGAAGTTGTTGAAGCCGGGATTGAAGATGGTGAAGTCAGGATTGATTGTGGGGAAGCCATTAAAATAAAGTTTTATGATCAATGAATTTAAATTAATTCACATCGCCGTTTGCCCAAGTCGCCGAAGACCACTCTTTTTGACCCTTGAAAGTCGACCAACTGGAAAAGAAGACAAATGCTACTACTACGCCCCCGATTTCAATGCGAGGAAATTCGAAGAAGCGCAAGGTTATGTTCCCAGCAATCACATTAACGGCAAAGTTTTATCGATCAGCTTCAAAGGAGTGTTTTACTTGATGAGCGTTAAGCTTGGTGATCACTTCATCAGGTTGTCGAGAACTGTCTCTTTGAACAGAATAAGAAAGCGCGAAGAGTCGGAGAAAGGCTGGAAAAAAGGGGAATTCGGAGTGTCGGCAGAGCTGAGAGATCTTGATCTTGTCCACGTGGTCCCTTTGGAACGAGTTAAATTTTGTTAATCACAGATCGGGACCAAACCAATTTTCGGAAGTGAATTTTTTGATTACCAATAAGATTGCTGTATTTGGCCTACCGGCCAATCAAAACTCTCTTCATAAAAATCTGTTCCAAAAATTAGTTTAACCCACAGATCGTGATAATTGAATTTGATAAATTTAATTTAACCGAAAAAAGATTGACTTAGGTCGACTGCTGTTGATTCTGGTGGCAAGAAGTATCGATCTCTCAAACACACTTTACTCGGTGTTGTTGGAGGCAGAAGGCAAATTCGTGACCCTCGGTCGCGAGTGGATCGGTTCGCTTGATAAATACAAAGAGAAATCTTTCTGTTATTCGAAATTATTTGCTTTTGATGGCTGGTACACGGGTCAATCGGGCTATAACAACGACGAGTGCGAATACTTCGGAAACGGGATCATTTACGAGGAGAAAATATTCATTCAAAATTACGTTTTCGATTTTTCTTTTGAAGTGAAGTTCTATTTAGGAAAAGATTTATTCTTATTAAAAATTTTTAAATTTTGAATAAAATATTAAATTCTATTGAAAGACTTTCTCGAATTCGAGTTCGTCCAGCAACCGGCAAACGAACAAATGTTCGTCACGAGCAATCCATTTTTTGCGTTTCACGACGATGTTTTTCCTTCTTTTGCCAAGAACGCTGTCGGTCAGCCGCGATATCCGCGGAGTTTCGGACAGTCAACGATTATTCCGGATAAATTCTTTTTGTCCCTCGCAGAATTGAATAACATTTCAACATTCGAGATGAAATTTAATGGAATAGAAAAATTTGGATTCGAAATGAATTTTTCAGAGAAATCAAGCATTTCCCAAGAAATGAAAATATTTGAATTGAGTTTCTTTGATGGATCCACTTTTCTCAGTTTCGGAGCTTATTCAAATTACTCTCTCTGGATTGATTCCGATTATTTTGAAGCTCGATCATTTTTGGCGACGAAAATCACTCAATTGTCGAAATTAAAATTACGTTTCAAATCATCAAGTTCAACGGGAACTTCTTTGCAAATTATCAAGGAGAGATTAAATTAAAAATAAACGCTTTGCTTTTTTGACAAAAATTTAACTAGAAAAAGAATCAAAACAAAAAGAGAGACCTATCGACAATGAAAATGAGCGGTTTTCAGAATTTAAAGACTAAAAAGATGCGGATCTTCAAGCTTGATGATCGCGCGGAAATCAAGAATTTTTATTTTTTTGATGGAACGGCAATTTTGGTTATGGGCGAGAACTTGAAAGCAGTTTCGATGTCTTTCGATGGAAAAACAAGAAATAACGCGGCAATTGTGGCTCCGTGCAATGACTATATTGAAGGGGCTCCTCATGCTCTTGTCAAAAATGTGCTCTTCATTTTTGGAGGATGGTGGGATAAACAAAAAGTAAGAAAATTTAGAATTTTGAGAATAATGGAAACAAGATCGCGAAACTGGAAGGCTGCACTTGGACAGAACAGCCAACTCGATTGATCAATAGATTTTACGGTGGCTCTGCGGCGCTTACGGTCGATGACGGCCAAAAAGCATTAATTTGCTTTGATTTAGTCCATGAAAACCGATGTGAAGTTTTCGTGGAAGAAGATTGAACCGAAACTTTCTCTTCAAATTATGCTCATGTGGATGGAAAACTTGGTTTCTATAAAGGAAATCCAACTACTGTTGGAGGTGAATACGGCAATCGAAAGAATAAAGTGGAGACTCTTGGTTCTTCGGGATGGACAACTTTACCTGATTTCCCGAAAAGGTATTGAAAAAAAATCATTTATTTATTATTATTACTAAAGTAAAATATTTTCTCATTTTTTGATGGGCCTTCCAAGTGGAAGTCTTTTGCTCGCCGGGGGATGGGATGAGTCAAGAAGACAAGAAGCGATTTGGCTTCTTGAAAAGGACATTTGGGAACGAATCGGCAATCTTACAAACGTAAGTTTCTAAAACTGGCAAAGATTTTGATTTGAATTAAGACCTGCTCTTCTGGATCTGCAATTATGATTAAAAATTCAATTTTCATCGTCCCGGGCCAAGGAAGTCCTTCAATTGAACGACTGGATTTCAAAGGAGATCGAGTGATTAGTCAACAAGTCATTGGAAATACTGACGAAAATTGGTTTCCTGTTCTTCTTGAAGTTCCCGCTAATTATTGCGTCTAAAAAAGCGATCAAAAAAACAAAGAAAAAGAAGAAATTATTTTTAGCATTTCCCTCATTTTTATAATCATTACAAATTTGATAAATCAACCATCCGTGCATCTCTTATTGCTTCTTTTTGTTCTTCTCAAAAAAATCAAAACCGATTCCTTCGTGTTTTTCGCGCCAAATTACTACAACTGAGTTTTGTCTTTCTTTTTTATTGACGGTGAGCCTTTCTAACTGTTTCAGGCATTCGAGTCTTTTAAAAACACGGGAAGAAGTGATGGCCTAATTATCGTCAACATTGAGAAGCTCTTATAATGATGATTGAAATTTATTTTGGGACGCGTTTCGGCCTCAAGGGGCCTTCGTCAGCCCTAAGTGCAGATTTTAATGAAAGTTCAAAAAAGTTCAGAAACGCGTCCCAAAATAAATTTCAATCATCATTCATGAGAGGTCAACATTGACAAGCTCTTATAATAAATTATTATAAATCTATTATAGAAACTCTTGATGGTTTTACCATTAATTTGAGTCATAAAGTCAGTACAAAGTTCAGAGTCTCTGTATTCAAAGTGAACATGATTGTTTATTTAAAATAAATTATTTTCCATGCAATTGCCAAATCATTTTTCGCCAGCGGAACTTTTCATGCCAAAAAATGGTGGCACCACCATCATTCAGCGATTTTTTCCAAATATGACCCAAACAGCGCGTCCTTGAAATGGACCACTTATGTAATTTCTGTTTGCTTCTCTGCATAAAAGTAGCGAAAGAACAAGCAAGAAAACAAAATCCGGCAATGGAGCTTTTGACCTAGATTTTGGGCGGTTTCGTCGTCGCGAAATTTTTGTACAATCAATTGAAGATTTGCTCGTTGTATTATTTCGCCAGAGATTTCGATTTCAAAGGCGTCGCTGAGGATGGATATGCTTTGATTACCGGCGGTGCTGAAGGGATTAGAAGACAGTGTGCGTTGTATTTAGCGAAGAGGGGCATCAACTTGATCCTTGTTGATTTCAACTAGAAAAAATTGGACGAAACGGCAAAGGAGATCGAAGAAAATTTTGCCTAGAAAGATGCGAAATCGCGTCTGTTATCAAGTAGAATCAATATGTTTTAGTACTCAATTTCCCTCATCACCAAAGTCATGGACCTTACCACCCTCCACGATGCAGACGTGTACGCTTCTTTCGAAAATGAAATGCTCAAGCAGAAGATCAGTATTCTCTTCAACAACGCGGGAATGTCTGAAGAAAAGAAAGCCTTCTGGAACTACGCTGGATCGACTCCTTCCAAAGTTACCAAGATTATGTATTTGAACGCGGAGGTTCCTGTCTTGATGACCCGCATGGTTTTGCCAGGTACTTTTATAGCAAAAATTATTTTTTGAATATTTCGAAGGGATGCTTGAGAGAAAGAAGGGCGTCTTGATGCACATGGGTTCTTCTGCTGGGCTGACTGCTTTGGATGCTAATCCTATTTATGCTGGAACCAAGTCTCATGTGGTACGTTTAGTAAAGAGTTCTCGGTCTTATTTCAACCTGTTATTCAGATCAACTTCTCGAGATCGATTGAGCAACTCTTTTATAACCCGGCTTTTATCAGGACAAGTTTGACAACCTTTCTCACTAAAGGGATCAAGAAGAAGGGATACGAAAACACGATGGAAAAGCTGAAAGATATCGTCTTCCCGAAAGTTGAGACCTGGTTTGCTTCCGCGATCAAAACAGTTGGAACTGGAAAAAATGAATCTGGTGGATCGTGGTTTTTCGAACAGTTTGTGAATTACATGGTCATGCACTTTGATAGCAGAGGCTTGAAGATGCTCACTGATTTGTCCGAATAGCCTTTCTTTTATATTTTATGAAATAAATTTTTCAACTAACCTTTGTTGTAAAATTTTGGCTTTTAATTTGAACATGTCTTATTTTAATAAACAGTGAAGAAAAAAATGTGTGGAAAATGAATTAACAAGAGATCCTTTTTTTGGCTCTTTGACAGGTTGAAGCGAAGTTTTTGGCATGAATCCTCGTTTTTCCATGTTTCCAGCTTTGTATCCGTAGTACCAGTGCTCTTTACCGCGAGTGATGATGATGTCGTCTTCTTCTTCGATTGGCAGAAGATCGGAGAGGATGGGAGTGAAGATCGCGATCTTTGGAAAGGAAAGAAACGGGCATTTTCGACCAATAATGATTTTACAAGATGAGAAGCGTAAGTAAAAGTACCTGTAGGACTTGATGCACTTGAAGGGAACGCTTCTCACTTCCTTGATCTTCTTCTGCAAAAGCTGCTCGATTGTCAGACTGTAAATATTGCACCCCTCTTTCACCGGGAAATAAAATCCATCAACTTTTTCGTCCTTCCCGAAAACTTGCAAGAAGTTTACGCTTCTTCCCAAGTCGTATGGATAATTGAACTGTATTTTTTCTTCATCTTTTTTGTCTTCGTTCAGTCTCCAGTTGGATTTTTCGACGATCCAAGATTCGATGCCAGTCATGTTTGTGAAAACAATCTGCAGTTGCGAGTACAGTAACACACCAACGGCAATTACTGAAAAATAAATGTTGATGATTGAGCTTCAAATAAAAAATGAAGAGGAATTAGCCCCCTTCGGCCTTGGGGATCGAAAGAAAGCTGAGAGACCGAATTCGAGAGCTTTTCTTCAAATAATCTACCTGTTCCAATTCCGAATCCGGAAGAAATCAAAACCCCCAGGACGAGATTCGGCTGAAGAGTGAGTCTAACCCAGAGTTGTTGATTAGAAAAGAAGATGATATGGAATGTTCCGTGAAGAGCTCCGAAAACGGCTCCGAACAAGAAGTACATGAACGACGCTTGGTTGCGATAACTACAAATATAGTAAGAAGGGGGTGGAAACAAAAGCGTACCCAACACACTGGCTGAGCCAGATGCAATGATGGTCCATTTTCAAGAAGCAGCGCTGGCATTTTCGGCAGTGATGGGCGCGCGGCGGCTTGAATCCTTGACACACTTGGCAAAACTGTAGGAACTGCTCGTCTCCGAGAACTTTTGGCTCCCAGCCCTTCGGCGCGTAGCCGGGGCCGAGGAGGATCGCTTTGAAGAAATTGGTGACGGTGAAGGGCAGCCAGCAGAAATAACAAAGAAAGTTGACTTTGTTCGCGATCGTTTTCGATGGCGGAAAGTAACTGAATTGATTTGAAGTCGGTAATCATACATGTAACATGTTCGTATACTCTCTCTTTTTGTATCTCGGCCAAAAAAAAGTCAAAAGTAAGCAGCTCGACAAGAAAAATAATCTCAAGTTTCTCATGAAAATGAGAAATTATGGCTTGTTGAGAAAGAAAATAAAGATGTTTACCTTTTCCATAAAAACTGCGCAAAAGATATCAGATGCTCTAGAAATCATCGCGAAAGTGGGAAGAAAAATCAACCGATGAGTCGTTCTCTCTAAATCGCCACTTGAAGCAGGTAAATAACAAAAGCAAATTCCGGAACATTAAAAAGGCCAAATAAATTATTTATTTGAAATTATCCTGTTGAAAATTCTTGCTGCACTTTTGTTATCGAAAGAATCAGAGCACCCGAAAAAATGGAAGAAGCCTTTGAAATCAACAAGGAGTCGAAAGTAAGAGAAAGATCTTACCAATAACGACCGGTTCTTGTTCCTGACGGAGTCCAGATTGGGACGAGAAGTTCTCTTTGACTTTCAAGAAACATGCGCGGAAAGCTCTTATGGAGTTGGAACGCGTTTTTATTTGAGAAAGCGGTGTAATGCTCATTTTCCCTCGATTTACCACGGATTCAAAGGGGACAACTTTTTTTCTCCGACGATTTTGCTCAATTTACAGAATCGAGTCCACATTCAAATTACAGCTAAATCGGGAGTGAACTGCAGTCGAGGTTTTTAATTCTCTCTAAAAGTTCAGTCGTTCGGAAAGTCGTTATAAAATACTGGAACTTTGAAAAACATGGAATGAATTAACTGCCTCGATCGCGAATTAGAGAACTATTTCATAAATTGACTTCGGCGGACGCACTTTTAATCATTAAAACAAAATCGGAGAAGAATACAGAGTGTTTCCCAGTCATTCGATGGTCTTCAATGTGATGGAATGCTTCTCAATTTCTTTCTCTTTGGGCACAATTGATTTTTTTTCGATGGGTCATTTAATTTTGCCAGGGAATTTCATCTCTTGCCGGATTGAAGGAAAATTTGTTTGTCTTTCGGAAAGTAAAAGAAGATCTATTGTGAACAATTTAATTGTAAATTCTTCTTCGAAAAAGCACGTAATTCGAGAACAAAGACTTCTCGGCAAGAATCGTTAGTCTTGATTTCTTCAACAAAACTCTAAGTCAACGCTCTTTTAGAAATTGGGTTTGTCAAACTTTTTACTTCGATGATCAAAGATCCTTTGCCAGCCAACATGTGATGCATTGAGCGAGTTAACCTTTGGTCAACAAATAGTTAGGATACTTCAGTAACCCAAATAAGACGATTCGCGGTTCAAAATCATTAAATGTTTTTTGATGCACATCCAATTGAAGGAAATTCTCGAAAATGGAAAAACCATAAAGAAAAATTTCACCAGCTAAATATAAACTTTTATCTTTTTGAGGCCTGTGCCGAGCAGATGATCGACAGCTTCAACGTCCGACAAACCCGAGGTTCTGTTGAGCTTTTGGAAGGCTCGATTCCGAAAAGGTTTCGACTCCTTTTGAGACTCACAGACTTCGAATCCTGACGAGTTGGCAAATTGTTCTGATGCAAAATTCGGGAGACCTTCGGTTCGCCAGGAAATGCCCAATTACATACGGTTCGCCAGGAAAGTAAAAATACCATTTTTTCCTGGCGAACCGTATGCCATTTTTGGACACTCTAGAACGGTCCTATAGATCTTGTTTTTTGATGTCTGTTCAAGATTAGGACGTTTTACAGATATTAGAAGACGAAGAGAACCTTAATACAGTGCCAGACGCACTGTTCTACGAAATACTGAGTCCCTCGAGTTCGCCAATGAGAATGGGTCGTTGGAGGTCAAGAGATACTATCATCGAAGCAGCATTTCAAGCTGATAGTGATGAGTTTGAGAGTTGTATCGTTGGGAATCAATTCAACCCTAACCCTTTTTATAGAAAAAATCTATCGATGAATGTCAAAAACTTAAATCGTTGGGAATCAATTATACCCTAACCCTTTTTTCAGAAAACTTCAATGAATTTATTTCATAAATTTTGCCAACAATCGAGTTTCTAGAACAGACCTACGGTTCGCCAGGAAAGAAAAATACCTTCCTGGCAAATCGTAGATTTCCTGCGAACCGTAGGTAAAATTCGGTTTTCAAAGTAATCATCTTTAAAGAAGTTTCATAAATATTAAGGTATCAGATAATCTGGGTGTTCAGACAAAGGCTCCGCAGTAGACTTCCATTAGATGAATTTAAAAAACTTTTTGCAGGCAAAATCCTGACTTTGCCTCTTTTTATATTCATTAGAAAGCCCGTAAAATTCTGAGTCGACTGGACTAGTTTCAGACCAAAACAGTCAGACGATGACGTCATAAATGACGCTAGAAGTTGGCAAAAATAGCCATTTCGGGCAAACTTTGAGTCGTTTTTTCTGGGCCTTTTTGACGGAATTTTCTCATGTTTTATAGCTCAAATTGATCCCTATGAAAAACTGTACTAAGGTTTTTCTTGGATTTTCATATGCTTGAAATTTTTTTTCGGAAAATTCTAGAGCCAAATTTTTCAAAATTTTTTTCCTTATCCTTAAAAACCTTAGTACAGTTTTTAATAAGCTTTCATTTGAGCTATAGAGCACCGAAAAATTCGATCAGGAACGCTATAAAAATAAGACTCAAAGTTTCGGCTTTTTGGAATTTTCTGACGTCATTTGTGACGTCATTCTCTAGAAAATTTCAAAAACGACTTGGTCGAATCGACTCAAAATTTTACGGGCTTTCTAAAGGGCTACAGATCAGACCAAGTCAGAATTTCGCCTGCAAAAAGTTTTTTAAATTCATCTTAGACTTGAATATTTTTAACAAAAATTCGGGACTCCCCGAGTAATCGGGTGACCTACGGTTCGCCAGGAAATGCCCCATCACCTTCGGTTCGCCAGGATAGAAAAAATACCATTTTTTCCTGGCGAACCGTAGGTCATTTTTGGACACTCTAGAACGGTCCTATAGATCTTGTTTTTTGATGTCTGTTCAAGATTAGGACGTTTTACAGATATTGAAGACGAAGAGAACCTTAATACAGTGCCAGACGCACTGTTCTATGAAATACTGAGTCCATTGAGTTCGCAAATGAGATATGTAGTTGGGGGTCGAAAGATACTATCATTGAAGCCGCGTTTCAAGCTTAGAGTGATGAGTTTGAGAGTTGAATCGTTGGGAATCAATTCAACCCTAACCCTTTTTATAGAAAAAATCTATCGATAAATGTCAAAAACTTGAATCGATGGAAATCAATTATACCCTAACCCTTCTTTCAGAAAAATTCAATAAATAAATTTCATAAATTTTGCCAACAATCAAGTTTCTAGAACAGACCTACGGTTCGCCAGGAAAGAAAAAATACCTTCCTGGCAAATCGTTGATTTCCTGGCGAACCGTAGGTAACGGTTCCAAGTTTTTCTACAGTTGGTTTTACTTATAGAAATTTATCGACATTTTCGACAAAAATCAGTTTGGCGCGCTACCGGGCCATCCACAAGGACTTACCAATGATTCGCTCAAATCGCGTAAGCCGTAGTAACTCTCAAACCGAGTCTGCGCGCGATTACAGGTTTATTTTCTCCGTTGAAGTAAAGGGAGACTTCTTTTTCGTTAGAATTCTAATCTTTAAAACAATTTTTTGACAGAGTCTTCGAAAGTTATTTTTGAATATTTTTTATAGAAAATGGCTTCTTTACCGTCACTGATCTCATACCTGCGATTCTTCACGATTTTTGAGGAATTCTGTCAATCAGTAAATTTAACTCTCATTATTTTTTATTTGGAAAGATAAAAGTGTATTATGCATAACGTTGGAGTTGAGCGACGGATGTGTAGCTTTCGACCCCGAAATTTGAGTGAAATTGACTCGTTTTTCATGCAGTTTTTTTATGGAAGCTCCTTCAAATCCTGACTCAGATTTTCAGCACAGGTTGCCGAGCCCAGATCAAGGCAATATTGAAAACAAAGAGAAACCCAACTTTTTTTTTCTCAATCATATCTTCTCGAAAAGAAGAGGACAGGGACAAAACTTCAAATTCGTATGCACAAGTTGCCTCTATGATAAGAAACATGAGATAGAACGAGATGCACAGAAGCCCAAGCACTGTCAAACACAAAAGATAACACAGCGACGGAATCAATAAATATGAAATAAACAAAAGATCAACACAATTCTTTCTCTTGGATCTTGCGGCCACATTTTCAATCCGAATTTATCATCTAAATCGTTTCAACAAAGAAGAATTCGTTGAGATCAACATCCATTAGCAGCATTGATTTTTGATGATTTTAACAGCGGTCAGAAATTTTGAAACGCACTTTATAAATCCACAAAAATAAAACCGTTTTTCTTTCTAACAAGAAGGATTAATAAAAATAAAATGCAGCTAGTGTTGATATCATCTCGCGCTGCTCGAAGTCTGTTTAAGGATAAGGGCATTCTGTTTATGGCTTGGCATTTAAGGCTTGTCGCACCCGCTCGGTCAATCAATCTTACGTTGGATACGGATTAAGTTGCTGCAAATCGCGTTCTTTCTTGTTCATTTGATAATATTTGATTATAAGTGCGTTTATAAGTTATAAGCTCCAACTCTGACTCAGATTTTTAGCCTGCGAAATAACGAATTAATCGAATAAAATCAAAAGATCTTGAGTTGCTCCTTGAGCTCATTCTTTTATTCAGATTTCATTATATGCCAAACAAAATAAAAATCAAACTACAGTGAAATATAAACTAGTATAAGGAGTACTCACAAGCGGCGAGATGCGCGTTCATTTCCTCCAAGTCCTTCGAGATTCGGGCACCGCAGGATGGGCAGGCCAACGTCGACTCGATATCACGCCAACTCAGATTCTCCGGCACCTTCGATCCTTAAAATAATTAGTTAAAATTTGCAAATGAAGAAACACTTACTTTTTGCTCTCGCTTCGTCCGCTCTTCGCATTTCTTCTTCTTCATTCATTTCTTCGTCCGACGAATGTTCCATCAATTCCATCCACGTTTCTTTCCGTCCTGTTGCGACCATATATTTGAGGAGGAATTTTTTCATCACTCTTTTCTTGAAAAGTCGGTACGTCTCCATGCATCCCGTGTCCTTCAGAAATTTCAGGACGAAGGTGTCCTCCTTACTGATTTTCGGCAATTCGCTCATCTCCTGAAATAATTTTCAAGCAAAAATGGAATGAATATATTTAAACAAATAAATCAGGAGCTATTAATGACTTACAGTAAAAATTTAAATCCCTTCTGGTACCGATATCAAAAAAAAATTTGAATTGAAAAAAAACAAGAAGAGGAGAAACTTCTCATTTAAAATGAATAGGCCTACAAAATATTCTCTATCTTATCAGAAATGAGTAATCTGAATTTCAGCTTTAACTTAAAGCCTTTAAGCTATTGTCTAAGAGAAATTGAAATTAACTTACGATCGTGTTCTCTGGCCGGGACCTTCAGCAATTGAAAAAATTGAATTTTGAAAGTTTCCAATTGAAACTAGTTCAAACTGAAAATAAATCTGGAAATGAAATTTTCTCAAGTCTAGAGTCTAGAGGCTTTGACTGGCCTATTTCTTTCGAATCTGAAAGACTTTCTAGAAATGCCCAAGTTGACAAGGGTTTTCAGTGGGTTGATCGGAGCCAAGTTTTCTGAAAGCTCATCAGAAAATGGAACCATGAAAGTGTTATCTGATGGGCAAATATGATTTCAGTAAAAAATCGAAATCAACGAAGACTCATCACTCGCCGTTTTCAGAAATTATGTCGGAAGAGAAGGAAGTTAAGCTTTGGGAGGACGACACGGAGAAGTCTTACGATCAACCAGAAACTGCCAGAAGTCAAGAACAAAAACGACGAAAGAGACGTAGACGACGAAACCATCAAGAGCTTCAAGAGAATCGTGGCTATTTGGTAACCAAATTTTAGTTTGAAGAAATCAGATACGACAATTGACGCTCAAACACCTTCCTCTTCGAAAAAAATGAGCCGGGCAGTGCTTGTTCTATTTACACATTTGTACACAAAGCGCGAATATAACTGAAAAAGGTCGACCAGTCGAAGAAGATTTTCTTGATATTTGGAAATTCAAAATTTAAATTGAAAGCTTTGGTCAGACTCTTTGAAAGGAATATGAGACTCTTGCATACAGGGAGGAAATCGTGGAATCTGAAGCCGCTGTTTAGAGAGTCGACCTTTTTTTATGATACAGGAATACACGGTGTCAAAGGTGGAGCCTTTTCTGTGGTAGGCCAAGTAATCGTCCCGTTCGACGGGCTTACCAAAGTACGTCTTCGCAACAGGAACGGTAGCAGCAGTGATAATTGAGGATCTGACAGGGATCAATTCTCTCGCAAGCAATGAGATCTCGAGTTGATATCGGACCATATCGACGATAAAGGTTTCATGAAACAGTTATTTTCTTTGCAGAAAAGCATGAAAAAACCAAAAACAAAAGCGGAGATTCCCAGTTTTTCTCTTAAAAAATGCCCGATGCTCGATTTTTTGTCGAAATCTCCGGAATTGTGCGTAAGGACTGTAATTCAATTTGCAAAAACCACAAAACTGTCTCTGCTTGTCCCCTAAACACGCCTCGCTCGTGTTACAATCTCAAATCACTTAACGGTCGTTTCTTAATATTTATTTCTAATTTTGAATGCAGAGAACTCGATTTTTTGAAGGAAGGTCTCTCAAGAAAACTCTCAGTTGCCAATCTTCTTGATCCAAGTGATTTACCCCTGAAAATTTCAAATAATCAAATATATTATTTTTCGTACATAGATCTGGAAAGCAAATGGGCATCTGGTCTTGTCCTTGTTTCCAAGCTTCAGCGAGAGTCCAGCCAGAAATACTTCTGCTGTATCCAGGCATGGTCGACGCTTTCATCCCACTAGCTGAGAAATGGGTCTTTGATCTCAAGGTTTAAATTTAAGCCTTACTGTAGAGAAACTGCTTGTTGAACAGATTGTTTTCAAGGACAAAGTCTCTCGTCAGCTTTTTGACTTTGCAGTGGATCATTTTTGAGGTTCAAACTTTCACCAGACCTAGGTCGTTAAAGGTGTCATTATCATAAACAAAGCTCTTCGAAATTTTTTCTAAATTTTATTAAGGTTAGGGTTAGGGCTGAGTTATCGAAACGACTTTTGTTTGACAGATAGCAAACCATAAAGGAATTCCCTTGTGCGGTTCTTAGTTTGAATAGTCTCCTCAAGAATCTTGACACTCTCATACTCTCGTTGCAACTTGAATGATCGGAAGAGGGACAAGTTGAATAATGCGCTGTAAGGAAGACGATTTTCCATTGGAAAGGTGAAGTTTTCGAGTGAGTTTTTTCGGGCAGAATGGATTGAAGAAACTGAATCATGAGTCAAAAAGTGCTTTGAAAATAGCCTGTAGAATCTACAGTGTAGATTGTCGAGTCCTTAATTTCCACGAAAGTACTTAAAGAACAAAGGAAACAACGCAAGACTATTTGAAAATTTTGAGCACTCGTTTCGCTTCTTTTAAATAAAAATTCAATTCTTCAAAATGTTTCAACTTCATTTCAGGGACTCAAAGCTAAGTAATCAAGCTCCTTCACTAGTAGATGCTCTGAAAATCGGCAATCTGATGCCAACTGAGTCTGAAAGGACGATGTTATCGTCCCTTCCTCTCTTTCCGTCGCGATATCGTGCGTAAGTATATTTATTTCGATAAATGGGCAGTGAGTCTACAAATATATCGAGCTAAAAGAATCGGTCGGAAACGGAGCCGTATTTTTCTGTGTTTGCTTCTGAGTGTTCCTCTGCGACGGAGTCAGTGTCTGATCCGACGATTTTGTAGCCTTTTTTGCGGCTTTATGAATGGCCTCGTTACTTTTTCCACAAATGCTTCTCCCTAAATGAGTGTGAAGCAACTGAAGTATTTAATTAGAATCACCATTATTCCGCCTGTTTTCTTGAAAAGCAAAAAGCACGGGCAGCAGATGGCGCTGGAGGAACATCGTCAACGTCTTCAGAATCCGCGTCGATTTGAACGGAGATTTCCATGGGCGGCTTTTTGGCCGGGCCTACGCCGATACCGGCGGATTTGGAGGAAATCGAGGATTTTCCGTCGCCGCTGTTTTTCATGTTTTAAACCTAAAGCATTATAAATGCAGTTTTTGCTTTTTTAGTCATTTTTCTGCGTTTTTCCTGCAGCAGTACTTGCAGTAGCCGAACCAGACGACGAAAACAACGAGCAAGATATGTTATATGGATTCCAAAAAGACGAATGCTTCCAAAATTGCAAACAGAGAGCTACAAAAGGTAAATTTGAGAGAAAATTCAATTTTCGACTGGGAAAAAAATTCTGAATTTGGACGGAAGCTACTTTCGTGAAGATAAGTTTTTCTGACTAGCGATGAGTACAGCTCTACAAAAAATAGGACCTAAGTTTCGAGGCATTTTATATCGCTGAATCGACGTTGAGGCTTGATGCTATCGTCAGAGAATCTTGCCAAAATATCAGCCGTGGTACCACTAGATGCACCGAGTAGAGATAACTGAATAAAATCCTTTCTCGGAGGTTTAATTTTACCCGAAGAAAAAATGATGCATTTTATGCAAGTTTAGACACCGATATAAATCCAGGAGATACTTTAAAATCGAACTGTTTAAATTCCTCATGGAAAATTTAATGTTGGAATAAATATATTCACATATCTGGTACCATGTTAAATTCTTGTTAAATTTAACTCCGAACGCAAGAAATCTGAGGATTTCAAGCAAAAGATCGCAACTTTGAAAGAAGAATTGAAAAACTTGCAAAAACGCTCAGACGAAAAATCGAAGCAACAGGCCTCCGAATCGAACGAGAATCTGACCAAACAGTTCGACGAAAAACTAGAACAAGCGAAGAAGAAACTTGCGGAGAAAAACGGAGAAATTAAAAATATCAAAACTCGCGCAAATGACAAAATATCCGAACTCACGCAAAATAATTCTTCGCTTCAAAAAACAGTCGAAGAACTTCGAGAAAAATTGAAGTCGACGGTTGAGGCAAATGAGACAAAAGTTTCAGAACTTGAAGATAGAATTACTGGAGTGACGAATCTTTGCTCAGAGCTTGAAAGGGAAAAGTCTGTTGAGGTTCAGAAAACTCTTGCTCAAAAAGAACTTATTGAACAGGTATTTTTTATCTTTATTTGGAAATTTTAAAATGTATCTCAATTTCGATGGTTTTTGTCAGTAAGAATCTTCGTAGATGTAGACACGGACTGAAATTTAACGATATTTTATAACGATTTTTAACGATTCATTATCGTTGTAAAATGAGGTCAAATGTCCGACATCTTTTAAGATCAATCTGGATAGTTGGATGATCACTTGACCCCCATCAAAATTGGCCATTTATTTAGCCTAGTTTCTATCTTTTGTGTCCTTGGTTGACTAATTGTTATCTTTCCTTGTTATTTTTAGCGTTCAGGTTCATTTATAGCTTCGCGAATCCCAAGCCATATCCTCGACAAACACATCAAAAGACTCGGTCCAAGATGAGAAGCAAGACTACTTCCGTTTATTTATCCAGGCGTAGGACGACATCAAACAGCTGTCACTCGAGCTCGAGGAGACTAAAATCAAGCTCGTAAAAAAGGATGTAGAGGAGAAATCAGCGCCAAAGGCTCAGCCGGTCGGATTTGCGGATGAGCTGAAGGACGAGATCAAAAGTCTCAAGGCGACGCTTGTCACAGTCAGGAGGGAGAAAGAAAAGCTCAAGCAGCAAATCGACGCGAACAACGAAGAGCACAGGATAAAACTAGAATCAGTAAAGATTTCAGGTTCTCTTCCTTGATTTCGAACGCCATCTCCAACTTTTCCTTTAGCGGATCAGCAAAAAATCGACTCCGAAAACCGAGCCAACGAAAAAATCGCAGAATTCGAAGCCGAAATTGCCCAAATGCGAGAACGAAGTCAGAAGATTCTGGCTGACAAGGATAACGAAATCGAAATTCTGAGAAAACAAAATGATGGAGCTGAAAACGAGCAGCCGGATTCAGTTGGTCAACTTATGCAAAATGGGGATGCTAATATTGATACTGCCTTGATTATGTTTGCCGAACAGGTACATTTGATATTTCTTATCGTAGCGCCTTTTTGGTAAAAGAAGCCGCGAACCTTTCTATTTGAGTAATTATTTTTTTCGAAGTCTGAAAAAATTCTTTTTAGCTTTCCCGAAAAGACGTTGAAATCAACATGCACCGGAGCCGGCGAAACGAGCTAGAATCGCGCATCCGCGGTCTCCAAGAAAAACTCGCCGAGTCCCAAGAAGAAGTTCATTCTTTCAAAGAAAAGATTCAAGCCCAAGAGCGTGACGACCAGGGTTCGGTATTTTGAATTCGTCGAAAAAATCGCCAATACACGCAGCGAATATGCTCTTTTCTTAAGCGAATGAGCGATTGTTCGCGAATCGCCTATTCGGGCGAATATTCGCTCGAAATTGAGCGTACAGCCCTGGATTGGCTGAACTCCAGGGCCGCGGGCGAGAAAAGGGTGGCGCCCGCGAGCTATAAGGTTATTTGGGCGGTGAAAATAAAATTATAGGCTGCGCAACGTCAAAGCCCGACCAATCAGAGCGCGCGGAAAAGCGAATATTTGAGAAATTCGCTGAATTTCTGAAAAATTCTCCGAGAAAATTCGTTTTCATTCGTTTTGCATATTCGCTCATTAGAGAATATTCGTAAACGAATAAATAGAAATTCAAATGAAAAACGAATAATTTTGCGAATTCAAAATACCGAACCCTGCTGGCGGCGCTGGAGACGATTTTACAGTTCACGAAAGTTGATGTTTTGTAAGTTTTCAACCCTTTTCTCTGTACTTATTGAATTCTAGAGCGATGAAAAAGCAGTTCAAGCGCTAAACGAAGAGCCTCATACCTTCTTAGATTTTCTAGGCTCAATATTAAAACCAACTGTTATAACTTTTTCCTTCCTCAACTCTTTTCAGCCTTTCAAATAAAGTTCATCGAAATTCAAAGCCCTAAAAAGTACCATCAAAAGAATGAGTTTGTACCAAGAAGTTCGACTTCACGAGAACGCTCGTGAGCGCGAAGAAATCGAAAACTAGGCAGAACTGTATTCAATAATCAAGACTCTGCAAGAGCTCAAAAAGGCGAATATCAAGGATGCAATCAGCACTAAAGAGTATGAGAATCAATGCTCCAGGCTCTTAATGCAGTACAAAACTGCTCTTCCGCAGTCTGAGATAACATCTGGTGAGTAGTTCCGCTCATGAGATTTTCTTGCTCTTTCTCATTAAAAACTTATCGCGTAATTATCGCTAATGAGATTCGATCTAGTGGAAGAGTTTCCACTACCGTCTCGATTGTCGCCTGGCAATGGCGAGAATCAAAGAATACAGACCGATTACGAACAGGGACAATAAAGGAAACCAAAATGTGCTCATCGCCGACGTTATTGCTGGCTTTATCTCGCTGCAAGGTCTGAAAACAACAGGGTCTCTTATTCTAAAGTATTTCTCTCAAGATCGAATTCACTTGGAAAACTACTCGAAAGACAGTCTTTATCCAGAACTCCGCGAGCTCGTTCTCAATATCGATCAAATGACGGACGTGCCTGAGGGAATCAAAGAATCGCAGAAATCCTGGGAGGCTGAGCTTCGACCCATGGCTGCGTCAGATGAAATCACAGCTTGGCCAACCCTTTCGTTTCCAAAACAACCGTTTTTTAGAAGAACAAGCTCGCCAAATGCTCTTCGATTTGAAGCAAAGCTACAACGCATTCCGCCAATTTCTTGATTAACGTTCTCTTCTTGCGTATTTCTTGTCCTAACTCTCTTCACTGTTCCCAGATCATGTAAAAAATGCTCAAAAGATGAGTCACCAAGACTTTTACGATTGCTATTATTGATAAATCTGCTTTTTCCAACTTTCAATCTTCATCAATAAAAACATTTTCAAAGAGAGTTCAAGAGCGAGTTTATCAACGTAATTATGCAGCAATAATGACCAGGCGAATTATTGCGGAAGATGATGAGTGGACGCTTCAAAACTATTGGTTAGTAAGAAAGAAGTAAGGCAAGGAAATGAATTTTTCAGTTGCTAATTTGAATGATTTTCCTCGTTTTTACGAGCTGCCGAGCGAAAAAGAACGATCGGTACTCGTCGAAAAGCTCGCCCTCGACGTTCCACTTGAGAAAGCTGTTTTGATAGACGACAATGCGTACTGGAAACGGCGGGCGGATGAGATTTGGGCACTGGTTCGACTTGACTCTTACTCGATATATTTATAAGACGCTGGAATAGGCAATCGAGCATTTTGTCCCTAATCGAAGCGATAGCGATGAATTGCGAACAGTTGTTAACTTGGCTAAATCGGAAGTGAGGCGACTCAACATTTAGCAAATTCTATCCCCGATTCCGGACATAAAAGAAATCAACGAAGAAGACGACGATGAGGAAGACAGCCCTAGCCACATGGACTTGTCTTCCATCGTCGCGGAATTGAAGAAACTGGAAGAATTCAGCATCCAATTCCAGGTCAAAAACGTCGGCATGAATTTTGAGTGGGGCTTTTTCACGGTAAGAATGGGGAGTAAAGATATTTGCAAATAAAAAATACGAATTTCACGACTTCCACTTTTCTATTGATCGAAAAATAAAAATTGACCCCGGAGATGCTTGAGGTGGCGACGAGGGATGAAATTTGCGGAAAATTACCACAAACGACACTCTCGTGTCGTTAAACCCCTAAATAAACCTGTTATCGCGGCGATCAAACGGATAAAATTTATATGGCGTTGTTTACTGTTTACCGTTGAGTTTTTTATGAAGAGGAGAAATTCCCAAAGGTGTTTTGAATGCATTTTTTTGAATGACTTGAAATTTTCAACTTTTAAGAACCAAAAAATTCTCCTTCAAAAAAGACCCATTTGACTCATTTAAAAATGGCCCTAACAATAGGTTCTTGAATAAGTTCATTTCCAAGCAGTATTATTTTCGCTCAAAACAATCATTTCAATTAATTAAGCAGCCCAGTATGAGTCCGAGAAGGGTGGCTATACGGACGGGTGACCATAAATCAACCAAATGTCATCGATTTGATGCCAGCTCAGGAAGTTATCAGCTCGCATGAAAGAAGTTTTCATATTGATCCAGAATTGCGTAGAAATGCTTAATTGCCTGTGAAATGGCAAAAAGGGCTTATTATGAATTATTTCTTCGAGAAATTTTTTCCCTAATCATATTTTTTAATAATGCTAAAGCTTCAAGAAAAAACGTCATTTCAATAACTACGTCACTCCCTACGTTACTTTTCCAGTCAACTTTATCACCTTCAGGCACAAATTTCCGCTCCCATGCTTAACTTAACAAGACTTTAATTATATTTTTTGAATAAAATAGAATCGTTTATTTACAGAAATATTTAAGTTTACGCAACGCGATGCTCTGATTATTTCTTCGACAATGCGAAAATGTCCACAGCTGAAAGTGCTTCGTCTGACGGAATCGCCACTGGACGATGGAAACGCTCGGATCATCGTAAAATCTCTTCTCAAACACCCGAACCTTCGCGTTTTGGACTTGCGAAGAAATCATCTCAGATTCTCGGCTGCGAGGTCGATCGGAAAGGTGCGTAAATTAGAATTTCTCGGGCGATTAGTGTTTCAAGAACTTCTTCATTTTGTGCGAGAAGCGGGCGCGGAGGGTTTTCTTCTTGATCTCGGTCATTTGTTGACCAGGGCGGAACATGCAAAGACCAGGTCCAGCCTAAAAAGAACTCGGTCAGGCGGAAATAAAGGATGACAAGGGGAGCGGAAATTGTTGACAACTTCCGTTTGCCTTGACTTGTTGATATTTTTGTTGAAGTAAAATTTGAATAAGGATTTAAACAATGAGCTAAGAAGTCTTCGATTTCGGTCATTAATAGATTAAGAATTATTTCTCGAGTAGCAGACGCTTATAATTTTATAGATACTTATGACTTAATTGAACGATTACGGTTTTCATTTATCTCTAGAAATCTTACCTCGCAAAGAAGACATCGGTGGTTTTTAATCTCTTTTGGGTTAGCTTCCATCATGTTTTCTTCGGTTTTACTTTGAGAAGTTTTGAGAAATGAGAAGAAGTCTCTTTTGTTATCTGCAAAAGGGAATAATTGAAAACCGTTTGTCGAGCTGTGATGTTCCTCTGCGGGCCCCGCAGTGCGGGGCGTTTTCGGTTAAATTCGCGACAGATCGATCTCGAGCGCCGCTGGAGCGCAGTGTGGGATGGTGGCCAGGTGTTTCTTGTGCTGGCCGATCGAAGCCTTTGATAAGAAATTACGCTTAGGGTATCACTCGCAGGATCGGCGAAATCTGTCTTTTTTGGAAATTTAATAGCGCGACAGGATGTGAGCAGATGGTTTCGGCGAACTTGTCATCTGAAGATTTTCTTTTCTCAGAAGGCTGAGAAACAGATGGGCAGGGTTAGGCGTGGCAAGGGTAAAAGGTTTGGCGACTTATGTGTAATTTTTCGGAAGGAAGAAAATTTTAGGCAGTGATGCAAAAATATACGAAATCAATTCAATGAATGATGTCAACTTCAAGTGATTTTTTTGAGTTGATTTCTCAGGTTTTTCAGTTGAAGTTCTATTTCTGAACAATAATTGTATCTTTCACGCTACAGATGATTTTTCTCAGTAATCTCCATCGGCGATAATTTTATCCCCTTTTCAGCTTGTATCGACGGTGAATACGCTCGAAGAGCTCATCCTCGAAGACAATAAGATCGGAGACGAAGGCGCTGGGGCAATTGCTAAAACAGGTTTTTTTTTAACGTTGCACATAATTGGTGGAGCGTTTTTGATGGTGTTTGAGTCGAGATATTTCAATTCTCTCTTTTGCACAATGTAGGGGAGGGTCTGTAGTATGTTAAATAAGCTTTTGGTGTCGGCACCATCACTGGTGGTGGAGTAATCACGACATCCAAAGTACACTAAAATCATAGGAAAAAATCTTGATGACGTCATTACTCCAGCACCAACCTTGGTGTTGGCACCAAAAACTATCAGGTTTATTTCGTATACATGTAGGAAACATCCCTGTATGATAAAAAAACATATATGGTGCGTTTAAGGACTTTTCAAATTTTCTCCCACCATTCACGCTTTGCCGCGAATACCCAATGAACAGGGTGGAACGTTGGGGCAAAAAAATTGAACTTGGCCGCCCGATTGCCCGCCCGATTAATTTTTTTTTGTCGGCGCCGCCCGATTCCCGCCCGACTTTTTGCCCGCCCGATTTGCCCGGGCGCCGACTTTTGCCTGGAAATTTCGGCAACCCCAAAACCAAAAAATATGTAAATTTATTGAGGGAAAAGGATTATTTTGTATCCCGAAGGAAGAATGGCGCTCATGAAGAACCGAAACCGGACGTTTTTAGAGAAAATTCCAGTATTTATGGCCCATTAGATGCCATTTTTTCTTTCGGGCGCCGACTATTTTCCCGGGCGCCGATTTTTGCCCGATTGCCCGACTTTGCCCGATTTTTACCTCGTTAAATCGAGCACTGTGCCGCCCGATTTGCCCGCACGCCCGATTTTTTGCCCGGCTTGCCCGACTTGCCCGGTCCCAACGTTCCACCCTGCCAATGAATGACGTCATAACTCCACCACCAGTGATGGTGCCGACACCAAAAGCTTATTTAACACACTACAGACCCTCCCCTACATTGTGCAAAAGAGATAACCAAAATATCTCAACTCTAACCCGCTGAAAAGCGCTCCACAAAAATGGTGCAACGTTAAAAAAAACCTGTTTAATTCGCTTTTGAAGGATCTCACGAGACTCAAGACTTGGGATTTTTTCCTTGATTTTTCGCATTGATTTTCCTGTTTAGGAAAAATCTTAGGGTTAGGGTTATCGATAAGGACCTAGACAGCTTTGTAAACTAGGGCTCGCCATGAAATCTTGAAGTCGCGAGCGAATATGTTTTTCTGATTCCCCATGTTCTAAAACCCACACCCTTAAACTCAGCCAAAAAAATTTTAGAGCGAATTTTCGATAAAAATGGCTCTTTTTCGAGGTCTCATTGCTTAACCGAAAAAATAAACAAAGAAAACCTCTCAAAACTCCTTATATTTGATATAAATATAAAGCTGAGAGTCTGAGCTTTAATCAGCAGTATTGGTTCGGGCTCTATCTAAGAATTTTTAGCGAAAAAAATGGTCTTTTTTGAGAAAAAATCGAAAATTGTCGTAATTTTTTATCAATCATTCAATTTTTTTCGGTAGTTTACTTGGATTCTCCCAAGATTTGAGACAAGACTCTTATAGAATGAAGCCTTGCGCTTCTTTCAAGTACTTTGCCGGGTCGGGAAAACTTGGGGAACTCGAAATATCCAAGGTTTTCTGGTTAAAATTAGGCCGAAAAACTGTGAATTTGAGGGATTTTTAGTAGGATTTTATTGGGATTTCTGGGCAAAATCTTGATCCCATCTTCGTAAATAGCTTATTTAAAAGAGCATAAAAAGTTATGCTCGAAAAATTGAAAAAATATTGAAATTTCCGGAGAAATGACGTCATGGCACGTGATCGAAGTCCCAAAAACAGGATTTTGGATCTAGCTCTAGAATTTTTTCCCGAAGACTTACGCCTGACAGAGACATATCATTCGAATCAGGAAAAAACGGGGATCATTTTAAGGTGCAATTCGTAGGGGAGAATTGACATCGACTTTTTTTTGGCGAGCCCTATTGTAAACAATAAGCAAAAATAAATCCCAATCGGTAGAAACTCAATTTAACGCAAAACTTTATCAACGATATCGGTGGAGAGCTCATTGGCGACGCCCTCGAAAGCAACTCGACCTTGACGAACTTGCATATTGCCGCGAATAATCTCGGAGAGGGCTTTGGAAAGGCACTTTCCTGTAAGTACTATTGATTTTTCAAGTGCCTCATCTCCGGCGTTTTCTTGCTGTGGTGTCGAAGAATGAAACGCTCGAGGAAGTGTTGCTGGCTTCTTGCAATATTGGGGAAGAATCTTGCAAGAATCTTTAACACGCGATGCGGAGCAACACAACTCTGACTTCGATTGATTTGCGATTGACAGGAGTCACGCCTGATTCTGAACAGGCGATTCTCCTCAAAGTCGAGGAAAATCAAACTTTGTAAAAAATTATTAACGACGCTAAACGGGTAGGCTTCATTTCCCCAAGAGCTTCATCTCCCCAGAGCCTCATCTCCCCAAAAGCTTCATCTCCCCAGCCTGGGCAAATGAAGCTCTTGGGGAGATGAAGCTCTTGGGCTAATGAAGCTCAAATTCTACTTTCAGAAAAAAAAAACTGAAAAATATGTTGAGAAATATTCAACCTCTTCATACCTAAAACCCCCATTCGGGGCAATAAATTATTGTCAATAATAGAATTTTATCAAGTTGTATCATTTCTCGAACATTAAAAATTATCTAATAGAGTTTTCATCAAAACTGTTTTTATGGAACAAGTCTGCTAGAGGCCGGATAACGTACATAACTGTATGCGCTGCGCATGTTACCTTATTTTTTATTACATTAACTATTATTATGTACTTTATTTATTACATTTTAGAAAAAAATATCAGATCGAACCAATCTTGTAATCATTCAGCTTGATTATTGGTGGTTGATTATTTAGAAATAAAGAAGGAAAACATAATTCTGATGACTTTGAAAGACGTATTTCTTTCACGAAACGCATATTTAAGACTTTCAATTTTTTGAAAAAATTATTTTTGATGCGCAGCCAGGTTCAGCCATTGACAACAAAGTACAATTTGCCCACGCACTTAAAAGCTTCACTTGCCCAGGGCTTCATCTCCCCAGAAGCTTCATTTGCCCAGGCTGGGGAGATGAAGCTCTTGGGGAGATGAGGCTCTGGGGAAATGAAGCTCTTGGGGAAATGAAGCCTACCCACGCTAAACTCTTTTCTACTGCTTTATATTATTTCTAATAAACATATTCTATTTTGTTATCACTTTTTCACACTGTTCTCATCCCTTTTTGATCCCGATCGTGTTTTAACCGATTTACGGGTGGTAGCTGCGTTTTGGGTTTTAGAGCCTCCCGTGCTTTATATATTTATTTGGATAACCTCATAGTCCGGAACTCGGCAAGTTTTACCTGCAGGAAAAATTGCTAAAAGAAACAGATTCAACAAAATCAATCATTATTATTTCTAAAGATCAGGACTCTTCAGGCGCAATAATCAGCGAAAACTTTCAAAAGAACAGGAATCGAACTGTAAACAGTGTGTCCAATGACTTCTTGATTGACCAGTACATCTCCTTCTAATTCAAGTCGCTCAATTGGATGTGGATCTTCGTAGCCGGAGACGATGAAAATTGAATCGTCGATCATTATACTAGAGCCTCCGGAGTCAGCCTGAGATGAATTTAACTCTCTGACAATTATTCCAATCTGGAGCTTACGTTTTGTAGATTTCCGATCGTTTTCCAAGTGTCGTTTTCAAGAAGCCAAATGGCAGTTTGAGCAACCCAGTCGTCCTCATATGTTTCTCCTCCAGCCAGCAAAAGATTTCCACTCGAAAGGCCAATAAGAACATGATAAGCAATTATCCTTAAGATTTTAATTAAAGAATCAATTTTTTGAAAGACATCGGGAAATCGCCCAAAGAAACCAAGCGAGTAGAGCTCAAAGTCTCCACCATTTTCGGACTAGAAGAACCAAACCAGCTGCTCCCAACTGTTGTCGGTTGTCCATTGAAGAATGCCAGTTTGCCTCCGTAATGCCTCGATGAGGCCGAGTAAGTTGAGATTGCCGAGTCTCCGTCGTATATTTCACATTGAGTAAGGAACGTGTAATCGAAAGTACCTTTGGTACGCCCTTACTTGCGGCTTTCGCCTTGGAATGGCGGCTTTAATTGGCCCGGCGATCTGGACTGGGACTGCAGATGATTTTAGATGTGACACGGTTATATTCGGTTGCGAAAATGCTTGCTCCAATAATTTTATGCCGATCGGACTTGATAAGCTCTGGCAAATTCAATTGGGAAGGATTCAAAGGATCGCACTCTTCCTTGATTTCAAGCTGAAATTTTCAGCCGAAAAATTGAATCAATTTAAAGATTGCGACGCTTTTTCCGAGCTTTGTATTCACGAGCTTTATTTATCTGGAAGATGGAAAACGACGATTAGGTACAGTCAGGCTTTTCGAGTCTAGCCTTCCTGATTTGAAATTTGACAGATGCGAGAAGAAGAAAACTGGAGGAAAAATCGACGAATTTTGGATCAGATCATACTATCGAAGAATCTGTTTCTGAAACGTCGAAGCTCATGAATCGGGAAGTAATGAAGGCGAGAAAGGAAAAACGAAAAATGCAGGTGATGGGTAGGGATGGCATACAAAAATTAAATCGCGATTGCGAGGTCGCCTGGGAAAACCAAGGGTACCATCTTGTAGAGCAGAAAATTCTGATTCTGATAGGACCCAAAAAAGGATTTTCGTAAATAGGTACCTGGATTTTTAGGCACTTTTCTGTAACTCCTCTAAAGGATGCAAAAATTAATTTTTTCGTGGAAAGTAGTGTATTTTTATGCGAAAAATCCATTTCTGCAAAAAATTTAACCGCGTAAGAAGAAAAAACCGAGAAAAAGCTAAAAACTGTCGAGAGAGGAAAACAAAAATCAGTGACGCGGCGGTTACGTAACAGCGCGGCAGCCGCGTGGCGGCGCTGTTCGCCCGCTTGCCAATTTCACCGCTGGAAACACTTTTCATTGCTATCAAATCCTTATCAGCACTGTATTTCAATTCATTTGTTAATAATGATCATACATTTTATTTGAATTCTAAAAGTGGGTTGTTCCTACGGAAGCTCCTGATTCGCGGAAAAGGGATGAAAGGGAAAAATGATTCCAGGTCCCCTTTTGCCGGTTTTTCTTCGATTCAGTCTTTCAAAACGCGATTTAAAAGCTACTGAATTCGAATTTTGCTATCATGAGTCTTGAGGAAGGGTTGAATAACCCTTTTCTCGAAGGGAAAGAGAGAGAAAGAGAAAAAAAATGCTTCCAATTACGATGTCTTGGAATGGCTTTTATCTAAATTCGATATATATTTAACACATTATTAATAAATCAAATATTTTACAATTTAAATCAAATAAAAAGCCAAAAAAGACAATCTCAAGCGAATGATTTGCTGCAAAATTGTTGTTGGCTTCATTGCAGCTCTCGTTATTTTAGCAGTTGGATTTGCTGGTAAGTCTTTTTGATTGAAGCCTTGTTTTTTATTTCGACAATAAATTCTAACTCATAAATTCAGGTTTCATGGCTGGCTACCGCGTCGGTGCTGATTTGGACGTCGATGGAGTTGACGACGATGCTGCCTACAGAGACGTATTCGATCCGTTCGACCCCGACAACGAATTCATCACAAGCAGAGAAGGGCAACAGAATCTCGGATAGAATTCGGCTGGCTCTTACTTGCTACTTGTGCACTTTTACATGTAAAACACGGCCTGTTTAAATTAAGCTGCAATTTCCCAAGAAGATACATTGAAAAATTACAAACTCTTGGCCATTTTTATCTTAGTATTATAAGTCATAGACTGTACGAAAGATCTATTAAATTGAAATAAAGAAGTATGATAAAACCGGCGTCTTAGTACTTTATTTATTACTCTGTATCAACTCGAACCGAGAACCACGACAGTGCAGCGACAGTTTCTCCGGTCGGCGGAGCTCACTTGCTCTCGAAACTATAACAATGCGCGATTCATTAAAACACTCCTCATCTGATCTTAGCAACAGGCCTGATCAGCTGGAGAAAAGGGCCTCATTCAACAGAGCGGTGAGATTTTCAAGATCCGAGTCACTTCTGGGCGATCATTTTTTCTGCGTGAGAAGCCGCTGCAATCCGCAATTAATATTGGAGAGCACATCCGTCGCGATAAGGAGAAACAGGCCCAGAGCTCGCAAACGTCGAACAATCAAACAAGCAAAATGGAGACCCTGGCCTTCAAGCAAATCATCGAATTCATGAACGCTCGGTCTTTTTAGCGATTTTTTCCCTCGAAGATTTTAAGCGATTGAAGTTATGAAAAAATCTCTCTACACGAGGCAAGCCCCTTAAATTCAAAAATCACAAAATGGGGCTGAGACGGCCCGAAAGGCCGGCAAGCCCCTTAAATTCAAAAATTAAAAAATTGGGCTGAGACGGCCCGAAGGGCCGGCAAGCCCTTAAATTCAAAAATCAAAAAATGGGGCTGAGACGGCCCGAAAGGCCGGCAAGCCCCTTAAATTCAAAATCAAAAAATGGGGCTTAGACGGCCCGAAAGGCCGGCAAGTCCCTTAAATTCAAAAATCAAAAAATGGGGCTGAGACGGCCCGAAGGGCCGGCAAGCCCCTTAAATTCAAAGATCACAAAATTGGGCTGAGATGGCCCGAAGGGCCGGCAAGCCCTTAAATTCAAAAATCACAAAATGGGGCTGAGACGGCCCGAAGGGCCGGCAAGCCCCTTAAATTCAAAATCACAAAATGGGGCTGAGACGGCCCGAAGGGCCGGCAAGCCCCTTAAATTCAAAAATCAAAAAATGGGGCTGAGACGGCCCGAAAGGCCGGCAAGCCCCTTAAATTCAAAAATCACAAAATGGGGCTGAGACAGCCCGAAGGGCCGGCAAGCCCCTTAAACTCAAAAATCACAAAATGGGGCTGAGACGGCCCGAAGGGCCGGCAAGCCCCTTAAATTCAAAAATCACAAAATGGGGCTTAGACGGCCCGAAAGGCCGGCAAGCCCCTTAAATTCAAAAATCAAAAAATTGGGTTGAGACGGCCCGAAGGGCCGGCAAGTCCCTTAAATTCAAAAATCAAAAAATGGGGCTGAGACGGCCCGAAGGGCCGGCAAGCCCTTAAATTCAAAGATCACCAAATTGGGCTGAGATGGCCCGAAGGGCCGGCAGGCCCCTTAAATTCAAAAATCACAAAATGAGGCTGAGACGGCCCGAAGGGCCGGCAAGCTCCTTTAATTCAAAAATCAAAAAATGGGGCTGAGACGGCCCGAAAGGCCGGCAAGCCCCTTAAATTCAAAAATCATAAAATCGGGCTAAAGCGGCCCGAATGGCCGGCGAGCCCTTCAGATTCAAAAATCAAAAAAATGGGCTGAGACGGCCCGAAGGGCCGGCAAGCCCCTTAAATTCAAAAATCACAAAATGGGGCTGAGACGGCCCGAAAGGCCGGCAAGCCCCTTAAATTCAAAAACCAAAAATGGGGCTGAGACGGCCCAAAGGGCCGGCAAGCCCCTTAAATTCAGAAATCAAAAAATTGGGCTGAGACGGCCCGAAGGGCCGGCAAGCCCTTAAATTCAAAAATCAAAAAATGGGGCTGAGACGGCCCGAAAGGCTGGCAAGCCCCTTAAATTCAAAAATCAAAAAATGGGGCTGAGACGGCCCGTAGGGCCAGCAAGCCCCTTAAATTCAAAAATCAAAAAATGGGGCTGAGACGGCCCGAAAGGCCGGCAAGCCCCTTAAATTCAGAAATCAAAAAATTTGGCTGAGACGGCCCAAAGGGCCGGCAAGCCCCTTAAATTCAGAAATCAAAAAATTGGGCTGAGACGGCCCGAAGGGCCGGCAAGCCCCTTAAATTCAAAAATCATAAAATTGGGCTGAGACGGCCCGAAGGGCCGGCAAGCCCCTTAAATTCAAAAATCATAAAATTGGGCTGAGACGGCCCAAAGGGCCGGCAAGCCCCTTAAATTCAGAAATCATAAAATGGGGCTGAGACGGCCCGAAGGGCCGGCAAGCCCTTAAATTCAAAAATCAAAAAATTGGGCTGAGACGGCCCAAAGGGCCGGCAAGCCCCTTAAATTCAGAAATCGAAAAATGGGGCTGAGACGGCCCGAAGGGCCGGCAAGCCCCTTAAATTCAAAAATCAAAAAATTGGGCTGAGACGGCCCAAAGGGCCGGCAAGCCCCTTAAATTCAGAAATCAAAAATTGGGCTGAGACGGCCCGAAGGGCCGGCAAGCCCCTTAAATCAAAAATCATAAAATGGGGCTGAGACGGCCCGTAGGGCCAGCAAGCCCTTAAATTCAAAAATCAAAAATGGGGCTGAGACGGCCCGAAAGGCCGGCAAGCCCCTTAAATTCAAAAATCAAAAAATGGGGCTGAGACGGCCCGAAGGGCCGGCGAGCCCTCAAATTCAAAAATCAAAAAATTG
The DNA here is from genome assembly GCF_907165135.1 of Oikopleura dioica. NCBI lineage: Eukaryota > Metazoa > Chordata > Appendicularia > Copelata > Oikopleuridae > Oikopleura > Oikopleura dioica. The sequence continues at coordinate 160,561 of NC_137293.1, read as the reverse complement.
GGCTGAGACGGCGCGAAGGGCCGGCAAGCCCCTTAAATTCAAAAATCACAAAATGGGGCTGAGACAGCCCGAAGGGCCGGCAAGCCCCTTAAACTCAAAAATCACAAAATGGGGCTGAGACGGCCCGAAGGGCCGGCAAGCCCCTTAAATTCAAAAATCACAAAATGGGGCTTAGACGGCCCGAAAGGCCGGCAAGCCCCTTAAATTCAAAAATCAAAAAATTGGGTTGAGACGGCCCGAAGGGCCGGCAAGTCCCTTAAATTCAAAAATCAAAAAATGGGGCTGAGACGGCCCGAAGGGCCGGCAAGCCCTTAAATTCAAAGATCACCAAATTGGGCTGAGATGGCCCGAAGGGCCGGCAGGCCCCTTAAATTCAAAAATCACAAAATGAGGCTGAGACGGCCCGAAGGGCCGGCAAGCTCCTTTAATTCAAAAATCAAAAAATGGGGCTGAGACGGCCCGAAAGGCCGGCAAGCCCCTTAAATTCAAAATCATAAAATCGGGCTAAAGCGGCCCGAATGGCCGGCGAGCCCTTCAGATTCAAAAATCAAAAAAATGGGCTGAGACGGCCCGAAGGGCCGGCAAGCCCTTAAATTCAAAAATCACAAAATGGGGCTGAGACGGCCCGAAAGGCCGGCAAGCCCCTTAAATTCAAAAACCAAAAAATGGGGCTGAGACGGCCCAAAGGGCCGGCAAGCCCCTTAAATTCAGAAATCAAAAAATTGGGCTGAGACGGCCCGAAGGGCCGGCAAGCCCCTTAAATTCAAAAATCAAAAAATGGGGCTGAGACGGCCCGAAAGGCTGGCAAGCCCCTTAAATTCAAAAATCAAAAAATGGGGCTGAGACGGCCCGTAGGGCCAGCAAGCCCTTAAATTCAAAAATCAAAAAATGGGGCTGAGACGGCCCGAAAGGCCGGCAAGCCCCTTAAATTCAGAAATCAAAAAATTTGGCTGAGACGGCCCAAAGGGCCGGCAAGCCCCTTAAATTCAGAAATCAAAAAATTGGGCTGAGACGGCCCGAAGGGCCGGCAAGCCCCTTAAATTCAAAAATCATAAAATTGGGCTGAGACGGCCCGAAGGGCCGGCAAGCCCCTTAAATTCAAAAATCATAAAATTGGGCTGAGACGGCCCAAAGGGCCGGCAAGCCCCTTAAATTCAGAAATCATAAAATGGGGCTGAGACGGCCCGAAGGGCCGGCAAGCCCCTTAAATTCAAAAATCAAAAATTGGGCTGAGACGGCCCAAAGGGCCGGCAAGCCCCTTAAATTCAGAAATCGAAAAATGGGGCTGAGACGGCCCGAAGGGCCGGCAAGCCCTTAAATTCAAAAATCAAAAAATTGGGCTGAGACGGCCCAAAGGGCCGGCAAGCCCCTTAAATTCAGAAATCAAAAAATTGGGCTGAGACGGCCCGAAGGGCCGGCAAGCCCCTTAAATCAAAAATCATAAAATGGGGCTGAGACGGCCCGTAGGGCCAGCAAGCCCCTTAAATTCAAAAATCAAAAAATGGGGCTGAGACGGCCCGAAAGGCCGGCAAGCCCCTTAAATTCAAAAATCAAAAAAATGGGGCTGAGACGGCCCGAAGGGCCGGCGAGCCCTCAAATTCAAAAATCAAAAAATTGGGCTGAGACGGCGCGAAGGGCCGGCAAGCCCCTTAAATTCAAAAATCAAAAAATGGGGCTGAGACGGCCCGAAAGGCCGGCAAGCCCCTTAAATTCAAAAATCAAAAAATTGGGCTGAGACGGCCTCTAAAATTCGACTGATTAAATTTTAAAGGGGCTTTCCTCCTTAAGTTCGTTGGCCAAAAACTCTCAAAAGATGAAGACACAATTTGTGACTCATATTCTCTCGCTGAAAACTTGGCAAAAACCAGCGGTTAATTTTGGAATATTTCCAAGGTCATATTTCTAAATTTTAGAAGCGTTCCCATCAATTTTAAAATCGAATTTCTTATTGAAATGATATTTGTTTTTTTTATTCTATTTGTCAATGCGAGCGCCGCTGATAAGAGAAAAGACGGATGTCCATTAAGATATGAAGATATTAAAAATTTCATGATTCAAAACGGTAAATTTTCAGTGAGCGCAAAAGAAACAAAATTTAAAGGTTATTTTGAAAAAGAACTTTGGGAGAAAATGGAAAATTACAAAAACTCCCGAAAATTAAGTGAACGAGAAATGTGGTACAATTTCTTCCAAAGACCTGATCGAAAAGCTCTTCATGAACTTAATAAAATTCTTGGTGATAAAATGAAAGGAAAATTGCTGTGGCCCACTCTCGACTTAAACAAGGCACAGCCAAAATGGAACCAAGCAGCGTTGGCTAAAATGATTCTGCAAGATCCAAGTGCCACATTCGAACTCTATTTCTGTAATGCCGCTGAAGATGCTTATTTTCCACCTTCTCAGCCAATGGAATGTGATAACGATGATTCTGAGAGTCTTAATCGATACAGTGAATGTTTGCCCGAGTCAGAAACAATTTTGACTTCCAATTCCTGTGACAGAGTTCTCCGTCCAAGAAAACAAAGAAAAATTTACAAAGATTCTATCGAGGATGAAAATATTATGAGACAATGCAGTTCTATCCGACAAATATTCCTGAAAGAAGCACCGGATCGCAGATCGAATTCGCAATCAAAAGATAATCGTGGCCAATCAACAGTGAGTTCACGTTAATGATCAAATCAAAATTTTTAGCCTACATATAAAGTCGAAACCCTCAAAGTTTTGTTTCAAGCAAAATTGAAAGGGTTGAAGAGTACAGAAAAGGTTTTCTTTCTAATCAAAAATTAAATGATTTAAAATTTCAAAAAATTCTTTCTTATTTCATTAAATTAAAGCTAAATCCTTTCGAAGACATAAATGAGCTTCTTTTCGATTTCGCCTCAATCACACCCTGTCTAAAAGAAGTTTGCATTGATAGCGATAAGGAAAATCGTGAGAAAATTTACTCGGTTCCATCAAGAAGATTAATTGCAACGCTGCCACTTGGCTTTATTCCGATCATATCAGCAAAGAGTGAAAAAAATTTTTATTATTTTATCCTTAAGAACGTACAGTTTCATTCTTTGAAAAGCACAGATCGAGTGGTTTGTAAAAAATCTGAAATTTTGTGCATTCATATTGTAAAGGGTCATAAATGATAATAAAATAACTTATTTTAAAGAGGTCATCAGTTCGATACATGGATAAAATAGAAAAAATTATACTAAAGCGAATGACCCTGATAAAGACGGAACAACATCGGCAAGGTAAAAAATTCAAAGAGCGCGCCTTCGATCATGTATCCAAATATTTGATTGGCTGGTTAACGGATTAAGGAGTGTCTGAACTGTTTATCAAGTTCTTTTTATAGAAATATTCCTGTCAGGGTTCTAAATCTGAGCTGAATCTCAGAAGTCGAGTCGAGTCGAGTCGAAAGGCTAGCTGAAAATGCCGAGTCGAGTCGAGTCGAGTCGAAAGCGTTTTGAAAATCGCTAGTCGAGTCGAGTCGAGTCGAGTCGACTAAATCGACTTATTAGTCGAAAAGTTGAAAAACTGGAAAAATATATAAATTTAGTCGAAAAAGTCGAAAAATTGTCGAATAGTCGAAATTTAGTCCAAAGTCGAAAGCGAAGTCGAAAAGTCCAAAGCAAAAAAGTGATTTTTTCGACTTATTCGACTAGATTTTCGACTTATTCGACTAGATTTTTCGACTTTCTCCTCAATATTGCTCTCGACTTTTTCGACTAGTCGACAATCTAGTTGACTTATAGGGTCAAGTCAAGTCGAGTCGAGTCGACTTATTTCAACAACCTGTCTAGTCGAGTCGAGCTAGTCTTTTCGACTAAGACTCGACTCGACTTAGACTTTAGTCGAAACTTGACTAGTCGATTTAGAACCCTGATTCCTGTGTATGCCATTGGTATCTCCAATCAAGAATTCGAGGACGGAACATCGTCTTTTATGGCTCTTTCAGTTTATCAACAGCAATTTCACAACGCTGACAGTGTCGCCAAGGAAGCTGTTAAGGAAGGTTTTGAAAAAACTGCGCGTTGTTTTCGCTCATGTGAATATAAGGGACTCCGCCGACCAAGCTCCGTGCGCTCGGCTCGCTCTTTATCACTCTCACTATCTATGCAGAAAATATTTTTCGATTTTCATGAAATTGAAGGGCCAAACTTAACTTTTTATTTTCTTTCACTTCCATCTTTTAAAATTGTCATATTTTGTAGCTAAGCTCAGTTGCCGCAAAAACTTTGACCCTCAATTTCAATGGAACATTGAGACCTTAAGACTCAGCTCATTGGAAAGCCCGTTATCTTTTGATAAGCTAAAAGTTACTTTTTCAAACCTCCGTGAAGCAGCTTAAACAATATTCATTTTATAGCAGGGGTTTTATTTGATTAAAATTTGAATTCATATATGTAGAAAACCCATTACAAGTGAGATGATATCTCGGGTTCGTTTCATCGTTTCAGGTTTTAATATTTTTTTAATTTCGATAAAACTTAATTTTATAAAATAAGATACCGCAGCAGCTGCGCTTGCATCGACCAGAAAAATGATCGCGATCTTTAAAGAAGAAGGATTTCCTCAGGAAATACTGGAAGTTCACTGCTCAAACAGGGATCTTAATTTTTTATGATTTTTAACCCCGTCTCGAGCAGTGAAATTCTCCTCCAATCAGAGCTCGTTATTTACACTAGCGAGCGCATCAACATGCGCTCGCGCTCGAGATAGGGTTAAATTCGTATCGTTTACGGCACTTTTATAGATCTCTATTATCAGTGCACATAGACAGTGTTTCTTTATATTACACATAATTATAGTAATTATTTGCCTTGAATTTTTTCTCGGAAAAATGCTTGGTTCTGGGATTGAAACTAACCCAACATTTTGCAGATCGTAAGAAACACTGTCGTAGCCGGCCGTTTCGACGAAAGAGCTTTTGCCGTACGGTTCATTATTTGTTAATCCAATAAATAAAATGTTTCTTGATTTTCGGTCATATTCACATCGCTCCATTTTTATATTAATGAACCATAACAAGAACATTTTGATACTGAAGATCAATCACAGTCAGCTTTGGACAAAAATAAGCGGGGTCAACCAGAAGGAACGGTTAAAAATGCATGTTCATTATTTTTAATCTAAGGCTTCTGTATTTTAACCGTAAAAAAGATGTCTCTAAGCTTCTTATGAGCTTAAAGGTAGATTTTAAATATAAAGAAAAATAAAATTGTTAACATTAAAGTTGACGTTTGGCTCAAGAATACTGGCTTCACACAATGCAAATGACTTACGGTTAAGTTTTTTTTATGAATTTATTATCTAACGATAATTTTAGGCATATTTTGGAAGGCATAAGTTCAAAATATGAGATACATGATAGGTTGATCGAATTTTTTGAACTTCTGAAGGACTTCTGCAAGAGTCAGAACTTGCATCCAAGCGATTATTTAAATCGGATAAAGGCCTGGTTTTCAATTGATTTATTTGCTAATGGAGAATGTGCTGATTTCTGTGGCCAGCGACACGATTTTGTTTAAGCGCATACTCGTTTCTCGATAATAGAGATTTTGAAAATATCGTATGCGAACCCCTTAAATGTGATGCAGGAAATCGGCGCGGCGGCTAACGCTCGCCACGCGCCCCTCAATCAGTACTTTTATAAGTAAAACTCGAATCAAGAGTTGGAAAGATATTCTCAAAATTTATTTTCGCTACCAATGAGGATAACACTCATTTATGATCTGCTACTAGAGACCGCTTTCTGACTCATGTCGAAAAATAAAATTTGAGAAGATCTTCCCAACTCTGGATTCGATTCTACTATAAAAAGTACTGACTAAGGGGGCGCGTAACGAGAGTGAGCCGCCGCGCCGATTTCCTGAATTACCCTTAAGGGTACTACCTTCGATTTCCCCGATGACTGTGAATGTTTAATTTTTCATCGAAAATAGATTCTTCATAAAATTTTGATCTAAAAATATCCGAAAATTTCATTCATAACGTTTACCATTTTCATGAAAAAACGATTTTAAATCGATTTCAGTACTAAAAGGTATTTTTTCCGAAAAAAATTTTCGTGTCTGATTCTTTCAAATAAGTGCTTGTTTTGAAGCTCAGAGCAAGGCGACTTTCATGGTGACTTTATCAATTCTTAAAGTTAGTTATTTTGGCTTCTAGAGACAAGAATGCGTCGCCAAGTTTTGAAAAATGCTTAGTTTTAGCAAAGTCGCAGAGACACAATTTTCAAAAAATTAAATTTGGTATAAGTTATTTTTCAATCACAAAAACCTTCTGTCATTTTTAAGATAAAGGTTCAAATTTAATATTTAAATCATAATATTACTCAGTTTTCAGGCTAACTTTCGGGCTATTCGGCCGTTTATTTAGGCCATTTTCGAATAGTTGATTACTTTGAGCTAGAAATTAACCGACTTTTTATTGAGCAAACCGAAAACGCTTCTGACAGATTGAAGATCTAAGATAGATGTACTTTTAGAGCCTATAAGTTCTCCATCATTATTGATATGTTAAGAGTTATTCAATGGTAAAATTGGGGAAATCGAAGGTAGTACCCTTAAGCAATCAAAATGTTAGAAAATTGTCCATATTGACATTCGAAAACTAATCTCAGGATCTCGGTACGCAGTTCATAGCAATAACGTGCAGGCAAGTTTATATTATATTTGACCATAAATCGTAAATTTTTAAGATGTTTCTTCTTGCTGAGGAGCAAATTCTTGAAGTTTGTGCTCTTTTTCCAGGTGATATCGATTTGAATGAAAATAAAATTAAAGAAAATCTAGAGAAAAAATATATCAAAATTATCTTGAATATCTCCGAAAAAGAAGATTACAATGTCATTAAGCTAAAAGCTTCGATAATAATGGTAAATTTAATAAGAAAAATCATTTTCGTAAAGACAATTTTAAGATGTTTTGGGAAATAACAAGAATCTTTCTACAAGAATCCGGTGGCTCAAGATATCCAGCTGAAATCAAAAAGATTGGATTTTCAATTATTATTTTTCAATGAGATACCCTTAAGTTTCTGTAAAAAATGCCCGAAATTCGATTTTTTGGTAATGAGGACTTAGTTAGTGAGGACGAGGTTCGTGGGACTAGGTTCGTGGTGGGTTCTACCAGAGTATTGAAATAGGGCTAAATTTAAGGGCAGTAAGGGAAATGAGTCGATGACTAGGTTCGTTGGACTAGGTTCGTGAGTTTTGAAATGGTAAAAATTTTCGCTCAGTAAAGGAAATGGCTTGATGACTAGGTTCGTGGGACTAGGTTCGTGAGTTTTTGTCATGAACCTAGTCTCACGAACCTAGTCATCAATCCATTTCCTGATGAAAAAAATACAAATAATATCCAAATTCAACGAACCTAGTCACACGAATAGTTTTTTGGTCTCGATTTTTTGTCGGAAATCTCCGGAATTGTGCGCTCCAGAATTGTGCATAAGAACTGTTCACACAGCCTAGCTCAACTCAGTTCAGTTATTTTTCTTTGATATGTCAAAATCCAGCGAAGGCATTCCAAAACTTTATCGAAAAGATAAATAGAGTAAGAGGACGATCAAACTCATCATTCACTGGATGTTTTCGACGATTATTCGAAATTTATAAGGAAAATACTCTGAAGAAAAAAAGCAAAACTGACAAGGCATTCGCAAAGAAAGCAATGGCAGTGCTAGAAAATCTTTTCAATTCTGTGAGAAAAAATGAGGAAATTACAAATAAGCTGGATTTTCATGTGAGGTAAGTTTCTCGCAAGATGAAACGTTTAACTCTTTTTAATTGAAATATTTTCGAAAACCTCATTCTATCCCCTTAAGGTTCGCGTGATCGCTCTTTTGAAAATTTCTAGCTAAGTTTATACGAGAAATATTCATTACCGACCCAATTTTGGCGACATCCCCCTTAATATGATTTTCAGACAATCATTAGATCGCATAGTCCAAAAATACGAAAAGGAGGCTTATTTTGTTGACAAGCTTCCGGACCTGAATTATCGAATCACCGCAGATAACAGGCACGCAGAACGGTAAATAAAATCTTTAAAAATCGACGATAATAAGAACACTTTTAGCGTATTCGGAGTTTTAAAGCCAGGGTCCCAAAACGCACAAGCAAACGCACTTGCACGCCAACATTTCGTTTTCTTTTTTTCTGCGAACGATCATGCGATTATCTACAAGCAAAAATTTTTCGTTTTTTGGAACTCTGCATAAGCATTATGAAAATCAAGATTTTCGAAGTACAAATATACGCTTATGGAGAGTTACCGTTTCGTCGATAAATCATACTGGAAAATGGCTAAGGTAAGAGTGCTTAAAGGACCTGGGCGAGCAGCGCTAACCCAAACTTCACGCGCTCGCCATTCTTGTTGGAAATAAGATTTGTTGAAATTTTTTTTGTAAATCATATCTCCTCATCTTGAGCTTTTTGGAAAAGCGCGTAAAATTCTGAGCAGATCCCACCCAATCAGCTAAACTAAATCGGTACTCATTGGTAGTTGCGGCACGGTTGGACGCTCCGATTTAGCTTTTTAGACTTCCTGGACATGATTCCCGCTGGGCGGGCGCTAAGTCATCTTGTTTATCTGTCCTTAGACGCTTATGATTACCGCTTTAGTTTAGCTGATTGGGTGGGATCTGTTCAGAATTTAACGCGCTTTTCAATAATGCTAGTTCATGAAGAAAAAATAAAGTTTGCAAGACTTGATGCCTTTTGAAGTTGAGCTTCTCTTTTTCTCGCTAGCTCATCAACCAAGAATGAAAGAGAAAAAAGAAATTTCAATAAATATTATTTCTAACAAGAACGGCAAGCGCATGAAGATTGGCTCAGCGCTGCTCGCCCAGGTCCCTAAATCAGTTTCCTGAGCTATGCTCGAAACGTCAAATTTCCTCGGCTTATTTCTATGAATGATAATAATCCAGAGTTTCTTAAGCTATATCCGATTATTATCGAATTAAGGGAACTTCCGGAAAAAGAAGGAGAAGCTTTGGTTTTCAAGGCGATGAGAGCGCGCAGAGATCAAGAAGATGAAGATAAAATAGAGGAAGAAAAAATTCAAAAAATTATTGCTGACTCAAAAATTTCGAAAGATTAATTAAATTCTTTATTTTATGATTACTCTAGGACAAAGTTCATTAGTTCCTCGAAGCTGAATTCTTGAAGAGTATCTAATGTCTTCTGGTGAATAGCCAATCCAATTCGTTCAAACATCGGCAGAAGCTCGGGGATAAATTGGTTCTTTTCCAAACTCCAGCCATTTTTGCCGTTATGATTTTCCGCCAAATTATGCAAATAATCTAAAATTTTATTTATCATCAATATTTCATTTTTACTATTAAAGAATTTTCATACCTTGGCATATTTTTTCTAGTGTAAGCGCGGTTTTCAAATATCTTTCAGCTGTTCTTGGGCTTCTTTTAAAAGTGAGGCGCCCTTCAAAAATCTCCAATGCTCAGGCAGGTTTCAACACAAATATTTAAAAATTTTATAAAGAGTTTTCAAGCAATAAAAGTAAGGAATCCTTTCCTGCATTTGAATAGGTAATAAAACCTTTCAGGATTTTGGCCTCCTCATCATAACTTGCCGAATCGACGCGCTTAATATAAGTAAAAGAGAAATTATTAAGATTGACCTTCGAAATTTGATTCGATTAAAATTATAATTACCTCTAGAGTTTCTCTAATGAAAGGTTGTCTTTTTTTCAGAGTGCCAAATTTAACACTAAGAATTGAAATTTAATGCAAAGCGTCGAATCAGGGGTGATCGGACTGAGAGCGTGCGCTCTGACATGCGCAACGCCCAAGTCGTATCGGGAGCGCTTTTTTGAGTTATCGCATTGGAGGAAATTTGAAAGAAAAAAATGCCTAAGCAATCGATTTGCGTTAATATCTGTTCACAAAAGCACGCAAACGCTTAAAAAGCGGTGCTCATCGCGGCACGTAAGCTTTAGCGCGCTCCAAGTCCGACTTTTCGCGATTCGACGCCCTAATTTTGTGTTTCTTAAATAGCTTACAAAAGCGTTGAATAGACATTCGGGCCCCATTGAGCATTTTGAAGAATTTCGTTGAATAAATATGCTGAGTCCTCTGTGATTAAATGAAAATATATACAAATAATTCGCAAGGCATAAAATAATTTTCATCAGGCCTATAAATTGGCAAGGTTGATGATCTCGCAATATGCTGTCAAAAGAAAAAGCTAAAAAGCTTGATATAAACAATAAAATAGAAGCAATCATCATTTGAAATCGTACGATATTTAATTTTATGTTTATACCGTTCCTGCTGTTTTATGTTTTCTGAATTGATTCTTTATATGTCTTCTATGTCGAACACAATACGGCGTATATATTTTTATCTTGATTTATTGATTATTTTCTTGTTTTCGAGGAATTTACCTCAGCTCTTGAAATCACATTTTGAAGAAGAGAATGTTGATCAGGTTGTTCAGGATTTCCAAAAATAATATCGAGCTCCATTGCTTCGAAAAAATAAATATTTAAATTCAAATAAAATTTTCATTTTAAAAAATTATCTACCTGAGTGGCAATAGTCGGACTCAAGATTTTGAAAATTTTTTAGAAATGAGATCACGTGCTTATAATTGATAGAAAATTTTCAGATAATCAGTCAGTTTTAATTAAGAATCTATTTTTCTTCTATGAAAATTATATTCTATCACAATTTCCTGAATCGAAGAAAGAAAGGATTCATTTTGGTATTTTTGAGCAAGTTTTGATATCTCAACATCTTCCGCATTTTTCCAATTCTCTGTTGCTATTGCGAACCCGGACACAAGAAAAAAAATTGTTACTTTTCTCATTTTAGATTTGAATTGAATAAGAAACGTGAAAAAGCTTGAAAAGCTTGAAAAGCGTGAAAAGCTGGCGATTTGCCAAAGCCAACCAATAAATTTCAAAAAAAGACCTTTCTCGATTTTTTTCGTTTATAATCAATAAATGGGCGGGTTTATTTTAATTTATGACTGACAAAAATTTTTGTAATTGAACTGCTGCAACGCTTATCTCCGACCCAGCAACTCGATCATTAGTTTTTCTTCTGAATCAGAAAAGAATCTTGGTTGACGATTTTTATGTCTTGGAGGCTTCATTCTTCCATCCATCACTTCCTTTGGATACGCTCTGGTCTGACAGTAGCCCATGTTCAACAACGTCTTTCTCAGGCTACTTGCATCTGCTGTTCCAAGCATTTTGATCATGGTATGTTTATTCTTGGAAAGAGTTATCAGCGCTGAAATGGACGGGAAAGGAGCTCTGGAGAGCGAATTTGGAAACAAATTGAAACTGCGGAAATTCGGCTCGACTCATCGGTCACTTTTTGGTGTTCACCTGTTGGTCCTGTTCCCTAAGCGGCGAGTTCAGGGTCCTGGCCACGCGACTCGTCTTCATCAAACTCGTCCTCGTCAGTCACTGATTCAAAGTCAGAGTTCATTTCTGGCTCTTTGAACTCTCGTTTAAAATTCACGGCCTTTTTTCCGCCGCTCGTCGTGGCTTTTTGCTCGTAGATTTCATCGATGCAGCAATCAATGAAAATTCATCATTACAGTAGTTATTAACTACTAGTTAATTACCGGTAGCAATTTGCTCGTCTTCAGTTTGATCAGTAATTTCATCAAATTTCCTCTTCCTTTCAATATTTTTCCCAAAATCATCGCTGCATTTTTTAACTTTCATGAACGAAAAAGACGAGTGCGCGCCGGGCCGCTGCACCTTCTAGTTCAACTTCAACTACGACATCAAGACCGACATGTACGCCGAAGATTCGATCACACTTTTGAGAAACTGCGGAATCAATTTTGAACGACACTCGATCGACGGCATCGACCCTGGCGCCTTCGCTTACATGCTCATTACCAGCGGAGTGGTGTTAGACACGACCCCCAGGGTTCATTGGATCACTTTTCATTCCGGATATGATTTTTGTTATTCCCCGAAAAACTCCTCGATAAGAGCTCCTGTTCTAGGATCAACCAGCGCTGCATGAGACCACTCATCATTCCGAATCGTCCTCCCCAGCCGATAGACCCTAATGAATTCGCTGTAGTCGTTGGAAGAAACAGAGTTTTGGAAAAACAACACATTTTCTTTCAAAATCGACGAGTATTCTCACGAGTTCCAAATTTCGCTTGTTTGCTTCTGGCAGGCTTTAACACTTCCGTCGTAAAATAAGGGATACCACGGCGACAAGTTTAATCTGAATCTGACCGTTTTTTACTCCCAGTGTGGCGAGAACGTCGCTAAATAATGGATCACTGGATTGCAGGAAGTCGTAAAGGAGATGCAAGACGAATGGTTCCTTTGGCGAGTCGATTGAGTTATCGACAGGTACTCTTTCATTACTGGAAGTGTTTTTCACAACCTGAAGTATTTTAAGAGCTCTCATTAGCAGCTACAGGAGGAATAAGCTTCAATTTAGGGGAAAACAAGCGTCTTTCTTCGCTTACGATTCAATTTGACACTGTAAAATCTACAGTATTAATAAAATTCCTCATTTATAAGTTTAGTACAGTGTTTTTAGTAAAAAATATTAACGCTATTTGTGAAAATTAGTTAATTGAGAGAGAAAAAGAGCTCTTTCAGTGCTGAGCTAGGCAAGCGGGCGAACAGCGCCGTAACGCGGCTGCCGCGCTGTTACGTAACCGCCGCGTCACTGATTTTTGCTTTCCTCTCTCGACAGTTTTTTGCATTTTTCTCGGTTTTTTCTTCTTACGCGGTTAATTTTTTTTGCAGAAATGGATTTTTTGCATGAAAATACACTACTTTCCACGAAAAAAAATTAATTTTTGCATCCTTTAGAGGAGTTACAGAAAAGTGCCTAAAAATCCAGGTACCTATTTACGAAAATCCTTTTTTTGGGTCCTATCTGAATCAGAATTTTCTGCTCTACAAGATGGTGCCCTCGGTTTTCCAAGGCGACGTCGCAATCGCGATATAATTTTTTGTATGCCATCCCTAGTGATGGGGAAGAAGATGGTCGAAGTGGTCTGGAGCCAGCAGATTCGATTTGCGTTCTTAGTGCATCTTCTTTGCAGACTGTGCGTTGACGTGTGCTTATTTTCGTTTTCCACAATGATCCAGGTTTCTTTTTTTGGCGCTCTCGAGTACATTGAAAATTAAGTTGAATATGAACAACATCGGGCGATACAGAGCTGAGCATAGATACGCGTTCGTCGGACTATTTGATGTACCAGCCACTTACTACTGTCCAGTCAAGGACGTCTACGTCAGACAGTGGTGCAACAAAAACAAGAACATTCTTTGCTTTGTCAATAAAGTAATTTAATCAGAAGTCCTTCTCTTGCAAAAATTCTAGCCAACGGAAAAGGAAATCTCCCTCTCCTACATGACCATCACCTGTCTTCTTTCAATAGCTCTTACAGGTACTAAAGAATCTTGATAAAAGACCTTTCTTATTGATTTTAGTGGCGGACTTCGTTTCTGCATGTAGCCATTTTTTCCATCGAAAGATTCGTTCCATTAAAAATCGTGCCTTGATCGGTCGACAGTTTGCCGAAGAACGCAACCGTGCTCTTCCGACCAGCGCTAGAAATTCCCTTAATGTCCCGAACGGCTATTTCAGGGAAAGTTTCAACCAGATAATATCGCCGGTACGAGCTTTTTAGTCTACGAAAATGCGAGTAATTTACGGTTGAGGATGCACTCGCGATCGAAAAAGCTGATAAATTATCGACTCCTGGAACATTGTTTGATAAACTCGGTCGAGAACGCAAATGTAGTTTCTGTTGATACAAATTAAGAAGAAGAATTATTTGTTTCCTTGAATCAAATACTATGTCTATAAATTCAGGTTCAATAATAAGCTTTTATTAATAGCTTATTGTCAATGATTGCCAGGATCGCTAACCCTAACCCTAACCCGAATTGAGCATAAGGCAATCAGGGGGAGAGGCGTCCCCTTATAATGAACCCTTATTGTTTTCGCAAGAAATGGAAGAGAATGTTCATTCCTCTTATGCGGTCTAGCGCGCACACGATATCGACAGCCACCGTCCGCTCCATAAAAGCAGGACTTGAATCCTTGCTCTCTTTTTCTTGGCGAGAGAATATCCTAACGCAGCGAATTTCGATCAGATTAAAAAAATGGGGCTCGCTCTTGCAGAAACATTGATTGAATACTTCAATACAGGTTTTCTTAATGAACTTCCCTACGTGACAGTATTCTAGCACTTTTGTATAGTACCCGTCTTGACATCCTATGGTACGTCCTTACTGGTGGCTTTCGACTAGGAATGGCTGCTTTGATTGGTCCGGCGATCTGGACAGGCTCTTTAGACGACTTTTAATGCGACACGGTTTTGTTTGGTTGCCAGAATGCTTTTTACAATAATTTTATGCCGATCGGACTGGACAAGCTTTGGCAAATTCAATTGGGAAGGATTCAAAGGATCGTACTCTTCCTTGATTTCGACAGAAAAAATGAGTCAATTTAAAGATCGCAACGCTTTTTCCAAGTTTTGTTTTTACGAGCTATATTTATCTTGAAGATTGAAAGCGACGATTAGGTACCGTTTGCTCCGATTTTCGACGAGAAACCACTACCATTCTTTAGATGCGAAGAGAAGAAAGCTTGAAGAAAAGTCTACGATCTTTTGATCAGATCACACAATCGACAAATCTGTTTCAAAAGAATCCAAGCTGACGAACCGAGAAGTTATGAAAACAAGAAAAGAAAAACGAAAACTGCGAGTGATTGGGAAAAAGTGGTTGAGGTGGTCTGGAGCCCACAAATTCGATTCGCTTTTTTAGTCCATCTTCTTTGCAGAATCTGCATCGAGCTTTTATTATTTTCGCTTTCCATGATGATCCAGGTTATTTTGACTCTTAATCATCAAGTCAAAATATAGATGAATATGAACAACATTGGCCGCTACGGAGCCGCTCTCGAATACGCATTTGCTGGCGTCTTTGATGTACCAGCTACTTACTACTGTCCCATGAGGGATGTTTACGTGAGACAGTGGTGTAACAAGAATGAAAATATTCTATGCTTTGTCAATACGGTTCGAACTCTTGATGAGCGATTTTGACGCTGGCCTACTTTTAAGCCAACGGAAATGAATTTCTCGATCTTTTACATGGTTCTGGTAAGGTTAACAAATAAAACCTTTCGATCTTCTCTAGCCAGTCGCAGATTCATTCGAGCCATGTTTGAGCCATTTCGCTGTTTTCGTGATAATCTGTCGCAAATACAGTTCTTCTAAATATTCGGAGTCTGCCTTTAGCGACCGTTAAATATTTCATTCATCCCTTCTACTTATGTTTCTATTCAACCTTTCCTTGTCGACCAAGTCGGAATCGATGATGAACAGGTATTTGGTGATTTTGAGCGGATCAGAATGGTGCGTGCATTCTATGTGATTTTATTTCTAAAATTTATCAACAAGACATTTTTTCGGAAATCACTCACCCTGAATTTTTCGTTGAATTTCGTCAGCTGTCCAGTCAGATAAAACAAAGACGACTTAGCTGCGTGCTGAGAAATTCTCTTCTTCGCGGTCTGTTTTGATTTGCAAAAGGCTACTGCTTTCTCATGCTTGATCTTTTCTAGCTTCGGAATGTCTCTTCCTGAAAGATTTCTTGCATCCTGCCGATCAAATATCTAATTACCTTCCCAGAGCGTCTCAAACATCTCTACCTCGTCACATTCAAGCTCGAATTTTGCATTTATTCCTGAGGAACTGTTGAACATTACATAAAGTTCAAATAGGTAAGGGTTTCATCTATCTTCTTGTCTAGTTTTTTTTTATTTGATTTTCTGTGTGAAGACAATAATTTTTGTGATTATTGAAAAGCCATCCCAACCGTCCGAGTTTCAGGCCTTAATTTACTCGCAAGATGCTAGTATATACTGCGTCTTCGACAGGTATTTCGGGTATTATCTTGAACTTACTAAAGTTGACATCATGATAAACGGAATATCTATTTAACAAAACCTAGCAGACAAAGAAATCTTCATCGCTGCCTCCGAAGACATGATTACACAAGGTCCACTGATATAATTTGGCAAGTAATCATACGGCCAGATTTCTTCGTTGACATTAAATCCTTTTGATAAAATCCATCCACTTGTTTCTGACTCACTCTCCAAAGAGCTTCACTATCTCCACAATGTCCACCGAAGTATCTTCCTCGTGGATGGCAAGCGTTCTATTTTCATCGTTGTCTTCCTTGTTTTCACATAAAGAAAAGTATTCGTAGGGGGCTTTTGTTTTGTAGGGCAAGTTGGCATAAGTATCTTCGAAATTTCCAATAATGATGTCATTCGCGTCCTATTCCGAGCTTTTTGATAATTTCAAATTATTGAAGATTTTTAACATTTCTAGCTCTTTCCTCAAAGTTTTAGTCTTCTCTACTGCCGACGACGAAATAATGAGACAACTCAATATTATTTTCTTCAAACAGTTTTCGTTTAATTTTCAAATAGCAATCGCGAAGAATATCTCGGCTCTGTCGATTCGATATGGCAGTTTTGATTATAACTGTCAGTCTTCTCTCTCCTTTTAGGCAGCTATAAATGAAAAAAACTAGGATAAAAATGAATTGTTTGATCGCCTACCTCGGTACTCTGCCGTCAAATAAACGTTATTCATTCAAAATTATTAAAAGCCATCACGATGAATAAATGAAAAAAATATTCATGAAAAACGGTTGTAACCATACAATATTTCAATAAATTTTTCCAGTTATTGAGAAACCTCAAAATAAGTTTAGTCTTGTTTTATTGATTTTTAAAGAACTCAAACTCGACAGAAAACGATCCGAAACTAGCTCGGTTATGGGATCGTCATTAAAAAAGATGGAATCAGTGTTGAAAAAGGATGTCGTCATCAAATGAAATAAGCCACGTGTAATTTCCGGAAGAGAATAACGTCAAATCTTGCGGATCACGGATGTAGTCGCAGTCTGCGTTGAAATCGCCATTAATGATGTCATCATTAAGGGTTGGATGGCAACTTCTAAGATCGTCTTCGACGTCTTGAAGGCGATTTATTTCGTTTTCCGTGACCATGCTCGTCACCAGAGTTCGTAATTTCCCGCGCCGCAAGCTCCCGCAAGCCCCTGTGGGAGCGGGGGGAGCAAAATTTCTCCCACGCCCCTCGCTCCCCCAAGATATTTGGATATTCTTTCCCCCTCCCCCCCTCCCTCGCTCCCGCCGTAAATTTTCATGCCTTCTTCCCGCCCCTTCCCACGCCGCGAAAACTCAAAAATGCTCCCGCGGGGCTGCGGGAGCAGCGGGGAAGAAGGTTTCTAAATTAAAGGGGCTTGACGGCCCCGTTCCTTGGTTTTAAAATTTAAGGGACCACGCGAACCTAGCTCCATACTACATTTAAAAAAAAAACCGGTCACAACCTTCGGCCCGGGAGACGGACGGTGCCGGAACCAAATTTGTACCCGGTACCAAAATTGGTACCCGATAACAAAAATTGGTACCCGGTACCAAAGTCAAACATTTTTTCTGACCTATCAAAAAACTTATGTCCGCTCCGCGGCTGAAGTGTAAGAAAACTTCATTTATTGACCAAATACACCTTTTAAAATCAAGTTTGGCTCGGTATCCTGGAATTTTTTTGGTACCGGGTACCACAAATTTGGCCCCGGGTACCAATTTTGGATTGGTACCGGCACCGTCCTGCAAAATGAGTTATCTACCAGAATTTGCGCGCAAGGGTTCCACCTCTTTTCGGCGCGCCCTCTGGCGGATGGGGTTCGGAGCATTATGCAGCATAATTTATGCTTTTACCCCGGCCGTAGGCCCGCAGCGTGCTACCAACCCCTGAAATTTTGTCGCTGGATGATAAGTTATTCTCTCGTCCTACCGATGGTTTCAATGCATTGCCCCGAAAAAAAAGATTGATCCATATATGGACAGAATAGTTCCATTTATTGCAGAACAGTTTCATTTTTGTAGAACAGTTCCTTATCAACCACTTTCAACACCCTGTATATCCCTTTTTTGTTTCTCAGTCAAGGGTGGGAAAAAGCGCCAAAGAGAAAAAAACTACACTTCTCTAGAGATTGGCTTGCTATATGCGCTGCCGCTTCCCAATCGAGGATTCAGCGCGTCCTTCCCAATCGAGGATTCACCACTGTATTGAGAGATTTCTAGAGTCCACTATTTTTTTTTTTGTTTTTGAAATCAACGAGGAGTGCCTCAAAATTTTGAAATATCGAAAAATCTAGCGGAAGGCATAAAAACTTAACGAACAAGAATCGAAATTTAGGTCTAGATAACAATTTATTGAGGACCCTGAAATTCCTTTCACAAAAAAATGCTGTTTTCCGCTCATTTTCTTCATCATTTTGAGTATTTTCCATGATTTAATAAAATTCATAGCCCCTCCAAAATAAAGCCATCAAATTTTTTCATTAAGTGAACAGTTGCTTATCCCAAAAAAGTCAAATTCTCCATCACATCAAATCAAAACCATCAAAATGAGGATCCAAGCATCCCTCCTCGCCACGCTCACCGCGCAAAACCGTAAGTAAAAGCCTCGCGCGCTTTATAATTCTCTAGCGCCCTCAAAAACGCGCTAATAAAAAAATTCTAGAAGTGGAAGCTTTCTAGAATCCGTTCTCAATGTTCACCCTATCCAGCCAGACACAATCTCAGCCCATGCCCGCTCAGATCGTCTCTGTCGAAGATCCTTTGTGTCAAGATGATTTGCTCCGTTGTAGCTCGTGGAAGCACGCCTGTGGTGTCAAATCGATCGATAAAATTTGCGCCAAGACTTGTGGCAAATGCGGTGGCGTATCTTCCGTCTCTCAGCAGTACCCAGCTCCAGCTGCTCCAGCTCAAGTCGCTCCAGAACCAGACGAGAAGCAGGAACCAATTGCCCCAGCTGCAGCTGCGCCAGTCTTTGTCGATCCAGCCCAGCAAGTTCTCTTTAGAAAGCCTGCCTACAACTTCTTCCCGCGCCCAGTTCAGCAGGTTCAGCTCGCTCCAGTTCAGCCAGTGTTCCAGCCAATCTACCAAGTCCCAGCCTACCAGGCTCCCGTTCAACAGACCTCTTGCGCCGACAAATTCTCTAGCTGCTCTGCTTGGAAGTCAGTCTGTAACAACGCTTCTATCCAGAACCTCTGTCCTTCAACTTGCGGTCTTTGCGGTACCCAGGTTCAAATTCAACAACCAATTCAAATTCAGCAAGTTGCTCCTGCTCCTGTTCCAGCTAAACAAGCGTTTTTGACTCCATTCGAGCATTTGCATGAAAACACAAAATTTGACGAGCTTTTGGTTGAAAATCAGGCCGAATTCATTTCTCAAATGAATTTTACAATGGTTTCTGACAACTGCGTGTAAGTTTACTTAAAAATAATACTCAATTCTTGCTTAACCTTAGCCGGTCAAGGTACTCCAATTTTGGATCAAGGGTCATTCAATCGCATTTAACTCCAAAAATTAAAGAAAGAAAATTTATTTGAAATCCACTTTGAGGAGCTTTTTTCGATCGCCTTTCGACTGGTAGGGGTTTTAACCCATTTCAAGTTGACCAAAATCTTGGCAGAGCCTTATTCTCTCGAAAACTCAAGGCGCCATATATGGCGCCGGGTCATAACAGGCGGTACTCCATATATGGCGTCCTTTGACCGGTACCCGAGCTTTTTCCCGGCAGCGGGCCGATAAGTTTTTCTCGAAGTAAATATTATAAAACTAGTTTTTTTTTTCATTTTTATGCTCAAATAAGATTATTTGGAAAACAAGCAGAAAAAAACATTACTTTGCTAATTTCATCCGAAATCAATTTTTGACTCTTTTCTCCTCAATGATCATAAGCGAGAAAATTTTTTCGGATTCATGATTCTATTAGAATTTATTCAAATAATCCATGATTATGTTGACAAAATGATTTTTAATATATTTTTTGAAAGTTTTTATGAAAAAATATCGATTCTTTCTATTAAAAAAGCGGTCCGGCGCCATATTTGGCGCCTCTTGGCCGGTACCCGAAGAAAATCATTTTTGGCCGGTTAGGGTTAAGGAGGTAGTCCCTGCTTTTTGCGATTTCGGCACTTTTTGAACAGCGATCAGACCAATTTGGGCTGTTATTGAAGGATGAAAACTATATGTGAAGAACGGTCAAACCTTGTTCTAGAGTTGCCAGTTCGCAAAAGACTTTTTTCTTGACCGCCTAAGGAGCTAGGGTCTCATATTCTAACTCAACCCGAGAAAAATCGCCATTTCGGCCTATTTTCAAACACACGTAAAACCGTGAAAATATTGAAATAAATTTTAACGAAATATATATGTAAGAAGCTAATTCCTTCGTCTAGAGTTGCCACCCAACGATATTAAGAAACTCAAAGAAGTCATAACGTAAAACTTTCGATCTAAAGTTGGGTCTGAAATAATTGAAAAATCGGAGTTTTTGAAGTAAGATAAACCTATTTTAATCTAAATATCAGTCATAAATATTTATTTTGGTATAATTTGGGGATCAAAATACATCATAAATGCCCGTAAATATTGGATGTAAAAGTCAAAAAATTTCAAATTATTAAATTTTATTATAAAAATCTTAACTTTCAAATGTGATTTTAAGGACTTTTCTCTGAAGTTTACAAAAAATGATCAATACAAATTTTGAAGCTCTTTTTTTGAGCTTTCGGAATATCCATAGAAAATTCTTATATTTTGACTTTCGTCAAAGCGGGGACTACCTCCTTAAGCATGAACAAAACTCTAATTATCGGAATTCAGCGATCAAGAACTGTTCGATCAGTGTTACGAAATTTGCCGAGCCATTTATCTTCAATGCTCCACAAATTGTGACAATGCTTCCTGCGATGTTGAATGTTCAAATCAGTTCAAAGGTAAAAAATCAATCTAAGAATATTGACTTGAATGAATTTAGAATGCGGCGCTTCCTGCCCTTGTGGAGAAAACTGCCCAAATGGTTGTGCTGGCTGCGAAAACGATATCTGCGGCGATAAATGTGAAAACGCCAAGACGGAAAATCTGGACTTCATAAACTGTCGAGAAGCAGCTTTGGAAAATCAGGTGAGAAAAAGCTCTTTTAATTGAAATTTAGTATATTTTTAGGCAAGCTGTACTCGAAACTGCCCGCCGAAAAGAAATTGCTTCGAAGAATGCAACGCCGCTTTCCTTGAAGAGCTCGATGAATGTCCTTGTGTTCAGGTTTGAAAAGAAGAAGAATTAACGTTCTTATTTTCTCTTTTAGGAAGAAACGGCGACAACAACGACGATGAGTACGTCAACGATCGCCTCGAATGAACCGGTTTGTTTGAAATAGAATTTTAGATGAGAATTTATTTTTTAGAGCGATGTCAATATTCTGGTTCTTGGCTATAACTAATTGGCGGATTCTTATGTCTTCTCCGGCGACGGACTGACAAAGAACTCTGCGACCATTGAAGCAGCGGTAGAGAACTACACTCGAAGAAGTGCTTTTGCTGTGGTTCAAGGACAGATGTACATTTTTGGAGGCTACTGGGAGCGCTATGGGATTGCCTTACTTGAAGGATTTTGATCCGCCGCACTTGCTCGCATCTGCACGGTCCCGAGACAACGAGGTGTGACCACCTGCATATTTGGCCTCCTCACCTTCCTGAACCCCGTTTTTAGCACTGGTCTGCTTTGATTATTTTATTGCGAAGAGATGCGATCTTTTTGATGGAACCAGCTCAAGATCAACTCATTCAGCCCAATTTTCGCATAATTATGTCGATCTGGGATACTACAAAGGCCAGCCAACAACAGTCGGAGGCGGTAACAGCGACGGCCACCAAAAAGTCGAGACTTACTCGACTTCTGGATGGACAAGCTTGCCAGATCATCCCAGGTAAAGAATTTCAACTTCTTTGATTTTAATGAGTTTATTTTAGGAATATGAATGGTCATACTCTTACAGGACTTGAGAGTGGAGCGATGTTGATGGTAGGTGGATACGATTACACGAGTGGAGATTACAACAAAGACATTTGGCTATTGAAAGAAGAAGTTTGGACGCTTATTGGATCTCTAAAAGAGGTGAGACGAAATTTCGCTTGAAAATTCATGTTGATCTTTCATTTAGAACTCTCGTCTTGGCTCAGCATTGAAGATTGGAAACTACATATATCAAGTCAATGGAAACCAAAAAGATTCGAATGGCCTCTACCCGGTGGAGAGAATCAAAGTTGCGAACGACGAAATCATCGAAACACAGGTCATCGGCGCACACGAGTTTACCAGCTACAAACCAGCCATCTTGGAAGTAACGGCCGACTTCTGCGTCTGAAATCAGTTTTCTTTCATTTTCGACTTTCAACTGTGATTTTAATTCTGCTTCTTCTTGATTAAGAATAAATTTCTCTTTCTTTTGAACTCATCATTTCGTTTCATAACGAACAATAAAAATTGAAATCATGGAGGAACAAAAATAACTAGGAAACGACTGTTTGGCGAGATTAACTTTTCTTGCGTTTTCTTTCTGGTTTATCGAGTTCCAAAATAAAGCAAAAATAAAAGCGATTGCTCTCTTTTCTCTTAGAAATTTTAGAAACCTGAGTTTCCCATTCGCCTGCTGGGGAATCAACCATAACCAGCTTATTTACAGTAAGAACCAGAGTTGGAAAAAAGTATACTTCCCCCCGCCCTTCAAAAATCTGCAGGGCGCCCTTCATTCTTGAAGGGCGGTGAAGTACGAAATGGCTCTGAAGTATACTTCACGCGCTGAAGTATACTTCAGCTATCGGTTCTTATCGACAACTTTAGCTGCCACTTCATCTGCCACAATCGGCGTGATTTATATCATGGCGCCTGAGAGCCAATAAGCGCAAAATTTGAAAAAATTCTGGCGGATGGATTCTGATGGCCGACAGAACCAAGTTGAAGCAGAGTGAAGGGCGGAAGGGCGGTTGAAGTAGAGGGAAGGGCGGAAGTACACTTCACGCCCTTCAGCGCCCTGCAACGCCCTGAAGTATACTTCATGAAGTATACTTCATTCTGAAGGGCGAGTGAAGTATACTTTTTACCAACTCTGGTAAGAACCGTCGGCAACGAGATCTGCTGGTAGGCAAGCAGGGGCAATTTCGGATAAGTTTAAGCTTTTGGATAAGTATTAAGAATAAGTTTCTGGGCTGTCAGCGCCGAAGTTATTTTGGTTGGGGGCGGCTTCGTTCGCAAAGGCCATTTTGCGAACGGCGTTCGCAAAATCGAAAAAATTTTGGCCGGAAATCGTTCACAACTTTTTTCAAAAGGTGTCCAAGCGCTAGAGAAAGACTGCTCCTGCCAAGCCAATGAATTCTCTACCAGAAAATGCGCGAAGCGCACACTCACGGAAAGTTTTTTCGTTTCGAACGGCGTTCGCAAGATAACGAACGGCGTTCGCAAATTGGGAACGAAGCCGCCCTACACCCGTTATTTTAAGAGCTTGTTTGACGTTTGGAATCTTGAGGAGGCAGACATCGTGGCTCACGACTCGTGAGGGAGACTTTTTAAGAGAGTTTGAGTTTGACTTGTACTCTTTGACAGAAGCTCACTCAGAAAACGGAGGAATACAGCCGATATCTGAAGGTTAAGTCAATTAACCTGGAGAAGAACCAGGAGTTCAAGAAGGCTGCCCAAAAGAACGAGGAGACCCTCTCTCTCGGCGGCGAAGAGGACACTTAATATGTAGTCTGAATAATTATTCAGACTAGGCGCCACTTTTCGAGTTCAAGACTTTTTCGATGAAAAATAACAGTTCAATTTGGCTGCATTTTTGAACTCAAGAATGAATCTTTCTTCAGAAGATCGAGTTTTTAATTTGAAAAGCGCTTAGTTTTTTGAATCCTTGTTGTCTCCAAATCAATCAGAACCAAAACCCCACCCACCACCATTCAATGTGAAAGTTAATATTGTTCATGTTCTTAGCTTTGTTATGGTATTTATTTATGTTATTTTATATTTCAATTTTATTTCTCAATTGTCAAATTGTCTAAGGGACCTGACTCAGGCTTCTTCCTTAGTGAAGACCTTTTAAAACCAGCCTTCACGTTGACTTTTCTCTCCCGCGGGCTCCCGCGGGAGCAAAAGAGAGGGGAAATCCTTCCCGTGCCCCCCGCTCCCGCGCAAATTTTCAGGCCTTGTTCAAGCGCCGCCCTTTCCCGCGCAAAATTTTGAGCTTGAAGTTTTTCCTTGACGCTCTCCGGTGAACCAATCATTCTTGTCCACGGCTATGTTGATGTCTCTAACGAGACTTGGAAATGCTGTTTCGGAGATATCTCTTATTTCCTAATTTTCGTATATATTTTTGTTAATTTATTTCTGAATTTGCCCGGATAGTAGCGATATCGTAGCACTGGAGAATCTCGACGATTTTATTCTTGACAGGCTCCTTTCCGTATTTCGTCGTTCCAAATAATTGAATGTTGAAGCTCGAGACTTAAAATTGGGTTCATAAAGGGCTCGAAAAAAATCATAATACATTGTTGTTGTCGCAGCTGAAGAAGCGGCAGTTGATGTTGTCTAAGCAGAAGTGGACACGTTGGAAGATTATGTGGTAGATGCCGGTCGAGCTGTTGTCAAAGTTGGAGCTGCTGGGCAAGACAGAGGCGTGATATCAGCACAAGTAATCATCCCACCAAGTTTTCTCGCATTCCATCCGCAAATCCTTCCGTTCAATCTTGGACAAGCGCAAACTGCAAAAAATTGCTTGAAATTACCACTTGAAGATTGAAACTCCTCTCCGTTTTCGCATTAATAGGTGCATTTTTTCTTGTCCATCGAATTGAGACCACATGTCAAAGTCGTTCCTGCTTGAGGAGCTGCAAGGTCAGTTTCGCAGGTTTCACATTTGCTGAGTTGTTTCTTCCAGAAAAAGCTATCTGTTTGGTTCCACCGACATTTCGTTCTACGCTTGCTAACGGGAATAAATCCTGAGGTATAAATAAACGCTTGAGTCTCATTAATACAAACCTGTATCGCAAACAAGCGCACAAGTTGCTTGATCACAGACCACCTGTCCATTAGTTGGTTTAGTCAGAGGCGGACAAAGGGACCAAAGAGCAGCAATCCTTCCCGTTAGAGCTCCCTAACCATCTTTTTTTCTGGTTTTGATGTTAAATATCAATGAATTTTAATGGACGGGGAATTGTCTGCAGAAAAACTGCGAGGTTGGTAAAAACTATTATTTAGCGGTTCCTTCGTTTACGAAAAAGCTTCTAAAGCAAACGTCGTCTAAGATCTCAAAATCGTGAAATTATGAGGAGCTGAGGATGCTGCATCACTATCACCAAAATACAAACTTCTTTATCTCCACACTGCTTCACAACTGAAAGTTTTAGCTCGAGTAATTTGATTACTCTTAAATTTTGTAACAACGATACTGAATCACTGATTGACAATCAGACTATTTGAATCATGTTTTTACTCTTGAAATTTTTAAGTTCAAAAGGGAATTTAAATGCCGAATTTGTTATAACAATCTGCAGTTAAATACACATCACTATTTATTTGATAAATTTTAATTTGTACAAAAATATATCTGCTTGAATATTAAGCAGCAGGAATTCCGTAAATAACAGGGTTGAAAGCTTGACATTCGGTTCAAATGCAGGGTTAAGGACTTGGCATGTTCTTTTCCTTCTTCGCAGGCTTCTTGACTTCTTTGACTTGTTTCAAAGATGGATTTCGAATGTGGAGAATGCAGTCGACAGGAGAGGTGCCTGAGCTCATTCTATTGACGATTACCTTCAATCTCCATTCGTTTGATTCCTGGTCGGAACTCCACTGGTTGTGGATTAAAGAAGAAACTCCAGAAAGCGAAAGCAGGGCAACGGAGTTGAGGTAACTCTCCGCTATAATGACGACTGGATCTCGCTCAAGATCCAAACTGTTCTGTTGAATGAATGAAGAGGGCTCTGGACTGCGATCAACAAAGAAAACGGTGTTGAGATAAGAATGCAATAAAAATGAATGGCTGATCCCTTGGAATTTCTGTCATGTCGTCTTCAAGCTGAGCCGTGATGTTTTTCAGGTACTTGATGAGCTTCTCTCGTGCATAAGTAACCTCTTCTTCATCATATTCGTCTTTATAATTCTCGTTCTCATCTTTCTTTTCATCTTCGGCCTTATTCTCGTCTGCGGGAGCGGATGCATCGGCAGGTTTGACTAATGACTTTTT
Organism: Oikopleura dioica; assembly: GCF_907165135.1. Lineage (NCBI taxonomy): Eukaryota > Metazoa > Chordata > Appendicularia > Copelata > Oikopleuridae > Oikopleura > Oikopleura dioica. Next base: position 134,412 of record NC_137293.1, on the reverse strand, counting down.
CTCTTCAGGCTTTGGGTTGTATTCTTTCTTCAGGAAATCAGAGAGAGGATTCTGTCAAATATCTCGTACTTCGTCTTGGAGGCTCTTCAGATCGGCCAAGTTCGCTCTTGCTCTAACAACTCGCACATCTTTAGCGTTTGCGTTGAAAAGACCAGCAAAAAGAAATCCATCAACATGTTGAAGAATTAGACATGAATAGGGCATCTTTCCAATCGGAAAAATTTGGAATAATTTCGATTTTCTCCATGACTGGAAATTGTCAATCGATGACCAGAGCGTTCCATTCATGTCGCTGTCGCCATAGATTTGAGAAAAAAGAAGTCAAATGCAATACGCAAGACGAGAAGCATTTGGAGCATTGCAAGCTTGTGAGAGCAGTCGCTGGCAAAATTTTGAAGTCTTTGCGCGTTGGAGTTGAGCAAGGACAGTAAATGCGAGCTGCTCGTCGGTGGATCCAATCGAATTCAACATCCACTGTCTTGCTTCTATTCGTACTTTAACATCTTTAGGACACAATGCGCTTGCTTTCATAGTATATTGAGCGGTTTCAACTTGCCAAATGTGACTCAGCTAGGTCTTTTTCCAAAAGCTTTCGATTTTAACTGGGTCAGACATCGCACGTGGCACATCATCGTAATCTTCGGAATTCGCTTCTGACAAATTTTTTCAGACTCTTCTTCAATCGGCGCATCCATCACAGGGCGTGGTTTTTCTTACGCTTTTCCAAGATTTGTACGGCTCACATTCAAAATATAAAAGACGGAACGCGAGTTCATGATCGACGGGCGCATCATTGAGAAATCACCGTCTTCGTCGTCGTCAACTTCGTAAGCAGCTGCCTTTAGGTTTATCTCGTAAGGATTTCACACTGAGTTCCTTCTCGTGTTAGCGAAAATGTCATTTGTCATCCAGAAATCGTCCGACCATGCATTGAATTCAACGTTGCAAATGTCACTTGGGAGATTCGCCATGTAAAGCGATGCACTAGCTCGCAACTTCTTGCTGATATCTTCATTTGAGCATAATGAGAAGAGAATGTTTAGCGCCGCCTGTGAGCTTGCGAGTTCCAGTTGTTTCTACTCAAGCCTACGCAAAGCCTTCCGAATTCTTGTATTCTTTGACGTATTCTTCGATTCTCTTTTCGACATCAACCAGTCTTTCGAAATTTGCGGCTTCTTTCATCTTATCTCTGTAAGCTGAGCTGTCAACATTGGCAAGTACAAGGACGACGGTGCCGGATTTTTCGCCGGTCCAAATTGTTCTACATATTTGAGCAAGTCGATGATTTCGCGAATTTGTGAATTGCATGGGCTGTGAACTACAGACAAGAACATCGCCTCGTGAAATGCTATTTCGGCCAGATGAGTGTCGATCAGATACCCTCGGCTCTGCTGCTCTTGTAGCTTTATGTGGAACTGCTCGAATAGACTTTCGGCTTTTTGTTCCGGACGAGTTTGACCAGAATCCATTATCGCGGCGACCATGAGCTCACATTGTTTCGGCCAAAAGCGGGTACTCATGCAATTTGCTAGCGAATGAAATGACAAAGATGAATTTAAAAAACTTTTTGCAGGCAAATTTCTGACCTGACCGGATTTTGTACCCCTATGAAAGCCTGTAAAATTTAAAGTCAATTCGACCAAATCGTTTTTGAAATTTTCTAGAGAATGACGTCACAAATGACGTCAGAAGGTCCTAAATACACGAAACTTTGAGTCTAATTTTTATTGCCTTCCCGATAGAATTAAGGAGTGTTCTACAGTTCAAATGAAAGCTTATTTAAAACCAAACTAAGGTTTTTAAGGGTTTTAATAGAAATTTTTGATAAACTGGGCTCTAGAATTTCCCGAAAAAAATTTCAACCAAATAAAAAATCTTGAAAACCTTAGTCCAGTTATTCACGAGGATCAAT